>NC_090939.1:529413401-530633161 GCF_040938575.1 Ambystoma mexicanum
CCAGTAGCCATGGTCTTCAACACAATACTAGCCAGTGGTCATGGTTTTGAGCTATTAATAGGCACTAGTTAATGCCTTTAGCCATGGCTGCTGACTACAGCTTTCAATGTTGCCCACTATATATTTGAAAATAGTGATGGGCTACTAGGCAAGGTGTTTAACCATGTACTTTGGTATTTTTGAACAATAACCGCTGACTAGCTATGGTCTTTGGTACTGGTCAGTGACCCCCGCCTTTGTTATGGCCAAGTACACAGCCTAAATTGTTATTGAGGTAATCAAACTTTTCATGAGCTAACTTATACATAAGCTAACTTATACATTCTGTTATGTCTAATTCCATTTTTGATGCAGTTATATTCAATGAAATTGATGTTGTCACCAGTAACGTCATCAGTGATGTGATCTGTAATGTCACAATTGTGGTCATAGGCTGTGCAACATGGGGCGTGAAGTTAAGCTGGCTTTAGCTGAATTTCAGGGTTTTTGTTGCATTATGTTCTCACCTTAACATCCCTGCGACTAAAGTTTTTTCCATGAATTTCAATGGTTTCGTTACAAGGGATTGCTCACCTTCCCTGCAACTAACATTTTTTCCTTGAATTTCAAGGGTTTTGTTATTGAATACATAATTCACATTAATAACACGCACAATCCAGCTAATCAAAACACTGTATTATCTCGACAAAGTAAAATAAAATGCAACTGAAGAACCTCATACCCCCCAAATAAACCTGTTGTTACAACAAAAGAGTGTGCATATGTACTTAACTTTTATAAGTATTTACATGTATATGTACTGTTCATGAATAGTTATTAAAATCTTACAGTAACTACAATATATATATATATATATATATATATATATATTTTTTTTTTATATCCACGTCTACTAACGATTCATGCGCGGCTATCCTACAAAACTGAAGGGGCGGATGTAACCTGTGTGTCTAAAATGAGCCAATATAATGGCTGCATCCTTCAACATGGCTACGCATCTTCATGTCTGATATGGCCACCAATGGTGTCACGCGCTGCGGTTCTGCGCCCACACATTATACACGACATCAAATGAACCAATCACACTTTGAAAAATATGGACGGGATTACGCCCATGCCGTTTTACAGAACCTGCGTGCACGAATAAGCCAGTGAGACATATAACACCCCTTCTAAAAAAATACATCAGCCAATAATAATACACACTGCGGCTCCGCGCCTACATCTGACTTGTATGCGCATCAATGATTCATCCAATCAAATGTTGCACTAGACCCACGCCGTCCGACAACATCCGCGCATGCAAGACTGTCCAATCAGGAGGCGTTGCAGTTTGTATCTGTGAATAATCACCACACCCACAAAAACATAACTTTACATTTATCATTGCTTTCTGTACTTGCTAGTGAAAGGTTTTCTGAGTAACTACAAGCACTGTTGGCACTTTATGCCTTAATCTCCTCATCCTTTTTACCCAGTTTTTCCAGAATCCAATTTCATTTGTCTTGTGATTAGTTTGGTAAGTTTATTGTTTTTTTTACTTTTTTCTTTTTTTAAAAACATTTAAATTTTTCGCTGCATTTTTTTTGTCTTCTCAATTTTATTCTTTTATATTTTCCTTCCCACGTGTACATTGAAACATGTCTGACCATGACAGTAGGAGCAGTGAGGATGAAGTTATCATTTGGGTGGACAATCCTTCACCACCACGGAAGAAGCGCACAGGCATGAAGAAAATTACAGACAGTTGCCGCTTCTTTAAAGTGAAGGAACACAACTCCAGGAAAGAGGTGGAAGAGGTACTGTGCACCTTCTGGAACAAGACTCTATGCCGTGGTCCTTCCAATATTCAGTCTCAAAGTCTTGGAACATCAGTAAAGAAGAGCCATCTGGTGAAAGTCCACTGGGACAATGTCAAATATGAATATCGAAAAGCCCATGAACATCACAAAAGAAAAATGCATGGGACCCATTTTTTGAATAAACGAAGATCAGCACCACCTTCAGAACCTCCATCCACAGTACAGCAACAATGCCAAGTGCAAATGAAATGTCTACATCAGCAGTGGTATCCACTACACTGACTCCTCTGTTTGCTGACACCCCACCTTTCCAAGATGTAAGTCATCTGTAATGTGTAATGGATTCTGCAAATGTGTAGTCAAGGGAGATGCCACAAATGAGCAATGGCTAAAGTTAATCACTCAACATCAGATTACCTGTCATGCTGAGTATATTTTATTAAGTGGCAATTTCCCACCCCCTATTTAAAAAAAGGAAATATATAAATATATATATGTTACTTTTTAATTGTATTCGATTTCCTCCCCTATTCCACCCACCTCTTTCAATCCACCAAAATGGCCCTTCTGAGGGCTGTAAGGTTATTTGGCGTGTTACAGCACAGAGTACAGCACTACTGCACAGGTAGCAATTTTTTTTTATGCAGCACCACCACAAGGGTGCGGTGCATTGCTATATGTGTTACCAGATTAACAAGGAAAGACAGGCTATTCAGTCAAAAACGATTTTAACATATAAGATGCAAATCTATTTTTACAGTTAAAAGCACACGTGCACATTCAAAAATGCACACTATTTTTTCAACTGAAATGCCTATGGTGCGAGAGACACATTTGAAAATTAATAACTGACATTATTTATAACTAACCTGACAAATGAAACTGAGGGTAACATAATCCACTAATAAAAATGTGTCTCCACTGCAGAATTAGGCCTATTCTGAAAGTGAACTTTTGAACGCACATCCATTTTTTTTTTTTTTTGTTTTCTCTGCTGCCCTGTCCACATAACTACAGGAAGCAAAAGAGCTCGAAAGAACAGGAAATCAGTTGGTTACAAAGTATTACTATAAAAATGAGCCATTGTGTAGAGAAGGAGGAGATGGCATGATTGATTCTGATTGGAGCAGCGTCATAGCAAGTATCATGCTAGAGGGAGTGATCAGAGTTTTGCTGGGGGGAGTTTGAGGAGGAAGGAGGACAGTGGAGATTTGGAGAGCTAGGAGAAGGACCTGTTTTTTTTCCTGGTTGGAGCATTTCTGCTGAAAAAGCTGAGAGTTCCAGGCAATGACCCCGGTTTGAGAAGGAAAGGCGCTCCTTTTCACTGGGGTTAATCTTCAAGGGAGCCACATTCAGAAAGAGAACAGCTGAAGAAAACTCGGCTGAACAGATAAGGTAATTACATAAGTGTGGGAGTTGAATGTGTACGAGAATATTCAGTCAGAGTAGGAAAGGAGATTCCGGTGCCTTAATCACATGTTAATGTTGCAAATTGGGTTCTGTTCTCCGCCACTCTTTTTTCAGTGTATCACAGACAATGCTGTTACTGTGCTATTTTATTTATTTCTGTAAAGAGTGAGATCGTGTTTAAATGCAACTTTTATAATACAGAAAAATATTTGAAAGCAGACGGGTGGTGTATTTTATATTTACCAATACAGTGCTGATGATGAGGGGAGATTTTTAAACAATGCAATTGTCATTTTAAGACAGATGTGTGCATGATCATATTCAGTATGGACAGTTGAGAGTGATTGTTTGTAGCATAGCTCGTTGGAGGTACATGAGCCAACGGGAAGAGGGACTCTCTGAACATAGTTCCCTACCATATATAAGGTAGTGGAAATTACCACAAAATTACCACATATAGCTCTCTGTCGTAAATAAGTCAGTGAGATCGCCCATGGTGGCACACTAACACTGAAAATGTGGTATTCCTGAAATGTAGGTCTGAGGTCTCCCTAGTGATTACACGAAAAATCTAAGCAAAGATAAGGGATTCTGGACATTGGGGCCACAAATAAAACAAGGGAATTATGCTCACCAAAATACCACCAACCACGCATACCAACCACGCATACCAAATATGCATGTCTGGGTGCTGAAATAATGCATGTCCACTGTATTATTGTTGCACATGGCCCAATCTGAATACAAGGAGTGATTATTGCTAAGTTATTTTTCGGCGGTAATAAAATACCGTCAGGCCCCAAATCTCCACAAAATACCCTACATATTTATGGTGCGTTGCAGGCCGGGAAAGTGATCATAGAGTACCTACTGGGCATGGCAAGCGTGTCTCACACTGCCATTTGCACATTAAAGGGAACCCATTTTATAATAGCAGTGTGCCACTAAAAACGAATTTCAGAATGTCACAAAGGGAAACCACATTCTCAGATCTAGTGCAATATTTAGAGGCAAAGTTGTTTGCACATGGGAATTGGTCGTTGAATAGCACGTTAGAATGGAGTAACCGCATTCAGGGTGAGGTGCAGAAAGAAAAACTAGACAATATTTTTGCAGAAGGCAGCATAATTCAGGTCTGCCTTACAAGATTATTGAATGCAGCTGATAAAAGTGCAGAGAAAGACTGTTTAATACGGCTATGCGGCAAAACATGGTTTATTTTAAACAAGTCCCTGCGAATGCAAGAGAATGATACTCAGCTAATTAACAGGTTAAAGACTGAATTAGATGGGGCAAGTAAAAATCAGGAAATGTTGAGAGCAGAATTGGATGTATGCCAAAAAGACATGCAATTAAAATGCAGAGACTTTGATACTCAGTTATCCAAAAGCAAGAAACAATTTGAAGATAGTGAGCCAGAATTGGCACACTTAAAAGCCTTAGTGGATCACATTAGACGGGATAAAAATGAGGTTGTTTCAGAGATGCAGATTTTACAAAAAGAACATTGTGAAAAAGAAGGTGATCTCCAGAGTGCAGAACAAGAAATGATTAAAATAATTCAAGAAAGAGACAAGAGAAATAAAGAGTTCAATGAATGCCAAATGCAAATGTGCGACATGCAGGAGGTGATTAATAAGATGAATGGTGAAAACAACTATTTGCAAGATGAAGCCAACAGACTCCTTAAAAAGTGTAAGGACTTAGAACAGCAAATGTGCATTCCCAGGTCTCAGGAGAGGCGGCAGGGTACCACATTCAATGGAGTGGAGGTGAATTCTAGCTCTGCCCAAAGAGCTAGTGCTCCAGTGACTGGGCCGGTGACTGAACTTGGTTGCAGCGCCCTTGGGGGATTTGATACTCCCATTGGGGGCAGCCACCAATCTCATACACCTGAAAACAGGATTGAATCACAAAATAGTGCAATTCCATGCATTGCAACAAGTAGCCCCATAAAAGCCCTGATCAAACCATTTAAAAAGGGAGGTGAATGCTGCATTGAGGATCACTTAGAAGCGGTGCATGACATTTTTAAAGCACTCCAGATACCTAAGGAACAGTACAGACAATATTTTCATTTAACTTTAGATGCCCCAACGGCCAGCATCATAAGGGGATTAAATGAACAGCAGAATATGACATGGTCGGAGTTTGAAAAAGAAATTAGGCGTCATTTTTCTCCTTTTCAGTCATTGCAGGAGGCAAAGAAAGTCGCGTACACAATTACTGCTGAACCTAATACATCTCCTCGCCAATTTTTACAAGACTTAAAAAGACTTAAAAAGAGCATTTTCTCGCTTTGATGTATCTTTTGACTCAAATTCCAATGAGTTTAAAACTGCATACTTCTATGGGCTACAGAAAGACATCATATCCCAATTGGTCCGTGAATTTGACCGTGACAAGTCCCTTGAATGGATTGTACATCAAAGCACAAAACTATATGAGGTACTCTATTGTCAGGGTAGAGAAAGTGATAAAATGAAAGATACTAGACCTAAATCTAAAGAACCCTCAGCCACAGTAATGGAAATCAGGTCAGCCAAAATGTCCCTTGAGTCTGCTCAAAGCCAAGGTAAAAATAATGTGACACCTGAACAAAGGGGTCATCGACAAAGATTGCCATTTCCTGTACCAATGTTCCAATCACATGATCCTAGTAATAGAGAGAGCTACATCAGCCCTAGGTATTTAGGGGACAGACCCCGGGTAGGATACCGGCCTGATATGGCAGGTATGAACAATAACCAGAGACAAAATCAAGATCAAAGAAATGATGGTCCCTACCAGTCATTGGGGACACAGAGCAGATTTGATCCCAGCACCATGATATATGGTAATCAGGATAGGCCCCGATATGTGGATCGATTTACTGATAATGGAAATCAACCTAGGGGCCAGTACCCACAATCTGAGAGACAGGACATGAGGCAAAACGTGAACTACAATCCACGCCAGTACAATGATTCCCCACCAGGGGACTATAATCAAAGGATGGGTGCAACCCGCTCCCCTCCACAAATGAATCAAGAGTTCAGAAACCATCCCAACCGACATCAATCACCTGAGAGGTATCAGAATAGATCCAATCAGGGGGAAAACAACCAATATCGACCTAGGCCACAGAAAGAGGATCCTAGAGAGATGGAAATGTTCCAGTGCCTTGAGGCCCAAGTGAAAATATTAGCTGAGCAAATAGGAAAGCTCTATACAGCGCAAAAACAATCTTCCAAAGAGGGGGCTGATGGCCATAGCAATGACCGGGGGGCTTCCGAAAAGTGACTAAGTACTCATGATAACTGCAGTGCCAAAATGACAGATTGCTCTGATATAATTTTGCATAACGACTCTGAGATGCCTAATGGATTAAAAATGAAAGTACCAGTAAATGAAATTGTGACAGAAAGTGCAAATACTTCTAAAAAAGAGGTACGGTTTAACTTAGAGCTAAATAAAACAGTAAAGAGTTGCACAAATGAAAAAGAAACATTAGGAATTCCAAAAGAACAAAGGGACAGATTTAAGAAAAATGATTCATGCATGGGGAATACCAGTGAACAGGGAGTAAGTGGGGATGCTATAGCTCCTTCCCTGGGCAAGCAAAACAATGACCCAACACAGACAGAAAAAGGAAATACTCAAAAGGAGGGTACAAGTCAATCACCTGAAGAATTCTTTGAGCCACATATTTTTGAAGAGGCTGAAAGGGCTGGTATGACACTAAATGATTACAAATGCACAGAATTAAAAAATGACAAATTGCTGAATGATGTTGTTACACATGTTCAGTTGGAGGATTGTAATGTGGTCTCTGATGTTACCCAGATGGATGGGCGAACAGTGGCCACACTCCAAAAAACCTCTGATCGTGCAGAAATGAATAAAGTCTCTCGCGCAGAAATGGGTAAAAAGGAGGGAAAAATGTCTTTCCATTTACCAATGTGCTTAGCCAAAAGTGAAAAAGATCTGAGAAAGGTGAGCCCTGAACTCAGTAAGAATTCACACTTTTTATGTGTATTAGAGGAAGTTGAGGACAGATATTATGCACCCATCACTGTAGAAGAAAAATGCCACACCTTTGCTATGATTGACACTGGCGCACAGGCCACAATTATGTCCAAGGAGCTGGTAAAGAGTATCAATGAAGGGAGACCTCCACAGAGTCAGATCACAGTGAAGGAAAATCAAGGCCCAGTGCATAACTTTAATGGGGAGGAGGTGCCCATCATAGGTGTAACTGAGGCTGACATAAAAATAGGAAAGCACAGAATGAAACAAGAGGTTTTGATCACATCTATTTGTGAAATTCCATTTCTGATGGGGACAGATTGTCTGAAAAGATTGTCTCCTCTAATAGATGGGGTGAATGGAGTGCTGTGGTCCTTAACCAAAAAACCATTGAGGCCTAAGAAACTAAAATCACAAAACAGCAATATAAATGAATGTCACACCGTTGCCAAAACAAATGATGCTGTGGAGGTATATCTCCAGAATAGCTGCATACCTAGTGTCACTGTTATATTAATGTGTCAAGACAAAATGCAGAGCGACAATGAAAAACTGCCTGTACAAATATACTTGGACCCAAGGAAAAATTGGCAGACTGCCATAGATGAGCACACATTACGTTTTTATTTAAAAGAGAAAACATGCAAACCGAATATTGCTCCTAAAACAGATTCAGAAAAACACATTACCACTCTTGCAGAAATACACATGGAAGATGAGCAACCATGGGTTCATGTTGGTATAAATGACTATTTTAAAACAATAAAAGCCACTTTAGCGCTTGAACATGAAAGGAGTTTCATTAATGAGAAATTGTTGCAAAAAATAATGGAAAGGGAAGAAATCCCGAGATTTAGGATTAAAAACCGATATGTTTCTGGGTTGGACAGTCCAGACTTTGAAAACCGAATTGCAGGCAGATGCATGCTTAAAATTAGCATTGGGCAGAAAACAATTTACCATAATGTATGGATAGTGAGTGGAGCACAAAATGAATTTTACATGGGCAATGACATCATGCACAGAATGTGTATGGTGTTAGATTTCCTTAGTCAAAAAATATGGTCACGCCTAGGTGGTCCGGCACCTGAATTTGAAGACAAAAGAAGGGCTTATCATTGTGCACAACTGGTTCCTTATGCAATCGAATTACAAATGAGGAAAGATACTATTATTCCTGCATTTACAAGACAGTTTGCAATAACACTGAAATGCAAAAATGGACAGCAGATGAAAGGCTCTGATGCATTTGTATGCCTGAATGAATCCATAAAACAGCAAGGCCTGTATTATGAATACATTCCATTGGTAGACATTGGTGAAGGATCTGTAAAAATCATGGTAAATAATAAAGGTTGTCAGGATATTCATTTAGAGGAAAACTCCCCATTAGGAATGGCCATCCAAAAATCACATTATACGGCAGATTTAAATAACATGGTGATTGGGAATATTCCTGAAAAATATGTAGATGCCAAGGGCGAGTTGCCAGAACACCTGGACTCTCAGCCCAAAGGAATATTTAAAATTCATTCTGTGTATCCTTATGATTCAAATGAGACAGTGTGCTGCCATCAAGAGGATTGCATAATATTTAATTTAAATGAAAATGAAACAGAAAATCAGCCCATTGAAGTGGAAGCTGATATGCCAAAATATTTAAAAGTGGCAGCTTTACAAAAAGACACAGCCACACAGTTAGAGGAAAGCGCCGAGATTCCCTTACCAGAAGATTTTCCAGAATTTTCCAAAATGGTAGAAGAGCAGATCTCCTTAGCGGATGCATGTGAAAGCAATGAAGAGAGGGACAATCTGAGGGAGATATTTATGGAGTTTAAGGATGTATTTGCAAAAGATGCTTACGATTGTGGTTTAACTGATTTACATGTGGCCACACTACCAGAAGGGTGTAGCAGAAACCCAGTGTTTGTACGCCAGTATAGACTACCGCTGGCATGTTTAGAATCATTGGCAGAGATTATTAAAAAATTGGAATCGCGGGGAATCATCAGGCCCATTCATAGCACATCCAATACACCTATTTTAGGTGTGTTAAAGCCAAATGGTCAATGCCGGCTGTGTGCAGACTTGAGAGAGTTAAATAAAAGAGTACCAATATCTAGATGGCCACTGCCATTCATTGATCAGGGCCTAGCTCAGGTACATGGTTCAAATGTATTTACCACATTAGATCTCACCTCTGGATATTGGTGCGTGCCATTGGCAGAGGAGATACAACATTTATTTTCCTTTACATTTGACAGGACTCAATATGCCTGGCTTAAAGCTCCGTTCGGGTACATCAATAGTGGGAGTGAATTTGGCATATTTTTGAGAAAGGCCATGCCGGATGCAGCGGAAAGAGGAACAATAGTTTATGTGGACGATGTCCTGATAAAAAATGAAAGCCTGAAAAGCCATTTTGATGAAATAAGACATGTACTTGGCCAATTGCAGAAAGCAGGCGCCAAAGTATCTTTGCAAAAAGCACAATGGTGCAAGAAAAAAGTGAACTTTCTAGGGCATGAAGTGACTGAACATGGGCTAAATCCACAAAAGAAGAAAATAGAGGCCATACAAAGATTAAAAGATCCTAAAAATGTGAAAGGAGTAAAAAGTTTATTAGGGATGACAGGCTATAACAGAAAGTTCATTGAAAATTATGCAGAAATCAATCAACCATTGACTAAACTGCTTAAACTGAATACTCCCTGGAAATGGGAAAAAGGGCAGTCTGATGCAGTGGCTAAATTAAAGGAATGTCTTGTAAAGGCACCATGTTTAGCATACCCCATAAAGGACAGGGATTTCTTTATAGAAATAGGTTTTTCTGAACATTGTATGTCAGCAGTGTTATCACAAAAACACGATTTGAATCACAAAACCATTGCATATGCAAGTAAGGCATTTTCCCAAGTTGAAATGAAATTTAATGAATGTGAAAAGGCCCTATTAACCACTGTGTGGGCGCTACAACATTTCCGCCCCATTGTTCAGGGAGAAAAGGTAATTATTGAAACAAATCATCAACCTTTGCAATTTTTAGAGAGTAAAAGAATTAGATCAGGTAATCTAGCGCAATCCAGAATCACTTCATGGACGCTGGCATTACAAGGTTTTCCCGTAGAAGTGAGATATGGACAAAATAAAAAGAACCCAATTGCTCAAGGGTTAGCTGACTTACATGACTGTGCAGCTGAACAAATACCAAATGAAATGGAAGTAGAAACTAGTTTTCAGGAATTTGAACAATCACCACACAAAGCTTTTGATGAAAAAACATGCAAGGATTTGCCAACTGTATATGTGGATGGTTGTGCTTTTCACATTGAAAATGACAGTAATAAACAGTTAGTGGCAGGAATAGGAAATGTCTGGTTGAAATGTGAAGGTGTCCCCAGTATAGGGATGAGGATTGGAGAAAGGAGCAGTCAGGTGGCGGAATTGGCAGCCATTTATAAAGCAATTGCTACTGCAGTTGATAAAAAGTTCAGTGAAATTGTCCTGGTGACTGATTCTGACTATGCACGGAATAGCTTTGTGGAGTATTTGCCTGGTTGGAAAGCAAGAGGCATGGTTACATATAACAAAAAGCCACTTAAGCATGGAAAAATGATACAAGCCATAGACAAATTGGTGTCAGAGAATACGTTAACAATATACTGGAGAAAAATTCGTGGGCATTTAAAAACACCAGGAGAGGATAAGGAGGGAAATGATAAGGCAGACTACCTGGCTAAGATTGGGGCTGTGATGGGAGAATTGCTACCTATTGATTATTTAATGGGTGAAATACAAATTGATGCAGTCACATGTTCTAAAGCACCAAAGGAGGTAGATCAACCGGTGGTGCAGTGGAGTCATGACACGCCAGACCAAGATTTGATTGAGGCACAAAAGAATGATCAAATTTTGGGAATCTATTATAATCATTTGATAGATCCCGAACAAAATCCTTTAACAGAAAATGATTGTATGGGAAAAGAAGAGTTGAGGGTGCTATTAAAGAACAAAACACGAATTAGATTACAGGATGGACTCATGATTAGAGAGTCCATAACAGGACAAATACAGTGGGTAGTACCCCTTTCATTCAGAGGACTAATGCTACACCATGCACATGATGCCATAACCGCAGGCCATAGAGGTTCACAAAAAACATTAGAAATACTAAAAGATTATGCTTACTGGCCACATATGTCCCAAGATGTGGAATTATATACTAGAGGATGTCTAGTATGCGCCCAATTTAAACCCGCTTCACCAATGCATAGAGCACCATTGATGAAAAGAGGCCTAACTCTCCCATGGTCAGATTTGCAAATAGACTATGTAGGTCCTTTAAAAAGGTCGAGCAGGGGACACCGTTATACTTTGAGTGTGGTATGTTTGATGTCGAAGTGGATTGAATGCATTCCTGCACCAGATTGTAGTGCGCAAACAGCAGCCACATTGCTGGTGAACCATGTGTTCTCAAGGTTTGGGTTGCCACAAAGAATTGAGTCAGACAGAGGAAGTCATTTCACAAGTACTCTAATGAGCAAGGTATGGCAAATACTAGGTGTGAAAAGAAAACTACATATCGCATATCGGGCGGCGTCTTCAGGTACAGTTGAAAGAAGCAATAGGTCTGTTGTGGATATTTTAAAGAAATTTGTGGCAGAAGCAGGTTCCAGCTGGGATTTACGTTTACCGTTGGTTTTGATGGCAATCAGGTCAACTCCTGCCAAAGCAACAGGTGTTAGCCCCCATGAGGTCTTAACAGGTAGGAAAATGGTGTTACCACAACACCTACTATACAGAACACATGAGCAAACCCTTGTGAGTGCATCCACAGTTCATGAATATATTGATGAACTGAGGAGGCATTTGCAACATGCATTTGCTTTTGTGCAGAGAAATCTGGAAAGTGCTGCTGACAGTGCAAAATCTTATTATGATAAAAAGACATCAGTAAAGGAATACAGTGTAGGGGATCAGGTGTACAAGTTTCATTTTGGAAAAAGTAAACAGAAAAATTCTAAATTTCTAGCAGCCTGGCAGGGGCCATTTCGAATTATAGATAAGGTCTCTCCAGTAGTTTATAAAATTTTGAAAAATGAAGGTGAAACAGCAATAGAGCAGTTTGTCCATGTAAATCAAATCAAACCATGCCATCCCAGACATGAGATCAGGCAGCTTGAGCATGTAGAAACAGATAAAGTCCCTTGAACACAAAAAGAGAAAATAAATGGGTGCAATCAGGAGGCAGTGACAAAGAAGTTAAAAAGTTGATTGTTATAATGGCACATAAACACTGTAATATATGTAAAAATATATAATATAAAATAAATAAATAAATATATAATGGAAGCTCATGGTTGGTGTGCGGAGAGAAAATGTATTAAATATTGAATGCTGTTTATATGTGCTTGTTTTCTTTTAACTTGTGTTTATTTAAAAAAAAAAAAATGAAATATTTTTACCAAGCATGTTTTATTTTTGGCAAAAGGGTGAAGTTAGTATTGTGCTATGTACTTAATTTGTTTATTTTCTATTTGATTTAGAAAATTAACATTATTTGGTCGGAGGTTCCGGGATCAGAGGCCACGGGAGACGATGGAGTCCTGGAGTCCCCTGGATGAAGACCAAAAGATGCCTGCCTCCAGGTGGAGGTGAAGACAAGATAACCAGAATGCTAAAAAAAGATGACTCCTATGGATCTAAGATTGCCAAGATGAAAGTGTACTCGAATGAACCAAATAACATCGCTGGTCGGGACATATCAGAGGCAGACAAGAGTCCTGACATATGGAGTTCCACGTATTTATTATTTTAATTATTTATTTTAATTTGTTATATTAATTATTTGTTTTGGTTAGTTGTTTTATTTCATTGTTTTTAATTGACTTGTAAAATCTAAACTTAGAGTAATGCCACTTCCACTGAGAAGGCAAATGTAGAACATTTTGTAAACTAATGAACTCAGATGAATACTGTATTGATTGCAACTTTTTCATTGATGCACATGAATATTCATTTTGTTGGATTGCTATATTGTGAAAAGAAGAAAAAGAACAAATTGTTTTTAGGAATTGGTTTGGATCGGAGCCAAATTCTAAAAACAAAAGGAGGGTATGTAAGGATATTTGGCGTGTTACAGCACAGAGTACAGCACTACTGCACAGGTAGCAATTTTTTTTATGCAGCACCACCACAAGGGTGCGGTGCATTGCTATATGTGATACCAGATTAACAAGGAAAGACAGGCTATTCAGTCAAAAACGATTTTAACATATAAGATGCAAATCTATTTTTACAGTTAAAAGCACACGTGCACATTCAAAAATGCACACTATTTTTTCACCTGAAATGCCTATGGTGCGAGAGACACATTTGAAAATTAATAACTAACATTACTTATAACTAACCTGACTAATGAAACTGAGGTTAACATAATCCACTAATAAAAATGTGTCTCCACTGCAGAATGAGGCCTATTCTGAAAGTGAACTTTTAAACGCACATCCAATTTTTTTTTTTTTCATTTTCTCTGCTGCCCTGTCCACATAACTACAGGAAGCAAAAGAGCTCGAAAGAACAGGAAATCAGTTGGTTACAAAGTATTACTATAAAAATGAGCCATTGTGTAGAGAAGGAGGAGATGGCATGATTGCTTCTGATTGGAGCAGCGTCATAGCAAGTATCATGCTAGAGGGAGTGATCAGAGTTTTGCTGGGGGGAGTTTGAGGAAGAAGGAGGACAGTGGAGATTTGGAGAGCTAGGAGAAGGACCTGTTTTTTTTCCTGGTTGGAGCATTTCTGCTGAAAAAGCTGAGAGTTCCAGGCAATGACCCCGGTTTGAGAAGGAAAGGCGCTCCTTTTCACTGGGGTTAATCTTCAAGGGAGCCACATTCAGAAAGAGAACAGCTGAAGAAAACTCGGCTGAACAGATAAGGTAATTACATAAGTGTGGGAGCTGAATGTGTACGAGGATATTCAGTCAGAGTATGAAAGGAGATTCCGGTGCCTTAATCACATGTTAATGTTGCAAATTGGGTTCTGTTCTCCGCCACTCTTTTTTCAGTGTATCACAGACAATGCTGTTACTGTGCTATTTTATTTATTTCTGTAAAGAGTGAGATCGTGTTTAAATGCAACTTTTATAATACAGAAAAATATTTGAAAGCAGACGGGTGGTGTATTTTATATTTACCAATACAGTGCTGATGATGAGGGGAGATTTTTAAACAATGCAATTGTCATTTTAAGACAGATGTGTGCATGATCATATTCAGTATGGACAGTTGAGAGTGATTGTTTGTAGCATAGCTCGTTGGAGGTACATGAGCCAACGGGAAGAGGGACTCTCTGAACATAGTTCCCTACCGTATATAAGGTAGTGGAAATTACCACAAAATTACCACATATAGCTCTCTGTCGTAAATAAGTCAGTGAGATCGCCCATGGTGGCACACTAACACTAACACTGAAAATGTGGTATTCCTGAAATGTAGGTCTGAGGTCTCTCTAGTGATTACACAAAAAATCTAAGCAAAGATAAGGGATTCTGGACATTGGGGCCACAAATAAAACAAGGGAATTATGCTCACCAAAATACCACCAACCACGCATACCAACCACGCATACCAAATATGCATGTCTGGGTGCTGAAATAATGCATGTCCACTGTATTATTGTTGCACATGGCCCAATCTGAATACAAGGAGTGATTATTGCTAAGTTATTTTTCGGCGGTAATAAAATACCGTCAGGCCCCAAATCTCCACAAAATACCCTACAGGGCCAACTTTTATGTTACAAAAATATATCAAATTAAACACAGACTGCTAAAATATAATACAATATCTATTGTAATTTATTTTATGCAGTTTCAGTACTCACAATTGTCAATTGTTGCCTATAGCCGCGACTATCAGAGCTGTGAGTAAAAGTGCTCCAGTTATTGATTACTTATCCATGCAAAAATAATCCCGCTATTGATTGGTTTGTACCATAACCGCGGCTAAAAATAATATAATTAAAAAAATAAACAATACTTTGTATGTGCATATATACATTGCACATATATATTTATTGAAAGTCTTACCAAATACCTATGTCCTTACGTCTTTCTTCCATATATGAAGGCTGAAATAAAATGAAGTTAATATTAATGCTAAAAGCCATTTATACTATGCACTATCCCCACTGTATTGGTACTATGGCGTTCATCATAACAAAAGAAATACAACATTACTTATGTTTTTTTTTCTCATAATGATACTAAAAGAATACTGATTGTATTCCAAGTATACAACCATTACCAAGTTGTGTTCATTAATCATGCTATAGAGGAAGAATTGAGTTCTCAATGGAGAAAAAAAAGCTGTTCTGTTATTTAAAATGCTTAACTTTTAAGCTATTACACACTACTTTTTGCATCATCAAATTCAAAAAAGAATTGCCTACAACATCCATAGTTCGTACACCAATAAATGCATTTCATTATAATGCACAGATCTTACAATACTATACACAGATTACTATATGTTACATGATAACTCATTTACAGATTACTTTATGCAACCTTCACAAGGAAACCGACACATATAACAGTTTTACAAAGAAATAAATGAAGACATGCCAACACTGTAGCAGTATTTTGAGTACTGATCTTTTTACAATACAGCCATACCACATTATAAATAATAGGAAGACAATAAAAACTGTTGTGAATAAACCTATTGACACTTTGCAGAAACTGCACTAATAATGTAACAAATATCATTTCCATACTTCTCATAACACCTGTGTGCGTCCTTTGTTTGGCCACCTACACACATGAGACGTTCATAATATACACATCATATTTTTTAAAATCTTAAGACTACAAATTATTATATAAACCTATGTTAGCACTGATACTGCTACACAGTGTGGAATTCCTTTTTTTTACTATATCAAAATTAATTCTAAATTATAGAAATTATATCTACATTGCCATTTCATAACTTCTTTCATAATTTGGTTTGCATCCCTTTTCTGGCCACCTGCACACCTTAGAAGCTAATCACAATTATATTAAACCTACCATGCAAAATGAAACAATATGCACAGTTTAATGACTGAATAGATTGTCCGACTTTTCTAAAAACTCCACACTGCACATGAAACATATTTATACATTTAACAAACTAACTTTTTCAGTAAATTATTTTGGTTTTGTATTTTAATTGCACTATACTATGTTTGTGTATCTACAGCCTACTGTTTACTTGTTTCATATGTAAACAGTCATGATCATCTACACTCCCTCACACTCAAAATAATGTATATGGAACCATTTATGTAACCTCACACTTATAGGGAACACTTGTGCATATTAAAATATACAGTGTTTTACACAATAAAATAGAAGTAGACGATTGCAGAATGCTATTTTCTCTTCTAAATCATAGAATCTTCACAATACTACCTCTACACTTATTTAGTACTATTCGCAAACCATGTCCTACTTTACATAAACCACTCATTAACCTATTTTGTCTATTTCAAATTTGTATTTTGCATATTTATATTCACAAAGAATATTACACATATATTTCAAAACTTTGTTTCTAACAACATTAAGTAAGCATTCTTTGACCCCTTCGGCAATCTATTTTGTTGTGGGACTATAGAGTCATTACAAACAAGCCAATCTACTTCTGTAGGCACACACGTTGTGAAATGTCCAGATTCAGTGGATGCCACCTCATGAAAAATAATTTTATTTGTTTTAAAAGTTTCCTTATTAACAGAAACTTGACTATATACAACATGAATTATTGGTGTGTTAATTTTCCTACCATCTACATTGTATCTTTGAAACATAATCAATACATACTTATTAAAAACTAGAATATGCAGTGTTGATTCTAAATTACAACCATAGTCACTCCATTGAATGTCATGGAATGCTTTAGTTACAAGATTAGAACAGTTTACACTTTTCTGATGAGGCACATGCAGATAGACAAATCTTTCACAAAGTTCTGGAATAGAATACCCTTTCTTAAATTTTGGACACAAATGCTTCCACTCGTAACTAATTCCAACATACTTATCTACATTAGCAGTTTCTTTCACAAATATCTCAAAGACATTCATTAAACATGCTTGAGTATCCTCCAATGTATTTTGAGGAAATTGTTCTTTTCCACTTGCAACAGCTACTACATTTTGGAGTGACATTGCCGAATTTAAACTGTGTGAATTTTCATATACATGCATTTTAATAAATTAAAGTTCAACAAATAGCTGCTTCTCTGCGGTTGATGCTATTTCTTGCATCAATGGAGTCATTTGAAACATCATACACAAAGCTGCATTAGAATAGCATTCAACTCATGTCTCATAACTAAACCTGCAACGACAGTATGTTACAGTTCAATGACTCTCCAACTCCATTAAATTCTGTTGTTTTTCACTCTTACAAACACTGATTTCATTTGAATGTGCTTTCATTGATTCCTTACGTTACCTGGAGGACTGCTTCACAGATACAGGTATACGGTTCAGGTGAGGAGCATACAGTACACGCAAATAATAACTTTTTTATATTTTAACAAATCTTTACGAAACTTTGCAGTCTCGGGTGGCCCTCAGACTTTTAATCTCTGTCAAAATTTCGGCCAGATACATTACTGGAATCAAATGTTATCAACAATAGAATTTTGAGGGGTTCATATGTGTCTCCGACTCACATTAACTATAGGGTGGCTAAAGCAGCCCTATAATATAGATTAATATAATGGACAAAGTATATCCTATTCATAGCAGCATTGATAATTCGACTTTACAAAAAATAAATTTTCCTAACAGTCAAGACTGAAGTTGAAAAGGATGCCAATTCGAAACAGGTACAAGGATCTGGAAGTAATCTGAACCGGGTTACAGATGATTTTGAGTTGGTGATTCCCGTAATATTATAAATGTTTTACTTCCTAATGATTTTATATAAAGCACATCAAAGAAAACGCACACTTATTTCTTGTTGACAATTATTACATGGGCATCATCATCAATATATTCATAATCATTATCATAATGTTTATTTCAAACAAATTCCATAAATCAGTTACAAGTGGATAACAGAAGTTGAAAACAGTTAAACAGTGTTTAAAATATTACTCATAAAAGCTCCAATATTGTTAAAGTAATTGAAAACTAAATTTACGTAGAAAGTTTGGATCATCTGGTCAGCGGGGGAAGATGGCGGCCTCCAGCCATGAGTTGGCTCAGAGCCTGGGGATTGCCGCTTATAATGAAGATTCCGCCTGCTAATAGCGCATGGAGCTCTTGATTCTATTAAAGACAAGGAGGCGAGCATTAAGCTTCATCTTCTCTTTTAATTTACTCTCCAGCAGTTTCAACAAAATAAATAACTTTTTCCAAAATAACATTTTTTTTTTCAAAAAAACTTCAAATCCCATCATTCCTTGTAGTCTCAGTCTCCTGGCCATGTGACCTAGTCCTTCCTGTCTCTGTGTTCCTCCTCTTCTTTGACGGCTTTGAAATGCAATCTTCTGTAACTTCAATCGCCAACGGGCCAACTAGACTTTATTCTTCCTGCTTTAAGCAGAATCGATCTCTCGCCTCTGAACTTGCAAACTCGTTCCGATCCACACTGTCTTTTCTTGGATGCTTTCAGCCATTCTTTTGCTCATCCCCTAGTGTCAGAAATAACAATAGCCATTTGTTAGGGCGGGGAATACAAACCCTATTCTGGGAGGAAATGATCATTATGGTTATTTGCAATACATCACTTTATTGGCTTTATTATTGATCTTTATTTCCTCTGTATCTGGGTCGGGAAATGAATGCTCGCCTCCTTGCCTTTAATAGAATCAAATGCTCCATGCGCTATTAGCAGGGGGAATCTTCATTCTATGTCAAGACGGAGGCAAGCATTATGCTTGTTCTAAGCTTCTTACTACTACATCCGCTATCGTATTGATTGGTCTAAAATAAAATGTTCTAAACGTATCGCTAGCCCAATCTGCTGCTTTCATGATGTCCTGCAAAGCTGCGCCTTGCCCTAACGCTTTCGAGGCCATCGCTCCTCTGACTGAATGCGCTCCAAACTTAGCCATATCAATGCCTGCTAGGCTCATGATGTCTCTGACCCATCGCGCTATAGTGGCTGTTGCTACACCTTTGTGCGGCTTCCTGCGCGGTATTAGCAATTGGGTTGTCCCTACTGATCTCAGCTCTGCTGTTCTATTCTCGTACTCTTTTATACATGTGGCTATGCACCACTTCGGGTGGTCTTGCATGTATGGGTATGTGATCGTAGAGGAATCTGTTTTCGTTCTTTTAGCCAGGTTGAATGTTACTCCTTCTGGCCCATATGTCTTTCTGTTGACTTCCAGTGCTATAAAGTCTGCTACTCTCCTGCATGACACCATGCACAGTAGCATAGCTAGTTTTCCTGACACCTGTCCTAACGACCGGTATCTGTTAGTGGGCCAATCTGCTATTAGTTTCATTACTACAGATACGTCCCATAGTACTTCGTACCTCGGCTGTGGTGGCTTCCTAAATCTTATTCCGTTTAACAGTCTTATCACAGCTACATTCTCTCCTACCGGCACTCATTCTAAAGGCAGATGGCCTGCTGATATTGCAGACCTATAGACTACTATTGTTCTGTATGCTTTACCATCTTGTAGGAGTTCCGCTAAGAAATTCAGTATCTCGACTAAGGGGCAGAAATGGGAGGAATACTTCTCCTTCTGCACCATGTCGACCACCTATTCCAAGCTGCGTCGTAGCTCCTTCTAGTTGAAGGTGCCCATGACTCAGCGAAGAGGCTGTCAGCTTGTGCCGAAATCCCTGGGAGATTCCGGCATCTCCTGTTATCCTGCACACCATCAATGGCAGCGTCCCCTTCACTCTCAGAGGGTGATATGACCCAACGGGGTCCGTGAGCAGGCTCTCTCCTTGGGGTAGTAGTCTTGGGAAGTCTGTTATTAATTCCATGAGCGCTGGAAACCATACTTGTGATTTCCATATTGGAACTACCACTTTCAAGTTCACTGCTTCTCTGCGCATTTTCACCAGCACCCTGCTCATCATTATGAACGGAGGGAAAGCGTAGAATGTTTGCTCTCTCCAGTCCTGCAGGAAAGCATCCACGCCGGCTGCTGCTGGGTCCAATCTCCAGCTGAAGAACCTTTCTTTCTGTGTATTCAGTCTGGACGCAAATAGATCTGTGTGAATTGGTCCCCAACGTTCTTCCAGTTGCCGGAATATCTCCCGATCCAGCATCCAGTCGCTGGAGTCTGAGAGGTACCTGGAGTTCCAGTCTGCTATTACATTCAGCGACCCTGGTAGGTATTTGGCTACTACTGAGGTCCCCGAGTCCAGGCAGGAGTGCAAGAAGTCCTTGGCTATTTCCGCCAATAACTTGGATCTCGTCCCTCCTAAGTGATTGATGTACTTGACTGCCAAAATGTTGTCGATTTTCAACAGAATAAAAGAATTCACTTTTCCTTTCGTAAAAGCCTTGATCGCAAAGGATCCAGCTAACAGTTCCAGACAGTTGATGTGTAGTTGGAGTTCTTCCGAGCTCCACTTCCCTCCTGTCTGGAGACCTCCGCATCGGGCTCCCCAGCCTGCTCTGCTGGCGTCCGATTCTATTATTAAGTCTGGACGGTCGCCGAAGATGGCTCTCCCGTTCCATGCTTCCATGTTTGCCAGCCACCACTCCAGCTCTGTTCTGGATTCTAGGTCAATGTGCACCAGCTGGTGATAATGCAGACCTTGCTGCAGGTATCTTATCTTCAGCCTTTGCAGGGCTCGATAATGCAGAGGCCCTGGAAAAATTGCTTGTATCGATGCTGCTAGCAAGCCTACTACTCACCCTATCGTGTGGAGTGATATGACTGTTTTGCTGAGACATGTTCTTATTTCTCTTTTTATGTCTCTTATTTTTCTGCTTGGGGGTTCTAGGGTTGCTGTCCTGGTGTCTATGATAAACCCTAGGAACTCTAACCTCTTGGATAGTTTCATCTCTGACTTCTCCCGATTCACTAGGAATCCCAGGGATGTCAAGAGCTTCACTACCCAGTCAGTCTGGTAGAGGAGTGTCTCTCTGCTGCTGGCCATTAACAGGATGTCGTCCAGATATATAATCATACGTATCCCCTTCTCCCTGATCGCTGCTGCTACAGGTTTCATGATCTTCGTGAATGCCCATGGCGCTGACGCCAGTCCAAACGGCATCGTGGCAAATTGCCATAATTGCCCATCCCAGTCGAATGCTAGGAATGGACGGAAATCTCTTTGCACTGGTATTGTCAGGTAGGCATCTTTTAGGTCTATCCTCACTAGCCAGTCACCTTGTCTGAGTGTGTCTCTGAGCTGATGGGTCCCTTCCATCTTGAAATGGTTGTAGACCACCCATCTCTTCATGTTTTTCAGATTTATTACTGGCCTTACTTTGTCCTTTCGGTGGACCAAAAATATGCTGCTCACAAATTTTGGGTGTGATTCGCATGGCTCGATCGCCTGCTTCTCTGCTAGACTGCGTAATTCTGCACGTAATATCTCTTTCTCGGCGTGTGTCGCGGCTAGAGCACGGGGAGTTTGATATTGAGCGGGGGTCTCTATGAACTCTATGCGCATGCCTTTCTCTGTTTGCAAGACCCAGGCGTCGCTGGAAAGCGAGCGCCAATTCTCCCAAAATACTGCTGTCCTCCCGCCAACTGGTGGGTACGTAAAAACTCTCACCTGTGGGGAGGTTGTGTCCTCTTCCCTTTCCTCTACCTCGCCTTCCTCTCGGGAAGTGGCCTCTTGGCGGGAAGAATGACTCTGGCTGCCTGTTCTCCCAGTACTGGTTTCTATTGCCTTGAGGCCTTCTGAACACTTGATAGCGACCAGTCGCTCGGCCTCTGGACCGACCTGTCCCGCCAAAAACTCTTCCGGGGAAGATTTTCTTCACGGATGCTTGGGCCTTCTCTAGGGAAGCATAGGTTCCCACAAATCTCCCCATTTCTTTGCCAAAAGTTTCTCTGAACAAAAGTCCTTGCGCTGCCTCAGCTGCCTCATATGATGACAAATCTCCTAGTTTGTGGTCGATCTTGAGCAGGAGTCCTCTCCTGTGTTCGGATGATATTGCGCAATTAGCATTGCCTAGGAGGCATACGGCCCTCTGCACCCAGTTTGCCAGGACTCCTGGGTCTACTTCCTCTCCTGTGTCCTTTGCCTGCTCGGCTAGGTCCATAATTTTGGCTAGTGGCCCAGCTAGATCGAGGACTTTTTCTTGGCAGCTTTTCCAAGAGCCATCTTTGCCTTTCCTGGGGTCTCTGTTAGATTTGGAGATGAAAGACAACATCTTTGGGTCAAGTTCTGGGGCTTCTGCCACTTTGCCAGGTAGTTCCGGCTCGGACATTCTGCTCTCATCCTCTGTCTAACTTCCTTCTCCAGTGCTTTTCACAATCTTTGCGTCATGTACTTCGCGACCCTCGGTGAGGGCACCCATTCGGATGATCTTGGGTTTCTGATGTCTTTAGGATGGAACATGTCAGAGGTTTCTTCTTCTTCTAGATTGTGGAGCTTTCTCAGCCTTTTCTTTGGCGGAGGTTGACTTCCCTCGTCCCCTTCATTATCTGCTTCCACCTGTGAGGAGGTCGGGAATTCTTGTGGTTCCTCTTCAGGGAAACCTTCTTCTATACTGCCCATATTATCATCCCCTGGGTAGGGGTCTCGAGGCTCGGCACCTGTGATTTTTTCATGAATGCTTCTCTTAGTTTACTGAAAGCGCCTGCCCCTTCCATTTGGCCCGGGGGGTCAGAAGAGTCTTTGCTCTTCCGGGCCTTGTTACACCCCTTCGGGTCCTTTGGTGTGACCCTAGTGGACGTGTTTTCGTTTGGTGCACTTCTCTTTCTGGCTCAAATATAGTTTGATAGTATGGAGTCTATCTTGTAGGGGTCTGACTCCCTGAGCCACTGCCTCTATAAGTGAATCCCCCAGCACTTCTTTAAAACTATAGGCTAAGTCTTCTTGGTGGACTGCCTCCTGTTCTTCCTCACTCCACTCAAAATTGGACATGCTAGTGCTGTAAGGTGCCTTGATAATACCTTATCAGGTGTAGTGGCATGTCCACTGATCCACTCTTATGAGGCTGCACCTTGTCTGCACTGAATACTATGTTGTGCAGGTCTTCCTATGGACCCTTCTCATATCCCTCATGTGAAATCACACTTTCTTATTGCTTTGAAATTCAAATAGAATGTTGACAGAGCTTATCTCAGCGTTGCGTATCGTGATTCTGCTTCAGATACAAAGCTTCACAACGGAGCCTTCCGTATTGGCTCCGCCCCCTTAAGGGTGGGGGCTCCTAGAGGCGAGCATTCCGCTCTTATTGGCCTCTGTTGTGCGAGCGTGGCCCCTCCTTCGAAAGGGAGGGGGCTGCTCCCTTGCCGCGAGCTGTATTTACTCGCTCGCTCTCCACCCCCACAAAGGTGGGGGCTTCTGTGCTGCTGCGAGCGCGGTCGGGGAATGATTCCCGCTCGTGTCATGCTCCTCCCCCACAAAGATGGGGGCTCCTTCCTATGTTGTACGCATTTGGGAAAGGATTTCCCGCTTGCGTCCACTCCGCCCCCACAAGGGTGGGGGCTACCCGCTCCTAGACGCGAACCAAGCGCCGCAGGTCTCTGTAAACGTGTGAGGAGATCGGCGGGCCTCTGATGTGCCGAGTAGTGCGGCATGGGGCCGCCGACTCCTTACACTAGACTGTTTAACACAAATCTAATGCTGCTGCGCTCCTCTGGGGCCTATCCATTATCCCCTAAATTTCACTAAATTTGCCATATCTATGCCCTTTAAACACACAACATTACGGAGCTCATATAGATTGGTACTTATCTCTGGAGAGCAGGAAAAGAAGAGGAGGAACACAGAGACAGGAAGGACTAGGTCACATGGCCAAGAGACTGAGACTACAAGGAATGATGGTATTTGAAGTTTTTTGAAAAGAAAAGAAAATGTTATTTTGGAAAAAGTTATTTATTTTGTTGAAACTGCTTGAGAGTCAATTAAAAGAGAAGATGAAGCTTAATGCTCGCCTCCGTCTTGACATAGAATCCCCCCTGTTCCAAGCCTCCTCATTGGCTGAAAGGCTGCATCCGTCCACACCCTGCCGGGTACTAATAAGAGATGTTTCACAAATTAGGAATCAAGCATAACTAAATGTATCTCCTACGGACGGTGTAAAAAGTTTTCAGCTAAAGGTTTATCTTTAGTTTACACAAAAGGTCCACCAACATCCAGTGCCAGTGGATTGTTGTTCCAAACAACAACAACCTTTATTCGGCTAAAAAAGCCATCAAGTGCAAAGTGCAATAATACAAATACATAAGAGCATCCATAATAGTTCAATAAGTGCATACAATTAAATAAAACAGCTAAATCAATTCATTCAAATACATCAGGGATACAAACCATAATGAAGATATGTACATGAAAAGCAGCCCATTGTTTGTTCTGTCATTAATTTTGCTAAATGTCGAAGTATAAAAGCATTAAAAGGCAGCCTTGGCATTATATGATTTTATGATTAAAACGTTTTCAAAATGCAGTGTGCAAGAGAGTTGGCACTAGAGAGCTGACCAATATGGCAGTGGCTCTTTGAGCTCTGCTGGACCAGGGAAAAACATCCCTGAAATCCTGTGTTATCCTGCTGAACAGGCACTGACTGCTGCTCTGGACCGATGAACCTGCATTGATCAACACTGAGCTGCGGTGACCAACAGGAGCGGAGGACAGCCCCACAGCACAATCCAGAGAGCAAAAAGTGATCCTGGGAGGTGGAGGGTGGGTGTGAAGGTGCCCATAGTGGAAGCCTGGCTCGTAGCATTGACGCAGGGGATAGCGGCCCCCTGGGAAAGAGGTTGCCTGACTATGCCGGCAAACGGGCAGCTGTGTGGCATGAAGTGCGTACCTGGAGTGGATGATCGGACTGCCATAGGGCTTATAGCTCCTATCTAGCACCCATGCCGGGTCTCTGTGAGAGACTCAGTGTAGGTGAAGATGCTGGTGGTGAACCCTTGGGATCATGACGGAGGTGCCGGGCCTGGTGGTGCCTTTTTTCTAGCCCATTGGGGCCTACATTGGCAGGCCTTGGGTGCTGTTGGCGAGGGGCACACGTTGGTATGGTGCATTCAACTGCCCCAGGGATAACAGAAGGCAGTGTGGTGTGTGGCCAGAAGGAGAACCACTGAACCTACCTCAAGTGCACCAATGTATGGTCAGAGATGTTGGTGTAGAGAGGGATACTGAACCCGGCAGGGATTGGTGAGGCTGGTGACCTGTGGAGGACAGCATGGGGTGGATTGTCACTGCGCTCTCCCATGCCTTGAGGAGCTGACTGCTAACAGGGCCACATGCAACCGACTTGCGCAGGTCAGTCTGTTTTCCCACTGGTGCCACAGGGTGAACATTAACTGCGCAGTGGGGCCTTCTATATAACAGCAACCTCACGGTAGGTGAAGCTGACTGTTATGTAGATGGTGTGCTTCGGTGGCAGATATCCTGGCTCTGGAGGACAGCTACAACAATGGTGAAAGGCCAGCAAAAGCTAGAACAATGCACGGGGGAAAGAGCAAGAAAGCTATAAACGCACACAGTAGAAGTGGGACTAGATGTGGACCCACCTGATGAGTCGCTGACCATGTGACATCACCTAATGGCAATCCAAAACTCTAGGAGTGGAAGGTACAGACAGTGATGGTGGACCTCTTGTTAGTGCGAGCGGACTTCAAGAAGATGGGGAAAGAGTCTCGGAAACTGAGCGAAGAGTAGGCGATATGGAGGACACCGTTGCAATGCTGCGAGCAAGTATTAATGCACTAACAGCTGCCACAAGGGCACTTAAAATGAAAGCAGAGGATGCCAAAGGCCGCTCCCGAAGAAGCAACATTAGAATCCTGGGGATTGTGGAGGGGGAGGAAGGTCCCACATGCAACTCTATTTACAGCGGCTCTTCTCTGCTGTCCTGAAGGTTAGGGGACTGTCAATGTGGTTTACATTCAAAAGAGGGAGTTAATCACACGGTGGCGACCCAATGAGTGCTATTGTTGAACTAAAGAGATCATGACTCGATCTTCCAAGACGCACATTAAAACCCAGTCTATAAGGTGGAGATATGCACATACTGGCTTTCCCAGACTTCACCCATGAGGTGCAGAAACAGTGTAAATCCTATGCTTCAGAGAGGAGAAGACTCTAAGACATGGGGCTAAAGTATATTATGTTCTTCCTGTCTAAATTAACCCCTTGACTGCTGAGGATTTTCTTAGAAATGTTGGTATGTTGGCATTCAATCCCTTGTAACCATTTTTGTTAAGAGTGGTTGCTGATGATTGGTTGCATTTCTTTGAGCACCTGACGAAGGTGTGGCAATGGCTGGACTTGTGATATGGTGACAATGCTTGACCTCAGCGCAGGAGGGGCAATGAGCCGAGACCTCGGAGACATCTCGCCGCACAAGGAGCCTGTTGTTAGACAATGATGAAGAGAGAGTATGCGTGTCGGAGGATAGCACACTAGAAATGAGTGATTTGAGATCCGGAAACCCTGTTTGGGGGGAGGAAGCCAACAGATAGTTAAAGGGGAGCATTGGGATTGCAGAGGGGGAGATTCATGGATGAGGATGGCAGTGGGACTCCTTGGTATATTTGTTTTGACTCTCAGGAACTACATGTTGGTTACAGTAAACACAATGGGCCTCATTAGGACCCTGGCGGAGAGGGTGTTACGCCAGCGTAGTGCATGGCGTACCTCTCCGCCATACTACGAGTTCCCGTAGCGCCATGGCGGCCTTTTCCGCCTGGTTTTACCAGGCGGAGAAAACCATGGCGCTACGGGACCTCGTTGTTAATTACGCCACCGTATTTTACGGTGGCGTAATTAACTCCTTCCCCACTCCCATTATACCCTATGGGGCAAAAATGGGAATGGGGAAGGGCAGAATGGGGATTGGGGATTTACCGCTCCGCCGAGGTCGGAATGGGGCGGTAAATCCGCCAACCCCCATGGCGCTATCGGCGGCTTTCCGCCATGCTTCGCGGTGCATTTAGCACCGCGAAATCCGCCTGGGTCCTAATGAGGCCCAATGTCACAGGAATTTTCAGGTGGTCAATAGATCTGGGGAGGATTACTTTGTATTGAAGAGATGAGGTAAAGTGGGGAGGTCACAGGGGAGGATTTACCTGGATGGGTAGGAGCAGCCCATCTCAGTGTTCTGCCTTCACATTTGTCACTGACCATTGCGGTTGGGTATAGGGATATAAGGGGATCCTCAGTTTGAAGGGGTCTTGGATTTTGGTGATTGGGGCAGTGGGGGAAGAGGAAAGCATTCAATGTTGTGGGAGATGGGTGCGGGGAGGTGAGAGGGGGATAACTGGTATCAGGGAGTTATTTGTTGGTACAATTGTCATCTTTGGGAGAATATTGTTTGGGCTGTAGTCCTGCATGGGTGAGTACTATTGCTTGTACATTGGGTGAATGGCCAAGTTGAGATACTTTGCTGGAATGTGCAAGGGTTGAACAATGTTGATAAGAAGAGTAAGATTTGCTCATATTTTAGCAGACAGAATGTTGAAATGGCTATACTATAGGAGACTCATTTGGATAGAAATGGTCTGAAGAGGATTCAAGCGTGGAGGAAGGGGGTGGCTTTGGAATGGCCTTCTCCACTTAAGAAAGCTGAGTGCTTATATGGGAGAGAGATGCTGTCTTACTGAAGGTCTTGCAGACTATGACAGATAAAGAAGGGTTATACGTGGGGATTGTGGGTGAGCTGTTGGAAACTCCAGTGTTCTTGTTTCAAATGTATTCCCCCAATATGACTCCGGTTTTATTCTTTTACAAAATGCAGAACATAGGGTTCCTGAGGAGCGCTGCCCATCAGCAGCTCGTGCAGAGAGCCAACGTCTCGTCCAAGCCCCCCAAGGAGATTGTGACCCCGGCGCATCAAGCTGTGGCCCTCGGTGCCATGTTTTTTGCTTTCCTGATTCCCTCCGGCTGGATCTTGGCCCACTTGGAGGACTACAAACACAGACCAGAGCAATAAACCATGGTTCCAAAGCGAGCGTGTCTGCAAGGAGCACTGGAAAAGGACTTAGCTTTGTGACCACTTATGCATATTTATAATTAAAATCTTGAACACCAAAAAAACAAAAACAAAAAACAAAAAAAGAAAATGCCGAACATACTGATATGTCAGAGGCATGTTTGGACCCTCTGGATGGGGGACTTCAAATGAATACTGAATTGTATGATGGACATGGCTAGTAATACAGTCAGGTAGACAGGCATGGTGATGAACGCTCTGGTTCGAGTGGTGGGGACCCGACCCAACGCTAGCGGAGGAGGTGTTGCCATCATTCATAAATGTGGTCTTACTATGAGATTAGCTACTACCATTAATGTCCCTTCTTGCGAACTACTATCAGTCAAAGTTCCCATTACTAATGCCCAAATCCTCAACATCCATGTGATCTATCGCTCTCCAGGCCCAATAGGAACATTCGATGAGGATCTTAATACTATCCTATCCACCAACCTTAAAATTTCCACTCAGGTACTCACCCTTGGAGACTTTAACATGGGTTTCAATGACCCTGAAGACCAACTCGCCATCACCACGCTCAATACCCTCACCGAATTAGGATTCACCTAAAGAAGCCTGAAACCTACCCATGATAAAGGTAGAATACTAGATTGGGTGGCTGACTATAATTGTACAGCTAACATTACCGACATCTCACCACTCGCCTGGACTGACCACTACCTGGTATCGTTCTCGCTTTCCACCACTAGACCTCCACCTATGCCGACCAATAGGGCTCCACCCACACTCATGAGAAATAAAAAGAGTATCACTGTGGAGAGACTCATCCCGAATTTACTCCCTACACTCAACTCAATCCCCAACAACTTGGATCCTGAGACACTGGTCGAGGAATACAGTAAAATGATGTCCACTTCCCTGGACCTAATCAACCCCCTCAAACTCAGACCAAGCAAGCCCAAAATGCATCTGAACAAATGGTATACACCATTCCTTAAAAACCTAAGACAGCAAAAAAGAAACTGTGAGACCACCTGGAAAAGAGTCCCATCAGTAGGCAATAAAATCAAACTCACTAAACTAGCGGCCCTGTTTAAAAAAGAAATGTTCCTAGCAAAACGCACCTCTTTCGACTCGCGTATCTCCCAAGCCAAATCAAACATGAAGGAACTATTTTCTATTCTCAAAGAAGTAGAAATTCCCATAACACCACCAGATACCTGCATTAAAGACAAGAATTGGTGTACCGAAATCCAAAACGCCCTAGCCAACAAAATTGTTACTCTACAAAACCAAAATCTCCTGCAAAAAAGCCCCTTTGAATAACCCCTACCTGTCCAAACCACCTGTAAAGCAGACCTCAAGGGAAACTACTCGCTTCAACTTCACCAAAGTGACCATACTTGAAGTTGAAAAAATCATCCTGTCTTTGAAACATTCCAACTGACAGGGAGACTTGTGCCCGGCACAGCTTATTAAAGACGCTGCCCGTGACCTCTCCTCATTCATCACGCAGCTAATTAACGCCTCCTTCTCCACTGGATCCATCCCAACTAATCTAAAACAATCCTGGGTATTACCCCGACTAAAAAAAAAACACACTTGACCCAGCTACTCCCACAAACTACAGACCCCTAACAACTGTACCATTCCTCCTAAAAATCCTGGACAAGGTTGCCTATGTACAAATACAGAAGCATTTGGAAGAACATTGCCTACTAGGAGCCAGACAATCAGGCTTCCGTCCCCAACATGGGACTGAGACAGCCCTTATCGACCTTAAAACACAGATTGATTTGCTCAAAGATAATGGCTAAGCTGCCTTACTCCTCCTCCTCGACCTCGCTACAGCATTTGACCTGGTTGACCACGCGGTCCTATGCACACACCTACACACTTCCGCCCACATCTCAACCAAAGCCATTACATGGATTAGATTTTTCCTTAATGGCAGAACCATGAGGGTTTTCTCGCCTACAGATGCAGCAGACCCCATACCCATCACGTGTGGCATACCACAGGGATCTTGTGTCTCCCCCCACACTGTATAATATATTTACCAAGCCCCTTTTCGATGATCTGGATCATCTTGGTATCACCTACACTAACTATGCAGATAATACCAAGATCCTCCTTCTGCTTTCTGGAGATTATGGAAAGGATTTGGCCTTGGTGAACAGAGTGTACATGATCATCCAGGCATGGATGGCCACACATGGACTATGCTTGAATGATGATAAAACCGAACTCATCACCTTAGGTACCACTGCCAGCCTAAAGAAATTAAGCCCGGCATACTCTTCTTTCATGATCGATGGCAATACTATCCGGGTGGGACATGAAGTCAAAACATTGGGCTTCTACCTGGACTCCAACTTCTCCTTCAATAGACAGGTGAACTCACTAGCCTCCTCTACGGCCTACACGTGTAAATTGATCTGTGCAGCCAAACCTTTTCTATCTGACACCAGCTGCCTGACCCTTGCCAGAGCCCTCATACTATCCTGTCTAGACTACTGCAACGCTCTCTATCTTGGGTCCTCCAAAGCTACCACTACCACTAGAGATCATATCACAGTACACAGCCAACAGAACAATTGGATCCCCATCTTAGATAAAACTTCCCTACAAACTGCTTCACTCACCCGCAAGTCCCTTAATAACGCTGCTCCTATCTACCTGATCGACAGATTTTACAGACAGACCTCCCTGAGACCGACAAGAACAGTATACAGAGACTGCCTCTCCGTTCCCAATTACAAACGCTCCACTATAGGAGGCAACAGCTTCCCAGTGAAAGCGGCTAAACTGTGGAACTCCTTACCACCCACTCTCAGAATGGACTTACCCTACCAAAACTTCCGATCCAAGATTATTTCTTGGCTGAAGACGCACGCTCTCTAAACATACCGAGCCCAAGACCTGAATCTCCCTTTTGCCATCTGGACATATTGTACTCACATGTGTTAACCTGTTTGTATGTATATATTCCCTGCTATTATTTTTATTGTGTATATGTGTATGTATATAGCATTATTGTTGCAACTAAGCTTTGCAAATTCCTGTAACTGCTGCGCCTTGTTACCCCAGGGTATTCTGGCGCATTACAAATAATAAACAAACAAACAAACAAACCTATGTCTTAAGGATGCCTGGAGGATGCTCCATGGAGATGAGTGTAGTTATTCATACTATTCTGTGGTTCATGGCTCCTACTTGTGGATTGATTACGTATTCGTGGGGGAGGAGAAGTCTGGCTGTGCATCATGCGTGGAGTAACTGCATAGGTCAATATCAGATCACTCACCCCTCCTTACATGAGTTAATGAGGAGGGATTCTCACCCTCCCCCCATTCCTACGTGGAAGATGATGTTTTTAGATGAAGGCAGGGTTTCGGCCCTTCATGGGAGATAGCATATGTCAATTCTTGGAGGAAAACTGGGGTGCCATCTCACATAGGTCTACTGAATGGGAAGCGCTGAAGGGGTTTATTAGAGGGATATGCATCCCCACAATTGTAGTGGTTTACAGAGCACCTTGTCAAAAAGTGAAGACTCTTGAACTGAAGGTGGCCAGTCTTGATCAGGAACTGGCAAGGGGGGAGGTGCAGGCTAGCATGCTGTGGGACACAAGAGGGGAGATGCCTGATGCACAAGAGTGGTTAGACACACATAGCTATGCTGGGTATATGGCACAGCAACACTCAGAGGGAAATGGGGCAGGCAAGTTGTTGGCCTGCTTAGTTAAGAAGGACATTGGGCAGAAGTGATATGAGGGGATACACCATCCAGAAGGGATGGGTATAGTGATAAGGATGGAATTTGTTTGATGGTCTGGGATTTTTATGCTGCTCTCTACAAAGAAAAAGAAGTGTTTGATGTTCACCTAACAGCTCGGTGGCTGGAGGAGGCTAATGTGATGGGTCTAGATGATCAACAATAGGAACAGTTAGGTCTGGAGATAGATGAGCAGGAGGTACGCACGGCAATTAGTAGCCTCGCCAAGCGTAAAATGCCAGGGATTGATAGTATATCGGTGTAAGTATATAGTGACGATGTTGACATCTTGGCGCCTAAGGTACTTTAGGTTTTTCTACAAGCAAAGGAGAGTGGAGGGTTCCCGGAGTCAATGTTGGAAGCACTTGTAATAACTCTGCCTAAGGAGGGGAGGGACCCTGCTCAATGTGACTACTATCGGCCCCTGTCCATGATCAATGTAGATGTTAAAATCATATGTAAAGTGCCAGTGGGCCATTTGATTCTGCTTATGTGGGCCTGGTCCACTCTGATCAAACTGGATTTATTCTGTGGAGATCCACAGTGAACAATTTAAGATGGCTAATTCGGGACAAGCATAGACATAGAGGAGAGATCTGCAGTGGCTAGTCTAGACTCATAAAACGTATTCGACTCCATCTCTTGGGAGTTACAATGGATGGCCTTAGGGAAACTGGGACTGTGCGCCCGTTTTATTGAGTGGGTAAAACTACCATATGGAGGCTTGACTTCCAGAGTAGAGGTTATTGGGGTGATCTCCACCCCATGGCGGGTGCAAAGGGGGACACAACAAGCATGTCCGCTGTCTCCAATTATTTTCACGCTGGTCATGAAATATTTGGGTTAGGTGTATCGTTATAGGCATGGGGACGCAGGTCTGCGGATGGGGGGCACTGAACGCTGTCTGTCCCTGTATGCAGATAATGTGCTGTTATATATACGTGAACCTGTGATGAACCTACGGCAGGCCATGAACACTGTTGAAGAGTTTGGTGAACTGTCAGGACTAGTGGTAAACAAATCTAAATCAGTCATTTACGCACGACACACAGCTAATGGTGGGCAATTGGCACAATTTGGGATGGGAGCGCAGAGTGCAGTATTTAAATATCTGGCGATATTGATCAGCACTGACTGGAAGTGGATGTATAGCCAGATCATGGGGAAGTTAACTGAGACATTTGAGAAACGTACCAACATTTCAATTAAGTTTCCTATTTCCTTATGGGGGCGGTTATCCCTGGTCAAAATGCCCATGCTGCCTAGACAACAATATGTTTTCCAGGTATTGCCAATGGTCCTGAAAGCTGAGTGTTTCTGACTTCTTCATGGCATTTTATCTAGGTTGCTATGGAAAGGGGAAACCCTGAGGATTGCTCTGAGAACCTTGCAGTTGCTGCCGGGCAAGAGGAGGCTGGCACACCAGATTTCAGAGCATATTACTGGGCCTCGACCCTATAGCGGTCCTCATCTACCTTTTCTTTACCAGCCTGGTAGCCCACAATAACGCTGCCCCACTAATACTATGGTGCTGGCCTGGCAGGCACCACATCTCTGTCACCACACCTATCACCGCCCCTGTGGTGTGGTAACGCAACTCATTATTATCCCGGCATCTCCAATGTTGGAGGGCTGAATGAGCTACTGACCTCACTGTGTCCTCACTGCAGAATTATCACTAAATAAACTCCAGGTACATCCGCTGCTGCCACTGGCTACCTCCCTTATGCTCTGCTATTAAGTCTGGCAGCTACTGGTTACTGTGACACGGTGCTGCACCCCTGCATTCCACGCTGCGCCAGGCCTCGCCTGCTGGGACATCCCGGCACCCCTTACCACGCTTGTAATGTCTAACAGAGCCAGGAGGTCTAATAAGGTGGGTGCCATGGACACATTTGCAAAAGCAACCCCGTGAGCAGAACTGGGGCTGCTACATCTGCCCAGGAGGAGCCTGAACCCAAGCCTCACCCCAGTGCACTGACCCCCGATCTCACTGTAATGATGGAATCAATGGCCAAGAACTTTTCCTCTTTCCATGAGAAATTGGACGATATTAACATCAACCTTGCATCACTCAAGTCATGGGTTGATCAAGCTGGGACCAGGATCGCTGAGGCAGAAAATAGAATTGGTGCAAATGAGGATGGGCTGCACGCCCTGCAGGACACGGTGGCCACTCTGATCCGAGACATGAAAGTCGTGAAGGCGAAGTGCGATGACCTGGAGTCCCGCTTGCACAGGAATAACCTATGCATTATTGGGGTACCGGTAAATGCCCTTAAGGGGCGCATGGAGATGGCAGTTGAGAACTTACTTAAAGATCTACCGGGCAACCGGACCTTGTCCCCATACTTCACAGTCGAACAAGCTCATCGGACTGTGTCACCGTGCCCTAAACCAGGAGACTTCCCCAGGCCTATCATTGCCAGAATTCTCAACTATAGCGATAAGGACCTCATCCTTCGCCTGTCATGCGAGAAGGGCGACCTGCGCCTCAACTAACACACCATCCGTATATTCCCCGACTTCTCAGTTGGCGTGCAGCAGGAGAGGCACCAGTTCCTAGGCGTCATGTAACTGTTACAAGAGTGCAACATCCCTTACGCAATTCTGTTTCCGGCCTGGCTTAAGATTACCTTCAAGGAAAAACTACTTTTTCACGGTCCTGGAGGAAGCGGTGAAGTTTATAGAGTCCCAGATACCACTTCACAATCCAATAGAGGACTCCATGGACAATGATTGAGCTCCAGATATCTAGAGGTTATGTACTCTGGTCACTAATGTTTGTTTTCCAATGTGCTGATGGTAACAACGACTTTTTGGTTCAAATATGCATACGCATTTTTCACTTGAGATTGTTTCACCTGGGTGGCTCCCTACCAGAGGCTATTAACTGCTCTGCAACATACGCCGCCTATATTTGACATGGGCCTATACTTGCTTTTGAGGCTTACCCAACTGTTCTCATATCCCTGGGTGCTGAGCACTTATGGTTGGGGTGCTCCACCCCCTGACCAAGTTTGTTTCTCCATGCTCATGGTGTTGTGGTAAATGCAATCACTATGCGTTCCACTGCCTTATGTACGTTTCCTGCATTTGTTTAAGTGTAAACCACACGGCAACAGCGTGCCCCGCTGTGATTGCAATGTTCACTCCTGTAAGGTTATTGTTGGGTGTTGGCCCCGGTTCGGCCAGTAGCGTGGCGGATTCATGTTGGAACTCTCCTGCTAACCCCAGTTTCATGGGGAGTTTTGGTTCAGTGAGGAGGGGGGAGGTTGGGAACACTACCTACCAGGAAGGGGTAGTGGGGGAGGGGGGCAGGTATGGGTTGAGAAGTGATATTGGAAAAGGCAGAGGCAGACTGGCGGATCGCACTGCATCGGGGTGCCCACAGAGTGGCGGACCCCGCGGTAGACACATTCTACGACAACACATTTGGGATGTACCCTAGACACCTGGAATGCCTACTACGGTGATGTCCTGGAACATCCAGGGCTTGAGTAATTATACTAAGGCCCATAAAATCATGGCCCATGCTCACAGACATGACTGCAAAATATTATTCTTACAGGAAACACACTCCACAGGCCCTTTGACAAAATGTATGTGCCATCATGGGGTCCCAACAGGTATTCTACCTCCTATTCCACTCGGGCCAGAGGGGTGCTGACAATGACTCATAAATCACTCAAATTTGTACTTCACAAGAGCTACATTGACCCCGAGGGCAGGTATATTATATTACACTGCACAATTACGAACAGAGAATATCTCTTAGTTAACACTTATGGTCCAAACGTAGACTCCCCTGACTTTGTGGACTTGGTGGTATCTATATTGCTCGGTTATGTGGGGGTGCAGCTCATTTGGGGAGGGGATATGAACTTCATATTGGATACCATGTTAGACAGGACAGGGACAGCTCCCAGACTATTATCAGGTGCAGCACGCAGACTGCTGTCGCATAGCGCAGCCCTCGACATCCGCGATGTATGGAGGTCACTACATCCGCAAACACGGGAATATACCCATTACTCCTCAGTGCATGATAGTTCCTCCAGAATTTACCTGTTCCTGTTATCAAGCGCAATGATGGGCAGAGTGATGGGAACACAGTACTTTGTCGGATCATGCCCCAATCACTCTATCCCTGGAACTGGGAGTGACTGCCCCGACCATTAACACGTGGCGATTCAAGTCCGCCGCCCTGCGAGACATCGTATTTAAGGCGGACATCCTAGCGGACATCCAGTCCTACTTTGAGCATAACACACCCCAATACACCCCAATCCACTATCATAGGAGTCCGGAGGGACGCCTTCAAAGCCTTCATCAGAGGAATGTCCATATTTAGGGAGGCAGGAGTACTCAAGATAATAAGAGCAGCCCTCGGCCGCTCCGAGTCCAAACTATGCGAACTGGAGCAGGCACACCCAACATCGGTTGATCCTGCTACCCTCGCCCTAATCAGCGAAGAACTTCAAACATTCAATGAACATGCCACTAGGGAAGTCCAATATTTTAGCCGCTCACAAGCTGTGTGGAAGTATGGAGAGGATGATAGACCCGGCAGAAAACTGGCTGCCTTGACTAGGGGAGAGTGGGGTCAGACTCAGATTACTTGTGTCAAGGATGACCAGGGTGCTGTACAGTGGTCCGACCAGCAGACTTTGGAAGTTTTCACAGACTTCTACACAGAGCTATATTCCCAACCCCCGAACATAGTGAGCCCCATATGAGGGGTCTCCTTGAACAGATCCCTATGACTTGCATTTCATCCGCAACCAGAGACCAGCTAGATTCCCCAATCCTACTGGACAAAAAAGTTGAGCCCATATCCAGTCTGCCCAAGGGTAAGGCACCGGGCCGCGACGGACTCACGGCCGAATTCTATCAAGATCACGTAGCCATACTGGCCCCTAAACTACTTGAGGTATGGGACGTGTCACTCCGGTTAGCTACCCTCCCCCCAACACTACCATATGCCGTCATAACGGTGCTACTTAAACCCGGTAAACCCAGTGATGAGTGCGGCTCCTACAGGCCCCTCTCGCTAATGAATCTGGAGACTAAAATCTTTGCCAAGGTAATAGCGAACCGCTTCCTCCCAGTTATGACATACATGGTCCATGACAATCAGTCGGGGTTTCTACCCAGGAGATCCACCTGCCACAATATCGGGAGGCTGCTCAACATCATGGCGCCGATCGATCAGGGTGCGAGTGTGCTTGAGGTCACATTGACACACAAAAGCAAGTTGATATGGTGTCTTGGAAGTACACGTGGTTGGTACTGGAGGATATGGGCATTGGGCCTAACATGATTAGTTACTATATACCTCACCAGTGGCCAGGGTCCGAGTCAACTCCCTGACATCAGCTCTGATCCCACTCCATAGAGGCACCCGACAGGGCTGCCCATTCTCCCCGATTCTCTTCGCCCTGGCAATTAAGCCGATGGCTGATCACATCAGAGCACGCCACTCACGCAGGGGGATACGACTGAAAGACACTCCTGAAATTATATCCCTCTATGCAGATGATGTGTTATTGTTTATCAGAGACCCCGCTATCCACCTTGACCCAATTCTACGTGACATCACTCGTATAGGTACACACTCTGGATACACCATCAACTACACCAAGTCTGAGCTCTTCCCCTCACCAGTTCCACTCAACAACCTGCCACCGAGTATCCACTCTGCTGGTCGCCCGACGGGATTAAGTACCTGGGGGTCCTAGTGTCCCTGACCAAAGACACATTGCTAGCAGACAACTACCTGGCTGTGGCATAGCAGGCTGAGGCCAAAATGACGCGATGGCGCTCCCTTCCACTATCACTTGCTGGGAAACTCTCACTCATTAAGATGGTACTGCTCCCCAAGCTTCCTAAATATCTTCCTTCTCGAGCTCTTCGCTCATCTGCCTCCAACTCCCTCAGGGTTAGTCGCTTCTCCAAGCAACAAGTTGGTGGCTGATCACTCTCTTCAGGAGGGCCCTCTCTCTGGAACAGCCTCCCTGCCTCCCTGAAACTCGAGGAGAACCATCTCCGGTTCCGGAAACACTACAAAACCTTCCTCTTTGCTTCTGCTTTCTCTCCTCCCCTCCCTTGCTGAATTCCTGACTGAAATTGCACTGGTTACCTGGCCACCCTTTTCTGATCCCTGGCCCAGGCCCTGTGAACTGCCCACCTTCACTGCCTCCCTGGCAACCTCTGCACTTGGGAACCGTTTTCTGTATCCCTTCAGTCCCCTTTCCAGCACTTAGTCTGCACTTCCTTGCACTTGCCACCAGCTGGCTGTTTTATTTGTTTTATTTATCGTATTTGTTCCACTTCCCATGTACTGCACTTTCCCGTCTCCCTTCCCCCTCCCACTTTTCCTTTCCCCCCTTCCCATGCACTTGCGCGATCTGAATGATACCTGGCCTAGTAGGATCGTTGTCTGTCCTCCCTTTGTCCCCCCCTTGCCTCATCGCACATTGAAACACTTGTGTATAGGCGCGTTATAAATGCCATATCATATCACATCATATCATATTTAGTAATGTGCCCGGGAAGGTGATTGCAAAGCGCCTGCGAGGCAAGAGGAGGGGTAGAGACTGCAGCAGGGTTGGCCAGCTCCTGCAGATGTTAAAGAGTTTGACCGAGTTGTTAGATGCTGCAGAGACACAGGCTTGATTGAGGACTCTCTTCTTGGTGAGGACAGAGAGTTGGTATTGCCTTTGGAGCAGGCGACAGGCCAGTTTGTCAGAGGATGAACAAGAAGCCCTCAATTTCCTCTCAGCCGCCCTAAACTTATGTTTAAGTGCGGCTAGGTCAGAGTCATAGCAGGAAATGCACCTGGCTTTGGACTTCAAACGGATGCTCATGACAGGGGCAGGAGCATCAAGAGTATCAGAAAAAGAAGATTAGAGCAGGGACAGGGCTGTGTCCAGGTGTGAGTCAGCCAGAGGTGAAGGGTTGAGAGAAGGTGGCAGCAAAAGCCTCAACTGCCACATGCTTCATGGGCCGGATGTCCGAAAAGGAAGGTGGCAGTGTTGGGCTAGGCTTGGCTTGGGTGGAAGAGAGGGAGAGATGAAAGGAGAGGAGGCCGTGGTCACTCCAGGAGAGAGGAGTGGTCTGAGGGATAGAAAGGGGGAGGCCAGAGGAGATCAAGACATCAAGTGTGTGTCATGCAAAGTGATACGGGCCAGAGGGGAGGATAGAAAGAGAGAGGGAATGGCAGAGGTTGTGAAAGAGCACAGAAGAGGAACAGGGAGAATCGAGATGGATGTTGAAGTCACCAAAGAGGAGGAGTTGAGTGGTTGAGGCCATGAGTGAGGAGGAGAGGTCTGCCCGCTCGGAGAGAAAAGAGATGATTTGACCAAGGGGCCGGTAGAGAGTAGCAACCATAAGAGAGTGGCTAGGAGAGAGAGAGAGAGAGCCTGCAGACAAGGCATTCGAAAGAGGAGTAAATCTGAGTGGGAATGATAGTGGCAGGTATCCACTCAGGAAAGATCAGGGCTACACCCCCTCCAGCCCGGGTGGATCCGGGTATGAAGAGGATTTTGTAGCCATCAGGGAGGAGAGTGTCAAAGCTTGTGACGGAGCACGCCGTGAACCATGTCTCGGTAAGACCGATGACATCAAGGTCCAGTTCCTCTAAGAGGTGGCAGATGTCAGAGGAGTGTTTGACAGCAGAGTGAAAGTTGAGAGTGGCAAGATGAAGAAGGTTACCAGCCTTAAAGACCTTCCAAGGAGGGGTAGAAATCAGATGTACGCCCTGCAGAGGTGTGGAGGGAGCACAAAGTGGGAATGAGGAGGAGGGAAGAGAGGGCAAGGAAGCCAAGGAAGGAGAAGATGGGACAGCAAGAGATGAAAGGAAGATTATGAGGTAAGGGAACCCGCCTATCGAAGAGGCTGTTGATTTCAAGTTTAACATTAGTCAATATTCTGATAGGGTTGGTCTTATGATTGTACTGGCCAAACATACCAGATTAAGACTACTCTAATTCTATGGTCGATACTGAAGCCATTGCCTATGTCTATGTATTATTAGATTGCTTTATTAACAACAAAACTTCAATAGAACATTTCTGTTTCAATAAGTACATTTTGTAATACATGGAGTAGTTTGTGAGAGGTCTCCTGATCCCCCTGCATATGTTGCTAACAACAGTCTAAACAGAACCCCTGGTCATAGTTGCATAGCTTAACATAACTGGTGAATTTACCTTGCACCCATATTGTCCCTTTAACAACGTTTTGTTCAGTGAATTTCATAGGTTTTTTATTAATGCAACTTAAGCAGAACATCCCTTTTACAACGTTTTTGCAGTGAATTTAATAGATTTCTATTAGTGTAACTTAACCTTAAAGTCCCTTTAAAAAAGAGTTTCAATTAATTTGAATGGTTTTTATATGGAAAGATTTTTCATGATGTTGCAACACTGTATTTAAGTTATTAAAAATTCCTCTTTTAACATAAAAAAGGTCTATAAACCTCCTTTAACAAAAATATGTTTTGCAGTGGGGATGCAAGTCATGGTTCAATTGCCTTGGTGATGAGGCTCAACCATGATCCCAGCCCCACCAAACCAGCCTTGTTATCCATTGTACCTATCCTGCAATCTGGCCCAGTTTCCACTATAGCCCAATAATATGACCATTGGCCAGTGTCCACAATCCATGATGCATGGACTTCGGCCATGGTACAAGCCCGAATAAGTAACTGAGAGTAGACGTTTGTCCTTACCAGTGGCCAGTCCCACTGCCCAGGCACCAATGTTATATCACTATTTTTTGTACCTACATTTTGACACTTTGGAAAAAATAAAACTCAGGACAGATTTGCAAAAGCATGCTTTCAGGTCCTTGCTGATGATTTGCATGCACGTTTGCTGCAATCCCGGCCAAGCACTTTGGGCTGTAGCCACAAGCAGAATGTTTTCCCTTTCAAGCCTATTCCAATTTCAAAAATGTTACCACATAGCCGTACATGTTGGCCATGCCCACTTTAACCACATTGCTGGTCCATTGATGGCCGTGGCTAGGGGCCAGATTGTTAGGGGCATGGCTGAATCACCAAAGTTACATCACTATAATTTAACCATGTCCTTACACACTGCTAACCACATAACCGGTCCCTGTTGGCCATGCCCACATTTACTGGCATAGTGCAGGGCCATAGTGGGCAGATTGTCCGGGGCATGGCCTTTTGGCCTTTGGCCAGCGGTTTGGGCTGTAGCCGCAAGCAAATATGTTTTTCATTCATGTTTATCCCTATTTCAAAAGTTTTGGGACCCCCGCATATAACTTTTCCCCAAACATTGTAAACCCATTAAGAGTCAGGTCTATACTATTTTTGCAAAGTTTCATGCACATTCATTGAACAGTGCCAAAGTTATAAACTGGCCGAAAACTGCTCTGACTGTGGGAAGAGCAACTTACCCATTAGTATATGGTCACTACTGCAGACCCTGTAATTTGCAGGTAGTGTGAAAACAAAATAAAAAATATTGAGGCTGAGTACCCCAAAAGGAAATACACCGAACACGGAGGCATGCCTGGTTTGTCTGTGCCAAATGTCATTTAATACTATACTTCCAATGCCATGCTTACAGTACATAGTACATGCCGGCGACCCTTCCTGTGGTGCCGGACGGCTAAATTCCAAACATTGTCTATCGCCGCGGAACAATGCCCTGAAGCAGGTAGGCAATTTCCCAGGCATATCAAATTATTGGTGTTACCTGGTCAATAATTGTGTCTGCAGATACAATGCGCCAAATTCAAATTGTCAGGATTAAATTGAGAGTCGGGTCACGACTCACCTGACCAAACCTAAGGAGGTCCGATCGGATTTCAAAGAATCTTACCTAACTAATCTTACCTCGTGTATGGTGATTTTGACAAATCTGCCCGCCTCGATAAGTGAACCCTCGTCAAGATGCTGTCTCGGACCACACGCTTATCGTCCAAGGATCGGATCGTGCAGCGCTGCTGAGGTGTTGTGTCTCGTTCAGTGGGGCCCCTTATGTCACACCATCCGATCCCGGTCCGATAGCGTGCGTCAACCGTCAACAATCCGGCATCAATCTTGAGGGTCCCTATTCAGGCGCCAACTGTGAAAACAAAATAAAAAATATCGAGGCTGAGTACCCCAAAAGGAAATACACCGAACACGGGTTACAAAGGAACATACAAAGTACTTTATTTTATACTAAATCCAGTTACAAAAACAGAGCGAAATCAGATAGCTATCGGCCCTCAGCACAACACAACAAACTCCAGTGTGGTTCAGAGTGTTCAGTGAGAGATGTTGTACATTAGAATGCATCCGCTTTTTATACACTTGGTGGGCACGATGTCCAGCCCCACTTCGGGTTAATATTCCATTTAATACATCACCGATCTAGGGTTCGTGCCAAGTCCCGAACAACCACATATAACTGGTTTCCCTTTAATACATGCATCAACAAGCCTATGCAATAACTGTGTATTCTAAGATTTTCCATGCAGGCCTTCTCAAACATTAATACAATGTAGTTAAACAGATGTTCTACGTTCAGTATTTGAATACATTGTTTCAACATGTGCTCGTGGATTAGTTTCATTGCACGAGTAATCCTTTTACACACAGGTCAACGAAGGACAAGATCTCAGTTCATGTCCTCAACAAGTGACCTGCAGGCAAGCTACATATTAGCTATGTACAGAGGTCAAGATGGCCATGTTGTATTCTGGAATGACATCATCCACCATTTTAACTCACAGGGTGACTTTTACAAATCAAATCCTCACATGGCGGTTTGACCTAAAATGGCGGCTTACATATGATTTAAGGTTAGGACCTTGATCGAGCAGCTTGGCGTAGGCCAATATTCATATATTTATTGCAAAAGGAGGCACAATATAATTTCACTTTGACAGTAGGTGACACCAACCTTTTGTTAGATTTGGCTGTTCAACAAATGATCTTACAACGCTCAGAAAAAAATATACACCGACTGCTTTTTTTTTATATAATTTTTATTGTCATTTTTAGGTTATTACAACAAACATATCATTTCAATTCCATTCCATTCCCAGAAAAAATGTTCAGTCAATAACCCTTCCCACCTCCCCTCCCCCCATCGCCAGTGAACAGGTATCGATTTCAAACTTGTCTTGCAGGGTCGCATTGTGCATTTTTAAGTTTGGACTGTCGAATAGTCTGGTGCACACATAGTCTAGGGCTCAACTTAGTGGCGCCCCATGAGGGGGCGCGTGCTTCGTACAAGAGGTACCTATAAAGTCCCCAAACTCCTCCTGGCCTGGAACCTGGACAGGTCAGCGGATCAAGGGCTCACCCTTCAAGTCAGCCATTCGTATTTTTCAAAGAAGGGGAGCCAGAGTTCCTCAATGTTAGATCTGGATTCATCCAGGACATGGGTTAGGAACTCCATGTCGTATATCGCCCGAACCTTTGCAACCCATTCCTTCTCCTCGGGCATGTGTGGGTTCTTCCATTTCTGGGCCAAGCAGCTTCTGGCCGCCACAAGCATGACTTGTAGCATGTGACTCCTGGTCATCTCCCACCTCGATGCCAAAGAGAAGCAACCAGGAGCACAGGGGTCTAGTGACTCCATCCACCCCCTTGATCCAGGACAATACCTCTCCCCAATATGACTGTACCCTTGGGCAGGACCACCACATGTGCATGTAGTCCCATTTTTCCTTTCGACATTTCAAACAGTGAGGGTTGTAACCTGGGCTCATTCTGGCTATCAACTGTGGAGGGTAGTGCCATCTGTGTAAAACCTTTAGAGCTTGGTGTCTGTACTGGGGGGAGGTCGTTGAGCGGTGGGCCCGGATGCACATTTTAGTCCACCTTTTGTCATCTATTGCCATGCCCAGGTCTTTTTCCCATTGTGTCCGTGCTGGCGGGGGATCCCTTGGTATCGAGAGCAAGAGAAGCCTATACAAACGGGATATGACCCCCTTGGAGCCTCGAGTGGAGATGATCATTTTCTCGAAGTCTGTGAGGTCCCTCCTGAGGGTGTCCCCCCATGAGGGTTCGGAGAGAACTCCCTTCAGTTGAAGGTAGCGGAAAGGTGATAGCTTGCCCAGCCCCAAGGCTTTTTCAAGATCCAAAAGGGGCATGAAGGACCCACCCACCCACAAGAGGCAGGCCCTAACGAGGCCCGCCTAATATCACCTCTGATAGGCGGCAGGCTCCGCTACTTTGGCCAGGAATGGTGGCACCCAAATACAACTCAACATAGAGGGCCAGGTTGTGAGCCATCTGTAGTAGCTCCCTTCCTTCCAGAGGGACCAAAGAATACCCAGTACCGGGTGGTCCAGAACCCGCCTGGGGATATGTGCTCTCAGGACCTATAACCACTCATCGAGCGTGACCGGGGCGAGTAGCTTATTATCCAGTGCCACCCATTGCTTTTCTGACCCAGGGTTGAAGTGGTCAACCAGAATCCTCAACTGGGAAGCCCTGTAGTATGTGTGAAAATCTGGGAATCCCACCCCTCTGTCTTCCTTGGGCCTCGTCTGGACATCGTAGGAGATCCTATGTTTCTTTCCCGCCCAGAGGAACCTGAGCAGGGTGCGTTTCATTGAATCAGGAACGTGGTAGGCACCTGAGTGGGGAGCATCTGGAACAGGAACAGAAATTTGGGAAGTACCACCATTTTGAGTCGTGCCATCCATGAGAACCCCGAGACCGCCCACCTCTCTATATCTCTCTTGACCTCTGTCCACAAAGGGGTGAAGTTGCTCGGGAATAGGTCCGTTGGGTTAGGTGTAATTTGGATTCCCAGGTGTCGGAACCCCTCTCTCTGCAGTTAGAAGGGGAGACCCTCCACCTACTCCTTCTCGGTTTCCGGCAGTCGACCCCCCTTTAAAGCCACAGATTTGCCCAGGTTAACCTTGTACCCCGAGAGGTCCCCATAGCGCTCCAATGCCCGCAACACATGAGGGATCATCTGTGACGGTTTAGTGACATAGAGAAGAGCGTCATCGATGAACAAGCTGATCTTACAGTGGGAGCTTCCCATCTGAACTCCAGTGATAGCCTCATTGTTGCGCACCGAGATCGCCCAGGGTTCCATGGGGGATATGGACAGCCCTGTCTCGTTCCTCGGGGAAGGCCTCTGATTCCATCCCATTGGCGGCCACCCTGGCCATGGGGGCGGAGTATAGTGCTGCCATCCATCCCAACCACCTCTGGCCCATCCCCATTGCCAAGAGAACCTCCCCCATGAAAGCCCAACTCACCCTATCAAAGGCCTTTTCTGCGTCCAGGGACCCCCTCGTCCCAGGTTTGCCTTGAATGTAACACATGGAGGGTTTTGTGCATGCTGTCCGAGGATTGTCTATTTATTATGAAGCCTGTCTGATCTGGGTGAACCAGGCGGGGCAAGCATTTCTCCAGGCGAGTGGCCAGGATCCTGGCAAAGATTTTAGCATCAAGGTTCAAGAGGGAGATGGGTCTATAAGAGCCGCACTCTGTCAGATCTTTTCCTGGCTTGGGGATTACCGTGATGAGGGCCTGTAGAAATGTAGGGGGGATCGTCTCTTTGTTTCGGATTTGGTTGAACAGTTTGGCCAAGGGCTCCATCAATATGGGCTGGAATTGTTTTTAGAAATTGGCCGTGTACCCATCTCCCGCCGGGGCCTTCCCTGCTTTAAGTCTCTTGATGGCTGCCTCCACCACCTCCACTGCTATATCCCCATCAAGGTGCTGCATTTCAGCCTCTGTTAAGCGCGGTAGCTGGTGTTCCTCCAGATATACCCGGATCTCCCCCAACGATTCCCCCCCTTGTTTTGCGTACAGGTCCCTATAAAAGTTTGCAAAGGAGCCCACTATCTCTGCCTTTTTATTGAGGACCTTACCCTCCCCGTCTTTAATAGGTCCGACCCTCCTCTCCAGTCTACAACCCCTGGCTCTACTTGCCAGTAAGGTCCCCACCCTGTCCCCCTTTTCGTAGTACCTTTGTTGCGTGTTTCTCAGTTTCTTGACCACCTCTCCTATGAGGACCGTATTTAGGGCCTGGCGCTTCTCTCGCATTTCAGATAGGAGGGACTCTCTGTCAGCCCCCTCCTGGGTAAGCCTGCCCCGCAGGCTCTTAAGTTCCGTCTGTATCCTGGCCTCAATGAGCCCTCTTTCCCGCTTGCGCCTGGAACCCTCAGCTATGAGGATACCACGGAAGGTGGCCTTCGCCGCCTCCCACACTGTCACCATATCTGTCTCCCCTTTGTCATTTGTCTCAAAATATGCCTCCATCTTAAAGACCGGATCCCTCAGAAGCGTGTTGTTGCACCACCAACGGGCTGATCTGGGGGACAGGGGGAGTGACCAGTCCGCCACAAGAAGCTCATTGTCGGACCACGTTATTGCCTCAACCCTTGGGGCTGTAGCTACCCCACCCCCCTCTTTAGAAGTTAAAAGGAAGTCGATTCTGGTGTAGGTGTGGTGTGTGGGGGGGGAATAATGTGTATCCCCCGGGCTCTGGGTGTGCCGCTCGCCAGACTTCCTCCCAGTAATGTTCCCTCAGAAGGGAACTGCAACGTTAGGTTATCTTTAGGTTTCCCTTTCGATTCAGTCGCTCTTGCCGTCCACCAGTCTAGCCTGGGGTCTATTATAAGATTGAAGTCACCCGCCAGTATCATGGCCCCTTCAGCCCATTCGTCCATTACCGCAAGGATTTGGGTCAAGAACCCTATCTGACCTGAGTTGGGAGCATAGAGGGTGGCCAGGGTTGTGCGTTCCCCTTCATAGGTACCCTTAATCCCCAGGAACCTCCCCCCAAATCCTCTTTTGGTTTCAATGTTAGTGTGGTGGAGTGTTTATCTCAAGAGGATCCCCACCCCTTACTTCTTCGAACTTCGGTGGGAGGCACAAAAATTGGCTCCAATTTCCCTCCCCCTAATGGGTGATTCCCTGCCCTGTTTGTAGTGGGTTTCTTGGAGGAACAGCTCCATTAGCTGTTGTTTGCGGAACATATTACTGGTCAGTGACCTCTTGTTTTGAGAGTTGAGGCCCTTGACATTGAGTGTGCCTATCTTGCCTTCAACCATTTTCATCTAGGTAGCCCATCTCTATCTTCACCGTAATGTAATGCTTATGTGCGGCCTGCTGTAAAATAGAAGGTTCTTGTTCGATCTGGCTAATCCCCCCACATCCCCCTAGACCCCTCTAGGTGTTACCGTTTTGACCTTTATGGTGGTCAATCTCCCCCCTCCCCCGTTGTCCCTTTCCCCCTCCCCCCTCCTCTCCATCGTGAGGCATTCGTCCATGTCTCCCGATATCCTTCGGGGATGGTCAACGAACCACCAAGGACTTTACCCCAGCCCCGGGTAGTGTAAACGCGTGGATAACCCATGCCCTTCTTTTCAGAATGTACGTGTATGAACCTTTAAACAAATATGTCGGGCATGACCTTGCATTCGAAGTCCCCCACCTCCCCCTGTGTCCGCAGGCACAGACCCCATGTGCGGGTCCGTCGAACAAGTCAATAAACATTGTGAAAGAACAGTAACCAGACCCAAAACCCAGTGGGCCCAACTTGGCGCCAACGTGGCACTCCTCCGTGTGACCCCCGGTCACCGGCCCTAGAGAGCCATCGGCGTAACACCCAGCGACCTTAGTCACTGGGAAATCTCTTTCTCAAGTGATAAAGTGATGTTGCTGTCATTTCAGATGATCCTCAGAGGCCGATGATGGGTGCCTGTTTTTTTGGAACTTGTGCGCTCCCTTGACCCTGGTCTTGCCACTGGGTTGCCCCAGTCTGTCGGGACACCGTGGGGGGTTCCTGGTCTCTCCCCCTGATCCGCCAGATGGGCCGGCACGGTCGCCCACCAGGTCACCAGTGGCCCGCTGAATGTCCTCTTCTGTCACCAGGTGGTGTCTTTCCCCCGGCCACTCGAATGCCAAGTAGAAGGGATGCGCCCAGCGATACCTGACCCCCTTACCCTGCAACCATCTGGTAAGGGCACTGCATTTCTTTCTCATTGCGAGGGTGAGGGCTGAGAGGTCCTGATAGATTGCCACCTTAGAGTCTCCATATTGGATATCACCAAAGTTCCTTGCTTTCTCCTGGATCCTGGCTTTGTCCTTGAAATAATGCAGTCAGGCCAGCACCGACCTCGCGCCCCTGCCTCCTCCACCAGCGTGGTGCACCCAGTCCAGCTTAATCTCGGTGTCGGCCTCCGCCCCATGACGATTCTTGTGATATCGTGAACCTTGCCTTCCAGTCCATGTGGGCTCTCCCCTTCCAATTCCAGTAGGCCAAAAATATGCAAATTGTTCCTCCTTTCCATGTCATCCACCTTGAACCTTAATTCCTCCTCCTGACGATGTATCTCTTGAAACCTGGCCTCCATTTGCGTCTCCAGGATCGTCGTAGAGAGCTGGTTGTTCTCGACTCCCTCCACGCGGTCTTCCAGGGTGGTAACTTTAGTGGTAAGGTCGGCCAGCTTAGCTCCCATGTCGGTCCGAATCCCACGTAGCTCCTCCAAGATCATCTGGATATTATTTTGGATGGCTCCCATGTCGGGAGGCGGCACTGATGGGTACCCGGTGGCCATTCTGTCCTCTCCAGCCGCAAATTGGTACTTGGAAAGGGCCTCCTTCCAACTCATGGGGTGCTGGTTGCGGCAGAGTGTGACAACTGTCCACGTGGGGCCCACAGCCATGGTAGGACTCGTGTAGGAGGGGAAACCGCAGCTATCCACGGTGGGGAGGTGACTTCGGATTGACTGTCTATGGATGTGCCGGCCGAGTAACTCTAGGGCTTCAGCACCAGTGGGAGAGCGGGTTTATCCCCCCTGTGGTTAGGGAAACCACTAGATGGCTGGTCGTGGTCAGTGGGGAGCGGGTGTCCTCTGTGGCAGGGTATGGGGGACCCTTTAGTCAAGCAGCACTCGTGGGGGCTAGTTCATAAAGTCCTGGCCCAAGGGCCTCTCACCTGGAACATACCATCTCCAATGCCCCCCAGTCGGATGCAGTGTGGGCGCGCTCCCGCAACAGCCCAGACTGGGGAGCTCTGGTGTGAGGGTAGGAGGGCCCGTCCAACTCCGCCTGTGGATGAGTGGTGTGCCAGGGTGCTTCAATTCTCGCTGGGCCAATGAGGGTCCGTGCTCAGCTCCTCAGGTGTCTCCGTTCAGTGTCGGGCGTGTCCTCACGTCGGCCCCACACCGCTTCACCGTGCCTAGGAGTGAAGAGCCAGAGGCCTCGGGGCACAGGAGGACCTCTCCGGTGAATTCCAAAGGGGGGGGAACCCCGGACCGCCAGGCACTCCTCAGCACGGCTCAACAGAACCTCCAGGGTCCTCTGCCCTCGGCCTCTCCTCGCTCCAGGTGGATACACCCCCCACAGGTGGCCGCAGTGTTTCCCCGCTCCTGCTCTCTGCTGCGGCCTTGGCGTGCACCGCCTGCGTGTTGCTCGGGACCGCGGGGGCAGGGGCCACAGTGACTCCAGGCGGTCGAACTCGGCCTGTGGGTGTCGTAGAGACTCCTGGTTTGGACCCCTTGGGGGGGGCAAGGGTTCACACAGCCTTTTTTAAGGGGCTTGTGAGGGATGGGCTCCTTCTTCCTGCTCAACTCCAGCAAGTTTCCCCACGCTGGGTGCGGAGCTATCCGCTCAGGCGGCCATCTTGCCTGCGCCCCCTGTTTGCCTCTCCGACTGCTTTTTTTGGGGAACATTTCATACAGTTATTAAGGAATGGGCACTGCAAACATTTATGTTTTCCAATTCATTTTCCAAAGATAAAAGTTCTACCCGACCTAGTTTATGTATCGCTGGATGGATTCACACTAAATCTTCACGAAGAGTGGCTGTCTACTTCTAAAAGCATGTTTTTACCAATTTAGTGTGAATCCGCCCAGTTTATTCTATTACCGAAATGGATTAGCTATGGCAGCGACTGCCCACCACAATCCCATGGACCTTTTGCTGGGTTTGGTCATAGACTGTGGTCCATGACTGTTGGAAGTGGCCTATTGTGGGCCTCTTTGGGTCAACCACATCCTAAGGAATGGTCCTGTGGGGGCAAAAGTGTAAAACTCCTCCGAAAAATATATAATTTGTAAACATGTAATGTGCACATGATTTAAAACAATCCTTAAACATATTAACATTTGTTACTTCCTTATCAAAAATACATTAGACAAATAAACGTTTCAAAACCTTAATTTCACAAGCAATAAAAAAAAATATCAAAATCCTCATATGAGTAATTCATCAACCAACCAACATCTAACAATTCCTTACAGCCCTATCGATATGAGCCCAATATTTTTTTTTAAAACGCATTAGGTTGTAGGTCAACTTTAGCGAAAAACAGAGGAAGGATTACATACAAAATTGCCAAAACATATGATTTGTGCATTCCTACGAGTGGATATATCATAATCACGTGTTTCAGTATCAATGGCCTGGTTGCAAAATGTACAGAATGCATCGACTCCGACCCCTTGTGCGCAGATGCTCAGAATTTCACGTGTCATGATCAAAATAAATCGGCATCACATCATAATATTCCTTAAAAAATGCGATGGGGATTGGGTCAACTACCGACTTCTTTCCCCCAACTTTTTATGTTCTATAGTTATGTTGCACAACAACTTAAAAGATTTGATGTATGTTGATGTAAAGGAAAATACTAATAAAAACAATTTTTTAAAAAAAAGATTTGATGCTGTCACGCACCAGTTCTGAATTTTGTGACATGGCAAGTTTCTGCTAATCCGTTCATATAATGAGTTAGTGAGGGGGCCATTTGAAATGTCTTCATAATGTCAGCCTCCTCCTTAGAACATGAACATTAAGGGAGGAGAGCCCTAACTGAAAGCGAATTGCACTATTCAGGACACAGTTTGGGAGACCCAATACATAACACCAAATAAGACCCTCCATTTTTGAAACGTCGAATCCCAATAGCTCTTGGTAGATATCTATTGCATATAACAATATTTTGTTTAATGCTGATCCCTTTTGTTGAACTATGGACATCTGGGAGGGACCACGGGCCACTAATTTTCATAGCCCTCCTGGTTTTCAGGGAAAATGTGGGTCTTGAATTCGAAATATAATCCATGGACCAAAGTGTTGGCCCAGGCCACCATTCGGGTCAGTGTGGCCAGTGGGACTTACCCAGGGCACACAGTCACAGGCTATGTAATGAATTCATGACCAGTTGCCTTTATGGGCGCACAGTGGCCCATGGCTTTTAGTCACCTGAGGAATGGGTATTACCCAAATTGACCTTTTACAATTGACCTTTTGCACAATTGACCTAATTATAGTGGTCCTAAATGACCTTCTACACAATTGACTTATATTATTTTAGTTATTTTATACATGTATTGGGTTGGTTTTGGATTATAAATAATATAAGGGGATTGGGTGGGTGGTTTCAGGGGTTTTTCGATTGGCTGGGGGATGTGGGGGGTTTCCCCCTGCATATATGTCCTAATTGACCTTCTAAATTAGGTAAATTCTCCCAAGGTCAATTCTCCTGAGGTCACTTATGAAAAGGTCAATTAGTATACAACCGAGAAATGCAGGGGGCATGGGATTGTTGAAGAAAACGTCCTGGACCTCTTCCCACTGCCCATGCCAATATGGATTTTTCAGGCGAGCTTGGGCAAGGACCGATTCAGACATGGTACTTCAAAGTGCTACCTTCATGGCTGAAGAATATTGCCCTGGCTGTGGGAGCATTAAACATAGTCACAGGTCAACGGCAGTAGTCATAATGCTGCAAGCTAGGGAGTTAGGGGAAGGACCAGAATCCCTACCCCATGCCAAATACCCTATGTCTACGGTTGTGTACAGTTGAACGCCATGATCTGTTGTCTCATTGGGTGGCTCAAGAGTGTGATGCAGGGTCAACACACATGCCTTGCTCACAGATGCTACAGTGCACTGCATCAGGCAATGCCCATTGAGCTTATAATTTGTTGTGGGAGGTGCCAGGTCAGGACTCTAGCCCAACCTTGTACACATTCTCCAGTGGAAACTGACCATACACAGTGGGCCTATTGGGTGGCTGTTAAAGTGGCCACTTCAAATGCATGTTGGGGGGGGGAACGGCTTGGGTGCAGGTCATGCCCCTCAATCCGGGCACTGGCAGTGGTCAAAGAACATGGCCAGTGACCAATTGGGAGGCAAGTGAGCTGTTAGCCATTAACTACAATTTAAAAGACCATGAACAGTAGTCCCAGCGGGGAGCACAGGTGTGTTGTGAGAAGGCACTTCCTGGTGAGTAGTCACTGGGATTGGCCACAGGGTATGCCCAATGGGTTCGTTAGGTGTTTTGGAAAAATGCTGTGTATAAAATGCCACTTCCGTAGAGACTAATAGTTTACCTGGAGCAAAGGCTTGTCATTTTAGCTAATTTGAATAACCACAATTCAGTGCTGCCTGGAGGTGAATTTCCAATGATGGCTACTGGGTGACCCTGTGTTGTGTGTGTCTTGGTTGCAATGGCTAATTTTACAACATTTTAGGTGAAAAGGTTTTTTTATCAAGCCTGTTAAACCCAAACCCACCATAACTTTGCAGGTTTTTATATCTATCTATCTATCTAGCTAGCTATCTATCTATCTATCTATGTACTGTGATTTTGTTTGTGAGCACACTATTTGACATGTTTTTTCATTAAAAAGGAAAATGTGCAACACATCTGTATTTCTTAACTGGAGTTGCGTGCACCTTTCGAAGCCAGGGTAGCAGGTGTCTCTCCTTTGTAAATGGTGAGGGAGTTGCTCCTGTGGGAGGAGGAGCGGTTATAGCTTGTGTAATTTTTCCATTGTATTTCTTGGTTTAAGAGGGAGGAAGCGTTTTGAACGCAAAAACTGGTCAGCTGACGCAGTGTATGATCGAGGAACAGAGCTAAAGTGAGGAAATTGCAAACAATTCTTTCAAGCACAACGATCTAAAGAATGCTTAAGTCAATCGAAAATCTGAACAGGAGCTTCTTTAGGTATTCATTAAAACATTTAGAGCATATCCAAGACATATATCTCTGCTTTGATATCTGTCACTTGTGATGTTACAGAAAGTGCAGGCCCGCCAACATTACTATTTCTGACACGTGCATTCTAAGGATGCATTTTGTTGCCACTAGTGAGCATGCTCGAATGACTGGTTCGTTTTCTTTCTTCTCTGTTTTGCGGAATGGATGAACGCATGACACAATGGTTCCTGCAGATCAAAGGTTTGTCATTGATAGAGAAAGGCGCTTTCATCCCCTTGAGCCCCGGCTTTCATCGGAGCAGAGGGCCTGACTCCCCCGGGAAATCCTCCTGGCTGGTGCAGACAGGAGGGGCGCTATTATTTCTGGGATGGCAGAATCTGTGCAGCTCATTGTACTGTTTGAAGTAAATGCGGTAAAACGGGGCTCCTCTATAACAGGCATAGCCGCGTTCCTACACGTTTTGACAATGACCACAAAACTTCAAACACTCATCACTAAGATTCAGGCTATGCTAAGCTTTTTCATACATATTAATTCGGGAAATACTGACAAGGGACTGAATTTTTATTTTGTTATCGTTTTATTTGGTGGAACTTCGAGCTAAGCACTTAAACAATGTACTTGGGCGATTACATAATTATGTTGAGTGTCTCTTAAGTGTGAGCGAAATGAGACATGTTATATCTGGAAAAAATCATGGGAACATACTTGATTCTTAATGGGCGGCAGAATACTTCGCAAACGTTTTCAGTGCAGACAAGCTGCCTATAAATAGATGGGCGAGAGAGAGAGTTATTTTGGTGATTAGGTATCATTCCGCGCTAGATGTGTAAACAGATCGAGTCACGGAGAAGGTAAAGTCAGGTCGTTACCGTGCAGATCAGATCAAAACACATGCGTCCCTGAACTCTGCTCGAGTGACCGCATCGAGTCGGCTTTCACCGCACGCGCACGCAGGCTTTCATGTAGTGATGCAAACCTCAATGCATGCGAAGGGTTTGCATATGTTTATTTTGGAATGCAGACATATGATAGGACTTGGTGGGACTGGTTTTCTTTTCAAGAATGCTGTGGTTTTTAGGTTGATTTATGAAAAGCCACCCTGCAGCTGTTACAGATGGAGCGCACTTGTTTAATGTGGGGCGCCGTTCCTAAACATAAGGGCACCTCATTTGACCAAGCCTCCCCTTAAGCGTGGCTCAAGGCCAGTGGCATAATATGCAGTGTTGCCAACTCCTCAGTCCGGAAAGTAGCTAGAGGCTGTCCTAAAAGTAGCTAAAAGTAGCTAAATGACATCACTGCCTAATTAGCATAATCTCGCAGCATTCTCGTGCCTCTCGCGGCTGGACGGGGGCATCAGTGACATGACGTGACTTGTTGTGCTGGACCCTGGCTACAAGGACGGGTGCATTGATTGGGGGTACTGCTATTGTTTTGTTGACATACACCCTTTTCTATTGGTTTGGAAACTTGCAAGTCTCCAAACCAATAGAAAAAAGTGTACGTCTTCAAACCAATGAAAGTAGCTAGATTAGTCGCTAGTCGCTTTCCATGAAGAAAGTCGCTAGGGGACTGCCGTTTGTCGCTAAATATAGCGACAAAGTCGCTAAGTTGGCAACACTGATAATATGTAAGGAGAGTGGCGGGCGAGACTTGCATGTCGATTGTTAAGGATCCAGCGGCCATTAGCTTAGTTTGACAACGTTAAGCATGCGCAACCTCGCCCTAAGAGTACATTTTTGTTGTCCTTACAAATTAGTACTGGAAGTGCAAAGACAATTTTGGAGACTTTATGAAGCTAGCAGCAGCAAAAACACTAGAAAGACATTCGGGAGAGCTTAAACGGCCCCGGGATTCATACCCAATTACCTGCGTGCGATAGCTATTTAACTTAAGAATCTCGTTGCCTCCATGCTATGTCCTTTTTGAGGAGAGTAGAACACTAACATAAATGTGCCCATAAGAATTATATCAAGCACTCATAAACATTGAAAAAATATATTACATGTATTAATATGTATTATTAATATATAAAAAAATACAAAATAATTGAAATACAACACATTGCAGGAAAACTCCTGCCTGAAAAGATTCTCTCTTACTGTTTCACAAAGTGCAAACGTGCAGACTCACTAACAATTTTGCATACGACCGTTATCTAACAAAAAAACAGCACCATTCAGCTCACACTTGTAATGACCACATCTATCGAATACTCAATTGAGGGAGCTCCCACCTTGCGGGCTGCTCACTTTTAGCAACACATGCTTGTTAGGCGAATCCTTGTGTCTACAACCACAAGGTTCTAATCTATTCAATAGTTCGTTGCTGGATGCTGTCAAACTATACAACACCTAAAACACCCAACATATTTAGTTCTTTCTCAACAAGAATGATACAAATATAAGAACTTCTTCAGGGGAAACTTCGACAAATAGGTCTTCACTTTCTTGCACCATCCACACAGTACTGTTCTTTTCAAACCTTAAGGAAGACAGCATGAAAAAACAGCCATTAGTAATGATGTTTACTTATTCAATCAGCCTGCACTTACAGGAGCTACTAAGTCTCCTACAGTAGGCTTACCATGGTGGCTTTAAACAATTAAGCTTCCAACGGTTTAGTAGGTGCGTCTTCAAAGTAGACTGCAATCTGTTAATGCAAAGAAACCATTCAATCACAACCGTGTCGTTTGAGCTATACATACACAATTGAATTAGAACTTAAGTATATTGTAGAAGGGTGCCTGTGAGGACACCAAACCCAATCTAGCATTCATTTGCAAAGGCAACCAATTATAAAGAACAGGTAAAGTACCCCATTCCAACATGATAATTTTCTCTAATAAGGCTCACCTTATTTTACCAGTTTATCTCACGTGCCCCAACTGTATCATTCTAAACTAAAGAAACAGATTTTAACCCCAAATTGTTTTCTGCTAAATACAATCACTAGTGCCTGATACTCCGGCTCCTGCAAAAACCTCTAGCGTTAACTGGGTGCTATCTCTTTAAATCTGTTTCCCTTTGTATAAGAATTTTCAATGTGATTTCACTTACTTTGAACTCGCAGAGTGTGTGTTGAGCCTTTTAAAGCTGCAAGCCTTCGTTGTGCCTCATGGGCTCTTGTAAACGGGCGATCCTCGTTAGAAAAGGCCGAACGCTTGCCAAATAAATGGTGTCCTCACTGGTAGTGTGCTCAACCAGCTGGACGTTTCCGTGCCACTGAGTTCCTAAACACGATATCAAATAAAGTAAGGACGTTACTTGCATTTTTCCTTGCTTCCCTACTAGAGTCTGGTTTTTGAAAATGGAACGGGGGGGGCATGTTACACAAACGCTACGGCACCACTTCCGACTAATAATGACTTACTGGAATTGAATTGCGGTCCTCGCTTCGTTTTCATGCCCGGCGTGAACGTATATCCTCTGTCACCCGATTTGTTAGTGCTGAGGATGGGAGTGGCTTTTATAGCACAGCCCTTGGCTCAGCTGGCTGTAATTAAATCACTTAATACCAATTCTACGAACCTCCGGGCTTCGACCTGCAATGTGTTTTCTGAAGACGGAGGGCGGGTCAAAACTGTTTTGCATACGGTATGTTTACATTGTGGCTCTAATTATAAAACATTCCTACAGTTCTTAATTACTAGCAGTTACCTTATAGACAAGCCGTTGTTTATGATATAAACATTTAGGAATAGATAAAAACCATGAAATTGTGTGGCCGGCCCCTAAAACGTGGGAGTACCTAAAACGTCCACTGCAAGTTTTAGTTAGACTCGCATGCCTCATTTATGAAGCTAGCAACATTGATTAAAAAAAGAAATAAAATAAATAAGTACAGATGGTCTGCGCATGGGTCTGTAACCTGTGGCTCTTCACATTTTTTGGACTTTGGTTCACGTGATTCCTAAACATTGCCTTTGCTTGCTAGGGATTTTGTGAGTTATAGTTTAAACATTTGGGGAGACATAGGTTGAATATCTCTGGTCTAGAAGAAATGTTATTTGGTAATATGAGTGCCAAATGGAACCTATTAAACACACGGGATGAGCAACGCTTTGGAAGAAGCCATCAGTTTCACTATAATGGATGCTTTAGACAATTATTGCAAAATGATGTATTTGAAAGAACATTGCACATAATACTGGACAAAATAAGATAGATTTAAAGTAATCTTGATTGTGGTGATGTCATCATTAAAGCAGAAATTGCCTGTGTCTAGCTGGCAAAGTAAATGAGCTATTGCTAAATGTACATGCCAAACATATCAGTTTCCATACTATGTCACCAGATTGTGCATGTTTCATTACAGGTATTTCCAAATGTATGACTGGTAACACAGATTGCTTGTATCCAGAAACTCAGTAACAAGCATTGCTAGTGATGATCTGTTAAATAGCAAGTATTCTCAGTTTCAAGACTAATCTGGCTGATTTCAGCTCTCTGAAACCAAAGCCAAGTCATCTAGGTATAGGGTTGGACCGCAATTCTTGGGCATCTAGTTGCACCCCTCCACAAGCAAGCAGAGGTGCCAGATAAGTTTAGACGGTGCTTGCTGCCCCTGATTATCTAGCTTTGCTGGTCGACAAGGGGAAGTGCAGCATAAGTGTGGGCGGTGCATGCTGGTCCTACCATCTCATCGATCATCTAGCTGTGCTAACTGACAAGCAAGTGGAAGTGCAGGATAAGTGTGGGCGGTGCTTGGTGGTCCTACCAACTCATTCAACATCTAGCTGTGCCACTCTATAAGCAAGTAGAAATGCAGGATAAAGCTGGACTCTGCTCGCTTGCCCTAACATCTAATTCAACATCTATTTTTGCCACTCCACAAGCAAGAGGACATTAAGGAAAAAGTTGACTATGTTTGATGGTCCTACGGTCAGTGCCCTGTGCTGTCAACCTGGCCGGCTACATGAACAGAGTTGTTGAATGTGGCACTACAGGAAAAGTTATAGGAGGGTTCATTTTGGGCTATGAGGGATGAAGGTCTGGAGGAGGGTCTACTCCGATGCACCCCACTGTAAATGCTGGGGCTTAGCCACCCAGTTAATTCATCTGTTCGACATACATATTGTCAATTGATGATTGATCTCAAGACGCGACCTGAAATGAGCATGATAGCCTCACAGTGGGCTAGCGTGTTCTCCCCACCACCACTTAGTCATCAGTATCTAAGCTAGCTCAATCACCCTAAGTGATCTTAGCATTCAGCACTAGCCGGAACAATGGTTATATGTATAGCTGAATTTATTTGCTTGCTGGCCATAAATAAGTGAATCAATATTTAATGCTAGCTTGCTGCTGGTGCTTTCTGGAGTTAGAAGGTGGATTCTTGCAATGGTTTCCATGCAGCGCTTGCAGACAGACAGGCAGGGTCAAGATTGTGATTAATGTTGAATTAAAATATCTGTCCAAGGAACACACCCACCACCAAATTGCACTATGCGCATGGTGCAACCAACCCATTTTGAATACACTGAGGATGCCCCAAGAAACTCTAACGGCCGAATTCATGGAAAAGTGTGCAGAGATCCAGCAAAGGCTGCACGCCGAGAACGCCTCAGCGTGAGCCTACATACCGAAGTTATTATGTGCACTCCGCATATTCATGGAATTGTTCATGCAAAGTGACCGTACATGCAAGTCGCAGCCGGAATGCCCCGAAACACCCCACACAAAGCAAAAAGAGCCAGATACAGCTAGCTTTGCGTGCTCCTTGGGCGCAAACACATTCACCTTTGAAACAGTGTGTGGGGTCCTCTGCAACCAGGTCTGCACCCGGGGAAACTGCGGTGGGTCCCTGTAAGTATTATGGGCACCCTGACAACATGCATATGCATTTTCGCAACTCTGGTAAAACACCAGAAAATCTACATGCAAACCCACGTAAACCGTTTTTGCACCCCACTACACTGTGTAAGCGCACCCCTATGTTAGTTCCAAACTCTGTCTGTGTGCACGCAGCCCTAAATCCAACATGAAAGCTCACTGTGAAGAGGTGATTGCTATGCACAAGTGTCTATACACCTGCCTTCGGGTGGCGGATAGATTGAGGGCTTTGCATTGGACTTTCCCAGACGAGAGCTCCAGATCCATGAATGTGCCTCGTTGCGTGCATTTGTGGGCGTGCGTTGGGCTTCCTATGGCCCGTCCCTCGTAACGTCCACATTTCCCCATGTTCTTCCCCATTTCTGTGTTCCGCCCCTACTCTGGCCTCTGCGCAGGCCACGCCCCCGATCTGCAAGGTGTCACATGCAGGGTGATTGACTGCACTCATAGACGTGCCTAGCCTGAGCAAAGTCCCCACAAAGTACAAAAAAGTCCAGTGCAGTCTATTCCATGAATCATTGGCAAATGGGATTTTGGGGGCGGTTTGGTGTGCAAAGTACCTATTTACTGTGCAGAAAACTCCATGAATCAGGCCTAAAGGTGTCCCGATGACCCAAACAGAAAAATTATGCTTTCTTGTTTGTCTTTCGCTGGAACAGCTTGCAATGAGCACTGAGTCAGCCCACTTAATAAGCAAGCTAATGTGCTGTAGCACCTTGAAGCATCTTTTGTGGTAGATGGAATGACAATAATGGTCATAAACCAAATAACCGGACAGACTGAAGGAAAATGGTGAAATACTACTTTATTATCAATTCAATAAAGTAGGGAGACCTGACAAACATCAAATGCATGTACACTCACACAGCAACTTGATTACATGGAGGTCTTATACCCCAATATGCATCATCTATGATGTCATTCTACATGGCAGAATACAAAACCTGTCAAGGGTAGGGATTGGTGAAGGGAACATATCTACTTATAGAACATATAATGATTAGTGCATCATTGGCTACGCCTTCTCTGTAGGGCACACTGTAACAATTTATTGGATGGCCACGCTCAACTTAGGGTGTTCCTTCCCTCCCCAATCAAGGTGTTGCACAGTAATACGCTTAATAGATTCAGAATTGGTCAGGTTTCCAACCTGTCTAATACCACTCATCTTCTACCCCCTGTTCCACCAATAAGCCAGGAACCAGGCTGATAGAAGTAGAAATATATATTTATTTAAGTTACACAATAAATATTAGCTACACCACAATAACACAAGCCACCAACTCCGTGACACTACACAATAAGTTCTGCACATACGTAATTAACTTTTTCTCATTCGCTAGCAGATATTTCTGAATAAAATTTCAATTTCAATGAACACAAGTTTATTTTGAATCATAGTGCATATCACATATGAAAACATAGGAAAGCTTGAAAACACACCAGGCCTGATTCATGGAACGTTGTCCTATGGGATTGCTCCATTATAAAACACTTCCATGAATCAGGCCCACATTAATTTAACATGAACACCTTTGCTCTTTTCTCCCATCGCCCCCCAACCCCACCCCCAGACATGAGGTATATTGACACCCCTCGATTTAAGGTTTTAGGCACTTGCAATATATTGGGAATTTTGTTTGCCTTTTTAATTTGAAAGGCAGTATTTTTTAAATGATAACCATGGGAACATTTGTTTGGGAACACAACACATTCAAATGAAAGTGGGGCTTTTGGGATTTGGAATCAATGGGAATACACACATTCAAATGAAAGGCAGGGTTTTTGGTATTCTTGTTTTGGGACCAAGGACACCCCTCTTCTTTAAGGAAGTTAGGGGTTACACGAAAATAAGGTGCCCCAATGACTTTATCGGCTGTAGTTTCCCCCACACAATGGATAACTTTGGGATATATCTACTTACATGGCAGATCTCTGTCCTTAGCTCAGGTGGACAGCCACAATTTAGGACCGTCTTTTGGTGACAGACAGCTCACACCCCATGCCTCTATTCACAACAAGGTCCCACCAGACACAGGCCTCTCTCAGATAGGGATCCCAGTTTTCAAAGCACCAGTCTCCTTTCTTTTCTCCTTCTTTCTCTCTGTGTTTCTGTCCCCCTTCTGTCTCTCTTTCCCCCCTGTCCAGTCATTTTCTCTCCCATCCTTCTATTTCATAGGGTAATGCTATTACATATGACACATCCACATTATGAATATTCCCAAATATTGGATTGCACATTCATTTTCTCCCCACCTCTCTATTCCAGCCTCTGCCAGCTGATAGGGCAAGGGTTTTAGGAGGTCCAAATTATAGATAATGAGGAGAGGAGAGGAATGCATCTTTTTAAAATAACATTTACAGTTGCATTTTTGTTTCTCAGAAAGTCACAACATGGCAATGTTCTTAAATGTACAGATAACCACCATAAAATATATATTTTCTGATTCAGCATTTTTTGCTGGGTCTGGGGACACTACTTTATCCACAGCATGACCTTCCTGGGTGTGCTGTCATTGTTCACAGTTTTTTTATGCCCCAAAATAGTTGTGAACATTAAACTTCACAAAGCACACATTATTTTTACTTTCTATCAGCTCAACAAGGTTTGGATTTCTGTCATTTATATGAGTGTCACAATCTAATTTTACTTATTAACATACATTCTGCACATCACATAAACATGATATTTACATAGAGCTGAAAGGCATTTCATGATCTTTAAAATGAGTTTTGGATGAGCTAATGTGATGCACGATTCTCTTTCTATTAAGGTAAATGAGCCCGATGTTATTCAAATGGCAGTGCATTAATATGGGCCACCTTTGAGTTTCTATTTCTCAAAACCCAGGCAGTTTCATTTTCTCCAAATTCGCATGACCTGGACATCTGCTTATCCATGTTGGCTGTTTATGTAACAGTCTTTGAAGTTCCATTGAAATTCTCTGTTTGAAGATGCAAGGTATTGGGGCCATGACAGTCCTGGAAGGTCCGGCCTGTCTTCCTTATGCGACCTGTCCACAATTTTGATCTGAAACCAGTGTATTCTTTAGCATTTTGCTAAAACAGACATGCATTCTTGGTAGGCCTCAGCCAAAGGTCTCTGAGGTCAGAGATCCAGCTACACAGCCCAGTAGTTCAGCGGTGGAAGCTGAAAAAGCAAGCTACATGTATAATTCTGAAAGAAATTGCATTTTAAATTGATAAGAGGTGTTTTACATGTAACAGTTTACATGTAATCTGGGCTTTCTGTCTATGTGTAATCTATTTCTATAGTCTAACAGTTGAAAAGACATGCGTACCCCTTCAGTATTGTCCACACATAGGCCTTTATTTACCATGGGAAACCAATGCACACTTTAAAACTCCAAGTAGGCCTTTCCATTTAAATGTCAGTTGACATGTTGGACAGTAATTGTTACTGTTCGTCTCAAACGAAATATGTCACGTGTCTTTGATTTGAGATGTAAGTCACAACTTCACTTAGATTTCTAGATAATAGAGGTCAATGTAACATGCTGATGTTTGTCTTTCTCAGTCAAAAAGTTCCTTTTCCCAGTTTACATGAAGTCAGCATCTGCAGCACCACACGTCTTTTTGGAATCCATTGGACACATTTAGCAATATTATAGTTCTAAGGACCATTGTTTGCATTACCTAGGCCTCATGTTGGAAAAAACTGGTTTGGGCTGGATGTTCCAATGTGTCTCATCCATCAGCCAGCTTTCATCTTGCCGTGGTGGCCTTGCATGGCCTCTCAGTTCATATCATTCTGGGGCTGAATTTAGAGCCCACAATGCCTTGACCACCTCTAAACACATATAGTACTTGATTATAGCAGACAATATATCAGTGGATTGGCTCCTGCAACATTGTATGTTAGGTGGTCCCTCAACCCCACTGATTGGTTGGCATACTATCCCAACCCTTGACTTTATTAGCACATACGTGAAATGAAACCTAGGTGTTTGAATCCCGTCAGACTACTCCTAATTTTCCCAACTAGTCTATCATCTGTCATCGGTAGGCCATCAGCCAAAGTCTTCTGTTTGTAGTTGACCTTGTTGCTGCTCACTGTCCTGGAACATTCAAGGGAGTGTGAGCACACCACTATCTTAGCTTAAGGCTCTAATGAATAAAATTTCTTTTCGACTTCTAATTCACTTGTGAAAAGACCAAAAATGTGTCAATTTCAGCCATTCATTTACTGCTATTTGATTTAATTATGCAGGGTGCTGCTGCTCCTCTTGGCCTCTAGAGACTTGCTCACTCTATCTCATATGAATTTTATACACTTTTAATTGACCAGCAATTTGGCTCTCAGAGATGATGTCGTCTTCTTCGATCTATAAAGAATATCCCACATTCACAGCTTATCCATGTAATCCCTTTGTGCTCTGTGCTGATCTTTAAAAATAGCATCTTTGCTTTGGGCCACCCTTGACTCATCGTCAGCTCTGCACACTAAACTGTTTTCCTGCATCTCCTGATTCTTACAGCCTCAGCCAGTCTCTGAGGTAGCTCAGTTAAATTCTACATGAGCCAGCATCCATTTTCCTAATATGGCCGTCCTTGCCACGTTATATATTTCTCTATAGCAAGCTTCTATATGTTATCTTTCTACTTTGCGTTACTGCATATTTGCAGTTATTGGTCAGTAAGTTACTTCATCTTCTTTCAATTCATGATTACTTCAGCTTTAAGTTCCTGTTACTTTTGGTGCTTTAGTTACATAGTTACTTAATATTTTCATATAGTTTCAACATAGGTTCTTACATCTTCTTCATGAGATCACTTTTTCCTCATCAGAGTTCACTTTATCATCCGTACATGATATTTATTAATGTGTTTGCACATCTTGGCAGGCAACATCCTTCTATGCTGCATTCTCCCATGAGACATCCTTCCACACATTTAGTGCAAGGGTATATTCTGTATGTCTGTCTGAGTGCATCATTTCTCTCATACACTTGATGCGGTATAGGAACAATGCAGAGGTCCCATTTATGGCTCTTCTCCGTCTGTTTCAATACGACGGTGGTGAGGGGTTGTAAAATGGCAAGAAAGTGTTTCCCTGCTCCTCTACATTCCCTCCTCTTGTTGTATTTCCAACCAATTCTCTTCTTCCTCAATCTTTATCTCGTCTTCATCATTTGCCAACATCTTCTTTTCATCCTGCTTATTTTTTGGGATCCAAATCTTTTCACCCCCTCAGGTGACCAGCATTTTTTATGTGTTCATCCACACTCTAGGTCACATGACAGCATTCTCCAGATGGTAAACAGAATATCCACCATCCTACATATCGTTTCTGATCCTTGGGCTACAGAAACCTGGTTACTGGAGGTGCAAGAGTACCTTTCTTTATATTTCCTCGAGTACTGGCTTCATTATGTATCTGCTCACCCGTTCCAGCATCAATATCAATCATTATCTTCATCCCAATAGCTTTTTTGGCTGTCTTCTTGCATTGTCCCACTATGATCCTTATGAGACAGAATCCTAGCAACACAAACACTAGCATTGCTCCAAGCATTTTGAAAGCATCTGCTAGCCAGGTTGGAATCCAGGAGAACAGGGATGTAAACCAGTCATCATGTTCAATATCTTCTATTTCCTCCATCATCTTTATGTGGAAAGTTGACAACATGGTTATTGCTTCTGGCAGGGTTCCATTTCCTCCATCATGAGATGGTGTGAATGTACAGCAAGAAGGGCCATCCTTGGTGCACACACCTCCTTCTATTGCTGTAATTAGGTCCAGGACATACCTGTTCTGGAGAGTCATCAGCCTAATGGCTCCCCATTCTTCTCTGATTGCATAGAATCCTTTTATTGTTGCATTGATCCTCTGCAGCAGCTCACATCTTGTAATCTGCAGCCACTAAATGAACTGAATTGTCAAGATACGTATTTATACCTTCATGGTTCTCCTCAACATCCCTTTTAAATCAAAATAAACTCCTGTTTATATTGTAAAACAGGTGGCTTTAGTGGGAACAATAATAGATGTTTCATTCATACCCTCTGTATCTGGGCCATTTTTTGCAACATTTTGTAATGCCACAATTATGAGGAGAAAAAAACAAATCATAATACCAACTGATATCACTATCAATATTCCATGAAAACCTAACGACTTTCTGGAATGCAATGAATCTCTAAAATGTTGAAGCCTCTCCATGTTATATTTACTTTTATATGCAAATGTGTTATCTCCTTTTTTAATCACTTCTATATCAAAAACTGGAGTATTATTGCAATGATCACTCTACAGACAATACAGTTATTCTAAGGGTCCTCCAAAACATGATAATATTCATTCGTCTTCATATTAGGGCTGGGTAAATTTGCAAAATATAGGGAAAAAAACAAATGAAGAATGTGTATACTAGTGTAATGATGGGTATCATAAACAATGGTCAATACTCTTATTGTCTCTTAAAAATACAGATTCTTATCTCATTGTCTCTTTGAGCCTGTCTAAAAGGAGTGTTCCAATGTTACTGCAAGTCTATTTTCTCCTTGTCGTATTTAAGAAACAATCTTCAGTTGATTTGAAAAGATGTTTAAACCCTAATCTATAGTGCTTGTGTGCACTTCATTCTCCTTGTTCTCTTTTCTAGCTATCTGGCGAGTCTGCATGCGTGAAACTACTTCTCTTGCTTCACTTGGATGGATCAGCACATGCTGAACTACTTCTCTTGCTTCTCTTGGGATGTCTTCGGGAGGGCCCGATGTTTCACCTTATATGGTTTGACATTGTGTAGATGTAGAAATGCTCTTTGCCGCCTCAACTTTAGTGCAGTGGGGCTAATTTCCTTTATTGCGTATGGCCCTTCAAAATTGGTGTACTCCGGGTTCGTATGAATTTGTGCACTACCACCTGGTCTCCTCTATACATTTTTGGAGGTTTCAGAAAATCCTCTGTTTCACATGATTGATGGTCTTTGTTAGTTCCTTTTGACTCATCCCTTCTGTTTTTGATCTTTTGAGACATAAAATAAACCCTTGCAATTATTGTTAAATAATCATGCATCTCATCATCTAGTGCCTTCGCTACACTGTGGGCATCAGTTCTTACCCTAGTTGGAGAAGTTAATGGGGTTCTCATACAGCATCCAGTCACCAACTCATGAGGAGTTAGATGGTGATCTGAACCAGGCTGGTTTCTCATTGCAAACAAAGCAAGGGGTAGACAATGCACCCACCACTTTTCAAAGTAATCCTGATTTTAGCTATCCTTTCCTTGAGAAGTCAAATTAATCCCGTATTGATACCATTGGCCTGTAGGTGATGAGCAGACTAAAATGTATGTTTACCAAATAAAAGAGTGATCTGGACAAATAATTCATTTACTAAATGCGATCCATTGTCAGACCGCAAAACCTTGCACATCCCCCAAATGGGGAATACCTCAAATACCAGAAATTTAGCAGCACATGGGGCATCAGGGTGTGTGCATGGACCTGCCTCTATCCATATAAAAAAAGGACATAATACAACCAGCCTATGTCCGTAGCCATTGCATATCTGAAGCATATCTACATAATCTGTATGCAGATGCTGAAATGGGCCATTGGTTCTAGGAATTGCTACTCTTACTGTTTGAAAAGTGTGCCCTGCAGTGAATTTCTGGCACACTATGCAATTTACAATGAACTGTGAGAACCACTCTTCTGCAATTGTTGCAGCTAGACACTCTCAAGTCATGTGTGCTTGGTAGTGAAGTTGCTCCAGCGCTATTCTCACTAATGCTATAGGCATAACTGGTTTCTGGTGCTATCCTGCCTCCAAATAGCCACAGTGTGTGATAAAGAACACCCCTACCTTCCCATAAATCCTGTTCTTCTTGTGAAGCTTCATCATGTATTTCAATTAACTGGACAATAGACAGCATATTAAAGTCCTTCTTTACTAGCATGCATTGTCTTGTCATGTGATTAACATCTTCTTTCTCTAAACTTGATATGTGTGGATAACAGACTACATTTTTGGCCTCTACATCTGCAGCTTTGTTTCCGTAGGAAATTAAATCTGCTTGTTTGGAATGCGCTGAGCATTTTATGACTGCTAAGGTTAATGTAAGACTCAATGCTTCTATACACCTATCCAATAGGGCTACAAGGGTTCCATGACATGACAAACATGCATGTACAGTAGAGGTCACATAGGCGGAGTCAGAGTACACCATCACATCCTAAGCCTCAAAGGTCCGTAGTGCTTCAATGAGTACCACTAATTCTGCAGCCTGTGCTGAATAATTCGAAGACAACCTCATGCTTGTCACTACCTCAAATTCATCTTTTCTATTCAGTTTCACTACTGCTGATCCAGTATGCCTTTCCTCAGTCGTTTAATCAGTTTTCGAAGAACCATCAATAAAAATAAATCCGCCCCCCAATGGCATTTTCTCTAACTGAGGGCATTTCATTATAATTCTCAATATAGGTTGTGCCATCATGTACATAGTCACCATCTTCTACTGGGTCTGCGATAAATGTTGCTGGACTCACTGTCTTAGATCTACCAATATTAATTGCGGGGTTGGAAAAATATCACCTCGTACTCTGTTGCTCTTTGTGTGGTCAATGTACTTTTGGGATTCTCTAAAATTGCAAATAATGCCTGCTAAACAAATAATGTTACTGAACACCCCATTGTTATTCTTGAAGCTTCTTCAATTGCAATTGCAGCAGTAGCTAAATATTGCTCACAGGGTAGTGCCCGTTCATTACTCGATCTAAAATCCTGCTTTAAGATGCCAATGGTTTGTGTCCATGTCCTAATGTCATCTTCTGTGCAAGAACTGCTGTCATGACTTCTCCATTTGAATGGGAAAATAAATAAATCCCAACACAGGGGCTGTACTGATTGCTTTTTTCAATTCTTCGAACCCTTCAGCCATCTCATCTGTCCATGGTATTTTACTTTTGTCTACCTACGTTTCTTTGAGTCCTTTTGAAAGTGGTTGAATTTATGTACTCTAATCGAAAACCCAAGCCCTGCAATAATTGCATAGACCTAGAAACTGTTTCATTTTCCTCATTGTTTTAGGTGCTACAGTTTTTATGATTGCTTCTGATCTCTCAGATGCCACTTTTCTCCCCTCACTAAAAATCAACTGTCCTATATACAGGATTTGCTTCCTGACAATATTGTAATTTCTCCTTGTCTACCTTATACCCTTTATCTGAGAGTATGGTCATAAGTTTGATTGAATATTCTCTGCACCTTTCCTCTGTCTCACTATACACCAAAATGTCATCCACATACTGAATTATTGCACTTTCAAGTTGAACATTACCCAAGTCCATCTGAAGGACTCTGTTAAAGATGGACAAGGTCTTGCAGTACCCTGGAGCAAACAAGTATGTTTCAGGCATGCATTTCTATACAAAAATGAAGTCAAATCTTGTCAGTCTTCGTAAAGGGGAATTGAAAAGAATGCATTCTTCAAATCGACAATTGTGCAATATTTGGTTTCAGACGGGATGTTAGTCACTATCGTCACATGATTTGGAACTAAAGGAAACCCAGCTTTGACTATATTGTTTAGGGGATGAAGGTCCTGAATACATATCCACAGTCCCCCCTTTTGTTTTTTTCACAGTGTAGAAAGCAGTGAAATATGATGAGTTTGATGGTAAAAATATGCCTTGCTTCATTAAAGAAGAAATAGTCTCAAATATACCTTTTTCCACCTCTAAAGACATGGGATATTGTTTTGCTGGTGGTAATAGAGCTCCTGGTTTTAAGTTAATTTGAACTGCACCTATCCCTTTTTATAAACCCACATCATATGGGCTCTTTGTTCATAAGATCTCTGGCACATCTCAGGGGTTCCTGAAAAAAAGTATGTCTTCTTTTTACCAATGCCATTCTCTGCAGTATTTCTATACTCTTCAGTATAATCCAATAAGTGATACATATAAAATACACCAATTCATCATGAGAGTAGTAATCTCTAAACAGTTCTTCATCTGTCAAATCTGTCAACCTTTATCCTTCAGTTAGGGCTAGCATTGTCCAACATCCGCTCCCTTCATCATCTGTCCCATGCAGCATCACCCATTCTTCTCTGACCACTGCTGCTTCCAACTCTAAGGGAATTATCTGCCCTTCCTCATCGTGCATAGGTATTTCTGGTCTGAACCTTTCATCAGGTACTCTCAATTTTTTACATTCCTACATTCCAACCTGGCTAACCATAATAATAAAATAGTCACTCCATGCAAAAATACTTCTGGATCTAAAGGTAGTCCTCTTAATGCCTTCTGGCCTGTAAAGGCTAATATAAACTCTCCCACATTCATATAATGTATCCCTGGAGAAAAACACACTATTTCTTCATCAGTGAAAGATATTGTCATGTTAAGCTTTGTCATTAAGTCACATCCAAATAGGTTGACTGGCATCTGCCTAGAATATAATAATTGCATTGACATATCATGCTTTCCTATGGAAATTGGTATTTTGTCTGTAAAATAACTAAATGTGTCACCCCAGAGAACCCTTGAGCATTCATGGCAGTATCTGACATTGTGTATTTTCCCTCCCAGACACAGGAACGGGTGGGTGGCTCCAGTGTCTACTAGAAATGAAAATGTCTTGCCTCCTATCGTCACCTTGACTCTGGGTTCCTCTTGGGGGTTTGGTGTCACTGATAGTATTGAACACATCAAGTCACTCTTTGGGCTGTCCTATTGTGGATATAAATGTATCCCCGTACCTGTAAAGGTTTTCCTCCTATCACAGTCACACTCCCCATTTTGGGTGTGGGTGCTTTTTGTACTCCTGGGGTCATGTTCCATTGTGATACCATAGCCTGCTGTATCTGTGCTGGCTGAGGATGGGCCTGTTGTATTTGAATGGGTGCCTGCTGTGGTTGCCCTTGCAGCAATTGCATTTGCAGTGGTGCTGGCTGCATTGGTTGGGATTGCGGCGCATATGTCTGAGCATACGTGTGATCTTGGGCATAATATTCCTGCGGTTCTGCATTATATTGTGGAGCGTGACCCATCCCCCCTTGGAGCTTGCCGATTCTGTTGCATGCCTTCTCTGCTTCTGCATGTCCTAGATACATGTCTCATTCTCCCACAATTTCAACATTGCTGTGGCAGTCCACCATTAAATCCTCCTCTTCCTTGAAAGTCTTGAAATCAACCTCATCCTGCTCCTCTAGGCCCATTCCCTCTTCCTCTCAGCCAACAATTTTACCCACTCTGATCTGCGAAATATCCTGTGTTATTTTGCTGCCCTGACTGTGTTTCCTGTGTCACCCCTCCTTCATTACTTGTCAATACTGCTCCTTCAATGGCTATTTTGGACAATTTCTTCTGGACTAACTTTGCTTTCTCCTGCTTTCTGTTATTTTTCTCCTACATTTATCGGCAGTGATGCACGATTGTCAATTGTATTTCTGGCCCTGGCTTCGCTTCCGTTCTCACCAGTTTTTGAATTACTGTTGCACTGGTTCGGGCAGCCCCTGACACAAAAAGTGGTAAAATAATGCTACTGTTTTATCCAATGGTTTGCAAGTCTCCTGCCGCTATCTGTCCTGAATATCCTGAAAATAAACAACAGGATCTTCATCCTCTCACATCTTCCTAGTCATAATCACACCCATGTTTGACATATCAGAATATTGTACTATGAGCGCTCGCCATACGTCTGCTCTACAATTATTAAATGGCGCTCCATTGTGTGTGGTGCTTTGCTCAGTCACACTTGTGTATCCTGCTCGTTTCCACATGTCATCAGCTCGCTCCCCTAGGATGGCTGCTAGCAGCACTTTTATGTCACCTACAGCTAACGTCATTCCTGAAGTCATCCTCTCTAACTCATAAATCCATTTTCCCGCACGTAAGTTAAACTCAGCAATCTACACCTTAAATGATTTTTTCCATCTGTGGTCATGGTATATATTGTGGTCATCCTGCCCTCTCCTCCAATAATGGGGATTGTGAAAATCCTGAATTATAATCATATTTACCTATGCTCCGTGTCTACATGGCAGAGCTAGCCTCACCCATTTGTTTCCTTCCTGTCATTGGTCTTAACCTGCTTTCAACCGGGGACCGGCAGGTGAAGCCGGGCCTCGCTCCAGAGGCTCACTGCTCACATTCTATTTCTTCCGCAACGGAGTGGGAGCTCTGCTCTCCCCCAGCTGATCATTTGCTGTTTGCATTCCTTGGGCGTCCATGTGCCGAGATGCTGCCTCTCCTTGAGGTAGGTGCAGTGTCCTGTGTTATGGCTCTTGTTGGGATCATCACCACCTTTTTTGAGGCCAAATTTGAACAAAAGTAAAAGTTTAAAAAAGTTTGGAAAAACGTCCAAATTTGTAGCGCTTGTACCACACTTTCCTGCATTGCTCCTTTGAAGATCCTGGGACCTGCTATTTGTTTAATTTGCCTTTCCTGGAACTTGGCAGCATTTCTTTTGCCCCCTCCATGCACTCCCTTCAAGATGGCAGCTGGGGTCGTAACTGTGTGTGAGGCAGTGGATGCTAGCTGTCTGGCCTGCCCCTCACTGCCATTGGTTGGTGCCTTCTTCATCTGCATAACCGGGGACCGGCTGGCGAAGCCGGCCCACGCTCCAAAGGTCCACTTCTAAGGCCCCTGTCAGCTTCCTGTCAGCTGACAGGCCGATATTTGAACCTCCTGTTTCTGCCACAGCCCAACGATCCCTGAGGCTTCTACCCCTGGACTATTGGACTATCATGACTCTCTTACCACATTCTGCATGGGTTAGCTCCCTCCCCCTTATGTACTCATCTGAAGCGGTTTCCATACTCACCATTACCATCTCACTCCCTTCTTAATTTCCTTAACCACTGGGCCCTCATTTAACTGGATAATCAACCTTCCAAACTTGGGTGTGTTTTGCATTTAACTGGAAAGCCAAACTTGGGTGTGTTTTGCATTTATCTGGAAAGTCAAATTTTGGTGTGTTTTGCATTTAACTGGAAAGTCAAACTTGGGTGTGTTTTGCATTTATCTGGAAAGTCAAACTTGGGTGTGTTTTGCATTTAACTGGAAAGTCAAACTTGAGTGTGTTTTGCATTTATCTGGAAAGTCAAACTTGGGTGTGTTTTGCATTTATCTGGAAAGTCAAACTTGTGGTGTGTTTTGCATTTAACTTTTGGCCATTGATTGTTACCTGCTTGCCCAGTGACTGCTTTACACTGATGTACTTGCTTACTCCTCCCTCTGCCTCTTCTCCTCCCACTCATGGCACTTTCTGTTTCTCCCATCTATTCTAACTGCTTCTCTATACACTATCCTTCCCTTCTCACTAAGTCTGGAACGAAGAAGTTTAAAAAGGATATCTTGGCCTGTGGGATGCATTGACCCACTAGGCTCTGCCCTGTGACATCACTGTGTGCTGGTGGCACCGGAACTAACAGAATGGCTGCAAAAAGCCCTATGGACGCTAAACCTCTGAGAATTGCATTGTGAAACTAGAAAGTTGGTTGCCAATCTACTTTGCCTGTGTCAGTAGTGGAACAGGAGACCACACAACTGAAATCTGTCATTTGGCTACCCACAGAGTGAAAATGGAAACTTCATAAAAGGCATTGCTTTATGGCCAAGAAACCCAAAGGTGCTATGAAATCCTTTTTCTTTGGCTGCTGAAATTGCAAAATAATGGTTCAAACATCAGAAAAGATCCAACATCCTTGCTGGGTGTTACCCGTCACTGCATTTAAAGAATCCACATAAGCACACAATGTCAGGAGAAGCAGATTTCATCACAAGAATATCCACATTAAAAAAGGGGCTTGCCTGGGAAAATCTGTCAGATATGGGCGCAGTACCGCTGGCCGCCTGTATGAAAGCCTTCATTTAATTACAATGGAAGCTTAAACTTGTACAGTAAAATCAAATGGTTGAAATGAAGTGACTTGCTATCAAAAGCAATATAGGTTGCCACTATTTAATTTCTATGTTTAAAAAGACTGGAATTAGAGATTTGTTTGCCTGTTTTAAAAAATTGTAACTTTAATTTCAACAAAGAACAATGTCACAATTTACTTTAAAGCAACCTGATTAAGCAAAACTTCAAAGGAGCTTCCCCCACTGGGAAACACACCACCCTTCCGCTTCCCAACAAAAGGACAGGAACTCCTATTTAGGTGTTAATGAAGAGGGGCAGAGATTTTGCTCTGCTGCTCTGGGGAGAGACAAAAGACTCCCTTGATTGAAAAGATATGCAAATGCAACTGTCAACAGAACAGGGGAAAGAGGCCAGGGATTGCTCTTGACCCACCAAAACTTTGGAGGCGGGACAGACAGTTATGTGTATTCTTAAAGCACAAGAAAGTATATCTTTGAAAAGGACTGACAGAGGACTGTGCAAAATTGTAAAAAGGTGTAAAATGACAGTATTGTTAATATGAAAATTCTGGTCACGTTGTAAAACTACTCAGAACTCTGTGCTATGTTCCGGGACAAGGCTACAGAATTTGTGGTTTTGTAGCAATTGTGGTGATGCCAGAAACATGAAACTTCACATGATTATGCCCAGATGTCATGCGCACATATGTGTCAAAATGTGGTCAAATCTGACATTGGGTACCGGACCAAATTGCCAAATCTAGACCCAAGCTCTCACTGTGATGGGGCTCGGATGAATACTTGCTCCAACAAATATCTGATATAAATATGCTATTGGTATTAAGGTTGCAAAATTGTAAATATGCCTTGTATGAAAACTAGATTTCATGTGCAGAAAGGGGAGGTACTCCCTGGATTACAAAATACAGCGTCATTATGACACCATGTTTCTTCTCAAATCAGGGGAGAGGAAAAATCCTAACCAATAGAATCCCTAGTGGTGTGCCTAGTAGAAGTCAGCATACCCACCCATTTAGAAAATACATACATAGAGACAGTTTAGGACCTAGAGACACAAATCCACTCAACATCCAATTGCTGGCAAAGCATTTTGCAAGAGAAATCCATATTCCAGACTCCAGAACTTTGAAAGCAGAAAGGCCCACTTCCAAAGCTGAACCATTCTCAGCTTGGCCTTTAATAAATCTTGAAACCAGATTTTACCCCAGACCTCTAAGGGGAACAAAAAAAAAAGAAAAGCCTGGCTGAGCTGTGCTGCTTTCTTGCTAAGAAAGTCCTTTGGTAACAGTAGTGTTAAAATCATCTTTGTGCTAATATATTTGCTGAAGAAAGACAAGTGTCTCAGTGGGCAAAAACCAGCCAGAGGCGTCGCTGGACTGGTGGCTGTGCTGTCGTGTAGCTTGTGGCTTCATAGTCGCCCTAGTATAAGAAACCTTGTTTGTAATTTTAAAAAGCACAACCTTGTTTTAAAATTTTTGACTCTTTCTGAAAAAAACGGACCTCTACAAAAACCTTCATAACTTCTTCACCATGTATGCTAGAAAATGTAAGTGTCAAATTGAAGCTAACATCCTCAGCTTTCCAACAAACTCAAAACCGCATTTCAACTCCTTATAGTTTTTCCGCAATCGCGCTTTACGCGCGCATAAAAGTTTGCCGCAAATGTTTTGTTTGGCTCCAATCTATCACATGTGAAACAGCTGTACATTGCATCCGACCTCAGAATTAAGTTTTCAATCTGCTAATTACTCAATAATCATTGCTAGTGTTGATCTGAAACTATGCAAAGCGGCTCCCACTAGTATTGAATCCATCTTAGTGAATCAAATCCATTTTCAGTGTTTTTACCATTCCATTCAAAGCCACATTCAAAACCATTTTGACAAGTTGCAATCATTCCTGTTTTTCATTGAGTTTGCTGGGGGAAATTGGGATTGATACTGTATTTGTTGAGTGTGTATTCCTGAATCCTGTTTTCTCTTCTTCCATCTCTTTCTATTGCATACTGGGGGGACTGAGTAGTGTGCAGGAGGAAAGAGTGATCACATTGCATTTTTGATTGAACCCACACAAAGTATTATTCTATGCTGCATTATTTTCCTTATTATTACTCCGTGTCATTAAAGAGATTTATTGTGACATCACCCCATTGGTGATCATTGTATAAATATTAAATAGTGTGATATATATATATTGTGAAATACATAAAATATATCCTTTTAACTTTGCAAAACAGCCTGCTTCCTGGTTCAGTGTGCCCGGGGGGATTTCAAGAGAGGGGTGTGATAGAAGGGTATATCATTCAGAAATAAAAGAACTTATAGACATAAACAAATAATGAAGGGTTCCAGCTGTGCATACACACGCTAGGCATTGACTTAGGTGGAGTGCCGGGTTGAAATCACTTACAGGATTGGGGGCTCGTCCGGGATTTCTGAATTAGACATACCACTTGCAGCAGTCTAATACTGTGTGCTAACTAACAGGGTACATAATCCCTGCTGGGTTACCACACTGTGTTACACTGTGAAAAGCACCTCTCAATAGGAACGCTCTAAGGAATTGGTCTGGTTTGCAAAAATAAAATAAACTCCTGTAAGTCAGAAAGGAAATCAATATTTCTAGAATGGCGACCTTGGTAGAGATCAATATGGCTAAAGAACACCTAATGCATACATTATTTGTAAGGGGTGAATGGACAGAGCAAGATCAGAATGTGTGGTTGCAGGCAATCACAGAACAGACCACTGCAACAGGAGTAGACACATGGGAAGATCAGGGTCCATTACATGTGGCCCTGAGTGAACTGTATACGGCCCCTAAGGTAAAGGAAGAGGACAGCAAGATAATAGCGGCATATCTGTACCTCCATATTGGAGCTATACAGGACAAATATGCTGAGGGCCAATATCTGGCAAACAAGCAACTGCAGGCATTAGAAAAGGCTCAAACTGATCTGGACTCTGTAGAGCAAAGGCTACAGAGGAGCCATGAAACAGAAAATGAAAGTAGGCAGTACCTGACCAAAATAAAAGAAGACATGGGTATCCTGCAGCACGAGAAGGTAGAACAGGATACCAAAATGCTGGCCTTGCAGAAGGAGTACCAAGAAAGTTTGGACTCTCTACTGCAGAGCCAGACAAAGCTGGAAAAGCAAATAATTTCAACAGGGCATGCACGGAGCAGGTAGTCACACTGACAAACTGCCTAGGCCAAGAAAAAAAAGAGAATAATTAACTAATTCTCAAAGACCTGGACACCCAGGCAGAATTTGATGAAGAGCGCCAGAAAGCTGGTGCGCTCCAAAGACAGTGGGATGACCTGGCTGCACAGAGGCAGTCTCTTGTTCTGGAAAGGGATACCTTAGGCCTGGAGGTTAGTTATTTAAAAGAGAAGTTAGATAGAAAATCACCTGGCCCTTCAGGGACTGGGTAACCTCCAAAAAGACCATGAACAATTGTTAGAGCACACCAGGAGGGTGGAATATGCTATAGCAATGGAGGACCAGGCCAGTATGGACAGGGCTCAGGAGGTAACCCTCCTGCAGCAAAAACTGGCCCAGTACGCTAAATTGACACAGGAAGCACAGAGAGACAATGAGGCTCTTTGTGAGATAAATGACAGGCTCCACAGACAGGTAGCTGTGCAAGAGCAATTGATAGAAACTAGCAAGGCCTTGAAAGAGGAACAGAAAGCTCAGTGTCTTGCATGGCAACAGGGAGCAGGGGCTGAGAGGGATGAGGTCTGCTGGGAAAGAGAAACACCTGAGCATAACCTCAGGAACCCTAGTGCCAGAGTCCTTAATCTCTTCTAATCCCTGGACTCTGCCAACCCCATGTCCACTGGCGCATATGAGCCCAGGGCCACGGGGATGGCAGACTTCAATCCAATGAGGAATGTGGGGCTCATAGACCAGTACCTGCCAGGAATGGAGGGGCGGGCATTTGGGTTTGGGTTCCCAAGTACTGTCAAATTTAGTGGGGAACTCCATGAGAGTAGGCCCACTAAGGGCATCCTGAAAACCTCTGCCCAGCTAGGACAGTGGGGGGGGGGGTAATCATGAAATCCTTGGAGAAAGGAGGAATCAGAAGACTGCTCTGAGCATCCCAGGACACAGGAAACTAGGCCCCCACATTCTGCCAGCCATTCCCAGGCTCGCAGAATCCGGGAGATACTAGAAGACCAGACGGGCACCTCTGGTAGCAGTGCCTCTGGGTCAGAGGAGGAGTGGACAAAGGTCACCCAAACCAAAAAGGCCGATAAGGTGAAAAGGGCCTTGCTCAAGGATCCTCTAAAGCAAATCAAAGCGATAAGGAGCGTCATCACGCCCTCTCACAAGAACGCAAAGTATTCAGTTTGGGAGTACCTAGAGCTCTTTGAACAGATGATGGAAACTTTCCATTTGAAGGACAGCAAAAGCTGTATCCAATATGTGAAATGGACCTTCTGTCCGGAGTACTCCAGCTTCTTTGTGGGGCTGGAGGACCAGAATCATTCTAGATGGTCCACCTATAGGGTGGCCATCTTGAAACATTTTTCTGTGCACAGACATCCTCAGGAGGCTCGCAAGGCAGCCTACAACTTGCAATGTGGGGAAGATCAGGCCCCACAAGTATGTATTCAGGAATTAAAGCGTGCCTTTTCCGCAGACCACCAGAAGGGTGTGCACTGACAGCAAAGAGTTTGTGAATACTTTTTTCCACGCTCTCCCCAAGTACATCATGACCCAGCTAGTGAGAAAGTTTCACGAGAAAAGATCACTAGACTGGGTCATTGAACAGGCCACACAAATTTATGAGGTGCAAAGCCCATAGAAAACAAAAATATTCCAAAAAGCCCCAAACCAACCAACACCCCAGCTGCTGCTTAGGTGGCAGAGGTGAAGGTTGCCCCCATTTTAGATTTGGAGATGGGGGGGGCCTAAAAACCTGCCTGCACAGAATCAGAATAATCCCAAGCCCAGAAGGCCCTCGGGCCAGTCACAAACAGGTAGCCAGCGAGGCAATCCCACAAATGGGACCCCTAACTCTCCTGACTACATCAGCCCCCGCTACAAGGGGAACAGACCCATCCTAGTATATGTGTGGACTCCTCCCGCCCAAGGGGGGGTGGATCCAACCAAACAGCAGCTAACCAAGGAAACTTCCCTCCGCACTTCCCCAGGAGGGCAGTAATTCCCCAAATCCTGGACAGAAATTCTTCCCCAGGTACCTGCAAAATTGTCAACCCCAGAACAATCCATCCTTCTTTCCCCAATTTCCTGAGCCCAGACAACCTAATCCGGGAGAGGGGAGGCCAAACTTTCCAAATCAGGGGTATTATCAGAGAGGGGATAGCTACCCTTCCATGGATCAGCCCAGGGGAGACAACAGAACCCGGTGTCAGCCTGAGCGGGTGTCACAACTAGCGCGCCAGGTCCAAAACATGGCACAGGATCTGGGTCGCATGCTGAGGGCTCAACAGAACCCTCAGATGAGCATGGCGGCACATAATGCCTCAAACTCAGGACCTGGTGCTCCAGACCAATGACGGGGAAGAGCCCTGACAATTCAACAGTTTCCAGGGAGGAGGCACAAGGGGAAGGGGTTGTAAAGCCTTGGAGGAAGCTTCCTTCCCCGTGTGTAAAAAACCCAGGAACCAGATCCAAAATCTACTGCCCCTGAAAGTCTGCCACCCAAGGAGCAGAAGGACGTAGGAGAAATAAAGAACCCAAAAAGACCCATTTTGAGGAGGGGTCCTCAGAGGATTCCGGGAAAAGGATCTTCTCCTTCAGAGATGGGGGAACTCCTCCCAAAGAAAAATGGGTCCCAAAAGATCCAAATCCAGACTGGGTAGATGTGGGGACGGAGCTAGCGCTGTCCATCATCCAACCCCAGAACCAACAACATGAAAATCCCCTGGTTCAAACCCATCCTGGTGACTGCCTCCAAAAAGGGGGAGGGCCCAGAACAAGAACCAGGGGAACCCAAAACTTCTCCCATATCTAGTTGCCACCTTTTCTTTTCAGATCCCCAAGACTCCAAACAGAATTCTGCCCAAATCACCTCTCTATCAGTGTCCAAAACCAAGAAATTAACCCACCAGTTGTCCAAAAATGTACATTATCTGTGCCCCCTTGAGGAGAAGGAGGGAATATTCTATGCCAAGGTCCAGATACAGGGGCAGTGTACAATGTTGGCACTGGTGGACACTGGATCCCAAGCTACCCTTCTGTCAAAAAGGGCCTTTGATAAACTGAATTCGGGAAGGGGGGAGAAATACCGAATTCCTCTATCCCCTCTTCCTGGACAACTTCAGAACTTCGACAGGAAGGAAATTCCCATCGAGGGGACTGCGGATTTGGATATTAAAATTGGGCGACACAAGGTGAAGAACCCGGTCATAGTTGTAACTACACAGGGCACCCCTTGTTTACTAGGGAATGACCTCCTGCGAAGGTTGTCACCCCTAATAGATTGTGTAAACAAGGTCCTCTGGACCCAGACTAGCCGACCAATAAAATTGAAACAGAGTGTCAACCATGTTAATTTAAACTGCACATGCCACATGGTTGAACAAAAATCTGACCAAGTAGAATTTCACTTCCAGAACAAACAAATCCCAGACGTGACAATAGTAGCAGTAGGACAACAAACTGGTGATGGGGGGGTCCTCTCTATTTCTGAAAATCAACCTTCCTTCCAGTCTAAGGTGGCATTCCACACTGGAAGGATGTTCACAATCAGAAAATCCCACTCCTAAAGTCCAGAAAGATGAGAAATCAGCTCATAGCCTGGCTGATATTCAGCAAATTGGAGAGCAGTTGTTCATTTCAATTCAGTTAAATGAAGAGAAGGACTCTGTTCTCACCCGAGTGTGTGTGAACAACGGTAAGAGCTTCATCAGCGAAGCCATGTTCCGCAAACTCCCAAAAGATCCAGCCATTCCCACATTTAAACTCATAGACAAATGGGAAATGGAGCTGTAAACACCCAATTCCAAACATCTCCTGCCAAGCAGTTGTATGCTCAAAATCTCCATAGGCAACAAGAGCATAGTCCATAATTGTTGGGTCGTGCAAGACGTCACTGCCGCCTTTTACTTAGGCAGTGACATTCTCAATCGCTTTGCCATTAATTTGGGCCTAATAAACTTCAAAGCTTGGTCCCGACTAGCGTATAACCCCATGGGCTTTGATGACCCAGAAAAAGCATTTAGGTCAGCTCAACTGCTGCTTATGCAGTTGAAATCAGATTGGAGAGGAAGTCACCATCCCAGAAAGGAACCGACAATTCTCTGTGGAAGTGAAAGTTAAAAGAGGACAGAAATTGAAAAACCCTGATGCCTATATTCATCTGAATGCTTCTTTCCAACAGCAAGGGTTGGTGGTAAACCCAACACCACTAGTCAATATAGAACATGACACCATTCCAATAGAGGTGGATTACAGCGACTTAAAGAGTATCACTCTAGCCGCAGACACCATTATTGGAATGGCGGTTGATGACCGACATTTTTCCATAGATTTAGGTAATGAACTGTTAGGACCAATCCCCAAGGACTGTTTGACAGTGATAATAATAATAATAATTTGGCATTTATACAGTGCTACGAACCCTTAGGTATCTGAGCGCTACTTATTATTATTGCTTATTATTACCCACGGTGTGTGGTGCTCATTTATCAACCTCGGAAGGATGAAAGGCTGAGTTTGGCCCCGCCGGGATTCAAACCTGCGTCAGCAGGCTCTGCACGAATGTCAAAGCGAGCGCTCTACTCGCTGTGCCACTTGACCGGCTGATGACATCTCAACACCAGACAGGATCTTTACCCGGCATGGGGGGAATTTCCTGGTGTACACTTCCTGCCCTTATTTTAAGGAGGATGTGACCTGTGACTTCAGGAGGGATGAGGTGATTTTCCAGGTCCGCGAGGACTGCCTTCCCCACCTAAAGCCACCCGTCCAAATCAGCACTTTCACCAGGGACTTCTCCACCCAGCTGGAGGAGGCTTCTGAGATACCAAAACCGAAAGTCTTTCCAGGCTTCATGCAGATGGTTGAAGAGAGAGTCAACCTAGCTGATGCCTTTGAGACTCTGGAGCAGAAGCAAAAATTGAAACACGTTTTCTTAGATTTTCAAGATCTCTTTGCGGTAGACTCATATGACTGTGGTCGCACCGACATCCACACAACAACAATTCCTATGGACCCTGGCATGACTCCAGTGTTTGTGAAGCAATATCACTTGCCTCTCGCATCAATGGAGTCCCTAAGTGAAATAATTAAGAACCTTGAGTCCTGTGGGATAATACGTCCAGTCCACAGCATCTTCAATAATACGGTGCTGGGGATTTTGAAACCAAACGGCCAGTGGCGATTTTGTGCCGATCTAAGGGAGCTCAACAAACGGGTCCATACTTCCCAATGGCCTCTTCCCTACATAGACCAAGGGCTATCCCTGATCCAGGGGTCAGAGGTATTCACTGCCATTGACCTGACCAATGGGTACTAGACTGTACCTGTCAGTGGGGAGGACCAATACAAGCTGGCCTTCACCTATGGGGGGCAGCAGTACACATGGACCCGGACTCCCTTTGGATATAACAACTCCGGCAATAAATTCAACATTTTTCTACATAAGGCCATGCCCGACCTGTGTGAAAGGGGTAACCTGGCCTATGTAGATGATGTTTTAGTCAAAAGCTCGACTGTGGAGGAACACATAGTGGAGATCCGTTATGTTCAGACCCAGTTGAGGGCTGTCGGAGCAAAACTTTCCTTTCAAAAGGCACAGTATTGCAGAACCTGTGTCAATTTCTTGGGGCATGAGATTACTCCTCAGTGTCTCTCTTCCCAGGAAAAGAAAGTGGAAGCACTCCAGAAATTAAAAGACCCCACAACTCTGTGGGAACTAAGGAGCCTCCTTGGACTAACTAATTATAGCAGAAAGTTCATTGAGGATTACACAGAGATCACAAGACCCCTAATCCATATTTTGAAGGGGGGGTCAAGTGGGAGTGGGGTCCAAAACAAGCCGAGGCAGAAAGACAACTCATAAGAAGCCTCTCACAAGCACCTTGCCTAGCTTACCCTGTCAAAAACAAGGAGTTCTTCTTGGAGACAGGGTTCTCTAATACATGCTTGACTGCAGTATTATACCAAAAGCAGGACAAGGTCAATAAAAAAATCCCATATGCGAGTAAAACTTTATCCTCTGTGGAGGAAAAAGTCAACGATTGTGAGAAGGCACTCCTGGCAACGTTGTGGGCATTGAAGAAAAACCGCCCGTTTATCCAGGGGGAACACATCATGGTGGAGACTCCACACCAGCCTCTGCAATATCTCCAAAGTGACAGAATCCGGGCCGGAAATGTGAGTAATTCCCAAATTACTTCCTCAATTCTGTCAATGCAAGGCTTTCCTGTGGAGGTCAGGTATGGCCAAAACAAGAAGAGTCCCCTCGCGCAAGGTCTGGCTGACTTGCATGATTGTGCCAGAGAAAACTGTCTCGAGGACAAAAGTCTAAAAATCAACATGGAGGCATACCTTAATTTCCCACACAAAGTCTTGGATGAAGACAAGTGTGAGGGAATGCCCACTGTCTATGTGGATGGATGCTCCTACCATGTTGACAACAACGGGGAAATATAACTTGTGGCCGGTGTAGGGAATGCCTGGGTGAATGACGCCCCAGAGCCTTCCACTGGGTACAAGATTGGTCCCCGAAGTAGTCAAGTGGCAGAGTTGATGGCTGTGCAGCAAGCCATCCTCACTGCTGTCCAACACCAACTCCACGAACTGATCATAATCACAGACTCGGATTATGTACGGAACAGGTTCGTGGAGCACCTGGTTAACTGGAAAACCAGAGGCATGCTATGTGCTAACAACAAACCATTGAAACATGGAAAATGAATTCAAAATATTGATGATCTGCTCACCTCGAATTGGATGACCATCTACTGGAAAAAGATCAAGGGTCATTCTAAAGTAGAGGGACCAGAGAAAACTGTAAATGACCTAGCTGATCAGCTGGCCAAAACCGGAGCCATCCAAGGGGATCTAGTTGAGATCGAGTCCCTGTTAGGGGAAATCCAGGTCACTGCTATCACTAGGTCCCAGACAAATGCTCACAATGAACTCTCAACTACACAATAGAGTAAGCAGACCCCAGATGCTGATTTGATTACAGCTCAAAAAGGGGATCCAATAATTGGTAAGTTTATCAACACATTGAGGACCCTGAGAACTTTCCCCTGATGGGGAATATGTAATACCGATTACATAGGGAAAGAGGAACTCAGAGTGTTGATGAAATGTCCAAAAATGTTCTGAATCCAAAACGGTTTGTTGGTAAGGAGATTCCTAGCTGGCCATGATCAGTGGGTGGTCCTGGCTCATTCAGAAGCCTGATGTTAAGTCACGCCCATGATGCGGACACAGCCGGTCATAGGAGGTTTCATACAACACTGGAAATATTAAGAGAGGTTGCATACTGGCCACACATGGGGCAGGACCTCGACCAATACTTTAAGGGGTGTTTTGTGTGTGCACAATTTCAGCCAACATCCCTCACACACCGTGCGCCTCTCCAAAAGAGGGGGATGACACTGCCATGGTCAGATTTGCAAGTCGATTTTATCGGGCCCGGGATTCGCTCCTCTAGGGGGAACAAGTAAATGTTGACCGTGACATGCTTGTTTACTAAATGGATGGAATGTCTGCCGGCCCCAAATGGCAAGGCAGAAACAGCAGCTGCCCTGATGATCAACCACATCTTCTCGCGTTTTGGACTACCCCAAAGGATCGAGTTAGACCGAGGTAGCCACTTCACTAGTGAAGTAATGACAAAGATGTGGGAGATACTTGGGGTCAAAAGGAAATTACACGTTGCCTACCGGGCAGCCTCTAGTGGTGCAGTGGAGAGATACAACAAGACAATTGTGAGAATATTAAAAAAGTTTGTGGCAGATTCTGGGCCAAGTTGGGATATTTGATTACCCCTTGTCCTGATGGCCATCAGATCTACCCCTTCATCTGGAACTAAAATGTCACTGTTTGAGCTGATGGCTTCCCCAGCATCTGCTCTAAAGAACACAAGAGCAGACATTGATCAAAGCCTCCACAACTCATGAGTATGTTGAAAATCTGAGAAAACACCTTCAACATGCTTTTGCCTATGCTCAGCGAAATCTAGAGAGATCTGCAGACAGCATGAAGACCCACTATGAATTAAAGACGACTAGAAAAGAATACCATGTAGGAGACCGGGTCTACTTATACAATTTCCAGAGGAACCAGGCCAAAAAGCGCACTTTTTTGCCTAGCTAGAGGGGTCCGTTTGAAATTGTAGACAAAATCTCACCAGTCGCCTACAAAATCTGTATCCCCAAAGGCAGTTTGGCAGAGGTTCAAGATAAGTGGGTCCATATCAACTAACTGAAGTGTTGCCAACCTAGCACACTCTGCAGCAACTACAGGATTCCTCTGGGACCTCAGAGGGGGTCACTCCAGCTCCCTAGAATTCCAACCATTAATATTCCATCTATATAATCAATAAATTGGCGATAGAAAAAAATTGTCCTGATTTGTTAAAATATATGTGTCCGCCCCATTACATAAATAGTGGTGGGGAAATGTCTACAAATATGCTTTTGCGTTGTCATCCTAGAATTGGAAACCATGGAGACTAAAACCAAGGGACTGAAAGGAAAGATCCAAGAGGTAAGGGGTATCGCTCACTACTCTCAGCGGGAATAGGCGAGGAGAACCGGTCGATCCACCACTGATGGGAGAAGCTGATGAATTTTGCCATTTGGACCATAAAGAAAAGAAACTGATCATCCGAATCTCACGATTTCCCTTGACGGACGGTCAAAAGCCAAATTGCGAGTGGGGGCTTGTGGGATGCATTGACCCACTAGGGTCTGCCCTGCGACATCACTGTGTGCTGGTGGCACCGGAACCAACAAAATGGCCGCAAAAAGCCTTATGCGTGCTAAACCTCTGTGAATTGCGTTGTGAAACCAGAAAGTTGGCTGCCAATCTACTTTGCCTGTGTCAGTAGTGGAATAGGAGACCACACAACTGAAATCTGTCATTGGGCTGCCCACAGAGTGAAAATGGAAACTTAATAAAAGGCAGTGCTTTATGGCCATGAAACCCAAAGGTGCTCTGAAATCCTTTTTCCTTGGCTGCTGAAATTGCAAAATAATGGTTCAAACATCAGAAAAGATCCAACATCCTTGCTGGGTGTTACCCGTCACTGTATTTAAAGAATCCACATAAGCACACAATTCCAGGAGAAGCAGATTTCATCACAAGAATATCCACATTAAAAAAGGGGCTTGCCTGGGAAAATCTGTCAGATATGGGCGCAGTAGCACTGGCCACCTGTATGAAAGCTGTCATTTAATTACACTAGAAGCTTAAACTTGTACAGTAAATTCAAATGGTTGAAATGAAGTGACTTGCTATCAAAAGCAATAAAGGTTGTCACTATTTAATTTCTATGTTTAAAAAGACTGGAATTAGAGATTTGTTTGTCTGTTTTAAAAAATTGTAACTTTAATTTCAACAAAGAACAATGTCACAATTTATTTTAAAGTAACCTGATTCAGCAAAACTTCAAAGAATCTTCCCCCACTGGGAAACACACCACCGTTCTGCTTCCCACCAATAGGACAGGAGCTCCTATTTAGGTGTTAATGAAGAGGGGAGGAGATTTTGCTCTGCTGCTCTGGGGAGAGACAAAAGACGCCCTTGATTGAATAGATATGCAGATGCAACTGTCAACAGAAACTCCTGCCAGGGGAAAGAGGCTGGGATTGCTCTTGACCCACCAAATCTTTGGAGGCGGGACAGACAGTTTTGTGTATTCTTAAAGCACAAGAAAGTATATCTTTGAAAAGGACTGACAGAGGACTGTGCAACATTGTAAACATGTGTAAAATGACAGTATTGTTAAAATGAAAATTCTGGTCACGTTGTAAAACTACTCAGAACTCTGTGCTATGTTCAGGGACAAGGCTACAGAATTTGTGGTTTTGTAGCAATTGTGGTGATGCCAGAAACATGAAACTTCACATGATTATGCCCAGATGTCATGAACACATATGTGTAAATTGTGGACAAATCTGACATTGGATACTGGACCAAAAGTGCGAAAAAATTGCCAAATCTAGACCCAAGCTCTCACCGTGATGGGGCTCAGATGAATACTTGCTCCAACAAATATCTGATATAAATATGCTATTGGTATTAAGGTTGCAAAATAGTAAATATGTCTTGTAGTAAAAATAGATTTCATGTGCAGAAACAAAGGGGAGGTACTCCCTGGATTACAAAATACAGTGTCATCATGACACCATGTTTTCTTCTCAAATCAAGGCAGAGGAAAGACCCTAACCAATAGAATCCCTAGGGGTGTGTCTAGTAGAAGTCAGCATACCCACCCATTTAGAAAATACATAAATAGAGACAGTTTAGGACCTAGAGACACACATCCACTCACCATCCGTTTGCTGGCGAAGCACTTTGCAAGAGAAATCCATATTCCAGACTCCAGAACTTTGAAAGCAGAAAGGCCCACTTCTAAAGCTGAACCTTTCTCAGCGTGGCCTTTAATAAATCCTGAAACCAGATTTTACCCCAGACCTCTAAGGGGAACAAAAAAAAAGAACAGCCTTGCTGAGCTGTGCTGCTTTCTTGCTAAGAATTCTTGCCAGAATCCAGAGATCCGGCCCAGTAGAGCTGAGCTGTGACCAGATAGCAGCGAAACCAGAACCAACCCGTGAGATCCAGTCCGATTTCGCCGTGCAGTGTCCAGAGTGCCGTGCTGAGTGCAGAACCAGAGCGCCTTGAGTCCAGTCCGGTGTGCTAGCAGAATTCCAGTCCAGAAAGTATCCCGGACCAGATCTCTGACGGGTCCATTCCAAACAGTGGTAGTGAGTATTCATAGCATAGTATTGTCCCTAGCATATGCATTTTCCATAAGTCATCCCTACCCAAACCCACTCTCTTATATCCAGAACTGCATTGTAGAAAATCTTTGGTCTTACCTGAGTCTTTCTCTCATCCCTATAGTCCTTTGGTAATAGTAGTGTTAAAATCATGTTTGTACTAATATATTTGCTGAAGAAAGACAAGCGTCTCGGCGGGCAAAAACCAGCCAGAGGCGTCGCTGGACTGGTGGCTGTGCTGTCATGTAGCTTATGGCTTCATAGTCGCCCTAGTATAAGAAACCTTGTTTGTAATTTGAAAAAGCGCAACCTTGTTTTAAAAATGTTGACTCTTTCTGAAAAAAATGACCTCTACAAAAACCTTCATAACTTCTTCACCTTGTATGCTAGAAACGAGATTTAAGTGTCAAATTGAACCATCCTCAGCTTTCCAACGAACCCACATCGCATTCGTTATATTTATTCCGCAATTACACTTACCCCGCAGAAACGTTTGCCACAAATTTTTCCTATGGCTCCAATCTATCACGTGTGAAAAAGCTATACATTGCATCCAACCTCAGAATTAAGTTTTCAATCTGCTAATTACTCAATAATCATTGCTAGTGTTGATCTGAAACTATACAAAGTGGCTCCCACTAGTATTGAATCCATTTTAGTGAATCAAATCCATTTTCAGTGTTTTTACCGCTCCATTCAAAGCCACATTCAAAACCATTTTGACAAGTTACAATCATTCCTGTTTTTCTCTGAGTTTGCTGGGGGAAATTGGGATTGATACTGTATTTGTTGAGTGTGTATTCCCGAAACCTGTTTTCTCTCCTTCCATCTCTTTCTATTGCATATTGGGGGGATTGAGTAGTGTGCAGGGGGAATGAGTGATCACATTGCATTTTTGATTGAACCCACACAAAGTATTATTCTATGCTGCATTATTTTCCTTATTATTACTCTGTGTGATTAAAGAGATTTATTGTGACATCACCCCATTGGTGACCATTGTATACATATTAAATAGTGTGATATATATATTGTGAAATACATAAAATAAATCCTTTTAACTTTGCAAAACAGCCTGCTTCCTGGTTCAGTGTGGCCGGGGGATTCAAAGAGAGGGGCATGATATAAGGGTATATCATTCAGAAATAAAAGAACTTATAGACATAAATAAATACTTAATGGTTCCAGCTGTGCATCACACGCTAGGCATTGACTTAGGTGGAGTGCCGGTTTGAAATCACTTACAGGCCTCAAACCCTGGTCTCCCTATTGCTGATACCTATATCAACGCCTCTTCCAGACAGAACTGGACAGAACCTCACTGACATCCTCTTTGTTGGTCCTTCGCCGGATCTGTGGACCCCCCATATGATCTCTGTGCTCTCTCCTGTCTCTTCCTGTCCCATTAACGATGGCACTCACTGGTAAGTCCTCATGGCTTCATTCGACTCCTCCAGAGTAATCCTTAATGTCTACTTAAATAGCACTGTCATGGCCCAAGGTCCTCAAGCCAATCTCCTCCTCTTCGATAGGCGATTCCCTCACCTCATCAACTTCCTTTCATCTCTGGCTGTCCCCTCCTCTCATTCCTTGGCTATCTTGCCCACTCTTCCCTCCTGCCCTGCCCCTGTTCTGGCTACCTTCACAACTCCGCAGGGCGTTCCTCTGATCCGTACCCCTACCCGGAAGGTCTTTAAGGCTGGAAACCTACTTCATCTTGCCACTCTCAACTCTCGCTCTGCTGTCAAACACTCATCTGGCATCTGCCACCTCCTTGAAGAACTGGACCTTGATGTCCTCAGTCTTACAGAGACTTGGTTCACGGCCAGCTCTGTCATGAGCTTTGACACTCTCCTCCCTAATGGTTACAAGATCCTCTTCGCACCCAGATCCACCAGGCCCAGAGGGGGTGTAGCCCTGATCTTTCCCAAGTGGATTCCTGCCACTATCATTCCCACTCAGATTTACTCCTCTTTCAAATGCCTTGTCTGCAGGCTCTCAATCTCTCATAGCCACTCGCTTACTGTTGCTACCCTCTACTGGCCCCCTGGGCAAATCACCTCTTTTCTTTCTGAGTGGGCTGACCTCTCCTCCTCTCTACTGACCTCTACCACTCAACTCCTCCTCCTTGGTGACCTCAACATCCACCTCGATTCCCCCTGTCCCTCATCTCTGCTCTTTCGTGACCTTTGCGATTCCCTCTCCCTCTCTATCTTCCCCTCTAGCCTGACATACTCTGCAGGACACACACTCGATGTCCAGATCTCCTCTGGCCTCCCCTCTCTATCCCCCTGACCACTGCGTTCTCCTGGAGTGACCACTGCCTTCTCTCCTCTCATCTTTCACTCTCTTCCCGCCAAGCCAAGCACACCCCAACACTGCCACCTATTTTCTTGGACATCCGACCTATGAAGCGTGTGTCAGTTGAGGCTTTCGCTGCTACCTTCTCTCCCCCCTCTCGTCCTCTGGCTGACTCCCACCCGGACACTACCCTATCCCTTCTCTACTCTTCCATTTCTGATATTCTTTATGCTCTTGCCCCTGTCATGAGGATCTGCTTGAAGCCCAAATCCAAGTGTAATTCCTGGTATGACTCCGACCTAGCTACACTTAAAGGTAAGCGTAGGGTGGCTAGGAGGAAATGGAGGGATTTGTGTTCCTCCTCTGACAAACTGGCCTGTCGCTTGCTCCAAGGACAATACCGACTCTCTGTCCGCACCAAGAAGAGAGTCCACATTGAAGCCCGCGTCTCTGAGGCATCTAACAACTCTGCTGAACTCTTCAAAATCTGCATGGAGCTTGCCAACCCTGCTCCAGTCTCTACCCCTCCTTTTACCTCCCAAGCTCTCTGTAATGACCTTGCCACTCACTTTATCTAAAAAACCCAGGACATCTTGTCTACCCTCTCCTCCCCTCCCACTCCTATTCCCCCTCAATATGCACCATCTAACTCCCCTTTTACCACCCCACCTCCCTCCTTCTCTTCCTTTCCTCTCTTCTCCCCCGATGAGGTTGCTAGACAAGTCCGATCTATGAAGGCCTCGTCAAAACAGGTACATCCCTGTTCCTCTAAAACCATCAAGGACCACATTGACACCCTTGCCCCAGCCGATTTTTGCAACCATTCCTTTGCTTCAGGATCTTTCCGCTACCCCCGAAACACTCCCTTGTGCATCCTCTTCTCAAGAAACCCACAACTGATCCTTCCTGTCTGGCTAACTATCGCCCTAGCTCCATTACTCCCTTTCTGGGCAAACTCTTGGAAAAGCTGGCCATCTCGCATCTTAACCTTCATTCTGATTCTGTTGGCTGTCTACATGACCACCGGTCTTGTTTCAGAGCAGCCAGAAGCACGGGAACTGCTCTCCTGAACATCCGTGAAGATCTGCTTTCCAACCTTGTCAGAGGCATTTCCTCTGTCCTCCTCCTACTCAATCTCTCTTCTGCTTTCGACACAGTCAACCACACCATCCTGCTAAACCGTCTCTGCGAGAACCTGGGAATCACTGACCAGGCTCCGGCCTGGCTGGCCTCTTTCGTCTCTGATTGACCCTCCCAGGTCCAACCGGGGTCCTTCTTATCCTCTATATTCCTCTCTACCTGTGGTGTTCCCCAAAGGTCTAACCTCTCGCCGTGGCTTTTCAACCAATACCTGGCAACTCTCGCCCACTGCATTGCCACTCTATGCTCAAATTTCCAGTGCTACGCTGACGACACGCAACTCATTTTCAGGCTGCCCCCGGCCACCTCCTCTCCCTCCCTCATCTCTGATTGCCTAACTGCCTTTCGATATTGGTGTGCCGCAAATGATCTTTGTCTGAATGCCAGCAAGACAGAGATCCTCCTCATCGGCAACCCTTCTCCATCCTTTCCCCTCTCTCTCTGGCCGGCCTTGCTTGGCCCTCCTTCAATCCCCACCTGTGAGACTAAGAACATCAGGGTCACCTTTGACTCCATACTTTCCTTCTCCACCCACATCTCGGAGTTCTCTAAAAAGTCAAACTTCCTACTGCACCTCCTCAGAGGTACTCTTCCTTTCCTCTCCTTCCCCCAGAAGTTCACTGTCTCCCAAGCTCTGGTTCTCTCTAGGTTGGACTATTGTAACAGCCTCTTTCTAAATCTACCTGCCTCTACTCTTCGCCCTCTGCAACTAATCCAGAACAGGACTGTCAGGACTGCGAGACTTGTCCTTGGCCTTAAGCCCTGGGATCGTATCTCTCCAGCTCTGAAATCTCTCCATTGGCTCCCAGTGGATGCTACAATTAACTTTAAAACCCTCAGCATTGTCCACAAAGCTTTCTGGGGCCTGGGTCCAAAATACCTTCAGCTATCCCTCCGCAAATACCTCCCCTCCTGAGCTCTTCGCTCCTCTACCTCTAACTCGCTCAGGGTCAGTCGTTTCTCAAAGAAACAAGCTGGGGGTAGATCTCTGTCTTCGGCCGGGCCTCCCTCTGGAACAGCCTCTCTGCCACTCTAAAACTTGAGGAGAACCATCTCTGGTTCCGGAAGCACCTCAAGACCTTCCTCTTTGCATCTGCCTTTGCTCTGCCTCTCCCTTGCTGATCTGCTGTCTCTTGGCACTGTGCACCTAGCCACCCTCTGTCCCCTTGGCCCAGGTACCTGCTCACCTTGCCATCCTTCTGCACTGCCTCCTGGCCACCCCTTGCACTGGGGACTGCAGCTCTACCCATATAGTCCTCCATATTCTTCTTAAATGCACTTATCAGACTTACCCGTTCTACTGCAATACACACAGCACTTGCCACTTGCTGGCTGCACTACCCTTGTTTATGGCTCCACTATCTATTTTATTTGTATTTATTATTACTTATCTGTTTATCCTCTGCTGTGCACTTTCCACTCTCCCCCTTCCATGCACTTTTCCCTTTCCCTTTCCCATGCAGTTGCACATTCTCAATGTCACTGGGCCTAGTAAGATTGTTGTTTGTTCTCCCCTGTTCCCTTCCCTTGCCTCTTCGCTCTCTAAAACACTTGTGTACGAGCACGATACAAATAAAATATCATATTCCATATAGCACGGATATATCCCCTGTACCATGCGATCGTGTTGGTGGTCGCTCAGTGTTGGTTCTGGTCTCCTTTCTTTAGCGTCCTCAAAATCTGACTATTTTATGTCTTTTCCTGGACTCGCATCATTTATAAACCTGCATGCGCCCTTTCATTCTCCTCCCTCTCTTCATCTGACATTATTATGCCCCAGCTTGTGTGAATGTTGTCTCTTTCCGCATCGTTGAGATCTAATCTGTCTAAAGAAAATGCTCCATACTCATCTGTTATGATGTCACCTGCTCTATCTTCAATGCCCTTTAACAGGGATACTTCTATATTTTCTTGGGCTTTGTGCCTTCCTCTGTCTCTAATTTGCCTGTATAGCTTCCCAAGCCTCTGCTCTATGTCTTCTGTATCCTGCTCACCATCCAACGCTGATCGCAGCATTCTTTGCAGCTCTCTATGGGGCTGCTGTGACCCTTTCTACTCCTCCAGTCATTCTTGTTCATCAGTCAGCACTATGCTCCTATGGCATTAATATTCTACTTCATCGTCTTTTACTCCCCTACACTTATTCATTTCTTCTTCTCTCCTCCTCATCTCCCTCAATTCATCTTCCACCCCCCTTCGTCGCAACCTACATACTTTCATTCTTTCGGCTTCTGCCTCTTCTCGTTTCTTCTCTTCTAATCTCTCCTTTTCTTTTCTTGCCTCATATATTTTTCACTGTTCCCTTCGCTTGCACTCTTTATCCATCTCTTCCTTCTATGCTCGTTCTTCTTCCTTCTCTTTCTTTTCCCGCTCTTCTCTCTCCTCTCTTTCGCAAATCCCATCAATGCCCTTGTCTAGTTTATGCAATATTGGTCCTCCTATTCATTCATTCGGTACTATTCTCATTCCCTTAGCTTCATCTTTTATTTATTTCTGTTTCCCTGATTCTTTGTCAATTTTCCAACCATCTATCTTGTCTCTCCTTTCTCTAATCATACTGCTTACTTTCATTACATGCTAATAATCTTTGCGTTCTCTGCTCTTACTCTCTTACTCATTATCCTCGCTGCTGTAAGCGGGGGATGCATACATTGGATTATCATACCCCGCTGCTTTTAATTCCTTTAAAGGGTAAACTCCCTTCTCCTCTGTGTCTACACTCTTCTCTTCAGGAGGGGAAAGGGGAGTCAAAGACATTTTATCCTCCCCTTTATGCTGATTGAGCATTCACTCCCCATAAGCTGGATCTTCTTTCTCACTTTGATTTACCAAAGTTCTAAAATGGACAGCCATTTCTGCAACTTGTTTCTCTTATATGTAGCATGCAAATATGTCATCACATGCTGCAATACGTCTTTTGACTGCGAACCTTCCTGAGGCCACAACATGAGTGTCATATTGGTCGTGCCTCAAACCCATTCCGAATGATATTTCCTTATTTTCGCTGTGTATCTTGGTAATGTCCTACATAAATGTATAAGAGGTGTGTCCCCCAAGATGGCAGATCGATTTTGATTGTCAATACTTACCCATTGTTTTATTTGATTCTTTATTTGATCAAATACCACGCCAAACGAGATATATTTTAACTGTTCACTTTATTTTATAAATATATGTGGTGATTTTCAACTTCCTGCTTCATTTTCACTTTCTCCCAATTTCTTTTATGTCATTCTTGTTTTATTAGTATATTGAGAGTCTCTTCTATATATATTACTTTCCTTTGATTTATTTTTTCATTCCTAATTGACGTCAATCACTTGGTGCAAATTTGTCACTAATACCTTTCATTTTTTACTATCAGTTTATATTCACCAGTCTAGACACAACAAAACATTTATTTGAACAGATTTATAACACCACCCAGGCGCACTTATACCTTCCTTTATTATCTTAGTAAATGTATCCCTTCTCTATTTCACTCCATTTTGGAGTTTGATATGCGCTTTTTCTGTAGGCCTTGCCTCAGGAATCACATACATATCTGTCCCGTTGGAACCAGGAATCAAGGTATCTACTTCTTTTTAATCTCCCAAAAAATCCTGTTTCTTTTTACACTTATTATTTACAACACAATCCCTCCCCCTATTTTTGCCACGTTTGTTGGTCTGCTTACATCCGTGACTCAATTTGAGTCCTCTGGCATCGACTCTCCCCCTCAACCGACCAGTTCATTTTCCATCCTCGGGGCACCTTCGGGGACCGGGCAGGAATTTCATCAAAGGGGGACCTGCCAACCAAATCTTCTTCACATGTGACTGTGCCAACCGATCTCCACAGGAAACTCCACAGTATTCTGGCTAACGGCGGGAGTAGCTGAACGTCCAGGGGTCTGGAGCTGGCCTACGTTGACTAGACCTTACCCATCTGCACTGCTACCAAACCATGCTGTCGCACCTTGAAGCATCTTTTGTTCCAGATGGAATTACAATAATGGTCACAAACCAAATAACCGGACAGTCCCAGTTAATATGGTGAAATACTACTTTATTAACAATTCAATAAAATAGGGAGACCTGACAAACATCGGACTGATGCATGTACACTGACATAGCAACTCGATTACATGCAGGTCTTATACCCAAAATGCGTCTTCTATGATGTCATTCTACGTGGCAGAATACACAACCTATCAAGGGTAGGGATTGGTGAAGGGAACATATCTACTTATTGCACCATTGTCTACCCCTTGTCTGTAGGGCATGCCTTGAACTTCCTCTAAACACATATAGTACTTGATTATAGCAGACAAAAACTCAGTGGATTGGCACCTGCAACATTGTATGTTAGGTTGTCTCCCAACCCGACTGATTGGGTGGCATACTATCCCAACCTTGGACTTTTGGCTCTTTAGGTGAAACAAAACCTAGGTGTTTGAATCATGTCAGTTTACACCCCATTTTTCCAATTAGTCTATCATCTGTCATCGGTAGGCCATCAGCCAAAGTATTCCGTTTGCAGTTGACCATGTTGCTGCTCACTGTCCTGGAACATTCAAGGGAGTGTGAGCACACCACTATCTTAGCGTAAGGTTCTAATGAATAGTCTTTGTTTTTGACTTCTTATTCACATGTGAAAAGCCCACAAATTTGTCAATTTCAGCCTTTCATTTACTGCTATTTGATTTAATTATGGAGGGTGCTGTTGTTCCTCTTGGCCTCTAGAGACTTGCTCACTCTATCTCATATGAACTTTATGCACTTTTAATTGACCAGCAGTTTGGCTCTCACAGATGTCTTTGTCGTCTTCTATCTATAAAGAATGTCCCACTTTCAGAGGTTATCCATGTACTCCATATGTGCTTTGTGCTTATCCTTTAAAAATAGCATCTTCACTTTGGGCCAACCTTGACACATCATCGGCTCTGCGCAAAAAACTGTTTTCCTGCATCTCCTGTTTCTTACAGCCTCGGCCTGTCTCTGAGGTAGCTCGGTTAAACTCTACATGAGCCAGCATCCATTTTTCTAATATGGCCGTCCTTGCCATGTTATATATTCTTCTACAGCAAGCTTCTATATGTTGTCTTTCTATCTTGCGTTACTGCATATTTACAGATATTGTTCAGTAAGTTACTTCATCTTCTTTCGATTCATGATTAGTTTAGCTTTTAGTTCCTGTTACTCCTAGTGCTTTAGTTACATCATTACTTAATGTTTTCACATTGTTTCAACAAAGGATCATATATCTTCTTCATGACATCACATTGTCCTCTTCAGAGTTCACTTTAACGTCTGTCCATGATATTCATTGATGTGTTCTCACATCTTGGCAGGCGACATCTTTCAATGCTGTGTTCTTCCATGAGACGTCCTTCCACATTTTCAGTGGGAGGGTACATTCTGTATGGCTTTCTGAGTGCATAATTCTCTCATACACTTGATGCGGTATAGGAACGATGCAAGTGGTCCCATTTATGGCTCTAATTTGACTGTTCCAATACGACAGAGCTAAGGGGGCTTGAACTTGCAAGAAAGTGTTTACCTACTCCTCTACACGAAGGTGTTGGGTGGAGTTACATCACACTTCATTGATGGAAGCCTGCAGTACATGTACTGCTTCACTTCACATTACTCCAAAGAATATGCTTTCATATATTCTAAAACAATGCACGAGGCTTCCCATACATGAGCATGCGGAAAACTCTAACGCTGCAGCATTACAGATATTTCAGGTGCAGTGCCTGCTCCCATTGAGTGCCTTTTCTCTTAAGGTATTTTTTTAGAGACATATGATATCAGCTGCATTGTAATGAGTACACCAGTATGCTACTGATTCCTACTTTTACCGTTTGACTACATCACTCTCCTGTCTCTACTGGTCACTTGGACAAAGTGTTTTGTAGCCAATTCCTTTTCTTTTGGATTTGGATGGACGAACCATCATGCAAGTGCAGCTATTACTAACCTGAGGCGCTGTAAGCAGTTATGGAGGCACTGAATGTGAGCACGCAGTTACTTTGAAATCTGTGACAAGTAGCACATTTGTGCTCATTTATTCCTTTAATTATCATGTTATTATTGTTCTTGCCCCATACAAAGTAAAACATAGATACATGCTTTTTACATACCTTATCATTTGTGATTTTTTGCAAGGTGTATATATTGTAGCAGGTACTTCATTTAAAAATGATTAACTTTATTGTAAACCTGTATTCCCAACCCAGAGAGCCTAAGTGGAGTTCTATCAATAAATTACGTGTTCCTCTCCAGGGGGACAATGACGTGCAAAATTCCTCGAGGATGCTTTGGTAATGCTTCCTGCGAGCCAGCCTTGTTTTCTGCATGCTCAGGGCGGATCCCTATTCATATACGCTCTCTGCATATCACTGTAAGAGATCATGTGAATGAAATTAAAGGTTAGCTTCCACACTTGGTAACTGACAACTATTAACAATCAGATGTCCCCACGTGCATACAGGAAATCCCCCACAAGGTTTGGTGAATGATAAAGCAAATCTTCAAATATTTCCCGCTACACTTCCTGTAATAGAATCTTGGTATGCAGATCTTTTTACATTGTTGTAACACCGACGCTCACAGTCATTCATTCACATGTGTCATTTAATGGCAGACGGGACAGTCATCTTTAAGTCTGAGAGCCATCTCCTGTAAGAAAGTGCAAAAGTGATTGTCAAGGCAAATAACTGTGACAGGGACATCACATCGCCAGGAGTCCCAAACATGTCCCAATGTGCCATGTTTTAGGGCTAATTGCTTTGAAAGTGTGGTGATCTGTGAATATTCACGGATCACTTTTCAGGGACAGAACTAGTCAAACCCAACACCCCAAAGCATCCCCATCCTCCTCCCAGCACACCATTGCTCATCCCAAAAACACCTGAATAATAAGAATGACACGTTTTTTCCCCTCCCTGGAATGGCTTATCAGGCTCCAGTATGTCAGTGGGACATGTTTTATGGCTCTGTGGGAGATGCAAGCATCCTGCCATCACACACAAGGCACTCATTAGTGAACCATAGATGACCCGCAACATCTTCCAGATGAATACCATGGAAGTTCAAAGGTTGGTGGAAGCTCAAACTTCCTGCAATTCAAGTGGTGTGTATTAGCACCAAACAGATTTGACCTGGACTAATTTAGAAGCATTACAAAGATAACAGGCAAATATCCAGAACTGTAAGACTGGAAGATGTCTTCATATAAAAATGGGACCTTTGTCAGACTGAACAATGCAATCTTCCCCAAGCCGATAGAATAGGGATTAGAAAGCCAAGCCAGATCTCTTGAGATCTTTGCTGGTGGAACAGACCAACTAGGCTCATAGCTTTGTTATTTGCACAGCACTGTTGTTCTTTGCTTGCCTACATCTAATCCTGACAATTTGTCTCTCACAAACAGGAGGAGAGAGGACCATTAATCAACCAAGTGTGTGGGTCCCATGCTAACTAACCTGCCCGAAGCACTGAGGAGAATTCGGCAGGACCTTTCAGGTCCTCGTATCAGTGTCCGTACAGTGTGTACCCCAAAAACCTCAAACTCTGAGCTTTACCACTGAGTGTTGGCGACAAATGGCATAAACTCTAAGAAATCTTAGTGCGCCTGATCTCACCATCTTTATTGCTCTAAAGTTCAGCATTTCAATAATGTTGATTTTATCAACCTCAGTGCCCCCCAATTAATTATTTGATTCTGGAGTGTGACATTTGCTGTGAGATCATACATCTGTTTTTGGAAAGTGAGTGCTCATGTTTCTATTTGATCATTTCTTTTATCTAGCGATCATAAGCCATTTCATCTGCAAGCTTCCTCTGTTCACAACTGCAAACACAATACAAATATGTATATATATATATATTACAGGGCCTGCAGTAGCGGCCCCGTAGTTATGGTTAAGTTGTTCAACCCACAGGAAGAGCACTTTATGGGCGGCTTATAACTTTGCCCCCACTGGATAAATCCTTACCAAACTTTGCAAAATAAGTGTATGGCCCTGTCAGATAGATTCTGCTGTTTGGTGAGGTGTTGTCAAGGAGTGGCAAGGTTATGGGGGTCCCAACATTTCTGTTTTTGCCATAGATACAATGGAAAACGTTTTTTGCTCACGTCTACAGCCCAAACCGTTTGACAGATTTTCACCAAATTTGCGTCTGGAGCGGCGGCTTGGTCCTGAAGAAATTTGGTGTAAATCCATCCTGTAGTTTTTTTTTTAAAACAGTCTAAAAGTAGGTAAAAAAAATTGCGATATCTAGGTTCGGTCCTCGGACTCATTTCCCTGTTCAGTCCACAGACAGGCATTTGATTGGCCTAGAGGGTGACGTGATGTCCGCGGACATCGGATGTGATCACTGATTGGATGGTGAAAAGTGTGAAGTGTGTCAGATTTTTGGAAATGTACGCTATATTGGATTTGCGGACATCCGACAGTGTCTACGAACATCGCTGTAAAAACATATAAAATACACAACATTGCACTTGCCAAACTTATCAAACCATCTCTGGGGATATGAGGGGTGATGAGAACAGGATATGATATGGCCGTAAGGAGCCACAAATAATGGATGTTTTTTATCCCCAAAGCCTGCCAACAGTCCGGATGTTCGGGTTGTCCTGTAATGTTCACGAACACGTCAAATGTTCGGGGACATCTATGCCTATTTTTGGTGAAAAGCGCTTTTAGGATGGCCTATAACTTTGGCGTCATTCAATGAAACTGCATGAAATTTTGGAATTGTATTTTAGACCTGATTCTGAATGGGAATGAAACATGTGGTGCTGTTTTGTCAAGAGGGAACACAATTAGAGGGGAGTCTTAAAATATTGTAAGGTCTTATAAATATGGTGCCATTTTTCGAATCTGCACAAAAGTTTGCAAAATGATTTTAGATCTCGATACAAATGTTTTTCCAAAGTTAGGTGGGATTTTGCCAATGGGGGGCTAAATTAGAGGGGCGGTCTCAACATATTTAGATGGCTTATAACTTTGTTGCCATTTACCGAATGTGGCCAAAGTTGCGCAGAATGATTACAGACCCAACCTTGAATGTTTGTGCAAAGTGTGAATGAATTTGGTCACGTGGGGGCTAAATTATATGACTATTGTATGTACATACATTTTGACACTTTCGAAAAAATAAAACCTGGACGGATTTCTAGCAAACTCTTGTAAGGAGCATTGGCAAGGACTTTAAAGCATGATTTTTGCAAATAGTGATATACCTTTGGTGACTGAGGTATAGCCTGTAGCCATGGGCAGTGGCTACATTGTGTGGATCATGGCGTAAGGTCATGACCTGGACAATCTGGCTACTGGCCATGACCATGAGGGATGACCAATGGAGTTAAAGTGGCCATGTTCACCAGGGTCCGGCTATGTGGTAAAGTTATTCGAAAGGTGGATAGGTTTAGAATGGAAAAAAATTTGCTTGTGGTAATATGGTCATAGGGTTCTCTCTTCGCCTTCTGCATGCTGCCATGGAAAGGTAAGAGGGGATCTGCATGGAGCCCCGCTTTCCATTTCCATGGTGGCCATCTTGGAAAAGGATTTTCCTTCCTACAGTGGGACACCACGTGCGTCCCAGTGTAGGAAGAAAAATACTTTTTTTTAGCACCCCCGGTTACCGCTTTGGGAAACTAGTGTGCTAATGGCCTTCATCCTCCATTACAGAGGCTGGTACGAGGGATAACAGTCCGAAGCCCTCGCTAGCTGGCCTTGCTTTTCTTGGGCCGATAATATGGTCATACGTTTCTCTCTTCGCCTTCTGTAGGCTGCCATGCAAAGGGAAGAGGAGATCTGTACAGACCCCCACCTTCCCTTTTCATAGTGGCCATCTTGGAAAAGTATTTTCCTTCCTACAGCGGGACACCACGCGCGTCCCGGTGTAGGAAGAAAACCACTTTTTTTTAGCACCCCGGGTTACCGCTTTCGGAAACCAGGGTGCTAATGGCATTCATCCCCCATTGCAGGGACTGGAATGGCGGATAACGGTCCAAAGCCCTCGCTATGTGCCCTCTCTTTGCTTGGGCCGATAACCTTGGCTGCCGGGCCATGATCCCCTTTTCCAGTCCCTGCAATGGGGGATGGATGCCACATTATTCCTATTAGCATAACACAAAATGCTAATGGAAATGTTGGAAAATCTTATTGAGTCTATGTATTTTACTGAGAAATGTAAAGTAGACGGAGGCTATAAGATTTTGTTTTTGTTCTATTTTTTAACTTTGAAAGGTGGTTCCTAAAGGAACCTTTCTTTTGTTGTCGTTTGATTTTTTCTTTTTTGCAGGAGAGGTTAGAAAGTAAGGTGAGGAGAGAAATGAGGGAAGAGGCACCATGCGCTAAAATGGAGGGACAGGTTGACAGGGAAAGATGTTGCGCGTGTGTTACCTCTAAGGTATGGAGCAGTGTTTCTCATGCTCCTTGATTACAGCTTCAAAAGCATTTTGAAATTGCTCCCCCTGCAGAGTGGTGCGTTGCAGTATATACAGAGGACTGTTGCCTTTGAAAGATATGGATCAACAGCCTCTTTTATTGCTTGCAAGGTAGCTGATGGGATTTTGTGTCCCACAGAAGTAGACTTTGTGGTTACAGTATTGGTTGAGGAAGATGAGGTAGAGCAAGACAGACTACTACTTGCTAAGAAAGGAACAACTTTTCTGAGATTATTCCAGTGGTTGGATTTGGTGTGGCTGCGCATGGAGGTGGTCCCGTAGTAATACTGTCCAGGTAGTCCACGGCTGAGTACAACTGGTTTTGGTGGCTCTTGGGGAGGAGGGATGGCATGTTAGTCTTAGCAGTGCATGGTGGTGGCGTGAGTTATGGTTGCTTAGCTTACCATAACTGACAAGTTTCTGAGGTTTTCCAGTTTTACTTGTGACCATAACGTCCCTTTAACCAGGTTTAATATGTATATGTGTATATATGGGGATATATATATATATATATATATATATATGATAGGGCGGCGACAGCCACCCTATAGTTAAGGTGAGTCGGTCTCCCATAGAAACTGCTCAAAATTCTATTGTTAATAACTTTTGATTTGAGTTAGGGATTTTTGAAAGTGATGAAGGACCCCTGCAGATTGCAAAGTTTTGCAAAGATTTCCCATTCATTTTCCCATTGACAAACAAGGTACATTTTTGCCTAAGTGCACAGTCCAAACCGCTGGACAGATTTGGACCAAATCTGAAACAATTTGAGCACATAGCATTGACTCGCTATCCATCCATGGGTTGGGGTTATTCCATGTAGTAGTTATTTAAATATTTGACAGATAAAGTGGTGCCCCCTTCTCAAAAATAGATAGCTATATCTAGGGGATTTACTCCAAACAGCAGTCTTTTAACTTCTACTGTATTATAAAACCCAAAGTGAGTCCCCCCTTTAACTAGCAATTTGAAACCGCGGTCATAAAAAAAGTCATTGAACTCTAACTGTGGTTATATTTTAAAAAAGTGGGTATTTTATTGTATTTGTGTATTCATATGTGATGAGTAGTCCTTAAAAGCACTGTTTTCGGGTACACTGTGTGTAGCAGTTTAGCATATTTGGAGTACTGTTTTGATGTTATGAAGGAACACTGTATTAGGTGTGCTCCCTCGTGTCTATATAAATTGGCCATGCAGATCTGTATATTGGTGTTTGAAATCTATAATTGGTTGTGGTCTCTCATGAATGCTGAAACTACTTTAGTAGCATTTCTCTGTGATTATTCTATTTTACCATTAAATTTGATGGTCCATTTTCATTTATGCATCTGAGTCAGATTGGAAAATATAAAGAAGGTGTGAAGAAAAAGTTAATTTTGTTTTTTCCAATTCTTGTTTCATCATTAAAGTAAGGGACACACTGTCATGATCTCTGCTTCCAAAAGGTCAGGGTTTTCCCAACTCCCTTGGAAGCAGATCCATAACCCAGGTTCCGAGTGCCAACCAGTCTCAATTGGGACCTTTTGGACCCAGTCCTGGCGCCAGTGGCACCAGGCTCATAAATATGCCCAGTCCCAGCGCTGGAAGCGCCGGGCTCATAATGCTTGGGTGGACTTACCTGCAGCAGACCATGCTGCTTACTTGCCTGCCAGTTGAGCCTCTGATCCTCTTCTGTTTGGAACTACTTTTCCTGTTGGGTGGGGCAGGAGCCACTCCCTAGATTCAGAACACTGGAACTCTTCTGGAAAGCAGGAACTCTTTTCTTACCTAGGCGTGGCTGTGGAAGGAGACACCTAAGCACTACAGGAGGCTATTTAAACCACACCCGATGGATGAATCTTGCTTTGCGTTATTCTGCATCCTCTGCAGCAGAACGCTCATCGTGTCTTCTGCATCTGATCCTGGGCCTAAGGAAAAAGGCTTACCATCCTGAATCCAGTCTTCAGCAACACCTATAAAGACAAGAAAGAACAGGTTAGCATTACGGTCTTCAGTGACAGCTCTTCACTTACCTGGTCCATCGGCTGTCACCAACGCCTCGCGGTGCATTCCGGCATCTGAAAGACAAAGGCTTACCAACTCTTCGCACGCTCCGTTACAGCGTTACAGAACGCAAAGCCTACCACAAAACTCCCGTCCAGGCGCTATGGAACCCTCGGATACCGACCAGCTAGCCCAGTTACTTGGGGAACTAAGGGCAGAAGTGCATGCAGCCCGTCAGGAAACGAACGCTCTAAGGAGGGAACTGATTATTTCCAAAGAGCGAACAGATGATCTCGCTAGACAATTGCTACAGTCACAAGCCGGACAGACCCCGTTACCCGCATCTGGGGGAAATCTTCCTTCTACATCCTCTATGAATCCAGTGCAGATCAACCTACCTGGGAATGTACCTCTGGCTCCGCCCGAACGATTTTCTGGTGACCCAAAGAGGTTTGCAGTATTTATCAATCAGTGCCGGTTGCATTTCTTATGCCGGCCAGCAGCCTTTCCAACTGATCAAGCTAAAGTAGCTTTCGTGCTTTCGTACCTTAGTGGCAATGCGGCAGACTGGTCGATCCCTCTAGTAAATCAAGATGATCCGGTCCTCCATGATTTTCAAGCTTTTCAGCTCAGTATGGAAAAACTGTTCGCAAGACATTCACAGGGGCAGGCCTTGGACAATGAGCTTCTTTCGTTGCGACAAGGTAATCAAGACCTTTTGGCTTATATTGCGTCTTTCAACAGACTGATAGTGGAAACTCAATGGCCTGAGGACAAAAGGATTACGCTGTTTTATAGAGGTCTACGTGGAGAGCTCAAAGATGTGTTAGCCCAAGTAGTGAATCCCCCACAAGATTGTTCGGACTATATAGACTTAGTCGTTCAAATAGATCACAGACTGCAGAACAGGAAGGCCGATCGTTCCAAGTTTGATGCTCGAGTATTTTCCAAACCGCCAACTCCTTCCAAAGGAGTAGACTACAGGGAACCCATGCAAATAGGGGGTCTGAAAGGTCCTCTAACACAAAAGTAGCGGGAAAGGAGAAAACAGTTGCAATTATGCCTCTATTGCGGAAACTCAGGGCACTTTCTTCGAGACTGTCCGGTGAAACCTGCCAAGAAGGCAGTAGGAGCTGCAGTTACCAAAGTTACAAACTCTGAGCAGGGAAATGACCTCGCCCGACAAGAATAGAGGTCCTCTTGCCGAGCGTGAAAACCAGTTCCGTGACCTCGCATTTCGTGATACCTATGGTCCTCATTAGCCCTGATAATCCGGATCGATTACATGCAATTGAAGCTTACATCGACAGCGGTGCCATCGGCAATTATGTGGATCATGAAATGGTTTTGAGGATGAATCTAACTCTTTGTCCCAAGGCTGTAAAGGACGTCATTACTACGGTGGATGGTACGGAGATAGCCTCCGGGCCAGTAACGCATACCACTCAAGAGGTGACGCTAGTAAGTCAAGATGGACACCATGAGAAGATCGTGTTCGATGTGATCAAGGCCCCTCAGTTTCAGATTATTCTAGGAATACCTTGGTTAGAGAAACACAATCCTCTGATCGATTGGCGAGCAAGAACGGTCCAGTTTCCAGAATGTGTCTCTACTTGTCACCCTCCACCTGGTGTTGCACTGGCAGCAGTTTCTTCAGAGACTCCCCAGTTACCTCCCGAATACGTAGAATACCAAGATGTTTTCCGGAAGGATCAGGCTAACTCTCTACCTCCTCATAGGTCTTATGACTGCCAGATAGACCTGATACCTGGATCTACTCCTCCTTGTAGTACAATTTATGCCCTCACCGAGCCTGAGAACCTTCACCTTCGACAATACCTGGATCAATACCTGGCAAATGGGTTTATTCGTCCTTCCAAGTCCCCTGCTTCTTCAGCTTTGTTCTTCGTTCCAAAAAAGGAAGGAGACCTTAGAACTTGTATAGATTATCGCTCCCTGAACCAGATCACCGTTAAGAATAGATATCCGTTACCTTTGATCCCTGAACTCCTGGACCAAGTCAGAAAAGCATGCATATATACAAAGCTGGATCTTAGAGGAGCTTACCACTTGGTACGAGTAAAAGAGGGCGATGAATGGAAGACGGCCTTCCGGACCAAGTATGGGCTATTTGAATATCAGGTCATGCCCTTCGGACTTTGCAATGCCCCGGCCGCCTTTCAATATTTTATGAACGATGTCCTCAGAGAGCTCATAGATGTGTGTGTTGTTGTTTACATTGATGACATCCTTGTTTATTCTTCATCGGAATCTGAACATCGGAAACACGTGAAAATGGTCCTCGAAAGATTGCGTCAACACAAACTTTTCGCTAAGTTGGAAAAATGTGTTTTCAACGTGACTGAAGTTGAATTCTTGGGATTCATATTATCACCTGGCGGAGTGCGTATGGATTCAAAGAAGGTCGATGCAGTTCTCAAATGGCCATCACCATCCTCCGTAAAAGGTGTGCAAAGCATGTTAGGCTTCGCTAACTTTTACCGCAGGTTTATCCCCGAATTCTCTCGAATAGTCCAGCCCATCACTGCCTTGTTAAAGAAAAACAAACGTTTTGAATGGTCTACCGAGGCGGAACAAGCTTTCCAGGATTTGAAGACTAAATTTATCTCTGCACCAATCTTAAAACACCCTCGCCCCGAACTCCCCTACATCGTGGAAACTGATGCTTCAAGCCTTGCCATGGGGGCAGTTCTATCACAAAAGGACCCGGTAACCAATCAGTTGCATCCTGTGGCATTTTGGTCCCGCAAATTCTCGCCTCCTGAAATCAATTACACGATTACTGACAAGGAACTTCTGGCTATCAAGTCTGCCTTTAAGGCTTGGCGGCATTATCTGATGGGGGCCCGACACACCGTTACTGTGATTACGGATCACCGAAACCTGCAATATTTGAAAACCGCAAAAGCCCAATCCTCTAGACAACTCCGTTGGGCATTATTCTTTGCCGAGTTTGACTTCATAATTACCTATCGACCTGGTACAAAGAACGGTAAAGCTGATGCCCTTTCTCGGATGGGAGTGGAAGAACACTTGATCAACCCTAAACCTGTACCAATCATTCCCTAACAAAGAATTCTGGGTGTAATCGCCACAGAATCCATAGAGGAAGTTAAGGATAAAGCCAGGCAACTTGTAACTCCAGCAGACATACAGAATTGGCATCTGCAGGGAAAGGACTTTGCAGTAAAGGACAACTTATTGTATTTCCAAGAACGATTATACCTACCCAGCACAGATTTACAGAAAAAAGTAATCGCTTGTTATCACGATTCTTTAATGGAAGGACATCCCGGTATGGCCAAGACCTCAGAAAAGATCAAGCGCTACTTCTGGTGGCCGTCTTGGAAAAAAGATATCAGAGACTTTATAATGTCCTGTGGAGTATGCGCCCAAAACAAGAGTCAAAAGGAAAGACCAGCAGGCCTCTTACGCCCTATTGACATCCCACCTCGCCCTTGGCATACGCTTTCTATGGACTTCATCACCGATCTACCTCCATGCTCCGGATACAATACGATTCTAGTAATCGTGGACTTATTCTCCAAGATGGCGCATTTCATTCCGCTCAAAGGCTTGCCAACAGCAGCAACTCTGGCCCGAGAATTTCTCGAAAACATCGTCCGACTGCACGGTTTTCCTTCGGTTCTAATTTCGGATCGAGGTAGTCAATTTATTTCTCATTTTTGGCGAAGTTGCTGTCGGTCGGCTCAAATTGATGTGAGACTATCGACCAGTCACCACCCTCAGACCTACAATAACTCTGTCCATTCGGCAACTGGGAAAACCCCGTTTTTTCTTTTGTACGGCAGTCACCCTCGAACCTCGGAGTTGGATCCCCTCCAAGATCTTGAAACACCAGCAGTAGACTACCTGCATTCTACAATCACCCAAGCCTTTAAGGAAGCTGTTTCTCACCTTCAAAGGGCTAAAGAACAATACAAGAAAGGAGCAGATCAACATCGGATCAACATCGGAAGGAAGCCCCTCAATATCAAGTAGGGGATCAAGTCTGGTTATCCACCAAATATCTACCTCTAAAAGGGCCACGCACATTCAACCCAAGATACCTTGGTCCCTATTCCATCACTACCATAGTAAACCCAGTAGCGGTCAAGTTGGACTTGCCCCCGCACATGAAGATACATCCGGTCTTCCACGTCTCTCTATTAAAACCCGTGCAACCTAAAACCCGACTAACTAAATCTCCAAAACCTATCCTAGTTGATGGAGAACTCGAGTTTGAAGTCAAAAGCATTCTGGACTCCAAGATCTCCAAATCTAAACTATTTTAGCTAATTGACTGGAAAGGCTACGGCCCCCAAGAGAGATCCTGGGAACCTGCTGAATATGTCCACGCTCCTCGCCTAATCAAAAGATTTCACCGAACATTTCCTGACAAGCCAAAACCCCCGGAGGAGCCCGGTTTGGGAGGGGCCTTGAGGGGGGGTACTGTCATGATCTCTGCTTCCAAAAGGTCAGGGTTTTCCCAACTCCCTTGGAAGCAGATCCATAACCCAGGTTCTGAGTGCCAACCAGTCTCAATTGGGACCTTTTGGACCCAGTCCTGGCGCCAGTGGCACCAGGCTCATAAATATGCCCAGTCCCAGCGCTGGAAGCGCCGGGCTCATAATGCTTGGGTGGACTTACCTGCAGCAGACCATGCTGCTTACTTGCCTGCCAGTTGAGCCTCTGATCCTCTTCTGTTTGGAACTACTTTTCCTGTTGGGTGGGGCAGGAGCCACTCCCTAGATTCAGAACACTGGAACTCTTCTGGAAAGCAGGAACTCTTTTCTTACCTAGGCGTGGCTGTGGAAGGAGACACCTAAGCACTACAGGAGGCTATTTAAACCACACCCGATGGATGAATCTTGCTTTGCGTTATTCTGCATCCTCTGCAGCAGAACGCTCATCGTGTCTTCTGCATCTGATCCTGGGCCTAAGGAAAAAGGCTTACCATCCTGAATCCAGTCTTCAGCAACACCTATAAAGACAAGAAAGAACAGGTTAGCATTACGGTCTTCAGTGACAGCTCTTCACTTACCTGGTCCATCGGCTGTCACCAACGCCTCGCGGTGCATTCCGGCATCTGAAAGACAAAGGCTTACCAACTCTTCGCAGGCTCCGGAGGCCTTCGGCGCTGCATCCCGCATCTGAAAGACAAAACAAGGTGCGTTTAAAGACATTGGGGAACTTTAATACTCACGTGCCATTACTCCTTTCCACATCTAACCCAGTGGGTATTCCGGCACCCTGCAGCCGCTCCGAACTTGTACCTGCAAAATAAAAAGACAGTTAGAGCGCATCGTGAAGCAGGCAACAAGCGCTTACTTACGTGCTTCCAGGCGCTTCTATTCATCACACGGGCTCCATCTTCAACTCACTTAAGCCCGTCATCCGCCATCGCCGGAACCCTGCAAAACAAGAAACATCATTACTAAAGACTTTAAAGACATTAGAATTACTCGAAACTTACCGTTCGTGCAGTAAACGACGGACAGCAGTCCTCTGAAGTCAAGAGGCCTGCTCCCCTTATCCAGTGAAGAAACTGGTTACAGCACCCTGCCCCGAGGCAGATGGAGAGCACGGCGTTCACTTACCTAAGGTGAGAGCGTTAACCTTTGGGGTTCTACAGGAGAAGAGAAAGGGAAGAAGAGAGAGACATTCAATAACCCAGTTCCTTAATCCCATATTTTCTATCTGCAGACATCTTACCCTTCAAGTCAGACATACAGTGCACAGAGGTCCAGCCCAAAGAGCCAGCCGTGTGTTGCACATCACCTTTGAAGATACGGTATACGCCCAGTCAAGACCGGCGCCTCTACGGGAATCAGGTGAGCGTTACACACACCTTGTACATTCCCCAAATCATTGCCTCCACAATGAATTAGTAGGATGTCTGGGTTCCCTGTACTTTTCAGACTGACCAATTTTTGAAAAACCAGGAACCAATGCATTCCCCACAATTCAAACTCTTTATTTGTAGAATTTCTCAAAACTAGGTCCATGTTAATATTTAGTTTGTCAGAAAAATCCAGTAACCACAATAGCCAACTGTCTCTGATCAGCCACAAAGTTTTCAAACAAGCCATGATATCTGCAGTCTTTCTCTGTTTCCAGGAAAAAGATTCCTACTTTGAATTTCTGGTAATTTCTATAAATAGGGTATGCATGATGTGTGTGTTTTGGTGTTTGTAATTGGGTGATGTTACTGTTGTAATTCTGTGTTTGTCTGTGATAGGTTACACTCAAAATGTGTTGCCCATGTTTGTATTTCGGTTAGTAAATATAGTCCTCTTTTTGTGATTTTGATTTTGGAAAGTATCAAGGCTTTCACTGTATGTAGTTCTGTCCTTCTGATTGTAGAACGCTCCAGGAACTATACTCTCATTGTTTGCGTCTAACCCATCTTTTATCTGTTATTCAACTTTATCCACCCTACTTAATCTTCTACATTCTAACTACTGTACATTGAGGTGAAAATTAAACACAGTCTAGAAGATGTTTGGAAATAACTCTATCTTTATTTGTTTGTAGAAGAACAATTTGACACAAGTGAGACACTTTATGGTTGTAGACAATCGGCCTCATTATAAGTATGGCAGTAAGGCAACAACGGTGCCGGTGCATCCGACGTCCCCATTCCCATTGAGCCCTATGGGGCTCAAATGGGAATCGGGATGTACCGGGCCCGGCACCCGCGAAAGGGCAATTACCGGATCCGGATGGGCCGGAACAGCCCGGTAATTGCCCATTCGCAGGTGCTGGAACAGGATGCGAGTTTGGAGGTAGCCTTGCCAGTTTTACCGGCAAGGCTTCCTCCAACCTTGTAATGAGGCTGTATGTGTTGGGTTTTATGATCAAACAAGTATTCCTGTAAGAAGTGTCTTGAATGACATGATAGTACCTGATATCCCTGTTGTGCTTCAAATATTGAACATGTTTGAAGTGATTGCATTGCAAACACTTCATCCTTTTCAAGTTATTGTTAGATTGCAGACAAAGATGTCAAACTTGCATAAAACATAATTAGTGCAAGGTTTGAGCAGTAAAGTTGTGTATATACCTCTCAATTTGGAAGAAAATGTCAACACTCTGGGAGTGAAGAGTGACATTGCAGATTCTTTGTTTATTTTTGTAAATGGTGTTGGCACTAAACATAAGAACATTTGTCAGGAACTTTTAGATATTGGAAAGGTGAAAAATGCTTTGGCGTTTCTATTGGAGCACAATGATTTCTACAAAGGCAGTCTGACTGTACCAGACTTGTCTATGCTTGATGTTGAATCAAGAAACAAAAGCACCAAGGGCAGTTCCAACTTCTATCTGTTGCAGAAGGGAATATGTTGTATGAACATTACACTATTCATCCATAGTGTTGTCATGTTTAATGTCTTAGCAGTGCACAGTGGCGGGGCGAGTTATGGTTGCTTAGGTTACCATAACTGGCAAATTTCTGTTTTTTTTTGGTTTTACTTGTAACCATAAAATGGATATGTTGTTATTAGTGCGAAGTAAGTGTAATGTTCCTTCCAAGTACTTGTTGCTCTGAATTTGACAGGTGTTTCTTAGAGTAACTGAAACATATCGATCCTTTAACAACGTTTTTTGTCTGTGAACTTCATAGCTTTTTAGTAGTGCAACTTACCCATAACATCCCTTTAACAATGTTATGTGTGAGCGAATTGCATGGGTTTTTACTAGTGCAACTTAACCATAACGTCCCTTTAATAATGTTTTTTGTGAGTGAATTTTATAGGTTTTTATCAGTGCATCTTAAGCATAATGTTCCTTCAGCAATGTTTTTTCAGTGAATTGCATAGGTTTTTAGCAGGATACCCTTACTTTTTGAAGATGTACTGTACAAAATACTGAACCTATGGGCATCATGTTAATGCGCACAGCAGTCTCGGAGTATGCATCTTTACGTAGACATCAGGTGGCATCCAACCTGCTCAGAAAGGCAGGGGCTTTCTTAAATAGTGATACCATTCAGCAAACACAAGGAACATATGCAAGCAGCAGCATGTACATGAATTGCAAGGTAAGATAGAGTAGGGCTGCAAACTGTGTACCTATGAAGCAAACAGCACGAAGGGATAGGAATTACACCGCAATGGAATACACCAAAGACAGAAGTGACATCTCCCTTCAACAATCTGACCTCACTGCTACTGTGCATGGGAACAAAGAACAAACGGCCAGAGTAATGGCGGCAAAGTACTAACACCAGAACATCACTGCAAAGTAGCAAGCACACTACATGTTGTCTGATAATTGCGCAGGTGGTGCAGTATAAAATAGTACAGAAGCAGAACATTTTATGTTTGTATGTAGCAATGGCACGCACCTTCCAGTGGCTGGAAGAATATTTCCCTCATGACGCAATGACTTCTGATAATACCCCATTGGTACTCACAGTAGTGTGAAACATAATTTATGTAGTATATGTTGCTTCATGTACACCTAACACATTTTCTGTTCTGTAAGAGAACATATTGGAAAGGAAAGCAAGGCAGCACAAGCGCCCCCCCTTGCACAGCAACATACGGGCATAGGAAAGGAAAGAAACTCTGTAAATAGTAAAATGGACAGCCTGGAAGACAAAATGGAAGAATTGGAGAACAATTGTGCCACCATAAAAGATTGTGTACAAGAGTATATTATGGACAAAATTAAACTACACTGGCAGACCTGCACGTGAACCCGTTCCCCATGTCACAGCCCCCCATCCCCTCAAAATCAGTGTGATGGGAGACGATGCAGTGATACCTTACTGCCCCACGACCAACCTGTGCAAATCTCCAATCAATAAGTATCCACTTCTGCTACCCCTTCCCTTTCCTAATGGTGTGTATGAATGTGTGCAAGTAAAGGATGATATTGAAATTGTTGCTGAGTGTATATGTGGTATTGTTTTTTTTTTAAAAATGCCGTATGACTCAGCAGCGAATAGTCCTCATAGGAATGACCGCAATAAAGCAAAGGATAGGTGTCCTAAAGACACGGCACCTGCCCAGCCTATCCGCAATGACAATGGAGGCATCCATACAACGCCATCATGACCTGCATGTCTACATGTTGTGCACCACCTATAATTACGTGTGGGAGTGGACGTTTGTTTGTTGTGCAAGTACACACATGTGTATCTGTTCCTCTGTGTGCTGTTGACACAGCCACTGTGCACCATATGCAAACACACATTAATTAGGTCGCACCGGCCACCCACGAACTACAGGTAGCGATATAGATAAACATCCCACCTTTTATACCCTATAAACACCCAGTGTCTCCCAAAATGGTCGGCGCACGTGTGTCACACTATTAATCAGTAGAGAAGTGGCAACAGAGTGCATAGCACACCTATGCACATGCGCACAACGTATGCTGACCAAAATGCATCCTGCGGACAGCCATCCCAAGGGAGAACAATGGCGATGTCACCATGCGACCGCACCCATGTTATGTCAGGGACATGATCCGGACCCTCGGACAGCGGAAAAGTACAGTGTTGTGCAATGTACATAGTGTTTTTTCGAAAGTACATGCTGACAACACACCACATTGTGCGTTGCACATGTATATATGTTTTTGAACAATGTAGCCCTGCTTTCCAGGTGCAAGTTCTCCACAGCAGCCCTACGAAAGGCCACACCCCAGAGCTGCTCTGCAATCTGTTTGTAGATTTTCAGAACAGAGTAGCAGGCCACATAGGTTTGCCCTGTAAGTTATGGTGGACCGAATCTGCTGTGCTACATTGCCTTTGAAAGTAATGGCAACCATGTCAGCCCGGCTCAGTACTCACAGTAATGGAGAAAAGTCTTAACAGGCCATCCTGTGATTCACACCCTCAGTTGCGATAGTCCCCACTGTCCCATTCCCATGGGTAGCATGCTGAAAGTGGTACTATGTTTCATGGGTGTTTCACCCAAGTATGGCAAGGGCCATGCCACAATAAAGCAGAAACATTCCTTCTTCACTTTCCACTTTCATCTTTCCAGCACACCATCATTAGGTACTGTTAGAATGTTCCACATGCATCCACCAATCACATTAAAGAGCTCTCCATGTAACAGTATCAGTTCTGTACAACAGTCCTCTGTGTGCACACCACACCCAGAACCAGTACTACGCAATACCTCAGGCTCCACAGTCCAATTTCCATGGCCAGCCTCAAACTCCTCGGATGTGGATTTTGTGCCGCTTGCGGAGGCATGCGGGAATAAATTGCAACCTGTATAGGGGAGTACGTTTTTATAGGCACCTTTGAAAAGAGACTTTGTTTTTTAGGTGCTACTAGTGAAACACCTTTTTTCGGTTTTTATTTGATGTTGTGTTTTCTTGTGCTCACATTGTACACTCTTCAATGCATCCTGTAGATGGGCAAACAAAAGAGCATTACCAATGGACGACAACGAAATGCCATTTGCTTGGAAAAACTCTGCATTTCCACAACTAATGAGGTCATTGTTGCAGAAGAACATCCCACCGTTGGACAAAATAGTATACATGCTTCTGTTGATGAGACACCTTCCAACCTCTGGCTCGGAACAACATCCAGGAACGTTGTCTCATACTCTTTCTTGGTGTTATTGATGAGAAAAGCACCTTGGCAGTGGGAAAAAGCCTCTTCACTACATTCAGCAACCTCTTCAGTCGACGGAACAAACCTAAACAAGCCACGTAACCCAAATGCATGCCGCCATAGTGCATGACAACAACATTGAATGTTGCAAAAGTGGCCAGGTCTCTGCAAAGTGCATGCATATCGGCGAAACTGTGGTCATAGACAGCGCACCACGATGCGTCTACTCCTTCCAAACCGAAATTGCCATCAAAGTATCTTTCCAGGGCATACTTGTGCAGATCTATCAGAAAGGCATAACCCAAAGTCAACACAATGCGTTTCTCCATGTCAGGCAGCCTCACTATGCAGAGTACTGTAAAACAGTTTGACCTCCCTTTCCTGTGAACCACACCCTCTGTACCTGATTGGATAATCCCCACAGTGCTATTTTCATTGGCTAGCATGGTGAGAAGCGCAGAATGTGGCACGTGCGCTTCCCAAAGTATTGCGAGGGCCGCGCCCCAGTAAAGCAGGAGCATTCCTTCTTCCCTTTCCACTATTTTTTGTTCACCACTACCTCATTGGGTACGTGTAAATAGTCACACACGCATCCACCAATGCCTTCAAAGACGTTAGCATCTAACACTGTCAGCTCTGCACAACACTTCATATGTACCGTTACAAATTCAGCCTGCAAGTGTCTTGTCATTCGAAAGCACATCTAGTAGAAAGTTCAGCAAAAGATTGCAAGATTTGTGCATCCACATTCATCCACATGAGCACCCATCACCATAAAATAGAGGTATGAATACTTTTTATGCAGTATGTTTTACAACACTGTTATAAGTGCCTCTGCCCACGCCATCTGCCACTGCGTGCCCATTACATACTTGAAAAGCATACTGTTTTTTCTCCCATCCCTTACCATCAAGTGGCACTTCAATTGTATGTGCTCGCGACGTTGTCATTTACCCATATCATACATTGTAATATCAAAACAGAAACTCTCTTCTTTCCTTCCGACAATGCTATGAATTGCTTTCCTCACTAACCCATCTCCTACATAAATCATAAAAATAAAGCACCAAAACCAGCACTGAATGTATTTTACGAGCCTAAAGCAAGTTCCCAAAAAGTCACTGTCTACACAGCTGTCTACACAGCTGTGGTCCTCTCTAGGCTGGACTATTGCAACAGCCTATTTTTAAATCTGCCTGCTTCTACTCTCCGCCCTCTGCAACTCATCCAGAAGAGGACCGCACAACATGTCCTTGGTCTCAAGCCCAGAGATCGTATCTCTCCTGGATGAAATGTCTGCAATAGCTTCCAGTGGCTGCGATGAATAACGTGAAAACCCTCTGAATAATGCAGAAGGCGTTCTGGGACCTGGGACCTCAATACCGTCAACTCTCACTTCCTAAATATCTATCTGCTCAAGCTCTTCCCTCATCCGCCTCCAACTCCCTCAGGGTCACTTACTTTTGCAAGCAACCGGTTGGTGGTAGATCTCTTTCTTCGGCTGGGGCTTCCCTCTGCAACAGCCTCTCTGCCTCCCTGAAACTTTGCCGGTTCCGGAGCACCTCAAAGCCTTTCTTTTTTCATCTGCTTTTTCTCCTCCGCACCCCGGCGGACTTCCTGGCTGCAACTGATTCTCCACTGGTTACATGCCCTCTCTCTGATATCGGGGCCCGGCCACCTCCACCCACCAGTAGCACCCCTGCACTGCCTTTCTGGCAAACTCTGCACTTGGGGACTGTTTTCAGTATCGCAAACAGTACCAACACCACCTGATGGCTGTACTTATCCTTGCACTGGGCACAATCAGGCTGTATTTTTACTTATTGTCATTTGATCTTCTTCCCATGTACTGCACTTTCCCCTCCCCCTACCCATGCACTTGAGCGATCAGAGTGACACCTGGCCTAATAGGTCTGTTAACTCTGTCTCCCCTCCCTTGCCTCGTTGCGCCTTGCAAACCTGTGTATAGGCGCATTATAAATGGCACATCATACAATTGCATTCATGACAACAGGATGCCTGCCACTTACCTTGTACACCTTATAGGTTTTATTTCTTCTGCAGTACCCCACTTACTACAAACACTTAAAAAATGATTGCACAAAAGCAGCATTGAATGCATGTTACCAACTTCACACAAGTACATACAGTGCATGCATACAAACAGGATGCCTGGCCCTTACCTTGCACACTTCCACCATATCCTTCTGCACTTCTTTGTGCAAAGATACTTTCCGTCACAGTTTTTCCGTACACACCACAACCACAAACCTTATTGCGCAATGCCGTAGCCTCCACAGTCCCATTTCCTTGGCTCCCTTCCTGAAAAAGGATGGATGTGCATAGGTAAACCTGAAACGACTGCAGAATCTGCTGAGATTTCATGCTAGGAAGGGGGGAGTGTGAAACAGGTTAGGGGATTGGGTTTTTAGTGCTCTCTCTGAAAAGGTTTGGTATTTGTTTTGGTTACATGTTTTTTTGAGTGCTTGCAGACAACCGTTTTGGTTTTTTCTCTTTGTATGAGTTTCTGTTTGTTTCTCCTCCTTCACTTTTCACATAATTATGGTCAATGCTTCTTGCACAGTGTAATAGAAAATGGTATTGCCAATGGCGTTCAAAGAAATGCCATTTGCATGGAAGCAGTGTATATTTTGCAACTTCATGCACTCATAGTGGGTGGAGAACATTCCGAAAGTGCACATGAATGCAGACATGCTTCTGTTTATAAGACACCTTCTGAGCTCTGGCATGGGACAAATTACACCAGCATGGTCACATACTCCTTTTGGTGCAATGGTTGAGAAAATGGCTTTGGCAGTGGAAAAAATCTGCATCACTGCATTCATCAACTTCTTCAGGTGACGGAGCAACTGTCCACACGCCACATAACCCAAATGTAGACCTCCATAATGCACCACAACTTTACCAGTAACGATAGAGGTGACATATCTGCAAATACGAACCATCCCTCCAAAACTGCACACATAGAGACTGGTCCACAAAGCGGCAACTCCTTCCAACCTGAAAATAGCAGCAACGCCTCTATGCACGGCATACCTGTGCAGATCTTGTACAAATGTATCACCCATGCAGCAGCAGTGTGCGTCTCTCCATCTCTACCAACCTCATTACACAGAGAGTATGGGGATAAAGTAGTACCATCCCTTCCTGTGAACCTCACCCTTGACACCTGATTCCATAATCCCCACAGTTCCGTTTGCATGCCCACCATGCTGAGAATGGCAGGATGTGACACGTGCGCTTTTCCAGCTACAGTGAGGGCTACACCCCGGTGAAGCAGGTACAGTCCTTGTTCCCTCTCCACTGTTCTTCTTCCAGCACTCCGTCAGTGAGTGCTGTGAAATAATCACGCATTCATGCAGACATCAGAACCAAGAACTCTGCCTCCAACAATATCATTTCTGTCCAGCACTCCATATTTACCATTCAACACTCTAAGTACACTTTGCATGTGCTTCCAAAGCACCTTCAGTACAAAGGTCTGGAAATAAATCCACAATGACAGCATCCAAAATCATCCAGAGCGGCACCCAGCACGCCTTTGACCATGCACACAAGAGTCTACTGCTCCCCACACCCAGCACAACATAATGGAGCCATGCATGCAAACATGTGGCCAGAAACCACAGTTCACAAATGTAACATAGCCAGCAGCACTTCTATCCAGCCCCACCATAAGATAGCGATGCATGGAAACATGTAACAGTTAGCAGAGTCCACAAACATACCACTGCCTCCGCCACCCCTACCAAATTCCATTCACAAAGTATTGTGTCACTGCCAACCAGACCACACAATCTTCACAACATTGGGCCTACTCTCAGGAAGATACACAAACCAGAATATCCAAGCACATAGAACATTCATTTCAAGCCTACCCTCTTCTATACTATAGTCCTGCAGTGGGCACACTGCAAGACTTTTAAATGCACAATCTCCAACCATACACCGAAAACCGTAGGATGTTCTCACAATGACCTCACCCATGCAAGCAACAATATATGCACATCAGTGCACTTCTGGTGTTTTATGCAGAGTAAAATGTGCTCCAAAACCATTCTGTAAAGGTGAGCAACCTCTGACAGATGCAATCTAAACTGCATTGCTGCAGTGGGTGTGGGCAAGGCCTAGACTATTGGGTGCATGGCTTACGGCCTACGGCCTTTGGCCATGCACGCAATAGTCTAAGCCTTGCCCACACCCACTACTACGTAATGCAGCCATGCATGGAAACATGTGCCCAAGTACCACACACATACCACAGCCACCGCCCGTGCTACCCAACCTCCGCGCCTTAATACAGCTATGCATGGAAACATGCAACAGTTAGCAGATTCTACAAACATTCGACAGCCTCCGGCACCCATACTCACATTCATTCACACACTATAGCATTACTGCCAACCAAACCTAAAAACATTCTGCAACAGAGGCCCTGCTCCCAGCACTCTATTCAGTACACAAAAGCAATACCTCATAGTGCAGTAAAGTAGTCAGCACTGCGCGCAATGGACACTACGCAATCCTATGGAATATGCAGTTCACCCGTATCCACTTCTATGCACACGCTATTTAAATAGAGCACCCACTTCACACACTACAGTATCCATCCATGCACATAGAATATGTACTTCAACCCTACCCTCTTCTATACTGACAATATTCCAACACTGCACTCAGTGCACACACTGCAGAACTGTTCACTCCATTATCTGCAGCCATGGAGTAAACACTTTATGATGTTTTAACACACGCCACACCCACGGCTGCAACAATGTAGGCAATGCTGATGAATCATACACAGAAGGCAACAATGTCAAACCTAATTGCACCCCGGCACATAGTTGTCCGTGCAAGGCCTCCATCCGTGTATTGAATGGGCTACGGACTTATCACATGCAATACACTGGAGTACACACTATCTTACAATGTGCAAGTCATGTGCAATGCACTCCCCTTGTGCAACTGAGCTCCCTCCAGTCACCATGGAAAGAGGTCTCCACACCAGCTATCGTGTTGTAACGCAGCCTGCCTGCATTCAGCACATATGGTAGTTGCCTGTGCAGATACCTGCAAATTGCTGGTGTACACACGGATACTGAAGGCACATCAAGGTTTTCGTCCACCTACTGACATATCTCAGATGACCCATTTCTCACTTCCCCACCATTTGCATCCCATCTTCCCACCACCACATGGCGTACTCTATGCAGTACACAAAAGCAATACCTCATAGTGCAGTACAGTAGTCAGCACTGAGCACAATGGACACTACGCAATCCAATGAAATATGTAGTTCACCCCATCCACTTCTTTGCACACACTATTTAAATTTTGCACCCACTTCACACACTACAGTATGCATGCACATAGAATATGCACTTCAACCCTACCTTCTTCTATACTGACAGTATTCCAACACTGCACACAATGCAGAACTGTGCACTCCATTAGCTGCAGCCATGGAGAGAACACTGTAGGCTAACAAGCACCAGACCCATGGAATCAACAATGTATGCAATGCTGACCTACCACACACAGAGGGCAACAATGTTAAACCTAATTGCAACCACGACACAAAGTAGTTGGTGCAAAGCCTCCATCCGTACATCGAATGAGCTATAGCCTTACCACATGCAACACACCAAAATACATGTTATCTTACAATGTGCATGTCATGCAATGCACTCCCGTTCTGCAATTGAGCTCCCACCAGTCACCACGGAAATAGGTCTCTGCACCAGCTGTCCTGCCGTACAGAAGCATGTCTGCATTCAATACATATGGTAGTGACCTGTGCAGAGACCCGCGGATTGGCCCTGTACGGACGAATACTGAAAGCACAACAACGTCTTCATCCACCTTTTGCCGTATCGAAGATGAATCACTTTTCACTCCTCCACCCTTTCCATCCCTTCTTCCCACCACCACATGGCGTAATATATGTTTTCCAATGCACTCCCCTTCTGCAAATCAGCTGCCTCCAGTCACCACAGTAAGAGGTTGCGGCACGAGCTACCTGCCATAATGAAGGCTGCCTGCATTCAGCACACATGGTAGTTGCATGCGCAGGGAACAGTGAATTGGCGCAGTACACACGGATACTGCAGGCACACCACCGTCTTCGTCCACCTAATAATCACACATCTCAGATGAACCACTTCTCCCCCCCCACCCTTTCCATTCCTTCTTCCCACCGCCACATGCCTTACATTATATTTCTCAGTCCCTTGCGGCACCGTACTGTCCTCTGATACATCATGGCGGAGTTTCCCAAAAGTTTTGACGCAAACCATGCTTCCCTCCAGCTAACCACCGACATCACAGCATACTCCAAGCCAATGAGACTTCTGTCCACGGAGCAAACAGGGAAATGGGTCAGCACAGCGGTCGAAGTGTACGAAAATAAGTAGTGGAACTATGTTCCCAACTGGCCTGCACCACTCCCCACAGACCCCTTCGCCGTGCCCCCTCCCATGCACAATAAAAAACCAAAACACATGTGCCTGCTCTTAAAGGAAATGTCTTGTGCAGTGCACTGAAAGTGCAAGTTGCAACTTCTTCCTACACTTTTATTTTAAAACAAAACCATTCCGGAACGGTTTCTTTTTAAAATAAAAGTATAGGAATGGTAAAAAGTAATTAAAAGAAGTTGGGGAGCACCGCTCCCGACCACTCCCGCCCACTTCGACCACTGGGTCCGCGGAGCAGAGCCAGATATCACACATTTTTTGAGATGTACATTTCACTTCTTTGCAACAAAAGTACTGGTTGGATTTCCACCAAACACAGAAAAGCATGCTTTCGGAACCAAGCCACCGCTCCTGCTGCAAATTTGGTGAAAATACATCCAGCTTTTCGGGCTGTAGCCATGTGCAAAGTTTTTGCCCATTCAATCTATGGAAAAAAATGGGGCCCCCCTATAACTCCTTCCCCCTATAAGAAACCTCACCAAACTTGCTGAAAAAATGTTGAGTGGGCCATATACTTTTTTTTGCAAAGTTTAGTGAGGATTCCTCCAGGGGGAGCGAAGTTATAAGCCGCCACCAAAAAAGTGGTCTTCTTATGGGTTAGCAACTTAACCATAACTACACGGCCGCTAATGGGAGAACAGGAAACATGTGAATATATGGATAGCTTAGTATCAAGGAGAAAGTCAAGTGATCAATCAGACACAGTAGGAGTTAAATTAATGTGTTCCTGAGAGATAAGGACTATCAAAGATTTGACTGAAGACGTGAACTTGCCCAAACTTAAGAAACTCAATATTTGAGTTGATGAATGTACGTTTTTACCACCTAGGCCACATTCATAGCAATGGTGTACATCCTCCCTAGATACACATTGGTGTGTATGTTTTACTGGTAGATGGAGACACTGGAGAGTCAGATAATATCCCAGGAGCTACAGAGAGAAGATAGGCTCCTGGGGTACCTCTCATGTCATAAGTCGAGGAAGGGGCATCTGGAGGATCCCATCAGAAAATACGTTTTCCTCTCATACAGTAAATATAAAAATCACACCAGAACAACACTGCCTGGTACCAATCCATGCAGATTGGAATGAAAGAAGTGAAATATGGTCCTCCATATTAAACCATGGATATCCAGCAATACCAAAAATAAAGCACTCCATAATATGGAACCTGGAAGTTGTCATCAAACACCTGGTAATGAGTAACTAACTGTGGTTTGCGCAAAGTCATAACTGATTGGATCTTGAGAGAAAAAAATAAATATGGGATGGCAGTTGAATATTAACTGCTTCCTCAATAGTTTTCAACAACATATATATTTATGTTGTTTATGTTCTTTGCTCTGAGCTGCATGCACTTGTATCTGTACATATGTTGTGATATGACACCTTTATTCTTTCAGGAACATTGTAGATCCCTCGATACCCTCTGTGAGATGGCTGTGAACTGACACGAAAAGAGCCCAAATGTAGTTCACTGGGAGAAATGGAACAGCGGTGGTTGTGTTGTTTCCAGCTTGTATGTATTTTGATTTATAAAGTGCAAAAACCAAGGCCCGAAGGCATCTGGGCACTGCGAAGGACAAGACTGCCACAAGTCCTCCACCCCAGTTGTATACAAAGAGAAATGTTTTTAGAGCCATACAAAGAGATAGATGGTCCTTCAGCTCCCGAAGCTGAGATGGAAGAGAATTCCACAGCTTTGGAGCCAAGACACAGAAGGAGCGCCCACCAGCGCAAGCCCTAAAATATCTGGGAACAGTGAACAGAACTTGAGGACGTGAGTGCAGAACTCTGGATGGAGAATAGCGTAGGAGTTTCTGCTCAAGAAAGGGAGGGTCAGAGAACTGGGTGTGGCGATACACAATGCAGAGAATCCTGAATTTGAATGTGCTGCTTTACCAGAAGCCAGTGGAGTTGGCGAAGCAGGGGCGGAGTATGGGAGAGACCCAGAGCATTCAGTGCAAGGAAGGCTGCAGAATTATGCAGTATCTTAAGATGATGCAATAAAAACTTTGGTTGTCCTAGGTAAATACCATTACAGTAGTCAAGTGAGCCCATGATTGAGGCTGTGAGCATTCGGGACCGGAGATGTGAGGGGATAAATGGTAGAACCTTTATTACAAGTTTGAATTTGAGAAACCCAGCATTACACGCAATATGTGCGCCTCTGGAACCAGACAATTGTAATTTAATACCAAAGCTTTTTACTGAAGCAGAGGCGGCTTATGTGTTTCATATGTTTTGATATTCACCTGCTAACTATGCTCAGTTTTTTAGATTCGTTTTTTGATTTCATGTCCACTTTGCGTGCTCTAAAGGATTATAATAGCTTTTAGGTCATTTCTAATTACAAATTTGTGGAAGTATTAATCTGCGTAGGTACATTTTGATAATTCATTACCATGTATGATTTTCATATGTTTGTTCCTTCAGCTACTCCAAAAGAAATGCCATAGTGTAAATTTCATTATTAATTCCTCTTAACTTTCCTGTTTCAAATCAGTTCTATTTGATTGGATACAAATGTTCTCATTCCCGTTTCCATTTCATTCAATGTGTACTGGCAAAGCAGGCATTTGAAATCAGTCAACCTTTTACTAGTGGACAGTGGCTTATTACAGCAATAAACCCAATCCGATGGGTGGGATCAGGTGGTAATGGCCAGGGGCCCAAGTTAACAACAATGAGGCCAAGTGCTGTTACCACATGATCCGGCCTGCCGGATTGGGTTTTATTGCTATTAGCACCCTGGGTTTTCAATCCCGGAGTGCTGACAGCAATGTCATTTGTTTGAATGAATGGGATGCACTTGCGCGTCCCATTCATTCAAACAAAATACTTACTTAAGATGACCACCATGGAGAGGGAAGGCAGCGCTTCATGCCAAGCCACTCTTCCATTTACATGGTGGACGGGGACACAGGGCAGCAGCGGAAGTGGAGCCGCTGCTAATGAAACAAAGTCAGTAGGGTTGGAATAGAAGGGACCAGAGACTGCAGGGATGGGCGGGGTGGGTGAAAGATGACTGGGTGGGGGTGGGCAGCCTTCAGGTTGCTCATCACACAGGCATGGATCGTGGGAGTCAGCCCACGATCCGAGAAACCTGATTGGCTGGCTCCCCCACCCTATGTGCCAAAATTATTTCCTCAGTATTGCCCTGTGGAGATAAACAAATGCATATGAATAGTTTTCTGCCAATTGCAGTTATAATATTTTGAATTATATTGTAGAAGAAGCGTCTGCTTCCTGAAAGTCAAAGGAAGCAACAAAGCCCTTGGAATTTTTGTAATCCATTTTACTTTTTGAGGACACCAATGTGTAATGTGGGAGGCTTTAATTGAAGCTAGAGCAATATTAAAGTTAGGTTGAGATCAGCGATATTGGTGGAATGGTACATTTGAGAGGGAAATACTTGTGAGATGTAAAGCAGTTTAAGCAGTAGGGATTCAGGTTTTGGGCTCTGGGGGTGGTGTTATGAAGCCAGGGGCAAAGGATATACGTGAAGGGGGGGGGGAAAGAGGGGTAGATGCAGTATTGCTATCATGGAGGCAGATAACTGTTTTTAGGATAGCTGTCTGTTGAGGTGACACATGTTTCCAGGAGGCTGAATTGTCTTTTTGCCTGCAAACTAAAACATGTTGATTGTCTAAAATATTGTATCAGTTTCCATAACATCTATTGAAACGAGAGCATCTAACCACTGTGAGAAAACTGAGGGTATTCTCCCGCCATTCTACTGTGAGTCTCTGTGCAGGTGGCCAGGGAATGGACATCGCTCTTGGATCCCGACTCTGGTGGTGGACAAGTGAGGGAGGATCACCTGGGTGGAGGGTCCTTCGGGATTGGGTAAAGAGTACAACATGGCGTGACTTGGGATCCCCCTTTCCTAATATAGAATCACCCTCCCTTCCCCTTGGCCTTCAAGGGCTATGTTCACTTACACCCTATCCCTCCTTATAAATACCTACTAAGTACAGAGAAGAGGAAGAGGCAACTAGGAATAATGCACACTTCCTATGACCAACACCACTGTAGAAGTGAGATGAAAAAGGGAGGTGTACGTTTAGGCAGTATTGAAGGTCAGGCATGTCACATTGATTGGGTTCATTATAGCCAGGCAATTCCAGTTAAGCACACACACCTGAGACCCCTTAATAGGGCTCAAGTGTGAAGGAAGGAGAGGCAGCTATGTGAGAAGAGAAGTAGGAAAAGGATAACCGCTGAGTTGACATGCGACCAGACAGCCTGAAGACTGGCCACAATTCTGGAAGACCTGCAGGAACTGTGAAGGATGGGTTTCATGGAGTTTGCAGGACTGAGAAGGGCAGGCAGACAGGCGGAGCTGTTAAATTATTAACCCACTGCAGAAAGAAGCGGGAAGCAGAACAAACGCGATCCGCGTTCATTGTGAAGAATCAAGAAGCCGGTATATGCAAGGACGTATCCAGCAGGAAAGCAGAGTCAATTTGGTCTGCTGCCCGACTTCTGAGGAGGTGAGCGGGAGCAGCTGGGACTGCTGTGTGGGAGACCTGAAGAGCCAGTGTGTGTCAGAAGAAACAGAAGACTGGTGCGCGCCCGTGGGATTACAGGCAAGTAACAGTCTGTAAAAACAAATGGGTATGAATGCTATTGAATGCCGAACTAAATGAAAATGGCTTTTTGAATGAAATTGAAAACCAAACTAAATGAGAACTCCTATTTGATGAGAACACATGATAATGAGTATCAAACAAACACTAGGAAGTTAAATTGACGAATGATGAATATCAAATTATTTATGAACAAGTGAGCAAATACTTAATTATTTGAACTACAACTGTGAGGCAAACGATTTGTAAACAGAACTACAAGTGATAAAGTGAACAATCACTTAAGTATTCGAATTACAACAAGTGGCTAATTGAATGAATACTTAAGTATATGAATTACAAATGTGAGGAAGATTTATTATTGTGTGGCAAAAGGAAAGACAAGTCTGAAAAAACCCAAATCCCAAGGCAGAAGAACCTACGAGGGTCTAAAACAAATCCAAGGAGAGACGTACGGTTGCACGACCTTTAATGGGCGGACCGTGCAGTCTGACTACTGCCACTAGACCAGGGAGCTATCCATTTTAAAGATCACAATCATCCTGCAGCAAGCCAAGTAGAAGAATAGTATTCCTGGTTGCGTGACCTGTAATGGGTGGACCGTGTGGTCAGATAACTGCAGCTAGACCAGGAGAACACTAAAAGATGACCAACAAATAACACTGGAAGTAAACCACTGAAAACTGTGAACTACTTGATAAGGCAAGCCAGAAGGCAAATCAAGTGAACCTGTTGTTTTTCTACTTTTGAACATTTAACAAATGACTGTAGAATAAGTACCACATTGGAATCTTGGGGAAAAGAACCCTGAGATTCTAAAGAACTGAGGCACTTTATCATGTGGAAGGGGAACCTCAAGATCTTCTTTCTTCTGTGAACTGTATCATATTGAACTGAGACTTTATTTTTTAACACTATTTTGGTTAAGAAGAATGCCACACTTTGTATTTTTTCCAGATGTGAGGAGACACATATTTTTTGGACACAGACAGAACTTTGATTTGAACTTTCAGACACAGACTGTCCTTAGTTCTCTTTAGGCAGGAGAAATCCCTACCTTAGTTATAAAGCAGGTTAGGCCTTATTCCATCCTGATATTTTAATAAAGCTCTTTTGAAACTTGAATTCTGTTGTCTGTGTCCTCTCTTGATACCATGCCAGTCTCGCACCACCCTGAAAAATGTATTAGAGGAGAACATTTCTTCAGGGTTCCATACATGCCTGTCATTAGAAATATTACTGTTTAAAGAACCATTGATTTGGACTTTTTCCCAGCAACTGTAAATTACTGTTTTTTCTACAAAGGACCCAAAAAAGGCACAGTATGGAAAATAGTGACACTCACCAGTGTTTGAATGGTTAGAAGCAGACACCTGGACAGGTCATTTAGCTGGTCTGAAGCTAGTAATTATGACACTTTGGAGGAATTAGTCTATGTGGGCCTAATATCAAAGAAATGACAACTTCCAGTCTTGAACATATTTACGAAATGTGTCAGCACCCTTCTGCTCTGAATGGAGATCCCAAATAAACAGGGGCATAGGATACACTCACAATCTTGCGGGACCGGGGACACCTTTGGGACCTTGCTACAGACACAACATAACCCAATCCAAACCGCAAGAGGGCAGAGTGCCAATCCTCGAAGCGCTTTAAATGTATGTGTTCTTTGTTCTTAGATTTATTTAAAAAAACGAAACAAATAATGGCCGTTTTAAAAACACAATCACACTACCAATAAGTTGCAGATTTCTCGTCAACAGCACAATACTTAAAGCTCATTATAAACACATTTTCAGCAAAACAGTGTTAGAAATAAAGTATTTGTGGACTACTAAAACATTGGAGATCTTACAGCAGGGATTTTAACTAAACAAAGTACTATTCGTCTTTTTGAAGCTCTCAATGTAATTGTTGTAAGGGGCCTTTGATATAATGTTATTGTTTGCTTCTTTGCATCCTTTTGAATCCATATCATATTATTTTGCTATTGGTTGCATTTCTACCAGATCCATGATATCCTTATGTATATTGCACAACAATATGATTCAGTATTTTCTGGGATTTTCTTCAACACGGTCAGTTTTTCAGTTGTCGCAAAACACCAACGCTTCTCTCAGACCCACAGGAAGAAACTGGAACAGTTAAGAGGATGTGGAGAAGCTTCACCTGTGCCAAGGAAGCTCTTTGTCTTTGTCTATTTGTCAAGATTCCCTTGAAAAATATTCACCAGTTTTGGGACTGAAGAATACTTGAGAAGGTTGTCAATTGTGTAGACCAGAGAACATATTTGAAATTTAGGTATTTAACAGTAATTTCAGAGCATCTCCCTTGTTAGTTAAATAATAGAACGGGTGAGTTCAGAAGGGGGAGTGGGGAAGATGGAAAGAAGGGAGTACGGGACAGGAGGATAGTTGCCAACAAATTAGTGAGAGAATGGTGGAAAACAGATGATCAGGGAGGGGGAGCATTTAAGAGTGAGAGAGCAGCATAGACAATGTCCCCAAAAATGTTGATAGATCCAATTACTCATTTGGCTATTACCATGCCTTCTGCAGCATTTTAGACTCCACCTACAACAAGCACTGACAAAGGAAATAATGTTGGCTGACGTAGAAACATTTATATTGCACTGGTGTTTATCTCCAGGTATCCATGCTAATTACCAGCTATTTCCATCATAGGCCCAGAAAGTACTATCATTTATCAGGTAAGGGAAATATGTGTTCTGGTACTCACACCATCCTCCATATATTGCTACCCTATACCAAGTAATGCAATCAAAAGCCCAAGTACTTACAATTTCAAAGTTTTCTGATCAAAATCCAAGGTACTCATACCATCACAAGGTATTGCCATCAATGCATCAGGATCTCGCACAATTACCATCAAATACCCAGGTACTCAATCGATTATCAAGGCTATGCAAAATTAGCATAGTAGAGCCAGTGTCCACGATGCCCAATTAGGAGGCAGTGCCAGCTTCCATTATGTTCAGTTAGCAAAGAGGTTCCAGGCTATATTATTGACATTTAACATATCAGTGCAAGATTCAGTTTCACTCAATTATGATGTTAATGCACGGTTCCATTATATCCACTTAACACAAAAAGGCTAGATACCAATATGCCAAATTATCATATGCAAAGGCAGATTTAAATATGCCCAACTAGCACAGTGACATCACATTCAAATATTTGTAGTTTTCACAGTAGAGCAAGATAGCATTACGTACAGCAGCATAGTAAAACCAGACTTCAGAATGCTTGGATAGTACTGCACTCACATCTTCTGGAGGGGGCTGTATGTTTGTGGTGCAGTTGTATGTATGTGTGTGGTGCTGCGGGCAGGCGGAAGTGTGCAGTGCAGTGCTCGGGCACTATATGCACAGTGGATTGATGTGTGCATTGCTATGCTGCAGACAGTGTAAAGTGCTGTGTTAGAATGCTGTGTGTGTGTGCGCAATATGGTGATGTGTATACGTAAGTTTGATTGGTGTGTGCATACTGTGCAGTGGGGTGGTGCGTATGCACAGTGCTGCATGGGGTGTATACGCAGTGATGGGCATTGCTGCCCTTGCAGTTCTGGAATGTTTATTTCCAAAGATCTCATTAGAAAACATGCATTGACAATGGCCCTCATTACGACCCTGGCGGAAAGGGGTTTACGCCGGCGTAAACCATGGCGCCCCTTTCCGCCTGACTACGAGTTCCCGTAGCGCCATGGTGATTTTTACGCCTGCTTTTTGCAGGCGGAAAAATCCATGGCGCTACGGGACTTGTTGTTAATTACGCCACCGTAATTTACGGTGGCGTAATTAACGCCTTCCCCACTCCCATTATACCCTATGGGGCAAAAATGGGAATGGGGAAGGGTAAATGGGGATTGGGGACTTACCGCCCCGCCAAGGTCGGAATGGGGCGGTAAGTCCGCCAACCACCATGGCGGAGTTGGCAGCTTTGCGCCATGGACCATGGTGCAAATTGCACCATGGTTCTCCGCCAGGGTCGTAATGAGGCCCAATGACAATAGTTTGGGCATTTGTGTAGGCATGGGAAAGGCACTTGCCAGGCACTGCTGGAGTCGTATTAACTGGCCATTGATGGTAGCAGGTGCAAAACAGTGTGAATACCTGGGCCTCTAATATCAGTGCTTGACAAATGCCAAATACTTATGCAGAAGCCAAAATTGTTGGCTTTGAAAATGCTTGTTTTTCATAGGACTGCAATGAAGGACATGCATAGTACTTATAAATCAAGTGGCTGAAGGCAGACTTGGTCAAGACATTTTCATTATACCAGTTTGCATGTTTTCTGCTCCAATTACGTAATTAACTCTGCTTACACTGCTTTGAAAAAACATTGGCAGGCGCTTTAGGTGCAAAGTGTTGATGGTAAGGCTTGATTAAAGCAACCTCAAAGAATTCCAATGAGGAGGTGTTTCAGGTGGGGAGGGGCAGGAACTCGGTGGACATGGCAATAGTGACTATTGTGGCCATGAGCAGTCAATGGATGGGAAAATAACCAAACAACAAGTGCAACCTTTGCGTGCCTCCTCATATGCCATATCTCCCTAGCTGTACTCTAATGCAATAGTTGTGGCTTATTGGTGGTGCAACTCCAAGGGTGTCCCATTAGAAAATTAAATGGGTCAGATTCTGAACCCTTGTTTGGCTCAAGTGAAATATGCTGGCGCATCCCCTCATTTTTGAGCCAAAAAAAGAGAAGCCCATCTCACAAGGGTGATCTGAATTAGCGCAACCTAGATGCACTCATTTGGATGCCCTTTCCCCCCTCTGCGCATTTGCGCAAATATGATTGACTTTCAGTGCATTTAAATGACCTGAAATGAGGGTCAAGCCCCTGCACCTTAAGGGGTCGTCCCCCTCACAGGTGGAGGTAAAAGTCATGACAATGGCATATTTCACTCTGTCATGATTTTTTATTTCATGTTTGACAGCAAACACCAAGAAGCAACCAACCCCACCAAACTGGTAGACAAACAACCTACACATCCCACCCCAACTGGACTGCCAGGAAAAGCATCCAACAATGTATTATCCAAAGCACACATGCTACACTGCAGCAAGCTCCACGTAAGATCTATGGAAAAACACCAAATGGAAATGTACAACCTTGTAGGCAAAGGAAGCATTGACGCCCTCTTCCTCACAGAAACATGACTATCAGACAACTATAAAGTATTCACTCATGAAGCCATGCACGGCAACTATAAACTAATACAATCTAACAAAGAAGGCAGATGAGGAGGAGGCTTTGCCATGGCCACAAAAACCAAATCAGCTCGACATATTTACCTTCAACAGACATAGAAAACTGCAAATCAGTCTGCGTCATCCTCAAAGTTGGCAAACAATCCAATCTACCCTTACTTCTTATATAGAGACTACGCCCCTACAACCCTAACTTTGCGTCAAAATTCACTGGTGCTATAGCCAGCCAAGCTGTAAATCATGACAACATCATCATTCAGGGAGATTTCTACATTTGGTTTGAAAAACAAACGCAAAACTAATTCCATCAGCACACTCCTGGAAACTCTCCATCACAAACAAATGGTGAATGGCCCCACCCACATAGCTTTACACACCATTGATGCAGTATTCTGCAGGGATGAACTCCCCACTACTGTCCCACTGGTGCCAATCATTTGGAGTGACCATCATATGATCCTAGTCACTGTTAGAACACCAACCAGTACAATACCCACAAACATAAAGCAACCAATGACAAATCAAAGAAACTGAAAAACTCTTGATCTGGAAACTCTAACCCATCTACTAGAACCCACATAACCTGATTCTTTCCAACTACATGAAACAATAATAGACACTGTTGAAAACAACCTTCACACCTGGATAACAGATGGATTAGACCAATCAGCACATTTAAAAACTTTCAAACCCACACTGAAAAAAGTAGTGGTCAGGATATATCCCATGAACTAGAAAAAACATGAAATACTACAGGCCACTGGACAAAAAGAACTACCAAATACAAATGTATCTATACAGATTGGCAGGCTTCAAAGCCAAGAAAGCACATTTGACAAGAAGAAAATTGCAACAAACTGAAATGAGAAAATTCCTTGGCGACCAGTTGAGGTAAACATATGAGGACAGCGTGACCCACCTCAAAGAGTCATTCCTTCAATGGAGGCCTGTTCTCATAAAGAGATTTGCCTCTGAGCTGTGTCCTCTTAATATTGTGGCAATAAGCCATGAGACAGTGGGCCAATACCGCCCCAGGTAATGCCCCCAGAGCCGTAGTTACAGTTCTGAGCGTAGCAAGCACCTTAACGAAGCCCCAGGAGCATTACCATTGGTGGTATTGGCCTGCCGCGAGGGGCTTATAGCCCTTAGTACCCCGGCCCGTTAGACCGGGGTACTAATAGCATTTTTTTCTGTTCCGAAAAGCTGCTGCGTTTCGGAACAGAAAAAAAAGTCAAATAAAATGGCCACCAGGAAAGGGAAAACATAGTCCATTTTCCCTTTCCATGGTGGTCATCGGGAGCGGAGGCGCTGGGAACAGAGGTGTTCCCAGCGCGTTCGCTCTCTAGAAAAGAAGAAAAAAGAAGTAGGTGGGGTTGGGAGGGTGGTGAGGGAATAGTTTGAAGGGGAGAGGGTGGAGGAAAAAAAACGTACCCAAATCCCCGGTGGGGGACGAAGGCAGCCTACAGCCTTGGGGAGGCTCGGAGCGGGGATTACCTTTGAGCCTCTTCATTGGCTAAGGCTGCTACGCCCCCAGCCGGGAACAAACGCAGGCACGTATGTGAGCCAATCATGTTACGTGTATTCCGTGGACACAACCACGCCGGGCACTAATGTTATTTATTGATGCTCTTGCAATTTGACATACTGCTTTCACCTTTCAAGAAACCATGAGGGAACCTAACATCCTGGCAGTAGGTGCATCACTTAACTCTGAAGGCAATGGTGGAGTGTTTATATTCCCTATATGGTTGTAACATCCCATCCATGACATTGCTGATGGGGTATTCATCCCTAATGAGGCGTTGTAAGGTGTTCTTCACTGTTTGGTTAAAACTCTCCACCATGCCATTGGACTGGCTTGGTACGGGTATCGGTTGAGTGGATGAGCCCCTGGTCACTGAGGAATGTCTCCATTTCATGGAAGACATTATGTGTCCCATTATCAGATGGGAGTCTGTTTGGAACCCCTTTCCTTAGGAAATACTTCCTGAAGAAACTGTTAATGCTGTGGGTATTGATTATCTGATGTTAATTGCTGGCCAATCGGAGAAGTATTCATTGAGCATGATACAAAACCTCATCTGTCTGGGAAGTGTGCAGAATGGCCCGATTATGTTGAGTGCCATTTTCGTTATACACGGACCAGACGGTTTCTCAATCAGTTTGTATTGGGCCGCTTAGGTGTGAAGGACATGCAGTCTTTTATGAATCAGTCAATATCCCTGCCCATACCTAGCAACGAGTATTGTTCCCTTACCATTAGTTTGGTGCCAGAAATTCAAGGGTGCCCAAAGTGGGCATTCCCTATGATCTTGGTCCTTAGTCCATCTTGCAGAAAACAGGACTCTTCTTCCCACTGTATGTTCAACTGAACTCTGAGCACATCATTGATGTGCATAAAATGTTTCATGGCATCTTCAAGTCTCTTCAAGTTGAGCCAGCCATTGATTACATAGGTCTTAACTGTGGTAACAATGGTATTTTTCTGTTCCAGCTCTACCCATTATTTCTTAGCTATAATGTTGCCTAAGAAATCACTTTCCCAGTAATTCACTTCATTATCGTTCCAGCCATCATTAGCCACTCATAGTAGGGGAAGTCTGGAAAAGGGAGTCTTCCACATCATTGATCTTCACTGCTCAGTGGTGTAACAAATATCTGTGAGTCTGGATGCTATGCGGACATGGCGGGGAGCACATTGGCGCATCTCTCGACCTTGGGTAATTGTACAACGATTTTGAGATTGTGTTTCGTGTGAACTCTGTGCCCAGTGGAACTGGCAGAAATGTCCTGAGGCCCAGACACCAGTTAAGAGTTTGCACTCAATCACCAAATCGTTTTTTCTGCTTCGGTGACAACACAAAATTGAACTTTACTTGGAAAATAGTAAATAGCCAAGACCCACAGACCAAAAACCTTTTTGAGCACTCATTTATTACCTCCTTCCTAACCCACCCATCCCTCCAAATCCTCCTAAAGGGTGTGCATGATTTATGTAGATCTTTAACAAAAGGAAAATATTGCAACAATGTGGGATATTTATCACATCTACCATATACTCCAGATCAAAAAGATGAGAGCTCCTACACGAATTGGGCTATTCAGTCTATTGTATTAACTTTTTATAAAAAATAGAATTGGCTCCAAAAAACTTCACAGATTCTCCCTGCATCTCTGATATTAGCACTGAACCTGCTGCCTGTCTAAAATATGCCATAACCTATTAAACCACATAGTAATCAGTGAACATCCCTCTAAATTACAATGGGCCTCATTACGAGTATGGAGGTAGCCATGCCGCTTTTAGCAGCATAGTTATCCCCCATACCAGGTACCTGGTCCGAGTTCCTTGAATGGGGAAATACCGGGCCATTCCGACCTTGGAGATCCCGGTATTTCCCCATTCAAGGAACGCGGACCCGGTAGATCCCCATTCCTATTTGAGCCCCAATAGGGCTCAATGGGAATGGGGAGGATGTTAACAATGTGCCCGTTAATGAAGGGCCCATTCTTAGCATCCTGGCCTGCTCACGGGACCGGCAAAGGATGTCTGGTAAAACCAGGCATCCTTAGCGGGTCCCACGAGCAGACCTCGTAATGAGGTGGTAGAGGGTTAATGGGGCCGGCAGCTCTACCGATGCCGTTAACCCTCTACCGCCAGGGTGGTAATGAGGCCCATACTATGACCATTTTCACAGCCATTAGCACATGCATGATTAAATTCCCTTATTTGACATCAATGGGTATTTTGATTTGTGTTTTCCACTCCACAAAAAAAGGAGATGTAGTGTTACTTCCATTTCAGTAAATGTTTAAAACACTTCCAACCAAAAACCTCCCAATTTCAGGCAGTTCCACAGTACATGTAATAACGTGCCCTTTAACCTGCAATTTCACCTGTAATGGTCAAATCTAAAAGGAGCGATCATATATGATTTTTTCTGCTTTTACAGTACCATCTGTAAACGGTTTTCATCCATTTCATTACTGATGTTTGTGCACACAACAATGTTTGTGTCATTCTCTCGTGAATTTTCTCCCATCTATTTTCATCCATAGGTATAGTCGACTCAGCAGTCCATTTATTCTGGTAGAACTATGGCATCAGCTGGTTCCTCATTCAGTATTGCATACAAATTAAATAGCAGACCGTTTATTAGAGCCTGAGTTTAAAATATCACTTCCCATAGTCTTAGATCTTTTGATGCCACCACTTCAATCGAGGTCTGTATTTCCCAATACCTTACTTGGCAGTAACAGAAATGCTCAATTTGCCTGAATCCGAAATCCTTTTTTTTACATATTTGAAAGGTTTGTATTACTCCTTCGTGTAATAATTCTCGCACCTTGGAATATCCCTTCTAAAGTGACAGCTTGAACTCACCAATGTTCAAACCCGGGGTAAAGTTTTCATTTATGGGAAAAAACCTTCCAAAGGTCCCACCCCACTATAGATGGTTCAATGAAAACTCAGTGTTTTTCTGAAGTCCCTTGGACCCAATTTGAACCAGCATTGGTTTGAGTTTTAGGTAATATTTGCATAGGTTAGGGCATGCTAAATCACCTTTGCTTTTAGGGACACATATTATCTGTCCCCATGAGGGGAAGGACGCTCAGCCAATCAGGTAGCTGGAAAGACGGATGAGAACACACAGTGTACTGCCCGTATTTCCCAGCCACCTGAGGCCCTTTACCGGGTGGCACCACCTTGATGGTGGGGAGGTAACAGGGGGCCTATCCCTGTAGCCTCTGCACACTCCACCTGTCCCCCCACCCCGTCAAGACATTCCCCCCCACTACCTTACAACTTTCCAGCTGCGCAGGAGTTTATCATGGCTTATCACAGCCCACACCATAGATATAGAAAAGGGATTAAATCCCTTTTCTATTTACTATGGCGGCTGCCATCTTGTATAATTTTTTCAATGGAAGATTGGGCTCGTGCAATGCACGCGGAGCCCATTTCCTGAAACAAAATAAAATAATAAAACTATTTATACCCCAGACGAAGCCCGGTGTGTGAATAGCAACCATCCCCGCTTGGGAGTGCCTAACTAGGATCAGGCTTGCAGTTCGTTAATGGCCCTGTACGCCCTCCTGAGCAGGGGTGATTGCTACATTAACCAGGGGCTTATTCCCAGCCCAGATAGATTTCTTAATTATGGATTCCCAGGCTTTGATCTTCACTTTTGAGCTGTGAATGGGAGTAGCTTAAAAGAGGTAAAGTAGCCATGGGAAAACATTTATTTTAATTACTGAAAACCACCCCACCCATGACAAAGGCACATTATTCCACCTATTTAGATGCCTTTTGATGGATTCAGATATTTATCTCTGAATAAGGATTCCAAATGCGGAGTAAAGGGGATAACTAGATAAATTAATGGGAGTGTGTCCAAATCTTCTTCTTCTTCTTCTTCTTCTTCTTCTTAATTATCGGAAGCGTGGGCGTACCCACGCAGGCGCTTCCCCATCCTATAGGATGATGTGCACCGCACCCACTAATTATTATTTGGCTTCATTTAAGCTCACAACTCCTCCCACCTCCCCGTCTGTCTCACAAAATCCAACATCACACTACTCCTCCTCCTGCCTCTCTCCCCATCACCTCCCAGTATAATCCTTTCACTCAGCTCATCATGTCCAAATCAAATGTCTTTTGGTATTAAGAGTTCGATCTTATTTTAACTGCTAAAAGCTCCCCAATTAAGGCAAACAAAATAGGAGACAGTGGACATCCTTTGCGAGAGATAATTAAGCAATATGCCCCGAGCCGCGGGGCCATTACCGAGTCAGGTAAAGACCCGCGGCCCATAGTTACAGGCCCGAGCGCCGCGAGGGCCTTAACGAAGGCCCCGGGGCATTAACTGACTCTGTAATGGCCCTGCAGCGAGGTGCATATTGCTGTTAGTGCCCTGGCCGGCAGGACCGGGGAACTAAAAGCAATATTTTTCTGACGCAAAATGCTGCAGCATTTCGAAACAGAAAAAACCCAAAACAAAATGACAAACAAAATGGCCGGAGTCCGTTTTCCCTTTCCATGGTGGCCATAGGGAGCGGATGCGCTGGGAACAGAACTGTTCCTGTGTGTTCGCTCCCGAAAAAGGACTGATTAGAAGGTAAGTGGGGTTGGGAGGGCAGGGAGGGTATAGGTTGCGGTGGAAGCATCGGGAGGGAAAAACGTACCTGAATCCCCGGCGGGGGAGAATGGCAGACGAGGGATTCCCAGCGAGGTATGGACCTGGCGAGGGCCAATCAGAATATTTGTTTCATTCTGGTTGACTCTCGCCGGGTAATAATGTACAATTGTACTTATTCTGTAAGCGTCCCATTGACCCTAGTTCTTGGGCCTGGCTTTCTATAGTTTGCCAAAAGTAGTCATTGCTGGCCTTAAATTAAGTTTCTGAAGAGTGCCACTTAAAAATGTTAGCTTACCATGCTGAATGCTTTTTGAGCATTTAGAGCCAAAAACATAGATGGGACGTTGTTTTAGCATCATCAATGAGGTGGATCAACCTATGGAACACTATCAGCATTATAGAACAGGTCTAAGCAGATTAATATGATTGGGCATCCTTCCTTCAAATTGTTTAGCATCTAGGTTTATTAAGGTGATTGGTCCATATGATGCCCATAGTAACAGATACTTTTCCTTGGAATCAATGTTACCGGCCCTCCGGCACGGCATACCTCCCAAATGGAATTAAGGATGTTTGGTGAGGGAGAAGCTCGGAATTGGCAATCGTTTTATAAAGAGTCTGTTGGACTGTCAGGGCCTAGTTTATATTCACGTTTAGCACTTGCCTTACTTCCAATACCTCCTTTGGGTACAATGTGTTGTCTGAAATCTTTTTCTGTCTGTCTTCATCCACATTCATAGCAGAGCATAATTCTGTGTACAAATATTTTAAGGCCTGTTTTTTTTTAGGCTTGTCCCTTCCCTCCACCCCTTGAATTTCTGTAATGGCTCATATGTACATTTTACTTTCCTGTGCCATTAGCCTATCTGCTAATATTCTCTGAGCATTGTCACCTTAATCATAGAACCTCTGTTTAGTTCTGAATAACATTCCCTCCTCTCCATGAATCCATAGTGTTTTTAATTGGGCACACATTGTATAATGTTGTTTCGGAAGTGAATGTCATCTGTGTTAGGGCTTTGTCCTTGGCGCCAGTATACCTCCTGGCCTTTTTGGTTGCGCCAGAAATAAATAAATTAAAATAAAGTAAAGTAAGGATCGGCTCTTGATAGTTTTAGCTTATGAGAAGCTTCAGCCCTTGTAAGGTCTGGTATTAGGCCCTCGTTTGGACTTTCTAATGTTTTTTAAAAAGTAGTACGGGAGTGTAAAATGTACCTTGCCACCACCTTCAGCATACCCCAATGCACACTGAAGATTTTGTCCCCTGAAATGTTCAATCCAAGGTAGTTTCTAATAAACATATGTAATTCTTCCCTGCATACCAGGTCACCTAGTACCCATTGATGTATTTTCCATCTTATGCTTCTTTTGACGTGTGGTATTCTGTTAGCCTGTCTTAATCATATGATCATTGATAATGCCATCAGGATAATCTCAACTGCACACATTTTGCTTACCAGTCCTGTTGACATGAAGATGTTGTCTAACCTTGTATATGAGTGGTGTATATGTGAATAATGGGAGCCATTGCAGCTTAGAGGGAGTGTATGTTGGCAGCTATCTACCAATTCCATATCATGCAGTGCCTATTTCAATGTATTAGACGCGTCACATATTCACCCCTCGCATTTTATATACAGTATTTCTATATTGCAATACTTCACCACATTCATGTCAACTATTAGAATCACATTCTCTGCCATTAGATCCCACACTTGATCAGGAATCTGAACATAAACCTATCCTGAGTTAAGTTTGGTGCCTAGAAGAATGCTAGGATCACCAGTCTAGCTCACACATTGCTGTTACCATTATAAACCTCACCTAGTTATGTTTTCCAGGTGCTCTGTTTGGAAAGGGAGAATCCGATGTGATGGAATAACAGTGCTACTCCCACTTTCATTTTCTCGTAGGGTGAGTGAAATTAGGTGGGAAATCTCTGTGTCTGAGTTTACCAAGAGAAAATGTGTTTCCTGCAATGCCACTAACTGAAGGTTCAAAAATGCATAACTTCCCTTATAATAGAGGTTGCTTATTGGCAGTATTGAGTGATCCTATTTCGTAATATACCATAGAATTAAACCTAATTGGAACCTCAATCGGTAGATCCATTTATACCACATTTGTTTTTGTCTATCAGGGTCTTCATAATTTTCGGCCTCCCCAGTGTTGCTTGTGCCAGATCCTGAAAAACCCTGACTGAGCTAGTATATACTCTATTTGACCTATCCTTTTGGCTTCAACAATTGTGGCTTCTTTAGTCATTAAATCTTGACATTGCCTGACTAAATCCTATGCAGGACCATGCTTATTTGAACGAACATACCCCATCTGATGTGCTCCCTCTATGTCCTGAATTGATGTGTTTTTGAGGATTTTGTGGAACATGTGTAGTGTGTACCCATGCAAATGATATACCTCATAACATTCCATCAAATGTAATAACACACATTTTCAAATCAAGCCCTGTTCTCTGGATCCTCACATTTAATTTGCAGGCCTAATTTGGAATCTCTCAAGTAATTCAGCTCTTGCGCTGTCCTTTAGAATTTATTCTCCATCAAACTGATTGCTATCTTGTTGTGGTCAACTCGCACCTTTAATTTAATAATGTAGCAATCACTGTAGATACATCTGTATGCAGAGCTAAAATCTCACATTTTGTGGATGCTGTTATGTGATTGCCGAAGGAACAGGGGTATAATTTGGGGGTTACCAGAGTTAGCAGCGGCTACCGCTGACTCCCCCTCTGCTACCCCTAGACCTGTCCTTGAGACCCCTGGCCCACTGGACAAAGAGGAAGTGCCAAGAGCAGATATCTGTGTTGCACCTGAAAAAGGAGGTTGTAAATGCAGCTACATGTGCCACAGCTTTTTACACCTGGAATCTAGATTTTGTTGGCTGGAGAAATAACAGGGATGCAGAAAAGACCATGAAGCCGCCATCACTAACAGGTTGGCAGTCCATTAGTAAAGGTTGCCTGAATTGTTGGGTTCAGAGGCGGTGCTGTCTGTACAGCTCATACCCAGCACTGTACAACAGGGAGGGTATAGGAGCTAGGTCTAGCTAGCTGGGAATGAGTAATAGCAGCCTACAGTACTCAGTGACAGCACTGCATTAACACAATTCTCATCAGTGTTTCACGTATCTGCTTTTGCACATCCAGTGAGCCGCTGGGCTTGTGATGAGTGGGGTGTGCCCCAGTGACTTCTGCCACCAATCCTGCCTGGCCACTGTGTGACCTGGCCCAGATCTGCCAGACCTGCATCACTGGCACACTGTAGATAGATGCAAGGTGAAGTAATTAATGTACATGAAGTTGCCCTTTCCGCCTTTGAAGAAAACCATCTGTTGCTTCCTCAAGCAAATAAAATACATTCTTGGAAGGATAGATCAGTTGCAACACACTTGCTTTGGGAACACGATGATGGAGTGCAGCATGGGTTCAGGTCCTGTTCCAGTGCTTAGAAGCTGGAGGAGACTGGCATTAAGCAAGATATAAAGGACTAAAGAAAATAATAAAATTGTCCTTTTCTAGGGGTGTTGTCATGGAGTTGCTGCTACTGTTTACACATAACATTTTTTTTTAAACTGCAATTACTGTGACCTGCAACACATCCTGCCCCCTTAGCTCCCCTGTAACAAATATAAATGTGACACTTGGGATGTTGGTGGAGTGTGCTTGAGATGTATTGCTTGGAGAGTGCACCAGACTTAAGAGGTTGGAGGGGCACTGGTCAGTAAAGTTGAAGATGTTGGCGGATGTTACCACAGACTTAAGGTATAGTAGAAAGGTGGAGGGGACTTCAGACATTTAACAAGTGTGCCTGAGATGTGCGACATTTCAGTGCAGCTGGGGATGTGAGATTTTGGGGGAGGGTACTGGAAACCTAAGACTTTGGAGAGAGTACTTGTTGGGGGTGCTGCAGCATTAACAAAGTTTGATGGATGTGCTTTGGGCTGAAGCTGTTGAAGGAGGGTAGTTGAGACAGATATTGGGTAAAGGCCTTAACACTCAATGGGCCTCATTACGAGTTTGTAGGTAGCCATGCTGTTTTTAGCGGCATGACTACCCCCAAACTCGGATCCGGGTCCGGGTCCGGTAAAAGGGGACTTACTGGGCTATTCCGACCTTGGAGGGCCCGGTAATTCCCTTTCGCGGGACCCGGACCCGGTACGTCCCCATTCCCATTTGTACCCCCGTAGGGCTCAATGGGAATGGGGAGGATGCTAACAACGCACCCATTGTTAGCATCCTGGACTACTAGCGGGTCCCGCTCTGCATGTCTGGTCTGGCCAGGCGTACAGAGCGGGACCTGCAGCAGAACTCATAATGTGGTGGCCCGGAATGAACGGTGCCGGTCCCTTAACGGCACCGTTCATTCTGTGGCCACCACATTCGTAATGAGGCCCAATGTGTTGTGGGAGACTGCTAGAGACTTAAGATGTTTCAGGCTCTAAATGTTGAAGAGGGTGTAAGAGATGTTAACAGAGGGTAACAGAGACTCGCAGTGTCGGGGTGTTAAGATTTAAGAGGGGTTTAAGGTGTGGGTTTGAGGTTCAATGCTATGGAGGCTGGTACTGGAGACTTAGGATTTTGTACTAGTGACTTACAGATGTTGGGAGAGAGTGTTTAAGGCGTAATGTGTTGTAGGAGAGTTGAAATTCATTGACTGCATGCATAAGATGATTGAGGAGGGTAATTGAGACTCACACATTTGGGGTGTTGAAGGAGGGTACTGGAGACTTAAGTTGCTAGTTTGCTTGAGGTTGATGGTTTTGGAAAATGCTGGAGAACTACGTTGCTGGAGGATGGCACTGTGTAACCATGAAGGTGTTGGAGCAAGGCATTGTCGGTTTAAGGTGTTGGAGAGCAGGAGTGGGAGCCAGATATTTAAAGCTGTTGATGAAGGGCCCTTAGTGACTTTCAGTTGATGGTGGGGTGCCTGTGGTGAAAATGGTTGGGAGATATTCACGCACCGGGTTACTGGCGGGAACGGGTTGATGTGCAATGGTTCATAGTGCACTACTGACAAGAAATTCTCTGCATGCATTGTCCAAGTGTTAAAAGCATGAAGTGGTACAGCCTCTGATTGTCTTATGGTTGGGCTTTTGATGGTCAGTTGCTGTTTCCAGTCTGTGGCCAGACACTTGGCAGGCAATAGATGTCTGCACTTTGGGGTTTAGGCCTCTTTGAGATGACATGTCTGTTTACAGTTTAGCCCGAGTGATGTACAATAGTCCAGTTTGTTGTGTTTAACGTCTGCTTGAATTCACAGTAATTTGGTTATATTGCCTATACACACCGATAATAATGCCACATATGGTTATCCATTCTTGTATGAAATGTATATCATATTACAGTGATATCGTAATCATATTTTTCTTAGTGTACTTGGGAACTATGCTATGTGATGCCACTTCATGTGTTGTTAAGGGGTGAAAGGTCATGTGCCACCACTTCCCTTGATATCACTTGGCGGGGGAGGGGGGTCAAATGACATCACTTCCTGGGATGTCATCAGAGTAAAAGGGTTGTGTGATGTCACTTTTGCTACCCCAGGCATTTTGGTCAAATGAAATCCCTGTAAAGGAATGCATTGTCTTACTTGGGGTCGCTTTCATGACCTTTGCAGATTATTTGGAGATCGCAGCCTGTTGATTCCTCACTGCCATTGTCATTATTGTGACATTGATGTTCACCGCAGACTGCTGTTTGGTATTGTTTCGGAAGTATTTGATGGATTGTCATTCCTCTATGTAGGTCATTATTTACTGAGTGTAGAACAACATTCGAATGTAAGTGCTGTCTTTCCGATGTGTAGGAGGGCAACAAAGTTGAGGTTTCATCTTTGCTTTGCTTTCCTCCTCTGACTTGGAAGCACACCTGGTTTACGCCTGCTTGAGATTTTCAAGTAGGCGTAAAACCCAAGAAATCCAATGGAATACGCCTTTCATTTACACCTGGTATACAGAAGGTGGATTCCATAGGAATCCATTATAAAATGCTGCCTGCAAAGCCTAGTTTGCATGCAACATTTTATTTCTCACAAAGTGGAGAGTGAAATTGAAGAGTAAAGGCAATTTTCCTTCATTTACTATTCATGATTACATGCTGCTTTGTGAGTGTTGAAAATTACATGCACTGAGCACGTTAGGACAGGCATTGGTTGTCCCCAGCATGCAAATAGAAAATAGTGTAAAATGACCCCATATGTATTTTGGACATGCTGCAGCCTGTACCTCAACCCTTCACACCCCTTCAGATTCCACTTTAACATCTCAGTGATTTTGCCTTTTGTAAGCGTTGTCATCTCTAGTTTGAAGAATTTATGTAGAAGTTAGGCTGGGAAATATCTAATTGGGCATCTATATATACTTACCCAGGTAGTGCCGAAGAAAGAGAACTACCCTACAGTAGCATTCTGGCTCCTTCCCAAAGAGATAGACCACTGGTGATCCATGAGAAGTGATCCTTCCTTAGCACAATGGGCCTCATTACGATACCGGCGGTAGCCGTGCCGGCAAAACAGGCACGGCTGCCGCAGGCATAATTTTTTTTCTGGCACCCAGGAGTGGGCAATTACCGGGTCATTACGGCCCTGCCAGATCCGGTAATTCCCCATTCCCGAGTGCCGGAAAGAAATGCTCCCCCTTCCCATTTGAACCCCATAGGGCTCAATGGGAATGGGGAGTCCGGATGCACCAGCAACATTCAGAATTGTGCCAGTGCATCCGACATGCACTGATCGCGTGTGCCGGTCCACCGAACTCGTAGTTTTCCGGTACGGTAACAACGGTACTGGCAAGCTGACTGGTACTGTTGTTACTGTACCAACAAACTTATAATGAGGCCCAATGTCTTTCTCCCAGTTTCCCGGGTAGCCACAAAATACCAGCTGTCAGTTTCCAGGTATTGGGTTAGTTAGGAAGCAGGTCTTCTACATCAAAGCCAATGCAACTACCTTGTTCTTCTTCCTATTCCATGGGGAGTGCCTCCACCCGTTGCCTGTGGTATTGAGAGTGCAATGGCCAAGCTAAGATGGTCTCTGGAATACCTCCTGTTCTCCCCGGGCCTTTCTCCGGAATGGTCGTTCCATTAGTTTAAGCACCCTGTTTTGTTCCTTCACTGCACCACTCACTATTTCCTGGGTCTGATTTCAGTCGAGGTTCACCACTTTGGATACAGAAAAGTATGCTATTCAGATTTCTGTATTGATTAACTACTTTCTGCTTTGAGAGTCAGGGGCCTCAAATGCAGCCTATTACTGGGCACTGTATCTGAAGCAGCTAATGTTCTCATCATGCAGTCCCAAAAAGCCAGAGGAATTGGAGCATGAGAAAACACGGTCCAGGAGCTCTTGACCCCAGCATCCACACTAATAGCCACCTTGGCACAGCCCTAGCCACAGTTATTTTGTACCCTGAAAGCGTGCCAGGATCATCGACTAGTTATGATAGGCATGGTATTAAGTAAGGATTGTGCTTTTTCTCTTGTCAGAAGTATATAGTGGGTGAATAGATGCATTTTTTGTTCCTGATCTTATGACAATTCTGGCAATGTTTAAGGTATACCTTTTTGATATTGCCAGGGCCTGTGGTGCCATGTTGGACTGCCCACCAGGAGACCATTAAAGCTTATTACAGAGTAGCTACATGAATAAAGTGCACCAACGCCTTGTAAAAAAATGTTCCCCAAAGTCCACATGTGTTAGCACCTCAAGTATGAAATTCCACAAGACCGTGTCAAATGACTTTTTGTAGGATATGCTGATGAAATTATTTTCAATTTTACTATGGTGTGACAATTCCATTAGATTGCGAAACTGCCTTATGTTGTTGCTGACCCTCTATGATGTCTGTTTGGTCCTGGTCTCTTAAAGTCTTACACAGTGTTTTAATAAAGCAAAATGCCCCGAGCAACAGGGGCATTACCGACTCAGTAATGCCCCAGGCCCATAGATAACGAAGGCCCCAGGGCATTACCTGAGTCGGTAATGCCCCCCCCCCCCGCGAGGGGCATATAGCTATTAGTACCCCGGCCCACAAGAACTATGAAAAAAAAACAAAATGGCCACCGGGAAAGGGAAAGCAGAGTCTGTTTTCCCTTTCCACGGCGGCCATCGGGAGTGGAAGCGCTGGAAACAAAAGTGTTCCCAACGCGTCCGCTCCCAAAAAAAAGAAGGTAAGTGGGGTTGGAAGGGCGGAAGGGAGGGGAAGGGAAAAAAAAGAAGAAAAAAAATGTACTCCAGCCTCCAGCGGGGGACGATGGAAGCCTCCAGCCATGTGGAGGCTCGGAGCGAGGATGGCCCCGCTCCGAGTCTCCCACGCCTGGAGGCTGCCATCGTCCACCACTGGGGGCCAAGGGATAGAAGGTAAGTGGGGTGGGGAAGGCTGGGAGGCGGGAGGAGGGAGGAAAGGGGGGAAAAACAAAAAAAGTCTTACCTGAGTCCCCGGTGGGGGGGGAGGCAGCCTCTCAGCCGTGGGGAGGCTTGGAGCTTTGAGCCTCCTCATTGGCTGAGAGGCTGCCACGACCCCCGGTGAGGACAGGCGGCTGGAATCCCATCCGAGAATCAAAGTATTCTCGGCCGGGTAATGCCTCGGCGAGGGCCAATCAGAATGGCTCTTTCATTCTGATCGTGTCCTCGCTGAGTACTAATATGTGTTGCCCTTATATTGACAATGATTTGTAGTCCACATTTATTAGCAAGACAGGTCTATAATTACAGCATTGTTATGGGTCTAGCCTGGCCATGGAATCAGAATTACAGTTTCCTTGTTTGGATGCATTCTCCTGATTCAGCTACATCATTGTATGTTTATATACATATGTAGAGAGCGCATCTGCATATGTTTTGTTAAAGTGTACTTTCAGGCCATCAAGTCCAGGTGAAATGCCTTACTTTAGTACCACAATGCACTTACTTTCGTCTTCTTTGGCACTTTTGGCATCTACAAAAGCTTTTTGTGGTTCTGATAGTTGTGGTAGATAGAGTCAGCATGTTCTTTATGTTCTAGTCATGTTTTTATTTTTTTTCCTGGGCGTTTAGCAAATTAGAGTGGTATTCTAGAAAAAGCTGCATTGATCATGTTCATGTCATTTATGATTTTGCCCTTATCCTCCCTGACAGAAAAATGTGTTTGCTGGACTTTGCTATTTTTAATTTGTGTGCTAGGAATTTGCCATTCTTTTCTTCTCCTTTCTGATATCTGTTTTAGGCACATCAATGCAAATGCTTCCTTTTCCATATAGATTTTATGGAGATCTAATCTGAGGAATGAAAGTTCGATTTGTAAAATTGTTTCTCCTCTTCCCCATCTGCAGCTTATTGTCCACTTATCTTAACTTCATTTTCGAGATTGGGGCCCTAATTTTTCTGCATCAACATTTTTCATCTTTGTACTTTGCTGATATATCTGCCAGAAATTCAAGCCAATAAATGTGTCCACACGGTTTGCACGCATTTCACAATATCCTTGTCACATGGAAGACCAGCATTGCCTTTGTCAATGAATCTAACACTTCTTTGTCTGTAGAGTTTGGCAGAGTTTCAAAAGAAGCATGTTTCCTCTCTCCCACCTGTTCCGATATTTAGGCTGTCTGCTGCACTGGTGCACAGTCACATGTTGATATGTTTTCTATGTTGGTGTTGATCACCATCTGGGATTTGAATGTATCAATCAATAATAAGATCCTTTTTGGACTCTGGGCCTCATTACGAGGTTGGAGGTAGTCATGGTGCTATTAGCGCCATGACTACCTCCAATACCGGTATCGAGTCCTCCCTCGTTCAATGGGGACTTACCGGTCTATTCCGACCTTTGCGGTTGTTTCCGGACCGGCAAACTACAACGTCTGCAAGTGGGTGCCTTTCAGCCCACCAGGTCTGACCTGGTGGGCCGAATGGCACCCGCGCCCAGAACTCGACGGATGCACCGGCACCATTCATGAATGGTGCCGGTGCATCCAAATCCCCATTCCCATTGAGTCCAATGGGACTCAAATGGCAATGGGGAGTAATATTTTCTGGCGTGAGGGAATGGGCAATTACCCGGTCCACCGCGGCTGTAATACCCCGGTAATTGCCCATTCCCGTGCGCCGGAAAATTCATGACTCATGACGGCAGCCGATATTTACCGTCACGGCTACCGCCAGGGTCATAATGACCACCTATATGTTCCAACTAAACATTTGAAATCTGTGAAGGAGCTAAGCGGGTCCTTCTACCGTGACTGAATAACATCATTGTTGTTACAATGAAAGGTTAACATACAAATTGGTTGAATCTACACATATTTATTCAGCTCTCTCATTACAAGTATGGCAGTGTGGGAAAATAATGCTGGTAATACAGCTGTAATTGCATTACAGCTGTATTACTGACGTTTTTCTGCACTGCCATATTTCAGGTTTGGTGGTAAGGTGTAAGATTCACCACCAGCAAGAAGCTGGCGTTAAATCCACCATCTTACTGCCAATAAAATGGGTGAAATAGGCAGAATTACCATAGTTCTCCTGAAATCACCAGAGAGTCCTATAGAGTCCAAACATGGGGATTAACACCACGTTACGACCACATGTAAACCTGCGGTAAATCTGTGGAACCAAGTGACGGTAACCAAGTTTGGCAGTAATTCAGCCAAACTCTTAAGAGCCTGCTCTTGCTTTAGAGCACATTTTTTGCAATCAAAATAACAATTTTCTTGACATTATTCTCTCCAATGTTTCATTTTTATCAGTTTTATGTTTTCCTTCATGTCGTAAAAAGTTAAGAGCTGTTGCTCAATTGTAAATACTATGTGAGCCGACATCCGCCTAGCCAACTGAATTGTGCTTACATGAGAATCATGTGCCATGTTTTTCACACGGTAGATAAATATATATTTCACGAGCAGTGACAGTATATCCTAGATCGTGAAGGCAGAGCCATCTATATCAGCTGTACCTGACATTGAAAAATGAAGTGAGATGCTTAATTTATGCCTTAATAAAGCATACTGTGAGTTCCCGCAATTTGAATTATAATAATTTAATTGTATGTTATGGGATTTATACTGCACGCACACACAGCTGCCTTTTACATGGTTTCCAGGCACTTCCGCGGATCTGCAAGAGAGGTATAAGGGATTAGGTTAGAGGCAGGGGAGGGGAAAATGCAAGCTCGCTTAGCAGTTGTGTTCATATGTGCAGTCCAGGAGCACGCTGAGCTCAGCATGTAGGCCAGTTTGGGGGTTATTTTTCTGGGGCAGATGGCTCTTAGTTTCCATAGGGCAACCTTGTACGCATGTGGTGCTAGGATGCATTGTCTGGGGGCTGTGGTATGTCAGCTGTTTGTAGAAGTGTAGTGATTTTTGAAGTTTGAGTGGAGCCGTCTTTGGGTGACTTTTGTACCTGACATAGGATGCATGCAGTCATTAAAGCTCAGTAAACAGGTGGAATGAGTGGGGCAATTGGTAAAGAGCCCTTTGGACAGGTAGGAGCATTTGTTGAGTTTGCAGCTGGGGGATGGCTGGTCTGGTGCCAGGGGTAGACCAGTGAGTTAAAAAGCCAGGAGTACATATCTTGTTCTGAAAGTTAAGTGATCCTCGATTATGCTGGAATAGAGTTACAGAGTTTTTCCACAATGTAAGATAAAGCCAGTCCACTATATGCCACTTTGCTGCAGGTGGTTGCTTTCTAGAAGTACGTTGTTGATGGATCTGAGTGTTGTCCTTGTTTGGTAAGGTATGATCATTTGTTGTGTTAACCTGGCTCAGTGGGCCTTAAAAGTTCTTTGCATGATGCAGAGTGATTTCACGCGGTGATGCTGAGTGCTTTCTTGGCTGGAAGAAGTGAAGTGGTCTTAGAGCTGCTGTAATATGTTCCCTCCTGTTGAGTGTAAGAAGGCGTCTTGCTGCTGTGTTCTGCATGCATTGAAGTTGCTTGGTCAAGAAACCTGGCATGCCGTGGTACATACATTTAGCATACACAGATCCAACAATATGAAGGTAAGTGTCCTTTGTGGGAAGCTCAGGAAGGGTATATTTCACCAAATTGATTGCTAGGTGGTAGAGGCATGTCTTTGCTAATATATTGATTTGTGGTACAAAGGTATGTCAATTGTCCGTTGTGAATCCAAAAGCTATCTGCAAACATTTAATTGTTGATACTTGAGAAATAAAGTACCCCAACTGTATGGTCTAAGGGTAAGGATATTGTAAGTCACCAAAGCGTTCACTGACCATAAAGACACACAAGACCACTGGTGACCTGCAATAGGTGGGGGTATTTTATTCCTAATGCACATGGGTGTCAACCACCCAACCACACATCCCATCTGTCATTTTCCTTTACCTATCCATGTCACTTTCTGCAGCTTACTCTCTCATTTAATCTGCCCCAAAATATGAATTGATGCCTTGATTATTTGTTTTCTCCGCTCTGTTTTTTATTTATTAGTTGGTTACGTATATCCCCAAGAAACCACCAAAGTCAGTCTGAGGGTGGTTTGACAATATTCAAAGACGGCAGATTAAATCGGGCATCAGAACATTTTCCATAGAAATGAGGAGCACATAGATGGAAAGATAGTAGATAGTATAGTTTATCTCTACTAGATAACATATTTATTAATTTGTAAGCAATATAGATGGAGCACTAGCAAGGTGGGAGAAGTAGAGGTGACCAGCACAGGTGATTTGGAGTTAAATTTGTATGAACTGCCTCTTTCTCTGATAGTTAGCCAGGATGATTGAGATGTTAGCCTGGTCTTTGCACTCCATTAGTTATCACCAAATGGATTTACTGTTACCATCACTTGGTCCAGGGAAATTACTGCCAGAATACATGTGGTGGTATGGTGGTGTTAGTCCCCATTTATGGAGTCTATAGTACTCCATGGGGATTTTAGCAGAATTACTGCTGGTGGTAATTCTGCTGAAATGGCCGTTTTTCAACTGTAAGTTGGTAAAATTTCCTCCAGCATTTTGCTGGAGGCTTTTCCTCCACCCCACCACCAAAACCATAGTTGGGCGGTGCGGTCATGGGGTGGTAACTCAGTTACTGCCATATTAATGGCAATTTTAGCCACACCACCCAACTTGTAATGAGGCCATTTATCTAAAGTCCTACCATGGTTCCTCTTTTGCCTAATGTAAACCAATTATATTCTTCAATTTTGTTTCTCCATTTTTCATGTACCAATATTATATTGTACAGCACTTCGACGTAAACACTCTATAAGTAAAATAAATACAAATACCAATTCACTGCCTTCCTGATGGCTCACATGCAGATCCCATTTCTATTTTCTAATTGACTGTGCATATGCTTTGCAAAAGCACAACATGGGCCTTAGCAAAAAAGATGTCCCCGTTTACAGAGGCACAGCCCAAACCAAATGATGGAACACCCGCATCATAAGGGTCACTCTCAAAGTTAGCTATCAGGTATTTAGTATTATGGAAGGGGGTCTTTTGACTACTTCTGTAATACCACAGTGCACCCTCACAGAATATATAGCACACTGTGCTATTTGCACAGCATACCACACCTGTAGTAACGAAGCCCCAGTTTCACCATCACTGCAATGAATACGTCTAAATGATTTGCTATCAGGCATATCTCAATTGCTATAGAGAATGAACATGGTGAGAGCTGCTGCTCTCAAGGAAACCCCAGGTAAGAAGCACCACGTTTGATAGTTGTTCTTCCCTCTCATTTTGGATTCTTGAATAAACATCTCGACAAGTGCATGCACTCTTCTCTGTACCAAAAAGGTTTAATATTTCATTCTGATCAATTACTTTTCATGGACATAATATTATGCATTTACTTCTTAGCCAACCTAATGTCTCATTCTAATTTACTAACCGGAAGGGTAGGCACGAAAGCCAACCTCAGGTTGGTGCCTAGTGCATAGTGACCTTCTGTCCTCTGTTTTTATGTTCATGTACGCTTGTGTGTGCATCATAACCTAGCACAGGTAGTGATAGGCATCACCACCTCAATTTATGGAGCAGCATCGAGATTTTGGTCTACAAATTTCTACCAGTGCTCTACTTTTCTTGTGTTTTATTTTTCTTTATTCATATGACAAATATGTTCTGATGAAAGACATTGATGTTACAGAACATTCTCAGGCATGGATTACAGTGGTATCATAATGGAGTACTGCTGTGGAATTACCAGTGAGGATAAAGTTAGGGACAAGAGATTATAGTGTTGACTGCTAGATGTAACATTGTATTAGCCACTGTTTCACATATTATTGGAAGATGGAAGACAAGTTCAACTTCGTTCTACTTTATGGTCAGTGATGGACCCAGTTTTCTATTTCTTTAACTGGCAGAATTGTACAAAAGATTTTTTAAAGGTTTTAAAGTGTATCTCTTTAATAAGGCTTCAAAACAGCACACATGGGTGTATGCTTAGCCAGTGTAAATGTTCTAGCCCCTAGTCCATCAGTTATCTGGCTTTGTAATGGCCCTAAGTGCTTATGTTTCTGGGTATAGTGTGCTCCCGTGCATTTGGATTGTGCATGGAGTGAAAGACCTGATGCACCTTGTTAAATGACAAGGAGAAGCCTAGTGTTGGATGGAGAGGGCCTTGCCATCTCAGGAGGTTCTGGAGTCAGAATAGTGGCAATATGTGTTAATTAAATGGCTGTTTTGGGTTAGAAAATTAGCAACATTTTGAAAATGCTACTTTCAAGCACAAAGACAATCCAACCACACCAAAAAAAAATTGTTTACTGATTGGCCAGAGACATTCGCTAGCACAGCTTATCGAATTACTAATATGGTGGCCTGGCAGTCTGAGTTAACATCCCTAGTGAAACGAGGGTGGTTAATGAGGGCATCAGGATGTTACCCCTAGTATGGCCCATGGAACGGGTTAAGAACACCATTAGAACCCTGGGTTCCAACCGCCACCACTTTGCCATGCACCTTTAACCAGATGCAGGCCTTGCACTCTAGTCGGGTGTTCCTGTTACTCGCCCCATACATCCAGGCTGCATTTGCCATACATTTGTCTGCTTTATTGCTTTTAAATTATATCAAAAGTTGAAATCTTAAGTGTATTCTAGCCTTTGAAGTGTCAATGGAAAAATGTCACCAATCAAAAAGTGTAACACCATCAGGACAAAGAGTGGGAATATCACACATGATAAAAAGGGAAACACACGGGGAATAATGAGAGCCAGGATTTTGAAAGCTGCCTAAGCCTATTCCAAATAGATGATTGCTGAATGTGGATTATTTCTGAGGATGAGAGGGCCTTTCCCATGTGGGAGCCTTAGGCAGACCTGCTTGCTAAGGGAAACAAGAGTGAGACCTGTAAGGGGCTGTCAGACTAGAATCTCTGTGGGAATTCATGGGTGTATGTTCTCCTGAGTGCCTTAAATAATTATATAAAAGGAAGTATTAAAACAACTCCTCAATCCATTTAAGTATGTTCCCTTAATTAAGTGCTTTTCACTAGTTGGAACTCATTCCAAATAGAATCTGTTGATATTCTATTGTGAATTGCACTTTGCTTCCACACTGTGTTCAATGCCAAGCAAGATTTCTCAGTTGTACATGAGAGTAAATACCATGTAATACATAATTTGTATCCATGATTACCTAGCCATCATCCAGTCACGAGTGTCGACTGCCTACCATGACCTAAACCCATCCAAGTCTGAATTTGTCCTATCGGTCCGCCTGCTAAAAAACGTGTCCAGCAATGGCTCAATGATGTGCACCTAGAAGGATTTGATCTACAACTCTCAGACTCAGCAAAATCCTTAGGCTTCACCATTGACACATATCTGTCCTTCCAGAAACACAAAGACAAAAATGTCCAAATAGCCTGGCTCAGTTTCTCTACGCTTAGAAAGATCAAACCCTTCATCCAGGCTTTCTGGGGCCTGGATCCAAAATACCTTCAATTATCCCTCCATAAATAACTCCCCTCTCTAGCCCTTCTCTTCTCTACTTCTAACTCCCTCAGGGTCAGTCGTTTTACAAAAAAATGAGCTGGGGTAGATCCCTGTCTTTGGCTGGTGCCTCCCTTTGGAACAGCCTCCAGGCCACCTTGAAACTTGAGGAAAAACATCTTTGGTTCCAGAAACTTCTCAAGACCTTCCTCTTTGCCTCTGACTTTGCTCCCCTTCTTCCCTGTTGATCTGTTTCTTCTCATGGCATTGTACACCTGGTGCCTGCTCACCTTGCCACTCTCCTGCACTGCCTCCAGGCCACCATCTGCACTAGGGTTCTGTATCTGTACCCATACTGTCCCCCTCCCACATTTCTTCTGCTCTTATCGGATATACCTTTTTATAACTTTCACCTGCTACTTGCTGGCTGTACTACCATGGTTTAAAGCCCTTATATATTATTTATTCTATTTAATATTTATTTGTTCTCTCTCCTCTGCTTTGCACTTTCCACTCCCCCCTTTCCTTGCACTTTTCCCCCATTTTCTTTTTCCATGCACTTGCACTTTCTTAAATGTCACTGGGCCTAGTAAGATCGCTGTTTTTCTGTTTTTTTCTCCCTTGTTCCCCTCCTTTTTTGCCTGGTCACGCTCTGAAACACTTGTGTACGAGCGCAATATAAATAAAATATGATTTCATTTCATCCCGCTGCAGGACTTCTGGACCGTATTGCACTCCCTTCTGGTCTTGCACACTGATGGGGGAAATGCTCTCCTGACAGGGCTCCCAGCTGCTCACTTGGCTCCCCTAAAAGCAATCCACCATGCTGCAGCATGTCTTATTATGGGATCACGGAAACCTGATTGAATTACCCCATCCTACTCGAACTACATTAGCTTCCACTCCAAGCCAGGATACTGTTCAAGACTGCATGTATCATGTACAAAGCAGTGATGAGTAGCACACCAGTGTACCTGGGTGCTAAGATCCACATATCTGGTGGCACACGCTCTTCGCGCATCAAATCAACTAACCAGCTTGAATCACAACTTGTCCGCAAAGAGAGGACCCACAAACAATCCTTCTCTTGTCATGAACCTACCCACTTGAACTGAATCCCAGTGTCGGCTCGGAATGCCCCCACAATTCACCAATTTTGCAAATCTCTCAAAACATGGCTCTTTCAACAACACCTGACCAAGGACTAATTCCAATGGACGCACATACCGACGCATAGACCTCAATGTACTGCACTAATGTTAAAAAATGCCAGCCCAAATTCCGACTACCTCCACTCTGTACAACACTTCACTGCTCTCGAGCTATGCAGGGATGTCATTTGGGGGTCGCCAGGGGTCTCCCATGCTACCCCTGGGGTCTCCCTTGGAACCCTCAAAAAAACATAGTACAGGATTGCTGTATGAGTGCACTGATTTCCCTGCATTACTCTAAATTCTTCAACACACAGTTATGAACCCTCCCAATGGTATATATTTTGCCAACCTCTGAAGCCTCAAAAGTAGATCCACGCAAGGCCTGACCTGGAGCTACCTTTGCACCAGACCTGCAGATGAACTGGCCTGCTCTTAAATCTTAGTTAGCAGTTAAATGGTATCCACTACAGAGTATAATTTGCTTTCTGACTTTGAGAAGATTCAGACATGTAATTGCTCATTTTACAATAGCCAGTAAGCTATCTATAGCCAGAGCCATTTTAAACATTTTGGGGGCCCAGCTCACGACACCTCTGGGTCCCTCCTCCAACAGATCAAAGGAATTAAGGGATATAGAATATCTAGTGCGCCGCACCCAGAGTCACGATAACAACCCATAGCTTGATATGCTGCCTCACAGAGATCAAAATAAGCAGGGTAAACTTCCTTTCAGATACCTTACACTCTTCATTCATGTTGTAATCAGAGTGATAAACAAGTAGCATTTCAAGGGCAACGTTAACAGTCTTTGCGAGGGTACTTGTGTTCAAACATAGGTACAGCAAACATTTCATCAATAGCAGCCACGTTGAAGGTATACTGGACATAGTATAATTGCAGGACACAGATTTTATGACAACGATACACATTATCCACAATAGTCTGAGATTAGCTGCCTCAGAGACAGCAAAAGTGCTCAGGCATGGATACAGACGACCAATGGGAAGCAAGGATAAAACTACAAATACCAAAGCATAGAGAGTGGATGACGATTTGAGGATACCAGGAAGGTGTCTGTATCCAGACTGACTGAGATTAGAATTGAGATATGGTTTTCAAGCAGTGTTGCCATTCGAGAGCAAAGAAACAGGTGGATGTGGTGTGTGATACATCAATGCTCTCTATCATTATAGTGGAAGCACCACTATATATAGCCAGTGAAACCATGAATGAGTCTTTTTTAAAGATCATACCCTGAAAACAAAATCACTCTGAAGGGCTGACAATTTTGAAAGGTTTAGGGACTTGCAATTTTGACGGGTGAAGAAATACAAGAGTAAATGAGAAGAAGCATCACACATTGATTAAGAGGTGAAGCTGGGATTTGTACCCACAATTTCTGCTCTTTACCAATTTATTTTCTAGTTTTTACCTTGAACTAAAATAATGCCATTTTACAGAACTGACTTGGAAAATATGAAAATCACATAACCCAATATAAACATTTTAAAAAACAAAACGTTATAGAAACATATTATTCAAAATGGGAATGATTCTAGCTTCATTGTCTCCATCATCAAGGAAAATATATAAATACCAGCATATGTTATGTTATGCTATATGCATTTATACAGCGCACGGCCGCCCGAAGGCATCATGGCACTAGAGAGGGAGAAACTTATGGATGTGATCTTAAAAGATTTCAGATAGGTTTCTCTTTTAGTGACGGTATGTTAATTTCTATAGCAACTGCTATCTAGTGCAGGTACATTGGTGATGATAACACCTGGAGTGCTATAGAACAAAGTGCATATACATGCAGGCTTAACAACTTCATACATTGGAAACGCTGAGTCAGCCTACCTGGAATTTGGTATTTTAATTTTTCATGTGAACGCATATCTCTGCAATGAGTGCTTAACACACTGAGCTATCCTATGAACCATCGGGACACTCAAATGTATCAATATGTATTTCAACTTTCGCTATTGCACATGATCAATATAATCACCACAGAAAGGTGAGAATGCTGCAGGTGCTGTGCCATGCAAACTATGTATACCACAGTGAACATAGCATTACAGGATGGAGAGATCAGAACAAAATGTACTTGTCAACAACAGACAGAAAACAGGTTTAGCCTTAGCAGCACACCATAGAAAATCCTGGTGTGTGATACTTAATTTTGTTGATTTAGGGAAACTGACTTTTTAAAAAATAAGGCCCCTTGTTGCGGCGCCCTCCAAGGTGAGGGTCCGGGGCAAGTGCCCCTTTTGCCCTCCCATGAATACGTCTTTGGCTATAGCCAGTAAGATAGCTCAGTGGGTTGAGTGCTTGCTGCTGTGATGTGTGTACCATCTGCAGGTTGCAGGTTTCGTATCCTGTCAAGGCCAACTCAGCCTTTCATCCTTCCTAGGTCGATGAACACAGGTTGGGTGATATTGTATGTATGTTTGTTTTATATACAGTGCTTAAGCCTAAGTGCTATATAATAACACATTATCATTTGGCCCTGTACGTCTGCTTGCATTCACAGTATTTTGGTAATATGGGCCTATACACACACAGATATTATCGATACAAATGGTGATCCATTTTTGTTTGAAATGTATATCCCATTACAGTTATTGTAACCATATTTTTTGTAGTGTACTTACCAACAATGCTATGTGATACCACTTCCTGTTTTGTCAAGGGGGTGAAAGGTTGTGTTCAATCACTTCCCATGATATCACTTCAGGGTGGGTCAAATGGCATCACTTCCTGTTATGTCATAAGAGATCAAGGGTCACGTGATTTGATTTCCGCTACCCCTGGAATTTTGGTGAAATGACTCCCCTGGAGCTAGGTCTACGCTTTAAACAATACAATACAATAAATACAAATACAATGTCTTTACAATATGAACAAAAACATTTCTAATTTCTATGTTTGCAATGTAGAACTGAGAGCATTTATATGCAGCCAAGGCAACATCTTTGTAAATTAAATCATATCAAATTGTACTCAGAGTGAACTCACAGGTGTTGTCAACCACTTAAATGGTCATTTGAATGGTCACAATCCATAGCCTACTAGAGAATTGCTTGATAACCTGTAATCTGTGAAAGTCTTAAATAATTAAAAACAGACATTGGGAGTTGAAGGGAATTTAGCTGTGTCATTTCCATCCCCAGGGAAAATGAAACCAACGGCAATTATATTCTCTACTCTCTCTTGACATTGCACAGTAGGGGAAGGGTTTTGCACCTGTAGGATCTGATCTGCAATGTGTAATGGGAGGAGTAGTCCTTCCTGCATTAGAATATAATAAAACCGTTCTACTTTGGTGGGTGAACCAATATCCTCTGCATTCTAAATTGATAGCAATGCTTCTCAAACCCAAACTTGCAGAAATAGATGCAATTCATTATAGCCTTCATTCAGATTAGATGCACATAATAGCAACTCTCAGCAAAATGTTTACATGGGAAGGGGAAATGATTTCTAATACATAATCATGGTTTTGTTATTAATGCAAACTTTCTCTGGTACTAAAACTTGTTATTGATACTGGAGAAAATAAAGTGTTCTAAAATACATGTTTGATTACAAGGAAATTAATGGGATGCCAAAATGTGTGCAGTATTTGACTTTAATGGCTGGCAAGTGGCATGCAATGTAATTACATAAAATCATTGTATTTAAGAATAGACGTTTAGAAATATATATAGCTGATACAAGACGTAATTTTGTGTGTGTGCCACAACATTACAAGATTGCCACAGGCAGGCCATTTCTAATTGTGTAGACAAACTATTAAAGTTGATGCATCTTACTGTGGTGACTTCTCCTGCATAAAGAAAGCGGGCCAACCTTGATTTTTATGTCTTTAAATACATTTGAGTTTAAACAAGGAATACAGCTTGTTTCTTGTCCCAGAATGGTGGGGTCGGAGTATGTATTTGTAAGAGGATTCAATTCAACACTACAGCTAAGTCAATGCCTAGTCTGGGATACTGAATGGAAACCCTTATTAATATATCTTTATGTCCAGTTCATGCGTTCTGGATGACTACCCCTATATAACACCCCTCTCTTGGAATCCCCCTGACCCCACTGAGCCAAGAAGTAGTTCTGTTTTGCAAGTTAAAAGGTTTATTTGAGAATTTAAACAATATATATATATCACACTTTATAATAAATTAATAATTGAATATCACACTTAATGTGAGCAGTAATCAATAATGGATAGTCTGGCACCTGCACACTTGTGAATAGGAACGGAAGAATAAGGTGGTAGAGAATACTTTATATAAGTTCAGATGGATGTAATGTTGAATGAAAAATGCAATACAGAAAATACTCAATATGATTTCAACAAAACAATGTAATCACTTTTCTCTGGCAATCCCCTCCCCCCTTTATGCAATGCAAGGAAATGGAAGGAAAGCACACAGTTCTCAGAAATGCAATCAAATGTAATTCAGTTCACCCCAGCAAGCTTAGACTACAGAAGTTTGAAACACAGGCCCAAAATGCTTTTATATGTGCTGGCAATGAAGTGAAAAATATGCTAAAATTCTTTTAATTCCCTCTAGAGGTTCAGGGTGAGTGGTGTCAAGTTAATATTAGTCCAGGCACACTCTAGCAATGATTCAGGGATGGTTCTTAAGAGGCAAACGAATTTTTAGCAAGGAAAGCAAGGAAGCTGCTGTTTTCACACGTGGAGAAATTTGCAAATCGCGGTAAACTTCGCGAGTACGTTTTTCGCGATTGCGGCAAAAGTCTATGGAATAGGAATGCGGTTCTAGGTTCGTTGAAAAGCCACGATTCCCAGCTTTCAGAGGAAAGTTACTGCAAGTCTCTAAGACAAACGGTCACGGAGATATGAGCGATATGGTAAAGGTCGTTTTTCAGATTTGAAATTTTAAAGTTCAAAGCGACAGGTTACAGCTTGCCACTAGAAAATGACAGGTGACAGTTAGGAGACAGTTCTGGTTAGATTAAAATAGATCGAATTATATTATTTTAACTAAGAGATTGGTTCTGCACAGTTCTGCTAGGTACTCACAATATATTTAGAAATAGAATGGGCCTCGCCACAGATCTGGTCAGGTTTTCTTCACTCGCCACGGACGGTCTCTGCGCACAGCGTCTGGGTCAGCTCTACTCTGCTGGTCTGGGTCTCTGGTTCTGATCAGGTCTGTGGGTCCGGATACAGCGGTCTCCGGTTCAGCTGGTCTCTCTCTGGATACAACACTGCTCTCTGGCAAATGGCAAGAGTTCTTGCAAAGAATTCAAACAGCTCGCCTGGCTGTGAATAGTGGCAATGATTTGAGGCCTGCTAAAGAGGGATTTAGCTTGTAGTTGACCTCTCTGCTACAAATTCTGAAGTAAAGTCTTGGTCTCTGAAGGTGGATAGATTGAAGTCTCTATGTTGGCTCTCTGGAGGTTGATGGAGGTAAAGTATGGATTTTCCCGGCAGAGCGTCCCGCAGCAGATGGAATTGAATGTCCCTATCTGTCCTGACTGTCTGCTTTTATGTGTTTTGAAAATGGGTGGAGAGGCTAGCTTCCTAGGCCCTACCCCTCTCCACTTGTCATTGGCCACTTCATCCTCCTCCCCTTGATTGGGGGAATGAAATGAAGTGTCATCATGATGAGGTCTGTTTATGTTACAGAGAACCCACCCCTGTCAAATTACACACAATCTATATTTTGACCCAAAAGACATATTTGCACAGGTACACATTTGTTTACAATTACATGCACCCATCACATATCACAGGAGGTATACCCTGTTCAAATCTGCTCTTCCTGAGAGCTTGCATTGAGAAATGGCAACATATTTCACTTTTTAACTGGTTTCGCAATATCGGACATTAACCCAAATTTACACACATGTGCGCAAGGAGTATGGACATTAAGTGATGAAGTGTCAGATTTTTAACATGCATACATTTTAAGTAATACCCTCTTAACTGCTAGTTTGCCCCCAGATCATGCCACCGGTTCTAAAAACCTCTTAAAATGTGGGCAGAAAAATCACAAGAATTATGGTATCATTTAAATAATTATGACAAGTCCGTACTATGAGTTATTCATCTTTTTCTAAAACCATATTCTGGCTCCAAAGGGGTGTGGTTTCCCCCCAGCACAAGGTTGAATTTCTGGTTTTTCCAGTTCTGCCAAGCCAGCTTGCTCTCACAGGCAGTGCTCCTCCCCTTTCCTTCCAGGAGGCAGCCACTTTTACGGCCCCCATAATAAAACATTTGCCTGGGCCCTGGAAGGCCCATTGTTCAAGAGGAAGCCATTTATGGCCACTTCAATAAACCCTCTGCCTGGGTCCTATGTTTAGTCTCTGGCAGTCCCTTGGTAATTCAATCAGAGAAGTGTCATATCCCTTTTGGTGGGAACAGCAAAAGGCAGCTAAGCCTGGGAACACAGCTGTTGTGCAAGTCTCATCTCCTGTCGGGGGTAGCTGGTGGGCAGAATTCAGTTCCTTAAGCCAGGCCCCAGCTAATGTCACTTTTAGTTACACAGTTTTCTGCATTCAAATAAAACTAACCATTTTTACATATGCAGCTAGAATGCTGATTCTAAGTTTAAAACTATGACATTTAAACAATTGCAACCTATGTGACACTCAAAAGTAGGTCACTCATTTCTTTTAAACATTTAGATTTTTAGTGTCCTTCAGTCCAAATTTACTTAAACTGCTGAAATCCACAGCTCAGCCAGTCTTGTTATAAACCTTCAAGTCACTTCAGAATATAACTTTACATTGGATCCACCTCTCAGTAAGTCTTTCTTTGGCCTGCTTTGGGTTCATTTATCAGTTTTAAACAAAAAAAAAATCTGGTGTTGTTTTAAAACGCCGGCTTTCTGATAGTGGTGAGTACTGGTAATGCACCCATTTTTGGGATTTAAGAAAATGAATTCCCCACAATTCTAGGTTGCTTTTGGCAATCAGCATTGCCATTCCCAATGGTTTCAGACTACTGTGTGGGTAGTCAAATGGTGGTTTTAGGCAGCGCCCTTCTGTGCCCATAACATCGGCAAAATGGGTGGCGGCCTATTCTTCATGCACTTCCCTGGGCATTTTCTGGGAAGCTCTGGCCATCATGATGTTTTCAATGCCAGTACTGCACAGTTTTTGAGGTAGGGCTCGGATGCATGGGTAAAAACATCCCACAAGCCCCCCTCTTGCGATGGCCATTCTGTTTCACTGATGGGACTCGCAAGACCTGGGATGTTTCCTCATCTTCTTCCAATAGATGGCACAGTTCAGCATCTTTTCCTCCATCCGGTCGGATCGATCGGTTCTCCTCGCCGGTCCTGATGGGAGTATTGGGTGGTACACTGGGCCCCTTGCGTCTCTGCTCCCGGTCTCCGGATCGTCCTCCTTGGCCCGTCTCCAGGTTTTCTTTCTCCTAGGACGACAAAGGAAGAGCGGCAATACCTATTCATGGACATTTCTCCCCCACCATTGATATAGTGGGGTGGCATATAAATTTATAGTCAAAACATATGAACATGCACATTTCTTTTTGCATTCAAAAACAAAAACACCCACATTGAGAAACTCAGAATTTGATAGGCGATATGTAGGATATTTTAAGTTAGAACTGAATTAATCTGAGACAGTACCCTCTAGGATTCCAGAGGATTCCTCCAGTTGTTGCAGAGTGTGCCTGGGATGGCAACACTTCAACTGGTTAATGTGGACCCACTTGTCTTCCCCCTCTGCCAAACCGCCTTTGGGGATGCGGATCTTGTAGGCCACAGGGGAGATTTTGTCTATAACCTCAAAGGGTCCCTTCCATGTAGGCAAAAAGTTTCGCTGTTTGGCCTGGTTCCTTTGGAAATTGTATAGATAGACCCGGTCCCCCACCTGATATTCCTTCCTGGAAGTCTTCAGGTCATAGTGGGTCTTCATGCTATCAGCTGATCTTTCTAGATTCCGCTGAGCATAAGCAAAAGCATGTTGAAGGTGTTTCCTTAAATTCTCCACATACTCATGAGTTGTGGAGGCATTTATCAGTGTCTGCTCTTGGGTCCTGTAAAGCAAATGCTGAGGAAGCACCATCTTGCCCCGAGTCATCAACTCAAATGGTGACAATTTGGTTGCAGATGAAGGGATAGATCTGATGGCCATTAGGACCAGAGGTAATCGGATATCCCAACTTGGCCCAGAATCTGCCACAAACTTCTTTAATATGCTCACGATGGTTCGGTTATATCTCTCTACTGCCCCAGAAGAAGCTGGCCGGTAAGCAATATACAACTTCCTTTTGACTCCCAGTATCTCCCACATCTTTGTCATTACTTCACTGGTGAAGTGGCTACCCCTGTCTGACTCAATCCTTTGAGGTAGACCGAAACAGGAAAAGATGTGGTTAATCATCAGGGCAGCTGCAGTTTCTGCCTTGCAATTTGGGGCTGGGAGACATTCCACCCACTTGGTAAACAAGCATGTCACAGTCAACATGTACTTATTCCCCCTAGCAGAGCGAATCACGGGGCCTACAAAGTCGATTTGTAAATCTGACCATGGCAGTGTCATCCCCCGCTTTTGGAGAGGCGCGCGGTGTGTGAGGGACGTCGGCTGAAATTGCGCACACACAAGACACCCCTTCAAGTATTGGCTGAGGTCCTGGCCCATGTGTGGCCAGTATGCAACCTCTCTTAAGATTTCCAGCGTTGTGTGAAACCCCCTATGACCGGCGGTGGCCGCATCATGGGCGTGACTTAACATCAGGCTTCGGAATGAGGTAGGAACCACCCACTGGTCGTGGCCAGCTTTGGATTTCCTTACCAGCAAACCGTCTTGGATTCAGAACATTTTTGGACATTTCATCAACACTCTTAAGTCCTCTTTCCCAATGTAATCGGTATCCGTCAGGGGAAAGTTCTCAGGGTCCTCAATGTGCTGGTAAAACTTACCAATAATTGGATGCCCCTTCTGAGCTGTAATCAAATCAGCATCAGGGGTCTCCTTGCTCCATTGTGCAATTGAAAGATCATTGTGAGCATTTGTCTGGGACCTAGTGATAGCAGTGACCTGGATTTCCCCCAACAGGGACTCAATCTCAATTAGATCCCCTTGGATGGCCCCGGTTTTGGCCAGCTGATCAGCTAAGTCATTTCCAGTTTTGTCTGGTCCCTCTACTTTGGAATGATACTTGATCTTTTTCCAATGGATGTTCATCGCATTCGAGGTGACCAGATCGTCAATGTTTTGGATCAACTTCCCATGTTTCAAGGGTTTGTTATTAGCACATAACATGCCTCTAGTTTTCCAATTAACCAGGTGCTCCACGAACCCGTTCCGTACATAATCCGAATCTGTGATTATGACCAGTTCGTGGAGTTGATGCTGGGCAGCAGTGAGGATGGCCTGATGCACAGCCATCAATTCTGTCACTTGACTACTTCGGGGACCAATTTTGTATCCAGCGGAGGGTTCTGGGGACTCATTCACCCATGCATTCCCTACGCCAGCCACCAGTTCTTTCTCCCCGTTGTTGTCAACATGGTAAGAGCATCCATCCACATAGACAGTGGGCATTCCCTCACACTTGTCTTCTTCAAAGACTTTGTGTGGTAAATTAAGGTATGCCTCCGTGTTGTCCTTGATTTTTAGACTTTCGTCCTCGAGACAGTTTTCTCTGGCACAATCATGCAAGTCAGCCAGACCTTGCGCGAGGGGACTCTTCTTGTTTTGGCCATATCTGACCTCCACAGGAAAGCCTTGCATTGACAGAATCCAGGAAGTAATTCGGGAATTACTCACATTTCCGGCCCGGATTCTATCACTTTGGAGATATTGCAGAGGCTGGTGTGGAGTCTCCACTATGATGTGTTCCCCATGGATAAACGGGCGGTAATTCTTCAATGCCCAAACCGTCGCCAGGAGTGCCTTCTCACAATCGTTGAATTTTTCCTCCACAGAGGATAAAGTTTTGCTCGCATAGGAGATTACCTTATTGACCTTGTCATGCTTTTGGTATAATACTGCCGTCAAGCACGTATTAGAGAACCCCGTCTCCAGGAAGAACTCCTTGTTTCTGACAGGGTAAGCTAGGCAAGGCGCTTGTGAGAGGCTTCTTTTGAGTTGTTTTACCGCCTCGGCTTGTTCCAGACCCCATTCCCACTTGACCCCCCCCTTCAGGAGATGAATCAGGGCTCTGGTGATCTCTGCGTAGCCCTCAATGAACTTTCTGCTGTAATTAGTCAGTCCAAGGAGGCTCCTTAGTTCCTGCAGAGTTGTGGGGTCTTTCAGTTTCTGAAGTGCTTCCACTTTCTTTTCCTGGGGACAGAGACCCTGAGGAGTAATCTCATGCCCCAAGAAATTAACACGGGTTCTACACCACTGTGCTTTCTGAAAGGAAAGTTTTGCTCCGGCGGCCCTCAACTGGGTCAGAACATAACGGATCTCCGCTATGTGTTCCTCCACAGATGAACTTTTGATGAGGACATCATCTACATAAGCCAGGTTACCCCTCGCACCCAGGTCGGGCATGGCCTTATGTAGGAAAATGTTAAACTCATTACTGGAGTTAAGGTATCCGAAGGGAGTCCGGGTCCATGTATACTGCTGGCCCCCAAAGGTAAAAGCCAGCTTGTATTGGTCCTCCCTACTGACCGGCACGATCCAGTATCCATTGGTCAGGTCTATTGCCGTGAATACCTGTGACCCCTGGATCTGGGCCAGCCCTTGGTCAATGTAGGGCAGAGGCCATCGGGAAGTATGGACCCGTTTGTTGAGCTCCCTGAGGTCGGCGCAGAGTCTCCACTGGCCGTTTGGCTTCAATATTCCCAGCACCGGATTATTGAAGGTGCTGTGGACTGGACGGATTATTCCCCGGGACTCAAGGTTCTTAATTATTTCAGTAAGGGACTCCATTGATGCGAGAGGCAAGCGATATTGCTTCACAAACACAGGAGTCATGCCAGGGTCCGTGGGGATTGTTGTTGTGTGGATGTCAGTGCGACCGCAGTCATATGAGTCTACCGCAAAGAGATCTTGGAAATCCAAGAAAACTTGTTTCAACTTTTGCTTTTGTTCCAGAGTCACACAGGCATCAGCTAGGTTGACTCTCTCTTCCACCATCTGCCTGAAGCCTGGAAAGACTTCTGGTTTGGCTATTTCAGCGGCCTCCTCCAGCTGGGTGGAGAAGTCCCTGGTCAGAGTGCTGATTTGGACTGGAGGCTTCAGGTGGGAAAGGCAGCCCTCATGGACCTGGAAAATCACCTCATCCCTCCTGAAGTCACAAGTCACATCTTCCTTACCATAAGGGCAAGAAGTGTACACCAGGAAGTTCCCCCCATGCCGGGTAAAAATCCTGTCTGGTGTTGTATTGTCATCACTGTCACTGTCAAAGCAGGCCTTGGGGATTGGCCCTAACAGTTCATTACCTAAATCTATGGAAAAATGTCGGTCATCAACCGCCATTCCAATAATGGTGCCTGCGGCTAGAGTAATACTCTTTAAGTCGCTGTTATCCACCTCTATTGGAATGGTGTCATGTTCTATGTTGACTAATGGAGTTGGGTTTACCCCCAACCCTTGCTGTTGGAGAGAAGCGTTTAGATGTATGTAAGCATCAGGGTTTTTCAAATGTTGTCCTCTTTTAACTTTCACTTCCAGGGAGAATTGTCGGGTCCTTTCTGGGATGGTGACTTCCTCTTTAATCTGAATTTCAACTGCATAAGGTAGCAATTGAGCTGACCTAAATGCTTTTTCCGGATCATCAAAGCCCATGGGATTATCCGCTAATCGGGATCAAGCTTTGAAGTTTATTAGGTCCAAACTAATGGCAAAGCGATTGAGAATGTCACTGCCTAAGTAAAAGGCGGCAGTGACGTCTCGCACGACCCAACAATTATGGACTATGCTCTTGTTGCCAATGGAGATTTTGAGCATACACCTGCTTGGCAGGAGGAGCTGTTTGGAATTAGGTGCTTCCAGGTCCATTTCCCATTTGTCTATCAGTTTGAATGTGGGAATGGCTGGATCTTTTGGGAGTTGGCGGAACATGGCTTCGCTGATGATGCTCTTACCGTTGTTCACACACACTCGAGCGAGAACAGAGTCCTTCCCATCATTTAATTGGACAGGGATGAACAACTGCTCTCCAATTTGCTGAATATCAGCCAGGCTCTGAGCTGATTTCACATCTTTCTGGACTATAGGAGTGGGAGTTTCTGATTGTGGATTAGTATAGAATCTCAGAGTGTTTCCTTCCAGCGTGGAGTACCACTTTAGACTGGAAGGAAGGTTGATTTTCAGAAATAGAGAGGACCCTCCATCACCAGTCTGTTGTCCTACTGCTATTACTGTCACGTCTGGAATTTGGTTGTTCTGGAAGTGAAATTCTACTTGGTCAGATTTTTGTTCAACCATGTGGCAGGTGCCATTTAAACTAACATGGTTGACACTCTTTTTCTTGGTCGGCTAGTCTGGGTCCAGAGGACCTTGTTTACGCAATCTATTAAGGGTGACAACCTCCTCAGGAGGTCATTCCCCAGTAAACAAGGGGTGCCCTCTGGAGTCACAACTATGACCGGGTGTTTCAACTTGTGTCGCCCGATCTTAATGTCCAAGTCTGCAGTCCCCTCAACGGGAATTTCCTTCCCGTCAAAGTTCTGCAGTTGTCCAGGAAGAGAGGTGAGAGGAATTTGGTAATTCTCTCCCCTTCCTGCATTCAGTTCGTCAAAGGCCTTTCTGGACAGAAGGGTAGCTTGAGATCCCGTGTCCACCAGCGCCAAAATTGTACCCTGCCCCTGTACTTGTACCGGGGCATAGTATCTTCCCTCCTTCTCCTCAAGGGGGCACAGATAATGCACATTTTTGGACAACTGGTGGGCTAACTTTCTGGTTTTGGACATCGCTAGCGAAGAGATTTGGGCAGAATTCTGTGGAGAGCCTTGGGAATCTGAAAGAAAAAGTTGGCAACTGGAGATCCGAGCCATTGTGGGTTCCCCTGGCTCCGGTTCTGGGCCGCCCCCCCCTTTTTGGAGGCAGTCATCAGGATGGGTTTGAACCAGGGGATTTTGGTATTGTGGGTTCTGGGATGAGATGATGGGCGGCGGTAGCTCAGTCTCCATATCTCCCCAGTCTAGATTGGAATCCCTTGGGGCCCATTTTTCCTTGGGAGGAGTTCCCCCATCTCTGAAGGAGAAGATCCTTTTCCCAGGATCTTCTGAGGATCCCTCTCCCTCAAATTGGAAGATCTGTACCTCCTCCTCAAACTGAGTCTGTTTGGGTCTTTTGTTTCTCCTACCCCCCCTCTGCTCCTTAGGAGGCAGACTTTCAGGGGCAAGAGATTTTGTTTCCGGTTCCTGGGTTTCCAGGGGCTGTTTACAAGTGAGGAAGGAAGCTTCCTCCAAGGCTTTACACCCCCCTTCCCTTTGTGCCTCCCCCCTGGGAAACGGTGAGTTATCGGGGTGCTGCCCCCGTCATTGTTCTGGAGCACCAGGTCCAGAGTTGGGTGCGTTCTGCGCCGGCATGCCGATCTGAGGGTTCTGCTGAGCCCTCAGTATGTGACCCAGATCCCGCGCCATGTTTTGAACCTGGCGCTCTAACTGGGAAACCCGCTCAGGCTGATACGGGGCCCTGTTTTCTCCCCTGGGCTGATCCCGGGAAGGGTAGCTATCCCTTCTTTGGTAGTACCCCTGGTTGGGAAGATTTGGATACCCCTCCACCCTTGGCCTCCCCTCTCCCGGATTCGGTTGTCTGGGCTCAGGGAATTGGTTAAAGAAGGGTGGAGGATTTTGGGGCTGGAAGTTGGGTGGATACCTGGGGAAAAAGTTCTGCCCAGGATTCGGAGAATTTCTGCCCTCCGGTGGGAAGTTAGGAGGAAAGTTCCCTGGGTTAGGTTCTTGGCTGGATCTCCCCCCTTGGGCTGGAGGAGTCCACACATAACCCAGGATGGGTCGATTTCCCTTGTAACGGGGACTTACATAATCAGGAGAGCGAGGGACCCCATTTGTGGGGCTGCCTCCTTGGCTCCCTGTCTGTGACTGGCCCGAGGATCTTCTGGGCCTAGCATTATTAGGTGCAGGTAGGTTTTTAGGCCCCCCCATCTCCAAATCCAAAAAGGGGGTGACCTTTACCTCTGCCACCTTGGCAGCAGCAGGGGTGTTGTTGGCTTTGCGGTTTTTGGGCGCATTATTTTTATTTTCTATTGGCTTCTGCACCTCATAGATCCGGGTCGCCTGTTCAATGACCCAGTCTAAAGATCTTTTCTCGTGAAAATCCCTCACGAGCTGGGTCATTATGTATTTGGGCAAGGCATGGAAAAACGTATTAATAAATTCTCTGCTATCCGTGCGCACCCTTCTTGCGGTCTGTGCAAAAGCACGCTTTAACTCCTGCACAAATTCTTGTGGGGCCTGATCCTCCCCACATTGTAAATTGTAGGCTGCCTTGCGAGCCTCTTGAGGATTTCTATGAGTAGAAAAATGTTTCAAGATGGCCGCCTTATAGGTGGACCATCTTAAATGATTTTGGTCCTCCAGCCCCGCAAAGAAACTGGAGTATTCCGGGGAGAAGGTCCACTTTACATATTGAATACAGCTTTGGCTGTCCTTCAAATGGAAAGTCTCCATCATTTGCTCAAACAACTCTAAGTGCTCCCAAACAGAATACTTGGCGTTCTTATGATAAGGCGTGATGACGCTCCTGATTGCCTTAATCTGCTTTAAGGGGTCCTTAAGCAAGGCCCTTTTTGTCTTATTGGCCCTTTTGGTCCGGGTAACCCTGGTCCATTCATCTTCTGACTCAGAGGCACTGCTCCCAGAGGTTCCCGTCTGTTCTTCCAGGTTTTCCCGGATTCTGCGAGCCTGGGAATGGCTGGCAGAATGCGGGGACCTGGTCTCCTGTGTCCTGTACCGCTCAGAGGAGTCTTCAGATCCCTCCTTGCTGCCAGGATTTGATGGGTACCCCCCCCACTGACCTAACTGGGCAGAGGTTTTCAGGATGCCCTTAATGGGCCTACTCTCCTGGGGTTCCCCATCAAATTGCACTGTGCTTGGGTGCCCATACCCGGATGCCCGCCCCTCCATTCCTGGGTGGTACTGGCCTATGAGCCCCATGCTTCTGGCTGGATAGTAATCTGCCATCCCTGTGGCCCTGTGCCCATGTGCGCCAGGGGACATGGGGGTGGCAGAGTCCAGGGACTGAGAGAAATAAAGGCCTCTGGTACTAGGGCTCCTGGGGTTATGCTCAGGAGTTTCTCTTTCCCAGCGAACCTGGTCTCTATCCGCCCCTGCTCCCTGTTGCAATGCAAGAGCCTGCGCCTTCAGTTCCTCAGTTAAGGCCTTACTAGACTCTATCAGTCTCTCGTGCATCGCTACCTGTTGTTGGAGCCTATCATTGTGCTGGCAGAGAGCCTCATTCTCTCTCTGCGTTTCCTGATTGGTCCTGGAGCACCGGGCCAGTCTTTGCTGCAGGAGGGTTACCTCCTGAGCTGTGTCCCTATTGGCCTGCTCCTTTCTTGCCAGAGCATCCTCCACCTTCCTGGTGTGCTCTAACTAGTTATGGTGTTCTTTTCGGAGGTCACCCAGCCCTTGGAGGGCCAAGTGATTTTCTTCTGTTTTTCTTTTTAAATGGCAGACTTCCTGGCCTAAGGCGTCTCTTTCCTGGCTAAGAGCCTGCATTTGTGCCGCCAGGTCGTCCCTCTGCCTTTGAAAGGCACCAGCTTTCTGGCGTTCTTCATCAAACTCTGCCTGGGTATCCAGGTCTTTCAAAATCAGCTTGTTGCTCTCTGCCTTCATTCTATCTAGATGACTTTGCAGGGTGGCTACCTGCTCCGTGCATGCCCTGTTAAAGTCTAATTGTTGCTCCAGCTTTTTCTGGCTCTGCAGTAAGGAGTCCGAACTGTCTTGGTGCTCCTTCTGCAGGGCCAGAAATCTAGTATCCTGGTCAGCCTTTTCCTGTTGCAGTATATCCATGTCCTCCTTTATTTTAATGATATACTGCCTACTATCATTTTCTGACTCTTGGCTCCTCTGCAGCCTCTGCTCAGAAGAGTCCAGATCAGATTGGGCCTTCTGTAATGCCAGCAGTTGCCTACTCGCCAGATCTTGGCCTTCAGCACATTTGTCCTGCATGGCTCCCATATGTAAATATAAATATGCCGCTACCCTGGCAATCTTGTTGTGCTCATCCTTGGCCTTAGAGGACATATATAGTTCACTCAGGGCCACATGTAAGGGACCCTGGTCTCTCCATGAATCTGACCCTGTTTCCGTGATCTGGGGTGCGATTGCTTGCAACCAGACTGTCTGGTCCTGATGAGTCCACTCACCTCTCACAAATAGCTTATGTAAGAAGTGCTCTCTGGCTATTTTCATATCTACCAAGGTCGTCATTCTGGAATTTGAGTTCCTTCCTGACTTACAGAACTTTGTATTTTATTTTTGCAAAACAGACCTTTTCCTTTGAGCGTTCCTTTGAGGAGTGCTTTACAGCGTAACACAGCGTGGTGATCCGACCGGATATGTGTATCTGGTCAGCTGGCACGCTGTATTAATCTGCACAAATGGTAGATCTAACCCAAACGTCCCGCTCGAGCCCCCAATTTGTAAGAGGATTCAATTCAACACTACAGCTAAGTCAATGCCTAGTCTGGGATACTGAATGGAAACCCTTATTAATATATCTTTATGTCCAGTTCATGCGTTCTGGATGACTACCCCTATATAACACCCCTCTCTTGGAATCCCCCTGACCCCACTGAGCCAAGAAGTAGTTCTGTTTTGCAAGTTAAAAGGTTTATTTGAGAATTTAAACAATATATATATATATCACACTTTATAATAAATTAATAATTGAATATCACACTTAATGTGAGCAGTAATCAATAATGGATAGTCTGGCACCTGCACACTTTTGAATAGGAACGGAAGAATAAGGTGGTAGAGAATACTTTATATAAGTTCAGATGGATGTAATGTTGAATGAAAAATGCAATACAGAAAATACTCAATATGATTTCAACAAAACAATGTAATCACTTTTCTCTGGCAATCCCCTCCCCCCTTTATGCAATGCAAGGAAATGGAAGGAAAGCACACAGTTCTCAGAAATGCAATCAAATGTAATTCAGTTCACCCCAGCAAGCTTAGACTACAGAAGTTTGAAACACAGGCCCAAAATGCTTTTATATGTGCTGGCAATGAAGTGAAAAATATGCTAAAATTCTTTTAATTCCCTCTAGAGGTTCAGGGTGAGTGGTGTCAAGTTAATATTAGTCCAGGCTCACTCTAGCAATGATTCAGGGATGGTTCTTAAGAGGCAAACGAATTTTTAGCAAGGAAAGCAAGGAAGCTGCTGTTTTCACACGTGGAGAAATTTGCAAATCGCGGTAAACTTCGCGAGTGCGTTTTTCACGATTGCAGCAAAAGTGAAAAGCCAAGATTCCCAGCTTTCAGAGGAAAGTTACTGCAAGTCTCTAAGACAAACGGTCACGGAGATATGAGCGATATGGTAAAGGTCGTTTTTCAGATTTGAAATTTTAAAGTTCAAAGCGACAGGTTACAGCTTGCAACTAGAAAATGACAGGTGATAGTTAGAAGACAGTTCTGGTTAGATTAAATAGATTGAATTATATTATTTTAACTAAGAGATTGGTTCTGCACAGTTCTGCTAGGTACTCACAATATATTTAGAAATAGAATGGGCCTCGCCACGGATCTGGTCAGGTTTTCTTCACTCGCCACGGACGGTCTCTGCGCACAGCGTCTGGGTCAGCTCTACTCTGCTGGTCTGGTCTGGGTCTCTGGTTCTGATCAGGTCTGTGGGTCCGGATACAGCGGTCTCCGGTTCAGCTGGTCTCTCTCTGGATACAACACTGCTCTCTGGCAAATGGCAAGAGTTCTTGCAAAGAATTCAAACAGCTCGCCTGGCTGTGAATAGTGGCAATGATTTGAGGCCTGCTAAAGAGGGATTTAGCTTGTAGTTGACCTCTCTGCTACAAATTCTGAAGTAAAGTCTTGGTCTCTGAAGGTGGATAGATTGAAGTCTCTATGTTGGCTCTCTGGAGGTTGATGGAGGTAAAGTATGGATTTTCCCGGCAGAGCGTCCCGCAGCAGATGGAATTGAATGTCCCTATCTGTCCTGACTGTCTGCTTTTATGTGTTTTGAAAATGGGTGGAGAGGCTAGCTTCCTAGGCCCTACCCCTCTCCACTTGTCATTGGCCACTTCATCCTCCTCCCCTTGATTGGGGGAATGAAATGAAGTGTCATCATGATGAGGTCTGTTTATGTTACAGAGAACCCACCCCTGTCAAATTACACACAATCTATATTTTGACCCAAAAGACATATTTGCACAGGTACACATTTGTTTAAAATTACATGCACCCATCACATATCACAGGAGGTATACCCTGTTCAAATCTGCTCTTCCTGAGAGCTTGCATTGAGAAATGGCAACATATTTCACTTTTTAACTGGTTTCGCAATATCGGACATTAACCCAAATTTACACACATGTGCGCAAGGAGTATGGACATTAAGTGATGAAGTGTCAGATTTTTAACATGCATACATTTTAAGTAATACCCTCTTAACTGCTAGTTTGCCCCCAGATCATGCCACCGGTTCTAAAAACCTCTTAAAATGTGGGCAGAAAAATCACAAGAATTATGGTATCATTTAAATAATTATGACAAGTCCGTACTATGAGTTATTCATCTTTTTCTAAAACCATATTCTGGCTCCAAAGGGGTGTGGTTTCCCCCCAGCACAAGGTTGAATTTCTGGTTTTTCCAGTTCTGCCAAGCCAGCTTGCTCTCACAGGCAGTGCTCCTCCCCTTTCCTTCCAGGAGGAAGCCACTTTTACGGCCCCCATAATAAAACATTTGCCTGGGCCCTGGAAGGCCCATTGTTCAAGAGGAAGCCATTTATGGCCACTTCAATAAACCCTCTGCCTGGGTCCTATGTTTAGTCTCTAGCAGTCCCTTGGTAATTCAATCAGAGAAGTGTCATATCCCTTTTGGTGGGAACAGCAAAAGGCAGCTAGGCCTGGGAACACAGCTGTTGTGCAAGTCTCATCTCCTGTCGGGGGTAGCTGGTGGGCAGAATTCAGTTCCTTAAGCCAGGCCCCAGCTAATGTCACTTTTAGTTACCCAGTTTTCTGCATTCAAATAAAACTAACCATTTTTACATATGCAGCTAGAATGCTGATTCTAAGTTTAAAACTATGACATTTAAACAATTGCAACCTATGTGACACTCAAAAGTAGGTCACTCATTTCTTTTAAACATTTAGATTTTTAGTGTCCTTCAGTCCAAATTTACTTAAACTGCTGAAATCCACAGCTCAGCCAGTCTTGTTATAAACCTTCAAGTCACTTCAGAATATAACTTTACATTGGATCCACCTCTCAGTAAGTCTTTCTTTGGCCTGCTTTGGGTTCATTTATTCAGTTTTACACAAAAAAAAATCTGGTGTTGTTTTAAAACGCCGGCTTTCTGATAGTGGTGAGTACTGGTAATGCACCCATTTTTGGGATTTAAGAAAATGAATTCCCCACAATTCTAGGTTGCTTTTGGCAATCAGCATTGCCATTCCCAATGGTTTCAGACTACTGTGTGGGTAGTCCAATGGTGGTTTTAGGCAGTGCCCTTCTGTGCCCATAACATCGGCAAAATGGGTGGCAGCCTATTCTTCATGCACTTCCCTGGGCATTTTCTGGGAAGCTCTGGCCATCATGATGTTTTCAATGCCAGTACTGCACAGTTTTTGAGGTAGGGCTTGGATGCATGGGTAAAAACATCCCACATACCTTTGATTGACACCCCATGAACAGAGTGACACACCAGCAAATATTTCAACATACAACACATGAAAGGAACATGAATATTCCTACCAAAAATCATTTGTTCTTTGTTCATCACTGGCCTGGTGAATCAATCAGCAGCTCGATTGACATTGCCTGACAATAACAGGGTTCAACTGTACCCAGGGTCTCACAACACAAACCAGCACACACAGAAACCAGGTTAATGTATAGTCTCTTGATGTCTACCTAAAACCATCAAAGTAAATGGGTAGCAAGTATGAGGTCAAAACAACATGCATTCAAAAGCCTTTAGGGATATCTTTTTTACTTAATAGATTGGAAAGGGAGTGATCACAAGGAATCAGAACCAGAATAACAGCCCCAAAACTAATTAAGCAATTCCCCCACCAAAAACTACACAAACTTGGGGGAGAAAAAGCACCTTGAGGGGTTTACACCATGTGTTAGGACACCATCAAGATTTCTATCTTTTTGGGTTTTGCTCCACAAATCTAACATATGAACCTTGCCAAGATATATTTCTAAGGTAGAGTGAATAACTACCCAGGCCCCTAAAATACACACAGGTGGTTAACCCTTGTACCATACTGGAAGTCAGAAAAAAATAAATCTTTTTCATTGAGGCCTCAGCCCAAGATTGAAACCAAACATGTACATGGATTCTCCTACTCTCAGCAGCAATCTAGGAAAAGAGCCTATATAAATCCCACCCTTCAAACACTCATTCTTGGTGTTTTGAGTCCTTGCATGTGAACATCTTACCTGAAGATTCTCTATGAAGATTCTCCGCAATCCCTGAACATGCTTGTCAAGCCTCTGAACTGTATCCTAAGGATTTCCCCAACCTCTAACCATCTGAGCAATCTGTGCAAACACAAGAAGGGAACATGCAAGAAAAACAAAAATAACGAATAGTTTTCAGCACACCGTGCACTGCAGTTTAAGTGTGTCTGAAGGCATGGGTACCCATTGCATGGATCTGCTTAACTGCCTAGTATTTATTATGTTTGGACTAGCACTAGACATTAACCGTCTGCGTAATGGACACACTGGTTAAGTACTCACTAAATCAAGGTTGTCCAACATACAGCCCGCGGGCCACAATGCGGCCCTCTGAGCCATTTCATGTGGCCCGCAAGGCTGAACAGACACGTGGACACTCCCTCCACAGTAAGGCAGTTACAGGCCTGGTGCATTTTTTTTAAAATGAATGTCAGGTCCGTAGACCCGAATTCTGGGCCATGGCGGGGGACTGTAACTGCCTCTGGTGCCTGAGGCAGTTACAGGCCCGGTGCATTTTTAGACTTTGCCAACTTTGCACCAGACCTGCAGATTAACAGTTTAATGATATCCACTACACTACAGAATAATTGCTCATTTTACTATAGCCAATATGATAGCTCAGTGGGTTGAGCGCTCACTGCTGCGATGTGTGTGTGATCTGCATGTTCGAATCCCTGCAAGGCCATTTCAGCCTTTCATCCGTCTTAGGTTGATAAAGGAGTACCAACACAGGTTGTGTGATATTGTATGCATATTTGTTCTATAAAAAAGAGCTTTAGTGTAAGTGCTATACAATAACATATTATCATTTGGCCTTGGACGTCTGTTTGCATTCACAGTCATTTGACAATATGGATCTATACACACAGATATTAATGATACATGTGGTGATCCATTCTTGTATGAAATGTGTTCAATGTTTGTCGGGTCATGGACCAGAGGGATTTTATTTCTGGGCCGTGGTGGAGGACTGTTGCTGCCTCTGGTGCCCCCTGGACCTATGGTAGCGGACATGCAGGCTGCAATGGATCTAGTTGCAGCTCACTCATTGTGCCCCCTGCTCCTCATGAACCCCCATAGTTGGTCAATCTAGTGGTGTCATCAGGAATCAAATTTAGGAGGGTCACAGAGGGGGCCAAAGGCAAGAGTAGGGGACCTGGTCAACATAGATACAGAAGATTTACTTGGCAACACTGGTCAAAACTATCATCTGCATAGTGAAGTACCTAATCACTAGTGCTATGGTATGCTCAGGCAGCATCAATCATGCTTTGTACAGGACAATGCTGGCCTAAATTGGGAACAACCAGCATAGACATGTTGCTACAGAGGCATATTTTGGGCACAACCAGCATGCCAATGTGTTACATCAGTGACAGTGCTGTCTTACAACACTGTGGACACATTGATCATTAAAACGTGTTGTGTTCTACAATGTTCTTGTCTGCTGTTGGTGACATGGAATGTACATGTTCCCCTTTAGAGCTGCTTGTAAACATATGGATTTATGGCCAGTTTTCCTACTGTAAAATGCACCATTTCAGCCCCATATTTGTAAAAAAGATCTTGTGGGGACCCCCCCAAACCCTCCCTAGATCGTTATAGCTCCCTGGCTACGCTCGGTCCCCCCACTGTTTCAGAAAAATATCAACACATACACACTAGTGGAAGAAATCACAAGAAACTAACCTTTGATCACTGTCCCTGACACCAAAAGCTATCTTTGGGACTGCATGGCTATCACTATCTGTGATGCTATTGTGTCAAAGGTCACACACCATCGATTTTGAATATAGTGCTTTGGGTAAGGGTGTTGACTTTTGGCTCACCGGCCCACCGGGTAACAAAAAGTTAATGCTTCAGCCCCACATTCAAAAAGGTTGGACAAGCCTGCACTAAACGAACGTAACCATGCCAAAATAGCACAAAAGCTTGTTTCAATTTTACTCCTCAAAAAGGGACCCATACTTGATTAGAGACTGTGTTTGGCCCACTTACCAAAGATTTCCCTCCACAGAAAGTCTTTGTTAGGGAAGGTAAGTGTCCACCATTAGAACCCAACACTCCCTTCCAGTGAAGAATACTGCAGAAGCCCAGTGGGGATTTGGGAGTGGGATAAGCAAGTGTTGTGAGCACAAGGGTTTCCTCAATTTTTTAAGGGGGCTGTGGTATGTGAGGAGAGATACAGCAGAAAAAAACGTACATATACTACTAGCTACCCACCTCTAACACACCGAAAGGTGGCTACTTGTCAGAAATTTACCTCACAGTAGGAATTTCATAGGATTATATCTCCCACCATAGACAAAGAAATGTGTTTAGCATATTTTAATTATTATATCAAACAACATGGTAAAACAACATAAAAAACCTATTTCCAGCATTCGTTATTTGTAGAAACACAAATGGGAGGAAGAAGCAGACACCAAAACATTTGCAATGTACAATTAGCGTGATGTTAGTAATGGTGTATTTCGATCGCATTTTCAGTTATACAACAACATGGTATAATAGCGTCAACATTTGAATATGTTTCTAGGGAGAAGGACAACACTGTTTCCAGACTAGACCATGCCCAAGGTCTTGTTCACCGCTGAAGAGAGTGGAGATAGTTTCATCACAAAGTACAGCATGGAGATCTTGGGTGATGTTACTGCAGTTATATCTATCTACCCATGACGAAATCAGACACGTCTGAATGTATGAGCATAAGGAGCAAATGTTTCCGGCTGTTGGCCAGAATTTTAGAGTAAATGTGTGTATTGTAGTTCAAAACATAGCTGGGTCAGTGGGGGGTGCAATAGGGAGGGTATTTAGTGGCTTTGAGAACAGGTGCTAGTAGTGAGTCACCCATAAATGAGGATTAAATTGCCTCTTCATGTGCAGAATGAAAATGTATGGCAATTTCTTGAAAAACAGCACAGTCAATCCATCTGGGGATTTCGTTTGATAACTTTAGCTTTTTCGTTGTGTCTGAGGTTGAGTAAGATTGTGCAGTTGCATAGCACGTTTAGATTGCTTATTTAGATTCTTTTGCAAAAACAAAAGAACAATATTGGGATAAGATCATCATTTGATCTTGTTCTCCTGTGATCCATGATCCCCTCTCATCTTTTAAAGCCATATTTGTATTACAAGTCTGTAAGGCTTTTATTTTACTATCACAGCATTATTATTTAGCTTCCATTAGAGTGAGTGAAATGGACCTATTTTGTATTCAGAAGTAAAAATGTAACTGAGTCTGAATCTAGTGTGTTCAGTTCAGCTCTGTCCACTTTTAATGTCTGTGGACTTTGTGAACCTCAAGAGAGAAAATAGCACATTTCAGCATTTGGGAGACGGGAAAGCATCACTGACACTTTTACCACACAGTTGAAATATAGGTTTGGTCTTGAAGTGGAAGATATACTTCTAGCACGAGGCTGGTGATACATTTCAAGGCCAACAATCATTGCATTTACTGTCACAGAATTATGCTTATTGTACATCCGACAAATCACCACAGAGTTTCACAGAGACCAGAAATTGCCACTGACACTGCCTTTACCCCCCTTATAATCCTGCAGTAAATTTACTGGACCAAGTGGCAGTAACAGTAAATGTGTTGGGCAGTAATTCCTGTGGCAGGACCACCAATCTTCTAATGAGGCATACAATACGGTAATTTGCATTTCCTGCCCTTTGTTCCAGAAACAATTGAACTGACTGCCTGCTCACAAAGGTTTTTGGAAATGAAGCAATGTTTCTAATGACTGACACGCTTACTTTCTATGATTGGCATTGCTCACTTTCATTCACACTGTGTGTACGTCATCTTGTCTTCTTTTTAAAAGGATAATTTGCCTCTGTTGAATTGGAAACACACAAATGCATACTCTTTGTTTTCCTAGGAGCTTGTAAACAAAATAGGTGATCGGTTTATTAAAAGTATTATTCTGTCAAGTAGGGGAGTTGCTAGGTCTGAAAAAGACCTGGGGCTACGCTGATGTCAGAACTGTTGGGACTGGGGGCTAGCTAGTCTTTTGGCTTTAGCTCCTGAGATTCTATCCGGGGCTACAACCAAAAGATCAGGGGCTATAGCCCCCTTAGCCCTCCTAGCAACGCCCCTGATGTCAAGATTACTTACTTATTTGCTTTCTTGAAAAAACAAACTAATTGTACCCGTTGGATCAGTCCAAATTAAAACAACGATATGTCTCATCGAAGCTACTGACTATCGTTAGTCCGCATGCCTCTCCACATGTATACATTTTAGCCTTGTTCACAAAGGCAGTGGTCTGCAATATGCAGCTGTCCAGATGTTTTGAGGAGCAACTCCCCTGATCCCTCACAATTGATTATGCTGGGCAGGGCTGATGGAAATTATAGACCAAACCATTTGGAGATCCAAAGGTTGTAAAAGTGAGAAAAGAAGCCATCTGGTTCAGGATTATCATTTAAGAATTACCGAGCACACTGACTAATCAAGTGTTTTCTCACATTAGATAATATGTTTTTTAACCCATTTTGCCCGCGTCCTTGTGCTGAAAGGTTTGATTGGTTCAAGATTACTGCAATGGGAATATTGTTTTCAATTACTGCTTTTAAGCTGCATTTGCTTCTCATAATATATCCAGATGGAGATGATTTGGGCGGGCGAGGGATTGTACCTACTGGAGAATTATTTCCCTTTACATTTTTAGTTACTAACCCAAGGGTACACATGATACTGTTTTGTGATGATACAACGCAGACTAACAGAAATCAAGTAGACCAGGTGAATTACCCAAACTATTTCCGCAAATCAGTGGTAAATTACCACCAAACTTGATTACCTTTAGCACCACTTGGTCCCGTGGATTTACAATAGTAAGGAGGGTGTTTTAAGTCCTCATTTCTGGAGGCCATATGACTCCATGGGGATTTTGCAGAATTACCAACAGACAAACAGTCTGCAGGGCGCATAAATTGCAATAACATAAAGAGACAGATTGTATTTTTTTTTATTTCGTGGACCAATTGTTTCCTTTGTAGTCTTTCACTTCACTTGTTTTAAATTCAGGACCACATGTACCAGCATGCTCACTGAAATGAGCTAAATAGATCGTAACTATATGAACATGGCAGTATGGCACGCTTAACATGGCAAAATTTGAGATTTTAAAAATAAGGTATAGCTTCGAACTTCACCGGTGAATTTTTCCGCCATCCAGTCGCTCCCAACATCTCTGGCGTCCTCTTATTCAGCAAGCAGCAGCTGAGCTTCTTTGCTTCATTATCGCCTATTCTTGTGAGGTGTTTTCGTTTCTAGTGTTACTGACCACTTGGTCGGCCGTGTACACAACGGCAAAGAGAACCTGGATTTCCGTGAGAAATGGGCATGCTGGGAAATTCTTAGCCATCAACACTCGAGTGCCTGTGCTTTGCCCAGTATGTGCGCGAGACCAAAGGGCAGGTGTTTCTTTTGAGTTCGAAAAAAAGGTCAAAATGTATTGCATCATAACTATAGTGCCAACCCTAAAGTGCTGCCCCCTCCCCACCTCCTTATTCATAAAGTGCAATAGGGGGGCTATGGTCCACACACAACCTGTGAAAATGTATCGGCGAGACCAGACTAGGACACTAATGTGGATAAACAGGAAACTAGATGTCTTTCTCTGTAAATAATGTCCTATTACTGGTTTAGAGCACAGTTCTTGGAAGCTTATAGGCTGTGGCTATATTTTTTTATACACACCCGATCTGCTTTTTCAACATTACAAAAAAAGAACACAGGCACTTCTGAGCGAAGCTCACTCAGGCAGCCTGGATATAGCTTTGAAGATTTTGCAGTTACAGAAAAAAATGTGATTATACAACATTTCTCTCCAGATGTTTGTTACTAAAACTCTCATCAGCCTTTGCCAGTATAGTCAATGGTGAAGGATCATGGGAGGTGTAGTCTAAAGCATCCGGAGAGTCACATTTTGCGACTCTTGCTGATAATCATATCATCTGGGTATTATCGTTAAAAGAAAAACTTTAAATCCACAATGTGCGTCCTTTGTTGTGCAGGTAAGCAGGGAAGACATTTAAACGTGGGAATTCTTTGTAGATGTGGGAAAACTTCAGAGCCAATAGGTGTGTGAACCACAAGGTAAAAGGTTAATCACAAAACAAACCCTATTTTTTAAAATGGTATGCTATTTCTATGATGATATCTGCATATTTGACACAAAAAGATAAGGTTGTGTAGACCATGGCCTGGGATATGCTAGTGCAGGTCTGGCATGGAAGTAGACCAGGCAGATTGGTAAGAAGAATCACACTTGTCACATTGCTGATTGAGCTACAGAAAAGTTATTTTCGTTGGAAAAGAATGATTTAAGACTGTTGCTGCAGAAAATCTTTCTTTTGTCACTTCCGCTGAGGTCACTTCCGGTGACGACCCTTCCGGTTGGCTATACTAATGAGTCCCCCCACTTCTTTTTCAAGGACTTGACCCATGGGTGTAGTTGATAGCTATCCATTGGTAATTCTGTATATCAGGTCTGCTTTGCTTTTTTCAACCTCATCAAGGGACAGTTTTATCTTGGTCTTTTAGCTCTGCTGTTGGTGTTCCTATTCTGAGGCTGAGATGTCAGGCTGAGATGTCATTGTGCCTCCATCAGTGCCTGTCTGCTGTGGGAGAATGGATGAACCACAATTGGGTGAGGCTAAATGGAGACAAGATAGAGGTGTTGGTGGTTGGCTCTCCCCCTGATCCTACACTTTGGTGTCCTACTTCTGGTCAGCCTCTTTAGGTCCTCTTCCTGTTCCGGTTGTAAAAGTGAAGAATCTAAGAGTGGTCATATCTGCTACACTTTGTATGGATGTACAAGTATTGGCAGTTTGTCAAGCCGGCCAATTCATCTCAAGATACTGAGAAAGTGATTCCTTTCCTACCCCTGAATCTTAGGCCGCCGGTGGTAGCTGCCATGGTCTTGAGTCGCTTGGACTATTGTAACTCATATGTGGCCCAGCCTAAGGGCATCGTCCAGCAGCTGCAATGTCTGCAAAATGTGGGTGCTCGTGCGGCAACGGGATCCCCTTATGGGGCTCATATCTTAGCAGTTTTGCGCGCCCTACATTGGCTGCCTGTGCCTCAGCGCATTAGGTTTAAGGCGCTCTGTCTGGTCCACTGTGCTTTGCACAATCTATGGGCGGAATATTTATGGGCCGTTATTTTCCTAATCAGACATTACGATCGGCCTCGGATGGTCTGTTGTGCGTACCGTCTTTTTGCTGCTCTCGTATTGGAGGACGGGCCTTTTCAGTGGCTGCGGCCCAATTATGGATTGACCTCCCTTTGGCATTGAAAAATCTGTCAAACCATTTGGCGTTCAGAAAGGCTTTGAAGACATATCTGTTTTAGAAGACCTATTAGTTTTAGATGGGCATGCTGTCGGTTTGTCTCCCTCTCTAGCGCCATGATACCTCCAGGTGACCGTGTGCTTTACAAGTATTTGTAACATAACATAAGATAACATAACATTCTAGAATGAAAAACAAAATGTTCAACAAATGGTCATATAATTAACTTAGTTAATAAAAGCTGTGGGGATGTATATTGTTATGTAACCGAAAAAGTGTGTTACTAAAATAATTGCATTAGTGTTATTATTTTTTATTAATATTGTTGTTATTACAGTTGTTAATATCATTATTAGTGCACATGATACATTTTGCTCTGCCGTTCAAAGTACATATTTTTGTTTAGATATTGCCCATTAGCATCGCGTGAAATTACTTTGCAGAAAGTTTCCTGGATTGAAATTAGAAAGCAAAGCTCAGTTACTGTGAAGCTTATCTTGCTCGCGCTCGGGCTCCAAATCAAACAGAGATAATCAAAGCTGCTTTTGCATAACAAGCTGGAGTGTACTGTTGAACTCTGATATAGTTTGACCTTACGAGTTAACAACACCACTTGAGCGCTGCCATCAGATACACAAAACAGGTAAAAGGACAGTTAAGATCAAAATGTTTGCAGGGTTGGGGCCCACCAGTTATGACAAAGTGATTACGTTTTGAACTGCACACTTACTTCAACAGGTGATACCTGCTTCTTCATTTGTTTTAGAAGTTACAAATAAACAATGATGCAGCAATTATGCGGATCAAAGAGGGCCAAAAAAGGGAGCAGTCTGCAGCAGTTGTATGGAGGCCACTGAAATTTGAACTCTGTAACCACCTCCATGCGGGAGAACTTTGGCACACTAAAGCCATCACGAAATCCATCATCTACTGTCCCCTCCAAGAAGCAGAGTGAAAAGGGTCAAAAAGGGAACAGTCTGTGGCAGTTGCATTGAGGACCAGGCACTTAGATCCCTTCGATCCCACAACCATCCCCCTGCAGCATACGCTGACACACTGATGCTGCCAGGACAGTCATCATATGCTGCCTCTGTGAAGAGGAGCAAAGAGGGGTAAAGAGTGAAGAGTGTGCAGTAGTCTCTGGGGAGCATGAAGTTGGGGAGGCCAGCTGCATGCCTTATGTTCTGAGGTTGGTGTGGCCCTCAATAGATGAATCTGCCTAGTGCTCCCTCTTTTCTTAAGACAAACTGGAGTACTAGAGCATGGGACAGGCTTATCATCTCATTGAATGGATTTTACCTTCTCTCACCTAATTATTGTTCACATTTTTATTTTGTATTTGTATTTATTTTATTTACTGAGCACTTTCACCAAAACGCTGTAACATAATGGTTTACAGCAGTACAATAAAAAGGACAATGAGGATAACATCAAAAACAGAAGTCAAGTGGATGAAAGAAAGAAGAAGATGTGTTTTTTATTGGGAACGAAAAATATAAGTAGAAGAAGCATGGATCGCTAGAGGAAGAACATTCCAATGCTTAGGTATAAGGAGCGAAAATGAACGGAATCGAGAAGAAGTGCAAGCAAGGTGGCTTAAAACTGGAAAGAAGAAAAAGAGATTGAGACTAAAGAGAATACGAAGGAGTGTAAAAAGACACGGGAGAACAAAGATAAGAAGAAGCAAGACCATGAAGGGCTTTAAAGACAAAGTAAAGACAATGAAAGAAGATAAAGATCAAAAGAAAACAAAGAAGCAGAACGCAGTGAAGGAATAATGGAAGAAAAGAAGGGCAACTGAAAGAAAAGGAGAATGGCAGAATTAAAAGCAGAAAGAGGTAATATGACAATTAGAAAGACCTTGCAAGAGAACCAAACAGTAGTTGAGTTGAGAAGAATCAAGGGAGTGAGTAGATCAGACGCTTAGTAGCCTGAAATGAAAGGAAAGGACAAGCACAACAAATATTATAAAGATGAAAATGAGCAGGGCAGGCAGTGTTAGAAATATGTAGAGCAAAGGAAAGAGAGAGGTGAAAGACGACTCCAAGATGATGAGGAGAGGGCGAAAAGGAACGGAAGGATGGAGGAAAACCAAGACTGGGAGGCAAAAGCATGGGGGAGGGAGAAGAAGGAAATATAAGGAACTCCATTTTAGAAGGATTCATTTGAAGAACCCGGAGGCCATCCAGGATTTGACAGCAAACAAACAAGAGGAAACAGTGTTGTGAAGAGAATAAAAGAATATAGAAATAGAAAAGAAAGTGTGTGAATCGTCAGCATAGAAATGACAGGAAAGATTACATGAAATAATGAGAGCAAACAAAAGAATAGTATATTAAGAAACAGAAGAGGACTTAGAATAGAACATTGTGGTATACCACAAAGAAGTGTATAACATGAGGAAAGCTGGCCTGACCAAGAAACAGAAATCGAGTGGTCAGAAAGATAAGAATTAAACCTTCTGAGCACAGACCTAGATAAGCCAAAAGTAGAAAGAGAGGAAAGTATAATAGTATGATCAACAGTGTCGAAAGCAGCTGATAGATCAAGAAGAATAAGAATGGATCATTTTTCATTGTAACTGCAGAAAGTAAGGTGTCAGCAACGTGCAGTGAAGCAGATACAGTAGAGTGAGTAAGATGAAATCCAGATTGCAAGGGAAGAAGAAGAGAATGACGATGTAGAAAAGAATAGACTTGAGTATATACAACTTGCACAAGATGTTTGGCTACAAAAGAAAGCAAAGAAATAGGTCAGAAGTTAAATGGACGAGAAGCTGCCAACAAGAGATTCTTATGAATAAGAATAATAACTGCATGCTTAAATAAAGATGGGAAAGAATCAGATTCAAGTGAGCAATTCATTAAAGAAGTAAGATAAGGAATCAAAAGAGGATAGATAGAAGGAATCAAAGCAGAAGGAATAGGATGCAGTGGGGATGCCGTAGGATGTGGCTGAGTCAAGAATTGAGAAGTATCAGAGTCATAAAGAAGAGAAAAGGAAGAGAGTGTAGGAGAAGTATCAAAAATAGAGGACATGAAAGGAGAAGAACACAAAGAAGAAAAGGATGAACCAACGGTAATGACTTTAGAAGTGAAGAAATCAGCAAAGTCAGTTGCCAAAAGAGGATAAAAATGAGAAGGATTGGGTGGGTGAGAAGAAAGAATACAGCTTAACAGTTGGAAATGATGTTCAGTAAGTGCTCAGGAGCACAAGACGTCTTCCAACGGCATTTAGGCTTATGCAAGGCAGAGCAAAGGGAAGAAAGAGCGGGAGAAAGCCAAGGTTGAGAGAGTGTTTTAGAAGGCAAAACGGATGTGTGGGGTGAAGGTAATCAAGTGTAGAGTGTAAAGCTCAGTCAAGGTGAGTAGAGGCAATCTGCTGAGAGAGAGGAAAACTGAGTTTGGAGGGAAGTGTAGACGAGAGAAAAAACATAAGTAGTAGAGTTAAAAGAGTGAAGATCGCAATGAAAAAGAGAAATCGAATTAATTTTATCAAGATCTGTTTTATATATTTTCTCTTATGACTTTGGCTGGAACTCTTAAGTGACCTTACTGTATCTTCAGTTGTGCCACTCAGCAAACATCAAAGGGAGATTATTCCTTGTCATGATTTTCTCTTCCTTTATCTTCTGCTTGTTCATAGTTTGTGGATGCTGAACACTGAGGCTACTGTCAAGCAGGTGGTGAGAGGTGGAGTGAGACAAAGAGTGCAGCTTGAGTCTCAGACATTCTCACCCACAGCTTGTTGTCTTTTTCTTTTAAACATAACGAAATGGAAAGTGTTATGTTGTAGGACACCCCTCTGATGGGTGGCACCCTATGACCAGGGTTGAGCAAATGGGAACGTTGCACCCTTGGGACGTATTTCTGTACCGATGTACCCTTGTGGGACTCCTATTCCTAGCCGGTCTGAGGTGCTCCTTACACGCTTGGAGCCACACAACAACTAGCCACGTGGATTGGATGGAGGGTCTTCAGGCCTTCTCGTGCTCAGCACCTTCTCTGCTGACGGTCATACAGCCTCCTGCTTGCCCTGTGTGCAGCAAACTGCCAATGGGTGCAGGTGGAGGACATTCTCACCTTCCCAAGCTTGGTACATCGCAGAGGTGGCACGACAACAGGATCGATCCAGCCTCACTGAATTTAGGTGCGTTTGGGCTCCTTGATACAGCCCCCACCTGAAGCGCTCATTATAGCTACAGGTCACGAGGCAGGACGGGAGCTTCATGTCCTCCTTGCCGTCCCAGCAAGGAGTTCAATTGATAAACAAACAAATACATAAATAACCAAATTATAAATACATTCCCCTACCTCCCAATGGTGAAAGAATATAAGGACATTTTTCATTACATAAATAATGGCACACTAACCGCAAGAGCACTTTCACACCAGATATAGATACATTGCATCTTGGGGAGTGATTTCTTGTAGCCCCCGGATGGGTGTTTGTACGGCCTGAAGTCCCTACCATATTCAAAGGGCAGTAGAGAAGACCACACACTGTTACCACACATGTTTGAGGAAGATCTTGCAGTATCCTCATCATCCAGAAACGCCCACACAATGGACATCGTCCATCAGTTGGCCCAGCGGCAACCCCAAGTGGACACATCCCAAGAGTATTCACTGGCGACCCTGTCCCAGAATTTTATGTTATGGGTGCCCCAGTAACCCTGGGCCCCTGCTGGGACATATGGTTGGAATGCCCTGAAACATTTTTTGTCGCTGCCCGCAACAATAACGATGAGGCCAAGTGGCCCATGCTACTCTTTTTTGCTGGAGGAATGGTTCACCAGATATTTAAGACACACTAACCAAGGGATGACATTTCAGAATGGGCCAATTTCTCCTCCTCTGTCCGGACTTCCACCTCTAAAATGCTCCTTCTGGGTGACTTCAACATCCACCTAGATTCTTCAATCACAGCCTCCAATCTCTTCTGTGACCTCTGCACCTCTATCACCCTCGCTATTCTGCCATCTGGACCTACCCACTCCACTGGGAACACCCTCAATACCTTCATCCATACTGATCTCTTGGTCTCTACCACGCTCTCCACCCCACTCTCCTGGTCTGACCGCACCCTCCTTTCCTCCGACTCGGGACCTCTCAGCCCTCTGACCGAACCTCCCCCAGCTCTGATGGCCTCGTTTGCATACAGTTGCTGGATTTTCTTTCACCTTCACCCCCCCCCTTCTCCAACTACTGACTCAGCTATTGGCTTTGCTCTCACCAATCTAGATCTTGCTATCACTAACACTCTCATTATTTTTTCCCCTGTCATTAGGATACATATGAAACCTGTAACCAAATGTAACACTTAGTACAACTCTGATCTAGTAGCCCTGAAAAGCAAGTGCAGTGCTGCTGAATGGAAGTCGCAGACCTCAAGCTCATCCTCTGATAAACAGGCCTGTTGCCTTCTCCAAAGGCAATATTGTCCCTCCATTACCTCCAAAAAGAGGACACACACCCAGGCCCGTTGCTCTGGAGCTTCCAACAACATAGCTGAACTCTTCAAAATTTGCAAGGAACTTGCCAACCTACCTGCAGTCTCTGCCTCACCTTTTCCTCCGCATACCCTCTGCACTGCACTGGCCTCCCACTTCACTGCTAAAACTCCGAACATCCTGAGTTTACTCTCTTCCTTCCTCGCCCCTAGCCCCAACCCCTGCCATCCTTGGCCCCTCCTGCTCTCCCATCCACGCTTTCCTCCTTCTTTCTTGCCACTTTGGACAAAGTCACTAGAGTGTCCACTCTATGAAGATCTTTTCCAAACAGCTCTCCCATTTTCTTCCAGAACTATTAGGACAATATCGCTCCCTGGCCACTAGACTTGTGACTTCTGTAAACACTTTCTTGCCACTGGGACCTTCCCTGCTTACCACAAGCACTCCTTTTTGCAGCCCCTCCTGATAAAGCCTTCCGCCGACCCCTCATGCCAGCTAATTACAGCGCCATCTCTCACTCCCTTCCTTGGGAAACGTCTGGAGAAGTTCGTCTTCCCCAACTTACCCAACATACTGAGCTTGCTGGTTGCCTGTACGACCATCAATCTGGATTCCGGGCATCCAGCGTGTAAGGAACCTATGGTGGCAATAGTAAAGACAGACAAAAGTGATCACAGTTCAAGGGTGTTTATTAAACTGTATAAATGGGTTAGAAAAACGCCTAATCTAAACCTAAATCTAAGATGGGAGCAAGCTGCAACCATCAAATAATAATAAGGCAGTCCTAGTGGCGTCTTGTCAAATAAAAAGGGCAGATACTAAAAAAAAGAAATATTTCAAATCCTTACTGCTAAGTTACAAAAGAGTGCGGAGTAATGTTCACCGGAAAGAAAGAAGTGTTCACAAAATGATAAATCAGTATGGTATAGCTGTGGTCTCCCTTTCCAACATTTTTAGCATGGGGAAAGGTGGGACTCCTGAGCACAGAACACTCCTGGGCTTCTCCAGCACAAGTTTATAGTTCATTTCCAAAATATCTGGGCCTTATGTGGCCAAGTCTCTTTCACATAAAGTGTCTTGCGTCAGAGGAACTGAAATGACAAAACAACAAACAAAAAGTTTCATCAAACAATCTTCTTTGTTGGGCAACTACCCTTCATTTTAAGATCCCCCTCTGCCGGGCTTCGATCCTTCATTCACAAGGTAACATTCAAGAGTCTCAATGTCTTTTTAAACAACCATTCACTGTGGACATCCCTGGGTCGGGTTCACTCTTGCCAATGCAATGTTCTCGGGTGTATTATACTTCACCCCAATTCACAGGCACCCCTCCATCGGGTTGATATAGCCATTCTAACACAATGTTCACAATCTCATCAGAAAGTGCGGTTCCCTTCCCCTAGCTTTCTCCTGGCATCCCTCCATCAGGTTCACATTTGCCACAGTTCACAAGACAGTTCCTTTAGACCCCTTAGGTTCTTCCCTTTACCTAAGTCTGGATCTCAGGGCACAGTCAGGTCTTCCGTTGAGTTCCCAGCCATGCTTCCCTTAAAGCCCTTAATACAATTCACTTCACTTTTTTCTATGTGTCAAAGACTTTCGAGTGTACAAGGGGTTTTGCTTGACCCTTGTATGACCACCTTAACACCGCACGCTGGCCTCCTCTGAGGCATTCTGGTACTGGTAGCCTCAACAAAGGGGACCAGCCAGAGTCTTTCAAATGAGCACTAGCGCGGCACCTGACCACTCTGCCGCTGGCCCTTCAATGGGCGTTCCCAAAAGTTCAAACACACACAAGTTCTTTGTTCACAAGTTCCTTGCGTTCATAAAATGTTGCCAATTGCAACCTTCAGCTCAATACAGTCCGGCTTACTATCAGCTCCCTCTGACACACCAGCAGTGTTGAACTCATTGGTGTTTCTTGTCTCTGGAGTCAAGGATGATACCACGGTAGCAGGCATGTCTCCCTGCCTTGGTTATCAGTGCGGGAGAGACTTGTGCACCATTGACATCTTATATCACACACCAGCTGTCATTCCCTGTCTTATAATTCCTTTCACAGAGGTTTGTGGGTCTGGGTTGAAAAGGGCAGAGGCACATCCCTTCTTGTCATCCTTTCGGGTCTCACCGTCTTCCTTCTCCATTTGAACTCCCATACTGGAATAGCTGCCTCCTCGTGCAGATGGCCTTGTTCATAATGTGCTCTCATGCTCTGCCTTTTATCCCTTTGTGGAAGTTAAAGGGCCATCAGGTGTGTGTGGTTCCTGTCAATTGCCTGACTATGCCTGACCCTTGTGTTGGCACATGTCATGTGAACGGCGTTGGTCTTAGTCTGTTGTCTGTCATGGTGTGAGAAAGTATTTGGGTAGGAAAAGGATGGGTAGTTGGTCAACTCGGAAAGGTGAGATTTCTAAGGTTTGTGAAATGAATAGTGGGCATTGTGGGAACGGTAGTGTTTTGTCAAAACAGACTGGAAATTCAGGAAATAATAATCAGAGGAACTTGTAGAAGAATGACTGGGAATATTCGGATAAACAACAGGAAGACAGGGATTCTGGGAGATGTAGTTTCCTAGTGCAGAAGGCTTTGAGTTCCTATTGGATTCACCAGATGCAGAGGGGTTTCTGGATTCGGGTAAGGCAGACTATTTGGGTGGAAAGGAGGTTTGAGTTGGAACACCCTATAAGGCCTCAAGGACTTCATCCACTTTGTCCTCTTCCCTGATAGAATACTGCCTCTTACCTGGGGTTTTCCCCCAAGCACAACCCTGGGCCCCCGACCTAAGTTATTCTCCCTCGCTAGTCCGCCCCCAGGGTTGCAATCTGAGAGTGTCAGCCCTTCCCTGGTCACCTGAATAAGGGATTTTCGAGGTCTACTTGGGAGAATACCTCAGTGTTCTCGCAAGAGGCACGGAAACTGCTCTCTTGAACACCTGTGAAGACTTGCTCACATCTCTTGAATCCAACTCACCTGCTATTCTCATTTTGCTTAATCTCTCTTCTGCTTTTGACACGGTTAACCACTCCAACCTCATAAAACTGCTCCATGATACACTTGGTGTCTTTGAGCGGGCACTGGACTAATTGACCTCCTGCCTCACTGACCGTCCATCCCAGGTTATCCTGGATTCTTTCTCCTCAGCCCACTCTGCTCTATCCTTTCGCCTTGGTTCTTTAACATCTATCTTGCTCCTCTTGCTCACATTATCTCCACTTTTGCCCGACACTTTCAGTGTTATGTAGATGGCAACCAATTTTTCTTCAGAATTCCCTCTGCATCGCTTCTGACTTCCTCTGTCATTCCTGATTGCCTGCCTGCTATCGAGTCTTGCTGTCCTCCAACTGTCTCAATGCCAGCAAGGCTGAGATTCTTCCTATCAGTCCCTCTTTTCTCCCTTCACTCTGGTGACCCTTGATGGGCTCTCTGCCCTCTCCTTCGACTCAAACTCTCTTTCTTTCATTCCTCACATCCTGGAACTTGCCAAGAAGGCCCCTTTCCAAATCTACCTCCTCAGAGGCATCTTCCCTTTCTCACTTTTCCCAGAAGTTCAATGTCTACAAACCTCTAGGTTCTCTCCAGGTTGGACTATCATAACAGCCTCTTCCTTAACCTACCTTCTTCTTTGTGCCCCCTCCAGCTAATCCAGAATAGGGCTGCGAGAATTATCCTTGGCCTTAAGCCCAGGGGCCTTATCTCTCCAGCCCTAAAATCCCTCCACTAGCTCCCAGTTGCAGCCATGATCGAATTTGTATCCCTGTGCTTCATACATAAGGCAGTCTGGAGCTGGGGACCATGTTATCTACAACTTGCTCTCAACAATAGTCTCCCTCCAGATCTGTCCGAGACCTCGGCTCCATCTCTCAGCTTGTCAAGCCCTTCTCTAAGCAGAGAGCGGATGGCCGTTCCCTTGCCTCGGCTGGCTCCCTCCTTTGGAACAGCCTCCCCCTTTTTCTCCGTCTTGAGCCAGATCTCAAGTTCCCCAAGCTCCTGAAGACGTTCCTCTTCTCCTCCTCTTTCCCTTTCTCGCTTCTGTATTAATCCCCACAGTCGCTGTGATTGGTGGCCTGGCCGTTATGTGTCCTTCTGGGTCCTGGCCTTCTGTACGATCTCCCACAGCATCCGCACTCCCCCTGCACTTGCCTTCGGGTACCACTTGGCCTGTGTTGTCCCACAGGCCTACACTTACTTATGAGCTGGTGATCCCACTACCACCTAGTGGTCACTTAGCTGTGGCCTTTGCAGCTAGCTCTCTGGCATTTACCTGTTGCCATTGCAATTTGCTCTCTGCCACTTCACCCCCTTTGGAACCTCTAGCACTTACCCCGTCTTCCACTCTCCCTTCTCTCTCTCTCTCTGCACGTGCACAACCCAAATGTTCACAAGGCCTAGTATGACCCCTGTTATTAATGTTTTTCTCATCATTGTTGTTGTGTTCAATTTTCTTGCTGATCCCTTGTTACCTTCTTCTCCCTGTGCCCTGTGGGTGCTTTGAAATACTATTTATTGATGTATAAGCGCCTTACAAAACCCCAATAAAAGAAATTAGAAAATGAAAATACACGGTCACAAAAGATGCACTAACTGCCTATTTCAGGGCATGTGGTGACTTAAAGGCAGGGAGTCCAACTACACACTGGTCCATCAATGCAGCTGAAAGCCCTATGCCACAGGAAAATATGATTTCATTTGAGAAAGTTAGGAGAGCTCCACACACTGGAAATAGCAGACATCATTGAAAGGATAGTGGAGCCTCCCCATAGGGCTCACCATTTTTAGTAGCATACAAGCCCAAACAAACTGACGAGATGAAAATATACGTGGATATTCGACTTCCAAACAAGACAACAACATCATGGCAAATTTGCTTGATCGCGAAAGCTCTAACTGCTGCCTCTTTGACATCCATGTCACTAATAGTCCAAAAGTGGTGCATGGTCCATTCTTGAATCTGAGAGCACTGCAAACAGCACGTCACCCTACATCTAGAACTTCATCATCAGTTTGACGCAAACCCATGAAGGGTAACTGTTGGGTATCTCACTGTAAAGACAATTTGAGCTACATTGACTTCTGCACCACGCTAATTTTACCTGATCTCTCCACTGTTCTTCAAAGTAATAACAGACGGGACACAGAAAATTACCTCTCTCGGGTACGAACACTTGCAAGAAGCCATACAGAGTTTGGTGATGCCTCACTAAATAAAACCGTCCATTGGATGCTAAAGGTTGCCTCTACTGAATATGTAGCAACATTCTGGCAGTATCTAGTATCCCCTTATCCCCAATTGTTAGGTCTTCAAATCCAATTATCTCACATGTTTCTAACTCATTGCTGACTAATGACTCTAACCCACCATCTATCATGGTGTCCTAGGCCGCTGGCTCCCTTTGCATCACCATATTGAAATCATGAAGTGACAATGTAAGCCCTTCTCATGTCATAGTCCTAATGACAGGTTGTAATCATGTATTACTGCTCATTTCACATATCGTTCACTCCTCTCCAGGAATATAGTGGAGCTCAAAGGTAGATTGAATGAATACGATTGGCAAACATTCACAGAAAAGCTTGACATCCTATTATTCCAGCAGATATGTTTTTTCAATTAAATCTTTAAATCTGGGTTTGAATGCTTTATTATCCCTGCAAGGAAATGTGAGAGAGGGTGTCCAAGTGGAGTTTTTGTACTTGGAGTTGTATTGTTCTTAATGCCCAATGTTTTGGATATTCAGATTCTGTTGTGTTGCCATGTACGGTAACTATTTCCTGCCATCCATGTTAGACCATTGACACATAGGGCCTCATTACGAGGAATGCGGTAAGGGGTTAACGGCACCGGTAAAGGTGCCAAAGCGGTTAACCCCTTACCGCCCCATTACGAGGTCTGCTCGCGGGACCCGCTAAGGACGCCTGGTGTACCAGGCGTCCTTAGGGGGCCCCACGAGCAGCCCAGGAAGCTAACAACGGGCCCATAATTAATAGGCCCGTTGTTAGCATCATCCCCATTCTCATTGAGCCCTATGGGGGCTGAAATGAGAATGGGGATGTACTGAGTCCGGGTTCCTTGAATGGGGAAATACCGGGCCCTGCAAGGTCGGACGGCCCGGTATTTCCCCATTCAGGGAACCCGGACCCGGTACCCGTTATGGGGGTAGCTATGCCGCAAAAACAGCATGGTTACCTCCATCCTCATAATGAGGTCCATAGTGTTTGTTCTCACTGGGCTAAACTAGAGATGTGGTTTTCCCAGGTAGAAGAGAGATATAACCAGCAGGTGGGGGTATTTCAATGCCCAAGTTTACTCGCTAGACAAATTCATGCCTATCTCAGAAGAGGAAGATTCGGTCTGGGATATACCGGAGTTAATATCTGCCTGCCCACTGTGTCATTATTGGATTGTTGCTATGATGCCATCTTTTTTTTGTAACTTGGCTTAAGGCCTTGTAAGGGGCAATAAGTGGGCTATTCAAATGCTTGACATAACATACAACACAACTTTTTTTCAGCAATGTTTTATTAGAATCCAACAGGTGTCACCTATGGGCTAACTTAAGGAGAGCTTTTGTAGATGCTCCCTGGCCTTTAGGATAATCACATCATGGAGTCTTAAAACTATTCATAAAAGTCTATCTCCCTCCAGAGATGCCCTATTCGAACAACCAAAGTAAAAAATGTAGCGGTCAACGTTAAATTCAAATCTATCCTTCATAGGACCTTTAGCCTCCAAGAGAACTCTACGCTGCAACAAAATTATTTTCTAAGTTTATCCAATCAAAATTGTTCATCGCCTAGCCTTCCAAAGACTCTCCCTATTCTATAAACAAGTACATGTCAAATGTTTTCAGAGGGAGGCAGCCCCCTGCAGTAACTCGTGGTTCTGACTTCTGCAGGATCACTGGACCAAAAAAACACAGCCTCTTGGTCTTTTAACACATTAACCTTCTTAGGTGACTCCATAACCTCGGGTTCCCTCAAACTTCTTTCAGGCCTTTCTAGGATATTGGATTCACTTAGACTTCAGTAAGGCCTCACCATTACATTAGATTGACTTAAAACTCCCAGAGGTCTTTCCAAACTCTTTCACACAATCAGTCTTTTCTCAGATGTCTCCGCCACCATGAAATCTCTGAAAATATTGTTAGTTCTCTTCACAACCTTGCATTCTCTCAAACATCTCTCAAATCCCTCCATAATCGTAGATTTTCTCAAATTCTCTGAGGTCTCTCTAAGACCTTGGCTTTGCTTGAAACAACAATATAGAAAGAAAAGGGTATCTCACACCAATCTCATTTATGATACTTTTCCGATATCTGGTATAGCCACCTTCCTGCCAGTGGCTATTTTTCTCAGATTATTTAAGGAAACACCTTGTCTTCAGGCTGCCGGGTTTACCTCTGGCATACCTATGCCAGAGGAACAGTTGCATAGCAACTAGCAAACATCCTACTTCTTCCCAGGTAGTCTGCTTCCTGTGAATACAGTAAGTAAATTAAACCCTGTCTGCTTCCTTCCTGCCTTTTCCCTTGACTGGCATGTACAGCTTTCTTTTATAGGGCTGGGCCAATGAGTGGTTTCCCCAGAGAGACCAGGATCAGTCAAACTATTGTGAGTCTCATTTTATGTGCCCTGATTGGCTTGTTCTCTCATGATGCTGCATTTGAAACTCAGAGTTATTAATAGCTTCCTTTAGGTATTGGTCAGGGTTTCATTGATGTTTAAATTGTATAACAGTTGGCTCTTAGCTAAGTGCTATTTTGGACCTTGAAACATGGGTGCACATGCTTCCAAAGTGTTGAAACATGTAGTGAGCACAGTTTGCTGTCACACGCAACCAGGAGTTTTCTGGTCCTCACTCAGAAGGTAAAATATTTGACTGGGTTTCTCATGAAGCTATCATTGGCTGAACAGTTGACCAATGGGATTGGCATGAAAACTATGTACACCTTGACAGTCTCAAAAGATACCAATTTATATCACATATAATATATACATTTAAGCACCCTCGGCCATATTTGAACCTTTGCCATTCACCTAAGCTGAGGAGATTCCTAGTGCTACTTAGAATTGATCATCTTCCTGTTTTGGTGGTTGTTGGTAGTGAAAGGCAGCTGATGAGAACAGAACGCTTCTGATGCATATGTAGGAATAAAATGATAAATGAGACTGCCAAACATGTACTCACAGAATGCCCCAACATGAGGAAGGTCTATATTACCTACTATGGTAGAATTGTATATCATTTGGAATCAATAAGTGAACTTCCCTTTTGGCTAAAATGCATTAACACAAGAAATCTCAGTCTTCCTATGTCATTATTTAATGTCTGGTCTGCTATTGAGAAACATTTGAACATATGTACATAACCATCTGGAACTGTAACTCTGATATATAAGATAAGAACACAACTTTTCTATTTATAGTATATGTTCTACCAGACGAGTTGTAGTTAGTGGAATAAGACGCCCTCAAATATGTGGGTATCAAATGTGGCTTAAGCAACTAGGTAGTAATTGAAACTGCAGTTAATAATTGTTGGCTCCTTATCATTGCTGATGAAGTGACCAAAAAACGCAAGTATGTTAGTGATTCTCTGCTTAAGTTGGATTAATTGGTTGATGATCTGATTGATTGCCTGTGGTCAGTTGGATAGTATGATTTTATTTGTTTTGAGTTTGCTTTCCAGACACTATATGATCTGATATTTATATAACTGTGTGTTAGTATGTATTTATGGAAATGTATTGTTTGTCTTATGATTTGGGATTTATTATGTGTAAAGTTTCTTTGTAAACTATATCACATTGAATAAATAAATAAAGTTTATTTTCACTCAATAATCAGCCTTCTGAAAACTTCCATGGTCAGCCTTTTGTGAGGGATCAGAAAAGAGAGGAAAGCCCAAAATTAAAATATTCTCAACATTAGCCATTTTATTAACAGAAAGGTGTTTGATAAAGGCCTAACTTTCCCTAGCATAACACAAATGTCCCTTCCTATAAAACTGAAACTAAAGCAGGCTGACCTTGTGTCCAAACTAAATCTTGCCCTCACACTAACATATACATGCAAAAAGTACAAGGTAAATGTTTCAACTCAACAACAATGTGCAACAACCCAAATATTTAACTTCATCCAAAATATTTCTTGTGTCCTGGGGTTTGTTCCCTTCAGCTGGATTGTTTCAGGAAAATTGTTCACAATGTTCTGTGTAAAGACCAATCTCTTGAAGGAAACACAAATGTCTCTGTCTCTTTTACCTAATAATTTCCTCAGAATGGCAAAACACATGTTCCCCCCACAACCCTGGGTTGAAAATAGCAAAGAGGAAATCTCTCCCAGTCTTTCAGAATTGCTAGGAAACATTTCTTTTCCACAAGACTAGTTGTAATATGGCAAAGGAAAGTATGTCCTACTTTTCAGGATGTTCAAACAAATGTATTCTCTCCAATCTCTCTCCCTGGCTGTTCAACCAGTATCTGGCACTCCTTGCCCACCGCATCGCCGTCCTCTGCCCCAACTTTCAGTGCTATGCGGACGATACCCAGCTCATTTTCAGGCTACCCTCGGCCTCCTCCTCTCCCTCCCTCATCTCTGACTGTCTGTCTGCTATCCAGGAATGGTGTGCTGCCAATGACCTCTGCCTTAATGCTAGTAAGACTGAGATCCTACTCATCGGCACACCCACTCCCTCCTTCCCTGCAGCTCTCTGGCCGGCCTCTCTTGGCCCTCTTCCTTCTCCTACCTGCAAGGCAAAAAACCTCGGGGTCATCTTCAACTCCACACTCTCCTTCTCTCCTCATATATCTGACGTCTCTAAGAAGTCACATTACCAGCTGCACCTCCTCAGAGGTATTCTTCCCTTCCTCTCCTTCCCCCAGAAGCTCACTGTCTCCCGAGCCCTGGTTCTCTCGAAGCTGGACTACTGTAACAGCCTCTATCTTAATCTGCCTGCCTCCACTCTCCGCTCTCTGCAACTCATCCAGAACAGAACTGCAAGACTTGTCCTTGGCCTCAAGCCCAGGGACCGTATCTCTCCAGGACTGAAATCTCTACACTGGCTCCCAGTGGCTGCGAGGATTAAGTTCAAAACCCTCTGCATTGTCCACAAGGCCTTCTGGGGCCTAAATACCTTCAACTCTCTCTTCCTAAATATCTTCCTTCCCGAGCCCTACGCTCATCCGTCTCCAACTCCCTCAGGGTCAGCCGCTTCTCGAAGCAACGAGCTGGGGGTAGATATCTCTCCGCGGCAGGGGCCTCCCTCTGGAACAGCCTTCCTGCCTCCCTGAAACTTGAGGAGAACCATCTCCGGTTCCGGAAGCACCTCAAAACCTTCCTCTTCACTTCTGCTTTCTCTCTCCCTCTCCCCTGCTAAATTCTTCACCAAAACTGCACTGATTCTGCAACTGGGCCACTCTCACCGACCTCGGTCCTGGGCCCAGTCACTCTTCACTTGCACTGCCTCTCTGTCAACCCCTGCACTGCGGGACTGTCTCTGTATCACTACAGCCCCCCCAGCACTTGTCTGCACTTACCTTGCACTTGCCACCAGCTGGCCCTATTTATTTATTATTTTATTTCTATTCTACTTATTTGTATTGCACTCCCCCCCCCCATTCCCCTTCCCCTTGCACTTTTTCCCTTCCCCCTACCCCTGCACTTGCGCGGTCTGAATGACACCTGGCCTAGTAGGATCGTTGTCTGTCTTCCCCTTGTTCCCCCCTCCCTGCCTCGTCGCGCCTTGAAACACTTGTGTATAGGCGCGTTACAAATGCCATATCATATCATATCATATCATATCAATAGTGATTCAGGTATGGCAAAAGGCAAGTCTTTTCAAAGTTTTTGGTTGACAAAATGTTCAATTGAAACAGCAATGCAATATGAGCAAGTCTCTCTTTAATACATCCGCTCAAAGTAAGTTTCCCGTTACACTCTTCTGCCATGAAACTTGTCGACTGAAAACTCTTGATATCCTGGTTTATTCTTCTGCCAGGAACATTCCCCTTTTGGCTCGCATAGATCCCCTGGTGTACCTGGCTGCTAGGCATCTCTTTACAAAAAAGGTTCACTAACTGATACTCTTATCAGGTCTCTCTGCAACATTCACATTTCTCTTATGTATCACACAATTGTACTTCTTCACAAGCACAATTTTGTTGACTTCAGTTATTACTTGTGCCAATTTCCCCCATACTGACATCCCATACATGAGGTTTTGTTGAAGCGTTGTCTGTCAACCTTTCTCTCAATCTCTCTCGGCTCTTGGCAATGTTTGTTCCAAGTTTCCCCCAAAAATACCACTCATGTCAGGAGAATTGAGCAACTCTTGCCTCTTTGTTTCTCTCTCAATCTCTCTTGGTTTATGGTAATGCTGGTTCCAAGTTTCCCCCAACTGACCTCTCATGTCAGGACAATGGTACCATATTTGCCAGCGTTGTACTTTCGGTAATGTCTTTTAGCTTAGGCAACACTGGTTCTAGTTTTCCCCCAGCTGACATCTCATGTCAGGAGAATTGTACCATGTTCAACTTCTCTTTTCGTGTCTATTTGGTTAGTATTTGAAAATTCTTTCAAACACTCTTTAATGTGTTTGCACATCCCAGGGCCCCCAGCACTTCTAGGCTGACTCACTGGATCACTGTGCATCTGCTGTGATGTGCTTATGAGGGGCTAGCGTCACTTTCTGGGCAGAGTCTCATTAGGTCCCTGCAATGGTCCTAGTGCCCTTCACTGCCAAGACCTGCGCTGATCTGCAGGACTGTGTCTCCTCTAACAGCCCCAAAGCACACTATTTGCTTTCTCTCCCCTAGAGTTCCTCTTCTCTTGTTATGAGTGCCACCAATCTATTTCTGGCAGATGTATCCCAATCTCCCCATGGCTCTTTGTGGGATTTCCTCTGCCACCAGTCTCGCTTTCCACTCTGTGCACTCTGCAGCCTTCCTTCTCTCGCCTTCTTCGTGCCCCTTGCTGCAGGTGATCTGGGGATTTAAAGTTCCAGCACAATTGACTAGGTTTGTGACAACTAGACTGCACATCACTCCTTGTTCCTCTTCCTTGTCATAGGACCTGAAGCCATGGCAAATGGCCATGTTCAGAGGCCACTTTGACTACAGTATGGCCTTCATCCAGGCCTCACACATAGCCAATCTAGGGGTAATATCCAGGGCTATTTCTTCCCATGCAGTCACTTGAATCCGATTACAGGTCTGTGGGTCTCTGGCCCCTTTGTGGAGTGAATTACTTTCCGCCATTCCTCATACCTTACCAAACCAACAAATTGAGCTAGCCTAGTGGCCACTTCACAACCATTGTCTGAGTCTCACTGGCCATGATCTGGGAACATGGCCTGTGCCCACCTTCCACACAGCATGGTTTTCAGCCATGCCTTGTTCCTCAACAAGCCAACCAAAGTGGCCAGTGGTAACTTTGCCCTAGGCATAGTCCTTGGCCTAGCCCCAGTCTCAACCAAGCTATGTAGAGCAGCCAGTTGGCTTGCTTATGGAAAGGCCCCATGATCCATCAACATCATTACAGGTTTATGTGCCACTGGCTATGACCTGCAGCCGTATCTAATGGCCAATTTTTTTGGAGAACGCCTTTTCGCCATGCCCAAGGGCCCCCTCAAACCAACCCATGTATAGCCACTGGGCATGGATGGCCGTACACCTATTGGAGGTTCTGCGGTATCTGCCCTGTAGTTATGGTAAAGTTGCTCAACTCATAGAAAGAGCACTTATTGGGTGGCTTATAACTTTGCCAACTAGGACAAAGTTTGGTGCGGTTTCATCAAGGAGGGGGGGTTATAGGGATCCCAAAATGTGTAGAAATCCTTATAGACACAATGGAAAAGAGAATTGATCATGCCTACAGCCCAAACCGCTGGATGGATTTCCACCATATTTGCGTCATGGGTGGCAGCAAGGTCCCGAAAGTGTGCCTTTGTAAATTATATGTAAATCCGTCCAGAAGATTTTTTTTTTTAAAACATCCAAAACATAGATAAACAAAAGAATAGTGATATCTGGATCTGGTACATGGACTCACTTCCCTATTCGATCCGTGGACACCCCCTGGACCAATCAGGGTCTGCTGTGATGTCCGCGGACATAGGACTCTCCCTCTGATTGGATGGTGAAAAGCGTGACGTGGGTCACCATCTTGGATCGTGGACAGCCACCAGTGCCCGCGGATAGAGTGGTGGGGAAAAAGTCTCAAAGTCATTTGCATTTGGGGTTATTTGGTGGTCGAAGTAGGGGCTGGAGGGAGATGGAAGGTGGAATAAAGATGATGTGGAGCTGTTTTTGCAGGTGAAAAAATAGTGGGTGCGGGTGCCGCCATTCAGCGGACACCGAGGTGGTCTGTGGACAGCGCTGAGAATTAACAGTATGGAAACCACATTTTGGGTTGCTTGATAGCTGAAAGAGGGCATGGGAAGGGTTGCGGAGGTGAATGAAGGTCATATGGAGAAGTTTTTATAGGTGAAAAAGAGATATGGAGGTGCCACTGAGTCACCTCTTACTGTCCGCAAACATTATGTGAATGCCAGGGGGTTCTGGGTGAGTTGTGTTATTTGAAGGTTTATTTATGCACTTGTTATATGGTTGAAATCTATTGTGGTTGTTGTGCCCAGTGAGCTGATTCTTGGGTGCAAAAATCATAGTAATATGTACTATATATCACATAGAATTATGTGTATAGTAATTATAGGTGATGTAGGGGGAGTATACAGTATTTTTAATATAGTGAATGATATAATTAAAGTGTATATAGTATTTATGATTGTAGTGCAATTTAGGATAGTGCTCCTTGATGTCTCTTCCACCTTTCATACAGCATCATGGACCGGGCACTGGACTGGCTGATCTGTTTTCTTCACTCACCACCCTTCTCAGCTGCAACTGGGCTGTTTGTACTCCACCACCTCATTGTGTACATGCAATTAGAAATCTATTTTCTCTCTCTGGGTCAACTGGTGGCTTTCTTCTTTTCTCATTTCCAGTGTTAGGTTGATGACACACAGCTTTTCTTAAACTTCTCTGAACTAATTTGTTCTCCTCATTTTTCATCCGTGATGGTCTAACCGCCATTGAGGCATTGTGCCCAGCTAACAATGTCTGGCTCCATAGTGTTCTATGGTATTTATGATTGTAGTTCAATTAAGGATAGTGCTCCTTGAAGTCGTGTCCACCTTTCACACAGTGAACCATTGTATCCATATTAAACAGTTACATGATACCTTAAGCATTATGGACCAGGCACTGGAATGGCTCATCTCTTTTCCTCATTAACTGCCCTTCCCAGCTGCAAATGGTCTCTATGAACTCCACCACCTCACTGTGTACCTGCAGAGTACCCCACGGTTTTATCCTATCCTTGTGGCAATTACATATCTATTTCCTCCCTCTGGCTCATGTGATGTCTATCTTCTTTTCTCATTTCCAGTGTTATATTAATGACACACAGCTTTCCTTAAACTTCCCTGAATTCATTTGTTCTCCTCATTTTTTAACCCTGATTGTCTAACCTCCATTGAGGCATTGCGTGCAGCTAACAATATCTGTCTCTTTGCCGGCAAGATGGAGATCTTTCTTGTTATGACACATATACCCTGCTTTTCTCCTACCAGGTGGCTGCTGTCTTTGGGCAATCCTCTCTTACCATTCTGTGAGGCTAAACAACTTGGGTTAATCTTTTTAAAAATATCTCTTTATATTTTGGAGCTTGTAGAGAAAGCCCATGGTTTAAGCTTGACCTCCTTACATGCATTGTACTGTTCCTACCTCCCCCCAGAAGCTCAAAGTCTGTAGAGCACTGGTACTGTGTAGGCTGGACTACTGCTTCCTTAACCTCCCCATTTGTTGTCTATACCCCCTTCGGATAATCTAGAATAGGGCGGCAAGACATTTTCTTGGCCTGAAGCCCATTGATGGTATCATTGCAGCTCAAAAATATGTACATTGTGTCCTGCTAATTGCAAGGACTATAATATGTCCAACTTTGTTTACCTAAATACTGCGCTGCTACACCGCTCCGCTGCAGTAACTCCAATACTCTGCTTGTGAAATGCTTTTTGATACAGATAGGGGGAGGCATGTCTCTGTCTTTGGCCAGTGCCTCTATTTGGAACAGCGTTCCTGCTCCTTTTATATTTGAGCTTGAAGTTCTTAAATTTCAAAAACCTCTGAAAACTGTGATTTTGTGTTCCTGTTTTCCTTAATCCATCTGTTGCTAACTTATACCACTGCCACTGACACTTGTGGCTTGGTCCCTCATAAACCTCCCATGTTGCAGGCCCTATATCTAGTCGACACCAGTAGACCATTGTTTTTGCCGTAGAGGACAGGAAGTAAGGTGGGAAGGGAAGTAAGGAAAGGGCCAGCAAGCACAGCTATGGAGGGGCGGGTAAACATGGGAAGATGTTGGGCGTGCATTCAATCTAAGGTAGGGGGCAGTGTTTTTCATGCTCCTTGATTGCAGCCTCGAAAGCACTCCGAAACTGCTCCCCCCTGCAGAGTGGTGTGTTTCAGTATATATAGAGTACAGTCGTCTTCAAAAGATATGGATCAGCAGCCTCTTTATAGCTTGCAAGGTAGCTGGTGGGATCTTGTGTCCCACAGGAGTAGCCTGTGTGGTGGCAGTAATGGTTGAGGAAGATGAGGTAGAGGAAGACAGCCCACTACTTCTTGAGGAAGGAACAGCCTTTCTCAGAGCATCCTGGTGGTTGGATTTGGTGTGGCAGCGCATGGAGGTAGTCCCGTAGGAATACTGCCCAGGTTGTCCGTGACTGAGTCAGTGCATTTTACCTTCGTAGCTTTAGCCTTTGGTGCAGCCCCAACAATGATAAAAAAAAACTCTTACTCCCATGATTCTCTCTGTGTGCTAGAGGTAGACATTTCTTCTACCTCATCTTCCTGGTCTTCTTGATTGTTTTCTGACTGATTGCACTTCATCCGTTGTCTCGGCCCTCAAGCTTCTGGTAGTGGTGGTGGCTCCTGGGGACGAGGGATGGCAATAGCTGATGCCATTTTTGAAGATAAATATCAGTCCTGCTAATATTCTTCTAAGCAGGTGCTGTGTCCTAGATTGCAAATGGATAATCAGTCAAAATAGGTGTAGGAGGTGTACAAGGGTACATTTTAAGTTTAAAACTTCCTAGATCAGATGGAAATGGAGTTTCAAACTGTTCACTAAATTCGGACCCGTTCGCATAGTGCAGACATGTTCACGAACACGTCATCACGCTGCACGTGCAAAAAGTGTACAGAAGTGTTAAAATTGTTGCAAGAAGGTGGGGAATGCCTCAGTTTTATGTTTCAACGTTGTTCATGGGTCAAAAATGCAGCTATATTGGGGGTAAGTACTTTATTAGGAAGTTGCAGCAAATTAGAGTGCATTTGTAAAAACCCATGAAATTCAGTAAAAAAAATTGTTAAAGGGACTTTATGGTTAAGTTGCACTAATTAAAACCTATGAAATCCAGCTAAAACAAATTATTAAAGGGGTATTATTGTTACAAATAAAACCAAAAAAAACCTTAGAAATGTGTCAGTTATGGTAAGATAAGTAACCATAACTCGGGCCACCAGGTCTACTGCTAAAATTAACACCCAGGACATCAAAGATGACATCACAAATGACATCACATATTTAGGCCACTTCCTTTTGTTCACTGACATATCTAGGCCAGGTCTTTTTGTTCACTGACTGTCAGAATAGGAACATTTAAAAGGTGCTATATATCTGGACGTTAACCTTGTTGTATGTTCTTAAATAACTTTCCTTAGGGTTTGGTCTCAGCTCATGGTGCACATACATGGTGCAATAATCAGGCCTCAAACACGCAATTCATTTGTATACAAGAAGATGAACGTAAATGTTATTGTCATTTTGTCGTGCTGTTGTTTCTTTCTTCCTTACTTTAGTTTCCCTGGATGTGCCTCTTATTTGTATGCATTGTGGGTCTTCATATGTATTGTTTGTACTAACACAAGTGTGTAGTACGTCTTGAATTGATAGCTATTTATTCCACGTTTAACATTACTCAAAACTCTGATAAAGTAGCATTCATTATTTTACTATCCAAAACTACCAGATTAAAACATTGTACTTCTATGGTGCATGCTGCAGTTATTGCAGATGTGTATGTATGATTAGGTTTCTGTATTAACAACACTCGATTATAATGTTTTCTTTAGATGAGTGCATTATTTGATACATTAAGTAGTTCATGATGTACCAACATTATAAACACAACCCCTTTTAGGGACTTTTCATCAAAATTAATTTCATATGTGATGTCATCAGTAATGTCATCAATTACATTTGTGATGTCATCTTTGATGTCCTGGGTGTCAGTCTTAGCAGTACACGGTGGTAGCACAAGTTATGGTTGCTTAGCTTCCTATAACTGGTAAATTTCTAGGGGTTTTTGGACTTATTTGTAACCATAACGTCCCTTTAACAAAGTTTTTTCTCTCAATATATATATATATATATATATATATATATATATATATATATATATATATATATATATATATACTGTAATGTTTTTTGCAGATTCGTCAAAAGGCGCCAAAGTTATGAAGAGGCTAAAAAGTACTCTTTCTTATGGTCAGTGTGACTTAACCATAACCACAACCGCAGAGTGACACATTGGACAGAGCAGGCATCAGCCGTTGTAGAGAATGCACATTTTGCAAGATCCTGTTTGGCAACACCCATTGCACTATATTTTAAAAGAGAAATAGGGCTATTTTCCAGAGAGGAATTGTGGGGTTGTGTGAAGGAGCACAAAACGAGAATTTAATGTGTCAGCATCGATTTTGATAGATTTTTAAAAATGTAGTCCATGGGTCATTCTGATTAAGCAATTGTGCAGAGCCATTTTCAAAGACTACCACCAGCTGTGTTTCTGCAAGGTGTATCCATTAACGTGAATGAACAGGGTTTTGCATGGTGTGTTTGCAAATACCATGCATGCAACTTCGGTGTATAGCATAGTCACAGATGAAACGACTGCTTCACTTATTAATGCCCCTCCCCCACATCCCATTGGCTCTTCCACCCCCGTCCCCACTACCATCCGTACATCAATCTCTGAACCTCACTCCAAACCCGTTCCAGCATTGCTCACCCTATCCATGTGCATCTCATATCCTGCTATGAACAGACATTGCAACCTGGTTCTTACTCTCCCAAACTCAGACGACATGACTTCTTGCCCCTAAAATGATGCCTGGACGTCGTTTGAAAATAAGATACACACAGACTTGGACAAGTCCGCCCTTCCACGTGCCATGTGCTTGCTGTGGTAGCACATGACCTATGAAAGCTTTTTGTAAAGAAATAATATGGTGTGTTCTCACATTGCTGCATTTTTGCTAGTTCGGTCTCACTTACATTCATTATGGATTTGCAAATTGCTAACTGAAATCCAACTGATACATTTGCTAACTAACAAGGCACACAGATTTGTTTGATGGGGCATGTATTTTTAACACTCTAGCACACATTTTCTCATAATATGCATATTTCAGGGAGGAGGGAAATGTGTGAAAATGTGTGGAAATGGATGGACTGTTCTTAAGAAGTAATTATCTTTACCATGGGATTCCACCCAACATGTGTGATACTGTGGGGCACAAGTACCATGTTCGCTGCCACCATCACTACCTGAATATCTACTGAAGAAAATCTCTGGTAGCAATTGCAATTAATGGCAGTGAAACAGTGAGGTAGTCAGTCACTTATTTTCAGCTTGTTAACCAACATATAAGGAAGGTGAAATCGATGACTGTGCTACTGTTAGGACTCTTGACTGACCTCATTTCTCCCGCTCCCTCTCACGAGTCCAGGGTGCCCCGTTTCTTCGGCGTGCAATGATACTGCTTCCCCTGGAGATGGAAAGACGCTGGCCAGTCATGATTACCATGTGGTAAAACATGTCATTGGACTTGCGGCATACTTTTAGGTCCTTTCCTCTAATCCACAATTAGTGCACCAGTCCTTGCAATATTCTAATTCTCCTTGTTCGTACAACGGTCCTTTCCTCTAATCCACAATTAGTGCACCAGTCCTTGCAATATTCTAATTCTCCTTGTTCGTACAACGGTCGTAGCTCTCGACCAGAACCTGTGCATGCAGAGCCATCCTAATTCAGGTATTTAGGTCTGTAAGTATTTAGTCCACTGCCTGGATCATTCGTTAGAGTTCCATGCTAGGAGACATTCATATTGGGCAAGCCTGATTCCATCATTGTATCTCCTTTTGCATATGTTATAATTACCTGGGGATTTGTTTCTAAATTACTGGTATTGTGTCTCCTCTTTGCAGATCCTGATACATTTTACATTGAAGGGGGTGTGACCATTAGCACTCCTGCCCTGGTGCATGAGTCCCCTAGATTGTGCCTCAGTCTGAGGGTTTTGTTGATTAGGGTAAACAGTGGCATAGCTTCTGGACTTCTGAGATTCCTTGTGTGCTTCAAGCAACTCTGGCAGACTTGACAGATTTCACAAACCCATTAAAATCTCACAAGTCGGGGATACTGTCTAGAAAGATTTAGCAAAGGCTGTGCAAAAACTTCAAGTAGAAGTAGCCACCGATAGACAGGAGAACACAGTTCTCTTTCAAACAATCACAGCTATTCAAGGGTCTATTGATTTATTAACAACAAAAAAAACCTTGCCCTCTTGTTCCCCTTGGGGTACTGCCAGTGGTTCTTCTGGTAAATCAATGCTGACTCCAGCCACCCTTGCAAAGTAGACCCTTATATACCTTCTCCACATATGCCCCTGAAATATGGGGGAGATGTCAAAGAATTTCGGTCTTTCCTCATGTCCTGCCACATTCATTATTTTAACACACCTCAACTCTACACTTCAGATCAGGCAAAGGTATCATTCATATTATTAAACTGAGACAAGACTGCTTTGGCATGGGCTACCCCTTACATGGATGGAAACAATCCTTTATTGAGCGATTATGCTGTATTATTAGAGGCCTTTACAGACATGTTTGATCGCCAATATAAGAATCCAGGATGTACAAACAAATTGCTAGATATTCCACAAGCACATCGGGATCTAATCATTTATATTTCTTGGTTTAAAGGACTGATCACACAAACAGGGTGGCCAGCAGATGACCAATTGACTATATTTGTAAAGGTTTAAAAGAAGAGCTCAAAGATGCTCTCAGTCAAAGAGTGGATCTCCCAGGTACCCTTTCGGATGTTCTAGCTCTAGATATTAGGATTGATAAAAGTTTCATAGAAAGACGAGGTGAACTGAGAAGAACGGAATATAGGAGAACTCTTCCTTGATGGGAAAAAGACAACTCCCAAACCGACCCTGAACCTATGCAATTAGGAAATTCCTGAGGTCCAGTCTCAGCATAATAAATAGAAAGACAGTAACATCTGAGATTATGTTTCTATTGTAGGGACTCAAAACATTATGTGCGAGAATGTCCCAAAGGAACCCCATCTGTATCGGAAAACTTCAGAGCTTGTTCGTAGTACGGAATTATCAGACAAGTTAAGTAATACTTGATTCCCCTTTTTTTCCTATGTCCCACCATCCCCAACCAAGCTCACCATTTTTTATACATGTTCACCTCAGTATAGGATCTCAGAAATGGGAGGGTGTGTTAGCCCTCATTGACAGTGGAGCAACAGATAATTTTATAGACCTGGCCTTTTCTTTAGTATCAAAACCTCAGACTGAACCTCTTCCGTCATTGGATGGCTCCCCTCTCATATCCGGTCCCATTACTCTTCATACCAAGCCACTCATTTTGATGTGTGCAACCTTTCATATTGAGAGATTACAGTTCAATGCCATTGCAACTCCTTATTTCCAAATAATTCTTGGAACCTCCTGGCTACGGTATCATAACCCCTCTATTGATTGGCAAAATTAAAAACGTACCTTCCGTTAAGCGACTTCAATTCAGCAATCCCACTAAGTCAGTGCCTCGTCTGGGATGCCCAAGGGAAGCCCTTATTTATATATTTTTATGACAAGTTATACTCTGGATGATAAACCCTTATATAACGCCCCTCTCTTAGAATCCCCCTGACCAAACTGAGCCAAGAAGTAGGTTTGTTTTGCAAATTGAAAAGGTTTATTTGAAAAATTAAACAATAGATATATATCACATAAATTAATATTTGATATCACACTTAGACATATGACAGTGAGTGATCAACAATGGATGATGTTATACTAGCACACTGGTTTAATTACTTAGGAGTAGTATAGAGGATAAGGTAGCTGAGAATGCTTTAAATGGTATAAGGAAATGCAAGGTGGAAAAGAAGCAACACAGGAATAAACTTGATATGATTTCAGCAAAACATAATATAATCACTTTTCCCCTTTTGGCAATTCACCCCCCCCCCCCCTCTTTGCAATGTAAGGAGGTGGAAGTAACACACACAGTCTTCAGGAATACAATCACAGTACAATACGAATTCAGTTCCCCCCTAGCAAGCTTAGAGAAACAGGGATGATTTTAAACACAGGCAAAGTACTTTAGAGGTGGTATGCAAAGAAGGGAAAAATATGCTAAAAATGATTTTAATTCCCTCTAGAGGTTCAGGGTGAGTGAGAGATACTTTAAATCAGTTCAGGCCAGCCCTATCAATGATTCTGAGCTGGTTACCAGGTTGAAAACGGAATTCCGTAATGGAAGCAAAAGACAAATGTTTTTACACGTGGCTGGAATGAAGCAAAATGTCAAATCGCAGCAATTTAGTCGCGTGCGTCGAGCACAATTACGGGGGAAGTATAAGGAGTAGTCGGCTTAGAGCTTGTTGGAAAGCTTAGAATCTCAGCTTTAAAATAAAAGTTAAATCACGCTTCTATCACAAACGGTTCAAGAGATACGGACGATTTTGTGAAGGTAGATTCTCAAAATAGAAGTAAAGCTCAGAATGACAGATGACAGTTTTGCAGCTTTGAATCAACAGCAGGGACACGATTTCTATGATACAGTTCTCAGTAGGTTAAAATAGTTTGAATTAGATTATTTTAAACTAAGAGATTGGTTTTGCACAGTTCTGGCTGAGTACTCACACTATATTTTGGACAGGAATACGACTTCGTCACGGATCGGTCAATAGGTTTAGCTGCGGTTCTCTCTGCTCGGCGGGTCAATCAGGCACCGGTTCTGCTCACAGCGGTCTGGGTCTGGTCTGCGGTTCTGCTATCGGCACTTCTTTCTGGGTCTGCTACCGGTTCTGGCAAAAGTTCTTGGCAAAGAATTCAACAGCTCGCCCGGCTGTAGAATAGTTTGGTTGGATTGCTGGATTCTGAAGGCCTGCTGAAAAAGGATTTAGCTGGTGGTCCAGGCCTCTCTGCTTTAGGTTCTGGAGTTAAGTTCTGGTCTCTGGAGATTGATGGATTTGAAGTCTGGAGCCTCCCGGCAAAGCGTCCCGCAAGAAAGTGGAAAGTGAATGTCCCTGTCTGGCTTTCAGTGGCTCTTTGTCTTTTGAAAATGGGTGTGGATGCTAACTTTCTTTGCCGAACCCACTCACGATTTGATAGGTCAAGGATTTCTCTTTGACCTGATTTGAGAAGGGAACAGTGAGTCAGAGTGATGAGGTAGGTTTATGGTCAGAGGATCCTCCCCCTGTCAAATTGCACACAAATCTATTTCTGATCCAAATACCCATTTATCTATGTACCATTTTTTTAATATTATATGTCCAGTTAACATATTTTCTGTAGCACCAAACCATCCGATCCCTGTCTTTGTAAGATGTCATGTCCACTTTTGACAGAATTCTGCCCTTTTCATCCAGATAACGACCTCTAAACTTTTCCAGATTTTACACAAATGTGCACAAGGGATATGGGTTTCAGATGATAAAGTGTCAGATTTTTAAGATGCATACATTTGGAGTAACAACCTTATTTTCCGCTACTACTCCCCAGAACATACCACAGAGTCCTGACACCTCTTAAAATGTGCACAGAAAAATCACAAGAATGATGATATTATTTATATAATTTTTACAAGTCCGCACTATTAATTATCCATCTTTTTAAAATTATGCTCTGGCCCCAAAGGGGTGTGGTTTTCCAAAGCACATGGTGGAATTTCTGGTTTGTCCACTTCCCCCAAACTCAGCTTGCTCACAGAGGCACTTCTCCCCCCACTTCTCCCAAGAGGAAGCTATTTTACGACCCCCCCAATATAACATTTGCCTGAGCACAAGACAGTGCTTTGTTCAGTGCTTTGTTCAGTTTCCTGCAGTCCCCAGGTGCCACTCCACTAATTCATTCAGAGAGGTGTCATCTCGTTTTGGCAGGGGCAGCAGAATGCATCCAGGCCTGGGAACACAGCTGCTGATCAAGTTTCAACTCCGGTCGGGGGTAGTTGTCAGGCAGAATTCAATCTCTTTGAGCCAGGCTTCAGCTAAATGTCACTTTGGTTCCCAGTTTTCTATATTCAAACCAAACTTGCAATTTTTACACATGCAGCTAGAATGCTGACTCTAAGTTCAAACCTATGACATTTAACAGTTGCAAACTATGTGACACTCAACAGTAGGTCACTCATTTATTTTAAACATTTCGATTTTAGTGGCTTTAAGTCCAATTTCACTTCAGCTGCTGACATCCACAGCTCAGCCAGTTTCATTATGAACATTATTTTGGGCTCTTTCTCTTTCCAGATTTTGTATGCACACAAGTCTACCTTCTGCCAAATGTCTGCTGGTGTTCATTGAGATTTTTGAATATCTTGCAATGTTTAAAATAGGCATTTTTAGCTTGCATTTCAGAGAAACAAAGGTGATTTCAAAGCGCTTTCTGAGCTAACCGGCACTGCTGTTTTTCCTTTGGCACATATTTCACCCATGGCACTCCTGGCCCATCACGCTCGCACTGGTAGGTGGCAGGTCAGGGGAACATTTTGGTGTGCGCCAAAACTGCGCGGTTTTCCTGGATTCTGGCACAACGTGGGCTTTTCGACCATCTTGGATTTTCTAAGCCCACAGCACCAACTGTTGCAGCATAATAGTCCAAACGTGGGTCAGGACACCCAACACCTCAAGGGTTCTCAATGCCCACCGTCATGTTCCCAATACAAGCAGGGAATATCACCCTTTCCTCCCAGCTTCATATGAAATTACACGTCCTAGGATCCCAACGAGCACTAGCCACATTTCCACACATCCCTCCAGAATATAATGAGAATATGGATCCCAAGGAAGCAAACAATCTCCCTCCCCATGTGGATTATGACTGTCACATAGACCATATACCAGAAGTGCACATCCCGTATGGAAGGGTCTATTCATTAACAGAACGAGAAAATCTGATTCTCAAAAAATATGTCAATGATAACCTCAATAAAGACTTCATCCATCATTCCACCACCCCAGCAGGCGCGCCCATATTTTGTATTCCTAAAAAGTATGCAGATGAACTGAGACCGTGCGTGGATTACTGCCAACTTAATGCCATCACAATCACAAATTGTTATCCCCTTCCTCTCATCCAAGTTCTGTTAGATCAAGTGAAAGAAAGGTAGCCATCTATACACTATGTTAAACCTAAAAGAAGCGTACAATTTGGTGAGTGTTGCAGGAGGGAAAGAATGGAAAACCACCTTTCGTATGAACTTTGGACATTTGGAATACCTTGTCATGCCATTCGGGTTATGCAATGCTTGGCTGTTTTCCAGTACTTTCTTAACAATATATTTAGAGATCTACTGGATATATGAGTTGTAGTTTATTTAGATGACATTATGATTTTCTCTACGTCATATGATTTTCACATCTCCAATGTAAAGGAAGTACTGAATAGACTAAGACACCATCCTTTATAAGACAAACCTTCAAAATGCCAATTCCATCAGACCAAGATTGCTTATTTAGGTTACATCCTCACTTCTGACGGCATAGGAATGGATCCCAGGAAAATCACAGCTGTTCTAGACTGGCCTACACCTCGTTCTGTCAAGGAACTACAGTGATGTTTAGACTTTTCGAACTTCTACAGGTGATAAATCTCTAATTACTTCTTAAATACTTCTACCCCTCACTTGTTTACTCACAAAAGGAGTGCCCTATGATTGGACTTCAGACACAGATTGCGCGTTTCGCCTATTAAAGACCTGATTCACTATTGCTCCCATCTTGAGACTTCCGGATCCAGAAGTCCCCTATGTCCTGGAGACTGATGCCTCAATTACGCCTTTGGACCATTCCTTACCCAAATCGACCAGTCCACTAAAGGACCTCAAATGCTCTCATATTTTTCTTATACTTTTACATTGGCAGAGAAGAATGACAGTATTTTTTAGAAAGAGCTGTTAGCCATCAAAGAATCCTTTGTAAATTTGAGACATCCATTAGAAGGAGCTCGCCACATGATCACTCTATATACTGATCATAAAAATCTAGGGTTTCTTAAAACAGGCGAGATCAATGAATCAATGCTAAAACCGTTGGAAACACTTCTTTGCTCGATTCGATTTCCAAGTGACATTTAAACCAGGTCATCTTAACACAAAGGCAGATGCTCTTTCACATGCCTATCGAATGGAAGAAGATGAAACAGAAGGTGTTCCCTTCCTTAATCCTGACAAAAATCAAAGGATCCTTCTATTCTCCTGTAATGCTGTATGAAGAAACCTTGAAGAAAAGGTACAAGTAGAACGAAATACAACAATTCTTACAAGAAAACACTGGCAACCATATGGAGCAAAGAATACTTCTACATAACAATAGAATTTGGCTGCCCATTAAAGAATGTCAGCAGACTATGCTATATTGGTGTTATGATTCCCTGGGAGCGGGATATTTTGGTCTCTGAAAAATCTTAGGCAAGATCTGATGCTATGCTTGGTGGAAAACCATAAAAAAAACAAAATTGCAGATTATATTAAAGGCTGCAGGATTTGTGCCAGAGCAAAGACTTTAAGGCAATGTCCTGTGGGATTCCTGAGACCACATCTAATTCCAGATGGTCCATTGCAATCCTGTTCCCTCGACTTTGTCGCAGTTCTACCATTGGATCAGGGCAATACTACGATCCCGACTATTGTGAATTCCTTTACGAAGTTAGCACATTTCATGGCCATGAAGATACTGCCTTCAGGCCCTACATTTTACTGTTTATTCAGCATATATTCAGACACCATGGACTTCCCTGTATGATGATTACGGATCGTGGAACTCAGTTCATTTCATCCTTTTGGAAAGAAGTTCGTTGTCATCTTGATATTCACCATTGTTACTCATCGGCTTATCATCTTCAAACTGATGGACAGAGTGAAAGAGCAAATTAGACCATGAGACAATATCTTAGATGTTACATCATGGAAAATGAAGGTAAATGGACAGATCTTCTACCCTTGGCAGAATTTGCCTATAATGACTCATATCACATCTCTGTAGGTGATAACCCATTTCATGCCTCCTACCGTTATCATCTTGTATCTCTTCCCATGATACCCTCCTTCGAATATAAAGTTCCTTCTGTGAAAGAGCATATCCAGTCCATCGCTCAAGGTTTACAAATGGGAAAGAAACACTTACAACCTGTCACTCTGCCAATAAGAAAATAACCCTGGTTCCTAATTAAAAGATCCACAACCTTGTCTGGCTTTCTACTGAACACGTCAAACTACCCTCTTGTAGTAAAAAGTTTAAACCAAGGCATAATGGTCCCTTTCCTATTTCTCAGATCATTAATCCTGTTGTCTGTAGGCGAAAACATTGCCTTTCCACTATAAAATCCACCCAGTGTTTCATGTTTCCCTCCTTAAACCTGCTCATGCTTCTCAAATATATTCTAGGGATTTTTCTTCAGTAGTTCTCACTGTTGCTCCTCAGGAAGAGTACAACGTCCAATATATTGTTGACTCCTGCATGCAGGGTCGCTCTTTACAGTATTTAGTGCACTGGATGGGTTAAGGGAAGGAAGAGCGCTCGTGGGTTCCTCATCGTCATGTTATGGCCCCTAGTCTCACTGGTAAGTTCCATTAATTGTTCCCCCACAAACCAGGTCCTGTGGCCCGTCCGTCTGTTCCCGGTGGGGTGGGCTTTCGGAGGGGGCATGCTTTTAAGACTTCTGACTCACCTCGGTTCTTCCAATCCCCCCAGTCCCTCTGACGGATCGAGGGTGCTCCGTTTCTTCCACACGCTTCACTACTACGGCTTACGGACTGTGATGTGACGAGAAGCATATTGCATTGATACCACCTCCTCTGGAGATTGAAAGACTCCCGCAGGCGTTCATGATCACAATATGGTAATACAAGATTGATTAATATTTGCCCATTGAGCAGTTTACCATAATACATAGGTTCAAGATCGGCAGAGAACTCTCACCAGCTCAGACACAATTTGAAATAAATAGAGAAAGGAAGGTAACAAAAAACACACAGCCAGAATTAGTACAATACAAACGATCACATAACCAATTCAGCCGTGATCAGCCTGCAAGTATCAATTCAACATTATATAGGCACATTGAAATACATTGTGTAGCAGATCCTGGATCACTTAAGAAGTGCCCTCAGCAACTATTCTTAAACCTGCTGGTGCTACCAGAGCATATTTAAGATTTTTTTCACTAAAGATATTCTTCACACCATTAAAGGGTTGTCATTGCTTCTGTAGTGCCACACTATTATAGGGGCATAACGATAACGGGTTTGAATGTTCACAATGGAATATTATAAATGCAACCGTTACTTTCCAATAGACATCCTTCAAATAAAAATCAGTGGAGGAATAGTCACTTTCTAAAAATAAAACAAAAAGAGAACTTGAAAACTTAAAATTAAAACAAGATCTCACAACCCCAAGATTCTCACGAAGGGGCACAAATGTTAATCCCCAAAATGTTACCATTTTCGAAGTTTGAAAAAATGAAATGGGAAGCAATGAAAAATCTTAACAGAACATCTGTGAAGAATGGGCCTCATTACGACCCTGGCGGTACGGAGTGAACGACGCATTAAAAGGTTCCGGCGCCATTCACCCTGTACCGTCGCATTACGAGTTCCCGTCGCGGGACACGGTAAGCACGCCTGGGAAAACCTGGGAAAACCAGGTGTGCTTACCGGGTCCCGCAAGGGGAAGAGGGAGCAAACAGCGGGCCATCTCGTAATGGCCCGTTGTTTGCTCCCTCTCCCATTCCCATTCAGCCCCCATAGGGGAAGGACCGGGTCCGGGTTCTTGGAGGGAGGAATTACCGGGCCTTCCGAACTCGGAATGGCCCGGTAAGTCCTCATTCCGAGAATCCGGACCCCGACGCGAATTTGGCAGCAGCCATGCCGCCAATAGCGACATGGTTACCGCCGAACTCGTAATGAGGGCCAATATGTTTTGTCAGGTTGTTATAAAGAATTACAGAAACACCTGTGTGTAAAAGAGATCTAAGGGCATTATTACAGAATATTTTCACTGGTGCCAATGCAATTCGCGCTAGCGCAAATTTTACTGTAATTCAGAAAAACATTCTTTCAAACCATTTTTGCACGTGGTCAACGTTTGCCTTGATTCTTCGACGGGGTGCAAAAATGAACTGTAAGAATATGTTGTATGTACTGAAAGATTATATTTTTTGCAGAAGGCAATGTTTGCCGTAGTACTTATTGCCTTTGCATTGGTGCAACGTTTCTCTAATATCACCCCCAAAATTAGTTAAATTCTTTTGAAAAACACCAAAAATAAGTATAATCAATCTGGGACCTGGAAAAAAACAATGCATCTGGTTACATACCAAAATAGAGGGCCTCATTACAACAATTGCAGAATGCGTTTAACGGCGCCACTAATTGTAGCGGTGCTGTTAAATGCATTCCGCAATATTACGAGGTTCCCTCGCGGGACCCGATGTGGACAACTGGTTTTACGTAATCGGCCCGTTGTTAGCTCCCTCACCAATTCCCATTGAGTCCTGTGGGGGCTCAAATGGGAATGGGAAAGGTCCGGGCCCGGGTTCCCTGAAGGAGGAATTACCGGGCCCTCCATACTCGGAATGGCCCAGTAATTCCCCATTCAGGGAACCCGGACCGGGACCCGATTTTGGAGGCAGCCATGCCCTTATTAAGGGCATGGCTGCCTCCAAAGTCGTAATGAGGCCCATAGTCCTAAAGACTTGATGAGGGTCACCCCATTTTGCATGTCACAGAGAATGTCCATGCTCCCTATGTATATAACCCATCTTCCCTAAATGCACTTACCTTCTAAAACTTCTCCCACACTGCACTCAGATGACTTTGGGGACAAGGACACCTGTGCAGATGAATCATTTGTCGGCAGAGGACTGTCTTGGAGAGTCAGGGTCGGACTGGCCCTTTCGGTCTTTCGGCCCGTGGCCGAACGACTTTGGGGTTCCCTGGGGCCGGTTTTCCGGCAGGCACCTCTGGGTCGGTTTAAAAAAAAAAAATAATAATGTCTTTTTTTTTGCGTGTGTGCGCTGCAGACAGTGCGCCGAGCCACGAGTATTCGCGGCGACGCGGCCCGCGTGAGGCCCAGTCAGATGGGGATGGCCAGGGGCGGGGGGGAGTGAGTCGCCTCGCCTGCCAGTGCCCTGGTGTGAGTGAGGAGCAGGGCATGGAGGTGGGAGGCAGGAGCCAGCCAGGAGGGGCGAAGGGGAGGTGCCGCGCACCAGCGGCACCGGCTGCTCTGCACAATCATCATAGCAAGGTAACACTAGTAGTCACTAGATGTTACCTTGCTTTGATGATTGCATCTGCATCATGCATGCATCATAATTTATGATGCATGCAGATGCAGATGCATGTGCATAATTCACGGGCCGGTGTCGCGTCGGTGGGACTGCTGGGCGCCCGCCAGTGCCACTGCAGGGGGCCGGTGCGCCTGCCGTCAGCTCACAAGCCTCTGGCCTGCGGCGGCCACAGCCCACAGAGAGAGAGAACGACAGTTGTGAATCTGTACTGTGAGAGGGAGGCAGGCTGAACTTAGCAATTGCAAACACGGTGCACCGACCAGAGCAATTGTAACACCTGCCTCCCTCCCCCCCCTCCGAGACCTCCTGACCCTGGGGGGTGCAGCCTGCCTGCAGGCTCTGCTGAGCTGGGGCCGAGGCGCCGAGCCCGGCACTGTAAACACAGTGACCGACACTCCACATTGATTTCACACTTGCTTTCAACTTTGCTGCAGTGAGTAACACTTCTTTGCAAAGTTGAAAGCAAGTTAGCAACTGTCTTCAACTTGTGTGCCTGGGGGCTGGGCTGGGCCCCGGGGCCACCAGCGCCGTGGACGAATGCCTGCCCAATTTGCCGCCAAATGCATTCATACATTATGCTGCTGGAGTGGCTGGGCTGCTGCTATATGAGCCCCAGTGCCCCACAACACAAGCACTGAAGCACACACCGTCTGCAGTGGACCTCGACTCTCGAGACCGACGAGCGACGACAGTGCCAGTGCCCACAGCCCACACAGGACAGGAGGACCACAAGGCAGCACTGAGGCGGCCGGCCAGCAGAAGTGGAGTGCCCAGTGCCAGTGCCGGCCACACACAGACAGCAGCAGGCAACCCAGCCAACAGTCAGCCAACTGAGGTAAGGAGTGGAATGTCTTTTCAGGGGCTTTCCCTGCCATGCCATGCCATGTGAGTGTGCCTGGGGTGGGGCGGGGGGGGCTGCATGCAGGTCTGCTGTGTGAAGTGATACAAAAATGGATCACCATATGTATCATTAATATCACTGCAGGTACTACTTTAACATTTTTTAATGGATCTTTCCCAATCTTTCCAGTTTTGGAGGGGCATTAGAAACTTTTTGTTTGGAATACTTCACCCAAATCCGAGCAGCCAGCCAAAGGTTTACTGGCAGGAGATTTGGTCGAAGCCAAATCCATCGAATATTTTCAACTGAATTTGGCTGGGATCCTGCAGTTTGAGCTGGCCCGTCCTTTTTGGGGTGGAGCCAAGCCTGATATGATATGATAGGTTATTTATAACGCTCTTAATACCCGAAGGTTTCTAAGCGCGGACCGGGGGAATCGAACTTGTGTTGCTCTGTGTCGTCTTGCTTCCAAGGTGAGCGCGTTGCCCCTGAGCTATCCTCCCGAGACAAAGCCTGGTTGGCACATGTTTTTCCCCCTTTTTAATAGCCTGACAGGCTGCAGAACGGGAGCTGCCGGGTTCTGTAGAGGAATGTGAGTTCTAATGATTCAACAGTTCTGGGTACTAATTATTAAGACTGGGTGCAAATTCCCCCTCTATTCATGTTTACATTTTACAATCTGTCCCCAAGTTCTTTATTTTAGATATAAAAGCTTCTAGAAGTTTCCAGAAAAAAAAACTCTCTCTACCTGCTTTGACATAAAAAGAACCATGTGTAAATCATTAGAACAGAACAAAGCACAACGGCTAACATCTGGCCGGACGGCAAACCTCCGTGAGACACAAGTACATTATAATAACTTTTTTATTTACATAGCGCTTTTACCCAAAGCGCTTTACATAGAACAAATGTTACATACATTTATATTACCCAATAGAAGATGTTACTCAGGAAGAAAGCCCGAGTCGACCTTGCCGGGATTTGAACCTGTGAATCAAACAGATTGCACGAACGAGAGCTCAACCTACTGAGCTATTTTACCAGCTGTATGAATTAGTTGAACAATCCATTTCACAGTCATTTCACGGAAACAAGCATTTCATCTGAGTACATAAAACTCGTGTACCGCTGTGCAGTGCATTAAATCTTCAGAAATTCAAATGAGAACAAAAATAAAATACTTCCAGGCAGCGTTGAGTAAAGCTGTCAACTTTAAACCATGGCCATTTTGCGTCGGCTGCGTTTTTTTCCCCCACTTTCCTGCCAGAATTTCACATAAGTGACATAACCCACGTTTCGCCTCCCATCTCTCTTGAGCAGGGCATCATTCGTCGACAGTAGCCGATTCCTTCACGCAGATTAGGCCGCAAATGGCCGAGTCCGCTCCCTGAGCATTTCGCTTCATTCATCACTGTGGCTTTTTTTTGGGATGATTTTTCTTTTGTTTTGTTTTAACGCCAGTGACACTAGGCACCTGCTGTTCTGCCTGCCATGTGAAGTATGGAGGCTATACGAATTCCAGAAAAGAGGGAGTGTGGAACACTGGCCATACAAACCAGCAGTGGTGGGATCCATGAATGGAATATCGTCAGGGCAGATGACCTGGTCAAGTCATAATGAATTCATTACTAGCACACTTTACAGGAAACGAATGGGGGAGGGGGTAAGCACGGAATTGCACCACTTCATTCCTGCATCCTATTTGTCTCAATGACTTGACCCACCCCTTTACCCTTCACTTTGTTTTATTTTAGAAAAGCCCATGCATTTATTTGTTTAAGATGTACAGTACACATTCAAGTGCTTGAATGGTGCAGAGACCACAAAAACTAGTATTAGGCGCTACTGTGAACAAGAGCGCAGGGTCTGGATGAGCTGGGATTTTAGCCGTTTCCGTAGCGAGGAGGTGAAATGTGGCAAGGTGGTAAAAGCAACCCAGTGGTCTACAGATGGGAACGGTTTAAGTTATGTTTAGGGCAAATGGCTCATTTGTAGGAGAGGGCACGTGTGTGCATTACATGTGGGCGGCACGCCTTCTGTAATGAATGATCGGTCAGAGTGAGGGGACTACGTTACAAGAATGTACTGCTTTTCGCGTTTCTTCTCTGCTTGACTGCAAAAGGTAAAATTCAGAAAATGTGTAAGCCAGAAAAGGCAGTAACCTTAGGACCGCTTTTTGGTTTTACCAAATTTGAATGTTAAAGCATCGCAGCGGTATTTCAAAATGAGTGTGTTTTTTTACGACTCTGTGACCTGCCTGTAAACATATCTGGGGAGAGGGGTTAAGAGTAATAATTGAGGTGGGGGCAAGGTGGGGCTCCGGGGGTCTCCCACCTGCATATATTTGCTGAAATATGGCTTAAAAGAACAAAATATTCGATGGATTTGGAGTCGATCAAATCTCCTTGATGAAGGCACATTCTCTCTCTCTCTCTCTCTCTCTCTCTCTCTCTCTCTCTCTCTCTCTCTCTCTCTCTCTCTCTCTCTCTCTCTCTCTCTCCATATAATAGGTAGTATAAATAGGGTGACCAGATTTAAAAAGTAACAGACCGGGACAGGGCAACTAACATAAAAGTAGGAATAGCGCTTGAAAGTGGCTGTCAACGCACTACATTTCAATAGTGGTTGGAGCAGAAGGAGGTTCAAGTGTTATTGGTGGAATAAACACATATTATAATTATTTGATCACAAATTACCACTAGCTTTGAAGCACTACACTTGTGTTTAAGCGCTTTAGAAATAATTACAATCACAATCTTAATTCGTAAAATGTCACATTCCTACTGTTTGAGATTGTGCATTCCTGCCTGCCAGCTAAGAAGACCTACTACCAAAAACCGGGAACAATGCAGTGAAAAAAATAATCTTGAGAAAGGGGGACAGAGCAGAGCACCCGATTACGGGACAGTCCCGGCAAAACTCTTAACTATAAAGGAACAACTTTATGGCACTCATTTCCTTGGTGACTTTCCTACTTATTATCATCACTGTGCCGTCTGCCCTCTGTTTGTTCTGTTGTGATCGTCTGGGGTCACTGTGACAAATGTACACATTTATAAACATTTACATTGCACACACCTACACCCGCCATAATGACGTCCTGGAGCGATGGAAGTGCGTGCGAGTGATTCTATGCATAGCTTTGAAATTGCCTTCCTTTGCAAGTCAGGGCCAGCGTTTTGCACTCATATTTAGTTATAAAATGGCCATATCCCGCCTGTGACCCCTCCACGGCCACCCCACACAAAAATGATGCCCCATCTGATCTCAACTGCATTTCAATGGAATGTGCAAATAAATAGTGTCAATATTTAAACGCATGAGGACTTCATTACAATGTTGATAGGCTCGGAGCTGTGTGCTGCGGTTTGGGTGGGGTATGTTTAGTTGCGTCTCGTGCATCTGGCTGCCCGAGTTCACCTTGTATATGTTTGAGAGGGTATATGTGGTGGACGTGCAGTAAGTATCGCGTGTGTGTTACTGGACGTTCATGATTGTGTTGGGTGCACCACATATGAACTGTGCGTGATTATGTGTGAATATATAGTTTTTGTTGCTCATGTCTGTATGTGGTTGGTTGGCGCAGTATATATGTGTGTGTGTGTCTGCCTGTGTATGTCTCTGCAGAGAATGTGTATCTTGGATGTGTCTGTTAGTTGGTCTATGGTTATGTAGATGCGACATGCAAACATGTGTTTTGTTAGTGTAACAATCAAGCGTGTAATGTGTATGTGTGTGTTTCGTGTGTATCTATGTTGTGGATGGTGTGTCGTGGTGTAGGTGTGCAGAGACGGAGTATGTGTTCTGAGTATTTGTTTGTGATGCATTATGGAGGCACCTGTGTTTGTGTGTTTGTGTGTCAAATCTTTGTCTGCTGTATGTGTGCATTTGGTTGGGTATCTGCTGGTGTGTGTTATCCACCTACGTGCCTTAGTAGGTGCAGCGTGTTTCCATACCAGTATATCAGCGCATATGGGCCAATTTACCAAATTACTGTGAATGCAAGCAGATGTCCAAGGCCAAATGATAATGTGTTATTATATAGCACTTACTTGTAAGAGCTTCATATAGACCAAATATACCTACAAAGTCACTCAACCTGTGTTGGTACTCACTCAACCTCAGCAGGATAAAAGGCTGAGTTGACCTCTCTGGGAGCTGAACCTGCAACCTGCAGAGCATACGCACATTGCAGCAGTGAGCGCTGAACCCACTGAGCTACCTTACCGGCCATAGCTATCAGAAAACTTGCCACTTAAGAAAACACAGAGCCACATGGTGCTGACCACAGCCCAGGAGCCCCAATTTTAAATTAGGGGTAGAAGGGAAGACCACAGGGGTAGCAAGGGAGGCTTCAGGGGTCACCAGGCAGAGCCCTGGCAACCCCTACATGACATCCCTACCAGATGTGGTTTGATTTACAAATACCCGTTTCATTACCTTGCGCTATCTATTGCCTGACATATGTGGGAATTTGCTCCTCTACCTGTTACTAAATGGGTGCAGCAACGTTCACAGAGAATGATCAGGAGCCGATTGTGTTTGAGCTGGCTTTACCATAGCTGGGAGCAGGCTGTACCAGTTATGCTGTACGGCCCCTTGGGCATCAGAGCTGGTTGTATTTGTTGGGCAATGTGGGCATGAGCGAAATGTAACCGTATCCGTTTTGGAAGCTGGCTGTACCTGTTCATTGGCATGAATAGTTAGGTAAAGAGTATTGCATGCTGCTACATTGCTCTCAAGGCATTTAGGCTTCCTTGACAGAGATGGATTGTGGCCTTGCCCATGGTAAAACATGATTTTTTTTCTGTGGGGAGGGGTTGCAACTGGGAGAAAAGATGAGGGAAAAAGTGTCAGTACTGAAAAGTCAGTTGAGCTGGGAGCAGCCTCGGACTGGCTTGTAGGACAATAGGCCCAGGGCCAACCAAAAACACAAAATGCTGGTGTGTTACCGTTTTTTTGGCCAAAGTGGGACCCTTATTGGCCCATGTGGGGCAGTTTGATGAGTTAATTCACGACTAGTAGTTTTGACCAGTGTTGCTTGCTGAATAAATATTCTTTAAAATATACAATTACAATATATACAATTTGTCACTTTATCAAAAAGCTCCGCCTGGGTACTATTCAAACAGTATCACAAAAGGAATGAAAATCCATTTGCAACTGCAGGACACTTTTTCTTTGGTGCCTGAGACAATTGCATGGCCCAGTCTGACCCCGGATGATAGCTAGCCTTTGTTGCTGACTGTGTGCAGTTCGGAAGCACCCCACAGTGTCTTTGTCGAGGGCATAGGGGCATTGGTATCCCGAAAGGGGCCACTTTTTTTGAGGCGAGGGGTGGGCCACTTTTTTGAGGCGAGGGGTGGGCCACTTTTTTTTTGTTGTCCGGGCCTATTTCTTGTCCCAGTCCGACCCTGTGGAGAGTGTCAATTGCCAGTTAAGAGGCAGGCATAGTCTTTTGCTGATTTTAGCTTCTGGCACATGTCCATGCAGGTGCTCCACTGGACGTAGCCAAATAGCTGCGACAGCACCTTGGTAGATACATTCTTGGGTTGGTCCTCCTAGATTGGATGCATGTTATACATCTCATCAGTCGAACCACCACACCCTCCCCCTAAATGTATGCATATTTTACACAATTTTGCAGGAAGCAAGTGTTTATGATTGAGTGGGTGAGTTACTAGGCTGGATTCACAGAAGCATTTTATAATGGCACAATCCCATTGGAAAACGCTCTGTGAATCAGGCCCTCATGAGTCCGAATGTGCGAATCATTGAGACAGTGAGTGTGTGAGTGAATACGTGACTGAGTGAGTGCTTGTGTTTGTAAAATCTACAATAGAAACACTGTCATGAATTGGTTGGCAGTAAATCCTCAAAGATGTGCAATAATGATATTTGTTGGAAGAGAAGTGAGTAAAGGGAAGGGATTGAAAACAATTTGCTAAACTGACAAAATTGAAGAAAATACAAATCTCACTCAAATTATAATCAGATTCAGGTCTGCACAATTACAAGAAGTGACTGATGCTCATTTGTTAAAATTAGTACATATAACGCCACATCCCACATCTTTCAAATAAGTAATATTTTTTGGATCTGATTTGCATTTCATAGGCAAGCACGAACTTACAGCTACATATCATCATGCAAGGTGCTGCAGTAAAGTTTCTGATCATTGTATTTGTATTTTGTTTTTTTAAATGTTTAGCGCTTTCGCCAATGCGCTGAACAGGTTTTGTAAAAAACGGTACAATCAGACTCAGCAATACATTGGAAGTAATCTGCAGTCAGTAGAAGGAACATTCAATCAGTTGTTCGAGAGAGCAGATTTTAGGTTCACTTGGAAAATGCATAAAAAGGGGGAAGAACGGATAGAGAGAGGAAGAGAATTCCAGTGCTTAGAGCAAGTAAAGCAAAGTAATGGAAACATGAGGAGGCACAGAGAGGTATAGAGACAGAGATTAGAAACTGATTCTGGGCAGGCAACATGCAGGGATTACTTAGGCTGATATTACTGAAGAAAGGTAGGGAGGGGCGAGACCGTGGATGCATTTAAAGACAATTAAGAGGAAATTGGAAAGAATACGGCTGTGAAAGGAAGAAGAGATGTAGAAAGTAGGGAAGAAAAGAAGAGGAGCAAGGGGAGGAGAGAAAACAGAAGACAGATAGAAGAGTTATAGACAGAGCAGAGGAGAGCAAGGTGCGAGGCAGGGAGATCAAGGAGGAGGGCTGAACAGTAGTCTATCTGGGAAAAGACAAGGAAGGTAATGAGAAGTTTGGTGACCCGAAAAGAAAGAAAGGGGTGGGCTCCGCAGATGTTGAATGCGGCATTGTGCCAAGATGGGAGAGTGATAGAGATGTGAGAGAAAATGAGAGAGAGGGGCAGAAGGTGACACCTAAGTTACAGGCTAATTAAAAGCATGGAAGAGACAAGGGGGGGAAGGAAAAGAAAGAAGGCTTAAGGGGGAAGGAATGGAAGTTACAAGAAAGAAGATCATAGTTTAGGGTGTGGTATAATCATTTTAGCATGAAAGGGCATCTAGGGGTTTTCCATCCATCACTCAGTCCTTGCACATAATTGAGCATGCTATATCACCAATGTTTTGGCTGCAGCTGCAAAACCATCACCAGCATTGTACAAAAAATCTATGATAACTTAAAAACACACATGGATTTGGCATTATCCTTCATTACTGCCATTAAGATAACAGCATTTATGCTCCATGGTCTGTCACAATTTGATTTGCTGTGAATTCTAAAGCAGGTTCTGGAAATGTCATGCAAAGATCAAAGAGAGGGTGGTCTGTCACACACTGATGAGTCCCACTGAAGCTGAAATTAGACAATTCTTGCATAGAGTAAGACTTAACGATATTATTATGGATGAACATTAGCAACCAGTAACGAATGATAGAGGTCATCAGCCAAAATTGACTTTCACACCCCAAGAGAACGTACCCAGTGACATCATTACCTTTGAGAAAGGTGTCCTGAATGATCTCGCCGCACTCTCCTCGAGAACTGTGAACATACATAAAAAGGCTAAGCATGAATGAGGATCTGATTATTAAACCAGCTAACAAAGGAGGGGGTATAATTGTCATGGACAAAGAACAGTATGAGAAGAATGTCTTCAACCTTCTCAGTGATGACAATAATTACATCGTTTTGAATTACAACCTTACATCGGAAATCAAACAGACCATCTCTGAAGCCACTCTATTTGCTGTGAATAGGGACTATCTGCCTAATCACCAGTTTGGCGGTAACCCTTAACTGCGGAGGTAACGCTATTACCGCTGCATTTAAGGGTCCGCCAAATCACGGGCTTGGCGGATGTACCCTCAGCTTTGAGTTGGGGCAAATCCGCCGTGATTTGGCCGATTTTCGGTGCTATTACCGACAATAGCACCGAACATTCCCCACTGGGCCAATGGGGAATGGGAAATTCACTAATGTGCCCAATGGGGAATGGGGATTTACCGTTCCGCCAACCAAACCAGTGATCTGGCACTAATAGTGCTAGGGGGTTTGGCGGTAGGGCTAGTAGCCCCGGTGGTAATACCGCCGGGGTTAGCGCCCAACTCGTGATGAGGCACAATGTCTTGCAGGGTGAATGTGATTTTCTGAACGGCAGTATGCATAAAATACCCAACTTCTATGCTCTCCCCAAAATTCATAAGAACAGGGGTGATCCACCGGGGAGACCAATAGTATCATAGTATGGCTCCATCTTGGAACCTTTATGTAAATTAGTGGATATTTTTCTCAAGCCAATTAGCCAAAACAAAAGATCTTACCTGAGGGATTCTTCTGCAGTTATTAACACCTTTGAAGATGCAGACTTTAATAGAGTCAGTGAGCTTCTTGTTACAATGGACATTCAGTCATTGTATACCAGCATTCCTCAGCAGGAGGTGATTGAGTGCATTCTCCATTGTTTCTCTAGAAGTGACAGAACATACAAAACCTCGGCTGAATTCATAGTGGAGCTCATGACCACTTCACTGGAGAAAAACTACTTTCAATTTGACAACAAATGTTTCTTGCAAATTTGTGACATCTCCATGTGAGCGACCTTTGCCCTTAGTTTGACAATTTTATACATGTCACAATTTGAGGATGACTTTATTTTTCCATTTGACAAGAAACTTTGCTTCCTGTGACTCTATGAACATTATTCATGCCTTACAGTGCCCTTGCAGCCTTTATTAGGTTGGGTTGACCACTAGCAAGGTTAAATAGAGATAGACCGAGCATACATTGCAGATTCAAGGCCACGAATCAGAAGTCTCCTGTGGCCATCCATTTCCAAGAGAAAAGACAAACGGTGGCTCAATTGAGATTTGTTGTTCTGGAGCAAGTGACAGTGTCTCTTTGAGGTGTACACATGTTACAAAATGTACAACCAATAGAAATACACTATATAGGAGGGGCATGGCAACATAGCCATATGATATGACCTGACTCCTGCAGCTCCTGGGATCCTTAAATGATATGGGTCGGAATATTGGGAATATGCGAATCTAACAGCTGATGAACGCAGCATTGGACGTGTGAAAGTGCCTAGAACGGACTGACATCACTAGAGGATTAATGCACACCTGATTGACAAGTTGTGACCATCCAAAATCCTGGACTGGCTTGCATAAGAATAAAATGGTGGCCGAAGACAAACAACGATAGTGGGGCGTAGAAAGCAGAGGAATTACACAGCGGAGACAGCCATCAGGACCAAAGGATTGGATTGAGTCGTGGGAAGCAGCAGAACTGTCGGGGGGGGAAATTCTGCCGGGGTCGGCCTGGCCGTCCGCAGACCTCCGGGCAGGGAGGCCCCAACTCCTCCCGTATATCCCAGAAGAGATAGAGTATGAGACACACACAAGAAGCAAGGTGACTCTGCTGTTTATTATACAAAAACGGCAGGGATGGGTCAAGGATCGTATGCGTCCGTCCTGACACACACACAATCGTGGGGCTCGCAGGCCCTTTTTACCTTAGTATGACGCGCTACTTGCGTCACCTTAGAAAGTTAGCAAAAAACCTATCGCCACTCTTCATTGGTTGCTCGAGTAGTAGGGTTAGTATAGCATACGTATAGAGAACAATATTAGTGGACAAGGGTTAGTCAGGTGATATATCTGGGTTGTCCCTACAATTAGATACATGAGAATTGTTACATGAAGACTCCTGATGATTGGTTAATGTTAATGGCGTCAGTGATAAGAGCCCCATGTTCTGATTGGTGCGCCCGCGAGCTTCCCAGCCTGGGACCATCGCTGTTCCCAGCTCTCGGTGTACCTGTCATTTGCAACAATGTTTCACTATGAGTACATGCAGACAATGTGAGGACTTATTCATGAGCTGGAAAGCCGACTACTCCCACTGTCGCAGATGTCCATTGAGCCTTTTAAGTGTATCTGCCTGTGTCTTGTAACGAGGGATCCAGACGCTTTCTTTCTCCTGGGCTTGGCATCCTGTCAGATTCGGCTTGGTCACGTGAGGTGGGACCGTGTTTGAGGCAGAATTCTGCACAATTAATATTGTTTTTCCACTATGTGCCTGGTTTAATTTGCAGGTGTGACTTTAACGTTGGTGCGCGGCGTGCGAGGTTGCAACATCGTGCCCTTGATGGTCTGCTTTTGGAATGTGGGTTTGCAACATTACGACCTTGGCTGTCTGCTATCGCCAGGCTCATCCTGCAGGATCAGCAACCTGACTCTTGTTCTTTTAACGTCCATGGGAGCTCTTGCTTGCGGCCTACTTAGGCCTGGTGTATAGGTGGAACCGTTTGGTGCACAGGCGCTTTAGGTTATAGTATCATATTGTCTTATGACCAGTATCGTTTCTTCGTTATAGTTCTCATTATGGCACCTGGGTTTAGGAGAAGCGTAAGCAAGCTCTTTAGATGAGTTCATGATGCGTCTTGCGTTTCTGCATTTTGAGAGCCTATGTGGAAAATAATAAAGATGCACATCTGTGAGTATGTCTGTCGCCTAAGTCATAGCACTGAGTATATTCTTCGTGTAGATTGGTGCGGGAGTGTCCAGTGTGTATATTGGCACAGGTGTGCTGACCGTTGGCTAGGTCGTCATGGCATCTCTAACGACGTGTAGGTTTTAGTCTAGTTGATCCGTGCTGCAGGTATCGGCAGGGGCAGGGCGGGCTGCTGGGCAGGCAGATGGACACATCCGTATGTTCCTGTACCAGGGTATTTGGTCGTCTGGTAGATGGGCAAACTCTTCTCGTGGCGGGTGTCTGGGCCGTGATCCTTTAGGCCAGGCGCAAGAGGGGAAGGACGGGAGCCCGTTTTTCCATTCTCCCACTTCAGTCCCCCCTCTGGTCGACTTGTCGACCACAAACATATCCTTTTCGTTATCTCCTCTTACTCTCCATATCTTAGTTATTCCTCCTAAATGTCCATTGTAGTTAACATGATCTTCAAATGACCAATACATATATTCACATGTTCCTCCAGGAGTACAGTATACCCATTTCCCTATGTAACTCCTGGGATTTCTTGGGTTCTCGATCTTCACCGATGGTGGGTCCAGGTGGTTGGTGATGATCTGGTTACGCAATTTCTCTCTCTTTTGTATTATTATGCCTGTGTGCTGGCCGTCATCTGCTGGCATCAATGGGTGCATACCGACCATTTCAAGCAACTCCTCAGTGGTGCGCGCCTTCCGGGCCTTCCAAAATCTTATTATGATCAGTGTAGCTCCAGCCAAAATAGTACAACCAACTATAATTTTCAGTCCATCTGACAGCCAAGATGGCATCCATGACCATAATAGCGAAAACCAGCTCTCATCCTTTTTCACGCCTTTACTTTCATCCATCATTTTGGAGTGCATCTGGGCCAATTGTGAAACTGCTTCAGTCAGTGTACCGTTGTCAGCATCGTTGGCAGGAATGAACGTGCAGCATGATGGTCCTATCTTTGCGCAGACTCCTCCTTCCATGGCTGTGAGGAGGTCCAATACATATCTGTTCTGAAGTGCTACCATCCTTATAGCTCGCTGCTCCTCTTTTATTGCGTTGAATCCATTTACTGTAGAATTGATGGTCATCATTAGTTCCCATCTAGTTATCTGGAGCCATTTTGCGTTTGCGTAAGCCTGCAGTCCCGGATGTATTATTGAGGAGAAGAACATTGCTGCTCTGCTGAATAGTCTGTGTTCTGGCGGAATTGAAGTGAGTGCTGTTTCCGACCTTCCCCATAGGTAATTTCCTGTCAGAGGTTCTCCTTGTCTTTTCCTTCTATTTAGGACAGTATTATTGCCGTTGGTCCTGTTTCCTGGCTCCTCCTGAGGTGGTGCAGATCTCTTCTTTCTCTTGTCCCCTTCATCCATTTTGGGAAAGTTTGCCACATTCACATGCTTCTGGGGTACCACTAGTGATGGTACATTGACGTGCACCATCATGCATACACCATTCCACAGAGGGGGCAGTGTGTGGTATGCCTTTTCTCCACAGGCCCAGTAATGGTCCATTATCACTGCTGTTCCCACTCCCCCCTCAGGTAACTCCATCACGCTTGCACAGTTGGTGTTGTATCCTACGTCCACCTCTCCTTTATGTTGGTAGCATACCTTAGGCGCAGTCAGCGGCAGTATTGTTATTGGGTCTTCATCCGTCTCTATCCACGTGAGCATGGGCACGTACTTGATCCAAGTCATCCAACATCTGTGGTTGTGTGCATCGATAGTTGAAATAGTTTCTTTTGTTACCATGTTGCTGCCAATCACTCCAATTTCCCACTTGTTGTCCAAGTACACCTTCCCCGTTATCGTCACCAGTGGCCTCTCCCAGCATCCTAGTTTACCAGGAACTTCAGTGGCGTACCAATCACATGGTAAATACTGCAGTGTTACTTTCTTTGTTTCTCCTTTTGCAGGAGCACTTGTTATGTATCTGAATGCTTCAGCATGTAAACTGCTCTTGTGGTAACTCAAATAAGTCTTGAGGAAGTTGTTTTCGTATGGGTATGAGTCTCGTGTTTTCCACACCATATGCACCACTGTCCCTTGAAATCTTCCTTTCGTTTGGAACAGTGCCAAGTATATTATGCATCGTGCTGTCTTTTCATCTATTTCTGTGGCAACAAATGTTCGAGAAGCGCTCATGGCGTATGGTATTAATGAGCAAACGTAGCAGCTGTCTTCTGTTGTCTGCTTACCAATGCGGGTCATGTGTTGGTACCATATGTTGTTTGAGACGTGTGCTGAATCTTGTATATAATTGTCAATACCTTTATTATCTGAGTATGTGCTGCGTTGAACTCTATTTTGTTTGTGCGCAATTTTACTAGTATCACCTGACGTAACACCTGTTGCAGCTGGGGATGGGGATGGGTTAGGTTTGGGTACAGCAATAATATTGATAGCACAGCTGTACTGCCATACAGAGGCAGCCAAGAACCCGGTGATCATGAAAATCCCTATTATTTTTATTACACATGCTAATTTCACCGGCATTTTGCTCTTACCTTGCTGCAGTCCGGCAGCGTATTCTTGCGACGTTAGAGTTGCCCGCCTGAAAATTCTCAATATGCTGGTTATTAAATGTTAGTTGTTGTTTTTTAAGCTCTCCCTATCAAATAGTCATTCAGTGCCCAGGCGAAGAGCTGTTCCCACGCTAATCTAAGCGATATATCTCTTAGGGCAGGCAAGTATGGGTGGAGGTTGGGCATTGAGTATTCTATGGCCAAGAGGAATGCTGTGTAGTAGACACGTACCTTTTTCCTTTTCAGGTACGTTGGCCTTTTTATTTCATATACAAATTGGTGTGACAATTCTTCTGGGTAGTTATCGTCTGAGGGTACCATCTACTCCTGGGCAGTGAATTTGTTAGTTATCTATTTTCTTAGCAGTACAATAATACGCAGTTCCTGCATGTGCGAGAGAAAAGAAAAGAAAGCATTCAAGTGTTTACATGTGTACGTGTGCGAGACAATGTCCTTCAATTCAGGTATTACTGCAATGGGGGTAGGGTCAGTGGGTGGTGGGCAGGGGGTTTGGGCTCAACTGGCGGAAGTATCTTTACTCTTTGAGCGTGTGACCATGGGGTGGGCAGTATGGGGATCACCCCTTTCTTCTTCAGTTATTGTCTCTGGGGAGTCTGGGGAGTGACAGGGTATGGGAACACTTGGGCCGTTGGCTGTGGTAGAACTTTCTTCCTCCGTTGGTGATGTTGTTGCTGTTCTCCCAATGGACCTGTCGGTGGCGCTGGGGCGGGTCTCTGGTTTGTAGATCTTTACATCATGTAGGTGGTTCCAGGCACGCTTGTCCTGTAGCTTTACTGCTCTCGTTGATACCTCCTCTACCAGATGGGGGCCAGTGAATCGTGGACTATTCCATTTCCTGTTGAAATTGCGAAGTAGTACGTGGTCACCTTTAGCAATTCTACACAGTCCTTCCTTTTCCAGTTCTTTATCCGCGTCTTCTTGTTGATTGCTGTTAGACCCGCCCCGTGTGCGCTCGAGCTGTTGAGACACAAACACTACACTAGTAATCAAAGAAGACACATATTGGTACATTTCATCACCAAGAACACTCGCTGTGCTTTCGTGGTCGGTAAATGCTCTTGACGTTGGCGTTAGGGGAAGGCGCATTTGACGTCCGGTAACCACCTCGTGAGGGGTGAGGTGGTGGTCGGACCCTGGTCTATTCCTTAGCTCAAATAGGGCTAATGGAAGGCAATATAACCAACTCTTCTTTGTTGTTTGCTGTATCTTTGCGATTGCCTCCTTTAATAGGCCATTCAGGCGTTCACATAAACCGTTGGCCTGTGGGTGGTATGCACATGCAAATTTATGCTTGATGTTCAGCAAGGATGTGATGTGCTGGAACATTTTGTTTGCGAAATGTGGGCCATTGTTTGACCTTAACACCTCGCACACTCCCCACCTTGGGAAGACCTCCCTCACTAGGAATTTAGCTGCTCTAAATGCATCTGGGTGTGAACAGGGCCCTGCCTCAATCCACCTAGAGAATGGGCATACTACTACAATCATATACCTATTTCCTTGACATATGTTGATCATATCAACATAGTCAATATGGAGATGCCGGAAAGGTCCCTCTGGCCGGGGTATAGTACCCCTTATCACCTTTAGAGTGTGGCCGGCCGTAAACTGTTGGCATGTGAGACAATTACTGATAAAATTTGACACATGAGAATTTAACTCGGGGCAGAACCAGTCTTCCCTAATTCGTGCTGCAATTACTTCCTTGCCTGTGTGGGCTGGATGATGTAGTTGGCTCAGGGCGGTGTTCAAAAGTGCCAATGGTATTACAACCTTTCCAGTGCCACCCTGGCGCCATAGTGCGTCGGTCGGTGACATTGTACATCCTCATTTTACCCATATTTCTTTTTCGACCATTGGTGCAGCAGCTTGTAGCTCCATAATCTGTGTGGCTGGGAGATGGGTGTACCCTTCTCTTATCAACATCTCCTTAGCCATTCCCCTCCCTCTCCCTCTCTGTGATTCTGGGGGGTTCTATATCTCACCAAAGTATGCAGCGTACTTCGCATGTGCGTCTGCTGCTGCATTCCCCTTCGAGACGTGGTCCTCACCATTGGTGTGTGCGGTGCATTTTACTAAAGCTAATTCTTGGGGGTCATTTATTACTTCAATTAGTTCAGCCAATAAGAGGGCATGTTGCACTGGAGTGCCATCAGCTCTCCTAAACCCTCTTCTTCTCCATTTCGACAGCCCTGAGTGGACAGTGGATGTAACATATGCGCTGTCGGAGTATATAGTCACCCGTTTGTCAAAGCTTTCCTTCAATGCCAAGATCAGTGCAACTAGTTCCACTGCTTGAGCGGAGTAATGCTGTGGTAATTGTACACATTTCATTGCCACACACACCGGTACCTCCATCATTTTTACCACTGCAGCCCCAGTTCTCCTTACACCATCCCTTTGATCGATAGTTGATGACCCATCAATAAACAAGAGCTCACCTCCCTCTAGTGCGTTTTCTTCAACCTTTCTAGTACATGAGTACATTTCAGTTATTTGCGTACAGTCATGGGCATAATCTCCCTCCTCAATTACTTCTGCTAGGAACCTTGCAGGGTTGACCGTGCTACATCTAACAATTGATAGTTCAGCTCTGGATAAAATGATCTCATAACCTGATGCTCTTTGCATGGTTAGGGTGGATTTAGGTTTATTCAATATCGCAAATAGTGCATGTTCCACAAATAGTGTAGTTGGGCACCCCATGGTGATTGCTGATGCTTTTTCCACTGCAAAAGCAGCTGCGGCGAGACCTTGTTCGCAAGGGAAGTGGCCTAACATCACAGGATCTAAGTAGCCGCTGTAAAATGCTACTGGTTTGTAGCCCATGCTTGTTTTTTGAGCCAACACTGCTTTCATTACTGCTGAATCGCAATTTGAGAATATAAAAAATTGTCGCTCATAGTCTGGGGACCCCAGTACTGGAGCAGTTGATATCGCATCTTTCAATTCATCAAAAGCCTCTTTCATTTCCATCGCCCACCCCAGCTTTTTCTCCCCTTTATTAGCTTCCCTTAACGCCTCAAGCAGGGGTCCTATGTACGAGCTGTAATCAAACACCCATGCTCTACAGTAGTTGCACAGCCCCAGGAACTGCTGCAGTTCCCTCACAGTTTGTGGCATTGGAGTGTTTGAAATGGCCTGTGCTCTTTGTGGTGCAATCTTTCTTCCATGTTGGGATATAAGTTGACCAATGTAAAGTACCTGTTCTTGACAGTACTGTATCTTTTCCATGTCTACCTTGTAACCTTTTTCAGCCAATATTGTCAACATCTTTAAGGAGTCCTCTCTGCATGTTCTTTCGTTTGTACTGCAAATTATTATGTCATCCACATACTGCAACACTGTGCTTTCCACTTCAATGTTACCCAAATCCATCTGTATGACTCTATTGAAAATTGAGGGTGATTCGCAATACCCTTGTGGCAATCTGGTGTGCTTCCACTTTGTGTTTCTGTAAATGAAGCTCGTCAGATCTTGTGAGTCTGGGTGTAGTGGTATTGAGAAAAAAGCATTTTTAAGGTCGATATCACCGTAAATCGTGATGCTTCTGCTGGAATGCCACACAATATTGTGGCCGGGTTTGCTGCTATGGGATATTCCGCTTCTACTATGTTGTTCAAGGGCCTGAGATCCTGTATGAAGCGCCAAGACCCCCCTTTAGCCTTGCGCACTGAGTACACAGCCGTGTTACATGGTGATTCTGAGGGGACCAATATACCATTATTTATAAGGGCCGTTATGGTTTCATATTTACCCTCATCTGCCTCTTTTCATAGTGGGTACTGTTTTACTCTGGGGAGTATTGCACCTTTTTTCAATTTTATTCTTACTCCCCCTATACTTTTTATGCACCCCACGTCATAGGGGCCAGTAGTCCACAATGATTTGGGTACCTTTGACATATCCTCCTTAAAGAAGGGGACTGGGGTGCATGCGGGTGCCTCAAGTGCCATTGCAATTTTCTGCGCTACTTGTTTGTAAGCCACTCTTTTTCCACACTCATCATAAACACCATTTCACCTTCCTCCTTTTCATCTGAGAACAGCTCCTCATCTGACACCTGGGTGAGCCTACATCCTTCTGCTAATGCTATCACGGCCCTCCATGCTCTTCCTTCTTTGTCTTGGGCATGTACAGCAATGTAATCAGCTGTTGCAATAATGCTCTCAATGTCCATTAGAACCACCTTTCCTTCCGGTTCATTAACAGGTGTTTCTGGTCTGAACAGATAAGCTGCTGGCCTCCTCCATATTTTCCCTTCTATCCCTGGCATCCATGCAATTGCCATATCTGTTCCATACTGAAATAGTTCGCCATCTACTGGCTCCGCCCTAATCGCTGTCTGTCCGCAGTATGCTTGCATAATCTGTCGTGCTGTGAGCATGTTAATCCCTGGAGTAGAGCAAATTATGCCGTCCTCAGTAAAGGAGATCGTCATATTCAACCTGTTCATTATGTCTCTCCCCAGTATATTTACTGGTGAGGCACTATAATATATAAGTGGAACTGACAGATCATAATCTCCAATAGATAAGGGAATGTTATCAGTAAAGGGAACCAACCCTCTAGCCCCAGAGAATCCTTGGGTGTTCATGGCTTCGCCTGACATCTTGAATTTACCTTCCCTTATGCAAGACCGGGTCGCCCCGGTGTCAACAAGGAATGATAATTTTTTGTCACCTATCGTTACCTCTATGCGTGGTTCCTCCGCACTATTAGGTGTTACTGACAGGATGGGACACACCAAGGCCGTCTGTGGGCTGTCCTATTGAGGGTACAACGACTGGCCATTTCCGGTATAAGGGTTGTGTCCCAAAACTGTCACCCTACCCAGTTGTGTTTGTGGTGCTTGGGGTTGTTGTGTTATCGCTACCTGTTGTCGTGGCAGTGAATATGTTTGTGGCTGTTGTTGTGTTAATTGTTGTTGTTGTTCATTTCCCTGTTGCAACGTCTGCTGTTGTGGTAGGCCCTGCTGTTCCTGTGAGGGCCTTGGTTGTCCCTGATCACTCCATGATGGTGTTCCTGGTCTAACTCTACACGTGCGTGACATGTGCCCCAATAGTCCACAGCTCCAACACACCAGTGGTTCCCTACTCTGCCATGGAAAGCTCCCTGTGTTGTCCTGGTATACTGGTTGCCCTGTGGGGTAGGAATTTCTAAGTCCTCCCACCTGCTGTTGGGTACTATATCCGTATCCTCTCCCTCTCATAATTCCTCCTCTCCCCCTGTTATAATTATAATACCCAGCTCCTGCCATTGTATGTCCTCCCCCCATGTTGGTCGTGTATGGTTGTATTGGCGGCGCCTGTTGTGTTATAGCCGGTGAAGGTGGCATTTGGGAGGAATCTTGTGCAGCCACTACTTGTGTGGGGCTTTGGGTCATTGTTGTAGGTGTAGTTATTAGTGCTCCTTCCATTGTATATTTAGTAAGCTTTTTCTGTACTAGTTTAGCCTCTTCCGTTTTCCTGTCCTCTTCCTTTTGTTTCATTTTTCCTTGCCATGTCCTGCAATGATGCACTATAGTCAGTTGTATTTCCGGCCATGGTTTTGCTTCCATTCCCACTACTTTCTTTAGTTGTTTCTGAACTCCTTCTGGGAGCCCTTGTACCAGTATATGGTAAAATATTGCTGGTGTTTTATCCCATTGTTCTCTAGTTTCCATGCGCCACTTCTCTTGGATTTCCTGGATATAATCAACAGGATCTTCGTTCTCACGGATCTTGCGGGAGGTAATTGCTCCTATGTCTGATGTGTCTGGGTACTGTACCCTCAGTGCCTGCCATAGTGCATGTCTGCAGTTTGCGAATGGTGCCCCATCATGCGATGTGTTTGTTATTGTTACCCCATGGAATCCCGCTCTCTTCCAAATGTCATCCGCTCTATCCCCTAATATTGATATTAAAAGGCCCTTTACATCTCCTACTGCCAGTTTCTGTCCTGCGGTGTGTTTTTCCATTTCATATATCCATTTACCCGCACCTCCACTTAATGATGGGAGCCTGCATTTTATATTTTCTTTATCGGTATGCTTCCAAGGGACATAATGTGGTCTAACCCCTCCTCTCTCCAAAAGTGGCATTAAGTTATGTCTTGTTTCACCCTTTGTGTTCCATAATATCGAGTCCTCACACCCTTCCTCCTCTTCTCTTTCTTCTACATCTTCAACTTCGTCCATATTTCCCCTGCTCGTAACTCTTTCCTCTCCATCTTTTCCCCTTCTTCCATCATTTCCTGTATTTAATGTGGGCGTGTGTATCTGTCTTTCCTGCCTGCGACTAGGGAGGTCTCTAAGCCGACATGCATAGGGTGTCAGTTCGTCTGTGAAGGGCGCTAGTTTTATTTTGCGTAACGAGTGTGAGGTGGTTGAACATGTAGGGTGCGATGGGGGAGGGCGTGACGGGGATGGTGTGGCCTCATGTGCCTGTCTTTCCGCTATTCCTTGCTCTCCCTCCTCACTTCTCCCCAGCTCCTCCTTTCTCCTACTGATCCATGGTGAGTCTGTGTTGGTCCGGGTGATGTATAGTTTATCTAAGCTTTCCCTTTCACTGTTTCTTCCTTCCTTTTCCACTCCTTCTTCTTCCTCACTACAAAAGCTAGTCATAAACGGCACCCCCCACTCGGTCTTTTTCCCCTTGATCGTTACTGTTTGTAAGTCTATTAGGTCCAGTTCTCCTTTTCCTCCTTCATCAACCGCTCCCCTTTGTGCTGATGTTGTTGCTACTTCTGTGTTTCTACATACATCCGCCCATGCTCCACTCTCCCTTCTCCTATCTTCTCTTTCTTCTTCATTTCTCTCCTCCATCTCCCTACTATTTTCCTCCCTTTTCCTTTTTAATTCCTCCATCACTTCACTTCTTATCTGTTCCAATATTCTTTCATCCTCTTTCTTCCTTTCCCATTTCACCCTTTCTCTTTCTACTATACTCTCTAACACCCTCCCTTCTTCGTATTTCTTAGTTGTTTCTGATAGTAGCCTCCTCTTCCACATTGCCATTTCTTTTTCTTCTTCTTCCCTTTTCTTTTCTCGCAGCACTACTCTTGATACCCTTTCTGCTGCTGCTTTTACCCTTTCAGCTTCTCTCCTTTGCTCCTCAGTTCGTTCCCTTATTTTTTCCAATTCGTTCTTACCTTCTTTCCTTTTCCTCGCTCTCTCTCTCTTCTCTCTCGAGCTGCTTGATCAATTCATTCTGCTCATCCCTTAATTTTGCTAGTCGTTCCTCCAAAATCTCTTCCTTTTGTCTTAACAGCTCTTCCCCCCTCATTTCACTCTCCCTGGCATTATCCTCCTCTGTTTTCTTTACTACCTTCTTCTCTTCTCCTATTAATGAACCTCGTAATTTTAATAATATCTGTGCAGCTACCCACTCATCATTTCCTATTTCCACAGTCTGGTCTTCTCCGGTCCACCCCTCCCCTGCTGGCACTTTCCTATGAGCTACATATGGTGGAGGGCTGTATGCCGGGTTCGAGTATCCCTCAGCCGCCCTTAACTGTCCTTTTTCTATTTCTCCTAATTCTCTTAAAGGGTACAACCCCCTTCCCTCTGTTTTCACTCCCTTTGCTAGGGGTATATCGTTGCTCGGTTCCTGTTTTATTTCATCTGTTTTATTATTCTTTTCTCCTCCCTCTCCTCTGTTTCCCGTGTTCTTTTGGTCCTCACTCCCCTGTTTCCCATCCTCTCCTTCCTCCTTAATCTCTTTGTCTTCCGGTATTTCCCCCATAGTGAACATTCCATTTGGTCCTGGTCGGGACCCCTGGAACATCCTCCATAAGTTAAACACCTCCACGTGGTTTGCCAACTTCTTCCCTTTATATGTATTGTGCAGATGGTTTAATAATGAATGTTGGACATATGGATCGAAGCTACCATTAGGCGGCCACGGTGTCAGCATTTTGTTATCCGTCCCCTGGGTCCATTCTATGCTATACTTAATCAATTTCTCCCTATGGGGTGGCAGTGTTGGTCATATGTGTTGTAGTGGGGTAGTGAGGGTGTTCCCCCACCCTCCCGATCTTGTCCCGTATGACATAGTAGCGCTCCACTTGCTACCCTTCCCCTATCTGGTAGCAGTTTATCTCACTAGTAGTTTACAATATACAGCCTTATATCGTTACCTGGCCCCGTAAGTTTGGGGACTTACGATAGTCCGCTAAGGAAAATTATAAAAAAATATAGTATGTTACATTTGTACATTTTCTCCTGTCTTACTTTCTTTATACGACACCCTTACGGCCCCCTGCGGCCGAGGCGCACGTAGCCCCCTGCGGCTGCGTACCCCTTATGACGTTCTTATACAGTCGTCCTAATTTCATGTGCTCCTCCCCCTTCTACACTTGCCGTGGCCGGCGTTCTCCGTGCGCAGCCACGTTCCCTCTTTCGCCTTTCCCCGATCAACTCATTTACCGTTTATCTCCGTTTCCACTCCCTTACCACACTTCTCTTCCCCATCACTCTCAAAACGGAGATGCCTTGTGTTTGCGATATCCTATGAAAGCCCTACTGGTGACGTCACCGACCTTTTCGAGCTACTGGTAAATTCTTCATATATTCTTTAAGTTCAAAATACACTTGCAATCTACCCCCGTTACCCTTACAGCTGTCTTCCTGTCACTCCTGGAACAAGGTAATCAAATCAATAATATAATCGGACTGCGCACGCTGCGTCGCCTTGCGTGTGATACGCCCCTCAACAGGAGGGCTTAACCAGCCAATTATCTTCCGTATTGGGCAACTAACTAGCTACCGCCTACAGGGAAACTTCATCTACCTATCGAGTGTCTTGCTCGAACAATAGGGATCCTCATCTTCTCATTGATCAATAAATGCCAAATCGTAGGAAACCACACACACACACCCTTACACGTAGTCGCGACCTAGGCCAATCAGTGTCTACGAGCGGCCGCACGTGATGTTTTCGTGCTCCGCCCCCTCCCTTCGCGTAACATAGCCGACTGCCCTCGCACTTGTTCTGCTACCATTCATTCCATTTCCAACAATAAATTGTCAAACCTTCGCCGCGCACCTGTGTAACACCTCCCACCTCCCGTATTTAATTCCTCCCCCCTCCCTCACAATTTCACATTGCTTGTTGTGCGTGGCATGCTCACCAAGTTCTCTTGATGCGGGGCCGCTCGACTGCGTGCACCCCTCCAAGCGGCTCGCCACCTCCCCTCGTCTGGACCACGTCTGGACACTCGCCAACCGCGGGCGGAATACTTTTCAACCGGCTCCCGAGGGCCAATATCCGGATTGCGCTGTCCGGTCTTCTCGCAGCTCCGCGATGGTCCTGTAGTCCTCAGAAGGGGGCGACGGCAGAGGGGGCCGCGCCGCCGGGCCTCCTCGCAACCGGAGTGCCTGGAAAAAGCAAAAATAAAAAAAAATAAAAAAAATGCCGATCTTAAACAGATCTCAGCAGTGCCTCCAACTTGTCGGGGGGGAAAATTCTGCCGGGGTTGGCCTGGCCGTCCGCAGACCTCCGTGCAGGGAGGCCCCAACTCCTCGCGTATATCCCAGAAGAGATAGAGTATGAGACACACACAAGAAGCAAGGTGACTCTGCTGTTTATTATACAAAAACGGCAGGGATGGGTCAAGGATCGTACGCGTCCGTCCTGACACACACACAATCGTGGGGCTCGCAGGCCCTTTTTACCTTAGTATGACGCGCTACTTGCGTCACCTTAGAAAGTTAGCAAAAAACCTATCGCCGCTCTTAATTGGTTGCTCGAGTAGTAGGGTTAGTATAGCATACGTATAGAGAACAATATTAGTGGACAAGGGTTAGTCAGGTGATATATCTGGGTTGTCCCTACAATTAGATACATGAGAATTGTTACATGAAGACTCCTGATGATTGGTTAATGTTAATGGCGTCAGTGATAAGAGCCCCATGTTCTGATTGGTGCGCCCGCGAGCTTCCCAGCCTGGGACCATCGCTGTTCCCAGCTCTCGGTGTACCTGTCATTTGCTACAATGTTTCACTATGAGTACGTGCAGACAATGTGAGGACTTATTCATGAGCTGGAAAGCCGACTACTCCCACTGTCGCAGATGTCCATTGAGCCTTTTAAGTGTATCTGCCTATGTCTTGTAACGAGGGATCCAGACGCCTTCTTTCTCCTGGGCTTGGCATCCTGTCAGATTCGGCTTGGTCACGTGAGGTGGGACCGTGTTTGAGGCAGAATTCTGCACAATTAATATTGTTTTTCCACTATGTGCCTGGTTTAATTTGCAGGTGTGACTTTAACGTTGGTGCGCGGCGTGCGAGGTTGCAACATCGTGCCCTTGATGGTCTGCTTTTGGAATGTGGGTTTGCAACATTACGACCTTGGCTGTCTGCTTTCGCCAGGCTCATCCTGCAGGATCAGCAACCTGACTCTTGTTCTTTTAACATCCATGGGAGCTCTTGCTTGCGGCCTACTTAGGCCTGGTGTATAGGTGGAACCGTTTGGTGCACAGGCGCTTTAGGTTATAGTATCATATTGTCTTATGACCAGTATCGTGTCTTCGTTATAGTTCTCATTATGGCACCTGGGTTTAGGAGAAGCGTAAGCAAGCTCTTTAGATGAGTTCATGATGCGTCTTGCGTTTCTGCATTTTTAGAGCCTATGTGGAAAATAATAAAGATGCACGTCCGTGAGTATGTCTGTCGCCTACGTCATAGCACTGAGTATATTCTTCGTGTAGATTGGTGCGGGAGTGTCCAGTGTGTATATTGGCACAGGTGTGCTGACCGTTGGCTAGGTCGTCATGGCATCTCTAACGACGTGTAGGTTTTAGTCTAGTTGATCCGTGCCACAAGTATCGGCAGGGGCAGGGCGGGCTGCTGGGCAGGCAGATGGACACATCCGTATGTTCCTGTACCAGGGTATTTGGTCGTCTGGTAGATAGGCAAACTCTTCTCGTGGCGGGTGTCTGGGCCGTGATCCTTTAGGCCAGGCGCGAGAGGGGAAGGACGGGAGCCTGTTTTTCCATTCTCCCACTTCAGAACGACACTACAAGCAGTAACGCTGCAGTGGGATAACACACCCAGATGCTGGGCAATGGGTCCACACAGAAGCATATGGAGGGACAAGCACTCGTTAGTGCAGTGTTCCATGAGAGGTTTCTGCGAAACGAAAGCAAGAACGACTGAGTGCAGTCAAGGAACGGAGTCGAGCCTCATCTGAAGAAAGCACATGAAATACTCAGCAGCGCATAAGAGCCGCTAGCAGCAGGAATGGACATCAGACATATAGTCGGCAATAGTGAGTTCAAGCTGCACTGAAGGAGCTGCCACAAAACATTTACTGCAGCTGAACGAGACAATAGACGGGAGGCAGACTGGTGGGATAACGACAGTTGAAGCCATCTGCGGCTGGTCCGTGACCTGGGAAGTGCAAGCTGGGCAAAGTGAGCACCGAAGCGGAGGACACCACATGGAACACGGTGCACATGGGCTAGCACGCTACAAGAGGACGAGAGCGGAGACTGAACAAAAGCCTGACTTAAGTGCAGGGGAGGAATTAAGAGGCTCCGCAGGCCACTGCTTGTGTGGCTTAGTGGCAGCGGATCAGAAATTTGCACCGGACCGGGTGCCTGAGTGATCGCTACAATAAACTGGCCAGATGGGGTGGTGACCGCCGGCTGGAGGATCAGACATAACACATCCGACGTTACCAACAGTAAGAGCTTCTTGCCACTTGTTCTGGGGCTGGAGCAATAGGGAGCGGGCCCAGAGGCACGACCCATTGTGGCCATGTAACCTCCTCTGTGTGGGGAATATGAGACTCAGCAAGACACTCGCCAGTGCGGATATTGATATAACCAAGCCGCTATGAGGATCGGGCGGACCGCAAGGTGAGCTGGCCCTGCTAACAAAGGAAAGTGGACCACGTGGGTAGCTGATCCCGGGTGTAAGAGGACAGCCAGACGGACTGGAGGGAGCCCAGCATTAGAATGCACCAGCGGAATGAGAACGGAATCGTTCTTGTTTACAGCGCCAATTCGAAAACCTCCCAAGCATTCTAGGCCATATAAGAGGACGGAACAGGATCAAATCAAGCCCGGGTGGCATCGCTACTTCTGCAGATCAAGGGCACAAAGTAGAGGGCAGCAGCCAGAACCATTGAGAGTATAATACACCAGATCCCAGGATAGTGACAGCGCCGGTGACAACAAGTGATCCAAAAGGCATGGCATGGTGCAGTGGATGGCCCACAACAAAGTGGCCAAGTCGAATGTTCTGAGCTCACCAGAGAGTACCCAACGCAACACCGCTGCCCACTTCTAATACCATCATAGTGAGGCAGTCCTTATGTGGAATACGCTGAAGCAAACATTGTCATACAGTATCCCTTTGGCGGGATTGTCGGAATATGCACCTCCAAACATGGCATGACAAGACTGATGTGCAGTAGCCACGTTAAGTTGGGTAAACTAGAGATCTGGATACAGAAGACACAAGAGGGGGCCAGTAGTGAGCGGAATAGGGCCAGCAGTCTGCCTGTATCAACAGACGCAGTAGTGGCATGCCTGAAGTACGCAATCATGGCGTCTAAGAACCAGAAGTGCAAGGGGAAACATCTCACTTTTGAGGCATGCACAAAGTCAGCACCCTCAGCGCAGAGCCTGGCCCAAACTACCTCAGCATCTCAAATGGAACAGACGCTCGCGGAAGGAGATCAAGGAATTCTAGAGGCAATAGCTTCCCTGAAGGAGACATTGGAGGTTAAAATAGATGCCATGAGTATCGATTTGAACTTGCTCAGACAGGATGTCAAAGCACTTGCTGAGCGTACAGGGGCGCTTGACAAATCAGTGGCAGAAAATGCAAGTGGCTTTAAAGACACCACAGAAGACGTTAGGGTGTTGCGACAAGTGCGCAATCTGGAAGACAGAGCCGAGGATGCAAAGGCAGAGCCAGAGGCAATAATGTTCGGATTATCGGGCTCCTGGAAGCCGAAGAAGGAATGAACCAGACGGAATATGTAGAGACTCTGTTGCAACAAGATATTGGCCCAGGCGCTCTTAGTCAAGGTTTTACAGTATAAAGGGCACAGAGGGTGCTAACAAAGAAGCCACCACCGGGAGCACTGCCAAAGTCAATAATAGCTTGGGTTCTGAATTACTGTGATAGGGAAAAGATCCTTGAGTACTTTCATTAAGGTGGGACAATCCAACGGGCATCAGCCACAATAACAGCTTATCTGGATTATACCTTGCAGGTACAAAAGCAACAAATGAACTATATAACTGTCAAGAGGAGACTGAGGGCGGCCAACTAGAAGTACATGGTGTTGTATCCGGCTAAACTGAAAGTGATACATAAGGGCAACCCTATCTTCTTTGACAGCCCCAAGGAGGCTCACACATGGATGAATACACAGAACTTGTCATCCAGGGAAGGAGGGGATCCAAGCAATCAGGAGTAACCAGAGGCAGCAAACGATGCCAACTACAGGTTGACATAGGCCGGGAACGTAAGCCTCAATAAACGGAAGTCACAAAGTTCAGGAGCCAACCATGTAGTGCTTACCCCAGATCGCACTACACAGGAATGTCCTTTGCAGTGGTTTGCACGGATACTAGCAGTTATGTATCCGCCCACCATGCCACATACACCCGGACAGATCCCTGAGATGGAGGCAAGAAGTGTGGAGGCCTGAGCACAAGAGAAACAGTCAATGCTTGCACAAAAATGGAGGGGCACAACCCTGGGCTCGCCATATTCGGCTTATGCTAGGGGGGTATTAATTTGGGTGGCACCTTCGGTTCCCTTGAGAGTGCTTGAGATGTTCCAGGATAAAGAGGGGAGGATGATAGTATTGCAGGGCCGGATTGAGCACAGCGAATTTTGTATTGTCAATACATGTGCACCTAACCAAGAGACAGCAGCTTATTGTTGCACGTTATATCCGCTAATCAGTCCATACAGAGATGGTACAATGATATGGGGAGGGGATTTTAATTGTATGCTTAACCCTAAATTGGACAGATTGGACGATAAATTCATGCACCCGACCCCCCCTGCTAAGGCCCTGCGTACATTGTTACAAGCATTCAAACTCTCAGATATATGCCGGACTCTACACCCACAGGCCCACGAATACTCACATTACACCGCTTCCCAAGCCTTGTACACAAGATTGGATTATGTTTTTTACAGGAGAAGACACATTTGGCGAATTAGTTAAGGCGCAATACAAAGCTCGGGTATTGTCGGATCATGCCCCGCTGGTGGTCACATGGCGTGTTTCCCCCCCGAGAGCATGCATCCTAGATGGAGGCTTAGGAGTGAGGCTTTAAAGGATGAAGCATTTCGGGAACAGTTAAGGGAGGGCAAGCAGGGTTATTTTAAGTTTAATACTGGGAGTGTAACGTCGGCGGGTACGCTATGGGAAGCCTTTAAGGTGGATATCTGAGGGACAGCTATCGCAAAGGCGAACAGGGTTCAGGCCGTGATTGAGACTGATCTAAGCAAGGAAGAAGCAAAGTTGGAGGCCATAAACGGCCAGGGCGACCCGTCCAGGGAGGGCGCACGGGAGGCACGAATGTTTAGCACACTCGGATAGACTGGGCAAATTGAGTTATAGGAAGTATGTTGAATGGCAACACGCAGAAGGAGACAAACAGGGACGATTATTAGCCTGGTTGTACAAGAATGAGACGGAGCGGAGCATGAGCCGGGCAATTATAGCCAATATTGGGGAGACCTGTGAGTCAAAGCAGGATATAAACAAGTGTCTTTATTACTTTTATAAAGAATTGTAAGATGATAAGGCAGACGTACAGGAGGAAAATACTGACGCCACTGATGGCTAATAGGATTAAACCAAACTAATACACCAAGATCAGTCAGGTTATGCCCCAAATAGGAATATTACATGTAATCTGAGGCGTTTGCACCATGTTATTGACCAGACCTGAGACAGAACCCAGCTGATGGCAATAGCCTCGCTGGATGCGGTGAAGGCGTTCAACTCAGTCAGATAGCCATGGCTACTGGCGATGTTGAAAGTTTACGGTATGGGCCCTCAATATATTAAATGGGTTAAGTTACTATACAGTAACCCAGTGGCGAGAGTTAAAACAGGTGTTACGATATTGCATCAATGGGCGTTAAGCAAAGGAACTAGACAAGGCTGTCCTTGGTCCCCCATGCTATTTATATTAACCTTGGAGCCGCTGGCAATATTTTTGCGTAAAGAATATCATGAGGCAGGCATCAGCATAGGAAGTAGCACACATCTGATTTCCCTGTAGGCGGATGATATGCTTCTGTACCTACAGCAACCAGAGACTAACCTAGAATATATACTACAAGTATTTGAGCACTATGCGGACCTGTCTGGAATCACAATAAATGCACAAAAGTCATGCTTATTCCCTCTAGCAGGGTATAGGAGTAGATCCCGGAGTGAGGTACCAAAGTTCCCGATTAAATGGGAAACTGACACATTTAGATACCTTGGGGTAGACATCTTCCATGACCCTAAAGTAGAACATGTACAAAACACAGAGTGGGCCGTTAAATAGATCGGGAATTCCATGAAATTTTGGGCTAAGTTACCGCTATCACTTATGGGGCGGGCTGCGCTGTGAAGATGGTGGTGCTACCAGTTGCATTACTTCATGAACGTCCAATATAATATACCTATGACCTTCTTTAGGACACTGAATGCCACTTGCCAGAGCTTTTTAGGGCATAACACGAGATGTAGAATGTCGCTAGAGAAACTACAGAGGCCACACGAGCAGGCAGGGATAAGGGTGACGAATTTTCAGGGGTATTTTATAGCAAGCCAATTGCAGTTCACCCTGTACTGGCTGTCAGATGAACAGACACAAGAAATGGAGTTGCTGTGGGTGGCATTCTCCCCATTCTATTTAAAGGAGATGGTATGGACTGCAGCGTCACAAAATCCTGGATTGCCACTGTTACTGAAGCTAGGCATGACAATGTGGCAAAGAGCATGCCGCCTGTTAGGCATAGAAAAGCCCTACTCACTGCAGATGCCATTGGTCATGATAAAGTGCAAAGAGGTGCAATTAAGCCGGAATATACGGAAATGTTGGGAGCCTACATTAAGTGATATATTATAGGAGGGACGCCTGAAGACATTTAATGATGTAGTGTTGGAGTTATGAATACAGGACGGACAGCACATGATCCACGCTTTGCTGATGCACGGTATTAAGGCGAAATGGCTGGGACCGGAGAGGGTATTGACAGAAGAGGCAACAATACAATTTTCTTTATATACCTGAAGGGGGACACACAATATCACGTTTATATGAGCTCCTAATGTCGAGGCCCGAGTATACTCTCACACATATTAGACCAAGTTGGGTAGTAGATTTGAAAGAGCAGCTGTCAGGTGCCGCCTGGTTCAGAGCCATGGTGTATCACAAGATTGTGTCCATGAACACAACATTGCAATTGATCCAATTATATGTCACACATAGAGCCTATTTAACGCCGAAGTATATAACAAAATTTAGCACTGCAAAGGAACAAACTTTCCCGAAGTGTGGCTTACTCAATACAGACCTGATACACATGTTTTGGGAGTGCACGAATATACGCCAATATTGGGAGGGAGTGGCACAGGTCCTACTGAAGGTGGGAGTGCAGACAGACTCGATCACCCACAAAGCCTGCTTGCTAGGGATTTTTCTGAGACCAACACACGCGAGACATGTAAGCAAATTGAAAGACCTAGTATGCATTTTGGCAAAGCGTAGAATAGTGATGGGGTGGAAAGCTCAGAAGGGTCCAGCTGTGGCAGGGTGGTTGAGGGACCTTCAGAAATGGTCACTGGCAGAAACTGCAGTGTGGCAGGAAGCCGACCGTCTAGGCCAAGAAGAACAGAATATGGATCTATTAGCCTGGAGACAAATGTTATAATAATTGATATCCCCAGCGCACGTAGAGACCAAAATGCAAGAAGTTGCAACAGCACAATTGGTGAAATAAGCATCTGTGACAGTGCAAGCAGTTTCACATATCTACGCAGTCATAACTAGTGGAATAGGCTGCAGGAGAGAAGGGAGGGGGAGGGTAGAGAGGTTGGCACAGACGAGATTGAATACATCACATGTGGTAGTGAAGACAGTTATGCACAACGTCTGTATGCTAATGTTGTTGTTTTGTTTGGATAAAAATAAATTGGTTTAAAAAAAAGAAAAAAAAAAGAAATACACTATATCGAATTACTTTCATCATTGACGCCAAGGAGCATTAACATCAAATTTGACTTTAACTGCTGTGTCTAATTATGAGCTATGTTTTTGTTGCAAACTTCTCTAAGCATTATGCTCCATGGGTCAGGACTTATTAGTAAGGAACATGTGATTAAACAGTACGATAAACTATGCAGATGGTAACATTCGTGATGCTATATGACACTTTTGATAACCTTAGGCATGACAATGGTGTATAGCATCTAAGTGAGTTGAGAAAGCAGTCCTTAAACGTGGTGCTTTTTAGCACACTTGTGAACAATGACAGTGACTACAAAACACTTAGTGGATTGGTTTTTCATTGACTGGGTTATTGCAATCAACCCTTGGGTTATTGCAATCAACAAGGCTTAATGTCTGGACGATGTGTGCCTCTGCCTTTTGTCTCCAGGTTATAAAACCCATGGATTCACAGGTTTAAATAAATAAAGGCATGTATAAAACAACAGATTTCAGGATGAAATACGAAAACTACACGAAAAACGGCATTCACTTAATATAAAGAGAGAATCAGAGAACAAACCACAAGTAAAAGCGTGAAAACTGGTTAACTGGCTGACGTCATATAAAGCACATGTATGGCAGGCGGAAGCGGAGATCATGTTAGACATTCTAGATAATCACGAAACCCAGTGTTTCTGAAACCTAATGAATGAGGACAGCAATTATCAAATAAGTAAGAATCTGAATCCAATTCCAGAAGCAAGCTACGTGAAATTCTTACAAGATCTGTATGACTCAAATGGGGGAACTAAGAACAAAACCCAATACGGAAATATGAAAAATGGGAAATGGATTTCGACTTGGACGATATCTTAAATGCAAGCCTCTAGACCAGCAGACCCAGATGGAGTATCCAACTTTGTACTAAAGAGGGAGCCTAATAATTATGGGGGTGCAATTTGTGTATGCTCTTTAAAAACGCACTGAGCATAGAAAATATCCCAGAATCTTAGAAGATGTCACATTGGGTCCCTATATTCAAGCAGGGACATAGGATGTCCCCAGGAGATTACTACCCAATTGCCCTACTGGATGTGGGTAGCAAAATATTCTCATCACTAATCCATAGAGATCTTAATAATTGGGCCATAGCTTCGAACCATCAGGACAAAAATCAGGCTGGATTTTGTGAGGGACTATGTATGCTATTAAACGGTTTCTTGTTGCTATTGTTGCTTAGAACCAGTCACCTAATGAAGAGTGCACTATATATGGTCTTTCTAGACCTATCCTCCGCATGTGACAAGGTGTGCCTGGGAACATTATGGGGCAAATTGAGGGACTGGCATATCCTTGTAACCTTATTGGAAATGTTAACATCAATACATAAGGGGACCGAAGTTACACTTAGACTAGATGGTGAAGGTGCAATGCCAGAAGAGGGGGACACAAAATGCAGACTTCATCCAGGCTGTGTTTTAGCCCCAGCCCTCTTCAATCTATATATACCAGACATTTGCAATTCTGCAAGGAAAGTTGGGGCCGTTCCACCATACATTGGTGCTTTGCCCTTACAATAGCCGGCATATGCAAATGATCTGGTGATATTAGACCAATCCCTGATAGGCTTGCAGCATAATCTCGATCTTTAGCTTTCGACATGCAGGAACACGATTTGGAAATGAATACCCAAAACCTATAAGTAATGATCTACGCCAATAACAAGATACAAGCCCAGTACGGAATTGGAGACCTGGGGAGCTGGACGCAAATCATGAAACAGTTTGTTTATTTGGGTTTTATGCTGTACAACAGGCCGGACACTGAAGATCATCTGGACAAACTTAAAAGGAAGCGCTGGGTTTTCCTGGCACAAATGAAAAAAAACAAATGATAGGTTTGGCTGCTTCTCCTTACTTTCGATACTCATAGTATAAAGCAAAGGTGGTTCCAGCCCTGCTGTATGATACACAGATATAATTTAAAGGAAACAGCTCAGGACAAGCTGGAAGGCAAGGTCTGGAGGCAAAGACTGGGCCTTCCAAACTGTGTCCTAATGTTAGTCCTAAGATATTAATTGATATACATTATGTCTACTGTCTCTAGCAAGTATGATCAAATGTAAAACTCATCATTCTACATGAAAATTCTCGACCCTGCTAGGAACTTGCTATTTGAGGATCTGAGTTTAGAAGTCAGTGAGAGGCAGAATTCCTACTTAAACGTATGAGTGAACAAATTTGAGAACCTATTAATTTTTATGCTCACCTGGTCTCTGTGGAGGCTTTGGGGCACGGTTGCAGCCCTCCCTGAACTTGAGTCACCCCCTTCAGGCCTCTCCCTCAGTAGAAAAGCTGTGAGCGGTGGTATGTTGTGATACTGCTCCTGCGTGGAGATAAGAGTGTCTGACTGCGCCAATCTGTGATTGTTGTACCTCTCGAACCCTTCACCCCAAAGTACGGTTTCTGTGAGCATACGCCGGCCCATAAAGCTCACCTGTGAATTATGGAAGATAAGCTCTCCGTCTAGCTAATTCTGGCAGGGGCGCGTCAAATAGGATCTAGTTCCTTCACTGATCCCTGATAAGGATTAGTCCAGTCCAGCTGTGACTATGCTTGTCCTTATGATTGGTAATACTTTCTTGAGCTCTTGTGATGCTGTTAGTTCTGTTTAATGTCTTTACATGTTGTTCCTATTTATGCCTGCAATAATGTATCTCTTCTGGTTTCCTCCCTTAGATGGAAATGCAGACTCAATTCAGCTGTGAGACGCGAGACACGGCCGGATGGAAGATGGATGCTACCGCAATGTTCGACGGCAGGTAAGTGATGGTTTAAGGAAAGCACGAAGTATGGCGAAATGCAACCTTAAACTGACTGTTTTTTTTATGTCTAACCTTGTCTTCTGTTTTTCCTTGCAGGCGCTGCTGTCGACGATGGAGCGTGTCGTGCTCCGGTGCCAAGATGAAGATTACGGCGTTGCGGAAAGTGTAAAGATGAATACTTGGTTTGCCGAAGAGATGTACAGGTAAGAACAGCTTCCCCCATTTGGTAAGTATGCTGGCAGGAAGCAGGATTTCCAGGAAGCAGGATCTTCAAAGGTAAGTCTGACCTCAGGTGACGGTGAGCGTTACGCTGCTTGCAAGTGTAGAATAACGCGAAGCGTTTGTCTTGAGGATCGGGGCAGCTTATATAGCTGAGATCGTGGGCACGCCCATTAGGGCCTGCTTACCATCCACACCCTGCCACTCGTAGAGAGTGAGCACGTGCGAAGACAATCCATTAGTGGCCACACCCAAGAATACACTTGGGGCTGCTTAATGGATGGAATGTTAAAGGTTAATGCATCCTGCTTAATGGATGGAATGTTCAAGGTTAATGCATCTGCTATGTCCATAATAAAATCTTTTTGGTGTTAAATGGATGTTCTTGTTTACTTTTGTTCATGAGCCTGGTGCCAAAGGCGCCAGGACAGTGTCCACCCAGGTCTCCTGTGCATGCGGCCCCTGCATGCCTTTGCCCGTGACTTCATGACCATGACATTAATAAAGATGAGCCATAGCAAGAAAAAACCTGGCTGAATACCCACTTCAGTTGAATAAATCGCACTGGGGTCATGACTAGTGCCAAACGAAAGACACCACAAATAAATATACACTATTTTAGAATTTGGCACAAGAAGAGCATTGATATAACTCAGTATCAGTACATCAAAAGATTCCCCTGCCCACAACGGAAAAACAATTTTCTTAGATTAGGACTAAATGCACTGCCCATACTGGAAGTGATAGGGTGAAGGCAACAAATCCCAAGAGACAAAAGGCATTTGCAGGCTATGCCAAAACCTCCACTGAGACACTGCAACATCTGATCACAGAATGTCCAAAATGTACCATTTTAGATATAAGTATTTGAATGTTTTTTATTAAAAGATACAAAGGTGATTGAACCATCACAATTTTGGTCAAGGATTTTGGTTGGTAACCAAATTTCCCTAACATTGTCAGATTTGAGATGTATTAATGAGATCCTTCTGGATATAAACCCACAGGGCGGTATTTGAAGGTGAGACAGTTTTCATAAACTTGATACTATGGTCAAAATAATTTAGAATGATGATTTTATGTTTTCATTTCTATGGGGTGTTCTTTGTTCTTAAACAATTGTTTCTGTCATTTTGTATATTTCTTCTATAAATTAGGTGTGCAAGGTTTGTCTATAAAACCAGAACACAATATAAAAGACTAAAAAATAAACATAGATTGAACTAGGTTCTTACCAGTAAAGTAAAAGTATTGGTAAGCCTTCCAATGTACTTTACAAAGGAATTGCCAAATAGACGAGCTTCAGATATGGTTGTCTAATGTGATTTTGCTCGGCCAATGAGCTGAGGGCTTCTTTTAGGAAGGATGCCCTTCCTGCACTTGTGTGATATAGACACATTTACATCACCCCAAAAACATAAATCTTACTGAGCCTAATTGCTCACTGCCACTGGTTCTAGGTTATGATTTAGGAATTTGGCTTCTTGGCTAAGTCTATTATTTAATAAAGGACTTGGGGTACTGTACTCCTATGTTGGCCTGCTGGCCAGGATTTCACCACTACATTTCAGAGATCACTATGCGGAAAATACTACATTCATCTTGGTGTCTGTAGCTGGGGTAACAGTAGGCTTATCGGTGCTATCAGGACAAGTGCACTCTGCTCTCATTTTAGGACTCAGGAAGGTATCACTGTAAACAGCACCTCCCAAATGGATACCATTATCTGGCATTGGTGTGTGTTATTGAGGAGGAAGAGACATTGGCATTGGGTTATCCCATTCAACCCCAGGTGACGGGTCCAAGGCAAGCCAGGTCTTTGCATTCATATTCATGTGTTGGCTCTGATTCTGGTCAGATGGTGATGTTAGTTCTACCAGAACATCATGCACTGATGGTCACTGATCTGGCACTAATGGGGCTGTTAGGCTGGGTTATATACGCTACATGTTCCATTATGCTCAAGGTGTTTCCACTTTATATTTTTGGGAAAAGGAGTTCTCTGCCACATCACTGGTCTTGCTCCATAACCACCCTTGGGATCTCTAGGGAGCCTTGGATGGTACTGTGCACTTCTCTACGTTGTGATCTATTGAATTCTGATGTAAAAGCTTTACTAGAAATGGCCGGTGCAGGCATCACCATTCTCGTTTTCATGAATTGCTGCATCCATCTTTTGTGAAGGGGGCCCTTGTTTTAGGGATTTCTGATTCATGTTCTTTGTGTCCTTGCTCCTCTTCAGTTTAGCCTTTTTTCATACACATGAGTGCCCTCTCTAAAGCCTTTCTCCGAGAAACTAACTAGCGGAGCCAGCAACTTTTGGCTTCCGCATTCTGATTAGGCATCGTTACGCATTTGTGAGCAGCACAGTAATATTCCCAGTATCCCAGCAACTCCAGCCTAGACCTTTCCGTGAATGGAAAATCCCCATAGCATTCTGTGCCTGCTAAGAATGATTGCACATATTTGCAAGAGAAACATATACATGTCTTTTGGTAGCTTTACCCACACATCTAGGTTTACAAAAATAAACTGCCCTCAGAGTAGTGCCTCCACAGTTTCTACCCAATATTATTAAGCCTTTGCACCGCTGAAATGCTGAATCTCATTGCAATACATCTCACAACTCCTTTATGCATATGCATTGAGCTCCACGTATCGGCCTGTTTGAAAGAGCTGTAAGAAAAGAGATCGCCTGAGTGGATGTGGGGCCATTTAATTAGACTGAATTTAGGGGATTATGTACGAGAATTACTGGTCTCTGTTTCTGGGATTTTCAGAATGAACTATGACACAGGGCAGAGGGTTTGTGGGATGGGTAATTATTAACAATGCTTGTTTCTTACTGCTAAAATAAATAGGAGGGGTTTTGTGAATAATATGAAACCTCATTGCCTTGATATCCAAGGCATGTCCCCATTCTGGTAAGAGGACTAGCTCTTTTGATCATTAATGACAATGTGCTGGATGACATGCCATTAATAAGCTCTGAATTTATAACATAGAATTCTCATTACAAGAAGCATGCTAGTATCTGATAGGTGTATGCTGTGAGTACATAATACCACATAGTCCAGCAGGAGTATTTAATGACATCTAGCTTGTTGTCACCATCTGCTCATGAATAGCCGCTCTTAGTATGTTGTAGTTTTAACTAACACAGTGTGATTATCTTGTGATAATTGGCAATTCGCAATTCTCAACATCCAATACTACACAGCACAGTGTGAAAATGTTATTTTGTCTAGATTAGTGAAACCATCTGTTAATTAATCACCATGAGAAGCTAATTAGAAAAGGCACTACTCATCTTAAGTATCCAATGATACATATCAGGAGTGAATGTTTGTATGATACAATGCCTACATGGATGTGAATTTCTGGCACCTAGTCACTGTCAGTATCCAATCATAGCTTGCACAGTGTGACTAATGATATCCAGCTCAGTCTGATTATATGAGGATAACTAGCTACTGTGAGTACTCAATCATCGGTGACTCAATGTAAGTATCTGAAGATGACCAGCTTGGTGGAGTCTCTGGTGATAATATGATTATGATGTGTACCTGTTGATAATTGACGCCTACTACATTTTTGATGAAACCTAGATTTAGTTATCTGCAGATTAACAGTGTGTGTGAGTGTCAGCTATAAAAATGGCTTGGTGTGAGTATTTGATTATGACTAATTTAAGATTGGCATCTAAATCAAGCTTGGTAAGGGTTAGGTTGTGGCTGCTTGAGTAGCACATGTCTGCCATGTTGGCCTGTCCAAAGCGTGCAGACCTGCACATTTCTGTATGTATGATGATAAGCCTGAATTCCATGACTGAAATAACATACATAGATGGCGGAGCAAGAGCAATCTGGAGCGGTGGCTGCCTTCTTGGACCCCCTCTCTCATTTCTGAGTTTACCTCCGACCCCTGCAACCTACCGCTAGGCCACCAGCAAAACATGCTCAAAACTATGAATCCACATTCTTGTAGGAGGGGAGCTGTGTGCTGTGTCTCCAGCGCACAAGTTCAGCGGTTGCTGCGCAGCCAACGACTGCGTCCCACATGTGTTCTTTCTCTAAACAATCACCAGAGCGCAGCCTCCCAGAAGCCCCTGGATCATCCGAGCACGGAGAGTGAATGCAACATCACTGCATGGCTGGTACGTTTTCGTAAAACTGAAAAGGTTTGGCTGTGTTTTGAAAGTTATGCAGTGTGTTTGTGTGTGTGTGTGTGTGTATGTGTGCAAGATTGTTAAAGAATATCAACAGGTATGTGACTGTGTGCACGTGTCTATGCTTGTGCATGTGTGTGTCACTGTGTGAGTGTTTGTGTGTGGGAGTGTGGTGGATGCATATGCCTGTGGGTGCGTGGGTGCTTGTTTCTGTGTGTCTGTGTTGTGCGTGCGTGTGTGTGTATGTGTGTGTGCTTGCGTGTTTTTGTGTTAGCCTGGCAGGCGAGGTGGGCTGCCAACTCACACTGGCAACGTTCATGTTATTTTGTTTGAACGTGATTTTGTTCAGAGGAATGCTGGCATTCATTGTCTGCTAAATCACTAAATAGATTTATACTGGCAATCTACATATATTGTGAGCACCATCCTGAAATAGTTTTGGAGTTGAATGTTGCCATATATTTTGTGCACCGTCATGAGCAAGTGTTTTACAGGGCCGGCAGAGGCCTCATGAACATGTACTTTACAGTGCCTGTGATGGCCTAAACTGTGATTGTGGGCATCATCATTAAAGTGTTTACAATAGCAATACCGGCATACATTTCGGCAGACCCAGAAGAAACAACTGTTGTATAGGGCCAAGCTGACATGAATTGTGGACGAAGCTTACTGGCACTTTACAGTGACAGTGCTGGCTTGTATTGGTTGCACCAGCTTAAATGTGTATGACGGTTGAACTGCTGGGCTGTGTTTTCGGGCGAGGCAGTATGGAAATGCTGTGCAATGCCCAAGTGTAGTATTTGTGACCTTACATCCATCTATTGGACCGATTGCAAATATAATGGTATTTTACACCATGTTCTCAAATGTAGTGCTGTAAAAGGCACCAATGCAATCCATTATTTAAAGGATGTTCTCATAGGCAACACCACACCCTCCAGGGGTATTGTTTAAGACTCCCTTGACAAGCCACCATCAATGATTATAAAGCAACAGGTGGTATTGACCTTGAATCATGTATAGTGAAGGTGTCCATCAGAATCCCCTGCTACCACCTGGCACCAAACCTGCCACTAACACTGGCGACTATCTGACACTAACAAAGTTGTCATAATTAACAGGAGATAAAAAAAAAAGCTGTCAGGATTGGGTCATCCCACCATCAGGTGTAGCATGGGTGATCCTGCCCGTACCCTTTTCTGCTCCAGGACGTTTCACCTACTTCAGGTTGTTTACAAAGCTCCCGGGTCAATTCTGGAATGGTCTCCAACTCATTTACAGTGTTGTCCTTTCTTCTTTCATTAAGATGTGATAGACAGGTCACACACGTCAGTTTGCCAAATGTTTTCAAACAATTGGCCATGTTTGGGATAAATAATTCTGATTAAAATCCATGCTATCCAGAGAAACGGGGTCTCTGGGGCAAGGCAAAGTGTCGCCATTTTACTAATGGACTGATTATAAATCGGCTGTGGCTGGACGCTTGATTTAATCACCTTTATTTAAAGTCAAATTAAAACATTCATTTTTTTATGCTGCACAGATTATCAAAAAGTCAGGTATAAAACAAACATGGATTAATGATAAGTTAACACATGACACTTTTTCTTTACAATTGCAGATATACTCATATCATTATTTTGGCATTTTTTTTATATTTGATTTCCATAAAGACAACTCATGGTGTGCTCATGTTTGCTACTGAACTGTCGTCCCCCATAGTGCAATTTAGATTCTAACTGCTGAGCAGACATGCTCTATGTTGCATATGTTATAGTTGAACGTGGTATGCCAATCTCTAATGAGATCTCTCTCTGATCACAAACATAGTCATTACTGGAACGTTTACCATAGTTACTGCATTCATGTCTACACATGTACTTTGCAATAAACTAATGCAAAAGCCAACACTATTGGCTTTGCCAATGCTTGTTCTTGAAACCGAGCAGAAACGAGTAAACTTCAGACTATATAACCTTGTCGCTTCTTTGCAAACAGCGTGCAACTATTTCAGGCACATAAACCAGCCATGCTCTTTTTCCATCGACCCAGCAAGGAAGGGGTTAATGTTTCTAGTAGGGATCATGTCAACACAGTGGTGAAGGTTTCCGTTCCATGATTAAGTAAGCGAGCTAAAGCGATTGCATCAAGAGACAAATTAGCATATGACCTGCGAGCAGCCATCACTGAAGCAAATGACTTTTTCACTGGTCTATGTTTAGAGTAGTACATCCATCATAAATTATTTCTGCTCCCACTGTATACGGAACCCCGGCGATAACATGCTGCTTTCCAAAATGAGGCTGTCAAATGAAACCTTTGGGGTCCTCCCTCCCGGAATTCCATGCAACCTTCCCATGAGAAAATCCCTGGGAAATAGAGGGATGCAAACATGCACTCATATATCTTGTGCTGAAAATGATCAAGTGAGCAAAGTGTTGCATATTGACATGATGCTTGGCTGCATTTTAATGTTAAAGTTAATTTCCAACTCTCACACAATTAGTAGAGTGAGAAGGGGCACATACCTAACATGATAATTTACAAGATTTGAACAATGCTTCTGATAGCCGTGGTCTGCGTCTGGAGTTCCAAACTCATTAGCAAATACACCACTATAGCAACATGTTGGGACTTTGGGAAATGCTCTCGGATCCACCATTTTGTAACACAGAAGCATACATATATATCAACCAATGCGTCAACGATAACATAAACTGGGACTTACCTTCGTATTGTTAATCCAAAACAAATTATTTAGGATACATAACACAAATGGTTCTCACCTGCCACGTTTGTACATCACCAGTGCTTAACGTTTGTGGGTGCTTGCCAGTGTTCAGCCATGGCACATATTTCTGAGCCCAGGCACTTATTGTCTCAGACTACGTTCAATTATGATATGGTGTTTTGGCAACTTTATTATTTTAACTTTCAGTCACCTAAGAAGCACATGTAAAGTCAGAGCAACATGTTAACAATGATTGTGTTTAAAAATATACTTAAACATTTGACTCACATCAATACACAACAAGTACGTTATTTTATGTCATGTTGATTGGAATTTGTAAATCACACATCTGCCATAGTGCATCCATTAACCCCCAATGAGCCAGTGAGAGTTGCAGCTTTAACCCCATACTGCCGTGTCAATATGGAATAGCCTTGGATGGCGGAAACAGTGAGTGGGAAGCTACCCATCCTGGTGTGTCATGTGTGTGCTAGAAAATATCTGAGCCCTGGCATTTATGTTTTAACAAATTAAGTACTATGCATCACATGCTTAAGACCAAGCCGTATCGACGAGAAGTCTAGACTGTGATGACAGATGCAGAGCGAGTTTATAGCAGGTGGAATAAGCAGGTATTGCCTTGGCTTAAGAAGTGGAGCTAAAACAAAGAGAGTCAGCTATGCACAAGGACATGGACCGTATTCAATATTCACACCTGGGAAGAGCACTCAGCCAATCAAGATGCTGGAAAGGTGTACGTTTCCACCCACCGAAGGCCCTTCCCCTGGTGCTGCAACTTCTTTTTTACCCTCTCCTGGACCCTACTCCAGCCCCCGTCCTCTGCTGCTCCCCAACCCTCCAAAATCCCTCAACCCCATCCCCTACCCCTCCCACTCACCCCACTCAACTGCTGGGGCTCCCAGCACTGCTGTTCCTTCCCATCAGACCACTTTCATACGGACTTGGTCTCTTCCATTTTCTATGGCAGTGCCATCATCTCTTTGTTCCGTTTTACAGGAGATTGGACTCTTGCAATATGTGAGGAGTCAATCTCCTGTATAAAAATACAAAATAAGAATGATAGCTAGTCACAACCCGGGGTTTCATATAGGGTGCAAACAGCTCACCGCTTTGTCCGGGTAGGGTGGGGGCGATTGCTAGAATATGTACTGACTGACCTATGCATGTGCAAACAATTAGCGTTGACATTCAAATAAAATATGAAATGGGACATGGATATTAAATTGGTAACAGAAAAGAGAATTGGATAAGGAATGCAATACAATGCTTCATAGCCGCCTGAGGGGCTGAGATATAATATTGTTAAAGTTTATGAAGCAAAAATTGTACCACATGATGATCTGGTATTAAATGCCTCCATGCAAGCCTGTTCTTTAACTAATATGCATGGAAGACATTCATGAATGTCAGGACATCTTCCTGTACCTTGGATTTAAAATGATAAAACAGTGACATAGGCTATTTTGAAGGTCTAACATGGATTGTTTACGGCTGCCTCAGGGACTAATAGGTATCTTATCCAACATGAGTTGCTAAATAATGATGAATACTACGATCAGAATAAAAAGGCCAATAAATGGATCTCTGAGCAAGCATATTGGAAATGAAGGCTGATTTCAAGCACAGAATTAAAATGAGCTGTAATTAAATGAACTTTAGATCTGACCTCTCCTACGGGCTGGAAACATTTAGAAGGTGTTTTTGTAGGCCAGCGATATTGGAAATAATTAAGTAATCATAGGCTCCATAGCAGCTCCAGATTTTATTTGAAATGGTTGAAGTAACGATTAGGGCAGTGGTTTGAGCTTGGGCAAATTTGCAATATCGAGAAAGACTTGGTGCTGTGTAAAAAGATTGTGAATTGTGCCTGTAAGTGGTGTTGGAGGGGGCATTTCATTTTGAACTCATTGAGAAGAGTTTGGGGCTTCTGGGAGAAAGCAGCAAAGAACTCTGGGCAAAAGGAACATGGATCATGGACCCTGCTCTCACCAATGCTTGATGAACGCCTAACTAACACCGTGCCCTGCCTCGACAGTCCCTGGGCAAACTCCCATGAGGCCACTGGGCGTAGTGCCTGAGCATGTCACAGTGAGGTTTGAGGCAACATTCTAAGGCATGTGAAATAGTTGATCATGACCCTCAAATATCAAATTGCCCTTCCACTGAACCTTTACATTTTGCCTCACACAAGCCTTAGCAAGGTATGGTAACACCACCCATTTCCATCATCTGCTGTCTCACAGATGCTTGTTTTGTTTATCAAATGGTGCGATGTATCTATTGAGATGAGAAGAGCTGAGAGAGAGAGGTGGTATTGGGAGCAATAGATATGGGACCTGTTTGCAAATGGCTATTGGTGGGAATCAAGGTTACAGGTTGTTTTTGTCTTGCAAGGCTTTCTGCCACCTTCCCCTGTCTAACCGACTCCCCTCTAAGATCTCCTATCGCCTTCACTACACACACAAAACCCACCCCTCCAAATAACCAACCCAAGCGTAACCGTTACCACATCAACACCGACAGAGTCAGGACTAAGCTCTTCTCGTTAGCCCAACAACATGACAGGTTCTGCATCTGTCTTTCCCACTGTCCCACTAATGAACCCGAACCCCTGTTTTTCATACAGAGTCAAGCACAGTGAGGCCCCCAGTCGTAGCAGACAGGTCCAATATAAAAGCACTTACATTGCATTACATTACATAAACATTAATTTTGCCCTTGTAGAAGATACTCTTTCTCAGGATGTGGTGTAAGGGGAAAGGCATGCAGTGGGAGTTATTGGTTGTGCAGAGGTTCAGTAGCAAGTGGAGGAAAAAGCAAATTGGCCATCAAACCAAGAAAGCTGTAATGAAGAATTAAAGTATCCCATGGCTGCCTCCAGCTATTTTGGGGCAGCTTTGCTGCATGGTATCGTTAATTCAATACCTCATTACAGAGACATTTGAGCTATGGCGTCCGCTGTTTGTCTCACAGCGAAGCGAAGATTAGGAGTGCTGCGAGTTTGTGAAGCCGTCCCCCTGTTTCCCCCTGCTTCCCCCCTTTCCACCTTTCACCTCACCTGTCACCTCAGGTATTCCGGGCATCCTGATATACCAGCAGTCCTTGAGGGGTGTCAGAGAGGAGCGTGGTACACCTCCTTTGGGGTGTCCGCTGGGACCCGCTGTGGATGGCACGGCGTTGCGCATATTGGTACATCTTGGTGCGGTAAGAGTCCTGTGATCTGTTGCCACTGGGATGACAGTCCTTCCTGTAGGAGTGTAGCCTTTAGTCCGGCTCTGCTCCTGTTAAAATCCACTTCTGGTAAAGCTCATTGACTACGACGGCTTGATGTTTAGCTGACTGTTATTATGAATACTAGGATGGCAGCATTTAAGAAGACTGGGACTAATTTCATCACAAAGTCAGCTATGGAGGTCTTAGTAGGTTCTATGGCCTCTTCGCCAGTGATTAACAGGGATTGTGTATCGGAGGTCTTAGCTCTTAATGAGAGCAGGAGACTGAGAGTGCAAAATAGAGTAATCTTATTGCTATAAAAATGCCCTTGTCTGAAGACCCTCTCTCCCCTCATAAAGTATTAAGCTCAACTCAGGATTTGGAAAGCTCTATGGTAAAGTTTGGTCCTGGAGCACAAATTCCCCCGGTTAGTTCACAGAAAACTGGCCCCATGGACCACATGGTGCCAGTACTGACCTTTGAGGCTCCACTTTCGTTTAGGGCTGAAATACCTACAACCCCACCTTCCCCTGCTCGCCAAGGGAGGGTTATGATTAATTTAGCTCAATCTGAGTCCATTGCTTCACCCCAATGGCCTGAGCTTATGACCAACATTGCTAAAGAATTACTCTTATGCAATGATCCATTTGACCTCAGAGTGTTAGCTGATGCCTTGAATGATTGGGCATCGAGTCAATGGCCACCAAAAGTGAACATTGCTGCCCAGACTGACGGGCCTATGAAGCCAGGAGTTCCGCCACAGGAACCGTATTCTTAAGATGTGGATTAGAAGTAATAATACTGTTATCAGCACTTCAATAAGCCATCAATAAGAGAGCAAGCCTATCCCTTTTTTGCACAATTCCATATGATGTGAACATACATATTCTAAGGACCTACATGAATAGAAATTAACACAAGCTGTAGAATATTCTGATTCCTCAGCTTGCTCCACAACGGCTATATCATCAGATGCTATCATCAGATGCTATACTACGTAATGGCATTACACTAGGGAACAGCTGAAGAATATCAGAGCAGTTAAGATGCTGATGTTTAGTCAAACAAAAGAGACTTATGTTTAGAGCATAGTTAGCCCAGTTCTTTTCTGGGCATTGTATTGCTAGGCAGTTGTGCTGATTGAATAGCTCTGCTGTCTGAAGCAGTGCTAGTCCGCAGCCCCTGCAAACAGTTATTACATAAGTTGTTGCTATTTGTAGGCAACTCTGTTTTAATGTTGGTCACCGCTTCCTGCAAGTGAAAAACCTTAGCCACACCTTCCATAGAGTGCAAATCATCCAGAGTATCTGCTCTTCCCGCTGAAACCGAATTACCAATAGTCCCAATGTGTTGCCTGAAGGATTCCAGAGAAGGGGATTCTGACAATCATGTCGTTGCCTTAAGCAGATAGATACAAATGTCTGATATGCGAGTTTAAAAAAAAAATGTGTTAACAATAGTTCCCGGCCCCGTCGCATCAATGGTGTCTTTTGTGTTCGAAATTACTTGCTTGACAGTATTCCTTTTCTTTATTTTTCTTTTTTATTTCCTACCCATTCTATCCTACATACTGCTGTCTGATTAAGCTAATTGTGTCATATGCCCCTGCCCCATTAGTGACCAGTTCACAAGAGTGTGGCTTAGTCATAGATTGAGCATTGTCGCACAGTTCTTGTTCTTGTTCGATTTGAAGGAAATCAATGAATTGGTCTTTTTTATGTTTATTTTTGACTATGTTGCCTTTTTTTGTGGGAAGACTAGCCATGGGAACTTTATCTGGACGAGGAAGCAGGTGAACAAGTATCATCTAATTTTCACTTCCGTTAATAGTGCACTTCTCTCCAGCAGCGATGCTATTAGGAGCCAGAATATTGAGGTCCGCCCCTTTGATGGTTCAGATAGCCTGTTTAGATCCCTCACATACAGCATGTCTATCCATGCAGATCAACTGCGATGGTTCAATGGCCACAATGGATTGTTAAGCCAATTCAGTGACAGATGCGCTTAAATTACACGGCACATACATTAGCGGCCTAGTAAGTGGTAATCGCTCAATAATGGTGTTAAGCAGATTAGTACCAGTAGTAGCAGTACGTTACAATTCCACACAAGTATTGACCAACGTAGTTAGCAACCTATCAAGTGCCTGCATTTGTGTAGTATATGATACGCTGTCCCTTACTCTGGCTTCAATCCTCGCGGAAACCAAGGTATTTAGCATTGGGGAAAGGGCGTGCTCATCATTCAGAGTAGAATGTGTTGGAAACAGACACAGAGCAGTTAGCAGAATGTCCTCATCTGTAATGGTATACACCAGTGTATGTCAATATCACTCATTATAATTTCCCGGGGCAGTATAGGGATGAGGAGGATAGGATTTTTCCCAGAATATACATCAGATGGAGAATTCTGTGGGTTGGTGTTGGCAGGGATAAACTTTCCAAAGCTAAAATCCAGGACCAAGAATGTCTCAGTGGTATTATCAGTATTAGGCAGTAGATGTGAGTCGTTTTTCAGACATATATGTTGCACAATTTTTTAGGTCGTTTGCTGATCAGGCAAACCAGGTTCATAGTGATGGTGAACTTAAAAAATGATATGCATCGCTCAGTCAGCTCATCTCTAGCCTCGAAATAGTTAATCATTTTGGCAGTGGTGGAAGGCATGTTTTTAGGTATAACCACCTGTGGCACCTTAACAATCTCATGTAGCCACCCCCGCGTGTGCCTACGCTCAAATTCACATTGAGGTTTAGAAGGGGTTTTGTCCTCACCTTTCACCAAGGCATCTGGGGACATCCTGCAGAATGTATCTTCAATATTGACGCTTGATGATCACTTGGGCACAGGATGATGATGTGATGGTGTGACGGTGATGCGCTTTGTGCGCTTCGCCAGCTGTGCACGCAGCACCGTCACGCCGCTGAAGTGCTGCTTCCGCTCTATGCAATGGTTTTAGAACAGTTGAAGTAGGTGGTTCCAAGGTTTATATCACCACTGGGGGTTATGGAACGTGTAGTGAGGAGACAGCTTCACCATTTGGCACCTTGTAAAGCAAATGATGCAGCCAAGGCAAGAAAAGTGTGCCGCCAGCATCTACAGAGCAAACCATGACATTTCAGTGAAACATGGAAGGATGGAGAAAAAACTCCCACCACCAGCCATGCTTGCCCACACTGTGGCACATTAACTCTGGAGGGAGCAGGAAACCATCCTTATGTGTGGCACTCTCTCTGTGCATCATGCCCCAAAATTCAGAACCGCACAAGCCCGGGGACACAACTGGATGGTTTTCAGGGATCCCACCTTGGCCACCCCCATTATTCTCTGGAGCCTGGGGGAGGGACGTAGAAGCCAACCTAGAGGTGATTAAAGGTGCTGCAGCCCTCGTACTGCTCACCCGCGCCTGTGCAATCATGTGACACTGAGTATGTCCTCATCTTGGTGTGTGTTAGATGAATGGGGCACCATGATCAAAGAGGCCCCACCAGTAGCCTTATGAATGCTGTGAATTGCAATAATCTGCTTTCCCCTAACCCCCGGCCCTCCAGACTTACCAGACCTAAGCACATTGCTACAGATACAGTCACAGATTGGGAGGCTGTGGGGTGCACCTCAGAATTTACCCAATCCAGATGCTTTGAGTTGTGATCAGCATCATGCTAGAAGAGGACTGGGAAAAACAGATCCAACAGTCCTTTCTTACTACCCATTTAGCTACCCACAGTGGGGGTTCAAGCACTATAATGCGGTAGATGCATTCTGTATTGTCCACTTTAGCTCGATATCAATAAATAGGTAGTAAAGAGAGCGATACTGTGTCCAGGTATCCCCAAGGGAGCCTCAGCATGTAATTCACCATCATGCTCTGCTCCCTGCATATGCTATGGCTGGTAAGCAGGCAGCATAGCATGCTGCAACATTGACATTTTGTAGAGCTAACTCCCTCAATGTTCCAGCTTCAGGAAGAGCAGTTCACAGCTAACCACTGACCAAGGGCACCTGTAGCATTCCCCTCAGATGAAACCAAACCCACCAGGTGCCCCTAATACTCACCTGGTCCAGGACCACCCTCCCCCTCCTATATCTCAGTCCAGCATGGACTGAAGGAGAATAGATCCAATGACGGAATCCACAAAGCTCAACTCCAGGGGTGGCCTGGGAACCCTGGGAAATGTCCGGAGTTCCCTATAGGCCAGTCCATCCCTGCCCAACCCCCGAGTCAGAGTTTAGGGAGACGAGGGGGCCAGCTCAGCAAGCGTCCCAACTCTTCACTGTGCTCAGTATCGAAAGAAACACAGCAGGATGGGTTGTGTGGATGGATGTCGACCCATTGCAGTTCCTTCAATAAGGAACAGGGTTGAAGGTCATGTCTCTATTCATCACCCTACCTCCCGTTTTGGCTCCTCGCCTAGCATGTCCAAGCAGTCTGCTCGGCATGTATGACACACATCAGTGCAAAACATACATTGCATAAGTTACCCACATTTGCAAAACCTTTGTTAGTTCGCCCCTTTGGTTTTATTACAGGAGGTAAATCTTGCTTGTAATGACTGCGTCTGAACAACACACCATGAACGCTTTCCACCCGATAACCAAAACTAAAATATCTTCCTTCAAACCACTGAGTAGACATAACATTTGCTGTGGTTGAATAGTGGCGCAGACATATACTTTGCTCAACATGTCAGTCATTCAATCTCTTATCCATTCATTGACAAAGAATGTCCCGCGTGCAAAAATAGTTTGCACGGTTCAGCGCTATTTGGTTAAAGGCACGAGACACATATCTCAGAAACACTACCACACCATATGATGCATGAATAAGCAGACCTCACCGCAAGGCCCTGACCTTTCTACCAACCGCCCATTTCAGGCACATGACGGTCAGGTAAATGAACTGAAGCAAATGGTTTACATTTCATCGCGCTCACTTCTCTTACATGTGGTCACTGTGCATTCAGGAGGTATATACAGCAAGATGTCCGCCGCGCAGATCTAAGCACCGTGCTTTTCCATATGGAAGCCATCAGACGCGTGGCGTGCAGAGTTTCTGACCGCAGATGTCTTATATCAGGAAAATGGCGTGGGGAATGTTCTGATTATAGGTATATTTTTACCACCTACACGATTGATGCCTACGATCTCGCAAAGGCACGTAGGAAAATAAAATAGGAAAAACACGATTTAAAATGTGCACATTAAGTGCGGCACTGAAAGGGGTTTAAGTGCTCTAGGGTTTACATTGGATTATGTTTCTGAATATCGTATATTGGAACGTAATTCTACATTAACCAAGTAGTATTTGGTGGCTGGTGGCATGCCGTGTAGCTAGTGGCATTTCTAATACACTTTCAATGTTATGATATGACAGATTTGTAAAGCGCTCAACCAGGCCCGGCTGAAGATGTGGGGGGGCGTGTTTCAACATGATGGTAGGTGACCCCTTAGAGCGGAAACAGGCTGCGGCAACTGCGGGGTGCTTACATTGTAATGGAGACAGTGCAATACAGCCAGGGGTTAATAGCCTCCGATTATCACGAGACGGCCAGAAAGCAGGGAACTGAAACACTAAGGGGCCGATTCATGAAATTATAGCGCAGAAAATAGGTAACTTGCACCCGATCTGCAGCCAATCTGCGTGCGCAACTCTATTTGTCGATTAACGGAATTGAATGCGCGCCACTTTTCCTGGACATGCCTGGATTTCACGCTGGCCTGGCATGCCTGTGCGAGCCGTCGAGGGCCTTGCGCGAGACTCAGAGCAGAGGTTCGGAGTGGCCTGCGCAGATGGGGGTGAAAGGGGCAGAGCACCAGAAATGGAGACTAACTTGTGAAGAAGTGGCCGTTCTGAGGGATGGCCTGCAGGAACTCCTCACACGCCCACCTTTGCGCGGCAAGAGACATATTCATGGAATCGATAGTGCAACGTCTCTGCTGGGAAGTGCCCACACATGTCCTTTGTAGGATCCGCCATGTGGGTGTGCGTACTCAATCGGGGTTCCAATGTAACATAGGGGGGCACATAAGCTGTGTAGTGGGGTGCAGGAACATTTTACGTGGGTTTACAATGCACATTTCCGGAGTTATTGCAGAGTTACGATTTTCCATACGCGTGTTTGGGGGGTGCCTGGTACAGTTACGGGGGATCCCGCGCAGGCTTCCCGAGTCACAGGCCTGCTTACGGAGGTCCCCACACACTGTGTGTATTCGTACCCAGGGGAGTACGCAAAGGTAGCTGATCTGGCAGTTTCCTGCTTTGCATGTGGGTGTGTCGGGAGTGTTCCAACCGTGACTTGTGAATTCTGCGCTAAATTCCATGAATCGACCCCTAAATGTCCACTGACAAAATATAAATTCTTCTTTGTCAGCAAGTGGTTGATTTGCAGGAACCAGTGTTAAAAGGCAATGAGATGCTAATACTTCTTTATAACGCAGCTTGCAAGGCGAGTGCTGTGAAGCACACATTTTCAGCCCCAGAATGAAAGCAATATAGAAAAGAATGCATTGCTGTGTTATAAGACTGTTGATTGGCAACATGGATGCAGTTGCTGGGGGCACCCCTGAGACTGGCAGCCACTTTAAACTGAAAAGATTGAAAGGCCCTGATGTCCTCCCTGCACTAAATTATCATTGTTATGACCTTGAAGCCTGAAAGGAATTGCAGTTGCAATCCAGGAGGACGGTGGGCCAGTAATGCATTTTTTATAAACATGCATAGGCAATGCCAATAGTTTTTGCGTTAGCAGTTATTTATTGCATTTTGATTTGTAGGTAAGAATACAGTAAATTGTTTTATCCTACAAAGCCTGTGTTAGGGAAAACTTCCAATTGTGAAGTTTTTTTGCCTGACTTGGAAGGCCTCCTCCTGCCTTTTGCCATTGTTTTGAGTTTGTGACTTGTTTATCTCTCTGCCAGGCTTAACCTACCGAAAAGTGCCCCTTAGCCTCTCAGGTGAGAAATCCCTCCATTGTTAGTCAAGTGGTTAGGCTTGTGGTAACTTTTTCTTCTGCGTGAAGTGGTTCCACTTTACACAGGTGGCTACACCCTTTTCTGAACCCCTTCATCCATTCATCAAAATTGAGTTTGTAGTTGTTTGCCTTGAAGACCTCAGGGGTCTCTGGACTATCCATTGTCCCTTTTTGTGTGGGCTAGTATATCAACATCTTTGGCCACTAAGTGTGTGCGTCCCAGGTCTGGGGGCTGTAGTCAGCCTGAAACCACTTCTCTCTGCCGTATGCCAATGTCTGTATGGGACAGTGTGAATTCACTCCTTTGTGCAGGAATCTTTTCCCGATGTGTGAGTATGCTTGAGGGTATGATCCATCATTGACTGACCACCCCACTGTTTGAATGATGCCTGGTGTGTGGTTGAGTACAGTGTTCACACACTGGTACCAGAGGGGGATGAAAGCAGACTGCCTTGCCCACTCACCTTGCCAATATCGGAATCTCTGAGCCTGCACTCTGGAACCCTGCTGCTCAAGGAGTGCCCAAAGCTCTGCACCAGCATCATTTCATAACCCAGCCAATCCAACAGCAAAGCTCTGCCTCTCCAAAGAAGACAAGAAGGAACCCACAGCAGCACATGTTTACACTGATGCAGTGAGAACTACTAGATCACAAATCCCTCTCAAAGGCCTTGTCTCTCTGATGCTCCTGACTGTTCCTTCATTGCTGGAAGAAGAAGCAGGTGCTCCTTTGCTGATTTTGTTGGACTCTAAAGAAACTCCAAGCCAAACTATCCCAAGAATCTTCCTTGTAAAACCCAAGATAAGTGCTTTGATTCGGTCTCCCCACACATGCGAAGCTCCAAAAACAATTTGTGCCCCAAATTCTGCAATTACACCACCAAAGTAATCTACCTGGATCATTGTGGCTGCCTCTTCTGTGGTTTGCTTTCTTCTACTTTTCGCCAACCTCTGCTCTTCCTTGTTGTCGCACCAAGCTGTCCCCATTCTCAAAAGTCAGATCCTGTGTCCTATGATGATGTGGGAACCCTGTCTCACCATCATCTGCCGTCCACATTTACCTTTTCTGTCTGTTCCTCTGGCTCTGACCCTGGACCTGGGAGTCTCCAAATCTCAAGTAATCATCCTTACCAAAGAGTTGGATGTCCCACCTGCATGAAACCCTTGTTTCTCACTGAACAGTATGCACATCAGTAGTTACTGGAAACCACCAACCACATCCTACAGAACTGCTTACTAGGTTCAAGAGCTTTGCTCTCCCAACCTTTCGGCACTGCTGGTGAGTAGTTTTGTTACTTCTTTTTTCATTTCTGGGCATCTTCTTGTTCTACACCAACTCTTGGGGTCTTCCTCCAAGAGAACCTGTGTAACTGCTCCTTCCGGGTACTTTGGTACTGAGGTAACTCTCCCACCAAAGACTACTCCAATTCGCAATTATGGTTCCTCTTGGTTTCTGAGAAATTGCTTACCTCACCAAAAAGCATTTACTACATGTCATTGCTGTTTTTCTATCAGGAAGAAGTTTATATTGACACTGAAAGAAATGGTATCTAAAGGTTGATACTTAGCGCCCGATTCATGGAATCGTCTGTGCTGACAATAGGCTACTTGTGTGCGCAACTGCATGCATATCCGCTTTCGTTGATTCATGGAATCGAATGTGCAGTACTATTCCTGGACTTGCGTAGAGTTCGCACTGAATCAGCACGTCTGTTTGAGCCTTCAAGGGCCTTCGAAGAGACTCCGAGCAGAGCATGGGTGTGGCCTGCACAGAGGGCTGGGAAGAGGGCATTACACCAAAAATGGGAAAGAACTTGAGAAAAAGTGGGCGTTTCGAAGGACAGCCTACAGGCAGTCCCATGCACACCGATTATTGCGCAGCCTGAGACATATTCATGGATTTAATTGCGCAACCTCTCGGCCGGGATATGGCCATGTGAAGTGCTCCAGACGATCTGCCACCCGAGGCAGGTGTAAGTACACTTGCGCGTAGGACTTGCAGTTCAGTGGTCGGGTTGCATGCCGGATTTCAGGGTGTGCGTACTCAACCAGGGTTCCATTGTCAATTATGGATATGTGTAAGCAGTGTAGCGGGCGCAGGAACGGTTTACCGAGGTTCTTACCCAGATTTTCCGAGTTCAGACAGAGTTACAATTTTTCATACGCAGGTTGTTGATGTGCCGGGAACAGTTACAGGGGACCCTGCACAGGGTCCCCGAGATGCAGGTCTGGTTGCAGGGGATCCGACAAAGTGTTTGAAGGTTGTGTGCATTCGTGCCACTGGGGAGCGTGCAAAAGTAGCAGGTTTGGCAGTTTTTTGCTTTGTGTGTGGGCGTGTCGGGGGTGTGCCGACCGCTACTTGTGAATACGGTTACTTTGCGTGAACAATTCCATGAATACGTGAGGGGATATTTTCTTCTTGACGCAGGCTTGCACAGAGTCCTTCTCGGCATGCGGCTCTTCAAAGATTTCTGCACAAAATTCCATGAATTGGGCCCTAACTTGCTACAGTCTGACTTGTAATAAAAATATGTACTTAACAGTTAGTGCATGATTTTCTCTTTGCCTTTATTTAATATTAAGAATATATTTTCCTTTACATATAGTGCTGGACTTCTCTTATTTGGTGTGTAGAAAAAAGTCTGCATTAAATGGGAACCACTCCTCTCCACCGCCTTTGAAGTGGGACTGGTCTGCTGTGCTACTACTACTACCACTTGGAGAACCCGGGTGAGCATGAGGGAATCACTATTAGTACCTGAGTCAGGAAGATTTACCTGAGGACCCTGATCACAGTGCCTGCTGCAAGTTTGTTTTTGCAGATACATAACATAGTAGTGGGCAAGGTAAAAATACTTCTGTACACTCAACCTTTTTAGTATGTCTATTCTTATAATTATGTGTCAGGAAACACTAAGTTGCAGACACGTTGGGAAATCTTAAATTCATTACTGTGTATGAAGGTCCTATTCATGTAACAGTGATGATTTTAGGGGTGAGTGCAGTGGAGGTGAGCATGGTTAAGCAGGGGTGGATCAGTGTCCACAAGGTTTGAGCAGGAGTTAGCAGGAGTGCGTGAGATGAGGTAGGTATGGTTAAGCCTGCTTCGTTTTTTGGTGATGCAATGACCAGCGCTTTCACATAACATAAATTGATTTATACACACATAAATGGAAATTTGAAAGATTTTAAACATGTTCCCAACTTCCTGCCCTTCTTAGTATTAACTATCCTCATTTTGTGGGGTTTTATCTCCACTTGTTTTGGTGTATTTGCCTATCTATATGACTTTGAGGCCATCAATGTATTTCTTACTAGACAAGTAAAAGCCATTTACTGAAAATGAACACAAAAGGACTATCTTACTATACAATTTCAACATCTTGTTGGGGTATAGGAGGTGCCTCTGAAAGATTGGAAGGGCTAGACCAGAGAAAGTGGTATGTTAGGCATTTGTAACATAAACTGTGTCCTTATCCTACTTGCTTTTTGGGGGCACAGGCTTGTGTTTTGCCTGACTTGGAGGGTCCCATCATCTTTTTGCTGATTATTTGGGATTATGAGTTGTGTTCCCCAGCCAGACTTAACCTCAAGGCTGACTGACAGTGTGGTTCTGTTTATTTCGTGCTCTGCATTAGGAGCCCTGACAGAAGCTTAGATAGAGCATTACAGGAAGATATTGAGAAACAGCAAGCACATGGTGAAAGAGAGGAAGAAAGATGTGTGAAACAAGTTCCCCTATAATAATACTTATCATGCTTTCTTTATCATAGATGCACAGAAAAATATGCCCTGCCAAAGTAGGAAAAGGCTAGAGTGGCTGCACCCGAATGCCAGTCAAGCCAGGGAATCACACTCATAATGCTTACTTTATCAGAAATGGCCATTAAAATATGTCTAGCTACAGTAAGAAATGGCGTGAATGGCTGCACCAGTATGTAGGTCAAGCCATGTATTAACACCTGTGGTGCATTCTTTATTATTATAGATGCCCAGTAAAAATAAATGTCATGCCACCGTAAGAAATGACTAGAAATTAGATAACCTCTGGATCTTACTTTCTGCACTGAAAAGCTTAGAATGCTGCCTCAAGAACCACCATGCTTTATTTTCTTCATCTGTGGCTTCAGGGTGCTCAACTCTTTGACAGGGTATTCACCCGTCTTAGCTGTTTCACTTTCCTGTTTCAATTGTATTAGACATAGGATACAAATTACCTTTCAGAAACAGCTAGTGGCATTGGAAGCTTCTCCCATGACACTTGTGCAGGTCTTTGGCATCACTCTCCAAAGACAACTCAATGCCATCTCTTCATAGTGGCATGGAACTGAAGGGCATGCCATACTATTACATTTTTTCATAAGAACACCGATCTTTGCCTGACTTGATTCATCGAGAATGGTGGGAGAAAATATATTTTTTTGTTTCTCTTTTTCAGGACAAGTACAGAATTTGAACTTGAGTTGCAACCAATGCACTGGTGTCATTTCTCGCTGGGCTACCTTTGTTTCACTTCATTTCCATTGCCTATATGGGACATTACGATCCACCTCACAACAGTAATCAGCGTTTGTCGTTTGCATTTAAACATGATTAATCTTAGCGTACTGCAGGCACATCTGTGTTTGGGAAATATAGGTCAGGTGCTGTTTGTCATGCCCCTTAAGAGATTCAAATGGTGGATAATTAGAATGGGAGGGCAGCATAAAAATGCATGCATTGGTGGACATTAACTGAAAGTAATAGGGGTTCTAAGATGCATGCTCCTTCATTGTGTTTCTTTCAGTCTTGAAAGTACTGTTGTGGGTGGAACGGAGGAGAGACAGAACGCCTAAGTTGTGCTGTATTGGGTGATTGGAGTGTCACGGGTGCATACTTCTATGACTTTTGAGTACCCTTTGACCACTGACTCTATACATGCACGTGCTACCACCACCAACTGTAGTTACTGTAAATGGAAAATGTCAGAATACTTTAGTGTGTTTTCACACATAAAGTTTGCAGGAAAGAAAGACAACAGCCATCCCCTGCCTATAGGTAATGTGAAGGGGAACCCACCCACTACCAGCACAGGCAAGACAAACATGAAGCATAGAAGTAGGTGACAGCACTGACAGAGTCCTCCTCTTTCACCACTGAGAAACAAAGGTTGTGTGTACGGAGTCATAGGTGTTACACGTAGCAGCATAATAGAGGTGGCTGATTACAAAACTGGCCGTGGTCCAGTGCTAAATGTGCGATAGCTTTTGCCAGGGGGGCTCTGCCCTGGCACTTATAGTGTCACTATCAGTTTGACTTTATTATGCTAACTCTCATTCATAGCACCATAAAAGTGTGCACTGGCCAGGGTCTCTGTATCCTGGACTGGCTCATTATTAGTCATGAACCTAAAGACACAGGTGGGCAGGGCAGGGCTAGTTATACATATTAATGGGAAACAGTGAGTCAGTAATAACTTTGAAGTGGGAGAATGGGACAAAAGACTCCCCCCAATCCCCTCGCGCCCCTGGCCTAGAGGATCGTGACCCAGACACCCGCCACAAGATGAATTTGCCTATCTACCAGACGACCAAATACCCTGGTACACCAGCCTGCCCACCAGCCTGCCCTGCTCAAGCCGAAACCTGCGGCATGGATGAACTCGACTGAACCATTCAACAGTAAATAAACACATCGTTAGAGATGCCATGACGACCTAGCCAACGATCAGAACACCCGTGCAACCATGCACACCATACACCCCCACACCAATCCACACGAAGAACATATTCAGTGCTATGACGTAGGTGACGGACACACCCACTGACGCGCATCTTTATTATTTTTCACATAGGTTTTTCAAAATGCAGAAACGCAAGATGCACAAAGCACCCATCTAAAATGCTTGCTGACGCTTCTCCTAACCCATGCATTGTGATGGAAAATGCAACAAAGACATGATACTGGATATGAAGCAATATGATACCGTAACCTAAAGTGCCGTGCACTAAACATCCCCACCTATGCACCAGGCCCAAGTAGGCCGCAAGCAAGAGCATCCACGAACATCGAACGAACAAGAGTACAATTGCTGACCCTGCAGAATGAGCCCAGCGAGAACTGACAGCCAAGGGGGCAATGTTGCAACTCGCATGCCACAAGCCGAAGCCAAGGTCACACCTGCAAACTAAGCCAGACACACAGTGGAAAATACAACATTAAATGTGTAGAATTTTGCCTCAACCACTGTCTCTCCTCACGTGACACCTACAGCGGTGGGAATAGTCTGCTCTCAGGCATATGAGCAAATCCACGCATTGTCTGCATAAACACATAGTTACATATTGTTGCAAATAACAGGTACACCGCGAGCTGGGAACAACGATGGTCCCAGGCTGGGGGGCTCGCGTGTGGACCAATCAGAACATGGGGCACTCATCACTGACGCCATTAACATTAGCCAATCATCAGGGTCTTCGTGTAACAATTTTCATGTATCTAATAGAAGGGACAACCCAAGTATACCACCTGACTGACCCTTAACCACTAACAGCGTTCTCTATACGTATGCTATACTAACCCTACCACTCGAGGAACCAATCCAGAGTGGCGATAGGTTTTTTGCTAACTTTCCCAGGTGACGCAAGTAGCGCGTCATACTGAGGCAAAAAGGGGCCTGCGAGCCCCACGAATTTCGAGAGTCAGGACGGACGCGTATGATCCTAGACCCATCCCTGCCGTTGTTCAATAAACAGCAGAACCACCTTGCTTCTTGTGTGTGTCTCATACTCATTTTTGGGATACGCGGGAGGAGTTGGGGCCTCCCAGCCCGGAGGTCCACGGACGGCCCAGCCGACCCCGGGAGAATTTCCCCCCGACAAGTTGGAGGCACCGCTGAGATCTGTTTAAGATCCGCATTTTTATTTTTCCGAGTGCTCTCGTTGCGAGGAGGCCCGGCGGCGCGGCCCCCTCTGCCGCTGCCCCCTTTTTTGAGGACTACAGGACCATCGCGGGAAGACCGGACAGTGCAATCCGGAGATTGGCCTTCGGGAGCCGGTTGAGAAGTATCATGCCCGCGGTTGGCGAGTGTCCAGACGTGGTCCAGACGAGGGGAGGTGGCGAGCCGCTTGGAGGGGTGCACGCAGTTGAGTGGCCCCGCATCAAGAGAACTTGGTGAGTATGCCACGCCCAACAAGCAATGTGAAATTGTGAGGGAGGGGGGAGGAATAGAATACGGGAGGTGGGAGGTGTTACACAGGTGCGCGGCGAAGGTTTGATAAATTAGTGTTGACGGTGAAGTGAATAGTAGCTGGACAAGTGCGAGAGCAGTCCGCTACGTTACAAAGAGGGAGGGGGCGGAGCACGAAAACATCACGTGCGGCCGCTCGTAGACACTGATTGGCCTAGGTTGCGACCACCTGTAAGGGTGTGTGTGTGTGTGCGGTTTCCTACAAATTGGTGATTATTGATCAATGAGTAGATGAGGATCCCTATTGATCGAGCAGAAAACTCGATAGATAGATGACGTTTCCCTGTAGGCGGTAGCTAGCTGGTTGCCTAATACGGAAGATAATTGGCTGGTTAAGCCCTCCTGTCGAGGGGCGTATCACACGCGAGGCGACGCAGCGTGCGCAGTCTGATTATATTGTTGATTACCTTGTTCCAGGCGTGACAAGAGGACACCTGTGGGGTTAACGGGGGTAGATTGCAAACTTATTTCAAACTTCTAAAAACATGTAAAGAATTTACCGGTAGTTTTGGAAGAGGTCGGTGACGTCACCAGTAAGGCTTTCATAGGATATCTCGAGCACAAGGCATTGTTGGAGAGTGGTGGGGAAGAGAATAATGGTAAGGGAGTGGAGACGGAGATAAACGGTAACGATTAGATCGGGGCAAGGTGAAGAGAGGGTCGTGGCCGCGCACGGAGAACGCCGGCCACAACAAGTGAAGAAAGAGGAGGAGGGGTGAACTAAAGTGGGACGGCTGTATAAGAACGTCACACAGGGCACGCAGCCGCAGGGGGCTACGTGCGCCTCAGCCGTAGGGGGCCGTAACGGTGTTAGGGGAAGGAAGAAAAGAGAGAAAAAAAAATATATAAATGCAAATGCTATATTTTACTATTTTCTTTTAGCGGACAATCGCAAGTCCCCAAAATTACGGGGCCAGGTAAAAAATCTGGAATTGTATAGCGTTCATTATTAGCAAGATAACCGCTACCATATAGAGGGAGGATAACAACTAAGTGCTACTATGTCATACGGGACAGGATCGGGAGGGTGGGGGAACACCCTCACTACCCCGCTACAGCATATATGTAAAACACTGTCACCCCATAGGGAGAAACTGATCAAATACAGCATAGAATGGACACAGGGGACGGACAACAAAATGACGACACCATGGCCGCCTAATGGCAGTTTCGACCCATACATCCAACACTCACTATTAACCCATCTACATAACACATGCAAGGGGAAGAAGTTGACACACCACGTGGAGGTGTTTAACTTATGGAGAATGTTCCAGGGGTCCCGACCAGGACCAAACGGAATGTTCACTGTGGGGGAAACAAAGGAGGAGAAGAAGATTAAGGAGGAAGAAGAGAATGGGGAAAAAGAGAGTGAAGGCACACAGTGCACGGGGAACGGACAAGAGGGAGGAGAAAAGAATAGCAACCTAAACGAAAACGAAATAAAAAAGGAACAGGGCGACGACATGCCCCTAGCGAAGGTAGTGAAAAAAGAGGAAGGGGGGTTATATCCTTTAACGGAACTACGAGAAATAGTGAGAGAACAATTAAGGGCGGCTGAGGGGTACTCGAACCCGGCATACAGCCCACCACCATATACAGCTACAGGTGGCCACACGGGAGGGGAGCAGACAAGTACGGCGGGGTCAACTTACACGAAGATGCCTGCAGGGGAGGGGAAGACTAGCGAAGAACAAATTGCAGCAATAGGACATGATGAGTGGGTAGCTGCGCAGGTATTATTAAAATTACGAGGTTCATTAACAGGAGAAGAGAAGGAGGTAGTAAGGAAAATGGACGAGGATAATTAGAGAAAGAGCGAGATGAAAGGGGAAGGGGGAAAGGAAAAGAGGAAGAGCTGTTACGAGAGAAAGAAGAGATTTTGGAGGAACGATTAGCAGAATTAAGGAATGAGCAAAATGCCCTGATCAAGCAGCTTGAGAGGGAGGAAAGAGAGAGAGCACGGGAAAGGAAAGAAAGTAAGAATGAGTTGGAAAAAATGAGGGAACGAACTGAAGAGCGAAAGAGAGAAGGTGAAAGGGTAAAAGCAGTAGCGGAAAGGGTATCCCGAGCAGCACAGCGCGACAAGAAAAGAGAGGAAGAAGAGACAGAAAAAGAAATGGAAATATGGAAGAGGAAAATACTATCAGAAACGACCAAGAAATACGAAGAAGGGAGGATGATAGAAAGCATTTTAGAGCGGGAAAGAGAGAGATGGGAAAGGAAGAGAGAAGAGGAAAGGATATTGGAAAAGATGAGTAGTGAAGTAATGGAGGAATTAATTAAGAAAAGAGAGGAAATAGGTAGAGAGATAGTGGAGAAAAAAGAAGGGGAAAGAGAAGATAGGAGAGGGGAGAGTGAAGTAAGGAGATATGTACGTAGAGACACAGAAGTAGCAACAACATCAGCACAAAGGGGAGCAATTGGTAAAGAAGAACCGGGAGGAACGGATTTAATAAACTTAAAAACAGTAACGATTAGGGGGAAAAAGACAGATTGGGGGTTGTCGCTCCTGGATGACTTTTGTAGCGAGGAAGAAGAAGGAATGGAGAAGGAAGGAAGAAATAGGGAAAGGGAAAGCTTAGATAAATTGTACATCACCCGGACTAACAGGGAATCACCATGGGCCTGCAGAAGAAAGGAAGAACTGGGGGGAAGTGAGGGGGAAGAGCAAGGAGTGGCGGGAAGGCACACACGTGCAGCTACACCCTCATCATCCCGTCCAACATGCTCCACCACCCCAAACTCATCCCGTGCAACATGCCCACCTACACCCGCAGCCGCCCCTCACGAACACACACCCTACGCAGGCAGGCTTAGAGATCTCCCTGGACGCAGGCAGGCAGAACGAATACACACGCCCGCATTAAATAAAGGAAGTGATAAAAGAAGGGGAAGAGATGGAGGAGAAACAGTTACAAGCAGGGGAAATATGGACACAACACACGATGTAGACGACACGGAATAAGAGGAGGGGTACACGGACTCGACTCTGGGGAACCCAGGGGGTCAGACAGGACACAACCTAATGCCACTTTTGGAGAGGGGAGGGGTTAGACCACAATACGTCCCTTGGAAGCATGCAGACAAGGAAAATATAAAGTGCAGGCTCCCATCATTAAGTGGAGGTGCGGGGAAATGGATATATGAAATGGAAAAACACACCGCAGGACAGAAACTGGCAGTAGGAGATGTAAAGGGCCTCCTAATATCAATATTGGGGGATGCAGCAGATGACATCTGGAAGAGAGCAGGCTTCCCCGGGGTCACAATAACAAACACATCACACGACGGGGCGCCATTCGCAAACTGCAGACATGCATTATGGCAAGCGCTGAGGGTACAATACCCAGACACATCAGACATAGGAGCAATTACATCACGCAAGATGCGTGAGAACGAAGATCCTGTTGATTATATCCAGGAAATTCAAGAGAAGTGGCGTATGGAAACTAGAGGGCAATGGGACAAAACACCAGCAATATTCTATCATATACTAATACAAGGGCTCCCAGAAGCAGTGCAGAAACAATTGAAGAAAGTAGTGGGAATGGAAGCAAAAGCATGGCCAGAAATACAACTGACGATAGTACATCATTGTAGGACATGGCAAGAGAAGATGAAACAAAAGGAAGAGGATAGAAAAGCGGAAGAGGCTACATTGGTACAGACAAAACTTACTAAATACACGATGGAGGGTGCACTAATAACTACACCTACAACAATGACACCAAACCCCACGCAAGTAGTAGATGCACAAGATCCCTCCCAAATACAATCACCACAGATTGTAGCACAACAGCTGCCACCACCCCCACCATACACGACTAACATGGGAGGAGGATACTCAACACCAGGAGCTGGATATTATAATTACAACAGGGGAAGGTGAGGAATGATGAGGGGGAGGGGATACGGCTATAACACGCAACAGCAAGGGGGAGGATTCAGAAGTTTCTACCCCACTGGGAAACCAGTATACCAGGACAATTCAGGGAGTTTCCCATGGCAGACCAGGGAACCACTGGTATGTTGGATTTGTGGATTATTGGGACACATGTCACGCACATGTAGAATGAGACCCGGCACACCAGCATGGGGAGAACAGGGACAGCAAGGGCCTACAAGGGAACAGCAGGGCCCCCAACAACAGCAGGCACTGCAACCGGGAAATGTGCAGCAACAACTAGTAACACAACAACAGCCACAGACATATTCACTACCGCAACAACAGGTAGCGATAACACAACCTCAAGTGCAGCAAGTACAGCAACCCGCTCAAATTCAAGACCATAAAATAACCTCTACCAATACACAGCTACAGCAAACACAACTGGGAAGGGTGACGGTCCTGGGGCACAACCCTTACACTGGAAGTGGTCAATCATTATACCCACAATAGGACAGCCCACAGACGGCCTTGGTTTGTCCCATCCTGTCTGTAACACCTAATAGTGCGGAGGAACCACGCATAGAGGTAACGATAGGTGACAAAAAATTATCATTCCTTGTTGACACCGGGGCAACCCGGTCTTGCATAAGGGAAGGAAAATTTAAGATGTCAGGTGAGGCCATGAACACCCAAGGATTCTCTGGGGCTAGGGGGTTGGTTCCCTTTACTGATAACATCCCCTTATCGATAGGGGATTATGACATGTCCGTCCCACTTTTATATTCAAGGGACTCACCAGTAAACATACTTGGGAGAGACATAATGAGCAGGTTGAATATGACAATCTCCTTCACGGAGGACGGCATAATTTGTTCCACTCCTGGAATAAACATGCTCACTGCACGACAAATTATGCAAGCATACTGTGGACAGACAGTGATTAGGGCTGAGCCAGTAGATGGCGAACTGTTCCAGTACGGAACAGACATGGCATTCACATGGATGCCAGGAATAGAAGGAAAGATCTGGAGGAGGCCAACAGCCTATTTGTTTAGACCAGAAACACCCGCCAATGAACCAGAAGGAAAGGTGATTTCAGTGAGCATGGAGAGCATTATAGCGACTGCTGATTACATCGCAGTACATGCCCAAGGCAGGGAAGGAAGAGCATGGAGGGCAGTGATAGCACTAGCTGAGGGATGCAGGCTCACCCAGGTGTCAGACGAGGAGCTCTTTTCAGAAGAAAAGGAAGAGGGTGAAATGGTATTTATGATGAGTGTAGATATATGGCTAAGAGTGACATACAAACAAGTGGCACAGAAAATTGCATTGGCACTTGAAGCACCCACATCCACCCCAGTTCCCTTTTTTGAGGAGGATATGGCAAAAGTTCCAACATCATTGTGGACTACTAGTCCCTATGACGTGGGGTGTATAAAAAGTATCGGGGGAGTAAGAATAAAATTGAAAAAAGGTGCAATACTCTCTAGAGTGAAGCAATACCCACTATCAAAGGAGGCAGATGAGGGCATATATGAAACAATATCGGCCCTTATAAATAATGGCATATTAGTACCATCAGAATCACCATGTAACACAGCCGTATCTCCAGTGCGCAAAGCTAAAGGAGGATCTTGGCGTTTCATCAAGGACCTCAGGCCCTTGAACAACATAGTGGAAGCAGAATACCCCATAGCAGCAAACCCGGCCACAATATTGTGTGGAATCCCAGCAGAGGCATCACGATTTACAGTGATTGACCTCAAAAATGCCTTTTTCTCAATACCCCTGCATCCAGACTCGCAAGATCTGACAAGCTTCACATTCAGAAACACAAAATGGAAACACACCAGATTACCACAAGGGTACTGCGAGTCACCCTCAATTTTCAACAGAGTAATACAGATGGACTTGGGAAACATTGAATTGGGAAGTACAGTGTTGCAATATGTTGACGACATAATAATTTGCAGCACAAGCGAAAAAAGATGCAGGGAGGACTCATTGATGATGCTGACAATATTGGCTGAAAAGGGTTACAAGGTAGACAAAGAAAAGTTACAGTACTGTCAGGACAGGTATTATACATTGGTCAGCTGATATCCCAACACGGAAGAAAGATTGCACCACAAAGAGCACAGGCTATATCAAAAACGCCATTGCCACAAACAGTAAGGGAGCTGCAGCAGTTCCTGGGATTGTGCAACTACTGTAGAGCATGGGTATTTGATTACAGCTCATACATAGGACCCCTACTTGAAGCATTGAGAGAAGCTAACAAAGGGGAGAAAAAATTGGGGTGGACAATGGAAATGAAAGAGGCCTTTGATGAATTGAAAGTAGCAATATCAACTGCTCCGGTACTTGCCACCCCAGATTATGAACGACAATTCTTTATATTTTCTTATTGCGACTCAGCAGTAATGAAAGCAGTGTTGGCTCAAAAAACAAGCATGGGATACAAGCCAGTAGCATTTTACAGCGGTCACTTGGATCCTGTTATGTTAGGTCATTTCCCTTGCGAACAAGGTCTCGCCGCAGCTGCCTTCGCGGTAGAGAAATCATCATCTATTACAATGGGGTGCCCAACCACACTATTTGTGGAGCATGCACTATTTGCAATATTGAACAAGCCTAAGTCCACACTAACCACGCAGAGGGCGTCAGGTTATGAGATCATCTTATTTAGACCAGAATTATCCATTGTTAGATGCAGCACAGTTAATCCTGCAAGGTTTTTAGCGGAAGTTATTGAGGAAGGCGACTATGCTCATGATTGTACGCAGACTACTGAAATGTACTCATGCACTAGAAAAGTTGAAGAGGATGCGCTAAATGGAGGAGAGCTCTTGTTCATTGATGGGTCATCAACAATAGACCAGAGTGATGGGATAAGGAGAACTGGGGCAGCAGTTGTAAAAATGACAGAGGAATTGGTGTGTGTGGCGGTGAAATGTGTAACATTACCACAACATTACTCTGCTCAAGCAGCAGAATTGGTTGCACTGATCTTGGCGTTGAAGGAAAGCTTTGACAAAAGAGTAACTATATATTCTGATAGCGCATATGTCACGTCTACTGTCCACTCGGGATTGACAAAATGGAGGAGAAGAGGGTTTAGGAGAGCTGACGGCACCCCAGTGCAACACGCTCTCTTATTAGCTGAATTAATTGAAGTAATAAATGATCCCCAAGAACTAGCTTTGGTTAGATGTCTCGCACACACTAATGTAGAAGATCATATCTCAAAAGGAAATGCAGCAGCAGACGCACATGCAAAGTATGCTGCTTATTTTGGTGAGATATGGAACCCCCCGGAGTCAGAGAGAGGGAGAGGGAGGGGGATAGCTAAAGAGATGTTGATGAGAGAAGGGTACACTCATCTGCCAGCCACACAAATAATGGAATTACAAGCGGCTGCACCAATGGCAGAAAAAGAAATATGGGTAAAAAGAGGATGTACAATGTCGCCAACTGACGCACAATGGCGTCAGGGTAACACTGGAAAGATAGTAATGCCATTGGCACTATTGAACACCGCCCTGAGCCAACTCCACCACCCAGCTCATACAGGCAAGGAAGTTATTGCAGCACGAATTAGGGAAGATTGGTTCTGCCCCGAGTTAAATTCCCATGTGACAAATTTTATCAGCAATTGTCTCACATGTCAACAGTTTACGGCCGGTCACACACTGCACGTGATAAAAGGTACTATACCCCGGCCAGAGGGACACTTCCTGCACATCCATATTGATTACGTTGATATGATCAATGTATGTCAAGGACAATAGGTATATGATTGTAGTGGTATGCCCATTCTCCAGGTGGATTGAGGCAGGACCCTGCTCACATCCAGATGCGTTCAGAGCAGCTAAATTTCTAGTGAGGGAGGTTTTCCCCAGGTGGGGAGTGTGCGAGGTACTGCGGTCGGATAACGGCCCGCATTTCGCTAATGAAATGTTCCAGCACATCACATCCTTACTGAACATCAAGCATAAATTTGCATGTGCATATCACCCGCAGGCCAACGGTTTATGCGAACGCCTGAATGGCCTACTGAAGGAGGCAATTGCAAAGATACAGCAAACAACAAAGAAGAGTTGGTTGTACTGCCTTCCGCTAGCTCTATTTGAGCTGAGGAATAGACCAGGCTCCGACCACCACCTCACTCCTCACGAGGTGGTGACCGGACGTCAAATGCGCCTTCCTCTAACTCCAACATCAAGAGCATTCACAGACTATGAAAACACTGCAACTGTTCTTGGTGATGAAATGTACCAATATGTGTCTTCTTTGATTACTAGTGTAGTGATTGTGTCTCAACAGCTCGAGCGCACGCGGGGCAGGTTTAAGAGTTATCAACAAGAAGACGCAGACAAAGAATTGGAAAAGGAAAAACTGTGCAAAATTGCTAAAGGTGACCACGTGCTACTCCGCAATTTCAATCGAAAGTGGAACAGCCCACGCTTCACTGGTCCCCACCTGGTAGAGGAGGTATCCACGAGAGCAGTAAAATTGCAGGATAAGCATGCTTGGAATCACCTACACGACGTGAAGATCTGCAAACTCCAGACCCGCCCTAGCGTCACCGACAGGGCCATTGGAAGAGCAGCGACAGCATCACCTATGGAGAAAGAGACGTCTACCACAGCTGACGACCTCAGTGTCTCCATACCCTGCCACCCCCCAGTATCCCCAGAGACAAGTACTGAAATAGAAACTGGTAATTCCCATACCACCCACCCCATGGTCGCACGATCAAAGAGTAAAGAGACTTCCGCCAGTTGAGCCCCAAACCCTCTGCCCACAAACCCCCTACCCACTACAGCCACCACCCAATTGAAGGACATTGTTTTGCACATATACACATGTAAACACTTGTATGTTTTCTTTTTCTTTCTCGCACATGCAGGTACCGTGTATTATTGTATTGCTAAAAAAAAAAAAATATATAAGATAACTAACAGCGTACACTGCCAAGGAGTAGATGCTACCCTCAGACGATAATTACCCTGAAGCCCTATCACACCAATTTGTATATCACATAAAAAGGCCAAAGTACCTAAAAAGAAGGAGGGTATGTATTTACTACACCGCATTTATCTTGGCCATAGAACAATCAATGCCCCATCTTCACCAACACTTACCTGCCCTAAGAGACAGATCACTTAGATTGGCGTGGGAACAGCTCTTCGCCTGGGCACTGAACGACTACTTGATAGGGAGGGCTTGATAACAACAACTAACAATAATAACAGGCGTATTGAGAATTTTCAGGCAGGCAACTTTAAAGTCGCAAGAATAAGCTGCCGGACTGCAGCAAGGTAAGAGCAAAATGCCGGTGAGACTAGCTTTTGTAATAAAGATGATAGGGGTTTTGATGATCACTGTTTTTTTGGCTGCCTCTGTATGGCAGAAAAGTTATGCTATCAATATTTTGGCTGCACCCAAACCTAATGTACCCCCACCCACGGCTGCAACAGGTGTTACGTCAGGTGGTACTAGCAAACCTGCACATAAGGGAACTAGAGTTAAACGCAGCACATACTCAGATAATAAAGGCATCGATAATTACATAACAGATTCAGCACACGTCTCGAACAACATGTGGTACCAGCACATGACCCAAATAGGTAAGCAGACAACAGAAGACAGCTGCTATGTCTGCTCATTGATCCCATACGTCATGAGCGCTTCTCGAACATTCGTTGCCACAGAAATAGATGAAAAGACAGCACGATGTATAATATACCTGGCACTATTCCAAACGAGAGGGAGATTTCAAGGGACGGTGGTGAGACTGGTGTGGAAAACGCGAGACACATATCCATACGAAAACAACTTCCTCAAGTCTTATTTGAGTTACCACAAGAGCAGTTTGCATGCTGAAGCATTCAGATACATGACAAGTGGTCCTGAAAAGGGAGAAACGAAGAAAGTAACACTGCAATACCTACCATGTGACTGGTACGCCACTGAAGTTCCTGGTACACAAGGATGTTGGGAAAGACCACTGGTAACAATAACAGGGAAGGTGTACATGAACAACAAATGGGACATAGGAGTGGTTGGCAGCAACATGGTAACAAGAGAAAATATTACCACTATTGATGAACACAATAACAGATGTTGGACGATTTGGGACAAGTAGGTACCCATGCTGACGTGGATGGAGAAGGATGAAGACCCAATGAGCATACTGCCGCTGTCTGCACCTAAGCTATGCTACCAACATAGAGGAGAAGTGGACGTGGGATACAACACCAACTGTGCCAGCGTGTTAGAGCTACCATAGGGGGGAACAGGAACAGCAGTATTAATGGACCACTACTGGGCCTGCGGAAACAAGGCATACCACACACTGCCCCCTCTGTGGAACGGTATATGCACAATGGTACACATTAATGTACCATCACTAGTGGTGCCCTAGAAACATGTGAACATGGCGAACTTCCCTAAAATGGATGAAGGAAACAATAGGAAGAAGAGATCTGTACAATATGAGAGGGGGTCAGACAACGAAAACAACAACAACAATAATGTCCTGAATAGAAAAAAGAGACAAGGAGAACCTCTGACAGGAAATTACCTATGGGGAAGGTCGGAAACAGCACTCACTTCAATCCCACCAGAACACAGACTATTCAGCAGAGCAGCAATGTTTTTCTCGTCAATAATACATCCGGGACTACACGCTTACGCAAACGCAAAATGGCTCCAGATAACACGATGGGAGCTGATGATGACAATTAATTCTACAGTAAATGGATTCAACGCAATAAAAGAGGAACTGCGAGCAGTAAGGATGGTAGCACTACAGAACAGATACGTATTAGATCTCCTTACAGCAATGGAAGGAGGAGTTTGTGCAAAGATAGGACAATCGTGCTGCACATTTATTCCTGCTAACTTTGCTGACAATGGTACACTCACCAAAGCAGTATCGCAACTGGCCCAGATGCACTCCAAAATGATGGAAGAAAGTAAAGGAGCGAAGAAGGATGACAGCTGGTTTTCATTGTTATGGTCATGGATGCCATCATGGCTGTCGGACGGACTGAAGATTATAGTTGGATGTATAATACTGGTTGGAGCTGCACTGATCATAATAAAGTTCTGGAAAGCCCGGAAAGCACGCACTACAGACGAAATGATCGAAATGGTTGGTATGCACCCCTTGATGCCGACTGATGATGGCCAGCACACAGACACAATAATAAAAGAAAGAGAAAAACTGTGCAAACAGATCATCACCAACCACCTGGACCCGCCATCCGTGAAGCTTGAAAACCCAAGAAACCCGAGGAGCTACATCGGGAAATGGGTATACTGCACACCTGGAGGAAGCTGTGTGTATATGTATTGGTCATTTGAAGACCATGTCAACCACTATGGACACCTGGGAGGAGTAACTAAAATATGGAGAGTAAGAGGAGATAAAGAAAAAGATATGTTTGTGGTCGACAAGTCGACCAGAGGGGGGACTGAAGTGGGAGAATGGGACAAAAGACTCCCCCCAATCCCCTCGCGCCCCTGGCCTAGAGGATCGCGACCCAGACACCCGCCATGAGATGAATTAGCCTATCTACCAGACGACCAAATACCCTGGTACAGGAACATACGGATGTGCCCACCAGCCTGCCCACCAGCCTGCCCTGCTCAAGCCGACACCTGCGGCATGGATGAACTCGACTGAACCATTCAACAGTAAATAAACACATCGTTAGAGATGCCATGACGACCTAGCCAATGGTCAGAACACCCGTGCAACCATGCACACCATACACCCCCACACCAATCCACACGAAGAACATATTCAGTGCTATGACGCAGGTGACGGACACACCCACTGACGCGCATCTTTATTATTTTTCACATAGGTTTTTCAAAATGCAGAAACGCAAGATGCACAAAGCACCCATCTAAAATGCTTGCTGACGCTTCTCCTAACCCATGCATTGTGATGGAAAATGCAACGAAGACATGATACTGGATATGAAGCAATATGATACCGTAACCTAAAGTGCCGTGCACTAAACATCCCCAACTATGCAACAGGCCCAAGTAGGCCGCAAGCAAGAGCCTCCATGAACATCGAACGAACAAGAGTTCAATTGCTGACCCTGCAGAATGAGCCCAGCGAGAACTGACAGCCAAGGGGGCAATGTTGCAACTCGCATGCCACAAGCCGAAGCCAAGGTCACACCTGCAAACTAAGCCAGACACACAGTGGAAAATACAACATTAAATGTGCAGAATTTTGCCTCAACCACGGTCTCTCCTCACGTGACCAAGCCGAACCTGACAGGGTGCCAGACCCAGCAGGGAGAAGTCGCCTAGGTCCCACGTTTGAGACACAGGCTGCAACAATGAAATGATCCAATGGACACCTACAGCGGTGGGAATAGTCTGCTCTCAGGCATATGAGCAAATCCACGCATTGTCTGCATAAACACATAGTTACATATTGTTGCAAATAACAGGTACACCGCGAGCAGGGAACAACGATGGTCCCAGGCTGGGGGGCTCGCGAGTGGACCAATCAGAACATGGGGCACTCATCACTGACGCCACTAACATTAGCCAATCATCAGGGGTCTTCGTGTAACAATTTTCATGTATCTAATAGAAGAGACAACCCAAGTATACCACCTGACTGACCCTTAACCACTAACAGCGTTCTCCATACGTATGCTATACTAACCCTACCACTCGGGAAAACCAATCCAGAGTGGCGATAGGTTTTTTGCTAACTTTCCCAGGTGACGCAAGTAGTGCGTCATACTGAGGCAAAAAGGGGCCTGCGAGCCCCACGAATTTCGAGAGTCAGGACGGACGCGTACGATCCTAGACCCATCCCTGCCGTTGTTAAATAAACAGCAGAACCACCTTGCTTCTTGTGTGTGTCTCATACTCATTTTTGGGATACGCGGGAGGAGTTGGGGCCTCCAAGCCCGGAGGTCCGCGGACGGCCCAGCCGACCCCGGGAGAATTTCCCCACGACAAGTTGGAGGCACCGCTGAGATCTGTTTAAGATCTGCATTTTTATTTTTCCGAGTGCTCTCGTTGTGAGGAGGCCCGGCGGCGCGGCCCCCTCTGCCCAGCCGACCCCGGGAGAATTTCCCCCCGACAACTTCATTTCGGCCACCGGCAATAAAAGTACATATCAAAATAGCAGCTGTAAAAGAATGAATAACAAATGAAAAATGCGTTGAAATATTCAATATTTTCAAGAGATGTTTGTGCTACATGGCCAGAGAAGCCCCATCCTGCCTTTGCTGACCGCCTTGGACATAAAATCGTCGAACCTCATTATGAGACAGACATGACAATGACAAGCGACTCATCCCTCATTGGGACTATAGAGTTACTCTTTTAATATGTAAATGCCCATTAAGTTAGCAAGCAACAATTGAAGTTCTATCAGTGTTCTAACAAGGGAGCTCGATGAAATACTATTCTGACAATACAAGATCAAATTCCCTGCTTTCATGATGTAAACTCCGAGCATGCAAATTGTGAAAGTGCATGACTAGCTGTACAAATGGCATATATGCCCACACAAGAGTAAAACGCAACTATTGTTAACACCTATTCAAACATGCCTAGCGAGGTATGTAAAGTTGCGTCCGAAGGGCTAGCAATGTCCTCAGTGTTATTTCCTGTTAACAATAGTAACTTCACATAGGATGTGTTTCCCCTTCCAGCCGTTGCATATAACATGTTTCTCACTTGAAGGGGGGTTACGCTTGAGATACTTTCTGCTGATGCTCCATGCCCTGTGTAAATAAAGGGATACAGTGAGAACCACCAGGTTAGAGGCAGTGGATTTACGTAGGAATACTTCCCTCGCTCCTTTGTACAATGGACAAAGAAAGAGGACATGCAAGAGATCCTCTTTGAATTCCATGCAAGCTGGGCACATATCTGTGCTACTCGTATGCCAGGCTAACTGTCGCGCACACAGTGGTAGTGCATAGGCCACATTTTATATATAACGATCAAACATAACTGGGGGAAATTATATCTAGATACTTTTCATATCCAAATTCCAGTTTAATGTTCCAGTTTTCATGGATAACAATGAGTTGGAAGGTGACAATGCTGGGCACTTATGCCGGTCATGCCCAAGGACTGATTCACTCAGGTGCAATTTCGCTACTGTAATAACAGCCGGCACTGCCACAGCAGGGCGGGTTGGCAATAACAGGACTACCACCAGCCAACATCGCCAACACAGGAGCACGATCAGGGAAAAGGCCACTGTAGAAGAGGAGTGCATGTCACCAGTGCCAGCCTATACAGGAAGATCATGCTCCAAGATGTGACAGGGAAGTACATCAGTTCAGTAATATTTTTACAATAATTTGTCAATCTATTGATCATGAACATTTGCTTGCTTTTCTTTCCTGTGGCTAGGTGGTCAATATATTGGGAGGATAGCTCAGGGGCAAAGCCCGACGACACAACGCAACACAGGTTCGATCCCCGGGTCTGGCTTAGAAACCTCTGTGTATTAAGCGCGTTATAAATAACCCATCATAATCATTTTCCTCTTGCCACTCATAGAATCAGAGAAAAATGTTAACAGCGATATTTTTAAAGAAACACTTAAACATTTGCCTTATTTTGAGACATAACGTATTTTATGTTGTGTCGAATCATGATCAGTGCATCCATCTCCCTCAATGAGCTGGTGGAAGTTGCAGCTTTAACCCCAAATATCTTGTCAATGTAGGGAGCAGCTGTGAGTCGAGTCAAAAGTGGGAGGGAAGTTACTTCAACAATGTCTCACAACCTTGCTAGAAACTATTTGGGCCCTCTAATGACTTGTTATTTATTTAAAAAAGAATTGAGCACTTTCTTGGCCCCTGTGCCATTTTGGCTGTTGTCTGATGTATCAGATACGAGTTTATTGTTACCACCAAAGAATGCTGTGCAACTAGAGGCTGGGGGTTTATTGGGGGAGAAGTTGCCTTACCCAAGTGATACATCATCACGTAAAACCTGCCACCATCCATGACTATAACAAGAGTGTGGGGCTCTTGCCTTCCAAAGATGTACTCTCCAGCATTTCATCAGCACAACTTAACATGGGAGGTCGCTGGATATTCCTAACATTTGCACTGAAGGAGCCGCGATTCGCTGAAAATGAAGTCCCCATACCCAGTATTCCTTGAGGATGGCTGCCTTCCTGCCACCTGCAAAATGCCAGCATATAATTCACTGGTTTATGGTTGCCTTCCATATGAACAAAGACTTGCAATTTGCATAATTTGGTGGATTATTTATTTTTCATATGCATCTAATCTTGTGCTATTGCACTTTACATCAGTACTGGATATTAAGCTTTATTAGTGCGATGTCTTGTGAGCAGTATGCATGGTTGCCAACATGACCCTTTCCAATCTGTTCGTGCTTATCCGGTCCTATATTTTTTTCTTTCCTTTCGGGGACGCGTCTGCTTTTTATACTGGGAAAAGTGGAACTACAAATCCCAGAATGCAAAGAAAAAAAAGCAGGTCTGGATAAGCACCTACAGATTGGAATAGGTAATGTTGGCAACTATGCAGTATGTGAGTTAATCTGTCCTACCTGGCCCAATTCCCCACTGCTTGACCATTCTCATGGTGCTCGTCTGTCAGGGTCTAACACTGCTGGTCTCAGCTAAAACAACTAGACTGCTACACAGGGCTGCATGATCTCTGAAGAGCATGAAGCGCTCCTCCTCCCATCAGGGATGAAGTGCCACTTCTTAGCCGCCGCCCAGGCTGCAATGTCTGCTCGGCAAGCATCAGGCATTGCCTCACCCTTTCAAAATAATGGCTGTCAGGATGCAAGCACAATGTAATCAATTACCAACCTTACTGCACTACCCGACTAGATCACTGAAGACGCCATGTTTCAGTGTTTGTCATGCAACCGAACGCAGGTGCAATCACATTCCACAGATCCCTGCACCGGACGCCCGGGCCGGACGCCCAACCAAATCCCAAAGTCATGGCTGTCTTTTAAGTGCAATAAAAAAGGACAAACATTCAAAGGGACTGTGTTTGGTGAGATGGGGAGCGGGGGGAAAATGTGGACATGGTGTCCATAAACTTCCACCAGGAGCTCATAGTCACTAGATGACGATGAAAAAACGAAAAAAAGATAAACCAAATTGTAGTTTGGCTGATTCATGCTGCAAACATTGCCATTTGCCATGCCAACCAGATATTCTGTTTACAATCTCTGATTCCTTTCTCTCCCATGCCTTTGGTTTTGGCCTTATGGTGGCATTTTGCACCACCAGTTGCCCAAAACCAAAAAAAGCAGAACATTGGAAAACAGAGAGAGTTGTGAGAAGATAGAAATCGTTAATGTTAGCAATGTGGACACTTTATATGTCATATTCTCTTTTTTCTTATTTATATCTTTGGGAAAAAGAGAAAAAATAATAATTAAGATATTGTGCATTATTCCAAGAAACTTTTTTTTAATGAGAAATGTAATAAAAACTTGCCAAAGTACTAAGTGATGTAACAGTATTCTTACATTTGGGTTTAGCTTTGATATACACACTCACACAATCAAACACCGGCCAAACCTGGCAGGCATCAACACCTTCTACAAGTGTTATTTTTCAACCTTCTGATTTGGCCCAGCCTCGTTAAAGTAAACACTGATAGCAGTGCAGAAATGTTTTGTATGGTTTCAGTTTAGTGAGTTGGAATTGGTGCGTGGGCGGTGAGGGTGCAAAGTGCTCCACTTATGAAAAACACCTCGAGTGGTGAACTCAACGAACCCATCATAAGTCTCTCACAGCCACTTCTTGGTGATATGTGTTCTGATCCCTAGATGCCTAAAGCAATTAGAATCCTGCTAAGGGGGCTATCTGAGTGGATTACAGCTGCTGGATATTGTTTCGAATCTGTCTTTTCTAGGTGGGTAACTAAGGACTGGGCCTTCCTTTTCACTGTCGCTCTCTATAGACTTCAACCTGCAAGAGTGCATGACCTTTCTGGGATACTTCCTTCGTATATCTGCTGCAGTTGTGACTGAGAGGTGGACCTGGGGCCTTGCTGATGAATTCGCTTTTTCACATGCTGCTTCGCCAGCCTTCTTGAGTCTTGGCTAGCATAGGGCTTGGAGCATGCAAATCCTGCCAGCCACTGCTCCTTGCCTGGAAAGAATGCAGGATGTGACTACGACCTCGCTGCTACGCTTCAGTTTCTTTCAATATTTCCATCCCACAATTCTTCACAATCCCATTTATTTTTCTTCTGAATGCACCAGGCACATATACACACTTTGCATTCTGCTAATCGAGTGTCAGATCAGTAACGCATGCACAATTGTAGAATGGAAGGAAGAGATCGAAGCGGGGTCTGTATTCCAATCAGGGTGGCTGAGACAATAAGAGAGCAAGCTCTTAATCTACATTTGTTATGCACTCACTTGGATCCCACACTTGAAAAAGATACCGTTTGAATGAGTGCCTATGCAAATATGTTATGTAATGTATGTTACACCCATAAGATCCCACATCAATTGCCCACCCTGGCACCGTCCATGTGCGCCAACAGTGCAAGCCGTGCCAGCAGAAATAATGAGGGATCCTAGGAAAACAAAAAAAGGACCTGGTGTACTGCTAGGCACCCTGTACCTCCCTCATTTATTTATCTGCCCTCGATTACAAAACAAAATCATATCTGGCCTCTGAAGCCTCTCCTGACCAACCTCATATCTCTATTTTACAGACCTAAACAGTTATCTGACATCCTGCCACTCTCACCTGCAGTTTCACTTGGCTTCTGCAACCCCTGGCAAATGGAGCAAGTAATTCCCTGACATGGCAGAAGCCAATGGGCTGCTACAGTGACTGCTCTGCAATGCATGGCACTCATTCAAATTCAAACAGTAGTGCGTTAGTCAGCAATGGGCCTGACACAGTGACTGGCCTATTGCCAAATGCATTACTCTTCTATGTGTCTCAGAGAGCAGTGTCACACTTTGCGTACGCCGTTTCTTTCGACAGCCCTTCTGTCGGACATTGTTCTGACCAGCTGCAGGTCACAAGTCTATTCTATTTCCCTGAGCTCTCAGAAGACCTATTATCAACACTCTGTCATTCAGTGATCATGTTCACCCTCATGTCAGTGCTCCGAGCAAAATTCCCCACTTGCCTCTCTGATTTATTGGTGTAACAGTGCCCCCAGGACATATGGTGGTGGGATCCCCACACTGCAGATGTTGCACGGACTTTCAGTGGGCCATTACTTTCCATTGTGGAGAGTGCCGTGCTGACAACCCCACCATGGGAAGGGATCTCAGCGCACTAGTCCCTTTCAACACGGGGAGCTTCATGCTGATAACCCTGGAATGGGCAGGTCTCTCAACACAGAACTCCCTCTCATCACGGGCAGTGCTTATTTAAGAGCTCTGTCTCATATGTGGGCCACACTTGAAAGATGCGGCATGGCGAAGTGAATCACCTGTTCCTCAAACCACCCCCTAACTTAATGGAGCGGCAAACCATACACCCCACCCTTTACCAAAACTTCTGCCAGCCACACTAGCAGACCCTGCCTAGCTTCTCTACTCCTACCACTAATTCACCTTGGCCCAGCTTCCAGTCCCTCCTCATCATGCTGTACATGGTTGCCACTCCATCTTTTTTATCTTTTACCTCCCTTAATTCTAAAGGGTGATAGTAGCTTTATAGACCACACCCTCTGGCCCTAACAGGAGTTATGAGCCTGTAAACCTCATTAAACACTGTCCATGCACTCAAAGCCTTAAAGTCGGTAATCAGTGCCCATAACGCCCAGTACGAACATCAGGATAGGTCTATAAAGCTTAATTACATGGCTAGATTGGCATTTTGCATTCAGTCAGTCTAGCTACACCTTACTGAAGCACAGCATTTTTTTTCTAGGCGTCATCAAGGGTAAAGCAAACATGATAAGAGTTATTACGTGTCTAGACCTGTCTACATTGTGTAGCAGGTTTAAACATGTTTTCTTACTGTGGCATTGCATTTTTAAAGTCAAAGCATGAAATGTATGAAATCATGAATGCTCTGGTTCATTGTTGGTGAACTGCATGTATTGGATTTTGGGATTGGAGCTATCATATAAAACCAATTGCAAACTGTCTGGCTTTTTAATCAATTTTTCACTGAAAGTGTGTTTTGTAATGCACCATTTTAAGCCATATTAAAAAAAGAAAAAAATCTCGGGGGTGGAACATCCATGAATCCCCTCTGGTTGGTTCAGCCCCCCTTGCTATGTTCATTCCCCCTGGCATATTTTTGGGAAATATTTATGCCCCTTCAATTAAAACATTCATCAGCTGCCACTGCGTGAGTGACTGTTGGGTGCACGGATATGAGCATCTGCATGCAAGGTTGGGTCCCAGGCAAGGGGCATTGGAACATGGGCGTTTCCTTGCATATTTGATTGCCTTTTTGGGCACTGCCACTTCTTACATTGTGGAGGGTTTGGGTGGGGTTTTGTAGGACAATGAGGCAGGCAGATGGGACATTTTCTGTCGCGTGACATGATGTGTGTTCTTACATGGTGGGTGGCGGCATTTGTGCAGCCAAACAAGGACATGCTTCCTTACTGTACCATGCATGTTTTACTGACGTTGAGGGTGAATGATAGCATTCTTAGATGGTGGCGTGGAAGTGGGGCAAGCATTTGTGCACCCAACAATAACATGTGTTTTACTTTTGGCAGGAGATTTGTACTGGCATTAGGGGAAAAACCATCAAGAGAATGTTTGTACATGGAGATACTGCCATTTCTTGGTAGAGCCATCATGAAAATGTGTTCTAATACTATCATTTCTGTGTCTAATATTACAGTCCACACATAGAGTTGTCTGGAACATGTGGGTGCCCAGCGCCAGACACATCCCCCTTGATTCTAAGCTAGGTGCAAGATTTAAGGTTTGATTAAAACACTTATTCATAGCTTTCATCTAGTGCAGTGCATGGCATACCTCTGCAGCAGCACGATCATCATGTGTATTGATTATGCGTGGTTGTCCAGGATAGCCTGGAGTGTGGCATGGGCAGTACTTTGTTGAAGAGCTTAGAGGAGCCCCCTCAGCCTGGCTCGCAGGGGTGCACCCAAATCTATTGTTACGCCACTACTATGACTGCAAGCTTGAAGTATATCTTTTTTTTTACTATCTAATCATATTCCTTAAAATACTAGGGATTTTTCCTTATTGCATTACATTTTTGGGTATTTGTGATTAAGTGTAGAGGAAGTCAATGATCCCTTTCCCAGGTAATGGTGGAATTTCTGAGTGTTAACACCCATTAGTACCCAGGAGGAGAATGTCAGGTAATCAATTGGTTATGGATGCCTTTTATAGACACTGTTATTGAGACATAAACTGAGCATCCATAGGGGCGGTACAACCCACCTAGCTTTCTTAGAACTTGCTTGATCATTTTAGCCTTGGGTTCTCACCCCAAGGATCCTGACTGCTCTACTGTTTTCCTTCAGTGACTACCTTGGATCTAGAAAGGCAGTTACTTCTTTAGTGGGAAAAGTTCCCTTTGTTTTCTTTATGGAATGTTCTGTCTTTGTTCCAATGAAACTCATACATGCTCTAAGTGCAAAAGCTTTTGGCGCATGAATATCAAAATGTTCAATCATTGTGATAAAAATAACCCAGGCATGTGATGAGTGCTAATAGTCTTATAGCTAAAATGTGGGAGCAATAGTTAAGCTTTATAGACATAGCCCAAACGTCATACCTAGAATTATGGGCCGAGTTAAAGGCCTCAGCGCAGCAAGAACATTGAATGAGGTTTAAGTGCCCATACCTCAGGTATGGTCCAAGGGCATGGTCTATAAAGCTATTGTGTTCCCCCCACCTTTGTTGGGTGAACGGTGGGTTGAAAAAGCCAATCTATTTGGAGTTGTGGCTGGGCGCTTGCTACTTTCCACCAACCACATACAAAACGTGATGAAGAGGGAGGGATGGGGTTTACAAACTAGCCAGCCAGTGTCTGCTGGGTGTAGCAGAGAGGGGTCGGGTGGAGGCTGGGCAGTGTTGGTCAAGTGCGGCCTGGAAAAGGTTGTATCCAGCAAGAGAGGAGAGTCATCTGCTCCCAACTCATTAAGGTAAGGAGGGGAGGCATGTCAGTGCTCTGGCTTTGTATGTTAGGTGCAGCCAGGGAGAGGAGTGGTGCGGCACCGATAGCAGAGCTCTCAATGCAGCACTCCCGTTTGGAGATGGTGTGCCACAGGGTGAGCCCTGAGGGGAGCAGCACTGGCAGCAGTGCTCTCAACACAGCACTGCTGTGTTCAGAGGGTGTGCAGCACAGAGAGCCCTAATGGGAGTGGCACTGGCAACAGTGCTCTCAGAGCATCACTCCCAGTGCGGTGCCGAGTGCCCTGCCAGTAATGCATACAGTCCGGAGAATGACAAGGCATCAGCGTCTTAGCAATTTCTGTGCCATAAGGGTTTCAGAGCCATAATGGCTCGTATGGGCTGGAAATTGGCCAATGCCAAAGATATGATATGATATAATATGATAGGTTATTTATAACGCTCTTAATACCCAGAGGTTTCTAAGCGCGGACCCGGGGATCGAATCTCTGTTGCTCGGTGTCGTCTTGCTTCCAAGGTGAGCATGTTGCCGCTGAGCTATCCTCGTGAGACAGGGGAATGCCAAGTCATTCCCCTGGGATATAATGTGTGTTAAAGTTAGGCGAGACATTTTTAAAGGTTATCTTCTCGGTCAATGCTTTAAGTTTGTCTCTCGGCCCATACAACTCGTTCAAAATGTCTCTAAAGCTAAAGTAATCATTCTTGACATGAGGATCAATGAAATGTGAATCTAACTTATCATGTTGGTAAAACATAATGCATTTATCCCATGTACGTTTTTGAAAAAGAGGATAGTGCTACATATGAACAGAGTTAGTGGATGTGCAAATGGCAGAGGGCTCATTGGTGAGACATGTTTCATCCAAGCATGAACAGTCATTACTGTAGGAACACAGAGGAAGCAAAACCACAATTATCAATACAAATAATTAAAATAAGTCCTCAAACGTCACAATAATAAGCATGTAAATTAAATGTTCTTGTGTTCGAAGCTTACTATCAGACAGTCTGGTTATCAAGAGTTACCGATTTCCAAATGTTATATGCAGCAGCGGTGACTACAAAAGAGTCGCCACTTATTAAGGCTGCCCAGAATTGGTCCTTGCTTATATTATCTATTTAGTGGACTAACCCCCATATCCTTTGCTATGCAGTACATTCAATGCTGGGCAAGATGTCAGTAAGTGTTTGCTGGTCTCTACTTCCCTAGCACAATGCCTGCACATGTACCCTTGTTCAGTTTTGGCCGACTTGTTCTCATATTCCTTTGTCTCTAATATGTTGAACCCGAGTTGCATTGTAAATCTTCTGAGGGCAGGGTTGGACAGTTTCATTAGATAACTTCGAGGTTGACCCATCTTGAAAGCCTGCTGAGAATATTCTCTATATTTACTAAGGCTGCTCAGTCTGTCTATTGTCTTGGCCATGTCTGACTCAGTCATTTTCCTTTTTATTAGTGATAAGCAGTCTGGTCGCTCACGTATTATGTCAATGGTAACGCCTAGTTTCGACAGCAGGTCTTCCGTAGAGGTATGAAGGTTTTTAATGAAGATATTGGGGTGGCTTTTGGTCAGATCTTTGCCCGGCAAATGAAGTAGGTGGTTTGCACCCAGTGCCATATTATCCATTTTCTGATAAAGCAATATCCTTTTGAATGCCCTGCTTGAAGATAAAGGCTGCAGGCCATACTCAAGACGCTGAGCCTCCAATGGGACACCTCTCGGCATATTCATTATGGAGCAAAGAAGTTTAGCCTCCAATTTATTAAGCCAACCAATTTCCTGGGTTGACAAGATGTTCAATGCGTACAAAATGGCGGGACATGTTTGTCGTATACATTTTTATGAACCCTTCAATGTTACTGCCACCCCTATGTTCCACGTATGATTTTATAGCTGCCCATCTCCTCCAAATTTTTGTACAGATATGTTCTTCATATTTGGAGGCCGATGGGGTGGACCATATTGGGAAGCCCAAATAAGTAACAGACACATTATTTTTGTTGTGATCTTATTTATCACCATGTGATTTTCTTTTGCATACTGGTTTAGGGCGTCTAAGGAACGCTGAAGGCCAATCTGTGTCTGGTCGAAAATTATAATATCGTTGGCATATGCCATTACAATGATTTTTATGCCATTTATAGTAGGGGGACATTTCTAGGTGCCCTTAGTGCTTGTTCCATGTCGTCTGTGTAGAGCTTATAGAGTATGGGACCCAATGCGCAGCCCGGTTTGAGCCCCAGTAAGGTGAAGGTATATTTGGTAACTGACCCCTCCTGGTTGAGGCAAACTGGTACTGTAGTGTCTCTATAAAGGGTTTGTATATGGTAAAGTAGTGCCGGATCGATGCACCAGCCATTTAATTTCCCCCACAATCTGCTTCTGGTGACCAGGTCGAAGGCATTCGAAAAAATCAACATAGCAACAATAGAGCTTATTCTCCCCTTTTGGTCGTAGTGCCCGTAGATATTGTAATGTTGCTATGTTGGTGGTAGTGTTGTAGGTTTTCCTAAATCCTGTTTGGAAAGTACTCAAAATGTTCTCTGTTTCCATCCAGGTAGTTAGTTGCTCCAGAAGCACGTTGGCAAAGATTTTCTGGCTGGCGTCCATCACCGCCAGTAGCCGATAGTCCTTTGTATAAGTCTGTCCCCCTTCTTTAGGATAGGGACCAAAATGGACTGGTGCCAGCTCTCTGAAGTTTGTCCATACTTGAGTACTTCCCTGAAGTAAGGAACCAGGATTCTCACCCAAAGCCTCTGTCGGCCTTGAAGACCAGGTTAGGGATGCCATCAGGGCCCGGTTCACGTGAGGATTTAGATTTTATTATTAGCCTTTCGATGTTCCCTTCAGTGATCTCATCCTCCAGTTTTGCTCTTGCTAGCAGGGTGACGTGGCTCCTCTCAATTTGCACCCATTGTTCTGTCTCCCTGTCCATTTGTTCCTAAGGGGAGCAGAGATCTTGGATGTGTTGAATCCAAGTTTACTGGGAGATTGGGTTAAGGTCAATCTGAGGGGCTGCGTTTTTAAAACTGTTGAAATGTCGCCAGAATTGTGCCTTATTGTCCATTCTCAGCCATAGGAACAAGTTTCTCCAATTTACAGACCTAATGGATGCTTTATGATTTTTAACCCAATTTCTGTACTTTGTAGCCAACTTTATCCGGGGATAGATCCTTGTTTCTTTTAAGTGCTGCCTTCTCTCTGTCGTACTGTTTCTTTCTTTCCAATAGCACTATGTCAAAGTGTTTCTTTCTTTCCAATAGCACTATGTCAAAGGACTTATTAGGGTGATCCTGAACGTTTTTATTCTTTGCTTTGGTGCAGTTGACATGTAGGGATGTCGTCTCCTTGATCAGATCTTGTAGATTCCAATCGGCTGTGTTGAGGATCCCCATTTGGCTCCCTATAGTTAGGCTTAGTGTGTCATTTACCCTTTTGATGTCCCTTTGGGTCCAGCGTATTCTATTGCCAGCAGGGTTTACTGTTACTTCAGGGCATTTTTGCTGTGTCTCCAGTTCAGTTTTTAGAGTTGTTGTCCAACATAGTGCTCTGTGGTCACTTGCCCTATTATGAGATATCACAATTGAGCTAGATGATTGTCGCGTATCCTTGTCTGTTATCACATAGTCATTTAATGATGTAGTAATACCATTGGACCACGTATATGGCGGGCCAAGCTCTTTACTTGGTTGTATGTCTAGAGCTTCCAAGTCGAGAAATTTGAATAGTGACTGCCAAGCATAGTTCAACCCCAAATCCTTGGAGTTGGGTACGGGTAGGAACCATCTGTTGAAGTACCCTACCAGTACCACACTGACGGCAGGCGTAATTTTGCCCCAATGTAGAACGGCTTCCGTTATGATTGATTGAAGTATTTTAGTCATGTACCTCCCGGTGGATTGTAAATATTAATAATTAATGTATCCGCTGTGGGAGTAGAAGGGAACTGCAACATTCCCAATAGCACGTTCAGTGATTGATTTTCTTTGTGCCACAGCAAGAAATTCGAGTGTGCCTTGGCACCAATTGCAAGGCCCCCAGTCAGCCTACCCTTCTTGGGTTTTATGCCATTATTGAACAGAACCTGATGCCCGTCGATATGAAATTTCTTATAGCACCACGTTTCTTGCTGTAAAAATATGTCAGCCTCTTCCAATGGTGCTTGCCCTTTGGGATGTAACAAAAAGAGCGATGTTCACATGAATTCCAAGAAGTCCAAGTTAACTTAGTGGGCTTCCGTTGTCAGTTCGCTCCATTATGTGAGAATATTGGCATCTAATGTGAGGTACTAGCTGTTTTCATCCCTGCTTGCGAACTGTAATCCTGCATTGCTATCAACGCTTCTCTCTCCGTCGGCTGTGTTAATGTCGGTACAGTTTTATTATCGTTTCTCTCTACCTCTGATTTGTGGCCTGAATTTCTGACATGCAATTAACATGAAACCTGCCCTCAGTAGGGTATCAGCGTGTGTTTTCAAAAGGGAGACCATTAGGGGAGATGCAAACTCTATTAGTGCCCAGGTAGTACTGCTATTCAGTTCTTGTATTTCGATCTTCAGGATATCTCTGCTTTGAATAATCTCCAGATATGTGAGTTGTTTAACTATTGACAGGCGTACTGCTCTGTTGAGGAACGGACTATGTATTGTGTGGTTTGTTTCTTCCAATATCACCCAATTGGTCCCATCTTTTAGTGCACTGGGATGAATAGTCGGCAGGCTGAAGTTTACTACCACCGGGGGCACGTTATTAGATTGACCCGCCTCCAGATCTTGTAGTCTTTTGTTCATCCCAGCCAATTGCTGTAGTGCTAACGGTTTATGTACTGCTTTATTCTTCTCAACCTAATCCTTTTCTGTGCCATTGTGTTGTTTTGCAGCCTTATTGCTTAGGTCTCTGGATTTCTCTCCCAGCCATGTCAGTTTTTGAGTAGGTCCTTTTGCTTCGCCTTGCTTAGCATCCGTGCTCTTACAATCACACTTCATTGTGCGTTTTTGTGGTGCCAGAAGCAGTAATTGCGGCAAAACATATCTGTGCTCAGGAGATCGCTTATTTTTAAGTGCCTTTTTTAGTTCCATTGGGGGTAGATTTGCACTTCCTCAAAATCCAGTTAGGCTTAGCTGAGACATTTGGGCCACCCTGAGTCGGACCCTTTTCAGCATCGCGCATTTCATGCTTGCTAGTCACCATTTTGGCAGCTAGAGTATGCTCCGTTTTCTTTAATACGTTTTCGACTAGCTTGGCTGTGTCATTGGCAATGTTATCCACTTTCTTAAACAGCTCAGATATTATGTCCAAGTGTTTAATCAAGCGTTTCTTTGCTATCGCTTAGCTCTTCCATTATGGATCCCATTAATTCTGCCTGAGTGTCTATTTTACAGTCACGTGTCATCAGAAAATCTCTCACTTTGCCGTCAGCAGCCAGACTTATGTCCCCAGCAAGGGTTGAAATAGTGTCCGCCTCAAAGTCTGTAGTATCAGCAGAGTCTGAATGAGAGGCAAATACTGTAAGGTCCGGAGAATATGATAGACTTATAGCATCTTTATTTTGTATGTCTTGTTTTGGGTGGTGTTTTTTTCTCCCCCCAATTAAGCTCTTTTTAAATTAGTAACCAGATTCAGTAAGGAGTTGTTGTTATCAATAGCGTCCCCCATTTCCCTTTCTTTATCCTCAATTGGTGTTATGAGGAATGTCTAATCTGCTTGTCGCTGGCACCAAAAAAGGCAGTAATTTCCGCTTGTGATGGCAGGTTTAATGTGGAGTTGTTTAGCGGATTGTGTTTGTTAGCACCACATAGTTTGGGTCGTCTGTGTTGTACGTTTGGGTTCTGCGTCATCCCCTTGCGTGTCATCTTAGATTTTATGGCCCGGGCAAGCTTGTGCCTTCCTGATATTAACTTTCTGCAATGAGTTCCTTTTCTGGGTCCCATATTCAAACAGCCCTATAGACACCTTTCCTCAGGTCTGCCAACGCCCAAGCAATAGAGCTGATGTTACTATGACACCAGTTGTAATCAGCACGGATGGGCCATAAAACCAAATAATGCGCAGTCATACTTAGGGTGTCAGCAAGTCAGCACGCCAATCCACCTACCAGTCAAAGCACCAGTTCGGTATATTTCATATATGCAGTAAGTGTAGCACTAGTTGTATGATTCATAGGCCTGTGCTTGAATGACCTGTGCTCCAATGGCTTCACCAATGCATGAAGGAGGGACCCGACAATACCCGATCCTACCTACTTTCATGTTCAACTCTCTGCGTTATTATTGGAGAGTTTTAGCCTGCCGCTCCAGTCACTATAACGGCCAGGTCAGGCCAGGAGCTTGGCCTGTTCGTTGTGACCCACATCTGAGGGTGGCGGGGGTCATCATGGGACAGCCTGCAACCTGCTCCGCGTCCCGAAGATACTTCCTTTGGCCAAACCCATAAACCCTCAGCCATAGGGTGCCCGTGTCCTGCTCCGGCAGCGTCCCTCGAGGAGAGCGCAGAAGAGCGTGGAAAGATTAGAGGAAGGCACCTAAAACTTGGGACGTGATCACACGGGCACATGCACACAGCAACGTCAGAGAGTCAAGCTGCACTGCTACAAGCACACGGCTGCTTTCGTCAATCTGATTGCTACCAATTCTGTCCGACTATACTCTAGAAAGCAATAAATAGTGGTAGGAGGCTTATGTAGAAAATACAAACTTCATAAACGGCCGGTGCACATTTTAAATGAAATGCACCCATTCTGACACTGGCACATATTTCAAAATGGTCTACTTCAGGGTAAACAGATCATCTGTCTGGTTTGCTCTATGTACATGAATGCTAACATAAACTAATCAATTAACAACCCCTTCCCCATAAGTAGTAACCTGTCATTAAAAAATCAGTGCAAAATGGACTCAGATGAGATGAACTGAATGTGGGTGCTTTTCTGCAATAGAGTTAAAACAGGCAAATATATTTAACTGATTGTAATTTCTTTCAGCATGGCACAAACTGTAGGGCTGAAATATGCACTGTTGAAAAAGCAGCATTGTGTGCAGAGGAAGCAGTTGTTGCAGATATGTTTGCAAGGCTATTGCGTTGAAGGGAAAATTATGGAGGCAGCTCGGATGATGTGGGCATGTTCACAGAGGGGCAGGTCCTGTTGAATGACAGGAGTAGCTGTTAAAAGGAAGGGAGATAGGGAGTGTGAGATCAGACTGGCAGAGCAGAGTTTCAGAAACTTCCTGGGTGATGGCAGGAGGAGACGGCAGTAGACTGGGGAAGCAGTTATCCTGGCAAAGAAGTTGTGTCATTCCCGTGGATTGACGGAGTGTGCAGAGGTCGTGACAATTCTTTTGACTACCAAACCAACAAAGAGGGGTGTTCCAGAGATAACATAGCAAGGATCTCGCCAGAGTTCAAGGTGAATATACCAGTCAATAAGTGAGGGCATGCCTGAATTTTGCGGTTTTATAGTTAGCCAGGGGAAACTAATTTCATGTGTAATGTTTCAATATCAAAAGTGAATGCAGTTCTGACATTATAAGTTTGTTATCAAGCGTAACCTCTGTCAAGTCCCTCAATTCAAGGTCGGGGTTGAGCTGACTACAGTTCATTCAATTATGGAGTTGTGCCTTTTGTTCTTGCTTCTCCACATTCGCACTGACAAATGTGTCCATGTATAATTGTTGCAGTGTATAATTGGTAAGTTATCTGTCAAGATAAAGACACATTACAGAAATCACTATGTTCTGATACATTTTTATGGCATCTGGGTCATCTTATTTAATCTGCTCACACAGGCAAGTGCATAATGGCAAATGCTTTCATGGGAATGATCATTGTGGGCTCTGTAGATAGAAAGTGAGCGAGTGTGCGGTATTTCATTTTTACATGTTTACAGCTGAACAGATCTGCCATCAAGGCAGAAGCCCAGCATCGCAGATAAATTGCTGGGGATAGGCAATGACACTATCAAAATACAAGTGTAATAAGTCCAGTAACTGTTACTTTATGAGGCCCCGCCATGGAATACAGATATTAGTGTATGTTCTGAGGGGAGCATTATCATTATAGATAGGAAGACACCAATGCAATACTACGGTGAAACCTAATACCATTTTACCACAATAATAGAACACCACAAAATTAGGCGTATCCCCTCTAGACAATATCTCTAACATAACTAAATGTTTTCTGTATGATGAGTTTACGATGACAGCTAAGTCTTCATAATGGATTTGAAGGTGATGATTGTGTTAGGTGATAGCATCACACGTGTTAATGTACTCAAGAAATAGTCCTCTGAAGTGTTTCCACCTTCTTGGTAGACATGTTGGTGGCTGTTTCAAAGGTGCTAAGTCAATGTAAGCCCATAGTTTCACTGCTGTAATCAAGCTGTGGCATCGGTTTGCGGGAAAACTCGTATTTCCTCTCTGCATAGGGTGGTGAGGGTTACTACCCTCACCTCTGAACTGGCCATCCCTTCACCAAACATGTAATCAATTTCTACTAGTCTGTTTGATGTTGCACTGAGTTGTCATCAGCGGGGCATGATGGAGGCCTGTACTTGGCTGGAATAAATGCGACACCTCCTTCCACCAACAAGTCATATTTGATCATGGTATTGGAATTTAGATCATGTAAGGACCAGGGAGCAATGATCCCTGTGCTTTGGTTCCCTAGACCCACTTGGTTTGGAGATACTATTTCCACAATTACAGCCATGAGCCTGATTTCAGTCTGTGCTCCAAATACCTGCAGTGCTGGCAATTGATGATGACACTGTTTTGTCATCTATGCATATCAGATATCACACAAAAAGTGGTGTGTTGTGAATAGTTTTGTACATTTTTCATTTTTTGTGGTGCTTCTTGACCTATTTTATAGTTACATTTTCGTCAATTTTACATAGACAGGTCAACTAACAAAATCAATGGAAATGAAAATGCCCAGTTGCATACTCAACAAACATGATATATCCCCAACAACCCTTGATTTATGAACAGCCCAACAGTTTGTTTTTCAGCGTCTGTGCACTCACTAGATTCCAGTGCTTCACCTGTTGTTAATGCAGGGAAGGCATTCCAAATAAGTTATATTCATCACATTTACAGATAAGGAGTTTTATCAATAAATATATTCTGGACTGCAAGAAAATCTTAATTTTCAGGACATTTCATGTAGATCAAAATGTTAGAAGCCAAAACATACGTTTCTCATATGTTTAGTAAATGAGCATCTCAACTCTGCTTGACACGAGCAAACCATGATTTAACTTAATTAAAATAAAAAAAATAAACACGCTTATCTGGAAAAGTAATCTTGATACTTAAGAGTGCATTATACATTAATAACTATATGGTATCCCTTCAATCACAAAATCAACGTAAATTATTTGTTGAAAATTAAGTATTAAAAAAATAAATAATTTAGGAGGAAAACAGATATTCAGTAATTCTATATACAGAGCGCAAGAACAATATATAATGAACAAGCAGAAGAAGACAATTCTCTTTTAGATATAAAGAACCAAAAGTGTTTGGACGTCACACACTGACGATCAAAAATGAGGTGCTTTGTAAAGACAGTGGTAAAAAAAAAGTCTGTCAGTACTTGCAAGTTTCAAAATGAAGAGAAGTACCCCCTACCCTCCTCCAGTGAATGATGTCAATGCACACGAAACTCACTTTTATTTTTGAAGCATGCAGATATAACAGAAAGGCATTTGCTTAAACAGTCTTCAGCACCTCGTTGTGAAATTCAAATGCCCATCTGAAGTTACAGATGGTGAAAGGCAGCAGGGCTACAAAGGAAATATCCTATATGACCTCTGATGAACTCGAACCCTTGAAGCACTAAAGCAAGCCACATTTCCGAAAATGGTCACGAGACGTCAAATGTAAATAGCAGTAATGGTTGCTCTTACACAGCAGTATGGGGATGACCAAGTAAAATAGGACTGCAACAAAATAAACATTTGGGATGGAAGGAGGTGTCACAACAGACAAGTAGAAATGAATTACATGTTTGGTGAAGGGCCAGCCAATTCAGAGGTTAGGTTAGTCACCCCCCCCCATGCATCGGGGAAATGCAAGGTATACCCCCAAGTGCTGCCAGGGTGCTGCTATCCTACGATACATCCTGGTAAACATGTGCACGAGTGAGCCTACAACCTCTAAGACGAATACATAATATACATTTTATTTATGGGACTGTTCTTTCATATGTCCATTTCTGTGGGCTGACATCATCCCTGATTACTGATTTAACAAACAAATGTATATGCAAACTCCAGAAAAAACAAACTATAGCAAAGGTTGTCGACATGGGATCAAAACAGCAATGCAAGGTGAAACAGATGCTTCCTCCGAGCAATGCAAATAGATAGTGTGCTTAACATTTCAAAATCCAGTCCACTGCTTATATTCCATAGGCATTGGCCCAAATACATTTTCTGAGTTGTTTTATTTTACTTTAACCTAAAAATAGTCAATGGTTGGCAAGTCCGAACTATTAAGTGTAATGAATAATAATTTCAGCTAAATCTAAAAAGTCATTAAAAATCTACACTGAAAATGTACACCTCGGCAGATCCAGGACGATTAACATATTGAATCTTGGAGTTGACTAAAACAAGTCTTCCTAGTTTCACTGACACTGTACACCCTTCAGAGCATTGCCTCAATCCCGTGTAACCACTAAGGATGTCCTTCCATCTCCCATGGCCTGTAAACCTAGCACACAAACACATCCTGTAACTTTGATCCCAGGCAAAAGTGACAAATAGCATCTGATACCTTGACGAATTGCTACTTAGGATATTTTTTTAATTGTGGTTGGAAAGCATGATGAGACCGAGGGCCTGATTTACAAAAATGTTTTAACATGGGAAAGTCCCATTGAAAACATTTTTGTAAATCAGGCCTATGACTGCAGCCATAACCGTTTGGCCCTGGAAGTTGAAATAATTTACATTTGTTTTTGTGTAAGCAGGCAATGGCAATGTTAATAACATCACTGTAATGCAAAGTGAAATCACTGCCTTTGTAAAATTGTGTTCACCCTTTTAACCTGTTGTATGTTGGGATAACATGTTGATCGCTTATTCTTGTTTAATTTTTTTAACATGCACCTTTTTTATTCCCTCTTTTGCACTTTCACTACATCTACTACACTGATCCCTACTTTAATATGTGCATCCATTTGCTCTCAGAAACAAACTTTCAGTAAATATAAGTATTTATTTCCAAAGAAGGCAGTCACATTTCATGTTTCTCCCTGTGATGATTACTATCTTTGGTATTTCCCACTTTATTCTAATAACAAGCTGATTGAATTATATTTTGCAGCATTTTCTTATAGCTTTTTAACTGCTAAACAAAACAGGTGATGTTTTTGGGTTATGTATATTGAAGGGGACTATGATGGGGTAGGTGAGTGGGGCCAGGGGTTCTTCCTCTGAAAGATACCTTGAAGGTGGGTTAGATGCCATTAAATGACAAAGGTATTGTTGAGAGGCCCGACCCCTTGGCCCACTTTTCAAGCCCTGGTGACTGCTAAGCCACCCATGTGCATCTTTTCTAACAAGGCATATCCTTTTCGGTAACATTGTTGTTGACTGACATTCATTCACCCTGATACATTACCCAGAGTGCTTGTATCTTCTACAGCAGGGGTCCCCAACCTTTTGTTAGCAATGAGCAACATTTGAGTGTCAGATGAAATGGTGAGCAACTTCAGCACTTTGATGCATTCAGTCGGTGGTAAAATGGTTTGAACAAATCATAACTGTACTAAGCTCAACACTGCTAATAGCACTGTTAATTATTAGTAATTAACTGTAATCTCATCCAGGTGTAGGCTAGTCCATGCAATTCATAATGGCCTTAAACATAATTTCACATTAAATCAGTATAGAAATACAATCTTTAGTAAATTAAGTGGCAAGCAGTGCAATTCAAGGCACTAGGCCAGCAAAATTATTGAAAAACATTGCAGGATGTAACAAAATATTTGAGTGCTTGGAGTTCTCTCCCAGGAAATGTTCAAGCGATTTAATGGCAAATGTTTAAGCATGTTTAATCAGCAGCATTTACTCCAAAATATGAAGTCTTACTTTGGTGCTGCCCCACCAATCCCTCCAAAGGGATTTTCAGGATCTTCAGGGGCAAATTCTGCATTTTTAGGAGAACAGGATGGTTAACACTGGACAGAATATGGTAGAATTTAAAGATCATTTCAACCAGGCTTTGTGTGATGGGAGGTTTATCCACCTAAGAAATCTAGTGTACAATAGTGTGTTTTAAAGCACTCAAGCTCTGTTACATTGAAGACAAGGGATTAGGAATAAAAAAAAAAACAATTTCTGATGGATTTGGGTGCTCTTTCCCCAAGCAATCCCCTGGGAAATATAGTTGTGCATTCTTAAGAATGCTAGTGGGCCAGTAACATTGTTCACAAACTGGAACCTTTGAAGACCACTTTACAGAAGGGGTGGGTTTCTTCCTTCATATTGTACACATTATATGTTTATGGTTGTATACCTCACTTATTAAGTGCACTTCCTAGACATGGAGTCAGCCTGCACTTCGCAAGTTCATACCTGTGGCAGGGTCGACTTAGCCATTCATCACTCTAGGTTGATGAATTCAGTACATTACAATGGGTAATATCCGTTCTTAAAGAATTTAGAAGCAGGAAGAATCTAGTAAGAAACACTATACTACAGTCAAAATAATTACTATGTCACTAAGAAATCATTTTCAGTAACGTAAGTGAATTGCAATTGGTAGCTACACTAATTAATTGTGTACAAATTTGGAGCTCATTCCCTTAGCAACCCATTATTCCCTTACCAGATAAGCAAAACATCATACAATGCAATGGGAATTTTCCTATCAGGCACTGCAATACAAGAGTATGTAACATGTGTGCAAATTATGACGTATGGGGCCCGCAAACACAAACTTCACATGTAAAGAAATTGGCATAAGCAAATTGTTTAAGAAGGAAAGTTTGAGCATGCATGCCACATATTTGTCCAATATGCGGGTACCAGCTGTATAAAGGCACAGAAGTTGGCAATTGTCACCAGAACACAAACACGGGCATTTGGTTTTATTATTTTTCCCATTAATGCACTTCCATACTTGAAAGAATAATCAGAAGATGAAAATGTCTTCACAAAGATTATGCAATTATTATGGAAAATCTTGGACCAAAAAATAGCATTTTGGCAACAAACGCAAATAATACATGTACAAAAGAAGCTTATTGGAACTTCCTTGACAGTTGGGCATTCAAGTCACTTATTCTTGTACTTATTTTCGTACTATTTGGCGACTAACCCCTTTGCTGTCTACCTGAGTGCAGCAGGGGAAGGCACAGTTGACGGCAACAATATCTTCTTAGATTGCATTCTTGATCCAGCCAGCGATGCACCTCATAGTGTACCAGAGCTCCAAGTGGCATAGACATTTTAGAGTGCTAAGATAAGCATTGTCTCAATAAAGGTGGGTTCATTGGGGAGTATTTTTTACTTCTGATTACTGAGCAGTACAATGGTTATTCACATGGATGACCAGGCCAGCCTATTTTCTGTGCTTCAGGTTCTCTTCAATCACTGGGGACTGTCTCATCTGAAGCCCCAAGAGATACATTTCTGTAGCCACCCCCTTCCTCCCTGCACACATCTGGCCTGCCCCACCACTCTACTGATGCCTTCACAGCTAATGCCTCAACAACTGACAGTATTTCATGCCTGTTAAATAGAGCAGGCTGATTGGCCAGCCTTCCTGCACAGTTCTGGCTCAGGGTACACATCCATTGTTGTCTCATCCCTGAATGTCCTCCTTAGCCTCCACACAATGGCCCAGAGTAACTGGCAAGCTACAATTTAGGGTCAATAGAGAAACATGTTGCTCGAGAGCTACACTTTGGGGATCACTGTTCTACAGTCTGCATATTCTGTGCTGTTTCCATAGGAGTGGGTTTTTGCTAGTGTTTTATAGACAATCATATGGTTTTACTGCACATTGGTATATTTAAATAAAGTAAATAATTGTGTTGCACCTTGATTGGACATTCCTTTATTTTGGACTGTTGTGCTGTTGCTGTTTGGGTTGCTATTGGTATCACATTCACACGCTTATCAAGAGTATAGCCTGCCCTCTGCACACGTTACCGCAAAAGGCAAAGGATCTCTTGACTGCTTCGGTTTCATCTTTATGATTGGGATCACTGTTGGTTTGTAGCATTGTGAGGGCTGAGTAGGCACTTCAGCCATTACTCATCCTTGTATTGCAGCAGGGTAATCATTCCATCACAGTTCCTTACTACTAAATCTATACTTTGTCAAACATGAATGGAATGGCCCCTACAGAATTCCTGGCCATAACAGGACGTCAGATTTTTCCTAATTTGACTGTAAAAAAGTAGATGCGGGTTGGGGCTAGGTATTTAGCTATACAAGATGCTGGAGCTTACAGGGAAGCAGTGCTGTGTTTCACATACTAACACGTCCACCATTGATTGGGATTGGCAGCAAATTCTGTGTTTTTCTTCAGGACGTTGACGGATCATTATCGTGACCATTCCAATTTCCCTTCCTCCTAGCTCTCTTCAACTACAGACAGAGATCAGAATGTTAGGGGGTTTAACCTTTCCCACTGTTTAGACCTATCTGTGAGGCTACTCATTTGTATTTATTTATGTATTTATTTTTATAGCAACGCACACAGCTTGGGGGCATCTAGGCGCTAGTTACATACAGGCAAGAAGTACAGGGAAACAATGCATATAAATTGTTAATTGAAAAGGTGAGTTGTAAGCTCCTTTCTGAATGACAAGTTATGATGGCCCAAGCCTGTTAATGGTAATCATTGACTTCAATCTAATCTCTCTAGACCACTGGCCAAAATGACAAAAATAACTCTTGGCTGGGTCTGGGCATTCATGGCCAATGGGTGGGTGCTGAAGGGTAGCAAGAAAGCAAGAATGGCAAAGATCAGAAAGAGAAATAGTACTATCTAGAAATAAAAGGAAAAAGTGAGAGAAAAATAAAATACGTAAGAGGAAACAAGAAAGAGGGAAAGACATAAGGTAAGTGATTGGAAGAAGGTAAAACCGGGGGAAGAAAGAGAAGTATTCGGGTGAAAAAATATGGAAATGAATGTCAAAAGAGAAAGCAACAACAGCAAAGGAAAAAAAAGACAAAACAGCAAGAAAATTTAAAACAGCAGAAGAAAAATAAGAACCACAGAAAAAGAGGGGTGAACAGCATGAAAGAAAGGAACTAAGGCTGGGGAGAAACATTAGTAAATGACCGAAAAATGTACAATTCCAACACCAAAGAAAAGGCAGATGAGAGAGAAGGAGCATAGGGAAGAACGGACAGGAGTTGAGGGATACTGGTTGAAAAAGTACAGGAAAAAGGGAATAAGGCACAGAAAAACGAAGGGGAAGAAGGAATCATGCAAAGAAGAAGGAGTATGTGGCAAATGAGGGAAGAAGGAAGAACAGAAGAAGAGTAAGAATTTCAAAAAGGACACAAGGAAGAGAAGTCTTTGTGTGTGTACGTGTGGGTCCTTGCCGCATTGCATCACTTGGTTGAAGAGGGCATCATAATGCTCCAGGACTTCTCCACTAGGATGTCAACTTCCTGAGCAGTGAGGTTAACAGCCCCTTGCCTCGCTGCCATGGGGTTGCCTCTCTGGTCTGAAGATGATGGTGCAGACATGGCAACCCCCGAGGCAAGTGTGGGTGGACAATGTGGTCCTGGAGCTGGGCTGTTGAGCCGTGGTGGTGGTATGGCACAGTGAGAGTCTGGTGAAGCAGCTGAGGTGGTCACAGGGCCAAGGGCAGGAGCAATGACAATGGCTGGACAGCAGGTACTCCAAAATAAGTGCAGGTGGGCAGCAGGCAGACACTGGACAGGCAGCAGCAGATGCAGAACAGCGCAGTAGTAGGCAGGTAAAAAGGCACAGAGGCACAGAGGCAACAGCATGGGTCTTCCATGTATTATTCGGATGGCAGCCGGAAACAGAGTGACAGGAGTTTGTGAGTAAAAAATGTACGTGGACATGTGAAATCCGAGGAAAGGCCCTCAGCGTGTAACTTACGTGACATGTGCTGCACGCTGGCATTGAGAATGCCACAATTAGGGCTACATAAGTACATGTAGAAGCAACTCTGACCGTGTGTGCAGAGGGGAGGAGACGGACAAGTGGAGTACTGCAAATGTTGGGATGCCACACTATCCGTTCACTTCAGAGACCGTACAAACTTCTTATTTTGGTGAGGGATTTGCCTCCACGCATACACGCGTCAACTTATATTTTTAGGCCGACGGTGGGTCGTGTATGCATTTCTCCAAATCTGTGCCCTATGTATTGCATACCTCTAATATTACCTTTAGTGTAGCTTTCCGGGGATTTCGGATATGCATTTTTGTGTTTCTAGGTGCCACTGCGTATCGCGTACCACTTTTTCTTTTTCTGGAAGCTATCCTGGTCTTGCGTGCACATTTTTTCTTTTTTTGGGGTGCCTGTGCATTACGCATCCCATATCTTTGGCACCTGGTGTACTTTTGAGCCTTTCTGGACCACATAAGTACATCTTTCATCATGTACACTGCCCCCCTCACTCTAATTGCCCAGGACAATTGCTTGGTGTGCCTTCCATTGTTCACATACACCTGGAACATGAGTGGGAAGCACCCAAGAGATGAAGGGGCAGAGGTGGCTGGGGTCAGGATCCTCCTGCAGAAGCATCTGTCCCAGCCCAAAGGGCCAGGGTCGTGCATCTGAAGCAGCTGTTCCAGCCCCGAAGGTTAAGGGATTTGCAGCTGGAGCAGCTGTCCCAGATCGAAGGGTAAGGGATGTGCAGCTGAAGCAGCTGTCCCAGCCCCGAAGGTTAAGGGTTTTGCAGCTGGAGCAGCTGTCCCAGCTCGAAGGGTAAGGGATGTGCAGCTGGAGTAGCTGTCCCAACCCCATGGGGTAATGCCATGCCCCAGGCCACTAGTGGTCCAGCATCTGGAGGCCAGAGTGGTCCCAGCCACACAGGGTCAACACCAACACCACGTGTCTAGAAGGAAAAGCCTGCAGGGCAGGAACAGGTTCAACCCCATGGCTTGTCACAGGACACTGGCATGTTGAGGAAGAGGAACTTCCATGATGACAAACTCCAGACCCTCATGGACTACGTGAACATGCGCCTCCATGACATGTGCCTGCAATCGGGGAGCAAACATACACCTCAGTTTATGGTGCATTGGCAGCATGTCACAGGTGAGATAAACACCTTAGGGTTTGAGAAGCTCACTGCTGCTCAGGTAGTGAAATGCTGGAAAGACCTCACCTGTCGCACCAAGTCCAAGCTCGGTGCCAACCTCGCCTCTGCTGTGACAACTGGAGGGGGGTAACCTGAGGAGGAGGAGCTGACCCAGCAAGAAGAGACTATGAGCCAATTCATTCTACTGGAACAGATGCAAGGCATGGTAGGCCTGTCAAATTACAAGGTTTTCCGGTGAGTGTCCAAGATTGTGCATCCTGAGTATGTATAGTGAAGCATCACCAAGATGTATGATTGTGGTCTGCATCTGGCTGTATTTGAATGACTGCCCTGGGTGAACCATGTTGTGGTGTACTGACTTGTGTCTAGTGTACTCAAGAGTGGATACAACCCATGTGTTGTACGTCAGTTGAACATGGCTGTGCGATAGTACTCATCCCCCACTAGCATACCCACCCAACATCTTCAACATGATACCACTACATGCCGTCTTGTTAGTTGCATCATTGATGTCAGTGACTCTGCTAGACATGTGCTTGTGTCTGAAAAACAAGTTACACTTCATGCACTGCAGGGTATAGATTCTCTATTCACACATGTACGTGGGTGCTTTCATGCTACATAGAACATTCAAGATGACAACTAAGATGCTTTACAGTGTGCCCTGAGTGAGCGTGCATATGTCTAGACTGTGCGCATCGCTGCTGCCACTATGGCAATGACTCCTGAGTCAAATTGTTGTGAGGCCTGATCCCTGTTACCCTACCACATTCAGCACAGAAGGCATGGGTCCATGCCCCTGTCCCTCTTGTGGGTCCCTGTGCCTTGTTCCTATCTCAAACTGTATTTGCTTACTCTCTCCACTTCACAGAACGTGGCTAGGTGTTGCTCTTACAGTCATACTTCAAGTGGGACTGTTTCCTTTTTTCAACACTTACGGCATGTTCTCATTTTGTGCAGTCCCTGTGCCAGGTCAACATTGGTGTGGCATGTGACTGATGCGGACTTGGATGTGAATATGTGTGTCTGCCTGCTGACATGTCATGTAATTGCACATCACAGAGCCACATGACCATGCCCATTTCACTGGTATTAGTCAACAGTTTGCTGTAACATGTGCCATAATGTGCTTGCTAACGACCCTGTTTGTTGGTAATGTGTCCACTTGCAGCGTGGCCCTGAGCAGGGAATGTTGTTGCCAGTCTGCACATGCCATGATCAGATGGCTTCTTGTACATAGTGCATGGATGCTGTTTCTCCCATGGTGATATTCCCTGGATTATGTTGCATGACAGCAATGTGATACATATACTTACTGTAGACATGTTGCACATGACTCCTCATGTCTTTTTCTGCCCATGTGCAGGTAAGGAGGCACCACATGCAGAGGAGGAGGAGGCAGAGGATGACGAAAAGTTTGTGGCAGTTCCAACCACCAGTGGTGGACATGGCGTGGCAAGCTGTGAGAATCCACTGGTGCTAAAGACCATCCTGGGCCTTGCTGCATACAATTCTGACTCTTTGGACTCCAGTAGCTCTGATATGGAACTGGATGTGCAGTCCTCAATGTTGGGTGAGTGTGCCAATTGTTGGAGCAGTTGAGGCCCGTCAGTCTGCAGGGGCCAGGTGCCTTCACAAGGCCAGTCAGTGGTGTCAGGGCCATCTCTCTTGGTTACGAGTGCGAGGCCATGCTGCCATGTATTGGTTTCTGGCCCTGGGGCCGATGTCCATGGGAGGGTTGCAGTCCTGCAGCCAGAGACAGTGCTCCCTTTGGTCAGTCAGGCGTGGGCCCTGCACAAGTGGGGGACGTGTGTAGCCTGGGCAGACTGACTGGGAGCAGCAAATGTTGCGTTCTGCACACCGACATGGTGCTGCCAATGAGAGTTTTGCTGAGGGCATGGATAGGGTGACCAGTTCCATGATCCCACCAGCAACACAGGTAGAGCAACTGCTGCAGGTAATGTGGTCCACATGCCACTCCCACAGGCTGTGAATGGAGGCCAACATCAGGAGCTGACGGGCAGATCTGAGGTCTCTGCAGACATCCCTGCTTGCAGAGGGTCAGGCACACAGGGAAGCCCTGAGGTAAGAGTTGTTGGCCCACAGAGCTGCAATCCGTGAGGAATAGGCAGCCACCAGGAGACTGTTCCAACAGAACATTCTATCATTGAGGCAGACTATATCGGAGGAACTCTGTGCATACCATGAGGTTGTGCATGGTGACCTCCAATCCCTGAGTGTGCTTTGACGCAGGATGGTGGTGCCAGCAGATACATGCCTCCCGGTCCACCATAGCCGTACGGTCCGTGAGGCCATGGACGGGTTATTTTCATGTGGAAGTTGACATGCACCCTGCCCCACCCCCCTCCTGGATGGACCGCCCCCGGCCATGATGGACATTTTCTATTTATTTTTTTATTTTATTTTGATACTTTTGTTCACCCCAGGCCTGGATGTTGGCATTTTATTTTTGAGTTGCCCTTTCCAGGTTTAATTTTTATTATTGTACTTATTTGTTCCTTGAGGTGTGCTGTTAACATCTCAAGGCCATGGTGTTTGCAGTGGTGGACATGCAGGCATGCATAGTGGTGCACAGGATGACATGTGCAGGTAACTATGGCTTCTGTGTTCCCTCGCACATGTGTGCTGTGTGAATGGTACTTCACTATGACTGTTATAATGTCTTCTTCCATGTTGTTTCAGTAATCCTCGATCTGGCGGTGACCGCTGTCCAGGGAGAGACACGATGCACACTTTGACATCCATGTTCCCCATGCCCTTGACCAGGCACTGTCCCTCCTATACCTAATTTGGAGACACAGTACCGGGTGAAGGACATGCGGCATTCACACTATGGCAGCGCTTTCAGTGGGTAAGCATGACACTGCCTTGCATGTTGAGCATGAGTGATTGGTCACCATGTCTGCTGCATGTGTAACTTAACCTATATGTGCTTTGATTGCTAACATGCCAATATGGTTATTTAAGTGGTACTCTAATTGCTGTGTTACCTACCTTGGTCAATTCATTGATGGCCGCACCTACTGTGGTGTAGTGCATGTCATTGTCGATCTCCAATCCACGCAGTGTACTACTTGATGTGGCATCTCCTTAGTCTTCCCTCTCAGTGTCACTCTCTCTCCCTCTCTCCGTTGTGTTACGCTGCACTCCTGGGCAGATCACAATCTATGTCCTTTCACCCTCTTTCACCCTGTGGTGCTTCTGCAGAGGGTGGTCTCTGCGTATTTTCTGTATCAAATCATGTGTTGTCATGGATGTGCATGTTGTTTCTGTTGTTGCAATGCATGTGACTGGATTTAGGGGAAGCTTCTCCTGAAGGTGTGCATCGTATAAAAGGCAGGTGTGTACCCTGTGCAGGTAAGTGTGCAGGTAAGTGAAGGGCATTAGCAGAAGCTTGTGTGATGTTTGCATGCGAGTCTTGCTCTGTGCGTGATCACTTGGGAGTGACTTGTCTTGTGGGGCACCAGAACTTCTTCATGGGTGCATGTTTCACAGGGTGTGCTTCCGGTGATGGGTCTGGGCATGGTGTTGTTTTGATGGATTGGTGGCCCACTGGTTTCATATTCTAAATTGTGGGTGTTCAAACTGTGTGGGCCATTCATGGGTGTTTGGGAGTGGGTTGAATGGCCGGCTGTTTGTGGCCTGTGACAGGTGTTGATGGTCATGCTGCTGTGTGTCTCATAGCACTTTGAGCATGTATAAATACTGACATTTCACATCCCTTGCAATGTTTGTGGGGTTAAGGATCGACAGCAGATTTGGGCTGTCTTGATTATGGATCAACCATTAAGGTATGCAGCATCAGATAAAAGTCACAAACATTTGAAGATTTATGCACTTTTTTTGAGATGCTATGTTGTGTACCGGCACATTAGGGTTAGTGGTGTTAGTGCTTTCCCATGCATGTACCATGCATGCTGCACCATGGTGTTTGCTGCTTCAAGTTGACCACAGCTGGGTGCATGATACTGCTCCATTCAAAGGAATGCAGTATTTGACCAATTGTATGCTGTGACAATGAAGTCTGCATTGACTATGCACTTTTTGTTTGCATCCTACATTTAGCTTCCATTATCCTTGCTTACTGTATCACATTGCTTTATGTTGTTTGCTTATGTCTTCCATGGCAGTTGCCCCGGTGGCCAGCCTTCCATTGTGACATTGACCTCTGTGAATTTATGTGTCAAGCATGATCCTGCCAGGTGTGCAAGAGGTGAGTATTTGTGTACTTGCGTTCTTGTGGTTTGCATCAGAGCTGCACTCTACAAAACGTGCAGGCAACTTGCCAACCCATCCACAGTATCTTCTGTGCTTGCTCCTTCAGAGTCCCTTTGTAATGCTCTCACATCTCACTTATTTTCAAAAAGCCTGGACATACTGAACATCCTTGTGACACGCTCGTCCAACACAACCCTCCCCACTATTGCCCCCTACCACTCACCTTCCTCCTTACTGCTTCTCCTCTTTCACTCCTGTCTCCACTGAAGAAGTCACCAGAGATGTCAATTCCATGAAGGTCTCTTCCACACAGGTGGGCCCATTCTCATCCAGAACCATCAAGGGCAACATCTCCTCTCTTGCCCCTGCTCTTGCTGATCTCTGCAACCACACCTTTGCTGCTGGTTCTTTTCCATCCTCCCTCAAGCAATCCTTGTGCACCCCATCCTTACAATACCATTAGCAGACCATTCCTGCCCAGTTAACTACCGCCCCATTTCAATCAAACCCTTCCTAGGGAAACTGCTCAAGAAGTTGGCCCTTCCCCAAATCAACTGCCATAACATACTTGTTGGCGGTCTACATGTACAACAGTGTGGATTGAAAGCTTCCTGAGCCACGGACACCGCTCTCGTGAACACCCGTGAAGAACTGCTCGCATTCCCTCAATTCCTCTTCCCCTGCTGTCCTCATCCTCCTTGATTTCTCATCTGTATTTGACAAAGTGAACCATTCCATCCTCATTAAAATGCACCATGATACAGCGTTATATCTCACAGCGGGCAGTGGACTAGCTTAGCATCTCTCCTGCCCTGCAAAGTCTTCCATGGCTCACGGTCTCAGCACGGATTACATTGTAATCCCTGTGTATCATCCACACGGCTATCTGGGGCAGGGTACCAATCTTCAATGCTTCCTGATCAAACACCCCCCTTCTAGACTCCTGCATTCCTCTGGCAACAACTCTGGCAACAACTCCCTACTTATGAAGCACTTTTCCAATCAAAGGGCTGGTGGTCGATCAGTTTCCTCAGCGGGCTGCCTTCTGTGTGATAGCCTCGGTCTGCCTCTACGTCTTGAGCAGGACCTCCTTAAGTTCACAATAAACCTTTAGTCCTTTCTCTTCTCCTCATCCTTCTCCTCCTCACTTCCCTGCTAATCATACAGTAGTGTGATTGATGTGCAGGGCCCTCATGTATCCTCGGCGCCCTGACCCTCGACATCTCTCATCCAAGCCACTGTGTATATACTGCACTTGCTCACGCTCAGCCTCACCACGGGAGGTTGCACTTATGTTTATCTTTTCTTTTCTTAGCACTTCACCCCAAGCATGTCTCCTTGAACACCTCAGAACCTTTTCCATTACCCCCCTCCCGTGTACACCTGCACGTTGGGAACACTCACAAGGTATAGTAGGTTTGTCTCCCCTCCCAGTTATTGTCATGATTTGTTTGTAATATTGATTCTATTATTTATCTCTGTTGTAATTCATTGTCTACCTTGCCCTGCCCCCACCCTGTTGCCCTGTGTGCACTTTGAAACAGTTTGGGTAATTGTACAAGTGACTAACAAGTGACCAATACATAAGTTTATAATAAATGTGCTCCCATGATTGTGTTCAGTGCACTGTCCCAATACTATGCAGGTGATGGCATGCATCATCATGTCACTGGTAGTCTTGCAGGGGTGTCCCTGCTTTTTTGTGGGATCAATTATCTGCATATGTGATGTTTTCCAATTTTCATGCAGCATGTTGACTGATGCATGCATTGTGCATGTGCCATCATCTAGTGAATGGGCATATGTGACATGCACGTTTGCTGCATGTAATTGAGGGGGAAAGGCAATGTGTGGGATTTTGTTTTTTGTCGTCAGTGTGTGTGTGTTCTGTGTTTGATTTGCATGCAGTGTGCAGGTGTTTCTGCATGTGTGCTTGGACACATGTTCATGGCTGTCTTTTGAGTTGTTATTTGCATGTGTTGTATGTGACTGAGGGGTGCCAGTGGGTCTTGATTTTTTTGATGCATGGATGTGTTAGCTGAACTATGTTTAATTTTGTTCATTGTCTGCAGATCCTTCCATCAGGGAAGGTTGGCTATATCATGGTATGAAATTGGACTGTGAACTTCATGCCAAGGGAACATGTAAGATGTTTGTTTATCTTGATCGTTATGGAATGTTGAGGAACTTGTGGGTCAATACTGCACTCCTTTTCTAAAACCCACAATAGGGACATGTTTGTGGGCATCATGTACAATCTATGTGCGTTTACATATTTGCAATTGTGCTTGTTGAATTTTGTGTCCAGGCAAATAGTTGAGGCCATGTATGGCTTGCAGCTAAGACATGATGTTTCAGGATTTATCGGTGCTTACACATTTGACCGGTATGTTAGTTACTCAGATCCACCAGAGCAGAAGGGCACCACTACAGTGGGGATAGTGTGCAGTATACATATCCTTTTACATTCCATATAGGATGGTTTTGGTGACACAGAGGTGATTTAATTGAATGGTTGGCATGTTGGTAGTGGTGTACTCCCTCTTCAATGTGTTTCTTTTGGAACACAAGATGAAATGTATTTTAGTTCTAAGGGATGCACACACTTTAGCACTTCCAAGGGCACATTCTCAGGGTGGTTTTGTGGGCACAATGGATTGGCCCATTCTCATCATTGAATGGCACCTGGGATGTGTGTGCACTCCACAGGGGAGGGAGTTTAGGTGAAATACAATTGCACAAGCTGGGTACATGCACCCCTTTACCCAGCCATACGCAAGCAGTGGGCCTGTAGGTGTGGATGGGGTGTCACCACCATGTCCACTGGGACGCCACGCTGTATTGCAACATTGTGCGGGACATATGCTGCCACAATGATCCTGCAGACTACTGGTGGTGCATATCGCAACACACCACCAGAGTGGTCAAGGGAGCGGAAACATAACTTGAGCACTCCGAATGTGCACTCCACTATGCCCCGATTTGCAATATGGGCAGTGTTGTATCTTACCTCGGCAGATGTGTTGGGGTTGCATATGGGCGTCATAATGGATGAGGGTGGGCATTGTCCCCTGTAGAGTTGAGAATGGTTGTCATTTTCATTTGTTGACAGTGTCTATTGGTCTGTGTGCAACATGCATGCATGTGCAAGGCCATTCAAACTCACCAATGAGCCATGTGTTGCCATGCTTCCCAGCTTCCAGGGCCCAGTGTAGAGGGGACATGCTGAAGATGTAACTATCATGCGTGCTGCCACTGGCTTCACACACAACCTGAACATTGATGGAGTGCCAGTGTTTCGCGGTTGCGGTAGATCAAACAACATCAAACAACACGGCCAAACTTTTCAAAGTCTGCAAGGAACTGGCCAATCTTATAGCAGCCTCCTTCTCTGTCACACCCACCCAGGACCTTTGCCTGGCCCTGGCTGCTCACTTCACTGCAAAAACCCAAGACATCCTTTCCTCTCTCACTTCCAACCCACATTATACACCAACACCTCTTGAGCCTCCCTTAGCCCTTCCACCACGTCTCCTATCTTCTCTCACTCCCATCACACCTGATGAGGTTGCCAGACAAGTCCGGTCAATGAAGGCCTCATCCAAAGATGTGGACCACTGCTCCTCCAAAACCATCAAGGACAGCATTGACTCTCTCGCTCCAGCCTTGGCAGATCTCTGCAATCTCTCTTTTGGCACTTGAGTTTTCCCAACTTCTCTTAAGCACTCCCTTGTGCACCCTCTGTTTAAGAAACCCTCTGCTGACACCTCCATTCCGGCAAACTACCACCCCATATCTATCACCCCTTTCCTGAGCAACCTCCTGGCGAAGATATCTGTCTCTCAGCTCACCCTCCACACTGAATCAGCTGGTTGCCTCCACGACCATCAGTCTGGCTTTAGAGCATCCAGAGGCATGGAAACTGCTCTTGTGAACATCTGCAAAGACCTGCTCTCAAATCTTGACACTAACACACCGCTGCCCTCACTCTTCTTGACCTCTCCTCTGCCTTTGACATGGTAAACCACAACATCCTGATCACACATCTCTGTGACACCCTGGGAATCACAGGTCAGGCTCTGCCATGGGTAACCTCCTTCCTTTCCGACCGCCCATCCCAGATGGAACTTGGGTCCTTTCTACTATCACTCTTTCAACCTGTGGTGTTGCCCAGGGTTCTAACCTATCCCCCTAGTTCTACATGGCTGCCCTGGCACGTGTGATTGCCTCTTTCATCTCTAACTTCCAGTGTTATGCAAATGACACGCAACTCTCCTTCAGGTTACCCTCAGCCACTTCTTCATATCTGACTGTCTGTCTGCAATTCAGTCATGGTGGGCTGCAAACAACCTCTGCCTCAATGCCAGCAAGATAGAGATTGTTTGCATTGGGACTCCTGCTCATGCTTTCCCACTCTCCCTCTGACCGGCCTCCCTTGGCCCTGCACCCGCACCCACATACGAGGCAAAAAACCTTGGGGTCATCTTCGACTCCTCTCTGATCTTCTCCACTCACATTTTGGACATTTCTAAAAGGTCCAACTACCAGCTGCACCTCCTCAGAGATACTCTTCCTTTTCTCACCTTCCGCCAGTGGCTCGCTGTCTCCAAAACCCTGGCTCTCTCAAGTCTGGACCACTGCAACAGCCTGTTTCTCAACCTCCCTGCCTCTACTTTGCACCCTCTGCAATTTATCCATAACAGAACCGCAAGACTTATCCTTGGCATCAAGCCCAGGGACCGCATCTCTCTGGCGCTGAAACCCCTCCAATGGCTCCCTGTGGTTGCAAGGATCAAGTTCAAGACCCTCTGCATTGTCCATAAGGCTTTGTGGGGCCTGGGACCTACCTATCCGAAACAATGCCTACCAAAATACTGTCCTTCCCGAGCCCTCATCTCATCTACCTCAAACCTTCTGCGAGTGAGCCGGTTCTCCAAGCAGAAATTTGGAGGGAGATCTGTATCCTCAAGAGGAGCTTCCCTCTGGAATAGCCCCCTCTGGAATCGCCTCCCTGCCATCCTCCGTTTTGAGCCTGATCTCCTAAAGTTCTGGAAACTCCTGAAGGCATTTGTTTTCTCCTCTTCCTTTTCTCTCCCTCCCCTGCTAACCTCTCTTGTCTGCTCTATCCCTCTCTCCCCCTTTTTCCACATAGCTTGCTGATTGGCCGCCTGGTGCACCTCAGAGTCTCACAGGTCCCTGGCACCCTCGATAATCCTTACACACTTGCCTCTGTGCCTGCACTAGCTTCATCACTACTGCAATTGGTCAATGCCCCTTAAGAGTGGCATCTCTCAGCACTTACCCCAGTTTCTGACTGATTGGGTACAATTGGACTCCCCCCTGCACTTGTTCTCCCCCCTTTTACTTGCTGTCCCCCACTCCCCTTGCCTGTACCATCTGTGCACATGCACAATCTGAACGTACCATGCCTTGAAGATTGTCTACCTATCTTTCCTGTCTCCCCTCCTTGCATGGTGGTGCCCCAATCACCTTGAAAAAACTGCAGAATCGTGTCAGACCTATTTGCTGTTATCTACACTGTTAATTGTATTATATGTATGAGAGTACAGGGAACTTTTTGGTAAAATCACTCTTTTACCTCTGCGACTTGAAATCCATAAGCCAATCTTGGTAGTGTCGCAATGGTGCGTGCAGGAAAACAGAGATAATGAGTTCCCCTACTCCATTAGTAAAAATTGAATTATATGTACTTACTCTGCCTGTGCAGACTTGTATCGTTCAGAAATCCAAGGTCTCTGAATGACGGTTGTTTTTCCCCTTGTTCCACCCTCCTTGAGCGCTTTGAAACACTTGCCTGTGAATAGGCGCGTTACAAATAAACCATTACATGTGCTCTGTTGCTTGAGGTGGACGTAAAGCAACATGTGTGCATCAGTGGCACCTAGCACTTTTGGGAAGTGCTCCAACCCATACAAATCCTGGACCACTGCTTGCCTTTCTGCAGGTGTTATGGGCATGTAGACATACCAGCGGACAGAAGGACGTGCAGTTATTATTGCCAACACCTGCTGTAGCCAGCGTGATTGTGTGGTCTGTGAGATGGCACTGACTTTTGCAGTGGTCGGCTGGAATGAGCCAGTGGCCAAAAAATGCAGTACAGTGAGCACCTTTTGCAAGGGGCTGAGTGCTTGGGAGCACATGGTGGGTGATGTGAGGTCATCTTCCCACTCCGTGACCAGGTCTAGGATGATATGGGGGGGACCTATACCTGGCATAGACCTGGTAGTCAGGCATCCAAAAAAGGCTGGTCCTTGGGTGGAAGATCCAGGCCCTGGACATCCTCCTCCTCCTCCGGTGTCCCAGGATGACTGCTGCAACAAATGGTGCATTCATCGTGGCTGTATACGTGTGTTTGTTGATCACCCATGCTTTTGATGTATTTTTTGGTGTGCGCGTTGACGTTTACGGCTGCTATTTTGTGGCGTAGGTGTTTTGGGATTTGCATGTGGTTTTTTGCACGCCGGTGTTCCCGGTTTAATTCCATGAATATGGTGTTTTTGTGCCTGTATGCGTGGTGCGATTGTTTGATGGTGGAACGTCCCTCGTAACGCCCAAAATTTAGCTTGTTCTTCCTCATTCCATGTGTTCCGTCCCTTTTTTAGGTGGCTTCACTGGCCCGGCCAGCCTCCCCTTGGAGTCTCATGCAAAGCGTTCATCGGCTTGCAGTGATGTGTTGGACCGACACGGATTCCTCGCAAGTCCCGGGTAAGCCCCACACATTGTGCTCCATGAATCGATGAACAGGGATTTGAACGTGATTCCGTGTGCAAGTCTCTTTTTCGCAGCGCAGATTACTCCATGAATCAGGCCCCATGTGTACGTGGTTTCTATTGTTGCTTTGTGCTGTGTTTTTGATGTGAGGTACACTTACACTGTTCCGGCCCACATTGCTTGCAGGGCTTTGTGGGGATACTAATACTGGGAAACAGGGGGTGTTGCAGGTCAGGATTCATGTGCATTGACAAGTGAATCAAGGTGCACATACAACAACTGGAGTAAAGTGCAATGCTGCAGGTGAGGCTTTAGGCTCATTGAGAGAGCCGTGTGTGGACTTCTAAAGTGTTTAAGAAGAGGATACATAAAGCTGCAGTGATTGAGCTGTGCGAGTGTTCACATACTGGAGAAGCAGTGGTTCATGTGGGCAAGGTTGAAGTGAATAAAAAATCTATTATACGTTGCAGTATTTGAATTACCTGGATGCAGACACTGGTTGCTAGAGTGGAAAGGAGCAGTCAATCCTTACCAAGGACACAGTATTTTACTGCAGTAAGGTTATCATTGCATTTCCCTTGGAATGAGGGGGTAGCAGCAAAGCATCATAAAGTGGAGTTTATTTCCCAACAGTGTTCGAGGTTCTTGACCGAGTTGAAGTCTCCTATGGTGAAAGCTGGAGATTTCAATCCAATTTGCCACTTAAAATCCCTTCAGTAAAAGTGAATATTAGGGAACATCACATGTATCTATAAGGCAATGCTTTTAGGTGTCTAGTGTGTGTAGCTACCTCCTGGCAGAGGGTATACTGATTCTGTACATGACTACTAAACCCTCTCAAGCTAGGGTATTTGAAAAAGCATGGATCATCAATCTATATACATATAAAAGTCAAAATTTGTCTATGGTTCTGTCACAGGATTTGTGAATTTGTGGGTTTGTGGCTTGGTGAAATATTGTTCCTTATACAATTCCACACTGTTTCACCAATCTGCACCAAACTTTTCATAGTTACTTGTTAGGACCTTCCAAGTATTACTGGCTACATGGCATTTGGACACCTCACCCGGTTCCCTAGATTTCAGCACAAGTCTAAATGTGTTGGTGGGTTTCTGGCTTGGCGAATCGTTACTCCTTATTCAATTTCAAATCGTTTCACCAATCTGCACCAAATGTTGCATACTTACGCGTTAGGACCCTCCAAGCATTACTGTCTGCATGACATTTGCACACCCCAACCCTTTCCCCGGATTTCACCGAAAGTTAAAATGTGTTCGTGAATTTGTGGCTTGACGAAGCATTGTTCCTTATACAATTCCATACTGTTTCACCAATCTGAACCAAATTTTGCATAGTTAACAGTTAGGACCCTTCAGACATTACTGTTTGCATGACGTTTGGACACCCCACCCCTTTCCACAGATTTCAGCAAAAGTTAACATGTGTTAATGGGTTTGTGGCCTGCCAACAAAGTCGTAAACCATGTTCACCGGGGAAACAAAAAATGTATGGTAGGTTAATGAACCTGAGAGGCAAAGGTGACGGCAGGAAGTATTCCAGAAGTTTCCACATTTTTGCTGCATCAGCTGAAATTACTTTTCCAGAGGATTTTTGCGAGATGATGCCTGCCAACAAAGCCGTAAACCATGTTCACCGGGAAGGGAAACAAACACTGTTGTTTCTAAACAAGCTTTACAATGCTGTAAACCATGTTCACCGGGAAGGGAAACAAAACTGTTTGCTGCCTCAGGTGAAATTACTTTTCCAGAGGATTTTTGCAAGATGGTGCCTACCGATGAAGTCATAAGCTATGTTCACCAGGAAGAGAAACAAAAATTGTTGTTTCTCAACCGGTCCCGACATGAGGAACAAAACGTGAGGTCCCTTTTGCACCTCAAAAAACATATTTCAAGGCCCTTGGATGCATGGTTACAGAGATATTTGCTCTGCAATGTACCTCAAGAAACTGCACCACGCGAGTGAGAGGTGGAACAATTGATGACAGTTTTATCATGTCTGTCTACAGAACCCATTCGGAGAACAGGTACTTCTGCTTGTATACTATCAAATACTTCATGCCTAATGTATTGTCAATCCATTATAAAGATTAATTAGCCAGTCAAGTGGCACAGCGAGCAGAGCGCTCACCTTGACATTGGTGCAGAGTCTGCTAACGCAGGTTCGAATCCCGGTGGGGCCAAACTCAGCCTTTCATCCTTCCGAGGTCGATAAATGAGCACCACACACTGTGGGTAATAATAAGCAGCACTCAGATACCTGAGGGTTTGTAGTGCTATATAAATGCCAAATTATTATTATGATTCAAAATAATTATAGTATCAATTGAAAAACAAGGATTATGCATTTTTAATTGTTGGTATGTTAGTATCCTGCTTTTGGAAACAAAAGTTTTTGGTAATCTGATCATTCAGAAGTAAAGTAAAGGTAGACAATTGTGTTGTAAATTGATATGGGAGTAGATGCAAAGGTTTCTTTTAATAGAATTCTTAGGATAAATATTACTATTCGCCAAAAGTTTTATTAACTGTGCTCCTGACTGTTGTCTTCTGTCCCATCATCTAATGGTTGGAAATGCTGTTGACAGGACATTTCAATATAAGTAAAGCCAACACTGTTTACTTTATGTAATTTCCCCGGATTTCAGCAAAAGTTAACATTTGTTTTTGGGTTTGTGGCTTGCCGTCAAAGCCGTAAACCATTTTCACCGGGGAAATAAAAAATGTATGGGAGGTGAATGGACCTGAGAGGTGAAGGTGAAGGAAGGTAGCATTCCAGAAGTTTCCACATTTTTGCTGCATTAGCTGAAATTACTTTTCCAGAGGATGGTTGCGAGATGATGCCTGCCAACAAAGCCGTAAACCATGTTCACCGGTAAGGGAAACAAAAATGTTTCCTGCCTCAGGTGAAATTACTTTTCCACAGGATTTTTGCGGGATTGTACCTGCCGATGAAGCCATAAGCCATGTTCACCAGGAAGAGAAACAATAAATGTTGTTTCTCAACTGGTTCCGACACGAGGAACAAAACTACCACGTTTCAAGGCTCCAGGAGACACGGTTACAGAGATATTTGCCACGCAATGTACTTCAAGAAACTGTACCACACAAGGGTGAGGCGAAACAGCGACCTTCAGGATCATTCATTTTCAACAATTGATGAGTGTTATCATATTTGTCTACAGAACCCATTCAAAGAATGGGTACTTCTGCTACTATACTGTAAAATAATTCATGCCTAATTTATTGTCAATCCATTATAAAGATTAATGATTCGAAAAAATGATAGGATCAGTTGAAAAACAAGAATATTGTATGTACCAGCCTCCCTTTGGATGCAACATGTTTTGGGAATCTGGTCATTCAGAAGTAAAGTAAGGGTAGACAATTGTGTTGTAAATTGATATGGGAGTAGATGCAAGGGTTTCTTTTAATAGAAATTATATGATAAATATTACTATTCGCTAAAGGTTGTATTAACTGTGCTCCGACTGTTGTCTTCCGTCCCATCATCTAATGGTTGGAAATGCTGTTGACAGGACATTTCAATATATGTAAAAGTAACAATGTTTACTTTATGTAAGTGCAAGTGGATATATTGATATATTGTGACTGCCATTCGTTTAAATACTTTCACACACCTTGAGAAAGGACTAGTTGTCCAAAACACTCATTGGTGGTGATGATACAATGTTATTACACCTGTTTTAGGTACTTAAAGCAAGAATCAGGCAACACAGTGTTTAATCAGACAGAATTGTTATATTTGAAACTTACGTCTTATTATTGTTTAAAATGGAGTTTGTAGAAGTTGAAGAATTACAATGAAGCTGATTTTTGCTCAAATAGGAGAGTCCTTTTGCTTACATACATATTTATGTTGAGGAACTAATCATTATTTTTTCACCGTTGATTATAGATTTATGTAATAATTTATTTAGAGTTAGTGATTACATCAATACCACAATGCTAGCATTCGAGAAAACTCATGCTTTTGCACTAGAGTACACATTTAACATTTAAATATTAGCTGTCAGCACGCCGTAGTCTTAAAGTAGCCCCTAAAAATGTACTACAAAATTGACACTTTGGGGGGTGTGGCTGGTAGTAATCCAAGATGGCTTCCTAACTTCAGCATACCTGCCGCAGCAGCATGAAAGAGCGCTGCCAGTGAACACAGACCTGCTCTGTGGCAGAATGGGCTGACTCAGTGAGGAACGGAACCAATGGTGCACAACAATGTTCTAGAGGGTAACCAGGGGAATACAGTAAACAACCTGGGAGGTATTCAATATTTTCTGCCCCTGTGTGGAAGAAGGCTGGCAAGATGGCCAGCAGAGCGATGAATTGGGATCCCGGCCACTAGACCCTGCAACAATCTTATTATTACCTGTGATGGCTGCCAAACTGTGATCCCAGCCCCTAGGCAATTTGCAAATACTAATGTTACTGATGATGTTACTTACACCCGTTTGCTCTTTGCCCCTCTCCTCAATTCTAAAACCAAATGTCTACTCCTAAGTGACTTTAGCCTAAGATTCAAAGACCCCACTGACCAGAGGTTGGCAGCCCTCACTACAGCTCTTTAGGAGATTAACTTCTCCTAAGCTGTTTCCTCCCCCACCCATGATAAAGACAGGATCCTTGATTGGATCCTCTCCATCAACACACCAGTTCAAGTCACCTCTATTGTCCCTTTACCCTGGTCAGACCACTCCCTGATCTGCACACCATTTCTAAAATGGGTGACCTCTCACGTATCACTGCCAGACACACCCGCAAACTGACCAAAGAGCTATTGGAACCCACCATCCATGCCTCCGTCGAGGCATGACTTGACAACCTGTGATCCCAAAGCCATTATCATTGCCTACAATGCTGCACTCCTCAGTCCCTTACACCAGCATGCACCTCTCAAAACCACAGCTCACAAAAAAAGTAACCACCACCATTGGTTCACAGAGGAATTGACATCCACTGCATATCAAAACGTGCTCAAGAACATCTCTGGAGAAAAAATCCTACACACATCAGTAATGATGCCTTCAGCACAATTGCCAGCATGTATAAAACAGCAATTGTGAACACTAAACCAGCATCTGCAATGTCAGAATTAACAAAGGTAACTCAAACACAAGAGAGCTCTTTAAAATCCTCATGGAGCTTGAAACTCCAGCACCTCAAAGTGACAGTTTTCTAAAAGACAAAGCCTGGTGATCCTTTATACAAACAGCCCTAGCTAGCAAAACCCATAAGCTCAGAGACAAAACTATTCTCAAAAAATCCCTTGTCCCCTCTCCTGAATTGAACTCCCCTGCGCTCATCACCCTCACTGCTCCCACAACCCACCTTTTCACTTCACCCCCGTCTCCCCGACTGATGTGCTCACCACCATACAACGCCTCAAAGCACCTGGCTGCACAGGGGACATTTCCCCACCCCACCTCCTCAAGATGTGCACTGAACCACTCATGTCAATCATTGCCAATTTCATCAATGCATCCTTCAACTCCAACATAGTACCCAACTCTATCAAAGAAGCCTGTGTCGCGCCGCTCCTTAAAAAACCTTCCCTAGACCCCACCCTCCTCACCAACTATCGCCCTATCACTAAAATGCCATACCTCCTGAAAATTCTTGACTGTACCCCCTACTCAAAGCTTCAATCCCACCTTGAAACCCACAACCTGCTGGGCACCCGCCAATTGGGTTCAAGCCAAGGCAGAGCACAGAATCAGCCCTCCTCGAGCTAAAGATTCAGCTCGATCACATCCGTGACGCGGGGGATCTTGGCAACCTCCTCTTACATGACCTCTCGGCGGCCTTCGGTCTTGTTGACCACGTGATCTTCTGTAATTACCTCCCTGCCACTTTCAACCTATTCACCAAAGCGGCTAATTGGATCAAGTCCTTCCTGACTGGACGATCATCCAGGGTGATCGCAGGGGCCAAAGCAGCTGACCCCATTCCTGTCTCCTATGGTGTCCCACAAGGATCTTACCTCTCACCCACACTGTACAACATGTACACGAAGCCTCTCTTTGACCATTTGGCTAGCCTATACATCCCTTACACAAACTTTGCCAACAATACAAGGTCCTCCTCAAAACTTACGGGTAATCCCGACCTTGACTCGGCCAATATTAACCACATTTACAGCATCAGCCAGGCCTGGATGGCTACACACCATCTCTGCCTGAATGATGACAAGATGGAGCTCATCATCGTCGGCTTTCTGCACTGCCTCAAAACATCTCGACCCCGCATTTGCTTCTTTCTGCATCAATGGGACCATCACCCCTGTATCAACCCATGTCAAAAAGCTGGGAGTGTATCTCGACTCAGAGCTAAACATGCAGAAACATGTCAAGGCAGTCACCCCGTCCACTGCCTCTGCAACCAAACTCATTAACCTTTGCAGGAAATTCCTTACCACCAGCAACTGCCTCACCCTAGCCAGGGTCATCATTCGAAAGTAAACTTGATTACTGCAATGCCATCCTTGCAGGAACCTCACAAAACCTCAACAAATTACAACTGATCCAAAATAATTCTCTCAGGGCAGTGTGGGGCCTGAAATGATCAGATCACATCTTGCTAGCGAGACACGAAGCACACCAGCTGCCAATTAAGGCACATAGAGTTCAAAATCCTATCCATCATTCATCGCTGTTTTCACAATACTGCCCCCATACCTCACCCATCGCATCACAAGTAAGCCCAAATTAAACAGCCCCTGCTCCTCCTCTTCCTCCTCACTAATTACCCCCAGATTCAACAGAAAACTGCCATTGCCCCCACCCTGTGGAACTCCCTTCCCTCCAGCATCCATGTTGAACCCTCCTACCTAGCTTTTGTAAAAAAAAGTTAAAACTGCATTATTTCATAAATACTCCTGAATGTACTGGACGACCGCACCAGAAATGTGTACCTGCTAACTAAAAACTGTTTGCTACCTGTATTGTAATGACCTCACCAGAATTGTACTGCCTGTAACAAAAAACGCCAACTCTGCTACCTATATTGTGACCTCTCTAGCGTTGTGATACCTCTGGGTCTGGGGGCTACAAACAAATGAAATAAATACATAAATAAATAGGCAATTCTCCTCTGAACAAGAGTACCAACAGCAACCAGAGACACATGTTTCGGGCTGGTTGGGCCTCATCAGTGCGGTGAGGCTGTGCCTCTCTACGCACACTGAGCAAGGGGTTCACATCTGGATTACACTGGTTAACTTAGGGTGAAACCCAAAGTCCCTAAAAATACACAAAAAGCTCTTGGAGCCCCTCTACTGAGAACAAACATGGCCAAATAACCTGTACTATGGGAAGGGGCCCACTCAGGACCAGATTGATATGCGAATGGCAATTCTTTCCATGTGGAGGATGCAGTGAGCTAAAACATGATTGTAGACCCTCCTGATTGGAAGGAATTCCATAGAACAGGGTATGTGACCCGTATCTGTTCTCAGTAGAGGGGCTCCCCCGCTATTGTTATCCCACACACATTCTTGGCATATATTTTGTCCATGTTCTTGCCTCCTCTCAACCAGGGCAGATTTGCTGCACCTGATGTTTGAAGGATGTCTCCCAGTACCTACCTAAAGTTGGTCAATGCCAGAGAACTCCATTTCTTCAGCCAATAACATAATAGTTTAGTGACCATGTTTAAGGAAATGTACTCTTACCTAATTCTATATAGAAAGAGGCATTTGGGGTGCCAACCAGTAATGAGGGAGTTGCTAACACTAGGCAGAAATACTGCCAATACCGCACAGTTCAGTCCTGTAGAGGACTCATGATAGGGTTTGAGAGCTATACACCTACATACATGGCTGATGAGATGGCACTCCCTGCAAAATGTATTGATAAACAGATTATAGCCCCCTCTTATAGGCAGTGGCAATGTTATTTTCTCCCTTTGGAGGCACCATGGTCCTTCCTTACTAAAATAAACACCTATATAGTTGACATAACCAGCCCTCTCAATTCTAACAACCGGGAGGAAAAACTCTAACCTTCAGGGTTTGCAAACATAAATAATCATACATTTAGTCTTATTCACATTGATGACTAATTCCTTTGCAGAGCTTGACTTGCTGAACATATCAGAAAATGTGCTACAAGTCTACATGTGCTTTCAAAATTAGAATGGCATTTCCAACAGAGCGAATGCCACAGATCTGCGTACCAGGTGGGATGCCCTAAAGCAACCATGAAGGGACCCTTCTCAAAGTAGTTCTCTATCCTTAGGAGATTAAGTTGAGGAATCGATTTAACACAAGCTTATGAAAAATAGCAGGATCTGATGTTCATAAATTGAATCAAACATATTATGAGACAATAAAGATACCTACCTCCTGGCCTTCGGGTTGATGCCAGGATGCAAAGCCAATTACATCACAGAGGCCAGAGTAAGGTCAGGCAAAAGCAAATAAAGGGAAAATCACACAGTGACGCTCTTTAGAGTGTTCTATATAGAGCTCTATACCCCAGAACATGACAGAAATCAAACGGAATAGGCAATTGGCATACATCACTTGTAATGGATGGAGAATCTGATCACAAATAAAGAAGTGGTCAATCAGATCTCTTAAATACAATAGGTCATTGGGCTGGGATAGTTTCATCCCCTTTTTATAGGAATGTCCAAAAGTTTCTCCCAGTCACCCCAGCTGAGCTAATGAGATGACCCAGTTCCATAAGGGAATAAACAAAGTGAGTCGTGCCTGCCAGTCAACGCTCCCTCAGATGACATCATACAATTCAAGGTTGAACTTGGTAAAGTAATTAGTCCATTACAATGTAAGTGGAAATGTAAACACAAGTATTTATTCACAAAAACGGACACTGCACGCCAACACGTGTTTCAGCCCTCTCCGGGCCGTCCTCAGGGCATATTAACATTGGAATAGTAAGTAACTGTAAAAGAAACCTGATAATTGTGTATTGAGAGAATAATAGTATCAGTGAATCTTCAATGAGCAAATTATCTGGTACCTAAGGTTAGGTTTCTTGATTATAACTCAGAGATAAATAGTTTACTGGATAATCCTAGCGTCTTGAGTGTTCGAGCGAAATCTTAAAACGCCTCAATGCGTGTGCAGCACGGCGTTTTCTGCCGGCTGCCTACAAATCCCGTTGCAGGCAGCCGGCAGAAAACGCTGTGCTGCACACGCATTGAGGCGTTTTAAGATTTCGCTCGAACACTCAAGACGCTAGGATTATCCAGTAAACTACTTATCTCCGAGTTATAATCAGGAAACCTAACCTTAGGTACCAGAAAATGTGCTCATTGAAGATTCACTGATACTATTATTCTCTCAATACACAATTATCAGGTTTCTTTTACAGTTACATACTATTCCAATGTTAATACGCCCTGAGGACGGCCCGGAGAGGGCTGAAACACGTGTTGGCGTGCATTGTCCGCTTTTGTGAATAAATACTTGTGTTTACATTTCCACTTACATTGTAATGGACTAATTACTTTACCAAGTTCAACCTTGAATTGTATGACGTCATCTGAGGGAGCGTTGACTGGCAGGCACGACTCACTTTGTTTATTCTATTATACAGAAGGGACCCCGAGAATTTACCCTTCTACGCCTTGCCACTGCTGCAAACCTCGCTACTCATAGTATCAATATTTAACCAGTAAAAGGGCGTGCACACCTACCCATATTGGGGATAATTTCTCTGTGTTTTTACTATCAGTTCCATAAGGGGTACTGGTGAATAGAGTAGACCTCTCTGTTAGTGACAGTTTGGTAAGTAGATGTTGACTCGTGTTACTTCACGAGGTAACATCAACTTAAATCACTCTTTTAAAAATGCACACTAAAACTGGATCAATACAATGGCTCATTGGTTTTCAAGCTAAGGGGGTGCAATGTTAGTTTACTTCTTACTACAGGAGTAGATTCTGACGACCTTTCACATAAATTCACATGCACCTGACTTGGGCTATTTTATCCATATAGAAGTTTAGTGACACAGACAATAGTTTATTAAAGTTGTACTTCCAACATCTTGCTGGGATCTGATGCTGTGCTCCACCTTTGCACTAATTGCACACCTAAATATTGACCTACATCTACACACAATAATTCTACCAAATTAACTTAAACCTATCCTGTCAATACTGATAGGGGAGGGTAAAGGCAATGGTTGATTACTTTATTAGATGTGGCACCAAATGGCAAAATATCACTCAACCTGGAGAAAACATTGAATGGACAATTCTTTTTTTGGTTGATATTTTGATCTTTATTGGAGTTGTTGCATGTTCAGAAACTTACAGTTGGTACATGAATGCAGCATAGAATAACCAATGAACAAATAAACATTCCCCTTTTCCCTAAGCTTTTCCGGATCAATCTCTGTAGAGGGCTCTGATGTCGCATTTGCTATGTTGGGGGGAAAAGGTCATAAGGAGCAACACAAATAACCACTGCAACTAGTCCAATTGATATGGATGTAGCTTGCTCTATTTGTTGCTTCTAAGTAATCCCGCAGGAGTTTGTTTCTTGTGTGTAGGATCAAGGAGTCGGGGTCGTTGTGTTGGGGGGAAAAGGAAAGGGGAGGGTTTGGGCAGGGATAAGATTTTATGTGATCTATCTGTCTTGATGCTCGGTTAATACAAATTGTAGGAATGGGTTCCATACTTCAAGGAACACTATTTCTTGGTTGATTAGTCTATAGGACACTTTTTTGTAACTCATCAATGGTGTCATGTTGGTCATCCATGGTGAGTATGGGGGGGCTATCTTTCCTTTTCCACATGTGCCTGATTCCTACTTTGACTGCCATTATCGCCATTTAGTCCATCTTGTTTCACACTTCTCTTGGGGGGCTGGGGGGATGCAGTACAGTATTACTGCTTTGGCCAACTTTGGTATGCGAGTCCCTAGGCAGGTGCATATGCTGTCCAACATCTTAAAAACATATGTGTGCACTTTGCCACATTACCAGATGATGGGGTGAGTTCTTCTTCTTCTATGTCGAATCTGCATCATTTGACTTTAATTGATGGGGCTCATTGTTTTAGTTTCTTTGGTGTCCAATGCCAGCCATGTATAGTTTTTTATTGCATTATCATCATCCTAGCTTCTCTTATGTTTCAGTTATGAGACATGAGTAATCCTTCCCATACATCATCATTTGCATTCATATCTAATCATGCTTCCCAAAGCATTTTGAGCGCACTCCTCGTTGCTTCAGATGTTATGATCTCTGTCAGTAAGGAGTAGAGTGAGGCCATAGTGGGTTTGCTACTTGTATTTTTGTTCAGTAGGGCAGAGAAGGTCGAACAGGTGGGGTTCTCATTCCCTGGCCTCTGCCTGGTATGTATGCAATGTTGCAGTTGGAGATATCTCCATTACTCTGAGTCAGGGATCGGTTATCTTTCTTGTAGTGTACGAAATATCAATTTGCTTCTGGATGGGTCTGTTTAATATTGAGGTTTATTTATACCCCACTCTAGCCATGCTACCCAACATATAAGTGTGTTTGCTATTCTATTTGCTATGTTGAGCTGGTGGGTGGGGGGGTGTGCGATCTTCCTGAGTATAAACCTGGATACAGGCCAACTTAAGGATTCTTTCTCAGGTGTATGCACTGGTTTTCAAAATGGGGTGAGTAAGGTGTGAACCCCTAATACTGAAGAGTTCACCCAGAGGGTGGCTTTCTTTCAATGGATGCCTCTCTATTTTTGACCATGGGGGAGGTTTGCTATAGGTGGAGGCATAACATCTGATGGAGTTGGGAGGCAAGGAAGTATAATTCTGGGTCAGGCAGACATAGCCATCCTGCACATGTGTTGGAGTGTATTTGTTTCATGTTTATTCTCGGTTTGTGTTGGCCACATAGGAACTTTCTTATATCTCTCTCTAGTATTGACCCCCAGGATCTTGTAGGAGTAAGAGGGACCTTGTTGAAGATGTACAATAGCCTAGGTATTACCACCATTTTCAAACATTGCACCTTGCCCCATATTGAGAGATTAAGAGCAGAGCATTTGTGTAAGTCAATTTCAATGTTTTCCTATATCTGGTGGTGATTATCTTCTAGCGTGTCTTCAAGCCCCGTATTGACCTTTATGCCCATATACTTTAGCTAACTGCCTGTACCAGAGAACCTGAACTTTCTGACTTTGTTCTTAATTGGATGCAGAGACAGGGGTAGTGCTTCACATTTCGTCCAGCTTTTTGTGTCACCTGAGAAGGATGAGAAATCATTTATTAATGAAATAGTGTTTTTAATGCATATAGGAGCACTTTGGTGTGACTCCCGTGGTGTCTATGTGCGTTATTTCTTGGTGTTCTCTGATTGCAAATGAAATGGTTCTAGTGCTACGAGAAATAACAATGGGGATAATAGGCATCCTTGCCTAATTCCTCGCATGATTTCAAAAAGTGTCAGAGATGTGCCATTCAGTAAGTATCTTGTGGGTGGGTGCCGGTAGAGAAGAGCGACTTTAGAAATGAATCCTTATCCCAAGCCAAACCTATCCATAATCTCAAATAGGTGGGGCTGCTCAACCTTGTCAAATGCTTTCTCAGCATCTAGTGACTGGGTGAGTTTAGGGTCTGGGGATGTTTCTCACTCTAGAGAATGTGCAGTAGTGTTCGCATACTGTCCTTTGCCATTCTTCCAGCTACAAATCCTGATTGGGCTTATTTAGTTATGCAAAGTAGGGCTTTTCCTGCGGTCTCTGCCGGTCACAATGTGAGACAGGTCCCCCTTGCTAACAGGGAGACCTGCAACTTCATCAGCCCTGCAAGAAAAACAGAATTTGGAGGCCTAAGAGCAACATCAAAGCTGGACGCCAGCGTGCCTCTGTACACCAGGCTCCCAGGCTGCCCTGAGCCTGCAGCACCATGATTGGCTGGTGTCTCCATTTGAAGCAGCCAACCCCCTTCGCCAGCAGGTGAAGCCAGCCCCCAGTGAAGGCCTACACTCAAGGCCTTTTCCTGCAGTCTCTGCCGCTCTCAATGTGAGACAGGCCCCCCTTCGTAACAGGGAGACCTGCAACCCCATCAGCCCAGAAAGAAAGACAGAATTCGGGTGCCCAGCAGCAACATCAAAGATGGCTGCCACCTGCCTCGGTGCAAACCAGGCTCCCAGGCTGCCCTGGGCATGCAGCACCATGATTGGCCGGTGTCCCCATTTGAAGCAGTCAATCCTCTGTGCCGGCAGGTGAAGCCGGTCCCCACTGAAGGCCTACACACAAGCCTTTTCCTGCAGTCTCTGCCATTCTCAATGTGAGACAGGTCCCCCTTCCTAACAGGGAGACCTGCAACCCCATCAGTGCAGCAAGAAAGACAGAATTTGGAGGCCCAGCAGCAACATCAAAGATGGCCGCCACTGTGCCTCGGTGCACACCAGGCTCTGAGGCTGCCCTGGGCCTGCAGCACCATGATTGGCTGGTGTCCCCATTTGAAGCAGCCAACACCCTACGCTGGCAGGTGAAGCCAGTCCCCACTGAAGGCCTACACACAAGGCCTTTTCCTGCAGTCTCCAGCCGTCTCAATGTGAAACAGGTCAACCTTTCTAACAGGGAGACCTGCAACATCAGCAGCCAAGCAAGAAAGATAGAATAAGGAGGCCCAGCAGCAACATCAAAGATGGCAGCCACCGTGCCTAAGTGCACACCAGGCTCCCAGGCTGCCGTGGGCCTGCAGCACCATGATTCACTGGTGTCCCCATTCGAAGCAGCCAACCCCCTGCACCGGCAAGTGAATCCGGTCCCCACGGAAGGCCTACACTCAAGGCTGTTTCCTGCAGTCTCCGCCGGTCTCAATGTGAGACAGGTCCCCCTTCCTAAAAGTGAGACCTACAACCCCATCAGCCCAGCAAGAAAGTCAGAATTTGGAGGCCCAGCAGCAACATCAAAGATTGCTGCCACCGTGTCTCAGTGCACATCAGGCTCCCAGGCTGCCATGGGTCTCCAGCACCATAATTGGCTGGTGTCCCTATTTGAAGCAGCTAACCCACTGCTCCGGCAGGTGAAGCCAGCCCCCACTGAAGGCCTACACTCAAGGCCTTTTCCTGCAGTCTCTGTCGGTCTCAATGTGAGACAGCCCCCCCTTCCTAACAGGGAGACCTGCAACCCCATCAGCCCAGCAAGAAAGACAGAATTCGGAGGCCGAGCAGCAACATCAAAGATGGCCGCCACCGTTTCTCGGTGCACGCCAATCCACTGCGCCGGCAGGTGAAGCCAGCCCCCACTGAAGGCCTACACTCAAGGCCTTTTCCTGCAGTCTCTGCCGGTCTCAATGTTAGACAGGCCCCCCTTCCTAACAGGGAGACCTGCAACCCCATCAGCCCAGCAAGAAAGACAGAATTGGGAGGCCGAGCAGCAACATCAAAGATGGCCGCCACTGTGCCTCGGTGCACACCAAGCTCCCAGGCTGCCATGGGCCTGCAGCACCATGATTGGCTGGTGTCCCCATTTGAAACAGGCTAGCCCCTGCGCCGGCAGGTGAAGCTGGCCCCCACTGAAGGCGTACACGCAAGGCCTTTTCCTGCAGACTCTGCTGGTCTCAGCCCTGTTGACCACGAAATTAGATATGCTTCGTACCAGGTACTGTCTGCCCCTACCTATGGACACTGGATCCAGACCCAAATTGACTATAATATCTGCCTGATGTATGTACCAGTGGTGGAAATGGAACAAATGTGGTGGGGGATCCTACAACTCAAGGGCTGGGGTAGGGGAGGAGTTTGGGGGGGTGGTGCCTGAAGGGGCGTGGTCTAGAGGGGTTAGGGCTCGTAGTGTGCATCCAGCAATGCTGAAATACGTCAAAAAACTTTTAAAAAACGCCTGCGACGGCAGCATTGCCTTTTACCGCCAGCTTTGCCACTGGTGTGTAATGCACAATGCTCGCTACATGTACAACTGAACAAAATTAGTTGTACATGTAATGAGCATTGTGCATTACACACCAGTGTCAAAGCCGCGGTAAAAGGCAATGCTGCCGTTGCAGGTGTTTGTTTGTCTTTTTTTTTAGTATTCCAGCGCGGTTCATGATCTTGGGCGGCTGACTCTGGCTGGATCCCGAGATCCGGCTCCATTTCTGGTGCTGGATCTCGAATCCGCCGAGAGCCGGACCAATGACCAGCACTGGTATGTACTCCATAAGATTGATGTTTCCGATTTATTTAGTGTCCCCACACTAACAATTGCCTAGTATTAGAGAAAGCAAGAGAAAACATTGTTCTGCTACTGTAGTCCCAGTAGCGTGTAATAATGAAATGCCATTGAAAACGTATCTGTATTATGTCAGTCCTCTGATTACCAGTATTAGGATGTGCAGTACTGATCCTGTTAAGGCCCGTGCTCTGCATACCACGGCTCAAAGAGAGGCGTTGGTAAGCCTTTATGAACCTTTAACGAAAGCAATGCTACCAGTAAATCTGTTCGCCTACACTGCCACACAAACATCCATCCCCGGGATCCCCCTCTTCCAAGCACATTCCTCGAGCGAGCGCTCACCTGTGAGCAACGCTTGCTGTACCTGCTACCGCGCTGCACTGCCTACACAAACAAGTTCACTGCCTCCATGCCAAGGCCTGCGCTCGGCCCGTGGCGAAAGGATAACACGTGCCGAGAGATCTCACAGATCCCGGATCAGTAGCAATATCGCCATCTGCTGATAGCAAAAGCCCAGACAATGCCCCGTCCGCACACAGCACGCTCGACAAGCCTGCTTTCACGGCCAGCTTCAGGGCCAGTAACTGCCCTCATGATATGCCAGCCAGCCTTAAAAACTACATTGCCCACAAGCCTATGCCCAAGCGCGTGCGCACACGCAGCAAAATCAAGGTGTTGCTACTAGGATGCCCAAGCCCATAATGCCTAGACAGCGCTCCACCAAGGCCTCACCTTCCAACACAGCCCCCACTCACATTCTTAACAGCATGCGCACTGCGATCCTCCCACCCGACCCCTACCCAGCCAGCACACATCTAATAGGAAGCCATAGCCACCTTTTGAGTTCCTCATCACACGCTGACTACAGGTTGCTACCCACCACTAGCCCCCCACACCCGCCATTTGCCAGCTAAAAGCAGCCACGTCCATCCACCAGCTGTTGAATGACAACCATAAGCTATCTGCCACTATTCATCACTTGCCCTCACTAAGGAACAAGAGATTGCGTTTTTGCTTCTAGGGCAGCCCCACTGCCACCTCACCACAACTTCTGACCACCAGAAACAAATGTAGGCTTGTGTCTGCGCATACTCCCCCACATCCACCAAGCCAACTCCACTATCCACCTCTGCACCACAACAACCACGCTACCACCACCGGTGCATGCCATCTCGTGCCCTCTCTCCACTGAGCAGCACAACCCACACAACAATGTACTGTCCCCCTTCACAGCCTCAGACTAGACTTAAGAATTGAGAAAGAATGACCCCCTCACCAAGACACTTCCACTGCCCCCTCGCAGTCAACATGAAGCCCTACCTTCATTTAACAGGACCATAAACACTGTTGCACTGCCACACAACAGCCACACCACTCAACCAGCACCTAGCCCCCACTGCCAGGGCCATGCTAAGCTAATACACAGATGTCTCCTTCAGATTGCCATGACACCCCTTATTAACCATTGGTTGGGAGAAACCCACATGTCTCAACACCAGTGGAGCAGCATTTTCCCCCCTTTCAGGACTGTTGGTGTGGGCAGATTTCCACAGAGAGTGCGGTCCATAACAATGGCACTGGTTTTCAGAGGATTACATGGCCATCCAAAGCTCAATATGTCCCTGGCCATTTTTGGAGTTTTTAGAGTTATCCTGACAGAGTCAGAGTCATTCTCCTCAATCGTAGGTATTCTAGTGCAGTCTACAATATGGTCCATAGTTAGGAAAAGACATCCCCTCACAAAGCCCAGGCAGTGCAGGTACTTATTTCTAAGTGCTTCCCTTTTTCTTTTTATTTAGGAGTGGGTTTTCAGGACTCTATGTAGGAATATTGAGCTGGAGCAATGGGGCGTGGTAGGTTTACATGAATAATTAGACAACTCTTTAGCTGCCTGGCTGTGTTCACTGTTATCTTAATTGCCCCTGGGATTTTTTCCACCTGCAGTCCTTGATTCGGCCCCTTATCATTTTCAGCATTGACTTTTTTTGGGAATGCTCTGTTCCCATCGTGACTCACACTGGGACCCTTGTTTAACTCTGGAGGAATGGTACAGAAGCCATAGACGGCGCGGTACTGCTTGTTTCGGTGCATTGGGCCTGACACGAGACCCATTCTCATCCCCCGGTAGGGCCGGTGCAGTAGCTACTTCTGGTTTCTTTTCGATCATTGCAATGAGGGACAAGAGCACATTTTCCAATACAGAGAGCTCGGCCAGCACCACTCTACAGCTAAGGCAGCATTCCCTTCCCTCTGGACTCCCCTCCACTTGAACCACAGGAATGGCATGAGTGGCACTGCATGCTTCTTCCGTGTTGAATACTGGGTGGTGGGGGAATCCCAGCAAATCTGTGGTACTTACTTCCAAAGTATTTGCCGAGCACCCCACTAACTCCTCTAACTCACCACCCCAGCATGCAGATTGGGCGAGGGTGGTTGGCTAATCATGTCGTCCATGGCCAGAAGTGACAGTGAATTGGCCTCCTTCCCACTTAAAGGCATGACTGTGGGAAGGGGAACAATAGGGAGTTCCTTCTGGCAAGGGCCGGAGCTGATGATTATCTTAGTTGGGACTTGGGCCACCTGACCCTGAATATTTATGGGCCCCCGGGCACACAACTGTTTGTCTGAATCGTTCAGGAAATCCATAAGGGCCAGTTAGGGATGCGAGATCGAACAGCCTGGGAAAACAGTTGTCATGCCAGATGGGGTGCAAAAGGTTTTAGTGGCCAGGGTTTAATCTTTGGCTTCAGTAACAGTGCTGATGATGGTAACAGTGTCAGTAGTTGCTGCCCCTCCTTGTTGGGAGTGCCCAGGAATTGTTGGATTTCAGAAATTCAAAGTGGGCATTACCAAAAGTTCCGGCAGCATCAAGACTACTGGGGGCTGCTAAGTCAACATCACCCCAGGGGAGTAGGGCAGAATTCTTAGGCTTGTTTTGCTTTAGGGACAAACATTTTCCTTTGAGGCCCCATGCCAAGGCCAAAACCCAAACCGAGCCTGGGTCCGAACATAGGGAGGGGGCTAATTGTCTCCACAGAACCGTGCACTTGATCCAGCGTCATAGACATGGTCATTTAGATAATTGAAACCAAATGCCAAGAGTTATAAAAATGAAGTGCAAAGAAAAAAAAGTAATGGCACTGCTCTCAATGTTTCTGATGATCCCAATACCTCCGGTGTCAGTGTCAATGAGAATGAGAATCCATGGAATCACAAATTATAAAAAGAGCTTTTCAGCATAGGCATTACTTGTTTTAAAGTCTCCTGGCTTTGTAGGTTCACAGCGGATTCTGGGTGCCGAGACAAAAGTTGGAACGGCTGGCAATGCAGAGCAAGAAATGACCGACACTGGTGTGTGCCGTCGACCTGCAGCAACAGGTGGCGTTCCTCAGGGCCCAGCATGGGGCCTGATGGCTTGGTCTTCAGAGAAGTGGGGAACGCAAATCCTCGGCCGTGAACACCCATGCAGCATTCAAACACCCCACTCCCTTGACTCCCCGCGGGCTTCAACCCCGCAGGGATGCCAGGGGAGTTTAAACAGTTTAATAGGTGGGTGGGAGGCGCCAGCAAGAAGGCAGCAGCAACTGTGAAGAGAGGCTCCAGCCTCCAGGAAGCAGCCCGCACCCTTGACTCCTTGCAAGCAGAGTGCTTTGCTTTCATACTCTGCCTACTAAAAGCATGTGGGGTTCTCAGTGCTTTAGCCTTCTTCTCTGACTACTAAAGGCACTATAGGTTCTCAGTGCTTTAGCCTTCTTCTCTGACTACTAAAAGCATGTGGGGTTCTCAGTGCTTTTGCCTTCTTCTCTGACTACTAAAGGCACTATAGGTTCTCAGTGCTTTAGCCTTTTTCTCTGCCTACTAAAAGCATGTGGGGTTCTCAGTGCTTTAGCCTTCTTCTCTGACTACTAAAGGCACTATAGGTTCTCAGTGCTTTAGCATTCTCCCCTGGCAGCTAAATGCACATTGTTTTCAGTTGGCTTTTGCCTTCTCTGCCTATTAAATGCTTATGGAGTTCTGAGTGGTTTGTCCTTTTCCCCTACTTAGTAAATGCACATGGGTTATTCAGGCTTGCATGTGTGTCTTCTCAGTGCTTTGGCCTTCTCTGCCGTTGATAGTCACACGTGGCTCTCAATGCTTTTGCATGTCTTTTTCCTCCACATACTAAGGGCACATGGGGTTGTCAGTGATTTGGCATTCTCCTTCACCTTCTTAAAGCACACGCAGTGATCTGTGTTTTGGACCATTCCTTCAGTTACTCGATGCAAGTGGGCTTCTCAGTGTTTTTCCTTCTCCTCTGTCTACTAAGTGCAAGTGGGCTTTGAGTGCTTGGCCTTCTGTGCCTACTATATGCAGTTGTGTTTCTCAGTCTTTGGCCTTCTCCTCCATATGCTAAATGCATATGGGGTTCTCAGTGATTTGCGCTCCTGCACTTTCAAAAAGCACATACGCTTTTCAGTGCTGGTCTTTCTCAAATGTCTACAAAATGCACATGCCATGCACTTCCCCCATCCACAATCCACACACCAACCCATCCACAAATCCAGTGCCTTAAGCCACAAACTGTCTAACATAATTCCTGATTTTCCCTAGGCACTGTTATCATTTTTGTTCTACAGCTACCTACACTATTCTAGCTACAATTCCATTCTCTAATAATCCTCATCCTCTCCTGCTACTTCAAAATGCCAACTATCGACCATCCTGAGTTTTACCTGCCTACCTTTATACAGACACAAAGTCAAATCCATCAGAATCTCATATCTAGAACCTTGGGCAAAACCCTTAAAGATAGTCCTAGTCGAGCCCATCAAAATTCTAGAGATTCAAGTTTTGCACCAACTGTCCCGCCTCTATTTAGCTGGTAATGTTTATAGCAATCACCTGCATGTCAGGGAGGGAGTACATAGCCAGTAATGGCCCGCTAGTCCGAGCTTATGCAGGCCCGAGCAAACCGTGGGCCCCGGCAATGGCTGTCGGCCATTAACAGCAATGTACATCCCCTGACAAGGAGGGGCTGATAGCTATTTGCCCCCGTGGGTTCACCCAGGGTGCAAATAGTGTTTTTTTGTTATGGGACATGGGGTCTACTCGCAATTATGCAAGCCCAATCTCCTGAAAAACAAAGAAGATGTCCACCGCCGCAGCAAAATGAAATGAGTGCCTTTTCCAATTTCATGGTGGCAGCCGCGGGCAGGAGGAGTGTGGGGACCGTGGCACAATGCTCCAGGACAGCAGGTAAGTGTGAAGGGTGGGAGGGGGTGGCCAAAAGGGAGCAGGATCTTTTTGGGTGTTGATAGAAAGGTGAGGGCACAATCAATAAAGATGGCGCCACCCAGGGAAGGGCCTTGGGTGGCTGGAAAATGTGGCCTGTACACTTTGAGTAATCGCCTGCATTTCCAGCCGCCTGATTGGATGAATGCCCTTCCCTGGATGCAAATATTCTGTGCCCGCTCCATGCTATTGTCTGTTGTGTGTCTGTGTACATATATAATTTGACAAACCGCTTGTGTTGCACTGTTAAGCTTATTTTCTTGCCCTACTGACATACTCTAAGTATGCACCACCCGAATATAAAATACATAAAACGAGGTCCCATCTGTCAACATTTTAAATGTAACTCTATTAATGACCAATATTCGAAACATATACCTTCAATTCATAAAGCTTGCGTAAAAATGAACTCGCATTTTCCTTTAGAGTTAGAGATAAAATATAAAACATTACAAAATACTTGTTTCTTCAATTAAATCTGTTTTGAATCAAATGTTTCACAGGGAAGCAACTTACAACTGGCAACCGAAGTTTGAAGAACGGATACCACACTTTATTTGAATTCAACACTGATTATCACATGCATTCCAAAACTCTGGTTTGAGTTCTTTTAGGTAAAATAACTTTTTAAAGTGTGTTAGTAGCAAGAGATTATTTTCCATCCCCGAGGTAAATTCAAGTCAGATAAAGATGTATTTGCTCTTTGACTAGTTCCTTGCCCCTCCTGCTTCCCCAAGCTGATCAGAATCTATTCACCTTGAAACAAAACATCACGGAGACAGCTCTCGCCCCTGCACTTAACCTTTTATTTTTGCCTGTCCGTGCCTTTCCTGTGAGCTTAAATAAACAGGGCCAAAACAAAAGTGTAAAGCTAATGCTGTGTGGGCACGTCCCGTAAAGCTCGTGTTTTCCTACACAGTGCGCAAACAAGTCAGTCATTGGGGGCCAAGGTCCAAAAGTGAATCATACACGTGTTTTGTTTTGTGCAAATGGTGTTTACTTACACTCCAGGTTGAAAATCGGTGCACGCGTCCAGTGCTGCGCCAGCAGAATGTGAAGAATTGGAATTGTGCTACAGCGGCTTATTTATCCAATGGACTTCTGATACATGTTTTGAAGCGTCTTTCTGTTTTTGTAGAAAAGGGGAGTGACAGCGCTGGTGTTCTTGAAGTGGTATTGGGTTAACATTACCGGGTTCAGTAATGCTATTTCAATAAATGAACAGATAGTGGCAACGATATTTGCATATTTTTTTTTTAAACTTCTCCCACATAATATTCCCTTCACATGTAATCAAGCGAGATGCTAGAAAACCTGCACAGACCTTGATAGGCCTATCTGCAATGCTGCAGCACGCATAGGCCAGCTCCCCCTGCCCCTCAACATTATAATAATAAGCCGCCCAAGTCATGAAATGACGTTTCTATGAGTTTACACTATTCCCCAATGTCAGTAATTGGAAGAAAGGGGTGATCCACCGGTTAGTGGTAAGAAGAGGGATTACCAACACGCCTGTCTAGGGGTGATGAGCAACATGCAACATCGTGCATGCTGCAATAACAAGAGCTACACACTGTAGCATTTGCAAACTATACAGTGTCACGTGATGTGAACTATGTGCATGATACACATGGCATATCACCGCATGCATAGAAGAGATGCAGGATATCCAGTCCTGACATGGCTGATGACCCAATACCCTAAGTCCTAGAGAGAGGAGATGCAATGCTGCACACAAACGGAGATGGGACATCATTGAGGGCCTTTTGATTGCAGAAAGCCAGGTTCAGATGCCTCCTGGGGACTGGTGGGGCACTCACGCCATCCTCTCAGAAGGCTGACCATATCAGTAATTGTCTGTTAGGTGCTGCACACCTTGTACATGCGCCACATTGAGCCCATGCCCGCCCAATGTAGTCATACAACTTGGCAGTGATGCGGATGATGATGGGCATGGACAACTGTGCACGTGTCCAGAACGGGATGTGACAGAAGGGCTGATTATGAGGCAGTGAGCTGTGGCACTAATTCTGACCGGTACTGTGCTGCCATTCACTGCACATTTGGTCACTGAAGTGTGTGACGATATTTTGCCCGTGTGACAACATCTTTGTGGGGTGACAGAGGATCCAACATGTGTGTACATGTACATTGCTCATCGATATTCACATTGGCAGAATTATGAAATAACACAAAGTTCACAAGCTTTGGAATGGAATAAACACGTACATGTTGAGAACATTTCCAGCATTTGTTCCACCTATGTGTGCTCACCCAACCCATCCCTCATCACTCTTCCCCAACTCACACCCTGCCTCTTCCCACAAAATACCCCACTCCCATTTCACCAACGCATGCATTCCTTCTTACACCCAACTCACCTCCCTAACCCTTCCCCCAACTGTCCGACAACCCAAAAGTATTTGCATCACATGAGAAATTAGGACATGGGCCTCTTGTCAATTCTTGGTGGACTATCCGGTGAATGCTGGGACATTCTGCTTGAGTGCTATGGTGGGCTACCCAGGGGGAACTCATCTGTTGTTGGAACAGAGGTATATGGAGTCAGATAGTCAGGGGCCAATGTATGCAAGTGCAACACAGACCTTGCCCTCCTCTCCAGGATTCCCGAGAGAAGGGTGAATCCCACTGCGGATGCCTCTTCTGCTCTCTTGCATTATTTGACTCACTATGCATGTGGCATCCATGAGACTCTCTTCTCTATATGCCAGCCGTGCGAGTTGCTGGCTTGTTCTTTGGCTCGTGCTGCAATCACATCTACAGATCTCTGTGGACAGGATCTCCTGTCTCTGGAGTCTGGACTCCATCTGCTGCAATCAGATGTTAAGCTTCCATGACTGGATATGGTTTGACAGATGTAGTACCTGCAGAAGGCACACTGACAGGTTGCTCACGTGGCATTGGACGCCCGGGCATGACAAGGTTTGGTGAACCTGGCTCCACTGGAGGCTTCGGGGGCCACTGTATTGTAACAGTATGTCAATCATCAATAGCACCTGCAGCGCACTCAATTGGAGTATGCCCTAGTGTGAATGAGTCACTCTAGCATCCCCAGGGTCTGCTGGAGTTTCTCAGCATTTTGAAGGGCTGCCTCAGATGTATGCACATGTAGGGCTGGTAAGGGGGACCTGTTGGCATCTGCGGTAGCAGGGTTGATTTTGAATGGGCATGTGTCCCCTTAGCTTTGGTTGTTGGGGTGTTGCCCCTTTCATTCTGGGCTGTTGCTGCTGGGGGTGGAAATTATTTTGTCACAACTTCTTCCCATTAGGCCCTTTGCTGCCTGTAGTGGTTCACCCAAGTGAAATGTATCTGTAGTGATTTTGGTCTGTGTGCCCGAAGTTACAGCCTATAAGGTGGCCTTTGTTGGGGTACATTTATTAGATGTGGTTACTTGTGTTATTAGACATTGCTGTATGGATACATGGAATGATTCACATTGCTGGCCTTCTAGAGTACAGTGGTGAAGTACATTTTGTGTACTGGCCAGTGGGGGGATAAGTAGGATTGGAGCATATTTATGGGTCAGTTTGTCCACATGTAATGTGCATGGAGGTTGCTCTAAACGTTGCATTGGATGTGTTGGTGGTGTTCTGGGGGACAGATGGTCTTTGCGTGTTTACTCCTTTCCACAGGGGATGGGTACTTTCGCAGTAGGGTTTGTTGCTGTCACACATGCATTTATTTAATAGGGTATTTATATTGCACCGATACACAATGTGTTTCGAGGAGCAACAAGACATGAGGGTGGGGGAACAGGGACAAAACAAAAAAACAAAACATCAATTCTACTAAGCCATGTGAATTTCGGATCATGCACATGCAGTAACCAGAAGTGCAGGGGGCAAGGGGCTGCTAGGGGAGGCCAGGTGGACAGAGCCTGGGGAAAGCAGAAATTACAGGGGAAAGGAAAGTCCATGAGCTAAGTGCAATGTAACGGGCTGGAAGGGCTACAAGGGTGCAGGCCCAGCAAGACAAGTGTGGGGGGAGGGGACCAGAAGGACAAGTACAGGTTGAGGGGAAGGGGGTCAGGGGAGACCAAGTGCAGGTGTAGACTGGTCAAGGGGGGGGCTGAGGCATTCTGAAGGAACCAGGCAGCCAGTCAAGGGCAGACAGTGACATTATCAGTGGAGGGGGAGGGAAAAGGAAGAAGAGACAAGGAAGGTCTTCAGAAGCTTCAAGAACTTAAGGAGATCCGTATCAGGTCAGAGAGGGGCAGGGAGGCCATTCCAGAGGGAGGCACTGGCTGAAGAGAGAGATCTACCCCCACTCTCTGCTTGGAAAACCCTCTGATCTGCAGAGTGGTAGAGCTAGATGACCAAAGTATTCTAGAAAGGAGGTATTCAGAGAGAGAGAGGTGGATGTAGCGGGGCCCCATGCCCCAGAAAGCCTTGTGAATGATGCATAAGGTCTTGAACTTGATCCTCACAGCAACTGGGAGCAAGTGGAGAGATTTTAGGGCTGGAGAGATGTGGTACGTGGGCTTGAGCCAAGGATAAGTCTTGCAGTCCTGTTCTGGATTAGTTGAAGGGGGCGAAGGGAGGAGTTAGGCATATTGAGGAAGAGGCCATTGCAGTAGTCTAGCCTGGAGAGGACCAGAGCTTTGGACACATGCATGGTTGATGTGTCAGGGATATGGGTATGATGTTGCAGACAGTGGACCTCTGTGATCATATAATAGCAGCCCTGTTGGCTGTGCTTTGAGGGGTCTGTTACACACACATTACATTTAGTTGACATAGAATGTGTACTCATCAACAACTATTTAGGTTCCTGCACCAATCCTGCTCTCCCTGTTACAGTGTTCCCAGTAATTGTGACCACAATTGCAACCTTCTTCTCTCATGGGTACATTTATGGGTCAGAGACTCTACCCCCTTGGTGAATTAGCACTCCTGCCGGTGATCAATGATGATTGTGTGCAGACAGTGTTTCAGGTCATGCCAGACATTCTTAATGTCCCTGCTGGACCTTGGTGTGACGAATTGACTTCTGCTCTGCAAAGTTATAAGGATGAACAGAGGATAAAGCGCCCACTCCGTCCTCACACTTCTACAAACCAAGAGCCAACACAATTATAAAGGTAAAGCAGGCACAGTTAAGAGGTATGTCTTCTTCACCTTTTGTGATAACATGGGCTGAGGGAAGGCTATACTCTTAAGAGGGGCGTGAACATGGTTCAGGAGCAACCCAAACAGTGAAGTAGAACAGTCAAAAATAAAGGAATCTCCAATTAAGGTTCTATGCAAACATATACTTTACTCAAACACACCAGGTAGAATAATAAACTAGAAAACACTGTAATAACACACACCTGCAGCGTCCAACAAAATCTTCTTTTAGGTTTGGAGTCCAATGGATGATTCAAAGATGATTCAAAGAAGTGGTGTGAGATTCCTTCGTTTGGTATGGTATTGTAAGGTTTATTTGTAAAGCACCTATACACAAGGCAAGTGTTACAAAGCGCTGAAGGAGTGAGGGAACAGTAGAGATAACAGCAAATAGGTCTGACGATGATTTTGCAGGTTTTCTAAGTGTATTAAGGCACCACCATTCAAGGAGGCAAGACCAGTGGAAAGCAGACAGACAATCTTAAGTCATGGTTGCATTCGGATCGTGCAAGCGCACAGGTGTTTACAGGGGAAAGGGAGGTGGAGTCGGAGACAAGTGCAGGGGGGACCAAGTGCACCCAGTCGGTAGAGGCTGGGGTAAGTGCAGAGAGATTCCACTCTCTAAAGTCATTGACCAAGTGCAGTGCTGATGAGGGGCATGCACAGGCCCGGAGGGAAGTGCGAGAAGACTGGCAGGGGTGCCAGCGACCTGTGAGGCTATGAGGTACACCAGGCAGCCAGTCAGCAAGCTGTACGGAAAAGGAGTGGGAGATGGATAGAGCAGAGGGATAGGTTAGCAGGGTAGCAGGATAGAGAAGGAAGAGAAGAGGAAAGTCTTGAGAAGTTTCCAGAATTTAAGGGGATCAGGCTCAAGACGGATGGTGACAGGGAGGCTATTCCAGAGGGAGGCCCCTGCTGAGGATAAAGATCTCCCTCCAAATCTCTGCTTGGAGAACAGTCTCACTCACAGAAGGTTGTAGGTAGAGAAGCGGAGGGCTCGGGAAGGACAGTATTTAGGTAGGCAACCTTGCAGATAGGTAGGTCCCAGGCCCCAGAAAGCCTTGTGGACAATCCAGTGGGTCTTGAACTTGATCTTTGCAGCCACAGGGAGCCAGTGGAGGGATTCCAGTGGCAGAGTTATGCGGTCCCTGGGTTTGAGGCCAAGGATAAGTCTCACAGTTCTGTTCTGGATGAGTTGCGGAGGGCTCAGAGCAGAGGAAGGGAGATTAAGAAAGAGGGTGTTACATTAGTCCATCCTTGAGAGAACCAGGGCTCTGGAGACAGTGAGGCACTGGGGAAGGTGCGAAAAGGAAGAGTACCTCTGAGGAGGTGCAGCTGGTCATTGGACTTCTTAGAGATGTCAGAAATGTGAGTGGAGAAGGAGAGAGTGGAGTCAAAGATGACCCCTAGGTTTTTCGCCTCGCATGTGGTTGCGGGCACAGGGCCAACAGAGGCCAGCCAGTGTCAGAGTGGGAAAGCAGGAGTCCCAATGCGCACAATCTCTGTCTTTCTGGCATTGAGGCAGAGGTCGTTTGCAGCACACCATGACTGAATTACGGACAGACATTCAGATATGAGGGAGGTAGAGGAATGGCTGAGGGTAGCCTGAAGGAGAGTTGCGTGTCACCCACATAACACTGGAAGTTAGAGATGAAAGTGGCAATCACACTTGCAAAGGCATCCATGTACACATTGAACAACCAGGGGGATAGGTTAGACCCCTGGGGAACGCCACAGGTTGAGAGAGTGATTGTAGAGTGAAAGGAACCAAGTGCCACCTGGGTTGGGTGGTCAGATAGGAAGGAGGTTAACCACGCAAGAGCATCACCTGTGATTCCCAGGGTGTCACAAAGGCGTGCAATCAGGATGTTGTGGTTTACTGTGTCAAAGGCAGAGGAGAGGTCGAGGAGAAAGAGGACAGAGGAGTGTTAGTGTCGAGATTTGAGAGCAGGTCTCCATGGGTGTTCAGGAGAACAGTTTCCATGCCTCAGGATGCTCTAAAGCCAGACTGATGGTCGTGGAAGCAACCAGCAGATTCAGTGTGGAGGGTGAGCCGAGGAATAGCCAGCTTTTCCATGAGTTTTAAAGGCTAAAGCCAAACATTGATTGGACTAAAGCTATCCTGCTTTAGGGGTCCAATCGTTGCTCTTGAAATGAGTGTGCTTTGCCCTTCTGACATCACACCCAAAGTGCTTTGTGCTACAGGAAGTGGAGGGGACAGGAAAGAGAAAGAGAAGCAGAGAGAAACAAGTCCAAAGTTTCCAAAATGTGTACAGGCCTCCCTCCAGCTACACTAACACCACCCCCTTCCCTTCTCAAAAGAATCAATGGCCTTTGAAGTGCAGCAAGATTGTGTGAGGCTTAGCCCTTTGTGAATGGGTGTGCCCTTTCATTCCTGTACCCAGACCAACCTACTGTGGAGTCCTTGTGGAAAGGGTGTTACCTGCCCTTACAAAGGAGCAAAGAGAGGCCACCTCACAAGACTACAATTTTGCCAGTGGGCAGAGGGAGCCTTGTCTGGAACGAATGCAAATAACCCTTCCACAGCTGAACCGGGTCCACAGGGCTGACACATGAGCGAGATCAAATTGAATGCGGCTGCACTGATTATAAGTAGTGCCATGTACTATACCTTAACTAAGGCATAGCTTTATTTTAGAGTTTGTCCCCCCACCATCATGGCTTCCTTCTAATTATAGTTTTAGTACAGGTAGTGGTCGCAGTGTATGAAAAGAAGTAGTGGAACTATGTTCCCTGCTGGCCTGCACTGCTCCTCACAAACATCATCGCCATGCCCCCTCCCATGCACAATACAAACCCCAAAACACATGTGCCCGCTGTTTAGGGGAACGTCCAGTGCAGTGCACTGAAAGTGCAAGTTTCAACTTCTTCCTACACTTTTATTTTAAAATGGAACCATTACGGAACGGTTTATTTTTAAAATAAAAGTATAGGAATGGTAAGACTTAATTAAAAGAAGTAGAGGAGCACCGCTCACAACCGCTCCCGTCCACTTTGACCACTGAGTACAGGGGTTATTAAATGTAGCCCCTGCACTGCAGAGATATGGCTGTCACTGCAGCTGTCAAGTGGGAAGCTGTGACCTCTGAAACTACTCTTTCCCACTAGTAAAACAGGCACTACAAGCAAGCACACCTTTGGAGAAAGACACCTATGCCTACTATGCTTTTGGCATGGCGCTTATGAAAGGGAAATCTGATCAGCAAATTGTCCTTTCAGAGATGGCATTAGCTGCATAATTTTATTATGTAATGTAAAAAAAAAACAGGGGTTTCAGACCCTTGGAAGATGGCAATTCATCACACTTGGATAGGCAGTCACTGGCTGCACATTACTGCTCACCTGGTTTTACAGTTGTGATCTATTGTCTGGGGCAGTGTTTGCCATTAGATCACCCACCAGACTTGGTGTCGCATTTACCAACTCATCAGCATTCGCTGTTACTTTCTTTTTGCTGCCTTTTGTCATCTTCCTTGCTGCTCATTGTGGGTGGATTAGTGATTCTGGATGGTATTGGGAATGAATTGTGTTCCGGCTTTGTCTGCTAGTTTATGTATTGGGTTGCAGAAGTATTATATTTCGGATCCAGTAACAGTGTTACCAGATGTGGTGACACACTTTCGGTATTATCAGAGGCTGTGTACACAATTTATCGCATATGGTAAATACCACTATCCATAGCTTGGAAGTAATGGCATAAACGTCCTTGTATTTACTGGATGCCAATTTACTGGAGGGAAGACTGACAAATGCCTAATTGGGCCCTATCTATTTCCACATGAAGAAATAGAAGTGAGAGGTGAATGAGGAAAGAGACGTTAAAAATGAAAAACGAAAACACTATTGATTTTGAACCTATCTTTAATTTATAATCCGAAGGATTGTAGTTGAAAATAGAATTCTATTGTCTCCTTATTGCCATCAAAGATGCCATACAAGCGAATGGGCATGTGGGAAACATGTTAAAGCATCAATACTGACATAGCTACTGCTCTTAAAGCTATTACAAGCTTAAAATAAAAAAAGTTATAAGGTGAAAATAGCACTGTTTTGACTTCACTTCCAGCAAAAAAGTAACATTAAATGGTTCAAACGTATACCGTCGTTTGGCTGACAAGAGTTTTATTTATGGAATAAAGAGGGGGGATAAGGGTTGGGAGGAGGTTGCGGTGGGGTCAAAAATATAGGTAAGTGGGGAACCCCCCAAACAGAACAAAAAACCAATTGTTTTTTTCGATTTCATTTTATGTATAAAATGACATCGAAAAAAACATTGGCAAACGGACATAGTACCAGTTCAATATCCAAAATATGTCAAATGTCAAAACTAACATTGTCATCAATTTATTTATTCAATCTAGCTCATTTTGCTCCATTGAGTAATTTGACGGCATGGGGCCATTATGTTTGCGCAGCAACGTGAACGGCTCCACACTGCCAAATTGTCATCATTTGCACTCTGGAGTGCAAATGTAAAGGGCAAAAGGTGGCGTACAAGTGTGTGCACCGCCTTTTGCTCTTCACATTTGCACTCAGCAGTGCAAAGTGAGTAAACAGTGCGTGACATGTTGGCATACCAGGCAACATTTAATTTTGGTTGTGAGCGCCGCTTGCCATGTTCGCATGGCAGGCAGCCCTCACAGATGAAATTAAACCCTACCCGACATGTGAACATGTCGGGTAGGGTTTCATTTCAACTTGGAACACTGCTTACCATACGCACATGTCTGGGAGTGTTTCATTGTAATTGTACACCACATGTAACATGCATCCCTGTGAAGTCCCCCTGCTTTATGCTGGTGCATATATCAGGCAGACTTCATAGGAATCTCCAGCATTTGCGCCGGCATGAAAATGCAACTTTGGCGCTCATGCTGGAGCATTTGTATGACAGCGAGGAAGGGAATGGCGGAAATGCAAGATGCATTCCACCCCTCCTCTCCGCCGTAAAAATGAATGAAAATTAGCCTTGCATTCACGTTACGGCTCAATGCAAAAGGAGCCCTCAATATGTTTTTTCAACTAGTATGAAAAATAAATATAAAAGCTACAGGAACATGATTAAAACAAGTACATTAAATTAGCATAGAATTCACAAATAATTCTTAAGAAGCCTTACCACACAATCCCTTTCTGATGTAAATATGTATCAACAGCAAAGATCGCTATTCAGTATTTAGTGGATCCGCATATTTTTTCTTCATATGCAAGGTAACTGGTACCAAACAAATTCAATGCCATCTTCACAGGTTGGTGTCTTATTACATTATTAAATGAGCAAATAAAAAAGAAGTGCTGGATATTTTCATCAGTATCTTCACAATCCACATAGGAGCAAGATATCAAAGGATTCACTACTACCTTCCAATAAAGTAGCTAACAGGAGGCAACCCAAGTCAAATTCAAGATACAGAGAATGTGCAAACCGAGGCTCAATGTGATCAAGAGATGCGTCATAGGCTGGTTCTTCCATGCTAGAGGGCGATCGTGACAGTGTCTGTGCATGGTCCCATTATCCTGCATTTTGCAGTTCTCTTTGCCCACCAAATTAGTTGAGAGGTCATATTTTCGTTGTTATCTCAAATTACTACAAACGCTAAGGCTCAAGCCAACTATGACACATTTCTTATTTCTAAACCACAGGAAGAATCTTCAACCCTCATGACAAAGAGTGTCTGCATGTGGATACGTACATTTTTGAAATGGGGGAACACCCCAAAAAACACCCAATGCAAAAAGAATGAAGGTCGATTCCAGAATCAATGCCTCTGAGATCTACCTACAAATATACACATCATTTCAGGGTCACCTTTGGGAGGGCCAGGCACACAGGAGGAGAGTGGCCCCACACCTCTGTAACATAAATGCCAGCCAGGGTTGCCTGCATTCTATAAACTGGTAGCCATTGTGCTGTAACGTCCTGTGGATAGGTTACCTTCTACTACCTGCTTCTTAACCCATTAGCTGTAATCTCAAAAAAAGGTAAGGATGATCTAAAACACTGTTTTGCTTTTTGTTAGGAAAACCATTGAGCTGGTTTAGTTTTGACTCAGTTTATTACTAAGCATTTATCAAGGCAAAGCGCAGTGGTTTCTATGCATTTTTTATGTAATCCACTAGGGGATTTTGAGACCAAAATAGTATCAACTACAAATATTAAGGCTATTTAGGCAGGCCCAAGTTGCAGTGCATCTGCCAATAGTAGCGAAATGTATTATGTGAACTCATTTATGTAAAAGTAGAATAGAGGTAGGTTGAGGACACATCCTTGTCCAACTCCATCTGTTCATCCACAATTCCTCTCGCCATGGCTGCATTACCATCATATAAATTAGCGATTGCTCTCACAAAGTGCATTGGCACTGAAAGAAAAAATATGGTCGTTCATAACTCACTTCTTGGCACCCTGTCAAAGGCAACCCTCAAGTCTACAAATACAATATTTATTTATTAGTTTGCTTATTTATTTATTATTTTTCTTGGGAGTATTGAATGCAGACATAGGTTTTAGAAACAGTTTAGAGCTGTGCAGCAATGGGTTAGTAGGTGCACAGTCAAGTTACAGCAGGGCTATGATCCATTGCATTTGAGCAACAGGAGCAGGTGAGATGGGGTCAGCTGTTGGTGAAAATAGTGATGTCTAAGGAGCATGAAGAAGGTGTTTTTTTGGGTAATCTTGAGCTCCTATACAAACTGCATGAGGGCAGTGGAAGTATAATGTTCTTGGGTATGAGGTTTCATATTCGGGGTATAGATTGAGAATGCCTGTTTTCTGCTTTATATTTATTTTTGCATATCTGCCACTGAAATCTAGCCAGGCCATGGATATTTACAAAGTGTTGGCCGCAAGAGATCATGACCTTATCTACTTGGCAAGAGGGACAATTCAAAGTGATGGCTCTGTATATTATGCAGTTGGTCTTGAAGGAAATGCCTTCTTGTAGAGGCAACTAATATAGTTCACTGTCTCCAGGCTAATGTGTTCTTATTTGTAGACACATTTGATGTGGTGGTCTGCAGTGTAGTGGACCCTTCTCATGTGTACCAGTGCGGAGTTGGGTAGAGTGATGAGAAGGGAATTGTGACCATTCAGGTGAGAAATCATAAGGGTCTTTACTGTGGATTGCAAGTTATTGTCGGAGCGTAGGGCTTGATTTTCTGTAAAAAAGAGAGTTGATACCAAGATTTCTGGGTTGTCTTTGCTAAATGCATTTTGAATTAAATATACCAGTGTATGTGGAATCCAGGGGACTCTGTGCATGGAGTCAGGTGGGGTGTGAAGCCTTCTAGGCTGATACATTTGCGGCAGACAGCCAGGTCTAGATGTGTGTTTAGTGTTATTGGAGAGGAGAGAGCATTTTTTTAGAGTGGGAATACATTTGAGCTATGCCATAGACATCCAGGTTTGTATCAGGGCGAGGCAGGCCTTGAGCGTGGGGAATTCTTTGATGGAAGACATTTTGAGGTACAGTCGAGTATCATCTTTGAATTGATTAATGTGGATGTTTTGGCTGACAAGGGGGTATCCAAGTGGCTCCACGTAGAAGTTGAAGAACAAGGGTGAATAGACGGATCCTTGTGATACTGTGCAGGTGGCAGTGGGTTCATCTGGAGATATTCATCTAGAAAAACAGGTGGTGGTCTTCTAGGTATGAGGTCAATCACTGGAGGACAGTTTTACTGATTCCTATGCCCTGGTCTAGTATGTCAATGAGGGCTTGTTGGTCTATGGTGTTGAAGGCTGCCGAGAGATTGGAAGTACCTGTAGGCAGGGGTGCACCTCATCAAGATTGCAGAGAGCATCACCTACAAAATGAATGGCAGCAGTCTCCATGTTGCATCTGGTGCTGAAGCCAGAATGGTAGGACTGTAGAAGGTTGTTGGTTACAATGTGTGCTTGAAGTTGAGTGGCTACAGCTCTTTCAAGGATCTTGCAAAGGAAAGAAGGTATGTGAGGATGGGGATGGGGCTACATTGTGTAGTATTGGCTATATGTGCTTCGGTCATCAGGGCCCAGTGTTGTTTTTTTGGACTGTGATCATTTGTCCTGTTGTGCGGGAATGAGGATGTAGCGATGATGGCCAGGAATGGATGGATGAATTCCGTGGTGAGCATCTTGAGGATAGAAATGTAAAGAATGTCATAAGATTGGGAGGTAGCATTGAAGGATGCTGGGTAGTTATTCAGTTCATCCATGCCCAGAGTTTCGAAAGTGGCCCATGTCATCATTTCACACTGTGAGATGAGTGGGGAGGTGTGTGCATAATTTGACTGTGTCGATGTTTTGATGGAAATGCTTTGTAAATATTCTCTTTCTGCAGTGGAACATAATTATGTGATATTGGGTACAAAGGAAGGCCCATATCTACCATGCTGATGTCGCACCGGAAGCCTGCCTTGATGTGACTAATTATATTGCCACATCCTCCATCCAAGACTCCAAGTGCATCAGCAGAAGCCAGGCATAGATCTTGCCAATCCCATCTAGTAGCAAAATTGGGTGGTAATTGGCACCGTTATCACCTTTGCCATTTTTGTAAACGGGTGCTGTTTCTGCAGTACGGTATAAGGGAGTAACTCTGGACACGGTAGTTATTGCATTGAAGGGGAGGATCTTAAAACATTTCTGATATATGAGTCAAAGTGTCTCTATTTTCAACAAAAGCCCATGCAACTTAATGGTTAAGTTAGCAGGTAAAAAGTGTTAAAAACATCAACAATAACTTCACAATTAGTCTTAAAACGATCTTTCATATATATGGACAAGACGGATTAAACAGAAAGTAGCACTTTAAGGCAAATAGGCCACATCAATGAATCGACAAATATGCAAAAAGTGCTTAAAATCCAACCCACTGCCAGTGATCTTAAAATTATCTCATTGAGATATGCAGTCTATTGTCTGGTGAAGTGAGCAATACAAATAATATTCCAAACTAGCATCAACACTCATCTTAAACCCATCTTCTATTTACAATTTGAATATATCAAGCTTTTATTGTTTTTGTTCCCAGCAAAGAAGTCATCAAAGTGAAAGACTAATAGGAACAGCCCTCTTAAAAAGTGAACAGTAACTTCCTGATTGGTATAAAAGAGATTTGTGCAAGAAGTAGTTTGGTCAAAATAATCAGTTTAAAAGTAAAATGTAATATTGCTACTGACCTAAATATGATCTCAGACATATAATCTCAAGGTCTGTAGGTCAAACTAGTCTAATCGTTGTCTTTATTCCTTGTAAGGAGGCCATGAAAACGAATAGTTCAGTATGCATTGCAACATAGAACCCATGAGATTCTTCAGTGAGATTAAACTCTTGAAGGCACGGACAGAAGGAAAAACACGAGTAGACTACACTGAAATGTCAGTGATGCTGGAATAAACGTGATGGCTAGAATGAAATAGGTGGCACATTGAGAGAGGCGCACACAGGAGATGCAGGGTTGCTAGTGGAAAGACACGCAGTGAAAACTCTAAGACATGTTGTGGTGTTGTTGATGGGTGGAAAGGAGACAACGATGTATAAAAGTGATTGCTAAAATCATCCCAAGAACATCCAATTCTCTCAATATCTCCATCATCCCCAAAAACATGACGGCCTTCTGGAAAAGGTAATACTATCTGTTTTTTGTCGTGACCATGGAGAATTCAGCGACAGTCTCCCAGGGCAGACACACACACAACACCATATCTGTGGTTGTGTGTAAAGCACATACATGTGTGGCAAGAAACAAAAATCCTACTGGATTATTGCTGGACGCAGGTAGTGAACGGAAATTATTTGAGTAATGCTGGTCACTGCATCAGTGAGGAGGTACAACACTGTGACCCTGGTCGACTCAAACATAACATGGGGACAATAAAGCACTCACAGAGTCTGCAGTGCAGCTCCAAGTGAATCTGTGCTTTTAAGCAAGCACATCAGGGTCTAGCCATTATAAGGACCTACAGTTTTGCATCACTTTGAGGTTTATCAGCAGATGTGATTTTGTACAAATGAATAGGTGCTCCTGGAGGTTCCAGGTGGGACAAGGGGACATGTTGCCTCCCCAAGTTATTGGATGATATGTCTGTGGTCAATATTGGGAGGATCCCCTGGTAGCCCTACTTGGATCTCTATCCTAATGCAAGGGGCAGTCATAGAAAGAATCCCTATGAACCTGCTTCCCCACTTGAAAGATGCTGAAGCTCTCTGTAGGCACATCCATAGTTCCAAATTCCAAAGACGGAAAACAAACACTTCCCTTTAATCAAAGTCAATTTGCTGAATTGCAGGGGCTTTGTTGCATAATATCGGCACCTTAACATCACTTCAACTAAAGTTGTTTTTCAGTAAATTTCAAGGGCTTAACATAGTTACTTTAACGGTCCCTCAAATGTAGTGTTTTCATTGAATTTCAAGTTTTTTGTTATGCTATACCTCCCAACACCTGTAAATCTACCTTTTCTTTCTTCTGATAAAATAACTGATGTCATATCTTTTATTATCAAGATGTGTTTTTCAGCTATGCAACATAGGGCCTATCAAGTATTTCATATTTGTTGTGTACTAGATAAGAATTAATTAGTAATGGGCGATTGGGATGAGCAAATGTGAAGTGGGGTAATTAAGAAGTGGAATGAGGAAGAGAGGTGGGGTAATGGGGTTTTGGGATAAGGAAGCGTGAGGTGGCTGTAATGAAACATAGCAATAAGGGGGTATTTGGACGATGAAGAGGAAGGTGGGTTAATTAAACACATTGGTAGTAGGATTCTGGGATGAATAAGAAGGGAGTGAGAAATGCCACAAATTACTATTGGATTACTGTGACAAGGAAGAGGGGGCATAGTAATGAAATTGATTAATAATGATGTACTGGGACAAGGGAGAGTGAGGCGTTGTAATGCAATGGATTATTAACAGGGAAGTGGAACACAGAAGAATGAGGCAGTGGAATGGCGTAGTAAGAAACGGAAGAGAGATGTGGGGTAGTGGGTACTTGGACGAGGAATATGGTGGTTACTGGGATGAGGAGAGAGGCACGTAATTGAGTACTCGTACGAGGAAGAGAGAGGTGTGATTATGTAAAACATTATTAATGGTGCACTTGGATGAGGAAGGGGATGCAGGGGTAATGGAACAGATTACTATTGGGGTCCTGGAATGACGAATGGGAGGTGGGGTAATGCAACTGATTAATAATGTGGTGCTGGGATGAGGAAGTGAGAGATGAGGTTATGGAGTACTGGAACAAGGAGCTGAGAGCTGGTGGTAATGCAATGGATTACTAATGGGGGACTGGAATGAGGAAGAGGATGGTGGTGGTTATGTAATGGATTACTATGTGGGTACTAGGATTAAGAAGAAAGGCAGAGGTAATGGGGTACTAGGACAAGCAATATGTATTTAGTGGTACTGTAATAGATTACTAATGGGTTACTGGAACAAGGAAGAGGGAGGTTCGTATAACACAGCTTACTGTTGAGATAGAGGGAGGTGGTGGTAATATTACAGATTACTAATGTGGTACTGGGATGAGGAGGAGGGAGGCAGGGTTAATGGAGTACTTTGAGGAGGAGGGGGCAGGGGTACTGGAGTACTTGTATGAGGAAGACGGAGGTGGTGATAATGTAATTGAATCCTAATTGGGTACTGGGCTGAGAAAGAGGGATGTTGGGATAATTCAGCGACTTACTATATGGGTACAAAGACGATGAAGAGGGAGGTGGGAATAATGGACTACTAGGAGGAGGAAGTGAGGGGTGGGGAACTGGAGTATTGTGGGGTATTGGGATGAGAACGACAGAATTGGCGGTAACATAATGGATTTCTAATGGGATTCTGGGACAAGGAAGAGGAAAGAGGTGGGAGTAATTCAGCAGATTGGTATTGGGGAACTGGGATGAGGAAGAGGGAGGTGGTGGCAATGTAAGGGATACATCATGGTGTACTGCGACAAGGAAGAGGGAGGTTGGGTTAATGAAGAACTGGCATGAGGAGGAGGCAGGGGTAATGAAGTACTGGCATGAGGAAGAGGGATTGGCAATAATGTAACAGATTTCTAATGGGGTAATGTGATGAAGAAGAGGGGTGTGTGGGTAATGCAACAGATTACTATTGGGGTACTGGGATGAGAAAGAAGGTGGTGGGGTAATGCCTCAGATTATTAATGCAGTGCTGGGGAAAGGAATGGGGAGGGGGTTAGTGCAACAGATTGTGAATGGTGGACTGGGATAAGGAAGAGGGAAGTGAAAGCAATGGAAAACTGGGGCAAGGAAGAGAGAGGTAGAGGTAATGGAGTACTGGGACAAGGAAGATGGAGCTGAGGGTAATATAATGGATTACTATTAGGGTACTGGGACGAGGAAGAGGGAGGTGGGTGTAATGGAATACTGGGACAAGGAGGAGTGAGGTGGTCATAATGTAATGGATTTCTAAGGAAGAAATGGGACATGGAAGAGGGAGGTGGGTGTAATGGAGTAATGGGATGAGGAGGAGGGAGGCAGGGGTAATGTAGTACAGGTACGAGGAAGCGTTATATGACAATAATGAAAAATATTGCAAATGGGGTACTGGGACAAGGAAGAGGGTTGCAGAGCTAATGCAAATGATTTCTATTGGGATCCTGGAATGGGGAACAAGGGAGAGGGGTTAATGGTGTACTGGAATGAGGAAGAGGGTGGTGGGGAAATGTATCGGATTATCAATATGGTACTAGTAGGAGGAAGAAGGAGATGGCAGTCATGTAATGGATTAACAATGCGTTACTGGGAGGAGGAAGAGGGAGATGGGGGTAATGGAGTACTGGGATGAGGAGGAGGGAGGCAGAGGTAAATACGTTGATTACTTATGGTTTACTGGGATGAGCAATAAGGAGGTGTCAGTAATATAATGGATTACTAATGGACTATCGGGGTGAGGTAATGAAGTACTGGGACAAGAAAGTGGGAGGCAGGGGTAATGGAGTAGTGATACGAGGAAGAGGGAGGTAGTGATCATTTAATGGATTACTACTGGGGTACTGGGATAAGGAGGAGGGAGGGTGGAATAATTGAGTACTTGGAAGAGGAAGTGGGAGTTGGGTGTAATGTAATGAATTTAGAATAGGGTACTGAGATGAGGAAGAGGAAGTGGTCGTAAAGATAAGTTTACTATTGGGGCACTGGGACAAGGAAGAGGGAGGTGGGGGTTAATGCAACAGATTTCTATTGGGTTAATGTGACGAAGAAGAGGAAGGCGGGGGAATGCAACAGATCACTAATGGTTGTTGGGATGAGGACAAGAGATGTGTGGAATGGAGAGATCTTAACTGCCTACGCGCCCAGATAATCGAGACCTTGATAAATCACATGCCACACTTGTCCAATCAAACCAAAGACTATTGAAAACTTGCATTGGCACCACTTGAGCTTCTGTTGTGAACTTTCTTTTTAAGGTCATTAACAAAATGAAAGCCTTTAAAGCTAGTTCAACACCCCCCCAAACAATATTAGCCCCCTTACACCACCTTCCCTCACATTTTTGGTTAATTTAGGCAGCAATTACTGTATTTTTTAAATAATAAATAAAACATGGACTGCTTCCTAAATTAAAGGGGTAGTTCGGTCAGAAATGTTATTGGCCTAATGGATCAGGCATGTATTTCTTAGCATAGATTGATCTTTCTTAAATAAATTTCCTATGCAACTTACCCAAGATTTTCTCACTTTAACACATACGAAAACGCCAGCTCTGGTACCACCATCTTGTGCTATTCTTATCCGTTGATCTATCGCCCTAAGTTCAAGTGCCCTTTCGGCACTGATTCGGTCTTCCCGCCACAAACGCTGACATCACTATACGCTCAGCCCCCATTTCACAGTGCCAATGCACGTCTCATGTCAACGTCCTCTGTGCGCAATCTATTGACGTCTCTCCATGGAAATGACAAGACGCCTCATTCCTCGACAAGTATAAAGCTTTTGTGACATTGGCTGTTCCTTTGCTTGTCTTTTTTAACATTCAATGTTAATGGGACACCTCTTTCGATTGCTTTACACAAACAAAAATGTGTTTCTTTTGCCTCTCTGTTGATTATGTGCTTCTTCACTCTTCAGGAACTATGGCAACAATTCAGCCCTACATGTACAAGCCTGAATACTCAAAAGAGGAGATCCTTGAAAGAATAAAAAGAGGAGATGATGTGGAATCAGATGAAAATCATGAGGATCAATCACTGGAGCCTGAACCCAGTGGCATGGAAGCCGTTTCTACCGGGTGTACCTGCTTTAATTGTTAGCTTTTGCCTACTCTGGTGGAAAACTGCTGTGGCAGAGAAAACTCTGGCTGCTTGGCCTACATTGCCGAAGAAGACACACCACTGCTATGCATTACCAAGCTGCATGACTTCAGGGCAGCCTGCCTTACAAGATACGTGCATCGAATGATGTTGGTCCTTATGCATGAACTTCAAGCTACAGTTCATCCTTGTAATCCAAGTAACAAATAAGTTCAATCTATATATCTTATTTGTTTCACAATAGGAAAGGTAACATAATACGTTGTTCCCCTACATCAGTGTAAGTTCGATGGATCACTGACGCAAGTATGTTTCTGTAAATTTAATAATTTACTCATTGTGAAATAAAGTCAAAGTGTTGCACTGTAGATTTATCCTCTGAACAAGTACATTTACTTTGACATATTTCCAAAAATGTCCTTTCTTTAATGTACGTTCACATTTGTAACTGATCCGTACTTGAAATCACAAGTACTGTCAATACGTTGTATGAAAAGGTACTTTTTAAATCAAAACAACATTTTATAAAGATAGTGCAAAAAAAGAAAATGCAATTATTGGGTTAATTCTAGTAAACTACGTCTGTATCTCTTACACAGGCGTGTTGCTTATCACACGTTTACATGGTGGATTCATGTAAGACTGGGATTTTGCGTCCAAAGAGTACTACCTGCCTGTGTGGTTCGAGCCATTCATGATGAATTCCACTGTGACAGCGGACAATACTGTGGATTTATACAGCTAGTACCTCAACTGCAGCAGTATAATTTGTTATGACATTGACATCCACTTTACCAAACTAAATAAAAAAATAAAAAATGATTCAAGCATAACAGTTGTGAGAGATTTTTTGTAAGTTCCTTGCACGTCCACATATTTAACAGTATTGTAAGATATTGGTGTGCAAGAACACGTGCCTTGGCCTACCGCGCTCTCATGATCCTCATCCATCCCCCCTCCGATATCATTGACAGTTCGCACCTGTGGGCGTGTGCTCGCAAGGGGGCTGGGAGGATGGGGATGCTCAAGAAGCCAAATACCATGTACACCACAAAGGGTTCTTTCGCATCGGTCCCTTATCCACATGGCCACCCCAGACCCAGTGTCTCCAGACTCCCCTTTGAAGCCCCTGCCCCTGCAATCAACATATCTCTGTGTCCCTTGAACATGGTTCCTGCCCTTCTGTGCTCACCTCATCCACATCCACCCCCCACCCCCAGCATCAATAGCAGTTCGCACCTGTGGGCGTTTGCTCGTAAGGGGACTGAGAGGATGGGAACGCTCAAGGTGCCAAATACCATGTACACCTCAAAGGGGTCTTCCGCACAGGCAGCTTTGTCCACATGGCCCCCCCCGACCCAGTGTCTGCAGACTCCCCTTTGAAGACCCTGTCCCTGCAATCAACATGTCTCTGTGTCCCTTTAACATTGTTCCTGGCCTTCTGCGCTTGCCTCATTCACATCCAGCCCCCCCACCCCCACCTCTCCAGCATAATGGCAGTTTGCACCTGTGGGCGTTTGTCAAGTGGGCTGGGAGGATGGGAACGCTCAAGGTGCCAAATACCATGTACTCCTCAAAAGGTTCTTCTGCACAGGGACCATTGTCCACATGTCCACCCCAGACCTGGTGTCTGCAGGCTGCCCTTTGACAACCCCGTCCCTGCAATCAACATATCTCTGTGTCCCTTTGGCCTTCTGTGCACGCCTCATCCACATCCACCCGCCCCTCCACCATCAATGGATGTTCGCACCTATGGGTGTTTTCTCGCAATGGGGCTGGGAGGATGGGAATGCTGAAGGTGCCGAATACAATATACACCTCAAATGGTTACTTCACTAGGGACCATTGTTCACATGGCCACCCCAGACCTGGTGTCTGCAGACTCCCCTTTGAAGACCTTGTCCCTGCAATCAACATATCCCTGTGTCCATTAAACATTGTTCCTGGCCTTCTGTGCTCACCTCATCCACACCCACCCTCCCTCCAGCATCAATGGCAGTGCGTACCTGTGGGCTTTTGCTTGCAAGGGGGCTGGAAGGATGGGAATGCTCAAGGTGCTGAATACCATGTACACCACAAAGGGTTCTTTTGCACAGGGACCATTGTCCACATGGCCACCCCAGACCCAGTGTCTGCAGACTCCCCTTTGAAGACCCCATCCCTGCCATCAACATATCTATGTGTCCCTTGAACATTGTTCCGGGCCTTCTGCGCTTGCCCCATCCTCATCCACCCCCCATCCTCTATCAATGTCAGTTCTCACCTGTGGGTGTGCGCTCACAAGGGGGCTGCACTGGCAGGATTCGGGAGGTCAAGCATTGTCATACAGATATGGTGGGTGCGGATGAACATGTCAGACATTCACATACACACCCACTTCTGTAAGCGTTTATTAACACTGTACAAGTTACCAAGAGAACATTTGTGAAATCCACAACGGATATCAGCATCTCTCCACTTCTTACCTTGCTAGCTGAATCGGCTCATCTGTTTTCCCAAGTAACAGTTAGTCAAAATTTAGTCTAGTTTTCTTTATTGACAACGATCTCCACTAAGCCACTTTCTAATGCTCTATACTGCAATGTATACCCTATTCTCACTTTATTTTATTTAAAAAGTCTACCAGGATAAACATTTTTATCTCTGTAATTAGGACATAACTTTAGAGAGTATTGTTTTTAGATGTAATTTTTTGTAGTGCATGTTTTCTATGTGCTTTCAGTGCCATTTTCTATAAAGTACATTTATTTTTTTATCGTAGGGATGAGATGTTTGCTTTACCCACTGATACTTTTTTAATACAAATAATTTTGCATATGTCTTTAACAGATCATAAGGGCAATCGAACAATGCTTTCTTGTATCATTTTCGGTTGCAGTAATACCAGCTATGCTAAAAGTGACAGTACAGTCCTTCTTGCTTTTCTGAAGGATTTAAATTTAATAAGAACATGGCTCTCCAACTGCAGATTTTCAGTGTCCGAAATTGAAAGCAGAGCCAAGGATGTCTTGGATGATGTGAGGGGCAATAGATTCTGTATCTGCAGTATGGACTTCTCTGAAGATATGTATGAGCAATCATAGTACACCAAAAATCGTCACCCCAGACTACTTTGAAAACTACTGCCCAATGCAGTTCCAACTCAATTTCAGCACACGCTGACCCAGATGAGTAGTGCACGCTACATTTTTAAATGCATTTTAACATTTTCTAGGTTTGCATGCATAATAGGTCTTTGAACACTCATATGGAAATAGTCAGTGGGCAGGTACCATAAATAACGGTTTTCATTTTTTGGGGAATAATTCCATTGATATTTCATTGCATGTCTTTCCTTCTTGACAGGAACTTCTGTGGTTTATACATTTGCAGCTTCAGATTACTTTGCAAGATACTCAAATAGCTCTAAGCAATGGGAGCTTTACAAAACACACACTTGCTTTGTGTCTTTTTAAAATGATGTTATCTTTTTGGGTAAATGACCATGTCTGTCTTTACGTAGACCGCACAGATGCTAGTACATACCCTTAGCATGGAGGAAACCACAGACACGTCCAACATCCTCATGGTGAGACTTGCACTGAAACCTTGATGTGGTATAAATTATATTACCATTGTACATTTTCTAATGAACAATGTTCTGACTATTTGTATTGATTAAAGGACCAGGATGCTACATCAACCACTATTCCGGAGTCCAGAGCGACCTCGCTCACCTTTCAAGTACATTTTTTAGAATACTCCTTCACATTTGACTACACAAAATATGTATTTGTTCAAGTTGCAACCAAAAACCTATTGATTATTGTTATGTATAATGTTAACTTTTAGGTTTCTTTGTAAATAAAGACCCTTTCAATGTCATTTTTGGGGATTTTGCTTTTATATCTTTCTTATTTCAATTCCCATTACATAGGCGGAGTCTCGAACTTCGACAGTGTACTATTCTTCAACCGGTCAGGAGGATGAGGTAATAGAAGTGAACATTTATTGACTTATACTAATGGTGAGAGATTAATAATATGTTTTTTACATTTAATTGGTCATTTTCTGTGCTGATTAATACTGTCAGCAAATTGCAAAGCATTACATCACCAACCATGCTGTATTTATCGCAGAAACACATGCAACTATGAAAGTAAACCTTCAGAAAAATATACTTTGTCACTGAACAACCTAGACCCTTTCACAATATTAATTGTGTTTCTTTTAGTTCAGAAACTTTTGCTGCTTTATAGAATGGATGACACAAAATAGTCTTATAAAGCATTAAAGGGCACACAGTTTAATCAGTATGTTTTCCAGGATGAACTCGAACCAACTCCCTGTGACATCTCTGAAGGTTAGCAGGTATAGTTTTCATATATGTATTTTAAAAATGTCACACATACAAACATTGTTCAACTCCACATTATTATTAATTTAAAAATGTTACTTGGAGGATGAAACGTTACAGAGTTTAACTCATATTACAAGTTCGACATTCTTTAAAACCACTTTCCCAAGATGTAGTTTGTGAGATCGTAAGCTTTTAACTTTACATTATTTGAAAATGTATTCAATTTTATTTGAATTCATTATATACAAGGACTGTGCTACGAAGTGGCAAAAAGTGAAGACACAGAACGACAAGTGGTATACTTAATATTTTGTAAAATATCATTTATTATCAATTTTTACAGTAAAGTAATATTTATTATGTTTAAGTTGCTTCTATAGTGACATTTTGTTATAGTTTGATATAGGGATAAATTATTCTTTAGGTGTAATAGCACATTTCAAGATTAATACAATTTAAAAATGTTGTTTTTCAGCTTGGTCTGGTTATCGCCAAAACCAATTTGACAGTTCCAAGGAAAATATGCAAAAAAGGGTACATAACATAAAGGTGTTTAAACAAAAAGAATTTGTTTAGGACTTAATCCTTTGATAATTCTTTTCAAGTAGTAATTGATCTATTCTGTATGTGTGCTATAAATTAAGCATGTTTATTTTCTCTTAAATTAGATGCCTAGGACGAAGAGGAGCATAAAGACTCAGACAAATAGACTAATGAATGATGTTGGTTGCCAAACAGATGTTGGCGCTGAGCCTGGTTCACACAAGATTCAGTATCATGATGCAACAGCCCAGTGGTCAGAATTTGAATTAAATGTCAGCAGTGACCCATGGAAAGTATGCCTGGATCATTGTTACACCACATAACGTCAAACAGAAGAGATGGACAGCACAGCAGATGTTGCTGAATTGCTTGCAGAACCGCCCACACATTCAACACCCTATAAATAAATTATTTCTAGGAAGCTAAACATGTTATCTGTTTCCCCAATACATGTGAACATATCAGAAGTATCACACACAGAAATAACTGAAGCGTCTTCGCCACTAATTGCCGATTGTACTCGTGATGTGGACTACACTCTTCATAGTGTTGAGGACTTATCCACCTCAATGGAATCGCAATCCACTGTACCTCTCGACGATTGGGTATTAAAGGAACCAAAATACATTGTATTCGACTGCTGCCTGATTGACATCATGAAAAATGGTTAAATGCAATCATAAATTGTGTCAGAGTATTTGTGGAGTTACGCGTTCACTTAAAGGAACCAACGCGAAGATCAAGGGTAGCTGTGTACACCACAATAACTCATTTTCATGGTCTGCTCAACCCATACTTGGAAAAGTGCCTGCTGGAAATTTAATTTGTTCATCTGCATTGCTGTATTGCGGATCAACTTTCACTACACTTTCACATTTTTCTATCTTTGAGGGTCTCCAGTCCCTTTTAAACACCCAATACTACAAATATCAGAAGGATTTCTTGTTCCTGCTATTAGCCAGGCATGGACACTCAAACAGTTGTCAATTGACAATGCTCTTGCTGGCAAAAGGCTTTGGCTTGCTGGTGATGGACATACTGCACTTACCACTTACAAGACATGGAAACCCAAAAAATAGTGAGTTTGATGGTTGTGCAAGTAACTGAATGTACATCTTCTGTTGCCATGGAAAAATATGGTTTTACAAATCCATTCAACTTCTACAAATGAGAGGACTGCACATAGACCTGAAAGCCACTGACAGGCATGTTTCAATTGCCAAGGCCATGCAAGAGCAGTTCCCAGACATAAGGCATCAATAATATTTATGGCACATAGCAAAATCTATTTTGAAAAGAATTACAGCTGCTGGAAAAAAAGGCCACAGCAAACATTTTAAATTGGTCACAGTCCTTTTTGGTGGAGCTCAAAAACTTGTCACGGATGTGTTGATATTCTACTTGAAAAATGGCGTTCAGTGATGCACCATTGTTCTAATGTACACTCTTGGCAAGAAAACAAACATTTCCATGAATGTGCATATGGACCATTGAGCAAGGAGGAGAAGCGTAAGAAAAGGTGGTTGGTTCAAGGCCACACCTCTCACGCAGCACTTCAGAAGATTGTTTGTGACAAAACACTTTCAAAAGACATGAGGGGACTCACCCAATTCTGACACAATGGAGATTTAGAAGTGTTCCACAATATGTGCCTAAAGTAGAGGCCTAAAAGGTTACATTTCAACATAGACAGCATGGAGGCCAGAACAAGACTGGCTATACTTGCACACAACGAGAACATTGGAAGGGAACAAGCAAAAACTGCAGAAATGTTCGGTATGCCTCATTACAACAAGGAGTATACCAAAAGAAGCAAACAGTGCATGGCAAAGCCAATCTACCAACAGATGAATTTTGAATTTGTGAAAGATCTGACATTGAGTGTGCTGGTAATGCAAATGCATGGAATTGAACCAAAGACAATCCCTATCCCAACTGCACATAATGAAATCCTGATATTGTCTGCGAAATTGGATGAACTTAGTAATGACTTTAAGGAACTTTTAAATTGTGTTAAAATTGTGTTATTAGAAATGTTGATTATCACTGTCGTTCTTGCACCTGTCCCTCTTCCCCCCAGCAATCACCCCCCTCAAATTCCCAAAATATAAATGAAAGACGCTTTGATAAAACCCTTTCCCTCCATCCCCTGAATTTCCAAATTCTCCCATTTATATGTCCCATTCCGATACGTAATCCCTTTAATAAATAAATGAATTGAGTATGCTATACGTATCTTTTATATTATTCTTTGCTAAAAAAAGATTTAAAACTGCAATTGAGAGTCCGCAGACATTAAGATTGTCCAGGGTGTCCGTTTATGCAAAAGGGTGTCCGCAGACATTGCGCTGTGTCTGGACATGTCCGTTTTTGCATGACGCACTTTTAACTACTCAGCGGACAGTGCACCCATTTGTGAACAATCATGCACATGCGCCCAGCATCTTCCGCTCAAAGGATGTCCGCAGACAACACGTGGCTCTGCGAACTTCGCTAGACATCATCATGTGACCGCACCTGTGTGGCATGATGGCGTGTATGCAGCTGCTGTCCATCACCGCAGACAGTTTGAAACTGCATTTTTGGCAAATCTAGGATGTTTCGAGTTGAAAGTGCACCCTTCCAGAGCTCCTAGACCCATTCTTAGTTGATCTGTCGACTTTTTACAACTTTCCAAAGCCTATTCTTGACTCTGTGTTCCGCAGCCAGTTGCGCAGTCCACGGACAGTTCCTCTGAGGGGACCAAAGCATTACTTTTAGTCATTCTCAATATGGCTATCCAGGTGGGAGCAGCTGACAACAACTGCTTTGCAGAACAGCTTTACTTGCAGCAATGGCATCTGCTATGGCCATCCCTCCTCCTTCCCAGGGGCCATCACCACTATTACCAAAACAACCTGGAGGGCCTAGGGAGTGGAACAGGCACAGCGATGTAGAAGAGGATGATGAGGAAAAGGAAGAAGAGATAGAGGAAGTGCTTACCTACAGTGCCTGGAAAGAGTGATGGTGTGATGGCTTTTACCACATTAGGTGTTTACCAAAGGCTGGGGCTGCCAAGGTGTGATGCACTGAGTGCAATGTTGTACTCAGTCACGGACAACTTGGACAATACTCCTACGGGACCACCTCCATGCGCCACCACACAAGATCCAACCTTCTGGGTGCTCTACGAAAGGCTGTTCCTTTCTCAGGGAGAAGCAGGATAACGGTCTCTACCCTATCATCCTCAACCACTTGTGCCACCACACAAGCTACTCCTGAGGGGCAGAGGATCCTGTCGGCCACCACTCAGGCCAAACAGGATGCTGTTGACCATTTCCTTTCCAGGATCAAAGTACTCTGTACTGCGACACACTGATCTGCAGGGAGAGCAGTTTGGTAGTGCTTTCGAGGCCGCAGTCAAGGAGCACAAGAAACATTGCGACCTTCCTTCAATTTAAGGCTAGCCCAACATTGTCCCCTGTCCACCTGCCCCTCTGTATCTGTGGTTTGTGCCCTTTCCCTCCCTGCTTCCCCACCTTACATTGCCTCTCCTGTAAAAAACAAAAAATCCCCAAAAAATACAAAATCAAAAAATACAAAAAATAGTTCCTTTAGGAGCCACCCTTCACAGTTCAAAAACAGAACTAAGAATAAAAATCACAGGACCTTTTGCAGTCTGCATAATTCCAGGTGTGGGTTGGCGGATTTAAAATAATTTAACTTGTTTTTCGTTCAAAAATGGTGGTTCTTAAAAGAACATTTAAAAAAAATGTTGGGGGTTTTATATACTGAACTGAGAAAGGTTCTATTGAACTTATTTTTGTTCTAGCTTTCACAAAACTGCTTCCAATTGTTTTTTCTGTTTTTGTTTTTTATTTACTACAACTACTAAAAAAAATAATTCCAAACATATTTCACGAGTTGCATTTTGGATGTTCAAAAGGAAAATCTGATTCCTGACATCAGTCAAATGCACTCCTCCATCTCCTCAAAAAATGTTCATAATCTCAAACTTGATATTTTACTTATGAAAAGATGTCATTCCAAAATCCTGCAAAAACACACATACAGTTTTGTTCACATTGTGCCATTCTTTCTCAATTTGTGGACAAACTAAATTAGAATATTTCCATATTTGTCTTTGAGCTATTCGTAAAAACACAATCTTAGAACATGGAAACAGTTCCATTAACTTTGCAAATTAATCCTTCATTGCAAACTGTCACAACATTCTGGTGACATAGCCCAAACTGGTTCCACCACAGTGAACTACAATTACGTCTGGATGCTTCAAATTAACCATACTTTCACAAAACGAGAGCAAGTCTGCCCACTTCATTCTCAAACTCCATACCAGGAAACATCAAATTCTTCAAATCCAAGATTCACAGGTAATCCAGACTGCTCACAATACATCTTCAACCAATGGATCCAAGAATCATCAACCATCCAGACACTCTGCTCATGAAAGCCATAGCCATAGCCATCTTGACTGCACACAACAAAGATAACTCCTGCAACCTGTGTTCCTGTACACCACAACCAGGAAACCTGATTGACTGATCCCCCAATGTCTGCTGACATCAATGACTGTCCGTGGTCTCTGCAATCCTATTTCAATAACAGGCATCCTTAAAGGACCCAGATAGCATGTGCGGTATCCGCAGACACTGAGCACATGGCAGGCCTTCTACCCTTTTTACTTTTATGTTTGTAACACTCCCTTATTGACTGTTTTCAAACAGTCACACATCCATCCACCAATCGCATTCAAAAACTGTACAAGTAACCCTGTCACCTACGTTCTACACTTCAGATGTTCTCTTGAACTCACAAAGTGCATATCCCCTGCTACTCACAGCCACCAGCAAAAAAACTACTGTCAAACTCTGCAAGATGTCTATTTGCAGCTTCAACAATATCTACACCTGGCAAAACATAGTACAGGTATGCTTATATTTATTTAAGTATGTTGTTTTCAACACCTTTGTTCATATATATTCAAGGTTGCTGCTACTTACGCTGTAATACTTTTATCAATAAGCATATGCTCTTTTTTAACCACTCTATCAAATGCCATGTATTGCAGCATTCAGCACTTGCTCACATCAAGTGGAAGTGACTTACAATTCTGTGCATTTCAAAATATTTCTTTTTATGAGCAGTTTGATGAAAGTTAAAAAATGCATATGTGCATTTACAGCAGCACTGTGTGTAAGATTTTTGGAAATGAAATGCAAGAGAAAGGAAGTGCAGATGATAAAGATGTGTAAAACATTTTTAAGTTGCACTTGGTGTGTAGAAGTTTAATATGTTGGCAGTGCATGCATACTTGGCAACATGTCCCATTCCAATATGTAGGTGCTTATGAAGTCTTGTTTATTTTCTATACCTTCTGTGACTTGTAATTCCATTTCTCCGATTACAAAAACTCAGACTACAAGATCCAGAATGTAAAGGACGGGTCTAGAATTTCAAAAGTGTGACATTTATATGGAATGAAAAATGGAAAATGCTGCGTTTAAAAATGTTTCTGGTTTCAAGCATTTTCATAAAAGTAAAAAAAAAAAGCATATGTGCATTCATCAAAGCACTGTGTGTAACTGTTTTCTAAAAGAAGGAAAAAGCAGATGCAAAAGATGTGTGCAACATTTTTACGTGCCACTTGGTGCGTGGAAGTTTAATATAGTGGCACTACATGCATACTTGCTTACATGACCGCTCCAATCTGTGGGTGCTTATCCAGTCCTAGTTTTTTCTCTCCATTATGGAATTCATAGTCCAAGTTTTATAATAGGGAAAGTGGAACTACAAGTCCCAGAATGTAAAGAAAAAAACCAAGGCTTGAAAAGCACCTACAGATTGGAATGGGTCATTCACCATCAAGGTACTTTCGCCATCACTTCACTGCCATGCTGCACTTCGTCTGCAATAAAACTACCCGTTCACTTGGAGAAGTGGAACACTTCTTTTGGAGAAAAGAATATCAATCCAGAGGAGCACCACACATCCACATGCTTTTATGGATAAAAGATGCTCCCATATTTGGCCATGACTGTGATGCCACTGTTTTACAGTTCATTGAACAATACATTATCTGGAACATTCCATCAGAATCCACACATAGTGACCTACGTACACAAATCCTGCCCTTCCAGAAACATGTAGTAAATACTGCCGACGTAGATAAAAAAACAAATGTAAATACTATATAAGTAAATAGCTTGATGTCTTCTGTTAGACTGAGGGTAAAAGGCAAATCCCCTGAAAACACATACACAATTAAAAGGGACAAAGTATCCTGGTACATCAATGATTACAATGCAATCAATTCCCTCTTGTGGGATGCACTTATTGAATGCAAATATAGACATTCAATACATTGCAGACAATTCCACTGCAGTTGCAAGATATGTCACAGCCTATCTCACCAAAGCTGAGAAAATAGAGCTAAAAGACCTCCGGGATGACATGTCATCTGAAAAAAACACTGTCACAAAAATTGTACAGCTTCGGTATAAAAATGATCTCCCATAGAGAATGTGGTTGCTATGAAGTTCCAGACCATTTAACAGGTACAGACTTATCTGGCAAATCTGAACACATTGCCTGTCTAAACCTTGATCCAGCTTCATCCCGAAGAAGAGTACTAAAATCCTACCAAGAGATACAAACCTAAAACACAAATGTTCCCAATAACCAGGACATTAAAGAAAAACACTTTAATTGACACATACTACCCAAACAGAAGTACTGCTTTTGAAAACATATGCCTGTACTACTCCAACAAAAACAATTTCAGACCAGATGAGACAACTGTCAAATATTCAGTCTCAACTTGTGAAACAAGCGTAGAAAAACTTACCAAACCCAGGCTAATTAATCATATAAAGTTAAATCTCTGTAACATAGAGAACTTAATTGCATGGCCCAACTATAACTTTTTAAACCTTTGAGAAAAGAAGAAGAATTATTAGTTGACCATGACTCATGTGAAGCTGCATTCAAAGCAATTGAAAGCAGTATAACAAATGTCAATTTCAAACAATACAGACACATTTTGGACAATGAACACCAACAAGAGGAAGACATTGAAACTCTACTAAATAAAGACACTCCTGAGGGCAATCAACCTTCCCTTACTGGAAGCCAAGAACCAATTGGAGAACCACTCATTCTAAATGAAGCAGAAATAGCCATGACTGAAATAGAAAATAGCATCTAAACAATCTGAAGAAGACTTGTCAGTTGTCAGATCACAGCTAAATGATGACCAACTCACCATTTATCTAGATGTCACTGAAGAAATTGAACATGGTTTTAAACATGACACAAACTTGAAGCTGTACAAATTATAAAACTCTGCTCCTGTATGTAAGTGGTGAAGCTGATTCTGGTAAAAACTTTAAATTAAATTAATCAGCACATTTCTACTAGACTTAACAAAAACAACTTTTCAGCTGTTGTAACAACCCTCACAGGTTTAGCTGCCTACAACATTGGAGGTGTAACTTTACACCAACTACTGATCCTCCAATTAGAACACCAAAACAAATTAAAATATTACAAATTATCAGCAGAAGCTACTACTGAAATATGCAGAATTCTGAAACAAATGAAAGTGCTCCTGATAGATGACATAAACATGGTTTCCAAAAGAAACAACTACGAAGAACTGTTCGTAGGAAAACACATCGAGGAAATGGCCACCGCAAAATAGAGAGAACTTGGGAACTTAAGACTTTGATTAGATCTCCATGGGCTGATCATTGTAATAAAAAGGTCTTAAGTTCTTTCTTGAAAGGGAAAAGAGAGGAATGAGCTCGCAGTGATGGGGCAACGAGTTCCATGTCATAGGGGCAGCACCGAAAAAAGACCCCATCTGTGACATCTTGGCAGGAAGTAATCATTCTGATTGTTCAACCACAGACTTTTGCAGGTGGTTTTTTTGCTAATATGGTCTTGCAGATAGGCTGGCATGATGCACAGTCTACACTTAAACATTATGACTGCAAGTCTGAAAGTGATACGAGCCTCCAGTGGGAGCCAATGCAATGAGCGTCTCGCCTCAGTGACGTGCGCCCGATGGGCAAGCCCAATGACGACTATTACTGCACCATTTTGTACTCCTTGGAGTCGGTTAATAGCTGCTTTACTGACTCCTGCCAGACGACTACTGCAATAATCCATTTTCGCTCCTATTATGGCTCATTAGGTTGTTTCAGCGTTAGCTTGGGAAATGTATGGCCGAAGGTAGGCCAGTAGTTTAACGTAATAGGTAGCAGCTGCTACCTTATATTTCCCACATGGGATTTCATATTTAGCAGTTGATCATGATACACGCTGAGAATTTTTTCTTTTGGTTCAGGGGCAATGGTCACCTCGCCCAGCCAAAAGAGCTTGTAGATGGGGTCCAGTTTGACCAGCGATGCTGACAAGCCCACAATCATAAGCTCTGTTTTCCCTCTGTTAAGTGCTAGATTGTTGCGCATCATCCAGGTCTCTATGATGGTGAAAATTCTATTAAGCTCTATTTCATCTTGACTCTGAGTAACTGTGAGCGGGATAACATACTGGGTGTCGTCGGCATAGTTGGAGAATATGATTCCTTCCTGTTTCAGATGGGCAAAAAATGGGGCCATGAATATATAATCTAGATGCATGGAGAGGTGCTAGCTCCCTCCGGAGCCCACAACTGGATTGGGATGGGGGCATGGCTTTGTTAGCGCAAACTCTACTTTTCCTGTTTGCAAGAAAGGAATCAACCCAACGCACTGAGGAGGGGGAGAAGTTTGCAACTTCCGCTAGTCGATCTGCAAGTATGGCATGATCCACAAGATCGAATGCTGCAGATTGATCCAGTGAGATGAGAAAAGATGTGAGACCCTTATCTATACAGCAAAGTAACCTGGACTTAAGCTCCAGAAATGAGGTTTCTGTGCCTAAGCCCTCTCTAAATCCCGATTGAAGGGGATTCAGAATAGGGTGTTGATTGAGATGCTGAGCTATCTGCAAGTAGGCAACCCTATCTAAAATTTTGAGGAGGAATGGGGTGTTAGTTACTGGTCGATAGTTTAGTGGGTTGTGTTGGGCAATACCTCATTTTTTCAGTATAGGGGTTATCCATGCTTGCCTCAAGTTGTCTGGAGAGATGCCCTGATCAAGGGATATGTTAATAAATTTACGAACCCCCTCCAAAAGAGAAAGTGGGCAGATCTTAATAATGAGAGAAGAACAGGGATCACTCTTGCATTTAGAGGCCTTGACTTGAGCGACAACCTTCTTAAGTTCCTCCGTAAAAATAGGACAAAAGTTGAAGGCAGGTATGGCCAGGTCCCTAATGAAAGGTTTAGGATCACCCATACCAAGATTCAAAGCCAGGAGTTTTTTTTGAGACGTTATACACTCTCGAATGTCCATAGGGTTTTGAGACATGGCCTTTTGAATCTTCAAACACCAATTTGCGTCTTTAATGATAGTAGAGGCCAAAGGTTGGGGGGTAATCTCTTGCTCTTTCGGGATTCTAAAAAACTCTTTTGAATCTGAGGTTGCTTGAGATATCCTAAGGTTACGGGAGTTCTTTTTCGGAACTATTATGGCAGATTTTTAATCTTTGGCAGCTCTTTTGTAGACCTCCATGGATGTAGGATTTGAGTTTCCTTCCCAAACATAGAATGATTTGAGTGAGGAAGATTTCAAAATTTGCAGTCAGGAGAGTACCAAGATTTGCTTATTTTTCCCTTGAGTTGTTTATTTTTTAGCTTAAAGGGGGCCAGTGCATTTGCAACATGCTCAAGAGTGGATATAAGACTGGAAGATATGGAGTCTGGAGGGTCTAATTCCATTAAATTGAGTGTGTGCTCCAAGAGGGGTTTGAGTTTCTCTAAAGTCAACTGTTTCAAACTCCGTGCAATGAAAGCTTGAGAGCTCTTAATCTTATTTTTATAGGGAATGGCACGGTGAAGGAGAAATGCACAAAGGCATGATCTGACCATGGACAGGGGGAGATCCGAGCATTGTGGCAGTGGATATTGTTGGTAGATATCCAATCCAGTGTAAGGCACAGGCGGGCAGTAGATCAATAGGAAATTGACAGTAGTTTCCGCGTTCATCCCTACTTTAACGTGCATGCATTCTGTGCCCTCAATTATGTAGCCTTGTATTTCCCAAGCTGGTATTATGTCTTTATATATCTTTGCAACACCTCCTCTCTTACCTGTGAGTCTATCTTGTCTTAACATAGTGTATCCTGCTGGAATAGAGAGGTTTAGATCTGGTCCCACAGAAATAGAGCCTCAAGTTTCTGTCAACAAACAGATGTCGAGGTTACGGAGCTCTATATAGTTGGCCACCTCATGTGCATGTTTTACAAGAGACCTGGTGTTAAGAAGCATACAATGTAAAGTGTCTACAGGAGCCACTGAATATACATTGGGCTCTGGATAGGGAGAGTTCTTATCTAGTTGTGAAGAGGACTGGCGAGCCACTTGGCAAGTTGGGGTATCCTGAGTCATAGTTGGCATTACTGGAAAACAGGGGCCCACTGAGTCCTCTGAATGGATTGCTGCCTTGGGCGCCAGTAAGCCTAGCATGATATTAGTAAGGGCGTCTGTAAACTGACATGTGTCCCGTTTGGGGCGCGCAGGAGCAATTGGAGTAGAGTCAGTGGAAGTAAAGCTTACCCTGGGGCTAGTGGCTGGTGAAGGGGGAGGACGGTTTAAGATGTTTCTGGCTGCTTCTATAGCATCCAGAACCTCTTGAAGTCCCATAGCTGTCAATAGGAGACCGGTCAGCCAACAGCCGTATGTCCAGCACGTCCGGTCACAGACCAGCTTGCTCCTTCGCGCCAGCACGTTCGTGCTGGGTTTGAGCAGAAGAGCGCAAAGGAGAACTACAAATCCGATGGGATATGTACTTTCTTAACAAGAAACAAGTGCGTGCGTGCAGACTAAATCTGCTTTAAGTCGCACAGTGAAGCGTGATTAAAAATATCAGCAAAGTGCAATTTTAAAAGCAGTAAGGTAAAAAATACAATTTGCTTTCCAGGCAGACACAGTAGTGCCAGCAGTGGCCCAAAAAGGGGGCGTGCCCCGCCAACACCCGGGCCAACTGTAGTGAAAAGAAAGGGCAACAGTGCGGCCTGTGGTGGCCACACAAGAAAAAAAAAAGAGGAAGAAAATATTCACTGGGGCCCGCAGCGAGCCAAAGGGGGGAGAAAGGCATGTGTGTGCGCACATGTCACACGAAGGATCAGGTAGAGGTTCACTCTCTTCCTCCTCCTGAGCAGAAGCTAGAAGTAAAGGTGAGTGTGGCAATTCGGACCTGCAGCAGGGCTTCACCGGGCAAACCAATGTGCCAGTGGTTGCAGCAGCCGTCCTCTTCCAGCTCGTCTTCGGTTCTTTCATTCCAGTGGTCGATTCTGCTTTCCAGTCCAAGAGACTCACCTTTTAAACAGTTTTCTCCCTTTCATTCCAGCCTAGCTGTCACTCACCCAGCAGGGCGTCTGTCCTTGCTGGACAGTCAGCCAGCCAATCACGCCAGAGTGCATTTGGGTCTCCTAGGAGACTGAGCACAGGGAGTTTCGGGCACCTCCCTCACTTCTTGCCCACCCCAGAAACTCAGACGCCAGAAGTCCTGAAGCCCGCCAATGGCACACAAACAAAGGGACCAAACCTAGTTTGGCGCGCAGAAAGAAACACTAGGAGGACCTTTCCAAAAATAAATGGTGAAAAAAGAAGATCGGTACCCGTTTAAACAAAGGGCTAAAAACATGGCTTGTGCAATTTTTAGCTACCATTGTTCGCGGTCGGGAAAAATCATGGTAGTTCGTTGTAAAACCACTGCCACCGGCCATTTTGATAGGAAAGGGTAGCATTTAACTGATACATGAGTGGTTAGACACAGGGGATACTAGGTAACCCCTCCAGCACTCTATAGTAAGATAGTGTGTGCTGGGTCTAGGATTTTAAAAGACTAGTAAAGTCAATTTAACCTTACATTCTTTGGGAAACAGTAGTTTATCCCAGAGAAGGTATTTAAACCTTTGGGAAGTCTGAAAGACATCCCTGTGTCACTGCGCACTGAAGGTGCTGTGTAACACACATGAAAAGATGATGCCTATGGAGTTGTCTAAAACTCCATAATCAAAGAACACAAGAGTAAAACACACATCAAAATACATGAAAGAGTGGGAAAAAAGGCTCACACTCTTTCCAGGAAAGAAATTGAATCCTCAAAAATCCAGCAAAGTTGCTTGGTGTCTCTAAGGTGAAGGGAATTATCAAATTTATGGGAATTCTCCCTGACACTTGTTCCCCCCAGACTAAGGGACAGGAGGATTTTTTCCACCCCAGGATGAGTCACCTTACTCCATTCGGTCAAACATTCTGGAGAGACCATCATCATTTTGGTGATTACACCCTGACCTGTGTTCAATGGTAAAATCAAACCCCTGTAGGCTTATTGACCATCTTAACAATTTAGGATTTCCCCTCTTCATCTGCATTAACCATCTCAAGTGTTGGTGGTCAGTCTGAATCACAAAAGTAGATCAATACAAGTAACCCTAAACATCTTCAGTGACCACACAATAGCAAAACATTCTCTCTCAATTGTTGCCCACCTTGTTTCTGGTTCCTTCAGTTTCCGGCTGATGAAGCAGATTGGGTGTTCCCTACCTTTCTCATCCAGTTGACTCAGAACTGCACATATACCTGTATTGGAAGCATCTGTTTGCACAATGAAGGTTTGGCTGTAGTCAGAAGCTCTTAAGACTGGAGCTTGACAAAGGGCTTTCTTAAGTCCTTCAAATGCCTTAGTGCACTCCTCATTCCACCTGACCTCTTTAGGAAATTTGGGTGAGGAGAACACATTTCAGGGAGAAGCCATGGACCCATAGTTCTCAATGAAGTTCCTATAATAACCAATGAGACCTAAGAAGGCTCTCACTTGGGTTTGAGTAGTAGGGATGGCCCATTCTTGTGCAGCTTGTACTTTGCTTGGCAATGGCCTGATTTCACCTCCTCCTACCTCATGTCCATGGTAGACCACTTTGCTCTGACCAATTTGCCTTTTATTTGCCTTTATGGTCAGATGGGCCTGCTCAAGAGCCTGTAAAACATATCGTAAGTGGTCAACATGTTCTTTCCAAGTAGGGCTGAACACTGCAATGTCATCCAAGTATACCATACAGAAGTCCTCCTTCCCATTCAGAACTTGATTAACCATCCTTTGGAATGTTGCAGGTGCATTTTGTTTATCCAAAAGGCATTACCTTAAACTGGTAGAGGCCTTCTGGAGTTGGAAATGCAGTTTTCTCCTTGACATGGTCTGTCAGAGCTATTTGCTGATAGTCTGATGTTAGGTCAAATGTACTGAGGTACTTAGCTGAACCAAGTTTCTTCACCAGGTCATCTGTCCTAGGTAAAGGATGGGCATCAGTCTTTGAGACTGCATTATGAGCTCTATAATCCACACAGAATCTCAACTCCTTGGATCCTGCCCTTGGCACTAGTACCACTGTACTAGACCATGGACTTGTAGATGGCTCTATTACCCCAAGATCAAACATCTTGTTGACATCCTCCTTTGTGTGGGTTCTTACATTATCTGACATCCTGTAACCTCTGCTTTTAACATGTACACAGTCACCAGTGAGAATATCATGCTGGCTCCAAGGGGCCAAGCCGGGTGATAGTGAAAACAGGGAGGCAAACTGATTTAACAGAAACTTGCACTCCTCCTGTTGTTCCAGTGTCTGATTAAAAGAGAGATTAACCCCTTCTATTTTCTCATCTAAAGGTTGTCCCCTGAGGGGACCAGGTAGAGGTTCACTCTCTTCCTCCTCCTGAGGAGAAGCTAGAAGCAAAGCTCCCACTTCTGGTCTGGAGACATAGGATTGTAGACGGTTGGTGTGAAAGACCCTGGGGGCCTCCTTAGGATTGCCTAAGTCCACCAAATAATTGACCTCTCCAAGTCTTCCCACAACTTTGAAGGGTCCGATTCATTTGTGCTGTAAGGCCCTCTGCCTTGTAGGTACCATAACTAAAACTTGCTGTCTTGACTAAAATCAACCATGTTGGCCTTCTGGTCATGCCAATGCTTCACCAGAGCCTGACCTGCTTGTAAGTTATCAGAGGCTTCTGTCATCATGTGTGTCATTCTCCTAGGGAGACCTAACACATAGTCAGTGACTCTCACTGGCTTCGGAGAAGGAGCACTCTCCAACCCCTCTTTAATTAGGGCCAATGGACCTCTAACTGGATGATCACAGAGAAGCTCAAAGTGACTAAATCCAACTCCCTCCTGAGGGACCTCTCTAAGCAAAGAGAAGGCATGGCAGTAGAAAGTCCCACTTTCTTCTAAGGGGTTCCTCTAAAGCACCTATCATGCTCTTCATAGTTTGGTTAAACCTCTCTACCAACCCATTCATCTGGGGATGTTAGGCAGTTGAGAACTTGTAAGTTACTTCACAGTTCTTCCACATGGCCTGCATGTAGTGGGACATTAAATGTGATCCCCTTTCAGAGATTACTTCCTTAGGAAAACCTACCCTGGTAAAAATACCAAGTAGGGCGTCAGCAACAGCCTGAGCTGTAACAGTCCTCATAGGTATTGCTTCGGGATACCTAGTAGCATGGTCTACTACAACCAATATAAATCGATTGCCTGAAGAGGTTGGACGGTCTAAGGGACCAACAATGTTGATTCCTACCCTCTCAAAAGGGACTCCCACCACTGGGAGAGGCACCAAAGGTGACAAATTCTTGTCTCCACTCTTGCCAGATGTCTGAGATGTGTGATAGCCCCTACAGAATTTATCTGCATTAGACCCCAATTTAGGCCAATAGAAATACAGAGGAAGCCTTTCCTTGGTCTACTTGAAATTCAAGTGACCAGCCAAAAGAATCTCATGGGCTAACTGTAGGAACTGCTGTCTGATTCCCAGAGGCACTACAAGTCTTATGTAGTTCGCTGGAATAGACTCAGTTGGTTCACTGTAGAAGAGGCCATCTTCCCAGTACAACCTGTGCTTCCCTGGCTCTTGCCCGTCCAGCTGGGAAGCTGCCTGTTGGCGAAGTCCTTCAAGAGTAGGACACTCTCTTTCACCTCTGCTGAAGTCTGCCCTATAGGGGCAACCTTTTAAACAGTTTTCTCCCTTTCATTCCAGCCTAGCGGTCACTCACCCAGCAGGGTGGCTGTCCTTGCCGGATAGTCAGCCGGATAGTCAGCCAGCCAATCACACCAGAGTGCATTTGGGTCTCCTATGAGGCTAAGCACCGGGAGTTTTGGGCACCTCCCTCACTTCCTGCCCACCCCAGACACTCAGACACCAGAGGCAGTCTTCAGTCCTGAAGCCTGCCAAAGGCACACGAACAAAGGGACCAAACCTAGTTTGGCATGCAGAGAGAAACACTAGACAGAACTTTCCAAAAAGAAATGGTGAAAAAAGAAGATCGGGACCCGTTTAAACAAAGGGGATTAAGGCACCATCTCGAAAAACATGACTCGCACTATTTTAAGCCACCGGTGTTCGCAGTTGGTAGTCCGTTGTAAAACCACTGCCATCAGCAATTTTGATAGGGAAGGGTAGCATTTGACTGCTATATAGTGTTTAGACACAGGGGATACTAGTTAACCCCTCCAACACTCTATAGTAAGATAGTGTGTGCTGGGTCTAGGAATTTAAAAAGACTAGTAAAGTCAATTTAACCTGACATTCTTTGGGAAGCAGTAGTTTATCCCAGAGAAGGTATTTAAACCTTTGGGAAGTCTGAAAGACATCCCTGTGTCACTGCATTGAAGGTGCTGTGTAACACACATGAAAAGATGATGCCTATGGAGTTGTCTAAACGCCATAATCAAAGAACAGAAGAGTAAAACACACATCAAAATACATGAAAGAGTGGGAAAAAAAGGCACACACTCTTTCCAGGAAATAATCAAGTCCTCAAAAATCCAGCAAAGTTGCTGGGGGTCTCTAAGGTGAAGGGAATTAGCACATTTATGAGACTTCTCTCTAACAATGGCCCCTGCCAATTGGCACCAGTTAGAAGGACAGACCGAGAACAAATGGCCATGGCCTTTGGCCGCGCCCGCTGATAATGTTGCACCAATTACGGTAAAAGACCATCGCCGATATCCCCATTAGTAGTAAATTACTGTGTCACACCGGTCAGGTCATTTGTGTGTGGCACCTGCCACTTTGCACCGATAAGGATGAAAGACTGTGATCCACTGCCCATGTCCTTGAGCCATTGTCACTGACCAATTTGCACAAGTACAGTAAAAGACAATGGTTCAATGACCATAGTCTTTAGCCATGGCCGGTCACAATTTCCTTCCACCATGGAACCTTTCCCCTTTAGTAGTAAATAACCATCTTCCATTGGTCATGGCTTTTTGCTGTCAGTGTTGCATGTGACATGGTACGTTCCAGGTCTTGTGTTATGGTCACATGGGATAACCATGTGACCAAGTAAATAAAAATGACGAGCCGTTTCCTGCTCCTCAGTCAATCCTAACCTGACTCCGGTGTCGTTCTTGAAAGCACCCTGCTGGTGCATCACCACGTGCAGTAGGCCCAAGGACGGGGTCCTGCATGAGGACGGTGCTCCTGCTGGGCAACACTGTCCCCCTTGAATGGACAAGCCATGTGATCATGGCTGAAGGCGCAACCCCAGCCTGGGTGCCCTCATGGCTGGGGCTGCGGTGGTCTGGGTGCCTCCAGCATGCTTGTGAAACTCTGGTGATCTGGAGCACCCAGGATGATCCCTTGGATCCATGAGCTGCGTGATCGCACCCCCTGCTGGTGCTCATCGGGTGCTCCTGACATCTGTGTGGCCCGCTCCGGTGACCCGGGAGCGGGCTACAACAATGGCGACGAAGGTAGTCCGGGCCCCTGAGCAGCAGCTGGCGGCTTGCGGGGAGCTCATATGTGCGAGGGCGGCATCGGCCGCTGCTGAAGAGGAAACTGTGGGGGTGGCCCAGGGCCCTGTGTTCATTTATGCTGGCCGCCTGGAGCACCGAGGGTGGAGGCCGTGCCGGCCACTTGTGCAGCGGGGATGGCCGCCCGAAAAAGAACTGTTGAAGCCTCCTGCAACCTTGTAAGAGGTGGATAGAAAGGGTGCCCTTGCGCGCACCGCGCCGGTCGCGGCTCTCATCACTGGGGGTGCTCGTGCGGCCAGGTCGGTGTGTGCCCACCTCCCCGCTGTGTGCGCTACAGAATTCACTGTGGTGACCACACAGGAGAGGTGTATGTGCGGCTCTAGCTGCTGCGATGAAAAGGGTGTGTGGCCGCAACACCAGGAGGCCCTCACCGCATAGGTGAGTCTGCTCCAAAGAGCGGACAATGGAGGAAGGTGCAAACGGGGGCTGCCACACAGCTGGGGCGGCCCCAATTGCCAGCCGCATCAGCCGCGGCACTGCAGGGGCCACCAAACAGCTGAGTTGTCCCCCATAGGAGGCAGGCCCATCACCACCTGGACCTGCGATCTAAGTGAAAAAGAAAACAAAATGGGAGGAATAGGAACAAAGGAAGGGGGCGTGCCCCACGACTTATGTGAATTGCGGCGGACCACTCATGCCGCAAGTACAAAGGGACACGGAGCCAGCAGTGGCCCGAAAAGGGGCGTGTCCCACCAACACCAGGGACAACTGCAGTGAAAAGAAAGGGCAACAGTGAGGCCTGTGGTGGCCACACAAGAAAAAAAAAGAGGAAGAAAAGATTCACTGTGGCCCGCGGCGACTCAAAGGGGGGAGAAAGGCATGTGTGTGCGCACCTGCCACACGAAGGAACTGTAAGTACCCAGCCCCATTACAACAAGAAAAGGGGTGGGGAAGAAGGAGCTACAGTCCAACACGAGTGAGTCAGCTGGGGAAGAATCCAAAAGAACTGATGAGTGGGCAAGTCGGGGAACAAGGAAGGGTGACGCCATACTGTCCTGTGGCCCCACGGCAAGAAGAGAGGGGGCCATTTAACTGGCACTGCCCATTTGCCCACAAGCCCATCAGCTCACCCGAGTTCACCAGGTTTAGTCATCAGGAGGGTTGCAGCTCAAACAAGTGCTTGTGCGCCCTTCCGTGACACAGAGACTCCTGGTTTAGAAGCGGAAGAGGCGGGCTGGCCCAGACCCCGTCACCAGTGCCTCTCTCCCAGCTGCCCAGGAAAAGGAGGGGAAGTGAATGGAGCGTTTTTTTCATGCTGCCGCCAGCACCCTGTAGCAGTCAGCCTACCCTATCTGTGAACGTGGCCAGTGTGGCCCCTGGTGTCTCCAGACGCGTGGTGGCCCACCCCAAACTGTGCTCTCGCCTGTCATCTGGCTACCACGAGGCAGGGACTGAGTCGTTGTGGCCCCTGGTGACCCAGGTACGGCTTTGCGGCCCCTGAACATTGCAGTCATCTGGCTACCACCCACATCTGGTCTGCCCACCAGCTACGGACTAGGCCGATGTGGCCCCTGGGATCCCCAGGTGTGGCTTTGTTGGCCATGAACTCTCATCTGGCCGCCAACATCTAGCCAAGATTGTGTGCTGCCGTCGATAGACTGTGCAGAGGTGGACCCTGGGATCCCGGGTGTGGCCTTATCCGTTTGTGAACCCCGAACTGTCCTGAAGAGTTTTCGAGGGAGGTCGGACTGGTGGCCCACGGACCTGGACTGGCCTAACCAAAATGTTGTGTGATACTGTGTTATGGCATTTGGGGTGCGGGGTGCCAGCGACGAGTGAGGGCAATGTGTCAGTGGCGCCAGGCCCACTCACCCAGGTTAATAAAAGGTGTGTCTGTATGGGGAATTTTGAACGTCTCACCAGTAACTCACCAACCCAGACAATCGCCTGTGGACAACCTGGGCCCCTAAGGGTGTGAAAACTAGTGGGGTTTATAGTAGTAGCATTACAGTGTGCATTGTGTTGTGATTTTGGGTGTTTGTTGTGTTGTTATGGAAAAGGAGGAGTGTTGCATGTCACTACTTCTGAGGGACATGGTACGTTCCAGGTCTTGTGTTATGGTCACATGGGGTAACCATGTGACCAAGTAAATAAAAAAGGACGAGCCGTTTCCGGCTCGTCAGTCGATCCTAACCTGACTCTAGTGTCATTCTTGAAAGCACCCTGCTGGTGCATCACCGCCTGCAGTAGGCCCAAGGACGGGGCCCTGCACAAGGACGGTGCCCCTGCTGGGCAACACCACCCCGTTGAATGGACAAGCCATGTGATCATGGCTGAAGACGCAACCCCGGCCTGCGTGCCCCCATGGCCGGGGCTGTGGTGGTCTGGGTGCCCCCAGCCCACGTGTGGAACTCCGGTGATCCTGTGCGGCCCGCTCCGGTGACCCCGGTGCGGGCCACAACAGTCAGCACAAATTATGCCGCATATTTCCTCCTATTAGAATAAAACACCATAGCCCACTAGCCAGTGTTGCACTCTTTTTCTTTTTGTTGCTTCCTCTTTGAGTCCTGCAGTATTTTCTCTAGCGAATTTCCCGCAGGAACATAACCGTTGCAGACTCTTCCACGTAAATGGTTCCTGTGGAAACGCAACGTCTTTTCATTAATGCGCTTAGTCAAAAACACCTTCACATTTAAATGTCTTCCACAATCCCCTCCCACTCTCCCTGTTACCACGCCTCCATTTTAGTGTCCCCAGTACTCCCTACAGTGAAAGTGCCATTTGGCGCTCTCCTAATATAATTGTACCCTTGTTTCTTCCGTTCCTGCTATAATCTTGATCTTCACCTGTTGGAATCATGCGAGATTTCAGTGGTAAAACGTAAACGATTTGACTGAAAATGAACCTTCTAGTCCTTGCTTATGATCAGACCCGCCATTTCGTCCTCTTGCCCTGCCTGCTGTCAAATCACACTTTTCCCACTGGTGCCTCTCCTCCCTGCTGCCCTGTTGCTGTACCTCCTGCAAGCTTGCAGATTCCTCCGCTAGCTTGTGCCACAGAAGCTTTCTCCCTGGTGCACCTGGGCCTGTGCCTTTCACCCCAACACTAACCTGAGCTGGTACTGGTGCACGGCGCTTCCTTCACCTGCTGTGCACCGGCACCCTCCCACACCTCCATGCCTTGGATAGTGTGCGGACACGGTACCGCATACCAGTTTCTCTGTTAAAAAAAAAATAAGCATTTTGTCAGAATCTGGCACCGCTTAGCATGGGTGCTAACAACCTTAGCACTCTCGTGGGGAAAGATGTTTGCTGATTATGGGCCCTAAGTCCTCCTTAATGGCATTGCTTCACTCTAGACCATTAGGCCAAACTTTTGTGTGAGTCCTGCCCCCAGAGGGCTGTAATGCTTGATGTTGTATTGCTGCAGGCAGCACAGATGTATCCGTGCGAGTATACAGCACAGGTTTGTTTATCAATGGTGGTAAAATGACAGCCTTTCAAACAAGTAATTTCTGGTTTTCTAACATCTATATAAACATCTTGAACCGCAAAATTGCAACTTTGCCATAAAACAGTATTACCACCGATGACACAGTTATATTAATTTAAAGGGTAAGCAACAGGCCTCTGCAGCACAAATGACTCCTCCATCATTACCTGCGTGTGTAATGCCCTCTCATAATACAAACAGAAACTTCTGGTATAGGGACGTCATTTCACCAAAATGCCAGGGGTAGCGGAAGTGACACACACGACCGTTGACCCCCGATGATGTAATTTGACCCCACCCCGAAGTGATATCGCAGGAAGTGATGGAACACGACCTTTCACCAGTTGAAAAAACAGGAAGTGGCTTCACATAGCATTGTACACTACGAAAAATATGGTTACGATATCACTATAATGTGATGTACATTTCATACAAGAATGGATCGCCACATATATCGTTAAGATCAGTGTGTATAGGCCCATATTACCAAATTACTGTCAATGCAAGCAGACATCCATGACCAAATGATAATGATTTGTTATTATATAACACTTACGCTTTTTATAAAAAATATATACAACCAATATCACCCAACCTGTGTTGGTACTCATTTATCAACCTTAGAAGGATGAAAGACTGAGTTGAGGCATTTAAGAAGAGACTAAATCAGTGACTCACACCCTAAAGTGTGCCTGAAATAAACCTTTAATGAGTCTAGCAATTATTGTATAGAATTCCAGAAAGACACATCATTTGATATTCCTATTCTTTCTTATTTAGGGTCAATGCTGAAAGTTTTAGACTTGTGGCCCTCCTGTTCATATTTTCCTTCTTTTTTTTTAAGGGGCATGAACAAGAAAGCCAGCCGCTCCAGAAGTAAAGAGCCACATGGGGCTGGCCACAGCCCAGAAGCTTGCAATAAAAAAAAAAAAAGTTTTTTTTAGAGGTCGCAGTTTTTGCCTCTGGTGTCCCCTAAATGACGTCCCTGTTCTGGTATTATTTCTGTTAAAATATTTTTAAGAACATCACACAGCTTATTTTTATTTCGGTGGCAATGTACTGGTGAGCAATTATTTGTTATGAATGGAGATTGCGAAAAACATTACTACCAATTTGTATGTCAAAATTCTCTTTTTTTCGTGGGTCTCTCCCAGCTGGTCCCTATATCCTGACTTTTGAAAATAATTGTATATTTAACTTCATGTTTGTTTTTACTGTCCCCACATCTATTTTGTATGTTATCTATAGTAATGCCTGTACTGATTTTTGCGATTTTACCACTAGCTGTACCCTGACAGTTAATTTTGCCAGTTGCAAATATATTTCCATTGTGTAATGGGGTATATTATATTGCTTACATTAATTTCCCACTGCCTATAGCCGTATTCACAGCGCCCTGTATGCAATATAGTAGTTTTTTTAATATTCTTCATGTATTTGGTTTTTGCAAACTATTTTTATCCATTGAACAATCGTAGGTTTAGGTGCAATGTAGTTAGAGAATTATTGCTTTTGACTGAGCACATCATGATTGTTGGTCAAGACCACACACCAAAATCGTGCATAGGCCAAAGATGGATGTAGATTTGAAAGGGTGTTTGAGTACAGTACACATTGATCTCCTACTTAAAATGGTAAATAATGCATTTAGTACTTGGTAATATGATATTATATGATATGGCATTTATAACGCGCCTGTACACAAGTGTTTCTAGGCGCAACAAGACAAGGAGGGAGAAACAAATCGGAGGACAATACAACAATCGTATTAGGCCTTGTGTCATTCAGATCGCGCAAGAACAGGGAAGAGGGAGGGAGAAGTGTTTGGGGTAGGGGGAGGATGCAGTGCGGGACAAGGAAAAAACAACAAGAGTGCAGCGAACGGGTGGCAAGTGCCGGTACTCATAAGTGCAGCCAACGGGTGGCAAATAAGTGCAAGAGAGGGGACTGTAGGGTTACAGATACTGACGACAAGTGCAGGGGAGCCAAGAGGCAATGCAGGATTGCAGCTGGACAGGCAGGAACCTGGGCCTGAATTCAGAGGGTGACCAGGTGACCAGTGCATGGAACAGGCATTTGATCAGCAAGGGAGAAGAAGAGAGAAGGCAGAAGCAAAGAGAAAGGTCTTGAGTTGCTTCCGGAACCAGAGGTGGTTCTGCTCAAGTTTCAGAGAGGCAGGGAGGCTGTTCCAGAGGGAGGCCCAGCTGAAGAAAGAGATCTGCCCCCAACTCTTTGCTGCTTGGAAAAGCGACCGACCCTCAGAGAGTTGGAGGTGGAAGAGTGGAGAGCTCGAGAAGGCAGATATTTAGGAAGAGAGAGTTGGAGGTAGTGTGGCCGCAGGCCCCAGAAAGCCGTGTGGACAATGCAAACATTCTTGAACTTGATCCTTGCTGCCATTGGAGCCAGTGAAGGGATTTGCAGCTGGAGAGATACAATCTCTGGACATGAGGCCAAGCACAAGTCTTGCAGTCCTGTTCTAGATGAGGGTTAGAGGATGGAGAGTATAGGCAGGCAGAATTAGAAAGAGGATGTTGCAGTAGTCTAGCCTAGAGAGAACCAGAGCTCTGGAGACAGTGAGCTTCTGGGGGAAGTGAGGAAACAAAGAATACCCCAGAGGAGGTGCAGCTGGTAGTTTGACCTCTTAGAGATGGCAGAAATGTGAGGAGAGAAGGAGTGGGTGGAGTCGAAGATGACCCTGAGGTTCTTAGCCTCTCAGGAAGAGGGCCCAGGGTGGGCAGCCAGAGAGTGAGAGAAAAGGAGGCAGCTTGTGTTCTGATGAGGAGGATCTTAGTCTTACTGACATTAAGGCAGGGATCATTGGTGGCACACCACTCCTGAATTGTGGAAAGACAGTCAGGAATGAGAGAAGGAGTAGAGGTGGCAAAGGGCAGCCTGAAGGAGAGCTGAGTGTCATCTGAATAGCACTGGAAGTTGGAACAGAGGGCGACTACGTGGTGGGCAAGAGGTGCCAGGTATTGGTTGAAATTCCAGGGAGAAAGATTAGACCCTTGGGGTACACCACAGGTAGAGAGAGAGACAGAGTAGAGGAAGGACCCCAGTTAGACCTTGATCAGTGAGAAAGAAGGTCAGCCTGGCAAGGGCCTGATCAGCGATAACCAGGTTATCACACTTCCAGTTGAGCAGGATGCATGGTTGATCGTATCGAAAGCAGAGAAAAGGTTGAGGAGAATGAGGACATTAGGAACGTTAGAATCTAGGTTCGAGAGCAAGTCTACACGGATGTTCAGGAGAGCAGGTTCTGTGCTTCTGGCTGCTCTGAAGCTAGACTGATTGTCATGGAGACAACCAACAGATTTAGTGTGAAGGTTAAGCTGGGAGATGGCCAGCTTTTCCAAGAGTTTGTCCAGGATAGGAGTAATGGAGATTGGCGATAGTTGGCCAGACAGGAGGGAATCAGCAGGTTTCTTAAAAAGGGGTTGCACAAGGGAGTGCTTCAGAGGGGAGGGGAAGGTTTCAGTGGCAAAAGAGCGATTGCAGAAATTGGCCAAGTCTGGAGCGAGGGTGTCAATGTTGTCCTTGATAGATTATGAAGAACATGGAAGAACCTGTTTTGATGAGACTTTCATAGATCGAACTTGTCTAGAAATGTTGTCAGGGGTGAAGAAAGGAAAGGAAGAGAAGGGAGAAGGAGAGGCGGCCACAGGTGGGCCAGGAAAGGAGGAAGACGATGGAGAGGAGGAGAGGGTGGAGAAGATGTGCTGGGTTTTAGTGATGAAATGAGAAGCATGGACAGTGCAAAGGGCCTGGGAGGAGACAGGAGAAGTAGAGACTGCAGCAGGATTGACCAGCTCTTTGCAGATTTTTAAGAGTTGAGCCGAGTTGTTAGATGCTGCAGAGACACAGGCTTGGATATGCACTCTATTCTTAGCAAGGACAGAGTGTCTGTGTTGCCTTTGGAGATGGCAGCAGGGCAGTTTGTCAGAGGGTGTATCTATTTCCCTCCACTTCCTCTCAGCCACCCCACACTTGCGTTCAAGGGTGGCGAGGTCTGAGTCATACCAAGAGTTGCACTTGGATTTGGGCTTCCGGCGGATCTTCATAACAGAGGCAAGTACATCATGAGTGGAAGAGATAGAGCAGTGAAGGTTAGAAAGGGCTGTATCAGGATGTGAGTCAGCCAAAGGTGCAGAAGGAGAAGAGAAAGTGGCGTGAAAGCCTCAACACACACATGCTTCATGGTCGGATGACAGAGAAGGTGGGTGGCAGAGCTGGAGTAGGCTTGACCTGAGGGGTAGAGCACGCGAGATGAGAGGAAAAGAGAAAGTGATCATGCCAGGATAGATGAGCGGTGAGAGGGTTAGAGAGGGGGAGGTCTGAGGAAATCAGAACATCCAAGATGTGCCCTGTAGAGTGAGTCGGGCCAGAGGGTTGACTAGAGTGAGTTGCAGAGGTTGCAAAAGAGTCCGGAAGAAGGACAGGAAATATCCAGGTGGATGTTGAGGTCTCCAAGAAGGAGAAGATGAGAGGAGGAGGCAAGGAGGGAGGAGGCAAGGTCTTCCCACTTAGAGAGGAAGGAGGTGACCTGGCCAGGTGGCCGGTAGATAGTGGCCACATTGAGAAAGAGGCCAGGAGGGAGAGAGAGTCTGCAGAACAGGCATTCAAAGGAAGAGTAGGAATGCACAGGAATGATAGAGGCAGGGATCCACTCTGGGAAGATCAAGGCTACACCTCCACTAGGGCGGTTGGTTCTGGGTGAGGACAAGATCTTGTAGCCATCTGGGAGGAGAGTGTCAATACTCGTGACAGATCTGGCCATGAACCACGTCTCGGTCAGACCGAGAACATCCAGGTTGTGTTCTTCAAGGCGATAGCAGATGTCAGAGGATTGTTTGTCAGCTGAGCAAGAGTTGAGAGTGGCAATGTGGAGCAGGTTGCCATCTTTGAAAGACTTCCGTGGGGGGCAGGGTGGTAGAGGCCTGGGGTATGCCCTGAGGAAGTGTAGAAAGAACCAGAGGATTGGAAAAGGAGGAGTGGGATGCCAGAGAGATGGCGGAAGAGGGAGGCAACAGGATGGCCAGAGAAGCAGTAGAGGGTGCCGAAGAGGTGTGCAGAGGAAGGAGGAGGCAGCGGAGCCAGGGAAGGTAAAGAAGGGACAGCAGGAGAAGAAAGAAGTTCATAAGGAGTGGGAAGCGTCTATCAAAAAGGAGGAGGTTGGTGTAAACGATCAAGGATAATGAGAGATCCATGAGATGAAGCGATGCATGGGAGAACAAGCAGTATACGAGGCAAGTGAGCGCATGCAAACAGAGATAGCGAGGGAGCCACGCGGTCAACGAATGTGTGGGCATTCCCGCAACAAAGGGCGATTGAGCCAAGCGAATTCAAGGAAAACGAGGGAGCCACGCGCTCAGAGGGTACACTGGAGAACACTCAGCCCAGGAGGTGGGTGAGCGCACGCGATCAGGAATAGTGAGGGAGCTATGCAACCAGGGATAGCAAGGGAGCCACGTGATCGAGGAATATGTGAGCGTGCAAGCAACAAGAGGTGAGCGAGCCAGGCAAATTCAAGGAAAACAAGGGAGCGGCGCGAATACTGGGTGCATGGGGGAACACAGCCAAGGAGGGGAGTGGGCCGATGAAATCAAGAGTGAGGGAAACATGTGATAGAGGAATGTATGGGAGTGCACGCAGCCTAGGGAGGGAGGGGGCACACATGATCAAGGAAAGCGAGGGAACTGAACGATCAAGGGAATGCACGGGAGAACACACAGCCTAGAAGGTGAGTGATCGCATGCGATCAGGGATAGCGAGGGAGCAACGTGATTGTGGAATGTACGGGGCAAGGATGCAAGCCAAAGGGCAAGCGAGCCATGCGAATTCAAGGAAAGAAGGGTACCGCACATTCACAGGGTGCGGGGGAGGGCAAGCAGCCAGAGAAGGAGAAAGCGGAGTGCTCGAGGGTAGCGACGAACCATGAGAGTGAGGGATGCGCAGGAGGGAAAGTGACCTGGGGTGCAGGTGAGCTCGGGAAAGCAGAAGTCTAGGGGGGGCAGAGGGGCGGAAGCATGAGAGGGATGAGAGGGAGAGCAGATGGACCAGACCAGGGAGGGGGGAGAACGCAGTTTAGGGGGCGAGAGGCACTGGGTCAGATGGCTACATGGAGTGAGTAAGCTAACTTCTCCCCATAGCTCCTTACCTGGTGGCCCTAGACAGGAGGGTTAGGTCGTCCACACTCACTGTCCATGCCACAACCCCATTGCCACCAACACTGAGGCCTTATCCTGTGAGGACTTTGCTGCAGAGGGTCTGAATCTCAGATTTTATAAGCTCGGAAGTGCGGATGTAGCAAACGTGCTAAGTGTCATCGGGAAGAGTCTCCTGCACACCTGCGTCGCTCTACACCAAGGCCTTGTCCTGCGAGGGCTTTGCCACAGAGAGTCTGAACCTCAGATTTTATAGGCCCGGAAGTGTGGACATCATAATACATGAATTTCGACAAACAAACATATCTATTGGGGATATTATGTAAGTTCTGATCAACACAAAGAATGGCTGAAAAAGATTTCCTTTGATTAACATGAAGGTCCCATTTCACAAAGAATTGCGGTGGAACAAACCAAGAGCATCTCAAATCTACTCCTTCTGCCTTGCACCTGATTCACAAAGTCTAAAAACAGAGCACCCCCTCAGCTGTCAGGGACATGTTTGTGATGCCTCTGAGCAAGTCTTTGTGAATTGCCAAATTGCATTTGCTCATCGGCATCTTAAAGATGGTTCATGCAGATCTGAATTTTCAGGTTGTGGGCTTTGTTAGATAAAAGACAGTAGGAGCAGATCTAAAATGCTCTTCACATCACCTGATTTGCTGCAATCTAAATGTTTGTACATTAAAACCATAGTGTCCTCTTCTGTTTTAACAATTGCATCTGTTGTCCATTTTTAGACACAGGCATCCTACCGACCATAGTATTTGTTGTATTCCCAGTTTAGTATTTGTTCTATTCCCAGTTTAGTATTTGTTCTATTCCCAGTTCAAGCATATGACTTCTAATTGCCTATTATTTAATGCCTTATTATATGTTATTAAGAACCATGATTATGTTGTCCATTTTTGTATTGTTTAGTTTATTCTGAGCTCAGAGCGAGGACCCTGAGACCGATTTTTCTTGAGTTATGGTTTCACTCAATATAGACCAGCGTGGGATGGGCCCTATTAACATGTGTCCTAGGTAAAAGAAAATTCCTAATGAATTGAAGTTCATTTTGTCTGTATATTAAAGTCATTTTTAAATCTGGTTGTTTACTATTTTATTGGCGGTTGTCAGATTTCATGTTTGATGATGTCATTTGTACATGTAATATGTGTTTATATTGACGCTTTTATGCAAATCTTATTATTTACGAAATAAACGTCAATGTTGTTGTTGATTATGTAGTTATGAAATGTGTCGCCTGATACTGAGAGCATCCTTTAAATAGTCCTTCTTGGGACTGTACTCCACCTGGAATATGAAGTAATTATCTACACATTGAGTAATGCTTATCCTTCAGTTTCTGTATTAATGTCAAAATACTATAATAATTCAATCAATTTTGTCTCATTTATATATTAGGAACATTGGTTAAAGGGTAGAAGCTTGAGAAAGCAGTGTGAACATCGACAATCAAAGGGAACACCAGTTCATTATGCAATATCGAGGAGGACAATTCACAGAGCTAACTAAGAATGATTATTAGGATTAGCTTATGGCGGTTCTCAATAAAACAAGATGTTTAAATTCAACATACATGTCTGGCGTCATGGCAACATACAAGCCCCTTGCATATTTGTCCAATAAAGCACATCCCAGAGTATGAAAAAAAACAACTATTCTGTGGGGTGGTGCTCACTAAAGGAGTCCTACTGAAAGGGGCCCCTAGGGGTCCCTCGCGGTATGGAAACAAGGCAATAACCATACACGAAAAGATGCGCCAGACACAAGTTTCAAATTCCCAATGCTAGGGTTTATTGCAAGCAAAAATAGTCCCAATTGGCCAACTGTGGTCTCACGCCCCGCGACGTGAGTTTCCTAGACCTCGAGGGACGCAACAGAGCGAATTACGTACATCAGTTACAAATATACAAAATGCATATCATATAATCAGCTATGTCATGTTTAACACCCCCCTTTATTAAGTTTCTTTGAACTCGGGATGACGATGGACATTTCCGACGGGTATGACAATTATGACACTTTCGATGTCTATTCTAGTAACAATGTGCAATTAGAAAGTGCGGAGGCATCTTCTAGTTGTTGAACAGAACACGGTGGTTCTGTTCTTGGAAGCAAGCTGCACATGGGGGAAGAGCCACATTCCAAGCTTTGCTATCTATGAGGTACTATTCGTGTCCTGGGAGCCGACACGCTCTAAAGGGTTTTGCGAAGGGGGGCCGTAAGAAAAGCATAATTCAAGCTTTTAGCTGCTTTGTTCTAACATATTCTACCACAGTACGAGACTGGCTGGCAGCTGTGAAATGATTAAATGCCCTGCAGCTCTCCTTCAAGGCTACAGAGAGGGAGCGTGGGCATTCCTTTCTGGGCTACTCATGAGGAGTTTCAACGAACTCCTCAGTCCCGCGACCTTGCCCTTTCATATTCAGACAACAATGTTAATAGTTGAGCAGAGTAAGCAGAATTTGCAAGAATTGCAAGCTGCAAAGCAGTTTTAGACAGAAAGCAATGAGCAATGGTTAACAAGCAAAATGGCGATTCTTGCTACGTTTAAAATGGCCGCTTGTTGGTCAAGCATAGCAGTCTGTATTTCTATAATTCGGTGCATAAGATGTTTGGCCTTTGGCCATCAAGTTACGTCTGTCATTCAAATGAAGGGTATTCACTTTTCCAGATTGACACTACAGTCACGTCTATGCCATAGAATAGGTGAAATTGGCATTTACATAACTGCCTGGTCCCTCCCACAAAGACTATCTAGCACCAAAATGGCAAGCAATTATCCTGCGAATGCCAGACTTGTGTCTCTGCCTTCTTGGGGCCATCACTGAGGTGAAGCTGTGTTGCAGCCTCTCTATAGGAAACGAGAACAAGGATTACATGACTGAATTAACGTTGCTAACTTTGGGTAAACGCAAAGGGCCAGACTCTCAAAAAGAAGTGCATCCCAATGAGATGCAGAACTGTGCAAAGATGCACTTGCACCATTGTGCATCTCACTGCAAGTCCCGTATTCACTGAAAATGAAGGGAAAACGTGCTTTGCGCAGAAGAGCACACACGTGAGTGTAAAAGTTGTGCAAGCAAGTGTTTAATTAATGGAACATCTAACAGGATGCGCATGTTCCTGATGCATCAGGTGAGATGGGTCAAAAAAGTGTACATAGCGCCACATGCCTCAAATATGTATTTAATTACTCTAATGACAGAAGCAACCCAGAAAGGTACCCCAAACAGCATTTCCAAGAGCCATGCAGCACTGGAATGCCCCAAACGTCATCTAGTACCATCCTGGAAGATACCATGGGATCTAAGGGAGACCAGGGTGGCAATGATGCAGACAAACGTGAACAATGACAGAGAGCCAGGTATTTCCCAGAAGAAGAGCTTGAAACAATAATAAACTAAACGTCCCAGCACAAGGACACCTTAAGCAACCACCATGGCGGGCGGCCAACACAGCTCTTAGGAATGGCTTATGGCAAGATCTAGAAAATAATGTTCATTTCGGTTTTCCGTAACGGAAATAATAATTTTTTTTTTAATCAGAGTGACTTCCAAAAGATAATATTTATTTGTAAAAATATATCTCCCACCCCCAGGACATGGATGGCTCTGGCTCCTGTGCTCTGCTGCATATGACAGGAACCAGAGCGTGTTCCTTGCGTGCGTGCTGGAGCATGTGAGCCAGAGTCACGCCTGCAGAGGAGGAGCAACAGATTCTGGAAAGTGTGAGGTTTTGCGCTGGCCCTCAAACCGAACAAGAGGAAATGATCACGCGGGAGCCAGGAGCGTGTGCGACTGCTCTTTAGTCAAACTTGGCAGGAACTGCCTAAACTCCCCGTGGCCCCCACCCTAGCCCAACGTCACTTCCCCTTACTGGGGAGAATAAGACCGCAACGGCGGTCTGCCCACATAACGATGTGGACGGGCTGCATGCTCTAAGGAACGACCTGACAGAAAGTAAGGACATTTATTTTATTTAAAAAAAAAGTGTGTGTGTGTATTATGTAATGCACGTGTGTGTACATATCAAGTAATGTGTGCGAATGAGTGCATGATGTTTGGGTGGCTAAGGGTTCTTGTGTAAGTGAATGGTGGATTAGTACATGTCTAAATGAGCAAGTGGTTTGTGAATGTGTGTGTACTTGTATTAAATACCTGGATTATTCACCAGCAATCTTTATTACTCCTTGTCTCACTCTTCCTCATTCCAGTACTTGCATGTTAAGCGCCTTCCCTCATACATAATTACTGGGCCGAGGATTAGGGACATTGAGGTAATACTGGGCCGAGGGGTTTATTTTGGGGGTTGGCGGAGGAGAGTGGAAGGAAGAGAGGACATGTGGGAAGGGTGGGGTGAGAGAGGGGTGTGCTAATACATAAAGGCCATCAATGATAAAGCAGGCATGATAGGTATTAGTGGTTAGACTGGTATTTTGGTACAGCCAGTCTTGCCATTTCTTACTGTGGCGTGCCATTTTTACTGAGCATCTATGATAAAGTAAGCATGATAAGTGTTATTAGGTACAGCCCGCATAGCATGTACTTACTGTATCATGGAATATTTCCTGGGCATATATAATCAACTAAGCATCATAAGTGTTATTAATTGGCTAGACTAGCATTTTGGTGCAGCTAGTCTAGCAATTTCTTACTGTGGCTTGACATTTTGTACTAGGCATCTCTGATAAAGCAATCATGATAAGTGTATTTACCTGGCAAGACTGCCATTTGGGTGCAGCCAGTCTAGCCTTTCCTTACTCTGGCATGGTATATTTTTCTGAGCATCTGTGATAAAGTAAGCATGATAAGTGTTACTATGTGGTTAGATTGGCAATTTGGTGCAACCCATCTAGGTATTTCTTACTGTGGCATGGCATTTTTTTTTATTGTGGATCATCAAGGCTACGTCTTAGTACATGTCTTGCTACATTGTGCAGCCAGTTTTGACATCTTTTCTTATTGTGGAATTGCATTTTTAATAGCAAAACGGTAAGATAGCTCATCTCAGCTGGCTGAGCGCTCACTGTTGCCATCTATCTGTGATCTCCAGGTTGCAGGTTTGAATTCCAGCAGTGCCAACTCAGCCTTTCATTCTTCTGAGGTTGATACATGAGTACCAAGTTTGGTTGGAATGATAATTGTATTTAAACACATGCTATTTACAGCGCTTTGGTGAAAGCGTTATGTACATAGCAAATCATTATCTTGAATCAAAGCATTAATGCTTCTGTGCATTGTTGGTGACTTGTAAATATTGGATTTTTGAATACTGTAATATTACAGCAACTGGCAAAGTAGGGACTCTACTTATCATATAATGACAATACCTGTCACGCAGCGATAGTTGGCATATTATGGAAGTAACTGGCCATACAATTTTGAAGTGGTATATCTATGGCAGTGCCTCGGCCTATCTTGATTCTATTGTGTCTACCCCTATCATATCCTGACCCCATCAATGGCATATGAAGGCAGCACCCTTGTTAAAATGTGGTTGTTATCTAAAATATTCTTGTACATTTAACATGTATGCACTTTTGTATGTGCCTGCAATCCACTTCTTGTGACATCACCAGGGTTAAAGAGTAACTGATGCCATCGAGGTCAACGGTCATGTGACATCTGTTCCTGTGTTCTCATCAGGTGTGTGATGTCACTTCCGCTACCCCTGGTATTTTGGTGAATCAACGTCCCTGCCTGTCAGATCAGAAAGTGCACAATCAGCGAGTGGCAGCCACAGCACCAACTGCCCACTGCCATTGCAACTTTTCATCCTGAAGATTGTAGGAAGGCATGCTTGTCTGCTCAATCAAGGACAGCCAAACTGTAGACGTTCCCCATACTATAGGACAAAGAAAGGGAACATATAGGCACCTGCACTCTTTGATGACCGTGTGCCAGGGAAAGTCTTGTTCCACGTTTGCCACCACATCATTGTAGTGCCTTAAGATGCAACACTACTCACAGGACTAGGCTCAACCTAGAAGACACCTAGTGCAGCACTCTCACCGCCAGTTGCCAGTTAGCATGTCCCCCCCCCCGCTCCCTCCCACCGTACCCCGAATCCTCCACCGAGTCTGGACTTTCCTCCCATAAATGTTGCTGCTGTGTGCCATATATCTAGTGACTGGAGTGGGACTGAATGGTTATTGATGCCATTAGTGTTTGTGCTAATACTGTCCACCTTCCATCACGACATGTGATAATGCACCAGGCAATGTGAGCTGCAAAAACGAACATTTCATTCCTACTTCAATCCCTGGTAGCCGTGAGGTTAAAAAAACTGTAAATACTTGACTTGCGTTTTAACTGCATTCATTTGCTGTAATGCACTTTTTTTGTTTTAAGAATGGTATTTACTGTTTTATTGTGTTTTTACAAAATTGCAACCATATGAACAGTTGCTATAAAAAAAGAACATGCCATCAGCCCCAGTCCATCAACGGCAACAAGATGCAAAACTTACAGACACAACCAGGTATGGTGTTGAAAAAACTAGCCTAAATAGTCTGTTGTGGAGTCCTTCTCCAAGTCTTACATTTTGGCTTCTCCTTTATTTTGCCAAAGTAATAGTTGCATTCAATTCAGTAATTGCTTGCAGTGTTTTTCATTGACTCCACATGTCAAATACATATTGTCTGTTCTTCCCTCAATGACATACGATTGAATAACTAAAGGAGCCCATTCCTAGCAGGTGTTGTTTGCCATGCTATGGGTGAAAAATGCAAATGTGCACAGAAAGAACACGTGGAACATGATTCATTGTACTGTTGCCATCTGTAGATTTTATAGCAGTGTTCAAGTAACCCATTTCAAAGATCAAAACCATATGGGCCAATATTAACCTGTTAATTCCATTCTAGTCTAGATGAGCTCTTTTCACTCAAATTAATTATATGACTCCTTTCTCAACATGTTTCACTTCTTTTCCCATTCTCCAGGCAGTGGTAAAACGAAATGCCTTCTACAAAACAGTGTTACACTATTACACACGTGAAGAGGTACTAGTACAATATTCATAGACTATATTTTGGGCTCATAGGGCAGTCACTCTGCCAGTCCTCCTCATACCGTCTTGCCCAATGCCCAATTAATCACCTACAAGAGGTTAGGGTTTTGACAGAGCATGAGCCCTCACCATGAAATCTGTCCCTGAAGCGTGGTTAAGCACCATGTCCCAATGAAGATCAAATGGCAATGAAGGTATTGCATGCCAGAATTGTGTATTAAAATCCTACGTGCCTGCCCAAAAGGCTGCACACACACAGGGCTACCTGCAAGAATCAGCTGCAATGGTGGTGGTGCTAAGAGCCAGAACATTGCCCTGGTATTGGGTGTTGACACTGGTGCAGTATGTGGGGAGGTTAGAGGTGCTTGGCCATGCTGAGCAGGTGGGGGAACTGAGGGCTGATTGTGCCTCAGTGTCTGGTACTGAGGGAGGGCAAGTGTGTCCTGCTTTGAGACCATTGCCTCTTGGCCATTTACACCATTGGAGGTAACTGTGGAAGCAACATAATTGGATGCTGACCTGTGTGCATTAGCAATAGTCACCCCATGCTTCCATTCCATGTGCTTGGGCATTTCCATGGTCTCTAGAGAGTAACCCTTTTTATACCATGCTCCAATGGTATGTTGAATAGGTTAGGTATCACATTGTCCTCCTGCCCCTGAATGTCTTCCGCTTTGTCACACTGAAGTACTCCTAGGCTCATTAAAAACGGGGACTCTCCAGACCAATGATCTGGATGTTGCCTTTGCTGCCTGACGCTTGACAAGGGACACCTGTGGCTGACGTTTATCCTCTGCTTCAGTAGACACAGGTGCAGAGGCCTCAGTCTCCCAATCCACCTGAGATATTTGCTGAAAGACAGACTCTTGCTCCTCCACAACTTGCTCTACTATCTCCTACTGCACAGTGTAGAGGTTTATATATCTCTATGTATAGGCTGGTATGTGGAGTGCCTCTGTTTTTGCATGTAATCTTGGAACGGAATGTTGAAGGAGTGCTTGGTCAATGTTCTGTTGGAGGACAGTTGGAATGTGTGCTGGCTGGGGTGTAGATGGACCAGTGGCTCTTCTATAATGTACTTACCTTTTTCATACCCAAGTGACCTTCTTGAGCCTTATAATAAACTGACCTTTACACTTAAGCTTGTTTTGTTTGTTTGTTTTGTTTCGTTTATTTATTTCTAATGCGCCCCAGACCCGAGGGTATCAGGGCGCAGCAATTACAGAATATGCAAGGCTTAGGTTACATAGTTACAGGTTATGGGCAAGAATAAAAGATATATACAGGTGATAAAACAGGAATAATACATATATACAGCAGGCAAGAATAAAAGATATGTACAGGTGATAAAACAGGAGTAATAAATATATGCAGCAGGCATGTGTCGAGAAGTACTTTGAGGAATATACAGATACGATACACAAATGTAGGTAGCGTAGCAAACGTGCCTATAGGTCAGTGGATTTGAGCAAGTTGATGTAACTGTGTCTAAACTTTAGGTATGCTTGATCTTTTCTGATAGGGTGAGGCAGGGAGTTCCAGAGTTGGGCAGCTTTCACAGGAGAACTGCTGCCACCTGCCTTAGCAAGCTTGAATCTGGGGATGGTGAGTCAGTTGGCACTACTGAGTCTAATCGATCTGGTGGATGTTCTCCAGTGGAACCTATCAGTGAGGTAGCTGGGGGCAGCTTTGTTCAGTGTTTTCTGGGTGAGGGATGTGGTTTTTAGTAGGATTTTATCGTGGGTCGAGAGCCAGTTATATTGGCGCCTAGTCGCTGCGATATGTGATCTTCTGGCTACACCAAGTGCAGCTCTTAAGGCGTTATTTTAGAGGATTTGTATCCTCTGAATGGTAGATTTATTGGCACCGATGTCGAGGGCATTGCAATAATCTAGCCTGGAGAGTATTAGGGCGCTGGCCAAGATCATACAGTTATCATTTGACGGAAAGGGTTTGCCGGTCCTAATAATCTTACATGTGTAGAGGCCATTGAGGTCACCTGTTTATCAAAGGAAAGGGTGGAGTCAAGGTAGAAGCCAAGGGTCTTTACCTCCTTAGCCACCTTGATGACCACCCTCCAAAACAAGATATGGCATTGTATATCATTCTAAAGAACTAGGTCACTTCACACATCCACATTCTTCCTCTCCTCGTCTGTCTCCGGGCAGCGGAACACCTTTGCTACACCCTCCCTCTGTGTTGCCACGGAATTGCCCACCCATGCCTATTGCACATCCTCAGCTGAAAGTATTGCCAGGCAGTCCTCCCCACCACCACTGGCATAAGGACGTTCTGCATCAGCCCTGATTCCTTATCTCCCTCTCCACTGTCTCCACTCTGGCAGTGACACCCCATCTTTTGTTAGTCCTGCCTCCGCCTTCCTCTGCTAATCCCATGGGAGTGGTAAACCCTCAATCTGCAATCCCTCCTCTGCTCTTCCTGAGCTTTCTCACAATTACCATCCAAGACCACATCCTGACATTCAATATATTCTCTTCCCATGAAAATTCAACCTCTTCTTTATCTTCCAAAGCTCTGACCGCATTATCATTTCACTTGCCTTCTCCTTTAAAAGGCCAAACACAGCAGACACGAACAGCATAGACAAATTACTGTCTACAGCAAACAAATAGATTATCATAGTGTTCTTGGACACACAAATGAAAGTGATACAAATAGAAAGGTTTTCAACACACATGGGAAGATTCTCTATGTTTTACCAACAAGTAGGAATAGAAAAGGGAAATTCATTTTCATATTCTCTTTATTTTTTGGAGTTAAGGGCAAGCTAAGGGAAACAAATGTAAGAAACCACTCAATGAAACCATACAGTCAAATGGTATCAGAACAAAACAAAGGGGGAAGGTGTTTTTTGCTTTTAAAAACGTTTTGGAGTGATAAAAAGGAAATGAACAGGGGAAAGTGATTGGTAAGCTTTTATGGAATAGTTTTATATGGATGGACATTAACAGTAAAAAGGAAGGATAGCAAAAACTGCCTAATAAACACACATACAAAAGGAAACACTGAGAAAAAAACACTTCAAATTAAACCACTGTCAAGAAAGCTAACAAAGTCCTCTAAACACAGGTTGTTGCCTTGACCTTGAATCCCCTACCCCAGTGCCCATAAAGCCTAATGAAAACCATAAAACATTATAAAGGTTGAATTAGCACACATTTATAAAAAGAAATAGTGAAAGGGATTTGCTAATCTTATAGGGTCCCCAAACATCCCAGAGAACACGGAACCTTGCTGAGTGATTCAGTCACTCCGACTGGACTGCTGAAGAGAAACAAGCCTTCCCAAACCAGTGGCAAAGGGTTCTGGCACCGTTTTTGCCAGCCAGAGAGAGCTCATCTGGGACCACTGGGGAACCCTGAGTACTGAGGTATGGATTCTGTTTTGAACCGCAGGCCAGGCTGCCCAGCGATTCTTACAGTTAGCTGTGGATTTAGCCGTACGTGTCTGTGATGTTTTGTCCAGGGTTTGGCCTTTGATGCTACTCTTTTATACCTAGATTTTGAATATGAAACATTGGCCAAATTTTGCTCTGAACAATCTGATCACTTTAATGCATTTATAGAAGAGAAGTTACAAGGGGTTTTCAATGGAACAAGTTGCTGGAGTGCACTTTTGGCTTTAGGCATCTATTCAAATAGAAAGATATCCATTTCAATTGTTAATATGAACTCTTGTAGGCAATAATGTCTGATTAGATTGTCAATCGTTATTTGATAGGATAAAAGTAATTCGAAAAATAATAAAAACATTAACCATATATAAAATATCAATAAAACCAATTCCATTAATCCTACCCAGCGGCAGATGGTGATTTTTTTAATTGCTGGGGTGTAACTATTTGCCACAAATATGCCAAATCAACCGAGCATAGGGAGAGAGCACAAACCAATCAAGGGGTGTCTGGGAGGGATCTCCCTCATAGAACATTTTTGTATAATGTGTTAAAATGGTGCATTATGCAGAACACTTTCTGTAAAAAATGTTAAAAGACCAGACAGTTTGCACTCGGTTTTGTAGGGTAATTTATTAAACAATTCCAATAGATGCAAGTCACCAACATTGGACAAGAGCTTTCCCAACCCATTTTCATGATGCCTTGCCCCACTCTGTTGCATGCTGGTTGCACCTATATATTCCAATATTCACATATTTGTAAACATACTCATGTGTGCTTTGCGATTAAAAATACAAGCAAGAAAGTATGTTCAAACTGACAACTCCAATGCAGGCCCGTCTAGGAACATAATAACACTTATCGTGCCTGCTTCACCATAGATGCCCAGTGAAAACAAGGCCACAGTAAGATATGATAGCTAGACTGGTTGCACCGAAATACCAGTCTATCCATGTAAAAACGTTTATCAGTCTAGCTTTATCATAGATGCCCACAAAAAAGTGTCATGCTAAGGTAACACACGGTTAGTCTGGCTGCACTAAAATGCATTCATAGCTATGTAATAAAACTCATCATGCTTGCTTCATCATAGATGGCCAGTAAAAATGTCATGTCACAGTAAGAAATGGCGAGACTAATTACATCTAAATCCCAGTCTAGCCATGTATTAACACTTATCATGCTTTCAAAGCAAGCATGATAAGTGTTATTACTTGGCTAGACTGGCACTTTGGTGTAATAAGTCTGGCCAGTACTTACAGTGGAATGACATGTTGTACTTGGCATATATGATTAAGTATCATAGATGCCCAGTATAACATGTCACACTATAGTAAGAAATGGCTAAACTGATTGCATCAAAATGTTAATCTAGCCACATAATAACACTTATCATGCTTGCTTTATCATGCTTTTAAAGCCAGCATGGTAAATGTTAGTATGTGTGTAACCAGAAATGTAGGTGCAATCATATAGCTATTTCTTACTGTGGAATGCCATGTTCTACTGGTTATCCATAATACAGTGTCATAGATATATAGTACAGCATCCCCCACACCCAATTTAGCCACCCAGGCTGGAACAAACCCAACACAAGCACACACACATGTACTCTCTCATTCAAACACACATGCAGCATTCACACAGCATTCATTTCAAAAATAATTAGTTGCTCATTAACACAGCATTAATTTCAAACAGCATTCACTCTCTCATTCAAACACCTGTTCATTCATTCAAACAACATTCACAAAGCATTCACTCACGCATTCAAACACGTATTCACACGTTCAAACAGCATTCACAGAGCATTTACTTTGATCACTCAAATGCACCCAAACACCCATACATCAAATGCTCGCTCATTCATACAAGCATACATTTAAACATACATAACAACATGCACATACAAAATTATATTTATATAGTCTTATGCAGCCACCTAGACTCTGCTGCTCACTTCTCTAAAGAGGCCATATTATGGATCAAATCCTTCCTGAATAACCGCACCATGAGAGTCTTCTCTCCATCAGCCTCAGCTGACCCGATCCCTATAACGTGCGGTGTACCCCAGGGATCTTGTGTATCACCAACTCCCTATAACATATTCACAAAGCCGCTCTTTGACGAAATGGATCATCTGGGTATCGCCTACACCAACTATGCAGACGATACCCAGATCCTCCTTCCGCTTTCAGGAGATTACGTTGTGGATCTGGCCTTAGTGAATAAAATTTACAGCATCGTTCAGGCATGGATGGCCACACACGGCTTATGCCTGAACGACGACAAAACTGAGCTCATAATCCTAGGCACCCCGACATACATAACTAAACTTAACACTGACTATGCCAGCTTCATTATCGATGGGAACAATATCAAAGTAGCAAAGGAAGTCAAGACCCTAGGCTTTTACCTTGACGCCACCTTAAACTTTGGCAAACAAGTCAACTCCCTAGCCTCTTCTACAGCATATACTTGCAAACTCATTAGAGCCAGCAAGCAATTCCTCTCTACAGACAGCTGCATCACGCTTGCCAGAGCCCTTATACTGTCCAAACTGGACTACTGTAATGGTCTCTACATTGGGGCTAACAAACAGACTATCCAAAAAATCCAGGTCCTACAGAATAATGCCCTGAGAGCCGCGCTTAAGATCAACAGGAAAGAGCATATCTCCTCTACAAGAAGAGAATATAAATGGCTATCCACTCAGGACAAAATCCAACTCAAAATTGCCTCCCTTACTCACAAGTGCCTCAATAACATGGCACCACCCTACCTCATGGACAGGCTACACTTAAGAACCTCACCTAGACCAACAAGAATGGTCAATGCGAATTTTCCTCTATGTCCCTCGCTTTAAACGTGCCACTATTGGAGGACATAGCTTCGCAGTCAAAGCAGCACAGCTTTGGAACTCCCTACCACATGACATAAGAGAACCCCAGCCCTTTGCGAAATTCAGGCAGAATTTGACCAAGTGGCTGAGAGCTAATGACATCTAACTAATCCGACCTGCTTGACCTGACTGTCCCTACTAGCGATCCACCTGCATGCCCCAGCTCTGATACCACGTTCTGTATTTTACACCATTGTATATTACTGTACTTATTCCACTGTACATCCCCTCCACATTGTTAAATATTCCTGTACCCTTATCACCTCTGTCTGGACATAGCTCCAGCCCTGCTCATTCTTGCTTATTGTATACTGCATTATGACCATGCACATGTACCTGTATATATTTTATTTATTGCAGAATGTACTATGATTATGTAGATGTACCTGTAACAAAGTTGAGCATATTCTTGTCTTGTGCGCCCTGATGCTCCAAGGCTTGGTGCGCCCTACAAATAATAAACTAAACTAAACTAAACTAAACTAAACTAAACTAAACTAAACCTCAGCCCACTCTGGAGCCTGCTCCTCTCCAATGCCACTTCCCGTGACAAGGACCTTTATGCTCCTGCGCACAAGAAATAAACCAGGAAGCACAGAGAACTTCCTCGATCCTGCATTTGTGTGCAGGAGCCAGAGCGCTGATGACACGGTACCCCATTCTGTTTGCATGTACACATTCAAACGAGCAGTTCCCCAGCCTATATCCCCAATGGGCCATAGGACCAAGGTTGTGGAAGAGCATTGAGGAATAGTAAGAATCTTTTTTTTCAAATACATGTTATCTACTGGTAGGGATTGACCCTGACATGAACCCACAGCTCATTGTCAAATGGAGCACATGCAGCATCCATAGCCTGATAGTGTTTGACCAGGGCAGATATTGTGTGACACATAATCTTTGGCTCAAACTCAAAATGCCCACCAACCAGTTTCAGACTTCTGCAAAGGTGTGGCAGTCCCTCTACTGAGAACAAACACGGTTCTCATAAACTGTTCTATGGGAGGTTTAACAAGTAGGAAGGTCCACAACCACATTTTAGCTCACTGTACTTTTCACAGAGGAGACATAACCATTTGCATATCAATATGGTTCCACCCACAAGGGCAGTCCAGCAATGAAATGCTACGGAATTCTCCTCTGAACAAGAGTACCAACAGAAATCCCAGACACGTGTTTCAGCCTTGTTGGGCCTCCTCAATGAGTTGAAGGTGTGAATCTCTATGCACAATGAGCAAGTGGTCTTTGTCTGGATTACTCCAAGCATTACAAAAGTATACACATTTGTGTCATCCCCTCTACTGAGCACCTACAGGGTTCAAATAGCCTGATCTATGGGAGGGTTCCCACTCTTTTTTCAGGAAGGACTAAAACCATGTTTTAGCTCAATGCGGACAAATATCTATTTTCATATCCATCTGGTCCCATCCACCAGGCCAGTTCAGCACTGAAATGCTAGGCATTTCTCCTCTGAACATGGGTACTAACAGCAATCACCGACACGTGTTTTGGCCTTGTTGGGCCTCCTCAGTCAGGTGAAGCTGTGCCTCACTAAGCCATGTTTGTTCTCAGCAGAGGGGCTCCCACATCTTTGATTAATCTGTTTGAGAGTTAGGTGAGTCTTCTTGGAACCTGAGACAGAAAAGCACACTCACAAATAATCATAATGCTGTATGACTTCCAGTGGTGACCCACCACTACAACTGAAAGCAGACCCTATCACCATAACCATCACATTTCTCTTCAAACTATTTATGTCAATACTCTTTTGGGTGTAGTATTGCTCAAAGCCTCTCATTTGTTTAGTGAGGCATCTTTTATAAGGGAAGAAAGGATGGCGTTGTCTGTGAACAGAAGGACCAGGACTTTGACGTCCCCCAACTTAGTGGTGTCAGCACACTCCCGCTGCAGCTCAGCATAGAGAACATTGATTAAAAAGGTCGTGGTCATGATGCACCCCTATCTTTCACTTTGTTCTACAGAAAATTCCTCTGTGACATCCACACAAGAGCTGTAAGTATCCCACCACATATGTTTTCATGGAGAGCCCAGTATATTGCAAATAAAATGCAATCCCTCACTTCTTTAAACAGAGGAGATTCTAGTTTACAGATTCAAAAAGCCCAAATAGAGTGACGTTTTAATAATTTCAACATTCTTGACCCTGAGGAACATGAGTGTTATACGCTCTTCCACCGCCTCTGATCCATTCCAAAAAAAGGCTAGTGCAAGGAAGGCAGAGAGGCTTCTTCTTGCCAACTTAATTTCCTGGACAACAGTATCTTACCTGAGAACTTACTTCTGACACCCAGGAGCAAAACAGGCTTGTATTTCCTGGGTTGGTTCCTATCAGCTATTTATATATTGGAACAGGCTCTGTGAGCTTCCACAAAGCAGGAAATATCCAGGAGGCTGGTTTTGTATGGTATTGTTTATTTATAAAGTGTCTATACACAGGCAAGTGTTCAGAGCGCTTAAGGAGGGTGGGAACATGGGAAAAAATAGCAGTCCCTCAGAGCCCTTGAAATTCTGAGATGATAACAGTCTGCATAGGCAGAGTAAGTGTGTAAAATACATTTAACAATTTGAGATACAGAAAATTGGCCTGCCAGCGAATTTGCATGTTTACCAGTGTAGTTAGGGGGTGAAGACAAGGGAGAACAGACAGATGATCTTCAGGCATGGTGTGTACGGATAAAGCAAGTGCATAGACGGTCACAGGGGAGGAGGGCTAAGTGCACTCAGTCGGTGGAGACTGGGGTAAGTGCAGAGAAAGCCACTCTCTAGAGTTAATTATCAAGTGCAGTGAGTGTGGGTAGGGTGCAGGGCCCTGAGGCAAGTGCGAAAGAGGACTGGCGGGGGTGCATGGGACCTGTGAGACTCTGAGGTATGCCAGGTGGCCAGTCAGCAAGCTGTAGGAAAGAGGAGGGAGAGAGGGAAAGAGCAGAGAACTAGGTTAGCAGGATAGAGGGAGAGAGAAGGAAGAGGAGAAAAGGAAGGTCTTGAGGAGTTTCCGGAATGTAAGAAGATCAGGCTCAAGACAGAGGGCAGCAGGGAGGCTATTCCAGAGGGAGGCACCTGCTGAGGATTAGGATCTCCCTCCAATTCTCTGCTTGGAGAACCGGCTCACTCACAGAAGGTTGGAGGTAGAAGACTGGAGGGCTTGTGAGGAACAGTATTTAGGTAGGCTGCATTGCAGGTACGTAGGTCCCAGGCCCCAGAAAGCCTTGTGAACAATGCAGAATGTCTTGAATTTGATCCTTGCAGCCATGGGGAGCCAGTGAAAGGATTTCAGCACCAGCGAGATGCAGTCCCAGGGCTTGAGGCCAAGGATAAGTCTTGCAGTTCTTTTCTGGATGAGTTGCAGAGGGCGCAGGGCAGCAGAAGGGAGGTTGAGGAAGAGGCTGTTGCAATAGTCTAGCGTAGAGAGAACTAGGGCTCTGGAGACAGTGAGCCACTGGGGGAAAGTGAGAAAAGGTAGAGAACCTGTGAGAAGGTGTAGCTGATAGTTAGATTTTTTAGAGATGTCTGAAATGTGAGAGGAGAAGGAGAGAGTGGAGTCATAAATTACACCAAGAATTCTTGCCTCGCAGGTGGGGGCGAGTGCAGGGCCAAGGGAGGCTGGCCTGAGTGAAAGTGGTAAAGCGGGAGCTGAAGTCCCATTCAAACAATCTCAGTCTTACTGGCGTTGAGGCAGAGGTCGTTTGCAGCACACCATGACTGAATAGCGGATAGGCAGTCAAAAATGAGCGAGAACGAGGAGGCGGCAGAGGGTAGGCTGAAAGCAGCATAACACTGGAAATTAGAAGTGAAGGTGGCAATCACACGTGACAGGGCAGCCATATAGATGTTGAAGAACCAGGTGGATAGGTTAGGTCACTGGGGAACGCCACAGGTGGAGAGAGCTATAGTCGAGAGAAAGGCTCCAAGTTCTACCTGGGGTGGGCGGTCAGAGACAAAGGAGGTTAACCACACCAGAGCCTGACCTGTGATTCCTATGGTCTCACAGAGACCTGCGATCAGGTTGTTGTAGTTAACCGTGTCAAATGCAGAGGAGAGGTCAAGGAGAAAGAGGACAGAGGGAGTGTTAATGTCACGATTTGCTAGTAGGTCTTCACGAGTCTTCAGAACAGTTTCCATGCCTCTGGATTCTCTAAAGCAAGACTGATGGTCATGGAAGCAACAAATAGATTCAGTGTGGAGGGTCAGCAGAGAGATAGCCAACTTCTCCAGGAGTTTGCCCAAGAAAGGAGTCATGGAGATAGGGTGGTAGTTTCAGGAATGGAGGGGTTGGCAGATGTTATTTTGAGAAGAGAGTGCACAAGGGAGTGCTTAAGGGCAGTTGGGAAAACTCCAGTGGAAAAGGAGAGATTGTAGGAATCAGCCAAGGCTGGGCGAGGGAGTCAATATTGTCTTCAATGGTTTTAGAGGTGCAGGGCTCCACCTGTTTGTATGAAGCCTTCATAGATCGGACTTGTCTGATGACCTCATCAGTAGTGATGGGTGAGAGAGAAGAAAGGTTAGGTGGAGGGAGACCAAGGGAGGCTCCGGTGTTGGTGTATGCTGTTGTGAGGAAGAGAGGGTGGAAAGGATGTCTTGGGTTTTTGTGGTGAAGTGTGCAGCCAAGGCTGAGCAAAGGTCCTGGGTAGGTGTGACAGAAGAAGAGGCTGCTGCAGGATTGGACAGTTCCTTGCAGACTTTGAAAAGTTTGTCTGTGTTGTTTGATGCCGCAGAGATGCATGCTTGAATAAGGACTCTTTTCTTGGAGCTGGTGCATAGTGGATATTGCCTTTGAGGGAGGTGGCAGACCAGTTTATCAGATGGTTTGCCCGAAGCGTTCTATTTCCACTCAGCTTCCCTACCCTTGCGTTTAAGGACAGCCAGACAGGAATCGTACCAAGAGTTGCACTTTTTGGAAGGCTTCAGGTGGACCCTCATGACAGGGGCGAGAGTGTCAAGAGTATTGGAGAGAGAGAGATTGAGGTTAGTGACGGCTGTGTCAGGGTGGTAGTTTGCCAAAGGAATGGGTGGAGGAGAGTACATGGAGGCAAAGGCAGCCACAGTCACTTTTTTCATGGGTCTGGTGACTTTGAAACCGAGTGGCGGTGTGTGTTGCTGCAAGATGAGTGGAGCGCTTCAGGCATGATGAGAGAAGAGAGTGGTCAGTCCAAGAGAGGGAGGTAGTGAGAGGGATAGAGAGAGGGATGTCAGTACTGAGATGTCAGGCTGAGCTGATGTTAAGGAAAATACAGAGAATCATGGCCCAGGTACTGAAATCTGATTTATAGAGATTGATAGGCACTAAATCAGGTACCGGATCCTTATCTTTCTTTGCAAACACAACACTGGTAGCAAGTCTGCAAGAATAATTTCAGCAATTAAAAAGCCTTAAACAAACTGCTTCTTTTTCCCTTTGCAATGGCCCTACAGACACCCCAGAACAGATGACAGGATATGCATGGCCCATTAGGACTTAAAGGAGCAACCATTTACCTCCCTACCTTTTCCCTTCCAAGGAGATTTTTGTACATGCGAGGATGACATTTTCAGCACCCCAGGTAACAAAATACATTCTTTGAGTCCTTAGTCTTTGCTGCAGCCTTAAATCCTCCCAGGCCTCAACTCGGGCAAACATCTTGCTATCCTGAGATGCTCGAAAGGGGCCTGTGCTGAGATCTATACTTACTGATTATCTCATAACACATAGGGTTCTGACTGCCCCAAGAACAGGTCAAATTGGGAACCTCTCTTTCTTGGACCTCCAGAATGACCCAATTATCATCTAATTCTCCAGGGAAGCAGCTATTAATATTCCCAACAATCAAGAGAGGACATCGCCCTGCCTCAGCAGGGATTCTATCATATACTTTATTATTATTATTATAATTTTTTTTTACCATGTTATTCAGAAGTTACTACAAACAACTTTTTTAACACATGAGAAGAAAGGAAAAGAAGGGAAACACATGGAAAGGGGAAGGAAAGAGCAATTAGAGATAAAACAAAGTTAAACAAGTTTTCTGGCCTACTAGTCATGGGTAGCCAAAATAAAGGCTACTCCTTTTTCATAAAATTGTAAAAAACACAACACATGGCTCATGGTTCCACTCCAGGAAAAGATCCCAGAGTGCCAATGGACAGATATAAAGCAGCGGCTAACCTGGCCACTGCTTGTTGGGCTTTAGTGCTGAACAGTTTCCAAGCTTACACTACCACATAACCTGCTTAGCCGTAAAGGCCTAGGGATATGATACTTTATCCGTAGCTTATGCTAGGGCTATGAAAGTTAGATATGGAAAACCTTCCTTCTCTTTCCCCCCCTTTATAGATGTTCATATGAGCCAATAAGGGCCCTCCATTGTATTTAAAATAGTACAACATGCAGACGACCCAATACTGATTTCATTAATGGTGCAAGCCTGTATCCCCTGCTATACTTCAACTAATGTGATTATAGGAGCCAGCGCATCTCCCAGACTATTCTCCAGCCTGTCCACAAAAGGGTCCTTCTCATTTGAATGAATGTTTATTTATTATGCGCTTATACACAAGTGTTTCATGGGTTAAGTGCAGAGAGATACTACTCTCATGGGTTGTAACTTAAGTGCAGAAGTGCTGCAGCAAATGCAAGGCCCGGGGGAAAGTGCAGGAGACTGGCGATGAACCTTGGGACCTGTGATGCTTTGAAGGTACACCAGGCAGCCATTCAGCGAAACTGAGCAGAAGTAGAGGAGAGAGAGCGACAGAGCAGCAGGAAGAGATGGTTAGCAGGAGAGAGGGAGAGAGAAGGAGGAGGCAAAGAGGAAAGTCTTGAGGAGAGAGACAGGGAGGCTGTTCCAGAGGGAGGCACCTGCAGTGGATAAAGATCTCCCCCCAATTCTCTATTTTGAGAAGCAGTTCACCCGCAGAGAGTTGGAGGAAGATGAGCAGAGGGCCTGTGAAGGAGAGTATTTAGGAAGAGAGTGTTTCAGATAGAGTGGGCCCAGGCGCAAGACAACCTTGTGGACAATGCAAATGGTCTTGATCCTTGCAGCCACCGGGAGCCAGTGGAGGTATTTAAGGACTAGAGAGAGGTGGTCCCTGGGCTTGAGGCCAAGGATAAGTCTTGCAGTTCTGTTCTGGATGAGTTGAATAGGACAGAGGGTAGAAGAGGGAAGGTTGAGAAAGAGGCTGTTGCAGTAGTCCACCCTAGAGAGGAACAGGGCTCTGGAGATGGTGATCCTCTTGGGGAAAGTAAGAACGGGTAGAATACCTCTGAGAAGGTGCATTTGGTAGTGTGATTTCTTAGAGATGTACGCAATGTGAGACGAGAGGATAGAGTGGAGTCGAAGATGCCCCCAGATTTCTTGCTTCATTGGCAGGTGGAGTCACAGGGCCAAGGCAAGAGAGAAAGAGCGAAGGCTGGAGCAGGGGTCCCGATGAGGACAATCTCTGTCTTACTGGCGTTGAGGCAGAGGTTGTTTTCAGCACACCATGACTGAATTGCAGACAGGCAGTCAAGTATGAGTGTAGAAGAGGAAGAGGCCAAGGGTAGCCTCAAGGAGAGCTGCATGTCATTTGCTTAAAACTGAAAGTTGGAGGTGAAGGTGGCTATTTTTTAAGGGCCAGAGGGGCCATGGAGCCATTGAAAAACCAGGGGGATAGGTTAAATCCATGGGGGACACCACAGGTAAAGAGAGTGATAGGGGAGAGAAAAGACCCCAATTCCACATGGGATGGGTGCTCAGAGAGAAAGGAGATTCGCCATTCCAGGGCCTGATCAGTGATGCCCAGGGTATCACAGAGACGTGCGATCAGAGTGTTGTGGTTCACTGTAGTTAAGGCAGGGGAGAGGTCGAGTAGGATGAGGACACAGGGAGTTAGAATCAAGATTTGAGAGCAGATCTTCACAGGTGTTCAGAATAGCAGTTTCTGTACCTCTGGATGCTCTAAAGCCAGACTGGTGGTCATGGAAGCAACCAAAAGATTAAGTGTGGAGGTTAAGCTGAGAAATAGAAAACTTCTCCAGGCGTTTGCCCAGGAAAGGAGTGATAGAGATTGGGCGAATATTTTTCCGTAATGGAAGGGTCAGCAGAAGGTTTTTTGAGGAGAGGGTGCACAAGGGAGTTTTTCAGAGCAGTAGGGAAAGCTCCTGTTGTGAAGGAGGGGTGAAGAGGTCGGCCAAGGCTGGGGTGAGAGAGTCAATGTTGTCCATGATGGTTTTGGGGGGACAAGGTTCAACCTGTTTGGAGGAGGCTTTCATAGACCGGACTTGTCAAGTGACCGCCTCAGGTGTAACAGCGGAGAGAGAAGAGAGAAGGAGGGGTGGTGTTAGCCATGCGTGAAGCAAGAGATGTTGGAGCCTGAAGTGGAGAGGGAGAGAGAGAGGATAGGATATCCTGTGTTTTTGAGGTGAAGTCTGCAGCCAGAGCCGAGCAAAGGGCCTGGGTGGGTGCAATGGTGAAGGGGGCTGTGGTAGGATTGCATAGTTCCTTGAAGACTTTAAGGAGTTTGGCCGTATCATTGGATGCCGTGGAGATGCAGGCTTGAATAGACTCTTTTCTTGGAGCGGATGCAGAGTCTGTACTGCCTTTGAAGGAGGTGGCAGGCCAGGAATCAGGTAAATTGAGATGGATGTTGAGATCACCTAATAGGAGGAGTTGAGAAGAGGAGGAAAGGAGAGAGGAGGCTAGGTCAGCCCATTCCAAAAGGAAGAGGGAGGGCTGACCAGGTGGCCGATAGAAGCTGGCCAGTAGTAGTGAAGAGCTAGGAGAGAGGGAGAGCCTGCAGACCAAGCACTAAAAGTATGAATAATCCCTGATTGGGAATGACAGACACAGTGATCTACTTGGGGAATATCATTGCTACTCCCCCACCTGCTCTGTTTGGTCTAGGCAGAAAGAGTATATTGTAACATTCTGGGAGAAGTGTGTCAAAACTTGTGACAGAGCTATCCTTGAACCAAGTTTCAGTGAGGGCAAGAACATCAAGATCCAGGAGTTCAAGGAGGTTGCAGATGTCAGAGGAGTGTTTGACAGCTGAGCTAGTATCAAGCGTGGCACTGTGGAGAAGATTGCCATCTGTGAAAGACTTACGGGGTAGCAGGGTACAGTGGTCCCCCTCATAAGTGGTGAGAGCGCCTGAGGGGCAGAGGTAGAAGGTGGTAGAGGAGCCCAGGCTTGCAAGGGAGCCGGGACCGCAGTGGGTGAGAAGGGTGTCTGGAATAGAGGGGCTGCTGGGGGTGGGGGACCCAGATACGGTGCTAGTGGGTGGCAGGTTCACCAAAGAGGAGGAGGCTGACGAGGTTGCCAATGTGGGTGGTGGCAGAAAAGAGGCTGTGGCGGGGGTAGAAGGGTGGCTAGGATGGGCATGGGAGCCATGGTGAGCACAGCTGTCAAGGGAACCAGGGATGCCGAAGGAGCAGGTGCAGAAGAAGAAGGAAGGTTGATAAGGCGAGGGCGGAGCCTATCGAAGAGTAGAAGGTTGAGTTGAGGACCCTGTACCATGATGGTGTCATTGTGGTAGACATTGATGATGATCCTGGAGTTGGAGAAGAGAGCAAGAAGGATCAGCCAAAGGGTGCCACCATTAATGGGTGAGGAAGAGAAAGGATAGAGAAGAGCGATCATATGGAGAGTCCATAGGTCGGGTAAGGGAACGACAAAGAGGATGTCAGTGAAAGTCTCTCTGGCAGAGGCAGTGATGTAGGTGTCTGCAATAGAAAGGCCAGGGTTAGAGCCCAGTATGTCCTTCTTGAGTTGGTTCCTGCTGGACTTAGTAAGGGGTGAAGGACAGGAGATAGAGAAGCAGTTTATGCAGATAGGAGAGATAGAGAGCATGATAGCAAACTGCAGAGAGTGAGTTACATTTAAACAGGCTGAGGCCACAGAGGCGCTGGGAGAGCAGCAGGCAGGGGGAGGTGGAGAAGAGGGCACAGGACTGGGAAAAAAACAAAAAAAAAACACTGGGGAGCGGGGGGGAGGTAATGTGCACAGAAAACAGTGAACACGCAGAGGAAAGGGGCTAGCGGGTTAGGGATGAAGGGAATAACTGCACAAAGAGACAATGGGAACTGAGTGGGGAGTGAGGGGGCAGGTAACAAACCAGAGCAGAGGGCAGAGGGGGCAACCAATCGCTGTAATCCCAACAATAAACAATGTGAACACAATAGGAGAGGACAAGGGTGAGGGAACAGATAGTAGACTAGACAGAGAACAGAGAGGGTGGACTTGTCAACACATTGTCATGAAAAGCAGGATGTTAACACAGCTGAAAGTGATTTAAACAGTAGTAAAACAATCCAGATGTGCACACAGCTAAATTTGACTTAAACAATAGCAAGACAATACGGATGTGCACACAGCTAAAATCGACTTTAAACAACAACAAGACAATCAGGATGTGCACACAGCTAAAATCGATTTTAAACAGCAGCAGATAATCGGGATGTGGACACAGAAAAAATGATTTTCTTTCGAGGTCAAACAGGTATAGCTTTTAACAGTACAGGGGTGTGGCGGTGGAGCTGAAAGTCCAGGAATGAAAGGGTGTTAAGGTTTGGTGATACGAGACAATAGAGAGAACAGTCAATGCCTTGTGAGCATAGTTTATAGGGATTGACAGGAGAGGCACAAAGTCCAGAGGATGATGTAGGGAGCCAAGATATAGACAACACTTAAGTGATGTCAGAGGGTGTGATCAAAAAGTCCAAGAGCGCCTGGATAAGATGATCAGCGTCCAGGTGCATAATGAGGGTATGCAAAGTATTGGAGAACATAACGCCCAGCCATGACCTGACAGGAACAGATAGGGCCTTTGAGTGCGGCCTTGTTAGGCGGCCCGGCTGCGCCAAGTTGGCTCGCCTGATTGGGCCTAAGAGACACAAAAGACCCAATCAACGCAGAGTCTCCAGGAAACTAAAGCAAGCCGTCCTGGACCTGCTCAAGGAGGCGGCCATGATGGTGTGGGTGTCCCTCATGGAGAATGGCCAGAAAGCAGCAATTTTGGCAGCATAGGAGCGCTAATGCCTGCACAATTTTCAAAAACGAGTCTTTTTCAGAATTGTAGGATTTCAATGGTGGAGAAAAATACGCTATTGCCCATGTTGTGAAGCGTTATGCTAAATGCCTAGATGCCTCACAGGGCTTACCTTCCTGCTGCTGGGGGTAGGGGAGTGATGGCCCTGATGTCCGTTGAGGTGGAAGCGAGACCCCTTGTGTTGATTGGCCAAAAGGCCAAGGAAGTCGCCCAGTTCCCAGCACAACCTCATGGATAGCTTATTTCTGCTCTGAGTGGTTCTCTAACTGATTACACAAGTACTATTACTAAATCAAATTTTCAGTTATTTTTGGTTACATTTAGTTCACATATCTCATTAGTTATTCACGTATTGATATACTTATTAACATTATTATCAACATCCAAATCATACACCTGGATGCATGTGATCAAATGAGCTTGCGTGAAAATGGCATCTCTACATACCTTCTATATGCGAACATATGAAAATATGTTTTACAGTCAAAATAGAAACTCATTTTTTAAAACAAAATTCTCCGACATGTTTTATTTACTTGAAGGTAAATGGCAGAAGTGCAGATCTGTATCATGGCAGTCCATTACAGCTACACCTCCCCCAACTCTTCTCAGTACCCCATGGAGATGCTTCCGAAGAGGTGTTGCCCTCCAAGCCTAAAGACGACTATTTTAGTATGGGCAATACTCTGAAATTGACCTCATTGGCAACATGTAGGAGACAGCATGTCTGAAGCAGGACTTAACAAGAGCATGTCTCCTTCCACTCCTCTATACCATTTACCACTGGAATGTACATAAGGTCACTTTCCCAGTTTATGAATATTTAATCAAAAGGCTGTTCTGTCCGTCTACAAGCAGCTTCCGTAGGAGTTAAGCAATTTCCTGTCGCTTTTATCACGGAACCACTGACAGGGTCAAAGGGCCTCTGTGTTCATGTTAAAGCAGCCACACTGAGGGGCCCACTTGCAAAGGAAAAGCCACACGTATTTTAGATGCACAATTTTAGATCGATTCTAAAATGTCTAGGGAAATGTAAGGAGTTCTCATTTATAAAACGGTGTACGCTGTCCGCTGTGCGCACTTATGGGATTACGCATGTTTTATTTGTATTGGTCTCTCATAACACATTTTGAAGTGCCCATTACCGTGTATTTATTAATTGTTAGTGTTAGTCTGTAAAGCTTCATTTTCAATGCGTGATCACTTTTTATTTCCCTGAAACATTTTAAAACTCTTGCAATGCTACGCCGCCCCATCCCCCATTAACAGGAGCATTATTTCTCTCAATGAAAAGACAACCAGATGAAATTAAAGGCGATATTGAAGGAGAGCAGCAACTGCTATTCATGACAGCAAACTTCCTTTATGAGTGAGATTTCCGTTTTTGAACCCTGTTCCCTTTAGTCCCTCTCCTCTAGAGCGTTTATTTGGGTGTTTTGTGGAGAAGAGACACGTTGCTTCTCTGCCATTTCAAAGTAAGTTTCCATGTGAAAGGAATGAAGCACATGTCCATGAAAATCTTGGCTGAATAGATCAGATCAAGATACTTCATTCAGATGGACAGCAAAGGGGCTTTGTGGCCCCGTCCCTCCACATTTTGAGAAGGCAGGGGGTGCTGCTTTTAATGGGTATGGTGAGTTGGGCTGATCTGCACATAGCTATTTTCAGGACACTTTCATATGGTCTAATTGGCACGGTTCTCTGCATTTCTACAATGGTCCTTTCTTTCAGTGACTTGCCCGGTGTTCTTCCACAGTGCCAAGATACCCGTGGGTAAAAGCTGTGCTACACTAAGATTTGTTAACATAACATAACATAGCGTGGATTATGACATTAAGTCCAAGATTTTCCAAAGAAGCAGGTCCTGCGCTCTCATCATGTCATCTTTCCCTTAGAACTTTGATTTCTGTAGAAATTTGAATTTGCTGGACCAAAGGCGTGTCTTGAAGACCAGGTTTATGGAAGCGCACACAGTCTGTACATTGATAAGCTTTGAAAAACTTAAAACGCTGTTCCTGCATAAACCACTAGAAGGCTTTCAAGATGGAGGAGTGGGGAAGGGATGCAGGAAGGGATGGGTGATCGGCTTTCCTCAAGGTCATGAACATCCGGGTTACTTCGTTGTGCATTTTGCATTTTTTGGGTGCATGCATAGAGGATGCAGCCCAAAAGATGAGGTGTGATTGACTGAAATCCGATTTCACTCTTGCACCTCATGACTGATGGATTCAGCCCTCCCGCTAATGCTGCATCATTATAAGCTCAAAAGTACTAGAAGTTAGGGGTGTTGCTAGGTCTGGAAAAGATCCGGACTGTCGGGACTCAGTGCTAGCTAGCCTTTTGGTTGTTGACCCTGAGCTATTGCCCCCCCCATGTCCTTTAAACAACGCCACTGCCCGAAGTCGAGCAGCTTTCATTATCCTTTCGTGCCTGTTGAGAGAGAACCCTTGTCCTGTTCTCTTGCCAATAGTTATTTCTTTACTTCTCGCTATATGCAGCTGAACGTGATATGCTCAGAGCAGGAAATGGTCAAAACCCCTGGAGACCGGAGTAAGTGGATGCTTCCTGAGAGCCCTGCTAGGATCGATAACAATTGAAAGACTTTTTGTACATGAGCTGGGGGCGTAAAAACCGGAAGCCATGCACTTGGCCTGTTTTAGAAGTGCATTTTCCTTTGCTGGCATTGGGATTATGTCGCACAGTCAACATCTCGCTCCAAAATGAAGCATGACTTTACACCGTCACAAATATCCTCATTGCTGTCTCCTTTTTTGTACGCAGTGGTAAACATGCTCCTACAATGGTAAACCATCTCTGGGTATTATTTAATGCACAGTGGGCATGTGCTGATTTTTTAAATTCTTGTTGCCACGAATTAATTTTTTTTACATCTTTCTCGAAGGCCTGGATTTTTTATTTGTTTGGTGCCTGAGCGCAGCTGTCATAATAGCTTTTTTTCTCCAAGTCAAATAATGGGTTTATAGACCTTGCAGGCAGCTCAGAATTCAATTAATGTGTTCCTGTCCAAGCTGGAGTAGTTTTAAATGATCCATATACCACCTTCCTAAAATAGCCTTCACGTTCTTTTTTAAACATTTTTTTTTAAACTGAGGCACGTGCGTGCTAGCCTCGATTACCGCTCCTTGCCAGTAAGTGTTAGAAATAACTGGTTTTCGTCTCCACCAAGGCCGATGTTAGGATGCCTCCCTGGTGCACACAAGGCGCATTTCTAATGTGCACTGTATGCAATGAAAACATGTGATTACATGATTTGCAGTGTTTATTTTTTTTTAATTTTAGTTTTAGTTTTGTTTTTATGCGGGCCTTGACTTCACGAGTGAATCGATGCACACGGTAACAAGTCACGCAAAATCCAAACATTTAAGATATGGCTCACATTTGCTTCATATAACCTTTTCGATCACCGTGACAGTGCTATAGCATGACGTAGAGAAACATTTCCAGGAGCAGTTTGATGGAAGAAGTAATTAGAACACCAAACAATGACACAGTAGATCACCCTCAATACACAATTAGTGACCAGTAATAGAAACCGCACTTGGAGGTTTAAAGGGGAACCAGTGTAACTCCCTTCCGTCCTTTTTTGGTAGCATCGAATTGCGTGCTGTGTACTGTGCCACAGTGTTGACTGATGCACAACCACAAACTCATCAGCTGATGGTTTTGGTTCCAAGGAGGTTGGGGGGGGGAGTTTTCTTTGAAATTGAGACAATGGATGTTGATTAGAAACCATTCTCCGCTAACCGGGTGCAATTGCAGAAAAGGGAGTAGTCTTCAGCAATACATTGATGGAAATCTCAAAAGATTTTCCGCAAGGGAGTAGTGTTTTACTTCCCCACAGAGGATTCAATCACCCTTATCTTTTTAAAAAAGACGCCCCAGATTTGAAGCCATGTTTGGATAATTGTCAATTAAATTGGGTTACAATTTATTACAAAAAAATGAAAACACTACCAATAACCCAAGAAAAATGCAACAAAGAAAAAGGGGGTTTATTAGATTTCAAAATCGATTTGAGAGATGCCCATCACCTGGTCAGTTGAACCTGTTGAAGAATTGAAAATTGTATTTCGTAATCATTTCTGACATTTTAAATATGTAATACATAGTATATTTTTAGTTGCCTTCTGTTATGTGCTTGTATATAGATTTATTAGGGTAGGTAACTGATCTGAAGTATGCTGCCATCCTGCGGAGGTCTCACATACGTGGTTCTAAGTCAACACCCACCTTCATTTTGAGGATGCACCAGGACTCTAATAGGAGCTCAGACAAAACAAACAATGATTTGCTCTATAATGTAATGATAGTGTTTGCATTTGCAAAGAACTGAACAAAGGTGAAGATTATTTGCAAATGCAAATAATGGTGACGTCTCAAGTGCCCTGCAAAGCACTGTGAATGTGCACAGGCTGGTATACTGGAAACACCATTTGATGTATAGACAACTTATAACTATTTAATACTTAATATAAAAGTAAACAAAAAAGGGGCTGACAAATAAAATGGCCATGCCTTCACTCATGAACATATATGTGAAAAGATTAGGGAGACAATCTGTTGCGTCACAGCATGCAGTATCCTTCAGGGGCATTGGATAATCTGTCACATTCATTAAAGATACTGAAGGCATCTTCTCCCCTCACTCTACCTGTCTGCCACAGGCCGGGGGTGGGGCAAGAATCCTGACCCATGGTTCAAGAGCAGGAATAAAGAGGGTTGATGGTAGTCTCTCTACCCAAACCTTCTTCCTTGAGCATAGTGATTCCTCCAGTAGGTCTGTCCGGAAGGGAAGAAAACAAGGAAATGTGCAAGCGTTATTTCTGCATGAATGCGTTTGTGTGCGTGTATGTGTGCATGAGAGAGTTTTTTTTAAAAGGGTGTGTGCATGTGAGTGAAAGTGTATATCTGCATGAGTGAGTAGGTTTGTGTGTGTGTGTGTGCAGCACAGTTTCCATAGAGCAATTTGTGCGGTGAGGTAGTAGGCCCTTTCTTGGAGTTTGGGCATTTTGACTGTAGGCAGTTTACTTTGGTGGAAGTTGGGGAGAGGAATGGCTGACAGGTGTATATGGAGGGGCAATGGCGGAGGGGAGGATGAGGAGGGGATTGGCGTATTGAGCAAAACCATCATGGATGTATTCATAGGATTAGTGTTAGTATTACAGCACTGTCATTATTGGATGAAGCCAAGGTAAGTGTATTCTCCAGGGGCTGGTACTGCCAAGCAGTCATTATTGACCTTGGAATTGTTATGCAAAACAGTCATGGGTGTGTTTGTACAGTTACAATACTGTCATTATTGGGGAAAAGTCAAGATAAGTGAGTACTAAAAATGGCTGCTACGGCCAGATAGGCAGTACTGACCTTAGCATTCTTGCGTAAAACAGGAATCGCTGTGTTCTTACACATATACTTACAGTCTGGGCATTATTGGTCAAAACAAAGACCAATGTATTTTTACAGGGGCTAGTACTGCCAGGCAGGCAGTACTAGCCTTGCCATTATTGGGCAAAGCCAAGAGAAATATATTCTTTCAGTGGCTCGTACTGCCAGTTGGGCAATCTTTGCCATTGCATTATTTGGTAAAACAGTTATGGGTGTTTTTGTACAGTATATTAATATGTAAAGGAGATCATTACACCATATAACATTTTTCTGATCTTGTGCATATATGCTGGTATGTGCCCCACAGTACTGGTACCCTCAGTCCTTTAAAAACAGACCTGATACTTGTTATTTCTGTTATAAAAAAGTTTTTTTTTTTTTTTTTTTAGTTTTTAATCATTTATTGCCAAGCATAAACACACTTATAAAAGTGTTTGGTATGCGTCAAACCCAACCTCACACAGCATGGTTATAAAAAACAATACAAATCACTAAAATACACATCCATATATCCACATACAACAATAAAAAGAATTACAGAAGACCACAATAAATGTATTTAACAATTTTCCAAACCCTGAGTATAATGACTCAGGTATAAACAGCTCCCGACATATTTCAGTTCTTAGTTGCTCAGATGCATGAACTTTCTTCAGGGGAATATTTCAATTTTAAGTTTTCCACCATGCAATCCAAGGTCATAATTAAGGGTTCTCACATGCTTCCTAAACCAGGAAACAAACAAAGGGGGCAGTCACCAACCATATACGACAGTCAGATAAGCTCAGAAACAAATTCCATGCATCAGTGCAGTTTGTCTAATGAATCACAAAGCACTGATAAAATTAGGACATGATTGCAATCAACCTGTCCCCAATAGCAAGCTACATACCTCTTAAATTGGTACCCGTAGCGCCGGTGTATCTACACCAAAAATAGGCCGTTGACTCCAACAAGTCGGGTGTTGATTATTCAATAGCTCTCTAGTAGCTGTAGGTCAACTTCAAAGCTGCAAACCAGTCAAGACATGCATTTCATCACAATCAGACCACAAAGCATTTCTCCCTTCACCAGAGACAAAGCAAAATGTCACCAAAACAACCCTTTTAGCTGCACCAAAGTGTACCAACACCAACACCGTGATGGTATTCCATGGCCGACCTGTGCCCAGCACCCCAACTCGTTTCGCCTAGGTATGACCAATGCCATCACCTGCACACCCACAGTGATAAAAACAATACATCGTAACTCCTTTTCCAATATATGCCATGTCATTATATATCATGTTCCTCTTAGAGCTGGATCAAAATCACTGTATTCAAGTATCCAAGGCTAGAAACCTGTATGGAAGGCAAAACGGGATAGCCTCTGTAAAAATAAACCTTTCCGAGCCGCTATACTCATTTTATTTATAGAAGAATCAAAAGGCCCTGGTCCAAACCGCTCATCAAACTGCTACGTAGAAACTAAAGGCATACCTGTGACACGCATAGCAAAAAATGCTCCAGAGCAGCCGTGTCTGCCGTACCAATGTAAAACACGCTGTAAAACACGCTGTACTTAGATCTAGCGTACAACCCGGAAGTGAATAACGCGACACAAAAAAGGGACTACGGAGAAGTTTGTACCACGTGGGAACTAACTAGCATACCTGTGGTACGCGTAGCAGAAAAATGCTCCGGACCAGCCGTGTCTGCCGTACTAATGTAAAACACGCTATAAAACACGCTATACCTAAATTATCTAATCTCGCGTTCAACCAAGAAGGGTGTAGCGCGACATAGAAAGAGGACTGCAGGGGCAGTGCCATACGGGAGAAACACAAAGAAGGGACTTCCGTATAGGGGATCTACGGCTATTACAATTTACACAAGGTCCCCGGGAGGCAACGCTGGGAGTGTAATACAAATGAAAAAAAGGGGCAGGAATGCCATACAAAAGAAGGTGTGCCACCGCACGGGCCAGCATAAAAGGTCCAATAGCCCAAATGTAAAATAAAATAACCTGTCACCTCAAACGAGTACCATCCTCACACGAAATCCAACAATTAAATGCAAGTGCAAAACACATATGAAAAAATTAAAAGTGCAAAACACATATGAAAAAATTGATAGAATAACTATAGAGTGGCCAGATCACAGGGTATCTACCAGAATCACGCTACCTCCTATACCAAGCGAAGTCAGGACATTCAAAGAATGGCTACCACAGTGACGCTGGATTGCATGTGGGACTGCAGAAAAACACCCAGGCATTTATCCTGCATATAAGTATAGCATTACACATTACATTAAATGTATACCCACAATGATTGTATCATGGAAGGTATTACTCGTGTGTATGTTGCCACTCAATTTCTTCATTTAGACCCACAACGTGGCTTTGACATTTAAATATCATTTTCTGTTCAAACAATAGCAATTTCTTATCTGTTTCACACTTGTTCTTACCCACCACTTTCTTCAAGATTACCCATCTCAAATCCTCATGTGTATGCTTCATTTGTGTAAAATGTTTGACCATGGGAGCTGTAAGAATCTGATTCTTTATACAGCTAAGATGTTCCACCATCCGTGTCCGACACTTTCTATTCGTTTTCCCAATATATTGCAATCCACATGGGCACGTGATTAGATAAATTACATTTTCCGTGTTACAATTCGTCATGTCATCAAGGGACACATCATAGTCGGATTCAGTAAGACCTGTTTAGTTTCTTTTTTATAGGCACACATAATGCATTGTCCACATGGGAAATGTCCTTTGACAGGAGGGAGACCCCATAGTGTAGTTTGTCTAGGTGCTGTCATCTGTTTCACGGATATATCGTTCCTAATCAACATGTTTCTGATATTTTGGCTTTTTTAAAAGCTATTAAAGGAGGATGTATAGACTTGTCATTATAAACCTTTCTCCAGGTTTTGTTAATGATACCTTTGATTTTATAAGAAAGATTTGAGAAGGTATTTACAAACACAATGCGGTTCTCTTTATTTTCCCCTTCCTTCTTTTTCTCTAGTAGAGCTTCACAATTGTTGTTAAATGCTCCTTTGGAAGATGTTTTTACCAATTTGGCCGGATAACCTTTGTTGCATAATTTTTTGGACAATACGGCCGCACTACTACAGTAGTCCTTTTGGAAAGGTTTATAATGACAAGTCTATACATCCTCCTTTAATAGCTTTTAAAAAAAGCCAAAACATCAGAAACATGTTGATTAGGAACGATATATCGGTGAAACAGATGACAGCACCTAGACAAACTACACTATGGGGTCTCCCTCCTGTCAAAGGACATTTCCCATGTGGACAATGCATTATGTGTGCCTATACAAAAGAAACTAAACAGGTCTTACTGAATCCGACTATGATGTGGTCCCTTGATGACATGACGAATTGTAACACGGAAAATGTAATTTATCTAATCACGTGCCCATGTGGATTGCAATATATTGGGAAAACGAATAGAAAGTGTCGGACACGGATGGTGGAACATCGTAGCTGTATAAAGAATCAGATTCTTACAGCTCAGATGGTCAAACATTTTACACAAATGAAGCATACACATGAGGATTTGAGATGGGTAATCTTGAAGAAAGTGGTGGGTAAGAACAAGTGTGAAACAGATAAGAAATTGCTATTGTTTGAACAGAAAATGATATTTAAATGTCAAAGCCACGTTGTGGGTCTAAATGAAGAAATTGAGTGGCAACATACACACGAGTAATACCTTCCATGATACAATCATTTTGGGTATACATTTGATGTAATGTGTAATGCTATACTTATATGCAGGATAAATGCCTGGGTGTTTTTCTGCAGTCCCACATGCAATCCAGCGTCACTGTGGTATCCATTCTTTTAATGTCCTGACTTCGCTTGATATAGGAGGTAGCGTGATTCTGGTAGATACCCTGTGATCTGGCCACTGTATAGTTATTCTATCAATGTTTTCATATGTGTTTTGCACTTCTAATTTTTTCATATGTGTTTTGCACTTGTATTTAATTGTTGGATTTCGTGTGAGGATGGTACTCGTTTGAGGTGACAGGTTATTTTATTTTACATTTGGGCTTTTGGACCTGTTATGCTGGCCCGTGCGCTGGCACACCTTCTTTTGTATGGCATTCCTGCCCCTTTCTTTCATTTGTATTACACTCCCAGCGTTGCCTCCCGGGGACCTTGTGTAAATTGTAATAGCCGTAGATCCCCTATACGGAAGTCCCTTCTTTGTGTTTCTTCCGTATGGCACTGCCCTTGCAGTCCTCTTTCTATGTCGCGCTACACCCTTCTGGGTTGAACGCGAGATTAGATAATTTAAGTATCGCGTGTTTTATAGCGTGTTTTACATTAGTACGGCAGACACGGCTGGTCCGGAGCATTTTTCTGATACGCGTACCACAGGTATGCTATTTAGTTCCCACGTGGTACAAACTTCTCCGTAGTCCCTTTTTTGTGTCGCGTTATTCACTTCCGGGTTGTACGCTAGATCTAAGTACAGCGTGTTTTACAGCGTGTTTTACATTGGTACGGCAGACACGGCTGCTCTGGAGCATTTTTTGCTATGCGTGTCACAGGTATGCCTTTAGTTTCTACGTAGCAATTTGATGAGCGGTTTGGACCGGGGCCTTTTGATTCTTCTATAAATAAAATGAGTATAGCGGCTCGGAAAGGTTTATTTTTACAGAGGCTATCCCGTTTTGCCTTCCATACAGGTTTAAAGCCTTGGATACTTGAATACAGTGATTTTGATCCAGTTCTAAGAGGAACATGATATATAATGATACGGCATATATTGGAAAAGGAGGTACGATGTATTGTTTTTATCACTGTGGGTGTGCGGGTGATGGCATTGGTCATACCTAGGCGAAACGAGTGGGGGTGCTGGGCACAGGTCGGCCATGGAATACCATCACAGTGTTGGTGTTGGTACACTTTGGTGCAGCTAAAAGGGTTGTTTTGGTGACATTTTGGTGTGTCTCTGGTGAAGGGAGAAATGCTTTGTGGTCTGATTGTGATGAAATGCATGTCTTGACTGGTTTGCAGCTTTGAAGTTGACCTACAGCTACTAGAGAGCTATTGAATAATCAAGACTCGACTTGTTGGAGTCAACGGCCTATTTTTGGTGTAGATACACCGGCGCTACGGGTACCAATTTAAGAGGTATGTAGCTTGCTATTGGGGACAGGTTGAGTGCAATCATGTCCTAATTTTATCAGTGCTTTGTGATTCATTAGACAAACTGCACTGATGCATGGAATTTGTTTCTGAACTTATCTGACTGTCGTATATGGTTGGTGACTGCCCCCTTTGTTTGTTTCCTGGTTTAGGAAGCGTGTGAGAACCTCTTAATTGTGACCTTGGATTGCATGGTGGAAAACTTAAAATTGAAATATTCCCCTGAAGAAAGTTCATGCATCTGAGCAACTAAGAACTGAGTCATTATACTCAGGGTTTGGAAAATTGTTAAATCCATTTATTGTGGTCTTCTGTAATTCTTTTTGTTGTTGTATGTGGATATATGGATGTGTATTTTTGTGATTTGTATTGTTTTTTATAACCATGCTGTGTGAGGTTGGGTTTGACTCATACCAAACACTTTTATAAGTGTTATTATGCTTGTGAATTAATGATTAAAAACTAAAAAAAAACTTAAAAAAAACATTTTATAACAGAAATAACAAGTATCAGGTCTATTGTTTCAGGACTGAAGGTACCAGTAATGTGGGGCACATTCCAGCATATATGCACAAGATCAGAAAAATGTTATATGGTGTAATGATCTCCTTTACATATTAATATATTTGGGTCATCCCCTGACCGTGTGAGAACGTTTGAATAGGGGATTGTTGTGCCTTATATAAAGTGGTGTTTTTGTACAGTTACAGTACTGGCATTATTCGACAAAGCCAGAAAAGGTTTGTTCCTGCAGTGTCTGGTACTGCATGGCTGGCAGTACTGGCTTTGGCATTATTGGGCAAAACAGTGCTCAATGTGTTTTTACAGTTGCAATACTGGCATTATTGGGAAAAGCCAAAGCAAGTGTGTTCTTGCAGTGGCTGGTAGTACTGCATTATTGGCCAAAGCCCTCATGGGTGTGTGATTAGGCTGTCTGACAGTAGTTGACTTATTGGACAAAGAGGTCATAGGAAGTTTCTTCTTACACCGAAAATTTTGGCATATATTGTGGGTGCTTGCATCCTAGCAAATGTGTACTAAACATTGCTCCTGTGTACTATTTGTGGGATGTCTTAACCCACTAATCCAAGCCCTGCATTTCTGGGAGCAGAAACATCATAATGGCCGCTGGAAAGCATGCTGCTTGCCAGAAATCACCAGAAAGTGCGCAGTGAAAACCTGAAAAATAGGCCACCATCTACTTATGCCTAGGTCAGTGAGCACAGGAGATCACTGCCAAAACCCACCATTGGGCTACCCACAAAGTAGCCTGAAATCACTTGAAAAAGCGATGCTGATTGCCAAAAGAAACACAGAGCTGCTTTAAAAATCCGTTTTATTTGGTGTCAAATCTGCAAAAATCATGGCTCACAAACCACCCAAAAAGATCCAACCTCCTTGTTGGGTGGTCAACATCATTCTACTGCAAGAATGTACATAAATATAAGGTCCGCAGAAGTATGTGTGATCTGAACAAAGACCACTTTTGAGGATTGCTTGCTGGAAGAAATCTGTCAAAAATGGGTGTAATACCATTACTCCCCTCTACCAGAAGCCGGCGTTTTAAAGCTATTTTGTGTAAAGTTACATTGAACCCAAACTATGCCAAAGAAAGACTTGCTATCAGAAGCCTAAGAGGTGGATACCATTTAAAACTATATTCTGAAAAGGCTTGAAGCAAGAAATTGTTTAATGTATGTTTTAAAAATGTGGGTTATAATATAAGAAAAGACAATTTGTAGACATTAGGTTAAGAGTTAAAAGTTTCCCACACTGTGTTCAAACGAATTCCACACCTTCTCCCTGGACGAAAGGATTCACTCCTTTAGTGAATTAAAAGCATTTTAGCATATTTTCCCTTTCATTGGAATCACATTCAAAAGCATTTTTGCCTGTTTTAAATCATACCTGTTCTCTCTAAGCTTGCTGGGGGAACTGGGATTGAACTGCATTGTTGATCAATATTCCTGAAACCTGTGTGCCCTCATTTCCATCTCTTCATATTGCACAGTGGGGGAGTGAGTAATAACAGGGGAAAAAGTGATATTATTATCTTTTGATTGAACTCATATAAAGTTTATTTCTGTGTTGCATTCTTTCCCATCATTGCATTTCCTTGAACCATATAAAGTATTCTCTGCTATCTTATCCTTTCTATTCCTACTCCTAACTGATTAAAGAGATTGACGATATTGTAATATTACCCATTGCTGCTCACTGTACATATTCATACGTGTGCTATTCAGATATTATTCTATTCATAAAAGTGTTGTTCAATTCTTCAAATAAACCTTTTAATTTGCAAAACAAACCTACTTCTTGCCTCAGTGAGGTCAGGGCGATTCAAAGAGAGGGGCGTTATATAAGGGTTCATCATCCAGATTTAAAGAACTTTGACATAAAAATATATAAATAAGGGCTTCCATTGGGCATCCCATACTAAGCATTGACTTGGTTGGAGTGCTGGATTGAAGTCACTTACAGATTCCAGACCTGGCATGTAGTGGATTCTTTCATGGGTTACCATACATGTACACGTAGCAGCTTTTTACAACATTTCTCATTTCAAGTGTACATAAAATGTACCATTTCAACCAATTATTTTAAACACATTTGTGCGAGAACCACTCCACCTGTCATCTGAGCACTGAGGGTTTCTCGGAACTGTAGGCGGATCTCCAGGCAGTAACATGCATAGCTCCTGGAAGACAGAAGTGGGAGAGAGTATTATGTACATTACAATAAGTGTTTAGCCTTGAAGAGAGATTCATATCCGAAATGCATTGGCTACAGGACACTTAGTCAAATTGTGCACTGTCTGTAATGAAGCAATAAAATGACTGAGTCATAAAAAAGCAATGACTATGGGAGATTTGATGCCATTCATTATTAACAATACAGTATTGAAATATTTTGAACTTTCACATGAAGTCTTATTCAACCTGTTTGCAGGGAACAGAGAGAGCGCTTGATAGGTTCAGGGGCAAATCTAAATCTTTGTTGTTGAATATTGATATACTTGTGACAAGTTTTTTTTTTTTTTACCAAGGTGCTCCATAAACACTATCTATGTATCATAGCATTTTCTAGTAGCTTAGACATTGAAGTATTTTGGCAACCGATTGGTGCCCAACCTCCTCCGATTTTCACAAGGACCACTCCATCACCCAAATCCCTATTGGTTGTTTTGCGCTCCCTCACTTTTATGAGTCGACCATGCACATTCTTGGGAAATAGGGGAATAGGGACAATGTGTTCTCTGAATCAAAAATAATCTGCCCTTTCTTTCACCTAAAAGTAAAGTTTACAAAAATAAGAAGTGCCTGCCCTTTTCCTGCAAGCTCAGGACTTGTATGAAACTTTTCCAAAAGATGTTTTATTGTAACCCCAGATGGTGAAGCAATGGAAGCAGGGAAAGGATGGGCTGTCTTAGCCTGGACCTCACCAAAGATGTTTAAAGAATTATAATTCACAGACTTTGAGCACTTCTACAGAATGTTTGTACAGCATCATTGTATATGACAACTCCTACAGAAAATATAGTAGATAGACTGTGGACCACTTGTGTGGAATCTGATGTCACAACCTCTTAGGCTGTATTCACATAAGCACCAGTGTTATGGAATCCTAATTCGCGTTTGTCCGTCATTGTCGAGCTAGCTGATCACACACTACATGCATGCTGTCCCAAAATAGAAGAGGGCTGGCCATGCTTATTCCGTGGCTCATAACTACTGATCCTTTCTTTTTTTTAAAACTTCTTTTTATTAGTGGTCACATCAGATACAACAGCGCCATTTCCACATCATATTCAACACATCATATAAGGATACATCTCGTAATCACAGTAATATGATACAAGTTACATAGAGGTTTTGTCATCAGAAAGCATTTCACACAAATACACACTGAGGGGCCCAGATGTCCTTTGGTCGATTTGTACTGGGCTGGGTCAATATCAACACAATTGAGCAAGGTCACGTGGATCCAACTAGAGATTGGACCCTCTCACTCCTGAATTTCAATAAAGTCAACTTTGATTTGATTGAACAATACTGCAATTCTTATTTAATTTATGTGCAGCAGGTGTGATGATACACATGAACATTAAGACAAAGGATATATAACATAAAAGGTACATGGTAGAGTACATGAGTAGCAATATCCAAATCAGTGATATTTGCTATACAAATTTAAGCAATTCCATTCTCTATGTATCCTAGTGGGGCTCACATGAGAACTGGATGCTGTAATTGCACAATCAAATGCACATATATGTGAAACAATGAAAGGTTGAAGGACAACACAAAAACAAGTCAACACAACAGTGTTTCGGCCATTTAGCTAGACTTGAGAAGCTGTGGTTTAGTAGGCTTTCATCAGGACGGGTACATTCATTAGGGTGAAGAATCGTATGTGATCTGTCGGGATAAATAGACAGAAAAATGTATCAGGAGTAAGTATAGAGCAAGTCTAACAAGTTGAAGAGCAATAAATGCAAAGGAAGCACCATGTTCTCACGGGAGAGTCATGGAGATTACGGTGCTTATTGTAATCATAAGGCACGTTGGCGTGTGTCATCTATGTGTCTGGGTACACCGATGTCGGCAGATAAATAGTTCTTCTGAGAAGGTGTCATACCTGGGGATGATGACCATGCACGTGTAAGTTACAGGACTTTCAGCTTTGCTAAGTGAGCTCATAATACACAGTAAATAGGTGTAATATAGGTGGAATATTCTTACCAGTCAAAAGCCTGCATGTGGGATAGATCCACAGGAGAGGGCACATTATTGCGTCGAGGTGTGCACTTTGATAATTATTCCAGTGGGCCTCTGTGGAAAGAAGTAATCATCAGAAAGCATCAGTAGCAAGTGAGAAATGCTCACACTGAAGAGATTAATCCGGTGGTAATGACTACAGAAGGGGCTGCGGATACCAAATATCTAGCAAAGAGGCACTATTGTGGAGATGAAAAGCTGTGTCTGTGAGAATCAACGTGGCTTGCAGGCTTGATCGTGTGCACGCAAGTAACTAGATGGACCACTGAGTGATTGAATGGCTATCTGGCCCATATATCAATTGTGTGGATAAGTTAGTCCAACGAGTGAGCCATGCCTACAGCCGATAGTGAGAAGACATGCTGTTCTGTGAATGTGAGTGTACGCAGAATAATATGTGCGCGCAAAGGCGTATTAATACAAAAGAAAAGAAAAAAGGCACGCTGGCGTCCGGAGTGAGTGGTCATGTAAACATTCAGGAAAATACCTTGTGTGGTCCGTGAATGGTGCAGATCCGCTGAACTGCAAAAAACGGACAGTCAGAGTGCCATCTCTGGGGTCGCTGGCTGGCGTTCGGTTTCTATGGAAACCGTGATATTTATGCATTCCGCCATCTTGAAAAAATAGTAGGCTGCAGTAGTGCCAGGGGGCCCGCTGCAGGAAAATAACTCTAAATATATCAGAAATGTTGACGGGAGAGAGGCTCCTATTTCTGTAAATAAAAAATTAATTAAAGAGATTTGGACAATAATGCTTACTCACGTTGCCATGGTGACGGGAGATGCGGTCAGGCGTTGCCCTAGTGTTGTTTAGATATGAACACTCGACCGTGACTGCCTGTAAAAACTGATGGTGAATCAGTATGGGAGAGAATGCTAATCATAATCGAGTGTGTGCGCTAGTACGCGAAAAGGCTGATAGTGTCCCCTAGTCAACCAAAAGCGCATGTGGCTTGACAGGGCAATGCACCGCACTGCATATGTAAGCAATATTGTGTTGCTCTGCAGGCGGGTGAGTAAAGTCATGACTGGTGTTGCGCAAGTCATGGTTTACGTGGTTTGGACAGTAGCCAGTAGTAGATAGTATAGTTACACATGGACAGGTGTCAAATTAGGTAACTACAAAGTAGAAGATCTTTCAATATCACAAATCAATAATCTTTCCGGAGTCTTACCGACCTCAGTTTGGGTTGGGCTGGATCAAGACTTATTGCTCCTCACATTCGTTAACATAAGTCAGCTCACGAATGAAAGTGTTTATGTTTGGCGGGGTGGGACTTTTCCAATCTTGTAGAATACATTTTTTTGCCTTCCGCACAGGAGACATTGAATAACCTTCTACTTTTTTCGGGGCATTTACCGATGTCCCCAAATACATATTTTTGAGGCATTAAAGCAGGGGGTATCTGTGCAATTTCTTCCAACATTCCAGCCACCATTCCCCAGAACCCTGCCACAGCTGGGCATTCCCAGTATATATGAAAGGATCCCTCCTGTGGAAAACCACATTTGGGGCAGTCTCCTGAGCAGTCTGCTGTAAATTTGGCTGCCTTAGCCAGTGTATAATGTAGCCTGTTTAGGATTTTAAACTGGATCATACGCAGACCGGCATTCAGTGACACATTTTTTGTAAGCGCACAGTATTTACCCCATTTCTCCTCAGCTATAGGCATTTGTATGTCTGACTCCCATTTATCTTTCAGCCGGTTTGTCTGAGAGTGTGAGTCTTCACCGATAAATACAACTTGGAAATCCCCAGACCCCCTCTTGTTGTAACCAATTGTAGACATGGGTGTTGGGGGGTTCATCAGCGAAGAGCGGCCACCGCTCCTGAAATGCAGATCTCATCCGATAGTACTGAAGTGTTTTAAGTGGCCCCCCACCCACCGCACCCGCAAAGTCTTCCAAAGTCACAAACTTCCTATTTGGGAGCATATCCCCCATCTTCATTTCTCCATTGGGGTCCCAGGTTTCCTGCAAGTCTACATCGAATGTCGGGGGGATGTCCGGGAAATTCCAGAGGGGAACCTCCGAGTTGTAACGTGTCTCTAATTTCAGCCTCTTGTATATCGTACCCAAGCCCCAACCGTACAGCTCTCTGGATCATATTCGCATGTCTCTTTATGTTGTGTGTTGAAATTAACCGATTGTATGTCTGTGGGAGATGTGGTGTGTTTCTCTATCCATGTATGCAGTGATCTACCTGATTCATCGTACCAATATTTTGCAAATTGTGCTTTAGCAACCAAATAATAGAGCTCAAAATCTGGTGCGGCAATGCCTCCAGTGCAGTACGGCTCTGTCATCTTTTCCCATCATATTCTAGCCGTTTTCCCATTCCAGAGAAACGTTACTACCATGGATCGGAGTTAGCGAAAAAGCCCTTGCCAGGCCATATGGGCACATTCACGAAGAAGTATAGTAATTTGGAGAGAGCGATCATTTTGAGAATTGCGATCCTGCCGTACAGGGAGATGGGAAGGCACCCCCACATCTGGAATTTGGTATTACGTAATTGTAATGCATGTTTATGATTGTCAGAGTACAAAGTGTGTCTGTTCCTAGAAACCAGAACTCCCAGATATCTAATATGCTGCTCTGACCACTTGAGTCCACACGTCATAGCTGGACATTTAGTAGCAGGGGTAAGCAGAAATATTTCCGACTTAGCATTATTTATGGTGTACCCAGAGTATTCAGAAAATTCGTGTATATCTGCCATTATGGGTGCAATGTTTTTTTCCACCTCTCGAATATATAACAGTGCATCGTCCGCATATAACGAAATTAATTGGGTGGAACCTTTCATTTTTATCCCCTTATCCCCATTTCTCAATCTGACGGCCACTGCCATAGGTTCTATGGTTAAAGCAAATAATATGGTGAGAATGAGCAGCCCTGCCTAGTGCCCCCACCCATTTGGAAGAATTCGGAAATTGTCCGGTTAGTTAACACTCTGGCCCCAGGGTCAGCATACAGCAGCCGAACATATCTGACAAAGTTAGGTCCTATTCCAAATGTTTCCAGTACTGAAAGACGGCAGCAGAATCCGAACGGGCAGGACATTGTTCACTTAGTGATAAGACCAAAGAACGTATTCTACCACAGAGTGAGAACCTTTATACCAACACCATTGATCTTATACATAAATTTGAACACAATTGTTCTATACCACAATCCTCCTGAAGAACCGCCGCACATCAGCGACCGGGAAACACGTGTCGAGGAATCATATTGTTTTCGCTTCTTCAAACCACCATCCTCCAAGAGGTACCATATTGCTTCCATTCTGTTAAACCACAACCTTTCAAGTGGAACTACACTGTTTCAACCAGGACTCATACTACATCACTTAGTGGATATAACTAAGGACACTAAAACTTGGAAATTTAATTGGATTGAGGAACCATATAGCTTCGTTCTGCCAAAACCACAACCTTCTGAGCCTCAATCACTCTTAAAATACATCTTGCTGAAACCAGAACTTTTTATTTCAATATCTAGTGAACACAACTAAGGATATTACAATTTGAAATTTAATTGGACCATAACATCGCATCAGTGAACTCAGTGACGATAACTGAGCACACTTCAAGTTTCAGCCAACGAGCACATTTCTTTTCAAAGTCTTTACGCCAGTAACTTTTTGGTACCAGGATCTTTACCTCAATATTTAATACTTAGTGTATTCAACTAAGGACATCACAATTTGAAAACTAACTGGATTTTGCCCAAGCACCAGTACAAAAAATTACTTTTTTGATTTTGTTTCTACATCTAGATTTGCCCATTCCCTCTATGCTTAAATTCAATGACTTGCAAATAAAAAATCTTTTTGTTGTAATTCATCATTAGTGTCATTATTCTATTTTGAGAAGCGCGACAGGAGGGCTTTTTCCCTTTTCAGTACTGAAAGGAGGTAGACCCATGAAACTGATTTGAATGCCTTTTCGGCATCCAGGGATACAGCGACTGCGCATCTATCCAGATCTATCTGTGCCATTATACCAAATAACCTATGCAGATTTAAGGCAGTGGACCTTTTGGGGATAAACCCAAATTGGTCCGGGTGGAACAAAGTAGGTACAATGGGTAGCATCCAGTTCGCCAGTACCTTTGCGAATATCTCACCATCTTGATTGATGAGCGAAAGGGGTCTGTAAGATGACATGTCCTGCGGCAGACGTCGGGGCTTAGGCAATACAGTTATTATAGCCTCTCTCATTGTCGGGGGCAGCATGTTTGTCTCTAGGGCTTCCGCCTATGTTTTTAACAATACAGGAATTAGTTCCGTTCGGAACACCTTATAGAATTCGGCACCCAGTTTGTCCGATCCCGGTGCCTTACCTGACGAAAGCTCCTTAATTGCTTCAGTAATTTCCTCAGCAGTGATAGGCTGGTCAAACGCCCATCTATCCTCGGCTGGGAGCTTCGGGAGATCAAGTGCCGCTAAGTAGGTCTTTATTTCAGTGCAGGGCTTTTCATCTCTGTTTGCATAGAGTTCCTGATAAAATTTAACAAATTCGCCATTTATACCCTCTTCACTCGTGACCACCTCGTCCTGTGCGGTTCGAATACTGGCGATAGGGTTGTGTTGCCTTTCGTGTCTTATCAAGTTGGCTAATGATTTCCCAGCCTTGTTCGCCTCCCCATACTTGCATGCCCGAGTAGGGGCCGCTATATACCGTATCTCTCTGATAGCCAGACTGTCAAAGTCTCTGAGTAGTTTGTGTATTTCAGCAAGAGTGTCCTTGTTGTCTGTTCACGGCTGTAAGTTTCTATTAAGGTGTTTAATTCGTTCTCCACCCCCCCAAGCTCCCGCCACACACATTTCAGGAGACCCGTGGACTTCGATATCAGGACTCCTCTGACCCAGACCATGACATTTTCCCAGATTGTGAGAACAGATCAACCGTCCCTATGTTGTCAGCGAAAAAGTCGGCTACCTCACTATGCAAGGATTCAACCACATTTGGATCATTAAGTATCCCACTGGGCATTCTCCATCTCCTTACAGGTCTGGGGATGTTTCGCAGCATAAACTCCAGCAGCACAAGGGAGTGATCAGATTATGTACGGGGCACGATTTTGCAATTCTTCAATGCATCCGACATATTTGAGGATAGGAACCAATAGTCTATACATGACTCAGAATCATGCACCAAGGAGTAATATGGGTACCGCATAATGTCAGGGTGCAGCTCACGCCATGCATCTATTAATGATAGTTGTGGAAGGAGTTGGCCAAGTGTTAGTGCTGTTTTGGTGTGCGCCCTTACGGTAGTTGTGGACCCACCTAGTGCGGGGTCAAGAGCCACGTTGAAGTATACCCCCCATATTATAATGGACGTATCCAGTGAATTTAGAGTCTCAAATACATTCAGTTAAAAGCATGGGTCATCAATATTGGGACCATAGGTATTAACTAATGTTACTTGTTTACCTGCTATTTCCCCCCAGACCAACACATCTATCTTGTGTCCCTTGGTCTGAAACCCTAGCAAGGGGTGTATGATTGTGATTACTCCTCCGGACTGGGAGGAATATTCTGTGTAATACCTTAGTTTGCCCCATTTGGGCAGTATGTTCATGTTGACTGACCCTTGTGCATGTGTTTCTTGTAGCATCAAAATCTGAGGGCCATGCCTGGTGACGTAGTTCCCGACTTTTCTAGCCTACATCGGATTGTTTAACCCACAGACATTCCATGACAATAAGTTTATCTTTAGCCCCCACTGATGCTTCATGTATGTGTATTGTGACAAACTCTTGTTTCCAATAGTTCTTGCACTTGTATGATGAGAGTAGCACCAGCGTCTGAGAGACCACAATTGTACTAAACTTCGAACATGCATTTCCCCCAACTTTCCACCAGAACCCAAACTCATCCAGTGGATATTAACAAACCATACCCTTCTCCACCCGATAACCCTCTCCCCATCCACATCATCTACCCCAACTTGATGATGGTCCCTTTTAAGCTGTGGGAGCTCTCCTGAAGGTGCCACGTTGTCATCACACGGCCACCAGATCGGGCTCATGATCCGTCATCAATAATACATGGAGCCCTCAGCGGGAGCCGAGCAACATTCTAAACAAAAGAAAGGATATCAATGCATTCCTTGGTAAATCAGCAGGATCTCATCTCTCCCCCGCTGGTGAGGGTCTGCCATTCTGTTCCAGATGATGTTTCATGGGGGGCAAGGGTATAGAGGCCTCAACATAGGCTAAGGCAGGGCCGGGGTTTAAAAAAAATACGCCCTCCCCACATGCTGAATTCTCATCTTGGCTGGGAAATATTCATGCGTATGGGACTTGTCGTGCTCTCAGAAGCCGCTTGACTGGTTCGTATGATCTTCAACTGGCCTGCACTCCCGCAACAAAATCCGGGTAGATATGAATATGACTTTCCTCGTACTGTAGTGTTCCTAGTTCTCTTGTCATTCTGAGGATTGTATCCCTGTCTCTATAATTGAGGAGGCGTGTGATGATCATGCGTGGCGGAGCACCAGGCTGCAGCACAGGAGCCAAGGTGCAGTGCGCCCGCTCGACCAGGAAATGGTCCGAGAAGGAGTCTGCTCCAAAGAGAGTTTTAAGAAGGGATTCCACCTGCTGCTCCATTGCGCCCTTGCCAAATTTTTCAGATACACCCACAATCCGAACGTTGTTCCTCCGGGACCGCGATTTGAGTTCCTCACATTTGTTCTGCATCCTAGACAGGCCTTCTCTAAGCTGAGCTATGTCCCGGTCATGCTGGGTGATGGTATCTTCATTGACACCAATCCTGTTCTCTGCCTCAGCAATTTGCAAGCTTTCCTTGTCTACCCTTGCTTTCAGTGACCCGATGGTAGTAACAATGTCATCCAGCTTGACATTGATAGCCAGGAAGCCATTTTGTACTATGGCCGTCAATCGTTCTACTCTGTCGCCACCATCTATGTCTGAGTTGGAGCTGGATGCAGCTGATGACTCCTGCTCAGGGTTTGGTGCCTGACTGTTGATGAACAAGTCCATCGGTCCTTTCTTCTTAGTACCTGTCCCCTCCAACATTTTTTCTTGCTTCCGTGTGTTTCCCATATCAGCTACCGCAGTAGACAAAACCACCAAGACTTGCCTGGGAGAGTTAGTGTCACTGAGTCAGAGGTTTCGGTTAATTAAATTTCAGTTACACTCAGAGGTTCCCCAATTGTTAGTGGGCCAGTTAGAAATGCTGGGGCACAGCAGGATGATTCCAGCCTAGAGGGGGTCACATAAACCCAAGGCCTCCCCCCCTGCGACCCTCCAGGGACAGTGTGGGTTCAGCCTAACAAATGGGTCATTCAGGAACCAGGATTGTTAAAGACCAGCCCGCAGCTCTTGATCTAACGTAATGTCACCAGCCACGGTGCCACAGGAGCGCAGCACCGCAAGTGCCAGCCAGCAGCATCCATGTTTGGTACAGTTCAGCAGGGCAGCTCAGTCCTGGCACCACAGAGAGAATGAGTCACCAATTAGAGGCGAGTCCAGTCCCTGTATACGCTATGTCGTTAGCGCAAGTGGACTGTGTTCTCCCACGTGTTAACGTGCCGATTGCTCAATGTCTTAACTTGTATGTAGCACAGCTTAATAGGATTGTATCATTTCCACCAAGAATCCAACCAACAGCGTTCACACGTGTCCAGTTCCACACTCAGTGTGCATGTATATTATTGCTTTTGCACCGTGTTATTGGTTGTACACACGTGCCCAAGGATGAATCAATGTCTGTCACACCATGCCGGTCAGAAGGAGAAATTTTCTCGTTCGCCCACTGCTCTGTTTCCACGTGCGCCGGCGGTCGACACAGTACCTCAGAGCATGGATAGGTTTTTATCCACACATTTCCTCCAGCCAATGTTATTTATGTGCTCACCTTCAAAGGGGCGTCAGCCCGCGCCTCACCCCAGCAATTTTCGGGGAGCAATCAGACGCACCGCATCGGCGAAGACTGCCCAGCGCATGCCATTCGCAGCCCCCTCACCTGTTATGTTGCAGCCTTGCTCAGTGACTGTCCGCCGCCTCTGCAATGTGCCACGGAAGCCAGTCCTCTCCCCGCCCAGGGCCAAGTGTCCAGCCTGCCAGGATGTCTCCACTGTCTGCGACACTCCGGTGCACCAACGTAGTTGCTCCCTCCAGCGATTTCCAGTCAGCCGGCACCGAACACAGTGCCAAGACACCAGGCGCCAGACAGGGGTCAGTCCTTGCATACGGATGTGGGTTGGTTCACTCCGTCCATTCGCCCTAAGTCTATCGCCAAACCTGAGCGCAGCACCACTCCGGGCCCTTCCTCTCTATGCTCCAGTAGTATAGAACGTCTGCAACACGAGGCCACAGGTCCCTATTTCTCCAGTGCGGCCAACACCTCCGCCCAGCTGCGGTGAACAGTAGACACGGCGTAACTCCGGGAATATTGCCTCACTGCTGATAGGATTTTAACTGCGTGTGCCCAAGGCTTTGCCTCATACAGTCAGCCGCTCGTTACTGAGTTGGCTCCAAAGCAGGATTTATTACCAGAAGGATGTTAGTCGGGCCGGAGCACTCGTATCAGGCGGCCATTGCAGTTGTGCGCAAAAGGGCCCCCAACTACTGATACTTTCTTTCTTCACAATGACCTGACATCTATCTAGTTGGAAAGAGTGTGCTCCTCCACAAAACTGTAACCAGTCAGAGATTCCACCACAAACACAAAAGACTGGTTCCTTTTTCAACATTTGCTGACTGCGTACCAGGTCAAAGGCAGCACTACCTTTCATTGAAGTATGCCTGTGATCTTCTGTCACTATGTCACCCGGGGCTCATTAAAACTCTTAAAGACTAGAGACCCAGGCTCTACACAAACCATTTTAGAATACTGTAACTGATCAAAATCTTCAGATCACACTCAAGGAAGACCATGTTTCTTCCTATTAATAAACCAATGGAATGATAATTCACTATGTTTTTCCAGAAGAAGAACACCACATATTGGTCTTGTTTTGGCTTTGCCTATTTTGGTGGTCCTGTGGAACGGTGTAACCACTCATTTCATCACACACATACACGTTTCTCAAGAGTATATTTTAATATTGCAAGTTGTTCATTTAGTCACGTTAATTGCACAATGTATTTGCATGGAAAACGTTATAATTGTAAACTAGTTAGCACAAGTACATGGACTACCAAATATATTTATTTCAGGACGAGGAGTTCAGTTTCAATTCCGGTTCTGCAAGGAATTGCATAGGATTCTGGTTACCAGGTTTTTATTTTCTCTATAGGTAACTTCAGATTCAAAGAGACATGGACAAACATAATCACTAATTAAATGCCTCGAACAATACCTACATTTTGCCTTTCCAGTAAACTAGACTGTTAGTAGGTAACTGCATCAGACTACAAGCTTGTACAATGTGAACAGAAATTTCATCTCTCTAAGTTGGCTTTCACATGCGCAAGCCGTGTCACAGCTCTATGTCACCTCTTTGGAGTTCTTGCTTTACATGGGTTACCAGCAGTGGAGGACTGGCAACATTTAGCCTGGGGGGTCCTTTTTACTTTTCTGGGCCAAATTGCAATGACCCAAGCTCAAAGTGCAGCAACTTTCAGAACAAGTAAACTCAATACCAACGTCTCCCACTGCCATACATTCTCAATTTATATAGTAAACATTATTGATATTAATTTCCCTTTATGAAACACATTTTTTCAGTAATGTTTGAGGTTTCTTGGAGACCCAGACTCCTACTTACCAAACAGTAAAAATAATTCACTCGGATAATATAATTGGTAAAATGGGAAAACTTGGATTTGAGTCCAGTTTTCATTGTGTTGCATTTTTACAATTTGTCAGCAGGTTAAACTCCACCCATCCCAAACCATCTTTAGTTTTAGAACAATATAAAGAGGTGGAACCAGAGGATGTGGGTTTGCTCTCAGCGCCAAATATGATCTTGCATTGCAAAAGACCCAGACCTGAATTACTGGCTCCCTAGCCTACAACACAAAAACCATGCCTGCACCCTGTTTACCCATCCCCCACAACATAATACCCTCACCAGTCTTCCTGCATGCTCACCAGTATGCTTACATACATTATTAAATAGAATGACATGGCAGAGTATGAACCCATAAGAGTGAAGCTTTCGCTAGAGATAGTTAAGAATAATAAGGCACATTGATAAAAAGTGATTTTTCAACAGGGTAACATAATGTATATAGTGTGGAAGGCGGAGATTTGAGCCCCGTCTTCTTGCTTCCACAGCTTCCAATTCAGAAAGCAGCGGACACTTCACCTTCTTCTATTCCAGCTTCAATATTAGAAACAAAAATATGATATCTGCAAATTTGTTATTCAAGGGCTAAGCTAGTATACTGTTTAATAAATCTGGTTATCAAAGCACCAATTTATCTACAGAGGGGAATCCTATTCATTCACAGCATCCCCAGGAAAATGCATTTGAGAAACAGACTAAGATCATAATTATAATGAAAACTGACTATAATTGCCGTCTTAGTCTGTACAATTCTGTGTACTTTCAAAGTAATAAGTCACACGTAAAGCAATTTGAACAAATATAAGAGAAGTAGTAATTGAAATATATCTTCATAAAGCAAGTATGCATCACTTACAAACCAGTGATGCTTACAATCCAGTGATGCGTAAGGGAGTCAATCCAGTCTCACAATTGGGTGCAGTGGTATGCAGGTCATACATAGATCTCAGCAATGGTCAACCTGTGGACTACTGTTCCATATGTGTACCTCCATCCCATTTACACAATTGTCCTTACCCATCATCCTCCTATATCCTTCTCGTGCACCACATTCTCAATTCCCCTCTGTTTCTTATAAATAACTTTCAGAACCTGTTTCCCTTTTGCTCCATCCTTTAATTATTATTTCAATTCCTTCCCTTAGCTTGCACAACACAGCTCCTTCCCTTTCCCACATTGCTCAGTCACCAATTCCCTGCCACTCACACCCTTTAATTGCCCATCACACCAAGCCCATTCCTTGACCCTCATCGCCTTCTGTTGTCCTGGCTTACAGTTAGGAAGTAGACCACCCTGATTTGCCTATCAACTTCTGCCAGACACAACAACAAGCCGTGGTCAGAGTCTTGCTGGTAAGTGTGGCTATGAGGTCTGCACTTGGACAATTCAGAGCAAAACACCACAAGGGGATGTGGCTTTTTTTGTGCAACCAAGTTCCAGTTTTTAGGAAAGTCGGCTACATATTTCATCTCACTAAAGCAGAGAGAACTGCAAAGGGAATACACCTTGGACCTGGGGATGGAAAGGGAGCAAGAGCAGCCTGTTCTACTTATGTGGGTTTTCAAATAAGGTGGAGTGTGTGTGAGTGATAAGAATTCTAATCGGCATCACACACCCGGCCAGGACTCTTGTCACTGGCCTAGGTTGAAGCGCACAATTAAAACACTTTGGGCCTCATTATTAGAATCCCGCTAAAAACGGAGTCATTACCGGCATGGTGGTAATAGCGCATCCGTGCACCCTTTACGCCGCTAATAGCAGCTGATGACGAGTGCGCGAGCACGTGTGAACCCCCATGCCGGAAATGGCTGCACCTCCATGCTGCAAAATGTCCTCCAATCCCCCGATAGCACCATCACGGGACCCGCCGATACCGCCTCCGCCAAGGAGCAACCTCTTAATTATGACCCGGTAATAACATCATGCAAACACCGGGTTTGTAATACCGGACCCAGAAGTGACGTCATTGCATCGGAACGGGAAAAGCGCTGGCGGCCATCTTTAAAAACACAATCCATTTCAATCCTCCCAATCTAGCAGTGCTACAGAGTAGAGAGCAGGGCCATACCATCCAGCATGTCCAAGGCTACCTGTAAGACTACCCCTCACCTGCGCAAGAAGCATTTCTCCGACAAGGCGCTCAACATGCTGGCTGATACTCTTGCAGCCCATGCAGATGAGGTGTTTGCAAACAACCTCAAAAAGGAAGTCCAACTAAGAAAAAAAGAAATATGGGAGGAGGTTGCGTGTAAGGTGACAGCGGTTGGCACCACCCCCCGCAGGTCAAAGACTGTAAAAAGCGATGGGATGATCTACGTCTCCGGGTCCATAACATCCTGGCATCCAATCGCAGGGAGGCCAAAGCCACAGGCGGGGGTGCCCACTCACCAGTACAATTGATGCGCTGGGAAGAGAACTGCAGCACCACCATAAATATGGAGTCCATAGAGGGCTTTGGTGAAAAGGAGACGGGTGCAGCGACATCGGGAGATGGAGGTGAGTGACCCTGCAGTAGGCCAAACCATGACATAGTACAACAGATGTGAAATTGAGCCAAGCCAATGCATGGCCTATCATACACACATGTAAAGATCCATTTCCAGATGGAGGCCCAAACCCTGGCACAATGAAATGCTTGCTGCGTGCCAATCCCATTACCAACACAGAAGGACCATTTGCATGTCACATATCACATAAACTGCTATACAAACTGCTATACAATGGTATGCCACCTGGTACACCTCAGTACCGAATGGAGAGGCCACGGCTTATGCCAATATGCCTCCTCCCCTGTGCGACACACCTATAAGAATGCAATGCATGAGAAATGAAATACTGTACAGCACCAACTCATGCATCTTGCATGTGACACCGTCACTGATGCCCTATATCTCTTGTTCCCCCACAGACACTGATGCAGAAAGATAAGGGCAGGACCCTGCCCAAGGGCTCCTACACACTCCAAGTCATCCAGTGCCAGACCAGAGGGCACTGGGACTTCCACCTTCCGAGCAGCACCGGGGGCCAGAGTGCAACCCAACGCAGGCCAGGCCGGCTGAGCAGGAGATCACAGCAGACGACGAGACTGCAAATACAGAGTCAGGAACAATAGCAGAGGGGGAAGCTGCTGGTACCCAGTCCGCTGCCACCAGTTTGGTAGGTGAGGCAGCAGCCACAGCCCGCCTCAGTGACCTGGATGTGCAAGTGGCGGAATACCAGGAAATTTAAGACACCATCCATGTGGAATGTCCACATACACCAAGCCCCCAGTCCACCCGCCACCACTCCACACAGGGCACACCAGCGGCTCTACTGAGGAGTCCACATCTAGCCAGCACCTCAAGGGCAGCCCTGCAATGGTCCACCCAGCCAGAGCACCATCCACCTCCACAACCCAAACTGACATGGGGGCACGCCGACCGGTATACCGTCCTTTGATCGCAGGACTTTTCATTGCAGGGTTTTTTACCGCAAATTTATTTTCGAAAAAAAACTCATTTTTTTTGGGGGGAGGTTAAAAAATGTAAAAAAAATTGTGTGAGGGAATAAAAAAATAAATAAAGTGAACGGGGGTTTGGTGGGGGTAACTCCCCCCAAAAAATAAAAAATTTGATGGGTTTTTTTTCAAAAAAAATTTTGCGGTGAAAAACCCTGCGATAAAAAGTCCCGCGATTAAATAACGTAGAACCACGCCGACCAGGGTAGAGGCCCGCCAGGACTCCATGATTGAAATGGTCCGCCAGTATGTGGCTGAGGGTGAGCAAACACACCAAGAAATAAGAGAGGCAAATGAGGCTACTGTAAATGCCATCAACAGCAACAACCTGCACTGGCAGTGCCACATCCAATCACCTGCACCCTGTCATCCACACCTGCCAGCTCAACTCCCTCAAGCCCTGTGTGGATGATGAAGCGCAGTGCAAGGCACACCGACATGCTGCCCCTAGACTCGAAAAGAGGCTAGAAATAGCCGGTCCACCCACATCGTGTGTGGGATGACAATGGATGAGGGGGTGGTGGGGTTGCTGGTGTTTGGGGGGTGTTGGGGGTGTTTATTGGGGGTGTTAGGGGTGTTCATTGGGGTGTTTATTGGGTGTGTTAGGGGTTTTTGGGAGGGTATGGGGTGTCAGGTGGATTTTGGGGGAGGGCTTGTGAGAGGTGGAGGGATGATGCACTCTATTGTTATTTTTTTCTAATACACCCGTTGTGTGCAAATTCATTTCATGACTGGACATTGCTAATTTCGTGTGTGTTTAATCAATTCATGACAGCGCACAGTGCCCAACTCCCCACACACCCTGTGTCCATGTCCACACAATCTCAGTGCCCAGTGTAGTACTTACACATAACCATCAACGTCCCTGTGGTTCAGAAATAATCGTCAATCAGTGATTGGTGCACAGCACGGCCATCTTGCACATCACGAACTGCCAGGGGTGCTGCTTCTCCCCCATCATCATCCTCATCATCCTCACCCGGTGCATGCCGGTCAATGTCAGGTGCCAGTAGTACGTTTCTCTGGATGCACATGTTGTTCAGCATTACACACACCATGGTGATCTTTGCCACCTTCTCAGGCCCATAAAGGAGTGCTCCACCAGACCTGCTGAGGCGGCGGAACCGTGCCTTCAACAGGCCAAAGGTCTGCTCAATCACAACACGGGTACGGGTATGAACCTTATTGAACTCCTCTTCGTGCCTGTTCTGCGGGTTCCGTGCAGGGTTAAGTAGCCACGGCCTCAAGGGATAGCCACCATTACCTGCATGGTAGCACAATGAGGTATGTGTGAGTCAAAATGTTACCTGACACCTTTAGGAATCACTGCCATGGCTGCAGCAATTTGGTATCAACATGCACATGGTGGCCTGCTTGTGCATCTGGCATGTTGTCATTGCTGTGCAGCATTGGTCCTATGCATGGCATTGATGTGTCATGTGCAGGTTGGGATATTCAGGAGAATGGTGTATAGCTGTAAGTACATTGTCCTCTCACCGCCCATTCTCACCCAGGTGGATTATGCACCCCCCCAATCTCACCCAGGTGGAGTGTGCATCCGCCCCCAATCTCACCCAAGTGGAGTATGCATCCCCCCCAATCTCACCCAGGTGGAGTATGCATCCCCCCATCTAACCCAGGTGGAGTATGCATACCCCCCAAAAGGTTACTGTCACACCGCTAGTAAAAAAACCTACCCTTGACCCTCGCAACCCTAACAACTTAAGACCCATCACAAACTGTAATTTTACACTTAAAGTACTAGACAAAATAGCAACAGTGCAACTCCAAGAATATGTGGAAAGCCATGAGATCTTACAGCCTCAACAATCTGGCTTTAGAGCAGCTCACAGCACTGAAACCGCCATGCTGGACTTACAGTCCAAAATGCTGGAAATGATGGACCAGGGAAAGGCTGGCTTACTGATCTTGTTAGATCTGAGCGCCGCCTTCGACCTGCTTGACCACCAGCTCTTGCAACAAGTACTGGAGAAGGTCGCTAATTGTTCCAAGGAATCCTTAAACTGGTTAGCATCCTTCTTAGAAAACAGAATATCCAGAGTGAACTAGGGCGACAAATTCTCCTCTGAATTTAATATCTTTTGCGGGGTACCACAGTGAGCTAGTCTATCCCCTTTGCTCTTCAATCTGTACATCCGGTTCCTATGCGAGCTACTACAACAACTCCAGATATTCTTCACCAACTATGCTGACGATACGCAGCTGGTCCTGGAACTGAGTGGGGATTACGCTAAAGATAGTACGACTCTAAATACACTTTACGGAAACATCGAAGACTGGATGGACAATAACTGGATATGCCTGAACGGAAACAAAACTGAATTCATGGTATTCGGCTCCACCCAGGCGCGTGCCAAACTCTCCGCGGAATATCAGGCTTTCCAAATCAAAGAAACCCTTATTCCAGTGACAGACAAGGTTAAAACATTAGACATGACGCTGGAAGCATCCCTCAATTCTGATGCCCAGGCTACATGTGTTAGTAAAAATTGTAACTATTACATCCGGTTACTTAAAGCCATCAGACCACTATTGAGTGAGAAAAACTGTGCCACAATAGCAAGAGCGACCGTCATGTCACGCTTGGACTACGGTAACGCTCTCCTGGTAGGAGCCAGTAAGCAAAGCATCCAAAAATTCCAACTGGTCGAAAACAACGCAATCAGAATGGTCAAAAAGAAAGCAAGAAGTGAACACATAAGTGAAGCTAGACGAGACCTTCATTGGCTGAGAATAGAGGACCGTATATAATTTAAGTCTATGTGCCTTACTCACAAGTGCTTATATGGCAAGGCACCAGCCCTCTTGAAGTCCAAACATACGCTTTACCACCCACGCAGGGCATTAAGATCAGAAGCAAATGGACTCATAACACCCCTGAAATTCAAGAAAGAACTCGGTTTGGGCAGAGCTTTCCCCAACCGAGCAGCCTCCAACTGGAAAAAATTGCCAAAGCACCTTAGATTGGAGTCCAATCTTCTGGTCTTCCGCAAAAAACTCAAAACAGAGCTCTTCAAGTAACCCCCCGCCTTGGCCCCACAGAATCAGTTATCTGATATATATATGTCTCCGTCCCATCGCCTCACTCTGGCTCCTTCTTGAGCTTTGTATATGTCTAATTATAATAACCCCGATGCCTGCGGGCGGCTGGCGCTATATAAATAAATAAATAAATAAATAAATAAATAAATAAATAAATAAGTAAATAAATACATAAATAAATAAATAAAATAAATAGATCTCACAACCCCAGTGCAGGGCCATGGCCTAGTCAGGCAACTTACCAAGCAGCCAGTCACGTCGTCCAGCATGTCGGTCCATGTAGCGGGGTAGCGTGGAGTTCTACAGCACCATGGCATCATGTGCAGATCCGGGAATCCTGGCGCAACAATGTGTGAGGATTTTGCTGGAGTCACATACCATCTGCACATTGATGGAGAGGTATTGCTTGTGATTGCGGTACACTACCCCATTGGCATGTGGTGCCACCAATTCTACATGGGAGCAGTCAAGGCCACCAACACAATTGGGCATGCCTGCCAGTGCATGAAAGCCTACTTTAGTGTCAGCGAGCTCCTGGATAGTCTGTGGTAGGGATATGTGGATGCTTGCATGCTTCAGGAGGGCATCAAGCACCTGGGTCAGCATGCGTTAAAAGAGTGGTTGTGATATGCCATGCAGCTGGCCCACTGTGTGCTGGTAGGTGCATGCGGCCAGGAAGTGGAGCACAGACACCACCATCAGTAGAGGGGGGATGGTTGTGCGGATTTCTATCAGGCTGACAATGTCGTTGTGTATCATGTCCACTGTAATGGTGATGGTGTCCCGGTCCAAACGGTACAGGGTGCAGATCTGCATGGGGGTTAGGTTAAATGAACTGGCTCTGAGGTGAAGTATTGGTGGCTGCCTACATGGTACCACTGGCTGCACTGGTGGGACCTGGTCGGCCTGTCTCACACTTCTTCTCCTCCTGCGTCTCCTCTGTGTTGCCTGGTGTTGTTGTTGTTGTAGTTGTTGTTGTTGCTGCTGGTGTAGCAGTGGAGGCATGTCCTCCAGCCCCAGGATTATTACAGCTAGTGGGATCATTTTGGTGTTAGAAGGGGTGTGATGTGTGGGTGTGCTCCTTTTGTGCTGGACAGGCTCCATTGGCTCCAGCTGTGGTCATTGTGTGCACCTGTGGCAGTTGGCTATACTGCAGGTTGCTATTTATGGGTGGCCCGTGATGCCTGTGATACCGCCATCATGCAGGCCCTATTTACTGCCTTTGGGATGCCGGTAAGTGTATGCCTGCATGACTTGTGATGTCCTCCTGTTAGCGGCATCCCGGTATTTCTGCTGCAAAAGGGTGCGTTTATGGGCGCATGCCGGTAAGAAGGGGCACGGTACGGGCGGAGTGGCATTAACGGGTTGTAGGCTCGTAATGGCCCGGACCAGTAAATGATGCAGGTAATACCATTCCGTCTTCCTTTTTTCATTACTTCCATGCTCGTAATGAGGCCCTTTTACTTTATTTCCTAAGAATTCAAATTGAAATGGCACCCAACCCATCTCACATCCCCTTTTACAAATACCTTCGGTCACAATGGACCATGAACCAGGCCGGTGGGTGGTAATACATTATTTATTTATTTAAGTTCAAATAAAATCACACAAATGTAATATTGGGCAACAATCACCAATGGGGTCATAATTACAAAGTAAATTGATGAAATACACTTAGTTTGACCTTCTAATATAACATACACAAAGCACAAATGAATGAGAGCAATATTACTTTTTGGGTAGATAGCACCCCAGTTAAGATTTCCCCCTGAAATACTCCCTCAAACCCCTAGTAACTGATTGGTCAGAGTTTACTGTTACCGCATTCATGTCAGCCGGTTGGACTTTAGGGATATGACATCCGTTTTATGGGGTGTGCTTACAAGGCCCATGGTCCTCCCCAGTTCTTTTAGCCAGAATCAGTTATGACATAAATTGCACATTTTTACAGTTATAGCACTTTTTAAAATCACATAGGCAGATTCCATATTTTACACTGTGTCATCCCAATTCCCACATTTGTACAATATTGTTTCGCCGTTCTAATAATCTTTCGCCATTTCTAGTGGAAACTGCTTCACCTAAAATTCTACTATTTTAGATATGTGTACCTATTATCCCAAAGAATGTTTGCATTAAATTTCAAAGTTATACCATGTATACTTTTCCCATGATTTACATTTTTCTGCCATTTGCATCCCCACATGCCAGGGAAAGCTACAATGTCTTGTTTTAATGCCACCAAAATTACATTTAAACTGTTAAACTGTTGTATTACTGTGTTTTCTGGTTGCAAAAATAAAAGTCTTAAAGTTTATTAATTTAGAACAGTCTTTTGCCCCAAATGGGCCAGCATTGTCTTCCAAATAAGGGCATACTTCCCAAACCCCAGCTAAATGTCAGGCTTCAGCCAGCCTGAATCTGATGTTGCTCTGGAGTTGCCTTTGAAGCTCCCCAGTTTGAGTTGAGGGGAGGTGCTGCTAAAAAGTCACACCTATGTGTCCCCGAAATCCATTGTACCAGGCTGGAGCACTGCCACAGAGTCTGACAAGGGTGCAAGATCCACCACCCTTGCCTATTCATATGCCCCGGGGGCTGGTCCACTTGAAGGGAGGCAGATCCTGTTCCCAGGAAGCAAAGTCCTTTGAAGCCAGGCCAGAAAAAAACCTGTTCTGTGGCTTCAGCAATTTTCTTTTTTCTGAACCAGAAAGCAACACTGATGGAATTAAAAATCCTACATATATTGTAAAACAGCCCCACCTGACCTTTCTATGCAAGGACCGGGCCTTAATTCAACAATTTACTTTTAAACAGACATGTCCTTGTTTGCGAAAAAAACACCATTTTACATGCGGTTAATTTTCCTTGGCTGTCACTTTACAATGCAGTTTTCTCTTACATCTAGATTCTAAATATTATTTGTAACCCTAGTCAATTTCTCACACACAGAAATCTGTTTAAGCAAAGGTTCACTGAAACTGACATAAGCACAGAGAGATAGGGCTTCTTGTGAAGAGTTTAGCTGTGATATTTTGTTATAAAAAGTCAAGCATTTTTCTGTATGGCTTGGAGTAAAGTTCTTTGTTATTTCACAGATGTTACCTGACAGAGCCTGTCATTCAGTGAGAAATTCCCCCTTTTGTTGGAGCACAACCTGAATATGTATGTACATAGCTGGGTCTCACTGAAATAGAACTGTATACAGTTGAAACGGTGGAAAAGAACATCAGGGCGCATTTTAAATAAAAAATATTTCATTTTTCAATGGGAAATTTTGAGCTAGCAGCATAGCAGCGCTGTTTTTCAATTCTTTTCTTGGGTGCACATAAGGAAAACACTGGCAGCCTTTCTCGGGGTGTTCATGTTCCATCTCGCCCCATATGGGCTTGGAAAAGAAAGTGCAGCCATTGTTTAGTTGACTGCAAAACACAGTTTTGGTGCAATGCAATGGTGCTCAACAGAGCCACCACAGCCATTCTGCTGGTACTGCTAAAAATGCCATTTGGTGATGTAGGAGAGTTCTGCTGGGCGAATGAATGAACCCCACATGTGTGTGTGTGTGTGTGTGTGTGTGCGTGTGTGTTTCAGTTTCTGTGACTGGGGTTATGTGTTTATGTGTATTTATGGCAGTGTAAGGTATAGGTGGAAGGATGTATCTGTGTTCATGTGATTTTGTATTTATATATCTGAAATTGGTGTTGATTTGCATGTGTGTCTTTTGTTGGTCACATAAGAGAAGAGTGTTCTGAAAACAACCACATGCTTAGCTGATCATAATAGAGTTGGGTGGTAACAGTCAAATCGGCTGTATTTGGCAAATACTGTTGATTTTGCTACCCACCCAATTGAGGGTTTGAACAAATTCCATCAGTGGTAGTTCCTGGGAATATCAGCGGTGGTATTTTAGGCAGACTTTTTACAGAAAATTCACCTATTTTTACCTCCACCTTGAAGGTGGAGATAAAAAATCCAAACTGGCCCCAAATGTATTACATCTTTCTTTTACTGTATAGAATGGAACACAGGTGCTTCCCTTCAATAGAGTGAACAAACCTTTTACAAAGGGCCAATATGAAGGGTTATAAAGGTGGGCATCTCCTATTGCCTCCACACCCTACCTTACCCTAATAATGCATGAAAGAGCCAGAATGTAACCGGTATTTCCAGACCGCGTGACTCGTAATGAGGCCCATTGTTTGCATTGCTACTATTGCCTGGTCTCCAGACAGCTGCAAACACCAAGTGGTTACAAATTGTGCATTGCGGAGCCATACAGCTATTGAATGACACTGATGAAGGTCACAACATAATGGCCCTCATTACGATACTGGCACTAAACCATGGTGCGACTTGCACCATGGTTGGTGCCGGTATCGTAACGAGTCCGCCAATGTTCAATGGGGAATTACCACCCCTTTCAAAGGTTGGCGGGGCGGTAATTCCCCATTGAACATTGGCCCTTCCCCATTCCCATTTTTGCCCCATAGGGCTCAATGGGACTGGGAAAGGCGGTACCGTACTTACCTCGAGCGTCCCTTTACGGGTCCCTACTTTAACTGCTGGTCTAGACCAGCCGTTCAGGTGGGTCCCACAAAGGGACCTCGTAGTAAGGCGCTAAGTGTTTAACGGCGCTGCAGCCTTTTACGGCGCCGTTAAACACTTAGCGCCAGAGTCCTAATGAGGGCCAATGAAGGTTGAGATGCATGTAATAAAATGAATGACCCTCCAAAACAGGTATGTCCTCGACCTGCTCACGGCGATGGAGAGAGGGATTTGCCGCAAAATACGTGGTTCTTGCTGCACATTTGTGCCCCCAAATGACACGGAAAATGGCTCCTTGGTGCAAATAATAGGAGCATTGCATACTCTTGGATCACACATGCAAACTGAAGCGGAATACAGAAGAATGACTCCTTTGATTATCTTTTTTCCTGGGCACCTACCTGGATGGGGGCGATCGTGAAAATTCTTCTGTCAGTGATAGTGTTCGTATTGGTGCTTTTCTGCACTTGCCAGCTGGGACTCAGATGTTGTACCAAAGCTGTACCTAAAGCTGATGATGCTTTGATTATGTTTGCACCCATACCCCCCTGGCACTATCCCTTCACCCCCACTTGACCCTCAATATTATACAAAAGCACTGGGTTGACTTGGTAGGTGATGGGGAATTCTTGAGGAATATGCCCAATCTGTCCAGAATTTGTGTCATATATGCAGAGCATGGATTCCAAAGGTGGGCTCACCAGTTTACTTAGAAGCTGAGAGATTGGAGGAGGAACACTGGCAGTGGACAAATGAAGATGGGCTTAGTGGGGCGTTTGTTAATGTAGAATTAACAAAAGGGGGGAATGTTGGGGAGGGGAGACACATCTGCCCACACCCCAAGTCGTTTAGGATAAGACAAAAGCTGTGAGATGTAATGTAAGAAACCAGGGATGTGGGGGGGGGGCTCTCAAAGTCCTCTACACAATTACATGATTGCATGCTTTGTACATGTAGTGCACATGCAGGAACACATACCATCTTAGATATTAGCAGCCATATTGAAGCACAAGGCCCACGTGCAACACATTAGCCACAAGCTGCGAACTTGAGGAATGGAATAGGTTGTATCCCGGGCACTGATGTGAAAGGTCAGAGCAGCAGAGACCCATAAACCCTTCATTGTCTTAAAGGTTTACAGCCTCTGTGCTCTGGAAATAATATGTCCTCCAAGGCCATAGGAGGAGGGCGACGCATCTTTTTATGATACCATCCCACAAGAAAGAGGACATGGGCCTCTGACCCCCACCAGTCCCAACTCTATGTTATAGCACACAAAAGCCCTAGCCTTAAGAGCTTTGGATTCCAGGGTACTAGCCAGTCCCAAACCACTGATCATAAACCTCTTAGAGCCCTAAGCAATCAAGAAGGATCAGAAAGCAGGACTTTCTTGCCTTCACTTCTGGGTTATATGATTTGTGCTGCAAGGTGCTAGGAGGGATACAATTGTAGTCCAGAATGAGGGTGGAAGACCTTGGAGAGGTGCTGGCTTGTATGGGATCGAGTGAAATATGTGAGTTAGTATGACCTCAGCTTTTCCCTCAGGCCTTTGATTGCTTGTACCAGGTGCACTGCTACATAGATAGAGATCTATTGTTTATTTTGTACACAATTGTCAATTAGCCACCACCTCATGAATGATGATGAATGCAGCATCACCCACACGGAGGAAGAGGGACAGAAGGGCCTGGGACAAATGGCCTGTCATCCCCTATGGAGCAGGTGGCCTATGTATAGGGTCTCACCAACCAGCTGCGTGGGTTTTTACTTTATGTGATGATGTCACTGATGACGCTATGTACCTTCTTAACATGCTGCTTATGAAGATTTTGCCAGAACATTTGGCGGCAGCAAAGCTCTTTGCTGGTGGACTCCCATAATTTAGGAGGAATAAAATACAAGTTATCCTTGCCAGAGGTGTACTGGCCCTTTTCCTTAGTGGGTTGTTTTTTTTCTGGTGTGAGCATTGAGGGGCTTTCCTACACCAGCAAGTGCCTTTTCAATTTGCAATCTGATTATACTTTTCAGCATACTCTGTGTTTCAACTGTAGAAAGACATAGGGGGTCATTACGACCCTGGCGTTAAGGGTTTAACGGTGCCGTAAAAGGTGCCGGCGCCGTTAAACCCTTAACACCTGATTACGAGGTCCCTTTGTGGGACCCGACCTTAACGGCTGGTTTTACCAGCCGTTAAAGTAGGGTGCCGCAAAGGGACCTCGGTGCTAATTACAGTACCACAATTTGCAGTACCGTACTTAGCGCCTTCCCCAGTCCCATTGAGCTCTATGGGACGAAAATGGGAATGGGGAAGGGCCCTGGTGAAATGGGGAAATACCGCCCCGCCAACCTTGGAATGGGGCGGTATTTCCCCATTCCACCATGGCGGACTTGTTACAACACCGGCACCAACCATGGTGCTAATAGCGCCATGGTTTAGCGCCGAGGTTGTAATGAGGGCCATACACTTTCCTTAATACACTGTTCCTGTTGTCATCATCATCAAAACACATGTTATGTTATGTTATATGCACTTATAGAGTGCACGGTCGCCCAGGGGCATCATGGTGCTAAAGAGGAAAAAACTGCTCAGGTAGGAGAGGAAGTCGTGAGGTGGAGAGCTAGAAAAGAACGGTCTTGAGTGCTCTTCTAAAACCAAGGTGATTGGGGAAGGTTGTTCAAAAGTTTAGCAGCTGCTAGCGAAAAAGCCCTACCACCGACCCTAACAAGATTGAATCTTGGAACAGCAAGAAGGTTTGCAGTGGAAGAGCGTAAATGTGTTCGGGAGATAGCAGGAGAATTTAGTCTGCAGGAACTTGGCCCCTTGTCCATGAATAGCCCGATGGACAATACACAGGGACTTTAAATGAATACTTTTGTCAAACGGGAGCCAATGAAGTTGGCGAAGCACAGAGGAGATGTGAGCTCCATACGGGGTGCCCATGGCTAACCTGGCCGCCAGATTCTGTATGCGCTGAAGTCGCTGTATTAAGCCAATCAGCTGTGAGAGGTACAGAGAGTTACAATAATCTAAGCGAGAGAGAACTAACGCTGCGACTACAGGAGGGCGCATGAGTTCAGGTATTATAGGTAGAACCTTCTTTAGGACCCTGATCTGATAGTGAGCGGCTTGACACACAGCCGTCACTTGGTTGGACATGGACAGGGAAGCAGAGAGAATAACACCTAGGTTTTTTACTTTGCTTACTGGACTGGGAAGAGGACCAATGGAAGTGGGCCAGAAAGTGATGGTCCAAAGTGAGGGATCCGGGGGACATCCCACCGCCAATACCTCGATCTTGTTACCGTTGAGCTTGACCCAGTTCTGATCCATCCAATCGCTGATGGCCCTCAAACAGTCACAAAGATACAACAATACCTCAGCTCGATGTTCATCCAACCGGATCAAGATTTGAGTGTCGTCAGCATAAGAGTAACAGTTGAGGCCGTGGGCACGGCTGAGGCAGACCAGCACCCAGATGTAGATGCTAAACAGGATCTGGGAGAGTGAGGAACCCTGCGGGACACCACATTTGAGAGGACAGGACAAAGAAAGGAAAGGGGGCATGGCGAGAGTTTGTGTGCGGTCTGAAAGGAAAGACGTGAACCAAGCAAGGACTTGGCCGGATATTCCGATCTGAGCCAGGCGTGACAGCAGGATGGGGTGGTCGACCGTGTCAAATGCGGCCGACAGATCTAACAGGATCAAAGCACCAACCCCACCCGAGTCAACTAGCCTGGACATGTCGTCCTGCACGGAAACCAGCACACTTTCAGTGCCTCTCCCTGGTCTAAAGCCTGCCTGTGCAGGATTAAAGATCTTTGAGGATGGGAAGGGAGCAGAGAGTTAGGGTGAAAATTCGCCAGGACCGTGGGGTCAAGTGAGGACTTCTTGAGAAGAGGAATAACCCTTGCGGATTTCAATTCCAAGGGGACCAGTCCTGATTGACACAAATTATTTATTGCAGATGTGATTTCCACCAGTAAATCTGGGGCAATCTTCTTCATGATATTGACAGGAATGGCGTCCTCGTCCTTTTCAGGATTTACTGTTCATTGTGTTGTTTTCAGTAAAACACGTATTTTTACTCACCTGGCCATTTTGCTGTATTAAGGTTTTAGGCCTGTCATTTTTTAGTGTGCTTTGGCATTAGGTATTTCACAGTAACGTCTAACCTGGCTTTTCCTTTCGTGTGCTGGAGCTATTATTAAAACCAACCTCCCCCGCCCAGCTCATTGATACTGACCATTCATGGGAAAGAGTAGGGGAGAGTGGGGCTTTCCTCAGAATACCTTTTTTTGTTGAAACATGTCCTACTCATTATCTTTCATTAGGGAGTGAGCACTCCGGTCTCCACTTCCGTATTTTCAGTTGTGGGGTGTGGTATGGAACCCCCATCCTTGTCCTTCGCTGGGTGCCCGGGGTCCTTAACAGACGCCCTTCCTGCACCCAGGCTGGAAGTGAAGGAGGTTAGTCGGTCTGAAGCTAGGAATAATAACAGAAGTTCAGCCTTTGGTACAAAATGTATTCCCCAGAAACGCTATAGAGAATTAAAGACACAATATTTGACGAACACATAGAACCACATTGCATATAAACAAACATATATGCACAGCAGTTTCAATGACGATTTTAAACTATACTTTATAAAAAATAGTTTTCATGTCTCTTAATTAAATTACTCCCTGTTATATATATATTTTATTCTCCATCTGGTGTTTTCCTCCTCGCCTCTCATTCCTCAGATGGGTCCTCAGCTCAACCTTCATTGGGCCTCAATCAGTCATAAAGCTTGTCTGGGATGACAGCTTCTCAACTGATTGATGTGGACACATTTCTCTTTTGTCTATTCTCCTTTTGGGATGCAAATCTTGTAGGCAACAGGTAATATTGTATCTACAATTTCAAAGCTCCCACGCCAAGACAGAAGGAACTTTTGTTCCTTTCTTCCCGTTCCTCGAGGAATTGTACAAGTAATCCATGTCTCCTACCTCATACACCTTCTTTGTGTATTTTGATCATAATTCGTGTTATTCCTTCAGCCAACTTTTCTAAATTATGCTGAGCATAAGCAAACGCATGCTGGAGGTGCTTCCTTAAATGTTCAATGTACTCATGAGTGGTGGATACATTTATCAGTGTCTGCTCCTGAGTCCTATAGAGCAGATGCTGAGGTAACACCATTTTTCATCCAGACATAAGCTCAAATGGAGACATTTTTGTTGCAGGAGATGTTTAGACCTAATAACCTTCAGGACAAGCAGTAATCGAATGTCCCAACTGGGTCCAGAGTCTACCACAAACTTCTTTAAGATGCCCACAATTGGCTTTTTGTTGTATCTCTCTACCTCCCCATTTAAGGCTGGGTGGTAGGCAATGTGGAGTTTTTTTTTTACTCCTAGGATCTCCCACATCTTCGACATCACCTCACTGGTAAAATGACTTCCTCGATCTGACTCAATCCTTAGTGGGAGGCTGAAACAAGAGACAATGTGATTGATCATTAGATTGGCAGCTGTCACCGCCTTGCAATTCGGGACAGTAAGACATTCTACGCGCTTTGTGAACAAGCATGTTACCATCAACATGTACTTGTTTCCTCTAGAAGAGTGAATCACTGGCTCAATGACATCAAATTGCAAATCTGACCAAGGCAGTGTCATTCCCCATTTTTGTAGGGGAGCTCTGTGTGTGAGTGAACTAGGTTGAAATTGATCACACTCAAGACACCCCTTTAGGTAAAGGTCAAGGCCCTGGCTCATGTGTGGCCATTAGGCAACTTCTCACAAGATTTCTAATGTCTTATGAAACTACCCTATGACTGGCAGTGGCTGTATTATGGGTCTGGTTCAACATCAGGCTTCGTAATGAGTTAGGAAGCACCAACTGGTCAAACCCAGATAGGGCTCTCTGTACCAACAACCTGTCCTGGACCTGAAACATCTTGGAAAATGTCATCAACACCAGAAGATCCTCTTTACGAGTATAATCTGATTCTGTTGGAGGATAACTCACTAGGTCTTCAGTGTTCAAATCTGCATTTAGGTTATCTTTATTTCACTGGGCAGTCGGGAGTTCACTGTTGGATCGAGTTTGTGACCTGGTGACAGCGACGACTGGATTTCACCCAGCACAAATTCTGTTTCTATGAAATCCCCCTGCAGAGCTCTGGTTTTAGCTATCTGGTCAGCCAGGTTATTTACAGTATTATTTACAGTATTATCTGGGCCTTCTATTTTGGAATGAATTTTTATTGTCATCCAGTAGATGGTCATCTGATTAGAGGTCACCAGATTATCAATTGACTGGATCAGTTTGCCCTACTTTAACAGATTTTGGTTGGCACAAAGCATGCCTCGATTCTTTCAATTAATCAGGTGTTCTACGAACCAATTGTGACAAGTTCTTTAAGTAGGTGGTGCACTGCAGTTAGGATGGCTTGATAAACACCTGAATACTTTGGGGTCCAATTTTGAAACCAGCAGAGGGTTCTGGGGTATCATTCACCCAGGCATTTCCAATGCCTGCTGCTTGTTATTTTTTCCCATTGTTATCAACATGACAGGAGCACCCATCCACATAAACTGTGGGAATGTCCTGACACATGTCTTCTTCACAGACCTTGTGTGAGGAAGTTAAGTACACCTACATAATGTTGTGGGTCATTAGACTTTTGTCCTCAAAACAGTTTTCTTGGGCACAATCATGCAAGTCTGCTAACCTTTGCACTAGGGGACTCTTCTGGTTTTGGTCATATCTGACTGCCAAAGGAAAGCCTTTTGTGCTGACAGGACCCAGGAAGTAATTATGGAATTACTGATGTTCCATGCCCAGATTCTGTCAATTTGTAAATATTGCAAGGGTTGGTGAGGAGTCCTGATGAAGAGGTGCTCCCCATGGATAAATGGGTCGTAGTTTTTCAACACCCACACCATGACCAGGAGTGCCTTTTCACAGTCATTGGGCCTCATTACAAGTTTGCCGGTCCAGAAACAAGGGTACCGGTAAGCTTGCTGGTACCATTGTTTCCGGACCGGCAAACTATGAGTTCTGCAAGTGGAAAACTTTCAGCCCGCCAGGCCAGACCTGGTGGGTGAACCGGCACCCACTCGCAGACCTCGACGGATGCACCAGCACCATTGATGAATGGTGCTGGTGCATCCGCCCTCCCCATTCACATTGAGTTCAATGGGACTCAAATGGGAATGGGGAGTAATATTTTATAGCACCTGGGAATGGGCTATTACTGGGTCAGCTGGGGCTGTAATTCCCCGATAATTTCCCATTCCCGGGTGCCGGAAAACATGGCTACCGCCAAAGTCATAATGAGGCCCATTGAATTTTTCCTCCACAGAGGACAAAGTTTTGCTCACATGCAAGATGACTTTGTTGACTTTGTCCTGCTTTTGGTACAATATAGCTGTTAGGCAAGTATCTGAGAACCCTAGAAGAACTCCTTGTTCTTGATGGGGTTGGCCAAACATGGAGCTTGGGAAAGGCTTCTCTTCAGTTGCTTAACTGCCTCAGATTGTTCCGGGCCACACTCCCACTTGATTCTAGCCTTCAATAAATGAACTAAAGGTCGAGTGACCTCTGCATAGTCTTCAATGAACTTCTGAATATAATTAGTGTGTCCAAGAAGGCTTCCTAATTCTCACTGAATAGTAGGGTCTTTGAATTTCATTAAGGCTTCAACCTTGTTCGCCTGAGAATTGAGAGCCTGAGTGGTTATCTTGTGCCCAAAGAAGTTCACTCAGGTACTTCTGAAAGGACAGTTTTGCCATGGCGTTCTGCAAATGGATTAGAACATAGCAGATTTCTGCAATATGTTCCTCCACAGTTGAGCTATTGATCAGAACATCTTCTACATAGACCAGGTTTCCCCTTTCACCCAAAATTGTGCATGGCCTTGTGCAGAAAGATTTTGAACTCATTGCAAGAGTTTATGTAGCCAAAGGAGGTTTGGTTACACGTGTACTGCTGTCCCCTGAAGGTAAGGGCCTGGTTGTATTGGTCCTCCCTACTCACAGGCACTGTCCAGTAGCCATTGGTCAAATCAGTGGTGGGGCACACTGTTGACCCTTGGATCTGTGCCAGCCCTTGATCGGTGTAGGGAAGTGGACATCTTGACATGTGGACCTGTTTGTTCCACTCCCTCAGGTCTGCACATAGTCTCCATTGGCCATTTGGCTTTAGTATCCCCAGTACCGGGTTGTTAAAAGTACTGTGGATGGGAAAAATTATCCCACAGGATTCTAAGTTCTTAATAATCTCTGTAAGTGCCTCCATGGACATGATAGGTAACTGGTATTGCTTAACAAATACTGGAGCCATCTTGGGGTCCGTGGGTATGGTGGTTGAATGAACAGATGTGCGTCCACAATCATATGAGGCCACTGAAAATATATCCTGGAATTCCAGGGAGACATGTTTCAGTTTTTTTGTCTCTGCTCCTCAGTTGCATAGGCATCAGCAAGATTGATCCATTCTTCAGCCATCTGCGTGAAACCTGGAAAGAGTTTGGGCTTGGCAATTTCAGTAGTATCCTTAAATTGGGTGTAGAGATCTCTTTTTATGGTGTTAACCTGGATAGGAGGTTCCAGGGAATCAAGGTAGTGGTCCTTGACTCTGAATACTACCTCATCCCTCCTGATGTCACAGGTCACCTCTTCCACCAGGTAAAGGCATGAAGAGCACACCAAGAAATTCCTCTCATGCCGGGTAAAAATATTTTCTGAAGGAATACCGTTGCTGATGTCGAAACAGTCATTTGGGATTGGTCCAATGATTTCATTACTTAAATCAATAGAATAGTGTTCGGCATGAACCGCCATTCCAATAATGGTGTCTGCACACAAAGTGATACTTTGTGGGTTGCTGTTATCCACCAATATTCGAATGGTGTCATGTTCTAAGTCCGCTAGAGGTGTCGGATTTCAAGACAAACCTTGATGTTGGAGTTGGGAATTCACATTGATATATGCGTCCTGATGTTTATGGTTCTGTCCTGGCTTAATTGTTAGGGGAATTGTGAATTGTCTCACCTCTTCTGGGATGGTAACCTATTCTCACCCTTCAACTTCAACCGCATAAGGCAGCAACTGAGCTGACCAGAATGATTGTTTGATGTCATCAAAGCCCATGGGGTTACCCCCCAGACGTGACCAGGCTTTACTATTCATTAAATCCAAATTGATTGCATATCGGTTGAGAATGTTACTGCTTGAATAAAAGGCAGAAGGGCCATCTCTCATGACCCAACAATTAAGTTCCATGCTTTTGTTGACAATGGACATTTGTAGCATACACCTGCTAGTCAGAAAATGTTTGGAATTTGAGTGCTCCAGATTTAATTTGCATTTGTCAATCATTTTAAAAGTGGGTGTGGTCAGATCTTTTGGGAGTTTCCTGAATAATCTTTCACTGATGAAGCTGATTCCATTATTCAGGGATACTCTGGAGAGCACAGACTCCTCCCCCTCATTTATCTAAAATGGCAAAACAACTGTGCACCATTTTTCTGAATGTCCGTCAGACTTTGAGCTGGTTATTCATTCTCCTGTTGGTCCACGGGACTCAGTTTCTTCGAGGCATGGTGTGCTAGCAGTGTGTTTGGTACCAGTGAGGCGACAGGACCTCTGCTTATTTTCTCTGCATCGAGGGATATTCTAGTCTGACTTCCCTTTTGAGTATCCTCTTTCTGGATCTTGAATAAGCACACTGTGCATGCGCAGAGCGCTGTACGGTGTGCAAGCAGTATGTTTGGTGTTTGGAGATTGCACTTTGGTATTTGGTAAGAGCAGGAGCTTGGATCACCCTGAGGGAGGTGAGATGTACTGAACTATTGCACTTTGAAAATACTTTTGAAAAGATATTTCTTTGAAAGTTAAATTCCTTGTACACAAACAGTACGCTTGTGTTTCTGCCCCCATTTCTGGGTGTGCAGAACGCCAACTCATGGCAAGGCTGACGTTTTATGTGACCAACACGATTATGTGGTTACATGTTATGTTGATCTCTAACATCCTGCATCCAATTCTACCTCGATTACAGACTCCTTTTTTGAATCTCCCCCTCATCTGTACAACCAAGACGCCTTTTTATTTTAACTCCAGGGATGAATTTTTGATGGAATTCTCCCTTGAACCAGACCTTGCTTGAGATAAATCAGGTGTTGTGTATTTTGGCCTCTCTTTTTGAGAGTCTGAAGTTGGAGGTTAAGGCAAACTCAGCAGCTTTGGAGTCACTGCTGTTAAAGTTTGATATTATAAAACTACATATAGCAGCACAGGAGTTTCTTTTTCAATAATGTGGAGGTTCCATCACAAAAACTATTGGGCACAACATCTATTGGCTGCTGAACACTTAAGATGGGGTGATGAGGTGGCTGATTTGGCTCATTAAAGTGACTGCCTAAACATTATAAAACTCTGTGTAGCCACATGTGCCACACCCTCCCGGATTGAAGCTGATCATTTCGAGCTTGCTTCCCCTTTCCAGTCAATAAAGACAGCTTACCAATCGTTAGATTAGACTCAACATCAGATGAAGACTTATCCTCTATGACACAATTGCGATCAATGTCAAGGATTAATGTTGACTCTGAAACCAAAGCATCTTGCTCTTTAACCTATGTCTCCTCTATGCCTATTGTAACTACAACGATATCTGAAAAGAAAGGCGGATCAAAAAATGTTCAGTTACAGCATGAAACTAAGAACCTAAATTCTAAAAAAAAAGAGGAGAAGGAATGACCAGTCATCAAGACAGTTTTTCCATTCCTTTTTAACTAACCTAAAGTTAAGCTTGTACTCTCAAAATCTGTTCCCCATGGCTCTAAATTATGCCCCACGCAAATGAAAATCGATTCTCCTTTAAACCCTGATGCTTTAATTAAGGGCCTTGCCTGTCGTGGACCAGGCAAGACCTGCTTGTTGGCTGATGATTGTCAGGTTGTGGTGAATGGTGTCTTTATACATGGTGTTGTGAAGTCTTATCCTGTGAAATCAGAAATAACAGCTGGAAGGCATGGCCAGACTCTGCGTTGTACACAAATGGCATATATATTGATTTTACCTGGCAAACAACTGATGATGATTCTAGTCAGACTACCAGAAACGTAGGTTCACAGTTTCCGGTTTGACCTGTTGCTGTAAACCAAACAGCTGATAACAAATCTAAACAGACCATCGGAAACTTTGATTTACAGTTTTCGGTAGGACCTGTTACTGTAGGATCTAATTTTAAATATTCTGATTTGTCCCAATTGGGACATAATGTGAACTTGTCGAATATTCCTGAAGATATGTTGTGTGGAATTATATTTAAAGGAATTTTGCCTGAAAATTGTTCGGCGATTTTGCAAAGGACTGTCATACTTCAGCTCCTCTTTGCAATCCTGACCCTTGCTGGTTCTCCTCTAATGATCTGGTAAGGGTGGACTTTATTAATCGGTCGAGGGCTGATCGTTCAGGGTATTCATAAAATCAAAGTTTTGTTTGATTGCATCATGAACGAGTGAGAGAATTTTAGAATACTGGTTATGACATCTCACAGTTCTCTGGGCCTGGTACGATAGACATAATCTCTGGTGTGGAGGGGCGAGAGAGAATCTGACTCCCGGAATGAAATTTTGCATTTGAAGAAAATAATTCAGTTCTCTGATCACACTCATGACTGGTCATGGTTACTGAAAGCATCTTGTTATAAATGACTCAATAAAGCATCAGATCTAAATACCAAAAATGGAATGACTATGATCTCTTACTGGAGATCATAAACACCTTTTTTCTAATGGACAGTTGGGCATAAAACTTCCAACCTTTACAATTATTAACCTTCAGGCGACCTGGCTGCTGGAGTTTCCAGCCCTTGATGGCTATCCCATCTCCTGTCAATTCGCTAAGTAGCTGGCTGCACCTATGGTGGTGCCCTTACTTGTGTACAATCTTCTCCTAGAATTCAGGTAATTGGGTCAAAAGATATATGTGTTGGAATTTTGACTACCCATATAAGGTTGAAGGGAAGGAACCCTTCTGACTATTTGATCACAAATGTGCATTGGCATGATAAAGTAGGTGATGTGGATGCTATTTTGAAACTGCTGACTATCATTTGGTTAGAATGGCCCATTAGTTTTTTGGCAGGCCATCTTGGCTTGGCAGGAGATTTGAAATCAGATTGTATTTTTCCTGAATTGCTTGGAAACACGGGGTTGAATGGAACCGGGAGCTCTAACAAAAAAAGGAAATGGTAGTCGATGCCTCAAGTGCTTGAATGGTCAAGGACTTGAGATACTGAATGACTGCTTTTCACCAGCTTCAGAGGTTAAGCCAACTTCATCTGATGGGTTAAGAACTTCAACCCTCGATTACATTTTCGTGGTCAGTTGGCTCTATTCCCATTCTACAATGTTTTTAGTCAGCCCTTCAGAGCTTAGTGATTATGCAATGTTGGAGATAGCTTTTAATATTGAATCTCAATCCGAGGGGGCCTCCCAAATAGGTCCTAGAAATTTGATCCTGAATAAGGCTGGTAAAAGATCTCTTTGAAAACCACATAGTGTAACTTGTATGAATCATCATCTCTTGACTTTTCTCTCTTCCTCCTCATCGGATCAGAGACATATAATCCTATCTCCTAGAATCTTCAGTTCTCTGGTTCAGTTGCTGTTGAAACTTTCAGGTGCGATTAAGAATGTGGGGACCATGAATAAATTAAAAAGTGAACCCCATCCCCACTCTTAATGTGATGAAGTTGCAATTATAAAAAGAGAAATGAGGAAAAATATTAAACACCTTAAATCTCATTCCGGGCTCCCATGGGAGAAGATTCTTGTGCATGTTAACAAAGATAAACAAGCTTATAAAACCTGGATGCAAAACTTAAGAGCTAGAAGACTTCAGGTCGATTCAGATACTATGTTGACCTTTTTAAAAAATAAATATTCTAGAGCCTTCTGGAGGCTGCTTAATAGCTGTGATTTTTCACAATCCAGTATGCAAATTAACACTGTGACAGAAATAGTCTGGGCCACCCATTTTTAGACTATTTTCTGTATGAAAGAAGAATATGATATAGATCTTGTAACCTTTTCTAATGAGAGTCATGCCAGAAAGAACCGTGAGGAATTTATGCCGGAAGTAGTATCAAGGGCTATCTTGCATCTTAGTAGTTCCCGTGCACCTGGTCCTAGTGGTCTAACTAATCATTTGTTTAGGAGAGCGCCGGATTTATGATCTGAAGCACTGTTCCCCTTGTTTCAGCTTGTTTCACCTTGACGGATTTATGGTCCTCCACCTATCTAATTCCCATCTACAAGAGATGAGATAGATCATGCCTTTGCAATTATTGACCCATTGCAATCCACGATTCTGAAAGCAAAGTATTTGCCTAAATTTTATTAACTCATTTAGAATCTTGGATTGCAGATTCTCTAATTCTTAGCAAACGGCAAACAGTTTTTAGACGTAATCTGGGCCCCTCTCCAAATGGCCTAATGGTAAATTGCCTTCAACACCTTACCTGGGGAGGGACCTATGATTCTATCTTTGTGGCATCCCTTGATCTAACGTGTGCATTCAACGCAGTCAATCATAATAAATTATGGTCAAAATTTCAGGCATGGGGAATTCCCCTGACTTGTGAGGCTTATAATTGTCTGTGTACCGACACAAAGATATAGGTTTGTCTACACCACACTGGTGCCCCGTCTAGACCTATTCCCACTATATGCTCCCTCCATTCCTCTCTTTCTCTGGCTGCCCACTGTGTGCACTCTTCCTGCTCCTTCCTGTGAGGCTAAGAACCTTGGTGTCATCTTCGATTCTACCCTCTCCTTCTCTCCTCACATCTCTGAGGTCTCCAAGAAGTCAAACTATCAGCTGAACCTCCTCAGAGGTATTCTCCCTTTTCTCACTTTCCCCCAGAAGCTCACTGTCTCCAGCGCTCTGGTCCTCTCTAGACTAGACTATTGCAACAGCCTCTTTCTAAATCTTCCTGCCTCTACTCTTTGACATTTACAAATTATCCAGAACAGGACTGTGAGATTTGTCTTTGGTCTCAAGCCCAGGGATCGTATCTCTCCAGCTCTGTAATCTCTTCACTGGTTCCCCGTGGCTGCAAGGATTGACTTCAAAACCCTCTGCATTGTCCACAAGGTTTTCTGGGACCTGGGACCGCTTTACCTCCACCTTTCTCTTCCAAAACATCTTCCTTCTCGAGCTCTCCACTTATGCACCTCCAACTCTCTGAGGGTCAGACGCTTCTCCAAGCAGAGAGTTGGGGGCAGATCTCTGCTGGGGCCTCCCTCTGGCACAGCCTACCTGCCTCTTTCAAACTTGAGCAGAACCACCTCCGGTTCTGGAAGCAAATCAAGACCTTCCTTTTTGCTGAGATAACTGCACTTCCCCGTCCCTCTCCCCCATTCCCTCTTCCCCACACTTGTGCAATAACACAAGGCCTAGTAAGATCGCTATGTTGTCATCTCTTGTTTCCCCCTCCTTGTCTTGTCATGGCTAAAAACACTTGTGTACAGGCGTTTTATAAATGCCACATCATATCATATTATGTGAGGTACGGCAGGGGTGTGTATAAATGCCACATCATATCATATTATGTGAGGTACGGCAGGGGTGTGTTTTGGCAGCCTGTTTGTTTAATTTATATCTTGCCAATATACATGATTTGGTGAAATCTTCATCCTTTCTTTCACCTAAATTGGGTGACCAAGACCATGCTCATTTGCTTATGCCAATGAAGTTTTATTGTTCGACTGTACTGCGGTAGGATTCCAGCGATTAATATCTTCTTTTGATGATTTTGTTGAAGCACACTCTTTGCAAGTAAACCCCGAGAAAACTAAGGTGATGCAACTTTCCAGATTCAATAATAGGAGTTCATATTGATGGAAAATGTGTAATACAAAAATTGACATGGTTTCATCCATGACCTATTTAGGTTTTGTGATGAACTCTAATCCTAGTATAGAAGTATTAAAACAGTGACTTAAAGATCGTGTGCATGCTCTCTCCTCCCAATTGCCTATAGTCGATCGAAAATATTGTAGGTTTTCTTTGAAACCAGCAATACAATTCTACAAAGGTAAAGTTGTACCGAAGCTTCTTTACAGCATTGAATCTATCCTCCAAGTGCAATAAGTAGTTTAACGGCCCATGAGGGGATAATCTTGAGAAAAACTCCAAGACTTCTGAATCTCTTGCCGATAGCGTCAATACGGAACGCACTGGGGATAGTGTCCATCAAGGCAAGGGCAGACTGGAGAATGGTCTCTCTTCTCCGGAAGATACTCTGTCCCCCCACAGGATCTATTTTTGTCAATTTTAATAACATTTGCTTGAATCAATACTGTACTTGGATCAATTTGATTTGTGAAAGGAGTGCTTCTATTTTAAATTATACCAGCTGTTCTGTTGAAGATCTGGTACAGAACCCAGTTAGATTGAAATTAACCTTATATAATATAAACTGGTTTAGAACAACTGATGATTTGCACTCTTATCCCTCTCTAATGCAACTGTCACTTGACCATAAGAAGTTGGGTACTAGAGCACCATTCTTGTCTATCGATCCAGAAAAAATAAAAAGGGCAATTTTTCAGCGTTTTCGTTGGAATCTTTTACTTACAAAAGAGATGCTAGTAAGATATGGCCAAATTTGTTCTGATCAACTCTTGTGTAGATATTACAATCTAATTGATACTCGCGAAACGTTGAGACACTGCCTGATTGACTAAGTCTTACAAAGCGCACAATTGCTTCATTTTGGGAAGTATTTGTCTTCAAATCTCTCTGTGGATGCTGAACCTTTCTGGCATACATGTCTAGCTGGGAGAACAATTTCTGTAGTAATTGCTGTAGTTGGTTTCATCAAATTTCTTGAATTGGCACAAACTACTTGTTGTCCCAAATGAAATATAAAATATGATGAATTTATTCAGGACTCCTGGTTTTAGTATGTTGGTTCTTTATTTTAATTGTAGTTTGATGTATGAAATGACGATTATATGGTTTGTTTTTTACTTTAATGTAAATTGAATCTTAACTATGAAATGTGTTGTTTTATATGTAATGAGATTAAATGTAACTATTCTCTTTTTTCAATGGAATGCTACTGATAACTGTTGTATATTTATTAAAGGTTGAATTTATTTAACCATAAAATACAATAAAATGTATTAAAAATTATTTCTTCTGATTTTGGACTGGCGTATTCCATTGTATATGTGTATATTACCTTGTGAAATGCCACTTAAAACTGGAAGGAAGGTTGATTTTCAAGAATGGAAAAAGGTGTTTCCATCACAAGTTTGTTCTCCTACAGAGATAATGGTGAGGTAGACTGTTCATTACATCGTTTTAAGCAAGGCACATATTTTCACTGCCCAGACCATTTCACTGTGTTAAGGTTTTAGGTTTGTAATTTTTTAGTGTGCCTTGCCTTTAGACCAGCGGTATTCAAACTGTGGGGTGCGACCCCATCGGGGACTGCGGCCGCATCACTGGTGGGCCGCGGGAGCCCAGCATGAAAGGTAAAAAAATGAAACCTCATTTTTTTTAAAGTTTTTTATTTAATTGGAAGAAATGGGCAGGGGCGGCTCACATGGTCGGGCTGAAGCATGCCACTGTCTCAGGCACTAATGAAAAAGTGGCCCGCAGTTGTAAATGGATATTTATTAACAGGCTGTTTGAATAGTACCCAAGGGGGTGCTTTGTGTTAAAATGTAAGTATATTGTGATATTTATAGAATATTTATTCAGCAACAATGGTCAAAATTACTAACTGTGTAGGGAAGTAACTCATCAAACTGGCCCACATTGGCCAAAAAGGTGGCCCATTTTGACTGGCCGACACTAGCATTTAGTATTTTGGGTACAGGCATTGTGCTATGATATGATATGAAATGATATTTTATTTGTATCGTGCTCCTACACAGGCGTTTCAGAGCGCGAGCAGGCAAAGGAAAGGGGAACAGGCCAGTAGGCCAGTCCAAGCCTGGCGGCTCATTCATACTGGCGAGGGGTGCCCACCCAGTGACCCCCTCACCCATTATGGAGGAGCTAAGGAGCCAGCCCAGGGAAACAATGAGCACTCCCTCAGCTGCTTTTTCCAGCTGAGGGTGTGCTCCTGGGCTGGCTGATCTGTCAAAGGGAAGCCCTATTTCCCTTTGACAGTTCAGTCCCGAGCCGCACATGCTGACTGAGCCATGCAAGGCTGGGGTGATTTGCTTCGCCAGGATTGCATAGCTCATTGGAAATGCAGGCTGGGGCACTGCATGTCTCTATGTGCAAGGGGGAGCTCCTGCACCTCCTCGCACATACGGACAGAGCAGCCTGGAACAGGACGTTTCAGCACCCACATGCAAGCCAATGCAGAAGGTATGTTTATGTTAATTAATTTTATTGAATCATGTGTATGGATGCGTGAATGCTTGTGTTATGTGTGAGTTTATGGTGATTGATGCTCGTGTGAATGATAGAGTGATTGCTGCATGAGTGTGTGTGTTAGTTTATTTTGGTCCGTTGAGCTGATTTTGGCAAGTGGTGGATAGAGGGAGGAAGAAGGGTTGTACAAATGCCTTTGTTGCACAATGCCCCTACCCACCTGCCAAACTCAGCTCTGCTTCAGAGGCGTTGTGGAGCCCAGGGGACAGGGGTGGTATTTTTTTTTAACTGGATTTCTATCATAGATGTCCAGTCAAAATACCATGCTTTCCCCCTTGGCACCCCGGCGCCTTGCATACACACATAACCATGTTGATTGTGTTAGGCGTAGTGGGGCCCAGGGGACAGGGATGGTATATTTTTACTGGACATCTATCATAGATGTCCAGTAAAACATGTCATGCCTGCCCCCTTGGCACCCCCAGCAGCAATTGCAAACTGTTTGGATCTTTACCCATTTTTTAAAAAAAGAATGCTCTACAAGGCATCATTTTAAACCATTATTTTATAAACAAACTTCACAGGGGGAAACCCCCCGAACTCCTCTTGATTGGTTCGGACTCCCTCACTGTGCTCTGTCGCTATGGCATTTTTGGCGGAAATAGTTATGCTCCTCCACTTAAATGCACCAGCTGCCACTGGCTCTCGGACTGTGTTGGGAACGGGATGGGGGAGCCCAGGAACTTTGGTGGGTGCAGGATGGGCAGGCACCATGAGATAGTGGTGGGAGCAGGGTGGAGGGTGTGTGATGGTGAGGAGAGAGCACAGGGACTGGGTAGGAGTGGGATGAGGGAGTCCAGCCACTCTGATGGGAGCAGGTGGGGGAACCCAGGGACTATACTGGGAGCAGGGTGCAGTGCTGGTGCGCAATACGTACTGTCCATTTGGCATTTTCTGGGTGGCCCGTCCTGCCCAAATTTTGCTCAGGGGGGCCCAGGCTAAACATTTTTGATGACCACTGGCCTAGTGGATTTACAATGTGAGGCAACTTCTTTGATTGGCATGCTCGTCAGGGTCCCATGTACAAAACAATCCAGTGTGCTTGTGTATGGACATCACACATTTTGCAGCTATCTCTATAAAAAAAAAAGAATACCAACACAAAGGGGCGGGGCAGGGGGTCCCGAATAATTTATTGTTTGCTCAGGGGGGCCTTGGCATAGAAAGTCTGAAGACCACTGCTTTAGACCAAAGTATTTCACAGTAAGGCCTAACCTGGCCTTTACTTACGTTTGCATGAGCTATAATTAAACCACACAAAAGGTTGCTGTCTCATTCTGGCAAATGTCCTTGCATACTTAGTAAGAGAAATGCTTCTGGGAGTTTCAAAAGATAAGAATACTATCTCAGTCGGAACAGATATTTGTTTACCTAACTTCTGATGAGAGACCAAGGACTTCCCATACATGTGGGAACGTAAGAAATTCATCAGTGACTTAAAATCTCTAGTAGAGTTGTTTTTCAGCGATAAATGTGTTTGGAAGTTCAGTGGTGGAATAGTGGCCACTTTGTTCAAACTAAAGTGGAAGGTATGGCTATCCTAGTGGGGACTAAAGTTGGATATTCAAATAACTCATGGAATTGAAGACAGTGTTAGAGATTGTACAAGTTGGAGTAGAAATGAAAAATGTTAGTACAGGAGACTGAGGGAGGGAAGAAGTGCAGAATGGGGGAGAGATACATAGAAAATGGAGCAAAAAGGATCACTTGTTTGATGTACTCATTTCTCTCACTCTTGCCCCTTCACAGAGTGGACATGTATGGCTATTCATGATCATGCAAGTCATACAAGAGGTAATTCCTTAAAAGTGCTCTTTCTGTGTTGGTATCTCACATTTTATTACTTAATTCTAAACCAAAGGGCAGAACAGGGAGTAAGGGTTTGCACGTTATATGAAATTCCCTGCTTGAACATGGCTTCACAGGCAGAGGTTCTCTTGGGTTGTTGGTGAGAATGAAGGATGGAGAAATTGGGGCAATGGAAGGAGGAAAGGAGGGGCCATGGGAGAGTAAATCCTGTTTTTGAACAATACAATTAGGTAGCCTCTAATTGGTGGACCGCTTTGGTGCTCTCAGCTGCTCTGCCGACATATTGTAGAATGGCTGGTAGTGCAAGGTGTAATGGATGGGAACACAGATGCATTACTCCACAAATCAAATGGCAGAATACCTTTTTTAACAAAGAATGTTAGTGGACTGACCTCCTGTAATGAACCAGCCTTGGTGGCTGTGTACCGGGGGAATGGGGGGGGGGTTCATTGTGATTATTATCATTCTGCAGCAGATGCATCTTCTGGATCAGTAGAGGAGGTTGCTTCAGTGGCCCGTAGTTCTACACATGTTGGTTACTTCTCAGTCTTTGGGGCTAAAAGGAGTAGAGGAGTAGTGCTATTAGTTTGCAATCAATACCGTTGGATTATTAAACCAGCTTTTGATATGGTAAATGGGTCCTAGCAAATTTATAACATAAGAAGAAGGGCTTCACGTTAGTGTGAGTGTATGCTCTGAATGGCGATGTCCTCATTGTTTTTAAATCTGGTTCTACCCTGATGATATTTGTAGGTAGGGATTTCAATTTAACCCCAGATGTAGATATGGATAGACCATACAGGACTGTAAGAATAGGCCCTGTCAGAAAACGACTGACTTTTAGTGAACTTATTAGATGGGATGGCATTGGTAGAAATGTGGAGACCCTTACATCCCCTGTTGTATGACTATTCATTCTTTCCCTCTTAACACAGGTCTTGGTTAACAGTTAATATGTCTCTCTTTTTAAGGTTAGGAGTCACAGTAGGTATATTGGTCAGGATGACTTGATAGCAATTCTGCTTCCATTTCAACAAATTCAACTTCTTCAAAGGTTTACCATGAGGGCATATTCCTTGGCCTCATGGTACTCCACCTTCATTTGTGCTACTGAAGTCTCACATCTACTGACAACCAAATACACCACCAGAGCTTCAGAACTTTGTGACTTCAAATATATTATGACAAGATTCACTTTGAGGTACTTCAACAGCTTCAAAAAAGCAAGGCACTCTTCCTCTGAGTATCCATTTTCTAAAGTGGGCAGCCCAGGGACATCCTTTCACCAAAATGCCAGGGGTAGCAGAAGTGACATCACACTACCCTTGACCTCTGATGACATCAAAGGAAGTGATGTCATATCACCCCACCCCAAAGTGATATCACGGGGAGCGATGGAACATGACCTTTAATCCCTTGACAAAACAGGAAGTGGCATCACATAGCATTGTTCCTAAGTACACTACGAAAAATATGGTCAGAACATCACCATAATGTGATATACATTTCATACAAGAATGGATTGCCATATGTATCGTTAAGAATGGTGTGTATAGGCCCATATTACCAAATTACTGTGAATACAAGCAGACGTCCATGGCCAAATGATAATGATGCGTTATTATATAGCACTTACTCTTAAGTGCTTTATATAGAACAGATATACATACAATATCACCCAACACACAGAAAGACAAATTATTCAGTATTCCGATTCTTTCTTATTTAGGGTCACTGCTGAAAGTGTTAGACTTGTGGCACCCTTGTTATTTAAACATTTTTTTTAAGAGGACTGAACAAGAAATCCAGCCACTCCAGAAAGAAAGAGCCACATGGTGCTGGCCACAGCCAAGGAACTTGCTTTTTAAAAAAAAACAATTATTTTAAGGGTAACAAGGGAGACCACAGGGCTAGCAAGGGAGACCCCAGGGGCCGCAGGCGACCCCTAAATGACATCCCAGGGGCAGCCTCTTTTCCTCTCATGTCTGCCTGCCACCAACAATAACCTATAATTGCCTTTGGAAAAGACTTCTCTCTTCCGTCTAGTGTCTTTGGCAAAGTAAAACAGAAGATGTGGATTAACGCGTAAAGGTCTGTGCGCTGGTGTTCACTGATTATGTTAATAATTCAGTTAACCTTAAGGAATTGGAAGTGTAAGCTGCATTACCACCTGCGCCAACCAGTCCACCCTGGCTGGTACTGAAAATCGTATACAAAATGGGAGTTGAGGTGGAGATGTGCTAAACACTATATAAATAAGGAACACTAGTAGTACAGTTGATGCTTTAATTATAGCAGAAACAGCCGACACGTGTTTCGACACGCAGGTCGTTTTCAAGGCTGAGTAGTTATATGCAACATTGGTATTTCATAACAAAAGCAAGATCCAAAAATGTTACAATCACATTAAATTAGATACAAACCGTATCACATTACATTAGATAATGATTTAAATAAAACCGAATAACACAACACATTGTATAATAAAAAATCATTGGCATACCGTAAACCATGGTTGAAGGGTGGAATAAGCAGAAGCACAGGCAGTTGCAAATGATAAAACAAAACAGAAGATATACGGTAAGTAACATGCTTTAACAGTTAGAGAATACATCACTCCGGTTATGGGGGAACAAAAAAACCACACAAAAGTCCTCTTGAACTGTGCGCAACAACACCGGAGCCCTCCATCATGCATGGTGTGCACATATCACCCATGCAAACAGTGAAGTAAAGGTCTATTCGGCACAAAAGGAAAAGGCCACAGATTGGCCAGAAGCCAGTGTCCAATGGAAAAATAGAATGCAAGTAATAAACTAAACTTACCACAGGCAAATGAAATATATCGAGAAAGTCAATGATGGGAAATCCCTGTGTAAAACAATCATCAGTGTCAAATATATGGCACGGCATAAGAAGCGGTTCTAACAATTGTATGGAAGTATGAATTATAAATCAGAGTATTCGAGTCCACATACTACAAAGAACAGGGCGTTGTAAGTATCATGCTGATGTCACATTCAGAAATTAAGTCCATGCCGTAATGGCCGTAACCAATATATAGCCTAGAGAAAATCAACAAAATAGCTAAGTACTACAGCCAGATTGGATAGAATCAATTTACCTAATACTGAGCAACAAAGAGACAAACTTACTCGCTAGAGCGAGCGTTCACAATTACAGGGGAAATCCCCAAAGCGGCCGTCCAAGCAAAAGTTTAGAGAGAAATGAAGGAAAGGCAACCGACGTCACAGCGGTGACGTAGGTTGCGTCGCACGTATCTGGCGTCGTGTGAATGACGTCAGATGTAAACAAACAACTGAATTGAAAGTAAGATTAAAACTAAGCCGTCATGCTGGGAGAGTGCAAAGAAGACTAATAATAAGAGGCTGGTACCCGAATAATAATAAAAAGGTAAAGGAGAAGTAGAAGAGAAGAAGCCGACGTCACAGCGGTGACGTCCATAGCGTAACACGCATTTGAGGTCGCCTTGATGACGTAAGTTGTAAATAAACAACTGAATTGAGCATAAAATTAAAGCTAAACCGACAGAAACATCATATTGGAAGAAATGCAAAGAAGAAGAAGAACAATAGTGAGAGGCTAGTACCTGAATAATGATAAATCAGAAATTAGTTAATAAGCACAGAGTTAGGCAGACAGTATTTCCCGAATAAATTCATACTTGAGCAAAAAATGTTATATAGCCTGGACTCAAAATAGCGATTAGAATCAATGTCAAAATATGAAAGAAAAAGTCAGATCACAATTATAGTAGAAAAAGGAGGACCAAAGGAACTACCTATTGCAACGGTAAGGCATATCAAGTATTTAGATGGGAATAGAATAGGTTAAAATTAATGGGTGCTGGTGCCCATGAGCATGATGGAATGGCTCCGGCGAAGTTCGTCTCCAAGTACTGTTTGAAAAACATAAGATCCATTGTGACTCTTTTATCAAAATTATTATAGAAATACAGACATCTCGTGGTCTGTGTTTAGACCCCGCGTGGTACAACGTAATAAACAAATAAGCTTTGCCTCCATTTGGCGTAATTTCATCTGTAGGTTGCCACCCCTTTTCCCGTTATGAGCCTTCTTCAGACCAATAAAGCGCAAATCAGCAATATTATCCAGCTGGTGCAGAGATCTGTGTTCATATGGTAGATCTCATTTCCAAATCCTGGCAAGGCAGATTTCGGTTATACTCTCCCCTGGGTTAATACACATGTAAACCAACTTTGGTGACAGGAACTAATCTCGTGCCGCAAAACAATATACTTGCACTAGAAAGCAGCAGTTATGAAAAAAAATATATATAACTTCACTACAATGCTAGTGTAAAGCTTGTTCCCAATAAACAAGGGTTGTATAAACTGAGCAGCCATCTCCAATGAAGAACACAAGAGGACTCCTTTGGTTTGGTGGTCATTTCATTAAAATTACTGACAGATTAGTTTACTATTACCTCCACTTGTTTGCGCTTTTGCTGGTTTAACACAGACCTACATTTGGGGTAATGATGGTGTAGAGGAGGAGCCAAGTACCCTCACCTCAACCACTTCACCAGCATTACCTGAATGTTGAAACCCAGAGCATGCGACACATGTGGAACAGTTGAAACGACAAAGGCCAAAAGGAATCCTAGAGGCAAGGCTCCCATTGGGAAAAACGTACCTGCATACAAGAAAATATGATGGCCATTTGAATGAAATCCCAGAAGAAGCAGAGCAAGTGAATGGTCAAGGCGATTGGTGACGTCATACAGACCGGAGCTGACGTGCCTAGGAGAGATGCAGAGATCAGAGAATGCAGATATTCTATAAGGCATCAGGAAAGTATCAAGGATAAGTGACATCTTGGGATCAAGCTGAAGAATCTTATGCCATAAAATGGATGAAGAAATTAAATCAGTTTACACGTGTATAGATGCAAAAAGAAACGCAAGCAGACAAAGTATTCTTGAGGCTAGCTTTATAGTGAATAGATTGCGGCATGCACCAATATATATACATACATGCATAAGGAGCAAAGGATGGATGTTTCCACTACGTGTTATAACAGAATTGGACTAAAAATGGAAGGCCTCATTCTCAGTGTGGCGCAATAAGAAAACACATGAATTAAAAGTGAATCTCAAACAGACGAGGCGGGATGAGCCATGAAGTCAAGCCAAGAAGCAAAAATCTTATCAGGTTGGAATGAGCTGACATGGGATACAGAATCGTGTGAAAGAACAGCTCCTGTTAAGAAGGCATGAACAAAACACAGAAGACGTCAGAGGTCTATTAAAAAATAGTATTTTTAAGGTAGTAAAAGCTTGAAATCATGGTCTACAATCAGGGGAAGGATAAAGTTGGATGAGCAAGATGCTCACACCTACGCATGAGGGCAGAGCATGCCTTCACTCTACTGATTCTCCACAGTACAGAACAAGCTCAAGGCCAAGCTTCAAAGCCTAATTGACTACACTGACCATTGAGGTGATGATAGATTGATATGGTCCAATCTGCATGCGGCTAGACATAAATGGAAAAGTACTAACAAAGGTTAGAGTACCAACCAATTGTAGGGGACCACGTAATTAAGGGTCGTATAGTTTGTATAGCCAAGGGGACGTTGTGTATTTAGTGATGTTCATAGTGGCCATTTTGAAAGGAGGGCTTAGTTGCCCCACCTGATATTAAGAAACCTACCACTTTTACTTACTATCCCATACTAGTATGGATCATATACTTAGATATTCACTCAAAGCCTATCAGAGTGGTTAGTAGGTTTTGGAGTTTGCCACATAGGATGACGTTTGTAGTGACACAGGTCAAAATCAATGATGACAAGTTTTTGATATATAAGCTACGTTTTCTATGAACTGCTTTGAGTAAGAGGATCGAGCAAATTTGTTGATGTTCTTTGTGCTCCCTGTTTTAGACAATTGAAAATAAAACAGTTATCCTTTTTAGCAACTAACTGAGTCATTTTGATTATTGATGTTTGAGTAACATCTGCATCCCCATTCATCTCCAGGGTAATTGGTACTCATCTTAAAGGGCTGAGGTTATTCAGTTCAATGGCGTTGGTCCTCGATTTGAAATACTTAGGACTCCATAGGGATCTTGACAGATTTACTTTGAGCAGTAATTCCCCCACAGTAAATGTGGCAATTTTGGGAGATAAAGTAGAGGATTCACCTCCAGATTTTTGCTGGAGGTGATTCCTCTTACTTCGATCCTCTATTGTCTCCCCTAACTTTCCCCCATCCCTTCGCTGCATGCCCATGAGTCTCCTTCTATTGTATGTCCTTGTTCTGTCCTATTTCTTCCTCTGATATTTCCTCTTTCCTTTCTGAAGCCCATCTCACCCCTGGCCCCTTTGATTCTCTACCTGACTCCCTCGTTCCTATGGCTTGTACTTCGCTCTCTCCATACTTCGCATCGCTCTTTAACTTCTCTCTTCAATCTTCTATTTTTCCTTCTTTTAACTATGCTACTATTCTCCTAATTCTCAATAAACCTTTGTGGGTCACTTCTCTAACCTCTAATTACTGCCCCATCTCACTCTTACCCTTCCCTGCTAAACCTTTGGATCATATGACCGCTTTCCAACTCTCTTCTCACTGCTTCCCTTCTTCCACATTACCAATCTAGTTTCTGCCCCTTTCACTCGACTGAAACTGTTCTCCTTTCTGTAAGTGACTCACTTTTCTCTGCTTGCCACTCTAGGCAGTCTTCTCTCCTGGTTTTGCTCAACTTTTCAGCTGCCGTTGACACTGTCGACCACTCTCTTGTTCTCTGTTGCTTCCCCCATCTTGGTTTCAATGGTTCTGTCTTAAACTGGTTTCAATATTATCTTACAGATTGCACTTACTTGGTTTCTTGGACTGGCTCAATCGCCCCTGTTCTCCCTCTTTACTATGGTGTCCCCCTGGGTTTTGTCCTCAGGCCCCTCCTCTTTTCTCTTTGCACCATTCCTCTTGCCTCTCTTATTTCTTCTGTTGGTCTCTCCCATCACTTCTACGTAGATTATACCCAGCCCTTCTGTTCTTTTTCCTCATTCTTCAATTCTATTTATTTGATTCTCGCCTCTTGTCTTCCTGCTTTTCCGTTCTGGATGATGGTTCACAATCTCCATTTAAACCACTCCAAGACTGAAGTTCTTTTCATTCCTGCCTCCACTATTGCTCGTCCTGTTGGGTGCCCTGACCCACGTTTGGACTATTATGCTGCAACATTTGGTGCTGTGGGCTTAGGAGATCCAAGAGGGCGGTAAAGCCCACATTTGAGCCAGAATCCTGGAGAACTGTGCAGTTTGGCGCACAGCAAAATGGTCCCCTGACCTGCCACCCACCAGTGCAAAGAAAGATGGTTCTGTTCAAAACCCGTTTTTATTAATGTCAAAAATTGCTAAGATCATGGGCCCGGAACCACCAAACAAAAATCCAACTATGGTTGAGTGTTTTACTTTACTCTACTACTGATCCACATCAATGCCATGCCAAGCAAGGATCATATACTATCAAGTAAAATCCTTTCCTTTTGAAATTTATTAATTCAAGACAGCTGTCAAATATAGGTGCAGTACCGGCATCGGACACTGACCAGCGCTGGCGCTCTATAAATTCTGACAGGAGAGCTGTCTTGCAGAACTGTGCAGTGAACAGAAGGGGGTCTTATGTAATTAATAGTTCAAAAGACATGCCTTTTCTGAGAACTCTTAACACCCCAGAGGCCAACACCAGTAGGCAGGATATCACATGGCCCTGTTAATTGAGAGGGAGGGTTTTCTCCTCCAGCCTGCAGGACCCAACACAATAGTCTCTTTCAATTGAATGGGATATGATGATTTGGCTGTGGACTGTAAACAGAGCTCTGCCTGGAAGAAGAGACATGTGATCCCTGACTCACCCAGTTCCTAGGGGCGGGCCAGACACTTTTTGTGAATTGAATTGAAGGCAAATATATGTTTTATAAAAACACTGATAACTAATTGTAACCAGATGACAGGAATGCACAATTTGGAGAGCCTTAAAATGGAAAATGTACCTACAATTTGAGTCTAAACTCAATTCCGTACGATGTTCTGGGACCGAACCCCACAATTTATTCATGTTGCAGACACTGGGTTTAAGCTAGAGACATGGAAATTTACTGGAATATGTGTAGAAAGGCAGTGTACATTTGTGCCATTTTTGGTAAACGTCCGATATTGGTAAACCAACTAAAAACGAAAATAAGTTGTCATTTTTTAATGCAAGCTCTTACGAAGATCAAAGTTGAACAAGAATGTACCTTAAGTCATCTGCAATTTGTACATGTAATGTCAACTACTTGTGTATCTGGGAAATGTGTTTAGTTATGAAAATGATTTTCTAAGGTAAAAGCAAAGGGGTGTGTTCTTTCTGTATGCCATAAAGATGACTCACTCTGACTCACTGCTCCCTTCTCAAATCAGGTCAAAGAGAAATCCTTGACCTATCAAATCGTGAGTGGGTTGGGCAAAGAAAGTTAGCATCCCCACCCATTTTCAAAAGACATAAAAAGAGTTACTGGAAGCCAGACAGGGACATTCATTTTCCAACCTTCAACTGAATTCCTGCGCAGCACGCTGACGGAGTCTCCAGACTTCAAATCCATCAATCTCCAGAGACTACAGAACTTTGAACCAAGAAGGCCTACTGCAAGCAAAAGTATTCTCAGCAGGCCTCAAAATCATTTGCAAACTATTCAACAGCCGGGCGAGCTGTTTGAATTCTTTGCCAAGAACTTTTGCCAGAACCGGTAGCAGACCCAGAAAGCAGTGCTTTATCCAGAGAGACCAGAGATCCAGAGAGACCAGACCCAGACCAGATCTCTGTGCAGTGCTGAGAGCTGACCCAAATTGCTGTGCGCAGAACCAGTACCCAGTGGCGAGAAAACCGCAGCCAATCCTGACCCGATCCATGACAAAGTCGCATTCCTGTCCAAAATATAGTGTGAGTACTCATCCAGAACTGTGCAAAACCAATCTCTCAGTTTAAAATAATCTAATTCAAACTATTTTAACCTATTGAGAACTGCATCATAGAAATCGTGTCCCTCCTGTTGATTCAAAGCTGCAAAACTGTCATCTGTCATTCTGAGCTTTACTTTTATTTTGAGAATCTACCTTCACAAAATCGTCCGTATCTCTTGAACCGTTTGTGATAGAAGCGTGATTCTAAGCTTTCCAACAAGCTCTAAACCGACATGCTTCTCCTTATACTTCCTCCGTAATTGCGCTTGACGCACGTGACTAAATTGCCACGATTTGACATTTTGCTTCATTCCAGCCACGTGTAAAAACATTTCTTTTGCTTCCATTACGGAATTCCGTTTTCAACCTGGTAACCATCCCTGAATCATTGATAGGGCTGGCCTGAACTGATTTAAGGTATCTCTCACTCACCCTGAACCTCTAGAGGGAATTAAAATCATTTTTAGCATATTTTTCCCTTCTTTGCATACCACCTTTAAAGTACTTTGCCTGTGTTTAAAATCATCCCTGTTGCTCTCAGGTTGCTAGGGGGGAACTGAACTTTGTATTGTATTGTGATTGTATTCCTGAATACTGTGTGTGTTACTTCCATCTCCTTGCATTGCATAGGGGGGGAGTGAATTGTCAGAGAAAAAGTGATCATATTATCTTCTGCTGAAATCATATCAAGTTTATTTCTGTACTGCCATTTATTCATCTTTGCATCTCCTTGAAACCATAACGCATTCTCAGCTACCTCATCCTCTATACCACTCCTAAGTAATTAAATCAGTGTGCTATTATAACATTATCCATTGTTGATTACTGTCATATTCTTAAGTGTGATATCCAATATTAATTTATTATAAAAGTGTGATATATATATTGTTTAATTTTTCAAATAAACCTTTTAAATTTGCAAAACAAACCTACTTCTTGGCTCAGTGGGATCAGGGGGATTCTAAGAGAGGGGTGTTATATAAGGGTTGTCATCCAGAATAAACGAACTGGACATAAAAATATATCAATAAGGGTTTCCATCAGCATCCCAGACTAGGCATTGGCTTAGCTGTAGTGTTGAATTGAAGCCTCTTACAGAGTGGGGGCTCGAGCCGGTGATTCTGAATTATATTTACCACTTGTGCTGCTTAATACAGTGTGCCAACTGACCGGATACACATATCCGGTTAGATCACCAGGCTGTTTTACACTGTGAAAGCACCCCTCAAAGGAACGCTCTAAGGAAACGGTCTGTTTTGCAAAATAAAATACAAAGTTCTGTAAGTCAGGAAGGAAATCAAATTCCAGAATGACGACACTGGTAGACATCAAAATAGCCAGAGAGCACTTCTTACAAAAGCTATTTGTGAGAGGTGAGTGGGCTCATCAAGACCAGATGGTCTGGTTGCAGGAAATCGCGCAACAGGTCACTGAAACAGGGTCAGACATATGGAGAGATCAGGGTCCATTACATGTGGACCTGAATGAACTATATATGGCTCCTAAAGCTAAAGATGAACACGACAAGATTGTCAGGATAGCAGCATATTTGTATCTATACATGGGAGCCATGCAGGACAAATGTGCTGAAGGCCAAGATCTGGCAAATAGGCAACAGATAGCGTTAGAAAAGGCCCAATCTGACCTGGTCTCTTCTGAGCAGAGGCTGCACAGAAGCCAGGAGTCAGAAAATGAGAGTAGACAGTACATCATTAAAATAAAGGAGGATATGGATATGCTGCAACAGGAAAAGGCTGATCAGGATACCAGATTTCTGGCCTTGCAGAAGGAGTACCAAGAAGGTTTGGACTCCCTACTGCAGAGCCAGAAAAAGCTGGAGCAACAACTGGACTTCAACAGGGCATGCACAGGTAGCCACCCTGCAAATCCGACTAGACAGAGAGAAAGAGGAAAGCAATACATTGATTGTGAAAGACCTGGATAACCAGGCAGAGTTTGATGAAGAGCGCCAGAAAGCTGGTGCCCTTCAAAGGCAGAGGGACGACCTGGCGGCACAGATGCAGGCACTTAGTCAGGAAAGGGAAACCTTAGGCCAGGAAGTCTGCCAATTAAAAGAAAAAATTGAAGAAAATCACTTGGCCCTCCAGGTGACCTCCAAAAAGAGCATCAGCATCAGAAAAGCACACCAGGAGGGTGGAAGATGCCATGGCAAGAAAGGAACAGGCCAGTAGGGATGGGACTCAGGAGGTAACCTTCCTGCGGCAAAGACTGGCCCAGTATTCCAGGACCAATCAGGAAGAGCAGAGAGAAAATGAGGCTCTGTCTCAGCACAATGATAGGCTCCAGCAACAGGTAGCCATGCAGGAGAGACTGATAGAGTCCAATAAGGCCTTAAATGAGGAACTGAAAGCACAGTCTCTTGCATTGCAACAGGGAGCAGGGGCTGACAGAGATGAAGTTTGCTGGGAAAGGGAAACACCTGAGCATAACCTCAGGAGCCGTAGTACCAGAGGCCTTCATCTCTCCCAGTCCTTGGACTCTGCCACCCCCATGTCCCCTGGTGCACATGAGCACAGGGCCACAGGGAGCGCAGATTACTATCCAGCCAAAAGTATGGGGTTCATAGGCCAGTACCTCCCAGGAATGGATGGGCGGGCATCCGTGTATGGGCACCTAAGCACAGTGCAATTTAGTGGAGAACCCCAGGAGAGTAGGCCCACTAAGGGCATCCTGAAAACCTCTGCCCAGTTAGGTCAGTGGGGGGGGGGTACCCATCAAATCCTGTCAGCAGGGAGGGATCTGAAGACTCCTCTGAGCGGCCCAGGACACAGGAGACCAGGTCCCCACATTCTGCCAGCCATTCTCAGGCTCGCAGAATCCAGGAAAACCTGGAAGTTCTGACGGACACCTCTGGGAGCAGTGCCTCTGAGTCAGAGGATGAGTGGACCAGGGTTACCCGAACCAAAAAGACCAATAAGGCAAAAAGGGCCTTGCTTAAGGACCCCTTAAAGCAGATCAAGGCAATAAGGAGTGTCATCACCCCTTATCACAAGAACTCCAAGTATTCTGTTTAGGAACACTTGGAGCTCTTTGAGCAAATGATGGAGACTTCACTTTACTTTCCATTTGAAGGACAACAGTAGCTGCATCCAGTACGTCAAATGGACATTCTCCCCAGAATACTCCAGTTTCTTTGCAGGGCTGGAGGACCAAAATAATTCAAGATGATCCACCTATAGGGTGGCCATCTTGAAACATTTTTCCGTTCAAAGAAATCCTCAAGAGGCTCGCAAGGCAGCCTACAATTTGCAATGTGGGGAGGATCAGGCCCCACAAGAATTTGTGCAGGAGTTAAAGCGTGCTTTTTTGCGCAGACTACCAAAAGGGTGCTCACCGACAGTAAGGAATTTGTTAATACGTTTTTCCATGCCTTACCCAAATAGATAATGACCCAGCTCGTTAGAGATTTTCACGAGAAAAGATCTTTAGACTGGGTCATTGAGCAGGCCACCCGCATCTATGAAGTGCAGAAACCGGTGGAAAATAAGAATCAGCCCAAAAACCCCAAGATGGCAGAGGTAAAGGTTGAACCGTTTTAGATTTGGAGATGGGGGGCCTAAAAACCTGCCTGCACTGAACAATTCACAGCCCAGAAGGCCCTCGGGCCAGTCACAGACCGGGAGTCAAGGAGGTAATCCCACAAATGGGTTCCCTCGCTCCCCTGACTATGTAAGTCCCCGCTACAAGGGAAACAAACCAATCCTGGGTTATGTGTGGACTCCTCCGACCCAAGGGGGGGGGATCCAACCAAGCACCCAACCCAGGGAACTTCCCTCTGCACTTCCCCCAGGAGGGCAGAAGTTCACCAAATCCTGGGCAGAACTTGTTCCCCAGGTATCCACCAAATTTCCAACCCCAAAACCATCCATCCTTCTTTCCCCAATTCCCTGAGCCCAGACAACCTAATCCGAGAGAGGGGAGGCCAAGGGTGGAGGGGTACCCACATTTTCCCAACCCAGGGTATTACCAGAGAAGGGACAGCTACCCTTCCCGGGATCTGCCCAGGGGAGAAAACAGAACCCTGTACCAGCCTGAGCGGGTTTCACAACTTGAGCGCCAGGTCCAAAATATGACACGGGATCTGGGTCACATACTGAGGGCTCAACAGAACCCTCAGATGAGCATGCCACCACAGAATGCCCCAAACTCTGGGCCTGGTGCTCCAGAACAATGACAGGGGCAGCACCCCGATAACCCACCGGTTCCCAGGGAGCAGGCACAAGGGGAAGGGGGGTGTAAAGCCTTGGAGAAAGCTTCCTTCCCAACTTGTAAACAGCCCCTGGAAAACCAGGAACCGGAAACAAAATCTCCTACCCCTGGAAGTCTGCCACCCAAGAAGCAGAGAGGAGGTAGGAAAAACAAAGGACCCAAACAGACCCACTTTGTGGAGGAGGTACAGGTCTTCCAATTTGAGGGAGAGGGATCCTCAGCGGATCCTGGGAAAAGGACCTTCTCCTTCAGAGATGGGGGAACTCCTCCCAAGGAAAAATGGGTCCCAAGGGATTCCAACCTAGACTGGGTAGATGTGGGGATTCAGCTGTCGCCGCCCATCATTCTATCCCAGAACCAACAAAACCGAAAACCCCTGGTTCAAACCCATCCTGGTGAATGCCTCCAAAAAGTGGGGGGCGGCCCAGAACCGGAACCAGGGGAACCCAAAACCGCATCAATAGACTGGGTAGATGTGGGGATTGAGCTGTCGCCGCCCATCATCCTATCCCAGAACCAACAGCATCAAAATCCCATGGGTCAAACCCATCCTGATGAGTGCCTCCAAAAAGGGGGGGGCGGCCCAGAACCGGAACATGGGGAACCCAAAACCATTTCCAGTTGCCAACTTTTTCTTTCAGATTCCCAAGGCCCTCCACATAATTCTGCCCAAATTTCTTTTCTCTCAATGTCCAAAACCAGAAAGTTACCCCACCAGTTGTCCAAAAATGTGCATTATCTGTGCCCCCTTGAGGAGAAGGAGGGAAGATATTATGCCCCGGTACAAGTATAGGCGCAGGGTACAATGTTGGCACTGGTGGACACTGGATCCCAAGCTACCCTTCTGTCCAGAAGGGCCTTTGACGAACTAAATGCAGGAAGGGGGGAGAATTACCGTATTCCTCTCACCTCTCTTCCTGGACAGCTTCAGAACTTTTACGGGAAGGGAATTCTCGTCGAGGGGACGGCAGATTTGGACATCAAAATTGGGCGACACAAGGTGAAACACCCGGTCATAGTAGTGACTCCAGAGGGCACCCCTTGTTTACTAGGGAATTACCTCCTGAGAAGGTTGTTACCCCTAATAGATTGCGTAAACAAGGTCCTCTGGACTCAGACTAGCCAACCAATAAAATTAAAACAGAGTGTCAACCATATTAGTTTAAACGGCACATGCCACATGGTTGAACAAAAATCTAACCAAGTAGATTTTCACTTCCAGAACAACCAAATTCCGGATGTGACAGTAATAGCAGTAGGACAACAGGTTGGTGATGGGGGTCCTCTCTATTTCTCAACCTTCCTTCCAGTTTAAGTGGTATTCCACACTGGAAGGAAACACTCTGAAATTCTTTACTAATCCACAATCAGACATTCCCACTCCGATAGTCCAGAAAGATGTGAAATCAGCTCAGAGCCTGGCTGACATTCAGCAAATTGGAGAGCAGTTGTTCATCCCTGTTCAGTTAAATGATGGGAAGGACTCTGTTCTCGCTCGAGTGTGTGTGAACAACGGTAAAGCTTCATCAGCGAAGCCATGTTCCGCCAACTCCCAAAAGATCCAGCCATTCCCACATTCAAACTGATAGACAAATGGGAAATGGACCTGGAAGCACCTAATTCCAAACTTCACCTGCCAAGCAGGTGTATGCTCAAAATCTCCATTGGCAACAAGACCATAGTCCATAATTATTGGGTTGTGCGAGACGTCACTGCCGCCTTTTACTTAGGCAGTGACATTCTCAATCGCTTTGCCATTAGTTTGGACCTAATAAACTTCAACGCTTGGTCCCGATTAGCGGATAATCCCATGGGCTTTGATGATCAAGAAAAAGCATTTAGGTCAGCTCAATTGCTACCTTATGCAGTTGAAATTCACGTTAAAGAGGAAGTCACCATCCCAGAAAGGACCCGACAATTCTCCCTGGAAGTGAAAGTTAAAAGAGGACAAAAATTGAAAAACCCTGATGCTTATATTCATCTAAATGCTTCTCTCCAACAGCAAGGGTTGGGGGTAAACCCAACACCATTAGTCAACATAGAACATGACACCATTCCAATAGAGGTGGATAACAGCGACTTACAGAGTATTACTCTAGCCGCAGGCACCATTATTGGAATGGCGGTTGATGACCGACATTTCTCCATTGATTTAGGAATTGAACTGTTAGGACCGATCCCCAAGGACTGTTTTGACAGTGACAGTGATGACAATACAACACCAGACAGGATCTTTACCCGGCATGGGGGGAACTTCCTGGTGTACACCTCTTGCCCTTATGGTAAGGAAGATGTGACTTGTGACTTCAGAGGTGATGAGGTGATTTTCCAGGTCCATGAGGGCTGCCTTTCCCACCTGAAGCCTCCCATCCAAATCAGCACTCTGACCAGCGACTTCTCCACCCAGCTGGAGGAGACCGCTGAGATAGCAAAACCAGAAGTCTTTCCAGGCTTCAGGCAGATGGTGGAAGAGAGAGTCAACCTAGCTGATGCCTGTGTGACTCTGGAACAGAAGCAAAAGTTGAAACAAGCTTTCTTGGATTTCCAAGATCTCTTTGAGGTAGACTCATATGACTGTGGTCGCACCGACATCCACACAACAACAATTCCCAGAGACCCTGGCATGACTCCAGTGTTTGTGAAGCAATATTGTTTGCCTCTCGCATCCATAGAGTCCCTTACTGAAATAATTAAGAACCTTGAGTGCCGGGGGATAATCTGTCCAGTACACAGCACCTTCAATAATCCGGTGCTGGGAATATTGAAGCCAAACGGCCAGTGGAGACTCTGCGCCGACCTTAGGGAGCTCAACAAATGGGTCCATACTTCCCGATTGCCTCTGCCCTACATTGACCAAGGGCTGGCCCAGATTCAGGGGTCGCAGGTATTCACTGCAATAGACCTGACCAATGGATACTGGACCGTGCCTGTCAGTAGGGAGGACCAATACAAACTGTCTTTTACCTTTGGGGGCCAGCAGTACACATGGACCCGGACTCCCTTCGGATACCTCAACTCCGGAAATGATTTCAACATTTTCCTACACAAGGCCATGCCCGACCTGGGTGCAAGGGGTAACTTGGCTTATGTAGATGATGTCCTCATCAAAAGTTCATCTGTGGAGGAACATATAGCGGAGATCCGTTATCTTCTGACACAGTTGAGGGCCGCCGGAGCCAAACTTTCATTTCAGAAAGCACAGTGGTGTAGAACCCGTGTTAATTTCTTGGGGCATGAGATTACTCCTCAGGGTCTCTGTGCCCAAGAAAAGAAAGTGGAAGCACTTCATAAACTGAAAGACCGCACAACTCTGCGGGAACTAAGGAGCCTCCTTGGACTGACTAATTACAGCAGAAAGTTCATTGAGTGCTACGCAGAGATCACCAGACCCCTGATTCATGTCTTGAAGGGGGGGGTCAAGTGGGAATGGGGTCCAGAACAATCTGAGTCAGTAAGACAACTCAAAAGAAGCCTCTCACAAGCGCCTTGCCTAGCTTACCCTGTCAGAAACAAGGAGTTCTTCCTGGAGACAGGGTTCTCTAATACGTGCTTGATGGCAGTATTATACCAAAAGCATGACAAGGTCAATAAAGTAATCTTGTATGCAAGCAAAACTTTATTCTCTGTGGAGGAAAAATTCAACGATTGTGAGAAGGCACTCCTGGCAACGGTGTGGGCATTGAAGAATTACCGCCGGTTCATCGAGGGGGAACACATCATAGTGGAGACTCCACACCAGCCTCTGCAATATCTCCAAAGTGACAGAATCCGGGCCGGAAATGTGAGTAATTCCCAAATTCCTTCCTGGATCCTGTCAATGCAAGGCTTTCCTGTGGAGGTCAGATATGGCCAAAACAAGAAGAGTCCCCTCGTGCAAGGTCTGGCTGACTTGCATGATTGTGCCAGAGAAAACTGTCTCAAGGACGAAAGTCTAAAAATCAAGGACAACATGGAGGCATACCTTAATTCCCCACACAAAGTCTTTGAAGAAGACAAGTGTGAGGGAATGCCCACTGTGTTTGTGGATGGATGCTCTTACCATGTTGAAAATAACGGGGAAAAAGAACTGGTGGCCGGCGTAGGGAATGCGTGGGTGAATGAGTCTCCAGAACCCTCCGCTGGGTACAAAATCGGTCCTCGAAGTAGTCAAGTAGCAGAGTTGATGGCTGTGCATCAAGCCATCCTCACTGCTGTCCAACATCAACTCCACGAACTGGTCATAATCACAGATTCGGAGTATGTACGGAACGGGTTCGTGGAGCACCTGGTCAATTGGAAAACCAGAGGCATGCTATGTGCTAACAACAAACCCTTGAAACATGGGAAATTGATCCAAAACATTGATGATCTGGTCACATCGAATGGGATGACCATCTACTGGAAAAAGATCAAGGGTCATTCCAAAGTAGAGGGAGCAGACAAAACTGGAAATGACTTAGCTGATCAGCTGGCCAAAACCGGGGCCATCCAAGGGAATCTAATAGAGATTGAGTCCCTGTTGGGGGAAATCCAGGTGACGGCTATCACTAGGTCCCAGACAAATGCTCACAATGATCTTTCAACTGCACAATGGAGTAAGGAGACCCCTGATGCTGATTTAATTACGGCTCAGAAGGGGGATCCAATAATTGGTAAGTTTTACCAACACATTGAGGAACCTGAGAACTTTCCCCTGATGGATACCGATTATATTGGGAAGGAGGACCTTAGAGTGTTGATGAAATGTCCAAAGATGTTCCGAATCCAAGACGGTTTGTTGGTAAGGAAATCCCAAGCTGGCCATGATCGGTGGGTGGTCCCTACCTCATTCCGAAGCCTGATGTTAAGTCACGGCCATGATGCGGCCACAGCCGGTCATAGGGGGTTTCACACAACACTGGAAATCTTAAGAGAGGTTGCATACTGGCCACACATGGGGCAGGACCTCGACCAATACTTGAAGGGGTGTCTGGTGTGTGCACAATTTCAGCCATCATCCCTCACACACCGTGCGCCTCTGCAAAAGAGCTTGTCTAGGGGAAACAAGTACATGTTGACGGTCACATGCTTGTTTACCAAGTGGGTGGAATATCTCCCGGCCACAAACTGCAAGGCAGAAACAGCAGCTGCCCTGATGATTAACCACATCTTTTCCCATTTTGGTCTACCTCAAAGGATTGAGTCAGACAGAGGTTTTACCAGCAAAGTAATGACTAAGATGTGGGGGATACTGGGGGTCAAAAGGAAGCTCCACATTGCTTACCAACCAGCTTCTTCTGGGGCAGTAGAACGCTATAACCAAACCATTGTGAGCATCTTAAAAAAGTTTGTGGCAGATTCTGGGGCAAGTTGGGATATCCGATTACCTCTGGTCCTAATGGCCATCAGATCTACATCTTCATCTACAACCAAAATGTCACCATTTGAGTTGATGACTGGACGCAAGATGGTGCTTCCCCAGCATTTGCTCTACAGGACCCAAGAGCAGACATTGATAAATGCCTCCACAACTCATGAGTATGTGGGAAATTTAAGGAAACACCTTCAACATGCTTTTGTCTATGCTCAGCGGAATCTAGAAAGATCAGCTGATAGCATGAAGACCCATTACGATTTGAAAACTTCCAGGAAAGTATATAATGTGGAAGACCGGGTCTATCTATACAATTTCCAAAGAAAAATGGCCAAACAGCGAAAATGTTTGCCTACATGGAAGGGACCGTTTGAAATTATAGACAAGATCTCCCCAGTTGCATACAAGATCCGCATCCCCAAAGGTAGTTTGGCGGAAGGGGAAGACAAGTGGGTCCATATAAATCAGTTAAAGTGTTGCCATCCCAGGCACACTCTGCAGCAACTGGAGGAGTCCTCTGCAATCCCAGAGGGGGCCGCTCCAGAGCAATTCAGTTCCAACCCTAAAATATCCTGCATATAGGCCCTCATTACGACCCAGGCGGTAAGTTACCGCCTGGGTCGTACCCTTACCACCATGGCGTAAACTACGTTTACGCCATGGTGGTTGGCGGATTTACCGCCCCATTCCAAGGTGAGTGGGGCGGTAAATCCCCATTTACCATTTTACCCTTCCCGATTCCCATTTTCGCCCCATAGGGCATAATGGGAATGGGGAAAGGCGATAATTACGGCACCGTAAATTACGGTGCCGTAATTATCGCCAAGGTCCCTTTGCGGCATGGATTTTAACGGCTGCAAAAAAGCAGCCGTTAAAAGCCATCCCGCAAAGGGAACCTTGTAATCAGGCGTTAAGGGTCGGCGCCGTTTACGGCGCCGTAAACCCCTTAACGCCTGAGTCAGAATGAGGGCCATAGTCTCTAAAATATCATGATTCTGGTATGAAAATGTTTCCTGTTATATCTTGTTTTTTAAAATAAGACTGCAAAATGTATCCGGATGTATAAAATGTATATGTTCGCCACACCATTAATAGTGGTGGAAAAATGTCTAGGAATGTGTATTGCCACTTTGCTTTATCATCCTAGGAGAGATGAAACCATGGAGACTGAGGAGAACGACCCGGGGACCGGGAGCAAAGATCCGAGGGGCCCGGGGTACCGCACAATATTCCCATCAGGACAGGCGAGGAGAACCGATCGATCCAACCGGATGGAGGAAAAGATGCTGAACTGTGCCATCTGCGGGATTGGAAGAAGATGATGCAGACATACCAGCGCGTGGATCAAAACATCCTTTGCACCCGACTCCCCCTCGACTCGAAATCAAAGCGCAGTCAGGCGGGGGGCTTGTTGGGTGTCCTGATCCACGTTTGGACTATTATGCTGCAACATTTGGTGCTGTGGGCTTAGGAGATCCAAGAGGGCGGAAAAGCCCACATTTGCGTCAGAATCCTGGAGAACCGTACAGTTTGGCGCACAGCAAAATGGTCCCCTGACCTGCCACCCACCAGTGCAAAGAAAGATGGTTCTGTTCAAGACCCGTTTTTATTAATGTCAAAGATTGCTAAGATCATGGGCCCGGAACCACCAAACAAAAATCCAACTATGGTTGAGTGTTTTACTTTACTCTACTACAGATCCACATCAATGCCATGTCAAGCAAGGATCATATACTATCAAGTAAAATCCTTTCCTTTTGAAATGTATTAATTCAAGACAGCTGTCAAAAATAGGTGCAGTACCGGCATTGGACACTGACCGGTGCTGGCGCTCTATAATTCCTGACAGGAGAGCTGTCTTGCAGAACTGTGCAGTGAACAGAAGGGGGTCTTATGTAATTAAAATGTCAAAAGACATGCCTATCCTGAGAACTCTTAACACCCCAGAGACCCACACCAGGAGGCAGGATATCACATGGCCCTGTTAATTGAGAGGGAGGGGTTTCTCCTCCAGCCTGCATGACCCAACACAATAGTCTCTTTCAATTGAATGGGATATGCTGATTTGGCTGTGGACTGTAAACAGAGCTCTGCCTGGAAGAAGAGACATGTGATCCCTGACTCACCCAGTAACTAGGGGGGGGCAGACACTTTTTGTGAATTGAATTGAAGGCAAATATATGTTATATAAAAACACTGATAACTAATTGTAACCAGATTACAGGAATGTACAATTTGGAGATCCTTAAAATGGAAAAATGTACCTACAATTTGAGTCTAAACTCAATTCCGTACAATGTTCTGGGACCGAACCCCACAATTTATTTATGTTGCAGACACTGGGTTTAAGCTAGAAACATGGAAATTTACTGGAATATGTGCAGAAAGGCGGTGTACATTTGTGCCATTTTTGGTAAACGTCCGATATTGGTAAACCAACTAGAAACGAAAATAAGTTGTCATTTTTGAATGCAAGCTCTTAGGAAGATCAGAGTTGAACAAGAATGTACCTTAAGTCATCTGCAATCTGTACATGTAATGTCAACCACTTGTGTATCTGGGAAATGTGTTTAATTATGAAAATTATTTTCTAAGGTAAAAGCAAAGGGGAGTGTTCTTTCTGTATGCCATAAAGGTGACTCACTCTGACTCACTGCTCCCTTCTCAAATCAGGTCAAAGAGAAATCCTTGACCTATCAAATCGTGAATAGGTTGAGCAAAGAAAGTTAGCATCCACACCCATTTTCAAAAGACATAAAAAGAGCCACTGGAAGCCAGACAGGGACATTCATTTTCCAACCTTCAACTGAATTCCTGCGCAGCACGCTGACGGAGACTCCAGACTTCAAATCCATCAATCTCCACAGACTACAGAACTTTGAACCAAGAAGGCCTACTGCAAGCAAAAGTATTCTCAGCAGGCCTCAAAATCATTTGCAAACTATTCAACAGCTGGGCAAGCTGTTTGAATTCTTTGCCAAGAACTTTTACCAGAACCGATAGCAGACCCAGAAAGCAGTGCTGTATCCATAGAGACCAGAGATCCAGAGAAACCAGACCCAGACCAGATTGCTGTGCAGTGCTGAGAGCTGACCCAGATCGCTGTGCACAGAACCAGTACCCAGTGGTGAGAGAACCGCAGCCAATTCTGACCCGATCCGTGACGAAGTCGCATTCCTGTCCAGAATATAGTGCGAGTACTCAGCCAGAACTGTGCAAAACCAATCTCTTAGTTTAAAATAATCTAATTCAAACTATTTTAACCTATTGAGAACTGCACCATAGAAATTGTGTCCCTCCTGTTGATTCAAAGCTGCAAAACTGTCATCTGTCATTCTGAGCTTTACTTTTATTTTGAGAATCTACCTTCACAAAATCGTCTGTATCTCTTGAACCGTTTGTGATAGAAGCGTGATTTAACTTTTATTTTAAAGCTGAGATTCTAAGCTACTCCTTATACTTCCTCCATAATTGCGCTTGACGCACGCGACTAAATTGCTGCGATTTGACATTTTGCTTCATTCCAGCCACGTGTAAAAACATTTCTTATGCTTCCATTACGGAATTCCGTTTTCAACCTCATAACCATCCCTGAATCATTGATAGGGCTGGCCTGAACTAATTTAAAGTATCTCTCACTCACCCTGAACCTCTAGAGGGAATTAAAATCATTTTTAGCATATTATTCCCTTCTTTGCATACCACCTTTAAAGTACTTTGCCTGTGTTTAAAATCATCCCTGTTGCTCTCAGCTTGCTTTGGGGGGAACTGAACTTTGTATTGTATTGTGATTGCATTCCTGAAGACTGTGTGTGTTACTTCCATCTCCTTACATTGCATAGGGGGGGAGTGAATTGTCAGAGAAAAAGTGATCATATTATCTTCTGCTGAAATCATATCAAGTTTATTTCTGTACTGCCATTTATTCATCTTTGCATCTCCTTGAAACCATAAAGCATTCTCAGCTACCTCATCCTCTATACTACTCCTAAGTAATTAAATCAGTGTGCTAGTATAACATTATCCATTGTTGATCACTGTCATATTCTTAAGTGTGATATCAAATATTAATTCATTATAAAAGTGTGATATGTATTGTTTAATTTTTCAAATAAACCTTTTAAATTTGCAAAACAAACCTACTTCTTGGTTCAGTGGGGTCAGGGGGATTCTAAGAGAGGGGTGTTATATAAGGGTTGTCATCCAGAATAAACAAAATGGGCATAAAAATATATCAATAAGGGTTTCCATCAGCATCCCAGACTAGGCATTGACTTAGCTGTAGTGTTGAATTGAAGCCGCTTACAGTCCTATGCCTCCTCCCTCTAACACTTCCCCCTTCATCTTTTTCCTCTTCCTAGGACTATTCCTGATCATTTAAAGTATGCTTTGGTGATCCCTCTTCTTAAAAATCCTACACTTGATGCTTCTGTTCATTCTAACTTTGGTTCTATCTCTTTACTACCCTTCTTTATGAAACTGGTAGAATCACTGATCTCTCCATGGCTGAGCTCCTTTCTCAAGGGTTCTGCCTTTTTTGATCCATTCCAGTCAGGCTTCTGTCCTGGCCGGGGCACGAAGAGCATTTTAGTCTCTGTGGTGGATGACCTCGCTAAGTTAACTGATTAGGGTGGGGTGGGCAAGCTGAGACTTTTAGATCTGTGGGCTGAATTGTATTACAATTGACCACTCCATCCAGGTCAGTCAACTGATGGAGGCAGGGATGTCCGGCCAGGTGCTGGTCTGGTTTGAGTCCTTCCTGACTGATCAAATTCAGTCTTTCTCTCTCTATCTTTCTTTCTGTTGCTAAGTCTCTCTCTTGCGATATTCCTCAGGGCTCCACCCTGTCCCCCATGTTATTTAACATCTAAATTCAGACCCAGGTCAAACTCATCATGCCCATGGCCTCAGGTGCAATTTCGATGCAGATGATATGCAGATCGTTCATATCGATCTTCATCACCAAGATGCTATGTCTCGGCTGAGGAAGCCTGGAGGCAGTGGATGAGTTCCAATTGGCTTAGGCTGAATGGGGACAAGATAGAGGTCATGGTGGTGGATCCCTCTTCTGCTGCATCTCTGTGGACTTCTGATTTCTGTCCTCTCTCTCTTATCTCGCTTTCACTCCCTGGTCTGGTGGTGAAGGATCTCAGTATTAAACAATGTGCCTCACTGTCATTAGTTGCACAGGTGGCAGCTGTCTGCCAGTCTGGACCTTTTAGATTAAGGATCTATTTTAAAGTCCTTCCTTTTATTCCTTCTCAGCTCCATGCCCACATGGTCGTTTCTCTTGTTTTGAGCAGTGCAGATTACTGCAACTCATGGTTTTTAGTCCAGCTGCAGTACTTGTTGAGACGGCTTCAAGTTCTTCAAAATACTTCCGCATGACTTGTGACTCATGCTCCGTTTGCTTCCCACATTTCTCCAGTGCTCATTCAGCTTCACTGGCTCCCTATTGGGAAACACGTACAGTTCAAGTCCCTGTGCCTGTTACACAGGGCCTTCTATGGGAGGGGGCAGAGTTCCTTCAACAGAATTTTCAGCCATATGATCCCAGTCATGTTCTCCGGTCCCAGGACAGTGCAGTTATTTCTGTTCCTAGGATTCAACTGTCTCGTGGTGGTGGCCACCAAGCTATGGAACTCACTGCCCCACAGGTTGTGGGTTACGGAGAACCACCTCTCATTTCAGTACGCTTTAAAACGTTTCTCTTTTTGGCGATGGTTGCTGCTGGTTAAGGTTCCGCTGGATCTTTTAGCGCCAAGATAACTATGGGTGAACGTACGCTTAATACATATTTTTAACATAACATATATTTCTTCCTCTGCGTGAAATCGTGGTGTTATCCTTGTCTCTTTTACATCGTTCTCCTCCCACATCTCTGCTTTTGTCAGCTCCTGTCGCTTTTATCTCTACAGAATTCTCAAGGCTAGACCTTTTATTTATTTCAATGCATCTACAATTCTTGCCTCCTATCTGATCTTTTCTCACCTGTTTTACTATTCCTCTTTTCTTTTTGGTCTTCCCGCTACCCATCTTGCTCTTCTTTGTTCTATCTATAATTCATAAATGTGTCAGCTCTTCTCTCTATCTTCTCACTATTCTATCACTTCTGCTGTATACTTTTGAATCAAGTCTGCTTTTCAATTTTCTTTGTTTGGTCTTTAAATGTGTCCACAGTGATGCCTCTCCCTCTCCCTATCCTTCTATATCTTATGTCTTTCTATGTCCCCTCATTCCCAATCACTCTTTTTACTTGCTGTTCCAAATCTCCTGTGTGCTAAATCCTGTTTCTGATCTTTTTCCGTTCTTCCACTAACCATTGGAGCGCTGTTCCCCTCCTATTTGCTCTCTTTCTTCTTTCCGCTTTTTCGTTCAGAGTGTAAAACTAATTTCCTTACTTCTTGATTTTACCTGTTCATCTTTGACTGCTTTTTTATATTCAATTTCATTTGTACCGTTTTCTGTTTTGTACAGCGTTTTGGCATACTGCGCTCTATACATAAAATTCAAATTCAAATCCTCAAATTCATCACCCATCTCGTAATTCGGTGGTGCAGGAAACCAGCTATAACATGGCAGTAAATGCAGCCCAATGTGTGAGATGGGATAGGTGATTAGGAAGTCCAATTCAAGACAGCCAAGAAGGCTTTGCCACTGGAAACAACGGTGTTCCAGGAGAGATCATCTCACCTTACTGCATAGTGCCATGTTTTCTTCAGTGAAAAGATTTGTCTTCTCATGTTATGATGTCATTTTTAGCCAATTGCTTGCTCTTTCTTTTCATGTAGGCAATTTGCGTGTAATGGGTTGCAGACAGGTGAAGCCGACTAACTGTCACAGGCCATTGCCTCCCTAACATGTGTTATCTGCCTGCAACCCATTCCATCTCTCCTCTCTCCTTCCAAGTCTTCCTTAATAGCTTATTCCTAGAATCTAAGTTAATACATATTATCGTACTATCCATTGGATGCCTTTGGACAGCACTCTTTTGCTTCACAACTAGGTTTGTGATATGTACAAAATAGCACATAGCACACATGCATTGTATTAATTGAAATCTTTAATATACAGTACTAAAACCCAGATGAGATCTATTTGGTTCACATAAATTAGTATGTTGGTACTTGCAGGCTTCCATTTATAACATTGAAAAATAAATCAGAAATTATTCTGCTTTGGCATAACGTTATTTTATAGTGATTATTTTTCATCTTTCCATGTTGGTTTATGATGTGATTTGTGTACTTTTAAATCAGTTCTACAAAACAGATTATAGATTTTAGTTTACATAAGTCAACATTCATAAATAATTGCACATTGTTGTATCACAAGAACCGGTAATCAATGTGATCAAGCTCAGAAATTGCAGACTGGGCTCAGTACCCAGCGCTGCCACTCAACGAAATGGGCAACGCTGTCAAAACTTTCAGTCCATTATATTATACAATATCAGCTCCTAAATGGGATTTAGTTGACTATTCAAAACATCTGTTTTCATGGTGTAACTTGTTACAGGGTTTCTTCATGTATAATCAAAGTGACCATTAGCATACTGCAAACCAGAATGCCAGGTGTTTATTGGCACACTCATGGCAACACCACTTGAAAACCATGGCCTTTTTTAATCTCAGTTTATGTTCAGATATGTGCACCCTTGTAGTAAAACCTAATCTGTATCCTCTATCTATGCTACAGCACGTATCTTCCTTGTTTATTTAAGCTGTCCCCTGAATCCATGCTTGAGCATGTGTGCATTCTGCGAGTGCCCTAATCGGAGTCCTGGGTCTATGGTGGGGTATGTATGCCATTTTCAAATGGCTACTGATCAGTGCCCAGTATGTATACAACAGCACGTAAACCTTACCTTTGTCTTTGATTGTTAAAATGGATTCATTGATCAGACTAGAGCAGAAGTACCCACATTGGACAGCTATTGTTCATCTTGAAATGACACTTATTATTCTAATTTCAGCAAGGATCAAGGGAATTGTGGGGCTTCAAGGGAGTTTCATGTTAATAATTGCTGCCATGGTAACCCATGAAGCTATGAGTTGCAATCATGACAAAGGGGTCGTTGGGAGGAGGGGTTTGCAAGCACAGATTTTTGTGTCTTCCATTTTTTGGTTTGATATGGAGAAACTATATCTATTTTAATCAAGTTAATTTGAAAAGACGAAGCACACATTACACATTTAAAAAAGTGCTCAATGACTCTCACTTGTATGTTATACAATTGTAATGTCTATGTCATAAACAACTATCTGGATGATCCTCCGAAGTTCTGAAATTCAGTATGCAAGTATTGTAATGCAGCATGGCTTGGAATTCACCATTGAGGAAAGCGGGGCCATTCAGGCAAGTCTGCCTAATGAGTGTCAAAATATTTGCATTAAGAAAACATCCCACAACATAGACTACGTATCTCTTTGCAGCTAGTTGGTTGCCCTCAAGCAGCACAAATTCCACGTTATGCAGTAAACTTCACTATATAGCCCCTGAAATAATTGCAGCTATTAATAACTATTTATCAAGCTATCATGAATGTCAACATTCTCTATCTAGGAGGTGACGCATCCATTTTATGCAAATTCATAAATTTTTCCAAGGACCTTTTACTTCCTCTCTCCATAAAAATCCTTCATTTCTAAAGTAATTAAATCCGGAAATACTATTCTTCCTCTTCCTGCCAGAAAGCAGATCTTTTGTGTGTCTCCAAATTCTGGCAAACATGAAATGTTAACTTCTTTCTTCTGTTTGGACAGTGAGCCCGCCTTTATTTGTTGAGCTATTGACACATTTTCTGCAAAAGGTCAGCTTTGCATGTCAACTTCCAGGGAACTGTTTTCATGTTATTGACATTGCTCTATAAGTCTTTCCTCGTTAATTGCCTTCCAACTACCAACACTCCTTTATCCAAAATGTAAAGCCACAATGGTACTCACGCAGCCTACTCAGATGGAGTTGTGCTGCTTCCTGCACATTTAACAAGTGACTAAGTGTGACCAAGCACTAACAAACTACCCAAAGTGTTTTCCTGCCATCTCTACTCACACGATTGAAAAAGTACCAAACACAATAGTACTTATTTAGTAACTTTAGAAGGATGAAAGGCTGCATCATACAAACTTAGGGTGCGACTGACTCTGTTCCAGCCTGTGTGTGACTGACTCTGCTCCCGCCTGTTGTAAAGGATACTTTGGGATACTTCAAGTAAGTTACTTGTAGAGAATGCATAGTGTCTTGCGGCGGTCACGCGTGCTCTCGTGCTTTGTTTATAATGAGAGTCGCGTGACCGCAGCGGGTGACAGGCAGTTGGCGTGAGATGGAAGGCGGATTGGAGTGAGAGGGGCGACCGGCGAGCTCCGTGTAATAAACACTTAAACTGTTTATTTTGTGTGGCCTCCCTCTTTCAAGTGGCGACGAGGGGGCACACGGAGCTTGCCGAGGAGCCCAGCGACGGTTCTTTTGAAGCGGAACGTGCCGTAATCCGGAGACCGGAGGAAGCCTGTGGAGAGGTGGGGGCTTGGAAAGCAACTGTCTCTGCGGCGCCTCGGAGCGTGGCGCTGCAGGGGGACATTCTCCTCACTCTCACTCGAACGGCCACACGAGGAAAGGCTGTTTGTCCTGGTGGGTGCCGCCCACTCCCCCTCTCATTGGACACGAAGGTGAGGAGCAGGGAGAGGGGGGGCTGGGGGCATAGCCAGGGAGGAAGTACAGTGGAGAGAAATTCAGGGTAAATGAAGCCACCATAAGAGGGGTGTGTTCAGGACATTAAACCTGCAGCAGAAGTGAAACCCCAGTGGCTTGCAGTGTGCAGAGGAAGACTGCCTCCCAGAGGACACAGTGAAGCGATGTAAATGTGCGCCCCTTGTGGATAATATTGTCATTGCAGTAGTGGCAAGAAGAATGCCTTCCAGAGGACAGTAAACTTACGGCATAGTCTTCACACAATACGGTGTGCCAAAGGAATACTGTAATACAGTGAACCTGTGTACTTCATACATAAGAATCGCCTAGAGGGCAAGCTCATTAGACTTGCAAATGGTAGAAGATAAGGATAACTAAATTAAAAAAGGATTGAAGATAAAGGCAAAGTAACACACGGGGTGATAATTGGTAAATAAGCCACTAATTATAAGAAAATGGCTGCGGCTAGTATGTCACCTCTGCCACCGTTCCTGTCAGAACCTGGTGCTCCACCTATAAGGTGGGATAGGTGGAAGAAGCTGTTTGACACGTACCTGATTGCTATTGGAGGGGATAAGTTTGCAGCAGCAAGAAAAGAGGCAATCCTGCTGCACAATCTGGGAACCGAAGGCAGAAGTGTGTATGATGGATTACCGGATCCTCCACATGAAGGCCAGGGAGAGATGGACCAGTATTCCATAGCAGAAAAGAAGTTGGAAGTTCATTTCGAAGCCAAGAAAAATATAACATTTGAGAGGCACAAGTTCTTCCAAAGAATGCAAGATCCGCAAGAGCCGGTGGAGAACTTCATTGCAGCGTTGAGGTCTCTTAGTCATACGTGCGAATTTGGGCTACTCACTGACTCTCTTATAAGGGACCAATTAGTTTGTATTAGTATGATTCTTATGAAGATACAAGAGAGGTTGCTATCTAAGGATGCATCACTGGAGTTGGCCATAGACATGGCAAGGAGTATGGAACAGACCCATAAATATATGACCACTATGAAGGGAGACAAAACGGAAGGAGAAGTGGCTGCTGTGAAGGGATTTCGCAAGACTGGCTTCAACAAAGAAATCAAGTGCTACAAGTGCGGTAGTAACCGTCATATTTCCACAAGCATGTTTTGTCCAGCCAGAAATATCTCGTGTTTAAAGTGCAAAAAGAAAGGGCATTTTGCGAGAGTTTGTCGTGAATCAGGGACGGTGCAGAGCATTGAAGCAGGTGGAAGAATGTCGGAACAAAGTGAAGATTTAGAAATGGGAAGGAGCAACCAAACAAAGCATGTATTGGAAGTCACAGAAGTATCAAGCAAGGGAGGTGCGCCTACCGATGTATTCATGGTCGATGGAAGGGTGGTGACAATGAAGGTGGACAGTTGCTCACCATGGACATTAATGTCCAAGGCGACATTCCTGAGTTGCATGCAAGGAGACGTGACAAAATTGAAGAAGCATAATATAGAGCCATATGCATATGGAAATGTTAGAATTGGAATTATAGGGATGTTCCAAGCTTCCATCAAGTATAAAGGGAGGAGCTGTGAAGCAGAGATATACGTTACCCAAGAAGGTTCTTCACTTCTGGGATGGGAAGAACAGTGGAAATTGGGAATTAGGATACAGGCGAACGCGGAGAGATCAGTTGATGTGGCTGAACTGAAGGAAAATGGGAAAAGGAGTATCCCATGGTGTTTCAGGAGGAACTGGGATTGTTGAAGGGTTTTGAACATGAAATTCAATTAAAGGCAGGGGCCAGTCCGAAGGTGCACACGGTGAGACCAGCACCTCATGGATTGAATGAGAAACTCAAAGATGAAGTGGAGTCGTTACTCCAAAGAGGAATAATAGAGAAGAGTGAAAGCTCGGAATGGCTATCGCCGGTAGTAGTAGCAGCCAAGGCCAATGGAGACATTCGGTTATGTGTGGATCTGAGAGATCTAAACAGAAACATATTAGTGGATAGACATCCCCTACCAATAATAGGTGATCAGCTATCAGTACTGAACAATGCCAAAGTGTTTTCGGTTATTGATCTCTCACAAGATTACCATCAGATTCCGTTGAAGGAGGATTGTCAACACCTGACAGCATTTATCACGGTGTTTGGTTCATTTAAATACTGTAGGATGCCATTTGGGCTTGCATCCGCGGCAGCCGTATTCCAAAGGGTCATGGAGACGGTGTTGAGTGGAGTAAAAAACATTATTGTGTTCCAGGACGATGTGTTAATATATGCTAGTTCTACTGAATAACATGATGAAGTGTTGAGACAAGTGTTAAGCAGATTGAGTGAGGCAGGGTTGACGGTGAAGAGGAGCAAGTGTAAGATTGCGGTAAATAGGGTGGAATATCTGGGACATGAGATAGATGAGCAAGGTGTGAGGCCAAAAAAGAACTTAGTGGAAGCAGTAAGGTGTGCACCTGTACCCAAAGATAAAGAGCAGGTGAAATCATTCCTCGGTTTGGCCGAATATTATCATAGGTTTGTAAAGAATTTTGCCAAGGTATCAGTGCCCCTCAGAATGTTGCTAAAAAAAGGAGTGAGGTTTGAATGGTCTACGGAATGTGATGTGGCTTTTGAGTGCATTAAGCAAGCAGTTGGTGAGGCGCCATCCATAGGTAGGTTTGACCCTAAGGACAAAACGGTTTTGGTAGTAGATGCCAGCATGTTGGGACTGGGCGCGACGTTAGTGCAATACAACAAGGACAATATTGAGAGAGTGATAGCATTTGCGTCTAGGACGCTGAGAGGGGCAAAGAGCAAATATTCTGTCATTGAAAGAGAAACGTTGGCCATGTTTTGGGCAGTAAATCATTTTAAGTTCTTCTTGTGGGGAAGAGGATTTGTGGTCAGGTCGGACCACAAACCCCTGGTTCAGATGTTTGAGAGTGGCAGGTGGGCCATGGGTTCTCCAAGAATAAGCAGATGGGGTCTGGGGCTCCAAAACTTTAACTTTGAGGTGAGCTATTTACCAGGGAAGCGGAATGTTGTGGCAGACTGCCTTTCCAGACTGCCTCTTAGTGGGGAACCTATGGAGGACAAAGTGTCAGAGGAGGAGTTAGTGGTAGCAGAGGTAAAAAGTGCGGTCAGTAAGGAGGAATGGGCGAAGGAAGAGGATTCTGATAATGACCTCAAGTTAGTCAAAAGTTGGACGGTGACTGGTTGGCCAGAAAGGAAAAATTTGGATTGTAAGTTCAATACTTGGTGGGAAGTAAAAAATGAGTTAAACCTATGTGAGGATAGGTTAAGGAGAGGGAGGTGCATTGTTCCTCCTCATTCCCTTAGGTCGGCACTAGTTGAGCTGGCTCATCAGGGACATCCTGGAGAAGCGGCTATGAAGAGGAAATTGAGGCAGAATTATTGGTGGCCGGGAATTGACAGGTGTGCGGAAAGGTATGTCAAGGATTGTATAAGTTGCCAAACGAGTGACAAATGCAGAGTGGTGAGAGAGGCTCCGATGATTCCAAATGTGGTACCGGACCAGCCGTGGAGCAAGTTAGCAGTGGACATAATGGGTCCGGTGGCAGGTCTGGGAGATGGTTTAAAGTTTGTGTTTGTTGTAGTGGATTTTCATTCCAAATGGTTTGAGTGGGAGGCTGTAAGGGAGGTCACGGCAAGGGAGCTGATTGGTTTCTTAGAAAAAGTATTTCTTAAGGAGGGGGTGCCGGTGGAAATTGTCTCAGATAATGGGGTGCAATTTGTGTCTGGGGCAATGAAGACGTTTCTTACAGGATACAGTATAAAACACACAAGGACTGCTCTGTATAATCCTAAAGCAAATGGACTTGTTGAAAGAGTTAACAGGTACATAAAGGGGGGCCTGCAAATGGCCATGAAATCGAGGCAACCATGGAGGGAAGTATTAAGGATGCTGACATGGAATTATGTCACTACGCCTCATTCGGTGACGGGGGTATCCCCATTTGTTTCGATGAAGGGAAGGGAGCCTGGGACAAGGCTTTGTCCAGGATGGCTATGTATGGCCAAAGTGGTTAATGTTGACCGTAATCAGATTATGAAACTTATTGCATTGAGTCAGGAAAGAAATAAGGAACTGTTTGATGACAGGATGAGGGTGATGGAACGTGATTGGAAGGTTGGGGAAAAAGTGTATGTCAAAAATCCTAGACTAGTGAACAAGTGTGTGGAAAGTAGATTTCTGGGTCCTAAGAAGATATGTGCAGTAAAAAGTAATGTGGTAGTTCTGGAAGGTGGTGAAGTTTGGTCGAAAGGAAGATTGGCAAAGGCGGGTGATGAGGAAAGGTGTGATGGTGAGGAACAGTTGAGGAAGGTGGAGGAGGATAATAATAGATCGGATGAGAAGGTGAGAGGAGGGGTGCCAGAAGAGAACATGGAAAAGACAGGTGGAAAGGTCAGGGAAGATGACATTCAAAGGTCAAAGGTCAAAGAGGATTCTTTACATAGGGCTAGGTATAAGCCGGTGTGGATGAGGGATTACGAGACTTGACATTGAAGTGCTCAAGTAATGTTTAAGGTATCCATAATGTAAATGGACACAGAGGGTCCTAGGTAATGCGCAAGCTATACAATTCTGTCGACTTTCTATTATATTCTGGTTCAGACAAATTTTCTGATTAATGTTAAGTATAGTTGTTAAGTTTTGCATTACAGTTATAAGCATTATTGAAAGTATATTTGCCCTGTTTGAGGGGGAAGATGTGTAGAGAATGCATAGTGTCTCGCGGCGGTCACGCGTGCTCTCGTGCTTTGTTTATAATGAGAGTCGCGTGACCGCAGCGGGTGACGGGCAGTTGGCGTGAGATGAAAGGCGGATTGGAGTGAGAGGGGCGACCGGCGAGCTCCGTGTAATAAACACTTAAACTGTTTATTTTGTGTGGCCTCCCTCTTTCATTACTTCATAAGTTCCTTTATTGCAGTTATAACAAGTTGCTTAAGAGGGAGCCACTGATTCCCGCCACCCAGGCTACATCTTCCAACTGCCTGGGTTGGCACACCAGCATTCGCTCACACATGCTTCAACACTCTCACCTCACAACATTCTCTCCGACCTCACGCATTCCAGGCATCCATCCCAGCACTTCACAGCATACCTCCCTTCCCTATGAACTTTTAAATGAATGCTCTGCCAACTAACCAGATGCAAAAGTGGGGCGGGAGAAACACGTCTGGAGCGTGTAACAATGTGTGCCTGTTTTGTGTTAGGTTCGTTAATGATTGCTACCGTTTGTAGGTGTGAACTTCATTTCTCTTCTTTAATTGTAGTAAGGAGTGACGTTTTTTGGCGAGCCTAATTTGACCTTTTGCTTGTGTACCGCAGAGGCTAATGTGTGGCCCATACATCAGGCCCTGTTCATCAGATAACACATCAGGCCTGATTTACAAAGCGTTTTGCAATGGGACATTCATGGACAAAAACGGAAATAAAATCTATAGGCAGGAGCTGGAATGCCAATATAGTTCTGGGCGGATCAATACACACGCTCTGTAGCGCCCTGTGCCTGCTTATGCTTAGATGATTAGCCTCTAGTAGACTTCTGCGTGGCACTGGTAGTCTCAATGTTAAATCATGGCTATTTTAGGCTTCTGACATTAATAGGATCAGAATGAGTCAGTTGGGCACGGATGGTACAACTCATCCAAGCATATTTAGATTTTTTTGCACTGCATACCTGGACACCAGAGCAGTCACATTATGCCCCAATTCAGTTCCTCGCGGAAGAACACCCGCAATTTACAAACTGACACAAAAGAGTTCTGCTGGTGCTGTGTACACTTTCTCCGTGAAATACCTCACAATGCCAGGTGTCCGGGTTTCACATATATATATATTTGAGGCCTAAATTACCGAGTCCAGATGTAGCGACACAAACTTCATTTTGTGCAAAAGTGATCTGAAATAAAAAAGCACACTTTTTACATTTTAAAAAGTATGCGCTGATTCTCGGCTGTTTTATGACATTTTAATTTGCATGGCATAAACAACTTTCTGGATCTTCCCGCACTTGAATATGCTTCGCGCAATCTTTTTTTTATTTTTTTACACAATTTAAAAGAATTGTTTTCAAGGATCGTGTCTAGCGATTCACTGTTGTACAGAAACGGTTTATTCAGGCAAGTTTGCGTAATGCGTTTTCAAATCTTTGAAGTGAACGTTTGGGGGTCGTTACAGTAGCAGGGCTTGATTTACAAAGCGTTTTTCAATGGGACTGCCCCATTGCACAAGGCTTTTGTAAATCAGGTCTGCAGTGTTTACAGAAAAACAGGAATTATTTACATATTTACCTCTCACTCCAAGTAGTTACCTCCCCGCCATTACAGCTTCAGAGAGGATTTCTTCTGAACTCGTTGAATACCTCTGGGGCTATTCCATGGGTGTACTGCTGGCAGTAAATGCATGCTAATTAAAGGGCACGTTTTCGCTAAAAATCCATCAATCTGTACCTCCACTACAGAAGTGAGTGTAAACATTGTACTTCTGTGCAGAGGGGACCTGGCCTAACCGTTCAGGCTGGGCTGCTCCTATTGGTGGCAGTACCTGACTAATTTGCATATGGCTGGATCCCTTTTGCAATGGCGCAGACGGGCTAAAAAACAGTGGTATGGAAGGTTGCCCAGAGCAACGCCAGTGGTTCTGGTTCATTCAACACCTTCCACCCATCCCTTTTGTGGTTAGCGTAAGCATTGTGACATGTCCTCAGATGGGACAGGTTTTTTGTTTTGTCCTTTAATATATTGAAAAGGACCACATGCATGTCGGTTCACTGTTGTCATGGGGACGTGGTAAAGGGTGAGAAAGTGAGCATCAGAGATGCCCATCCTCTCATCACTTTTAACATATAAAGCAGTAAAGGGTCAGAATTGCCTCATGTGTGCATTGGAAACAATATAGAGAGTAATGGTTGCAATCACTAATGTACACTATCCAGTACCAGGTGGAAATGGACAGGAACATTGAAAACAATGACATCAAGTGGTTTTTCTGAAATACTGCAGTGGTATTGCACAAATACTGCTTCTTTTATCACTGGGGTAGTGGTGATCATGGAGAAGGGTATACTTATTATCAGCAGTAGTTTTTGCCCAGGGAAATCCACCCAGAATGCATTGCCGGTCCTAATATCGGGGACCATTTGAATTCCGAACCAGGCTTTGCAGAAGGGAGGCCGCTCAGGCCTTGCTCACCTCATTTTGCGGAATTCGAATGCACAACTAGAGCTTTACGTAATTCCATAATTTCAGAGAGCAACAGCAAGAGAAAAAGGTGGAAAAAAGACACAACTTTGTTTCACTTTGCACTCTACTTTGGAACACATTCTGCTAAATCTATGCACTTACCGTTCATCAAATCTGCAAATATTAAGTATAGAAAACAGATCTCTAGAGGCTTTATTTAGTATGGCGCTGTTCCATTAATTCAGCTAAAACAAGTTGTCACAGTGGTGAATAGTTTTAGCATGTAGGTAGTGTAAACACACCATTTTTTTTAACTAAATCGAATGTTGGAGATCACAGAGTTAGAATGCATGTATGCATTTGGCCACAATAAGGCTTAGCAGGGCTGGCCAGGCTCAGGTAGAAACAACCCACGAAGACCAGGCATGTGTATGGGTATTGAGGGGGTCAGGAGATGGCGTGAGTTCTCGTGATTCTCTATGTGTCCAGCGTGCCCGAATTTGTCATAGATCTTTCTCTGCATAATGATGTAAGTGGGCTTACAAACATTAAGGGCCTAATTCACAGAGAATTTTCCAATGGGGTTTTGCCATTATAAAATGCTTCTGTGAATTAGGCCCTAAGTGTCCATCTGGCCCAAATGCTGTCATAGTTTCTAGCTGCATTCTACTGTGAGTGGATGGATAGCCATGCCTGCAGCAGATGTCCACTGAAGTGGGGGATTTATATATACCAAGAGCAGTGACAGAGCTTATCACTGATTTAGCTATGTGGTCAGGCCGTCGGTGGAAAAAAGACCAGCTATCCTCCTAGACTCTTCTTGGCACCATGGGACGGGGGTTATCCTCAGGTCTTCTTGGAGCAATAGACTGACTGACCTACTATATCTACTACACAACTACTGTACGATTAAGGATAGCAGGTTTCTTTAGCCACCATTGACAGGCTACCTTTATAGTCTTCCGGGTATCTATGTGTAACACATTTCCTGCCCCAGCAATACATTTAAGTGTAACGCATTCCCACCCTAGCAATCTATCTAAGTATAACACATCTCCTACCTCCAAAAACTATCCAAATGTGGCCCATTTGCTATCTGCAAAATCCATCTGAATCTGGCACATTTCCTACCCCCAATATTCATCTGAGTACGGCACATTTCCTACACCCAAAAATCCAACTCGGTGCACCACGTTTCCTACCCCAACAATCCATCTAATCGAAAATTCTGTGCGCTTTTAGGATACACAGCAGTAGTGAAAATGAACCTAGATTTAAAACTAACAGTAGTTGAAAAGCACCTAGACTTACAACTCACAGTAGTGCCAAAAAGAACCTAGATTTAAAATATACAGCAGTGGGAAAATGCGCCTAGATTCAACACTCGTAGTAGTGGGAAGATGCACCTGGATTCAAACTCACAGTGGTGGTAAAAATGTACCTGGATTCAAAACTCCAAGTAGCGGCAGAATGGAGCAAGGTTTAAAATATACAGCACATTTCCTAACCCCAAAATCCATCTGAATCCGGCACAATTCCTACCCCTAAAATCCAACTCTTTGCACCATATTTCCTACCTCCAACAATCCATATAATCGAACATTCTGAGCGCTTTTAGAATACACAGTAGAGGGATAAGCATCTAGAATTAAGGCTCACGGTAGTGGGAAAATGCACCTAGGTTCTGGCTCGAGAGAAGGCCATTGTGCACAGTTCCTCCCATGGCAATGCCCCGCTGTACATACCACTCTATATGAGTGCAGTGGAGCTGAGGTTCTATCTCAACAACTTTTACTGCAATTGTCTATTTTCTCTGTACATGCCATTGTAGTGACAAAAACACTCCTGTGACATTTCGTGTTGTGAAAGCAGCCTGTGTTTCCAGCTGGTGGTGCATATGAGAACCAAGGTCATGAGTTGTGTTAGGTGGTGTGTGACATTTGGGCTGCCGCGATAATGGCTGATGCTGCCAGTGTTATGAGGGTTCCATCTCTTAAAATCTCAGCAAAAATGGGCGTGTAAACAAAATATCATGGCAAAAATGTTGTGGTTTTGCCACCACAATCATGTAAAGGATGCGGGGGACACCCCCGTAAACCCTGTAACCCCCAGATCCATTATACCATTTAAGGAAGCGGGGGACACCCCCGCAACCCCCGCATCCCTAAAATGGTATAATAGGGTACACCTTTACGGGGTCAAACCACAGCATTTCTGCCGTGATTTTCTTTACCGGCAACATTTTTCCCGCACTTTTATTACCTGACTATGAGGCTGGGATGCTGTGAACACAGCTGTCGCCATCTGGGGGTTGAGAATAATGTGGTTGGTCGTCATCCATAGGTCGATTCAATACATCAATATCTGAGAGGCAAGAAGCGGGACCAGGTCAGCCATGATGGAGCAGGCAATGCTGCCTGCACAGGTGGTGGTAAGGATCTTATTTAGAAGGCTTGGTGTGCAAGGATCTACAAGTGAGCCTGGGGTGTTGGCTAAGAGCTATTATGTTGTGGAAAAATTTCCTAGCTGGTGTGAATGAAGAGCAGGGAGCTAGGGGGGCAGGGCAAGGGGCGGGTTTAAGGGAGGGCAAGATGTGGAGGGGTGATCAGAGCTAGTTTTGCAGTGATGGTGCAATGTCTTTCAAGCTCAATGTTATGAAAGTGGTTGGATAGTTCATCACACAGAGCTAATGTGTTGGGGGCGGGGGTGCTAAGGCAACTAGGAGAATTGAATTGCCCTATAATTTTGTGGTGTTTCCTGCATGGATTGTTGGAGTTGGAGTTTCTGCTTTCATAGTAGCTTTTTTGGGCTTTCTTGATTCAGACAGGTAAGCCCTGTTCAGTCTTGCCAAAGTCGTTCTGATTTGAGAAGGATTTGTCCTCTAATTTTCGCTCGAGGCAATGCATACGAATTTTGAGAGATTTGAGGGAAGGGGTGTACCAGTTGTTTAGTGGCCTTGATCTTTGGAAAGGGCAACGGGTTGGTGTGGGTGGGGTCATAGCTTCAAAGAGCCATTGGTCGAAGAGGTCAATGGAGGGGTGTTCTACTTTGCGGCAGATATCAGGAAGTGTGCATAGTAGGAAATTAGCTAGGTCTGGGTTGATGATGATTGTATTACAGAGATGGAGGGTGGTGGGGTGGTTGAGGAGATGTTTGCTAAAAGTGATGTGATGAGCGTGTGGTGTTGAAGCGAGAAGAGTATTGCGTGGTGGTCATTCCAGATGATGGGGCGCAGCAGGAGTTGCGAGACAAGGTCTGATGTGCAGAAAAGTGCATCGAGGGTGTGCCCTGTAATGTGGATAGGGTGAGAAACTCTGTGTGTTAGGCCAAGTGCTTCCAGATTGTTAAAGAGGGAGCCGGTCATGGGGTTGGTAGGAACATCAAACCAAATGTTGAATTCTCCTAGCAAAGTGAGCAAAGGGTGCTGGATCAGTGTGATTCAGAGGGCGTTACAGATGGAGTCTTTGAAGTTCATGTCGTAGGCAGGAGACCTATATATGAGAAGGAATCTGTGAGGGAAGGAAGGGAAGAGGTGGAACTATGCAAGGATAGATTTGCTTTCAGTGGTGCAATGAAAATGATCTTCAACAATTTCTGGCTTTGACAGTGATTAAATCCACAAGTAGCCACACTTCTACACAAATATTTGTGCAGTAATACTTTTGATGAGAAAATGTATGAACTATCAACGATGCCCAAGGTTTAAACCCTTTAGGCTAGCCATTAGTTGGGGCTGTTTACAGGCAATTTGAATTCCTATGAGTTTTCAACTTGTTTCTCTATTGAATAAAGAACATCAATAAGCAATATTACCCCACAACTTCGAGGAGTTTTCGCCATGGGAATTTCTTATTTGCATCTAAAAACACTGACTTTTAGCTACAGCATGATTTATTGCCATGCAATTTTATTATTAAAAAAAAGAAAGCAAGCTCCTCTAACAGATGCTAAAAAACCTATGGCCTTCCAACAAATGCTGTAAAACCAATGGCCGTATCATCAAACAAGAAGGTGTCACAAGTGAATGATAATCGTGGAATGTTATGTGGAAGGATCTGTAACTTGCCAGATACAATGGTAGCACAGTTATATATTTACAATATTGCATGGGGCAAGTACACCGCCTTGTTTTAGAACCCGATCCACATACATCTAGTCTGAAAATCATGTTTATTCCTAAAGGACATCAACAACAATAATAGACCATGCAGAATTCCCCAATCTCGTCATTGTGTCCACAATGGTGAACTCTTTACCCAAGCAAAGGCCCTTGCAAAGTCAACATTTGCCACTTACAGCAGCATACTTGACTTTGCTACGGCCATCTTGGCAAAGACAAATCAGGCAATTTTGGACTATGGAGAGATCGTCCCGGATTAATTTCTGAGTTACAAAACTGAAACCCCTGCCTTCAGCCAAAGCAGACAAATGTCTAAGCAACATGTTTAAAAAGGTATGTATACAGATCCCTCAAACAGAGCAATTAAAAGAAAATTCAGAAAAGACATTTCACCCTTCTGATAAGTCACCATTAACCTATTTCCAATACAAGAAGATGGGATCATAAAATTCATTCCAACTTCCTAATAATGAGATCATTAAGCCTTGGAGGCTGCTGCTTGTCAGACTGCTGCTGGATTCGCAATTGCTGCAATGAGGTCTCACCCAGAGATTATAGACTGAATTCTGAGATATCTGATTGGCTGAGTGTAAGAATATAACAGAGTCTTTGTACTAATTCAGCTTTATAGACCTAGTCCGAAGGTCATACTGGGAGTTATGGTCCCTAAAGACCTAGTTGAAAGGCATGAGCACAGTGAGGGAGTTCAACAAGGTTTTCGGGCCCATAACTCCAGGTTTGGCTGAAGGGTGAGGTTCATAATGTTATGACCCACACAAATGTATGGTGGTAAGGTGTAAACAAAAAAAAAAGGCAGTCTTCCTGGAGTGGTTACTGGGAACTAGGTAGTTCCCAGCAACCACATGGAAATGTGATGTAGAGGGAGGGGCGTGATTTAGTAAACAGCTGGGCCACATCTGCTATACGTGGACCAGTAAAGAAATGCAGGTTGGCAGGTGCTTTAGGGGGGAGAAGCTAGGCCATGTTAGCCAGCTGCAGCTGGCAAGTATTGAGGTGGCAGAGGGTGGGGCCATCCACCCCAACCCCATAAAGATAAGGAGTGGACTGTTGGGGGTGGGAGATTGCTGGTGCCCATGCCGCCTCTGTAAGGTGTGGCCCAAGTGAGATTGGGAGTGGAGCAGTTGGTGGGGCTGTCAGGACGGTGCTCTGGTGATGAGAGTGAGCACCATGCTGAGAGCCCAGCTGGTGGTGATGAATTGGGGAGTCAAGAGGCTCCCTTGTCTGTGGGCAATTTCCAGCCTTTTATTGGATTTCCGAGACCGGCTTGTATGGCCCAGAAATTGGCCAATGGGGGAGTGCTGCATTACTGCCCTGGATTATAATATAGCTTTATAGACATGTAGCAAGGGCCGTATTGGGCGTTATGGGCCCTGAAATTAACGAGGTATGACGGACCGTAACGCCCGGTACGGCCTGAGTTGCAGGTCTATAAAGCTAGTAGAACACCCTCAGTGTTTTAATTAAAGTAGAATAAATATTGGTTGCCCATTTGGTTGTAGTTTGTGTGTTGGCTTCAAACCTGTTGATCTCTAGGGCATTTAAATATGCATCTGGGAGACAATTGTGTCTTTTAGGCATTGCAATACTTTCCTGCATTTCTTCATCCTCTAACTTCAGCCACTCCTCTAGGGGTTGGTTTCATAGGAGGTTAAATGATATCTGTGCCATTTCCGTCAAATTACACAGTGTAGCAGTACAGGCTGCAATGCTGCAGCCCTTCACTTGCTTGTGGCTTTTTTTATAGGGTGGTAGCAAAAAGGTTGTAGGTGTGTGTCTTTTTATGTATGCAAATATAGGGCTGCACTAGTTACAAATTAGTCACATGCTATTTATAATTAAAAACTGTCTGATATTGTTTTTACCCATATTTAGTATGTAGCTCTATGTTTCATTAATAATTCTTAGGTACTTACATTTTTTCTGTGTCTTTGTAGCATTGTATCGCAGTCCAACGTGTCTTTTTGATAACGTGACGGTTTCACTGCATGCACACAATGCAGGCCGGCCAGCGATGTAATGAAGCGTTCTGATGGGCAAGTGAATGTTTTGGATGCCGAGTTTTCATTGCGATATTAATGGGGGATGAAGTTGTACTTTACCGGGGGACATTGCTAGCCAAGTGAAGTTTACTTCCTTGATGGGGCGGGGCCACGCCAGGCAAGTTTCTAAGGCAACACGGCACACTGAACTTTAAGTGTTTCAGTTCTGTGTTCTGTGTTGAATTCAACTGAATTCTGGAAGTTCATGCGTTTGGCCGGTGGCGGTGGCAACTTACTCTATTAAATTACAGGCTACAATGGTGGCGGTGCGTTGTAGGTAAGCTTTGAATATCTTTTTCTATACCAGTTCATATAGCCCGCAGATTGACCAATCATGTCACTGAAAACACCAATAGGATGTTCTGAAAAGAGCTATAGCCACCTCTCTGGGAATGTTGCAGAGCCATATTAGACAGCCCCCTGCATTGACAGAATTCCCAAGTCGAAATTGCATTTTGTTAGCCTTTATCAAATGCTCTGTGGAGTTAAAATGACAGATTCCGTGACACCATTTTTGGAAAATGTGGAGTTGAATTTACAAGCATTTGTTGGTCTGATTGAACAGCAAGTATGGGGTGGGATTGTCACCCGTTTGTTGTAACATTTAAAACACTTGTTGGTACAATGGAAAGCGTTTGTTGTGCAATTGAGCATTTTCGACAACAAAGGATGAGGAACATGTTTAATTAGTTCTGCTCGTTCAGTCTTAAAGGATCTCAATAAAAATTCTCCTTGCAATAGGTGTGGGTGTGGGGGGGGCGACACGTGAATGGCTGGCGTTTGCTATATGTAGTGGGTTTCTGGGGACACATTTTACATTTGCGGCCTCACCCTAGCTCCAGCTGAAACAACAGCCCTCTTTTTAAACAAACATAGTCATTTCTTTGACCTCCTGACATCTTTATCATATTAATAGCTCAACTGTAAAGTACACACTTATTTAAAATGGCTATTACTGTAATATATGCTTAGTGTACACGTTAATAATCAGTGTGGTTTCCCATCGCAGCTGACTCCTAAACCTATGCAAGTTGCCTTTGTGATCGGGGTGCGGCTCACGGGACTCCGGACACCGGAGAGTTACAACAGTAGGGTATTTGACTCTCTTCAGTTCTTACACCATCTTCTGTAAACCGTCTCGGCGGAATGCTGCCGGAAAAGGCTCAGCTGGGTTTCTGCTCTTGCCACATACCATGCAATCACATTCAAAACCCGCCATCTCCCAGTGTCTGCCATGCCGCTTAGAAACACATATCGGACGCTAGAATACACACGGTCGCGCACCATTTCCCTATACATATATTCACAAAATGTCCATGTTCTCTTGCTGACGTGGCATCACACCGGTGTGCAAGGAATGCCACACTCTTCCGTGGTAGCATAGCAGTACACAGCATCTTCCGCGTGCTGTAGCTTCTTTCAGCATGGCTTAGGGTTCAGTGGGCAAAAGCAAGTTAACAGATGATAGCGCCATCTATCTGTGTTTTGCAGATGAGGAGACGCCCCCTCTTTCCAACTCTTGCTTAAAACATCGACTTTTGAGGTATGCCTCTTTCACAAGCAGCCTCGCCAATACCCAACATATCTGCTCCAAAATTCAGGCGGGGAAAGGACGGCCGCATCAAAGGGCCCTCCATTCCAAACGTTGTGAAACTCTAGCCGCGTCGCCGCGCAGCATCACGCTATTAACTGCTTGTTGCGCTTCTGTCCACGGGTTTACAGGAACAGGCCAGGCTATACATGTTTAATGAGGTCAGTGTCATTGGAAGAGACGTTCCGTGAAATGGTTTCTCGGTGTAAGCTATATTTCAGATATACTGTTCAATCATGTTTTGAGATATCAAACTCGGGCATTGGTTGGAGTGTCCCTGGCGGTTTCATTCCAAACAGTGGTATATGCGCCGGGGCCTGGGTGCCCGGTTGTTGTAGCAGAGCCTGGGGTCCTGGAGATGCTACTGGGAGAGCCTGGGGCCCTGGAAGTGCTGCTTGGTCATTCATGATGGCGAGTGCACAGGCACCCCACCATATTTAAATGGGTCCGCAGCTCACCACTCAGCAACCAGAAGATTAAGTGAACAGGCAATGATGTAGCAGTACACTAGATGAGTGAGATAAAACATTATTCTCCAGTGATCCACTGATGACCCCTCTAACCAGGCCAGTGCACCTCTTTCTGCACCTCAAAAATGTCCAAAATGGTGAAGAATGGGGCACCAGGCATGCACCACAAACAGTAATGTGCAGAGTTGGTAGATGATACTGCCAAGGGACTCCTAGCCACTCCAGTGGCTCCAGAAATTGAGCAGGGCGGGCCCAGGGGAACAGACAAAGGAATTTGTAGGCCTCCCCCAGCTCCACACCTCACACTCCATGCAAAAGTGCAGAAAAAAAGTCAAAAGAACTTCAAATGCACAGCATGTGTAGTATTAGTTGTTCTGCGAATGAATTGTCCAAACTTTGAGCCTGGATGGTGCACAGGCACTCTATAAAAGAGCCGCCACCATCATGAGCTTCTGTTGGAAAATGGCGGCCAGACTGCATGTCACGTCCCATCTCCGTAGCATTTAAAGTAGACTAATCATGATAAAAAAAATGCACAGAACTTCCCTGCTTTCGCCGCCATGCCCTGGACTGTGAATCGCACCGTCGCCACCAGTGTTGTAACTCTCCATTGTCCAGAGCCCCGTGAACCCCACCCCCGATCACAAAGGCAACTTGCACACACTTTCATTCGGTTCGGGCTCCCCGATCGTTCTGACGCGCCCGGGATCCTCCCGTTTATTTATAGTGCACGCAGCGGAGTGTAACGTCACTCTGCCGCATATGTTTGCCCTTAAAGGGGCAGCATCACACCCACCTTCTTACCTGGAATAAACATTTTTGGCCACTTCTACTGTGGGGTCACGTCTTCCACAACTCCTGGGCAGCTGCTTTCTCAATGTCTGTGATCCTTCAGCGCAGAATGCCTACTGTTGCTACAGTATGCATTCAAAAACCCTGTATCAGGATGTCACACAATTAAACAAGCATTGGTGAAAGAAAATGGTCTGCATTTCTAAGTGTAGAGGCTACTGTGTTTTTTCCGTGATTCCACCACCGAACACACATTTGTGCCCTATATATATATGTTTAAGTCATGCTTGGCATGTTTCTAAGAGTGTCTATTAATTACCTAAACCAGTGTCTACTAAGTACTTGTTTCTTTTGTGAACGGATGCTTTCAAGTGGAACCCATAAACTGGATGTTTGTTGCCAGAGAAAAGGCACTAAGTGGCCAGCTTGGGCTTTTGAGTTGGTCTCTCTGTATAGGGCACTGAGAATGTGACGAGGAAGAGGAAATAGAAAGAGGATACGTTGTCCCTGTAGAAAAGCAGTGTTGGGACTCCATGGAACAGAGTGTAAGGGGGTGCTTGTCATTCCATTACAGGAAGACTGTTATACCTGGGTACCATCCAAGGACACGATTTACAGAACAATGCACACTACTATATAACACATTGCACGAATAAGCCCTGTTTAAAATTCCGACTTTGCTTAGATTCATATCCTCGGGTGACTTAATGGTAATGGACCGTTTTTCCATTTTGAAAGCTGTCAAACTGGAATCATTTGGGATTAACGAAAGTATATAACTTGTTTGAATTTGTAGAATACATGATCCAAAGGAATGCATTTAAGTGCCATCTGTAAGGAAAAATAATTGCATTCGAAAACAGATTGGAGGTTGAGGACATGTGCGGAGGGAAACACCCAGCTTGTGAGTATTGTTTGGCTTTTTTTCCAGGCATTGACTGCCCAAGGCTATGCGAATATAGACATTTCCACTCACTGCCTAGCCCTCTGCACCCAAAACATAGCTTTATAGCTTTTGAGCTAGCTGTATCACGCAGTAACATCAAACTTCTGACTATCACTTATATTTCCAAGTTTTCTTTTGAAAGTTAATTGCTTAATTGGAGCTGTAAATGAACTCCTGGTGAATTAAAAATGTCTAGCCACCTGCTTTCTATCTGTTCCTTGCACTGAAGTTCCATTAAAAACAAATATTGGTAAAACATGCTTATTTGTAGGTAGTAGATAGGCACCCAGGTAATCAGACAGATGTCCACCTATTGGCATCTGACAGCCAGGCACTACCATTGTGGCAGTGCCTAGCAAATGCCTATCCCATGCCTACACAAAAGCCATTACTGTTGTCTTTGCCAAAGCTTGCAATTATTTTTTAAAGGAGGTTGCTGACGTTTCATTCAGTGGAAAATATCAGGAAGTTTGTGATATTATTAATGGAAGAACAATATGCACGGTGCTGTTAGAAATAGGCTAAAAGGCCAGGAAGATGTCTCACTCTCCCTGGGCACTTTCCTCTTGCTTCTGATTTCCCTTTTCGTAATGGTGCATGCACAGGTAACTCAATGAGGCTGTTACAAGAAACAGAATGCAAGGAGCAAAGCTGTGATGCAGTGCGCCATTTGGAGGGATATATTTTAATTTTTATTTTGACCCCAAGTTCCCTCTAAAATATACCCTTAAGGGGAGGACTTACCGAGCTGAGTAAGTAGCTTAAGTAAGAACTTAAGTAATTTTTTTATATACCCTATTTTTTTATTAATACATGTATTCTTATTTAAGCTACTTATTTATCAGCCCCTAAAGAGTTCTGTCAGTGCTAAAACTCACTCTAGCCAGCTCTAAACAGGCAGTTGTTACTGGTGCCAAAAAAGCTAAAAGTTATCCTATTACTTGGAAAAAAATGTCTGTTCCGGGAAGAAGCAAAAGACAACATATACAGAATAACATTACAGATAAGTATGTAACAGCAAACTGATACTTGCACACTCCAGAGCCTACATGACATGAAAGGCAACCTAAGGATATCTCTCATTGTCTATTCATACTGGTAGAAGGTTCGCTAGCCAATCAGGTAGCTCGGAACGTGGATGGAATCTGCCAGTGACTGTCCGCGTTCTCCCAGCCACCAGAGAATCTCGTGCCCTTGTCCAACTCCCTCATCCCACTGAAGAGCTGAGTCCTCTAGTTATCCACCATGCTCCTTTCCTCTGCACCTGTCTTACCTGCAGCATCGCCCTCTGAGCTGCCAATCTTCCAGGCCCTCCTCACCACCAACATATAAAGAGAAAAAGGACTATGGGCCTCATTACGAATCAGGCGTTAAGGGGTTAACGGCGCCGTAAACGGCGCCGACCCTTAACGCCTGATTCCGAGGTCCCTTTGCGCCATGGTGAGTTTAACGCCTGCTTTTTGCAGGCGTTAAAATCCAAGGCGCTAAGGGACCATGGTGCTAATTACGCCACCGTAATTTACGGTGGCGTAATTAGGGCCTTCCCCACTCCCATTATGCCCTATGGGGCAAAAATGGGAATGGGGAAGGGTAAAATGGGAAATGGGGATTTACCGCCCCACTCACCTTGGAATGGGGCGGTAAATCCGCCATCCACCATGGTGTAAACATAGTTTACACCATGGTGGTAAGGGTACGACCCAGGCGGTAACTTACCGCCTGGGTCGTAATGAGGCCCAATGACCCTTTTCTAATTCTTATGTTATGGCGATCTTTTGTTTTTCCGGCAGGCATTTGGGAACACACTATATGTGCAGGGCCTGTTGCCCAACAATAAAATATCTAAAAATATTGTAAACCATTTGCACCCAAGAGTACATATAGAAACCCCCCTTATGTTTGGGATCATACAATGCTGATAACGACCCTGAACCCTCATCAAGTCCCTCCCTTCCCTCGGACTTACTTTAAGCTCGAGTTGGGGTTGCCACTATATTATATTCATCAAGCCCTATTATAGGAAAACATTCTCCTCTTCTGATGCTGTGCACCCATACCTCAGAATGAATCTCTTTATTACCATTAAACATTAAAACATATATGCCTGCAGATTGAGACAGCAAATCTAGCACACAGTGCATTTTGTTCTCATGAATTGAACATGCATTATTACTAACACGGTTGAAAATCCTCGAAAACAGGTGTGCTTCAGGAAATATATACCCACACGCAGGATATATATGGAGTTCATTGAGCAGTTCTTAGATTGCTGTGTGCATGCAGTGGGGCTTATTTTAGAACATATTCAGTTCCTCGGGTTTCCTCTCGGCGTCTGTTTACATTTATTCTCAAGAGTGAAACACATATGCAAAAAGACATCAATTATTAAAGCTACTATTTCAAAGCAGAACTTACTTTAGCATTGGCTATTTTCAGGATGTATGCAATGAGCACCATGTTTACTGACACGTTTAGAAGGTGCAAACAGAAACATTCTGTAAACGGTAAAACCAACATAAATGTGATTCTCTAATATGATGCTATATATTGTGAACGGGAGAATATGCTACATTCCAGCAGGAGTACGATACAGAATATAGTAGTTGTTGTTGCCCCGTGTACTTCCTGAGGACAAGTTCTTCTGTAATTTGTAATTTGTTTATTATTTGTATCTGCCACCTAACCTGAGGTAACTGGGCGCTGGAAAACTTTGAACATGTTACACAGTAGGAAATAAACATGACAGGTATAAATAAACAGTTGTAACGGGTAGACCTGACCTTCAAATGCTACTTTTCTAAAATAGTATGACTTGTGAGTTTGGCATGGTTTCTTTCATTCCTAAGTGTGCGATTCTTGGAGAAGTTGAGCCTACAATATAGCCGCATGGAGCCAGTTGGGGAAGGGTTGGTGTTCCCAAGCAACAATGACCCAACCTAATAGCCAAGGACACAGTGGTATTAGTAATATATGTTTTGGAGAAAACATGTTTAATTTAATAGTTAAGTGAATAGACAAACTGAGTAAATTAAATATGGTTTTATGTTGTAGTATTTAAATAACAAAATGTACAGAGGTGACAGAGCACCTCTGCTGTGAATGAACATGGTTCAAATAACCTGTGCGATGGGGTGTAGCCCACTGAGGACGTTCTGAAACCACATTTTAGTTTACTGCACCATTCACAGAGGAGAAATATCGATTTGGATATCAGCCTGGTCTCACCCAAAAGTGTAGTCCAGCACATAAATGCTAGGCAGCTGCCCTCTGAACAAGAGTACTACCAACAACTCCAGACATATATGTTGGCCATGTTGAGCCTCATCAGTGGGGCAAAGCAGAGCCTCTCTAAGGCAAAGTAAGCAAGGGATCCACGTCTGAATTACCATTAGTTACTTAGGATAAAACCAAACGTTTGACAAAATGTACAGAAGTGTGTGGTAGCCCTTTTACTGACGATGAACATGGTTCAAATAACTTGTTATATGGTGAGTACCCAACTCAGACGGCTCTACAACCTATCAATTTGGATATCTAATCTGGTCTCATCCAAAAGGGCAGTCCAGCACCAACATTCTAGGGAGCACCCCTCTGAATAAGAGTACCATCAGCAACCCCAGACACGTGTTTCAGCCTTGTTGGGCCTCATCAGTGAGGTGAGGCTGAGCCTCTCTAAAGCAGTGAGAAAGTGGTCTGGATTAGCCTTAGTAAATTAGGATAAAACCCCATGTTTTACAAAATGTAGAGAGGTGTGGGAGCTCCTCTACCGAGGACGAACATGGTTCAAATTCCCTGTTGGTTGGGGTGTAACTCACTCAGAAGAGTCTACAACCACATTTTAGCTCACTGCACCCTTCACAAAAGAGAGATATCCGTTCACATATCTGTCTGTCCCATCCAAATGGGCAGTCCAGCACTGCAATGATTGGCAACCCTCCTCTGAACAAGAGTAGTATCAGCTAGGAGGGCCTAAAACCACGTTTTAGCTCACTGCACCCTTCAAGGAGGCAGTTTTCATAAGGTAAGCATTTGTTTATTGCAAACATGGTTCACCTGGAGTTGATTTAATATGAGCATGACTTCATGTCATATATACCTAAACAATTTCTCTATAAGAAAGTGAAAGCATCTCCCATGTTTTAGCTTTCGATTCAGTCAGTCAAACTGCATGGTTGCAGCAAAAAAAATGTTCACCCCGAAGAGAACGTGTCTTGATAAAGTATTTCTTGCTGGGAAAATGCATTGTTGCTTCCCTATCTGCTTTCAAAGTCAGAATGTTCAGAATACAGTCAATACCTGTAGTTACTGACTGCACTCTGAACATTCTGATTGGCTGAGAGGAGGTCAATACTGTTCTCTATGTGGTAATATGAGTTATAATTATTTACAGATTACTTTAATGCTATTAAAATTGTACACTCTATTTGCAAGTTGATTAGTTTGTTTCAAGGCATATACCTGCAAGGTTATGTTTGAGGGTAGTGTGGAAGATACAGGAAGTTGACATCAAACTGCATATGAAATGATGTCAGATCTAAACATATGTATTCATAACATACCCCTACTGCCAACATTGTTGTATTGTCCTGACAAATTAAAAATTGTCAATTATTTATTACAACCAAAAACATGCAAGCATCCAGGTAACTCTTTCATATAATTAGAAGAACCCCTTTTAGTTAGTTTAAGTTAAACCTACTATTTGCCAAAACCAGACCTGCTGATGATGCAAAGCTCTATAAAAGACAGCTAGTACAAAAAATGTACACATTCGATAGGCCTTGGATGAGATATATGAACGGATAAGAGTAATGTAGGCATGTTTGCTTTTTCCCGAAATATTTATGAGCAGTGAAATAACACAGAGCCATAGAAAAATGTGCATGTAGATTTGTATGAACCCAGTTTGTTTTGGCCTGAATCATATTAAGCAAGTAACCTGCTTTGGTCTTAATTCCACTTGCCCTAACAAGCAGAAGACCTTTCTGTGGATAAACCTCTCAGAAAACCTTGATCTACTGCCAATGAAATGTTAATCTCCAATGACTAAACTGGTAATTTAACTTCAAACCTTTTGATTTAACCCTCTTATCTTCTTCTGTACACTGTGGCAGTTTTATTATCAAACACACAGTATGGTTTTGTTTTTGTTGTAGCACTTCAGATGTTCCTGCTGGTGCTCAGTCTTCTACCAGTAAAAGGCCTGGATTGGATATTTCAAACAAAGCCTCTGAAAGATACTACTGGGACAAAACAAACTGCAGATTGAATAAATGAGGAAGCAGAGGTGCCGGAGGTGCAGGTAGTGTGTATGGATGCACAAATTAAGCAAGCAATGGATTCCAACACAGAACATGACATGTTGGTGACTTCAAAAGACCACTGAACAAAAATGGAGAGCTGCTCCATTCTCCTGTAGCAGAGGATGTACAAGATGTTTAAGTCCAAAAAAGGAATTTGAAACTACTAAGGACACAGTGTCGGTTTAATGTGCCTGTAGACAAGGGTATGGGGATCTGTCTGCACACATCAAGCAGCAAGGTGAAACACAGGGGCCACTTGCAGGGGGTTTCATATCCTCTGTATCATCAAGGAAGAACAGGGGTGGGACAAATCATGACTTCCCCCTTCACCCTAGCCTTTCATCCCTCCACCCCAGACTCTAAAACATCAGTGTCAGTGCTCCTGAGACTGTTTTCTCTTACATTCATCTGTCCATCAACCCTACTGTGCATCACCCTTTTTCACCACCTCCAAACTTCAATTCCTCTACATCTAACATTCCCGTTGAGCCTGATGTCACCAGTGCAACACCCATATGTCACATCTCCCTTTTACAGCTTCCGCCACACCACCACTACCCTGTGTAATGGACAATGGGGATGCGTGTAAGTCTGATTCGTCCTTTTAAATATGTGTCCCATTTTTATTTTCCCAATGTTAGTCTTTGTCATCACCCTTGCACATAGTTCCATGAAAGAAGAGAATGGGTGCTAAATTGAGTTACATTACTGTTGCGGGTAAACAGGGCATCGTTATCAACTACAAACAGTTATTGGGTGATATAGTATGCATTCTGTCCAAACATGGTAACTTCTTAACATTAACAGTAATACCATGCACTACAAGAATAAGATAAAAACGTTAACGGGGATGGAAAGACTGATGTTTTCCCCCTGCACATCCCCTTGCCAACCTCCCATCTATGCAGCACCGTAAGACTTTGCCTCATTCACCTCCATCCAACACACTCAACTCCAACCTCCAAAGTCTCCCTGACATTGCTGCTTAAACAAAATAGCTATTATAAAACAGTGCCAAAATGTAAAACAATGCATGTGTTGAAGAAAATCAAGACGACCTGCATTCAATGTGAGGGGTTCCAGAATAGTGCATATCACTCCTTCAGTGGGTTACACATTTCTTCCTTTGCTATGAAAAGGGTACACCTGTGAAATGCAGAAGGTTACATGCACACTTAAGGGACACCAGCAGACATATGGTGCAGATTATGCCACAATCGAAATCATCCCAGGAACAATATTGGGCCTGGAGTAAATTTCACCCCAAGACTGTGTTTTAACAAATTTAAAGTGATAGCAGGAGATGCAAAAAGCCCCACTTTAAAAAGGAACTTTCAAACTGTCTGCATTCATGATACCTTACCACACTGCAACAATTTATTGTAAGGAGTTATACTAAAGAAGAGCTGTGGAGTCTGAACAAATATAAAACCAGCATTGCATTTCAGTAAGAATCACTTCATTCATTATAAATCATGTAACTGTATGTCAAAATGTGCACCGGCCCTAATGTGCTTGAAATGTGATTAAACAAGCAAGTGAACATGGCCTGCGCTACAGAAATGTATTGAATGTATACAAGTCAAGTGAAGTATTCTATAATTTCATGGGATGTTGCCATGTGTTTTGAAAGCACATATTCAGTTACCCTGTTGTACATCAAGAAAATCAAAATTAACCATTACTTGTTATGTATCAATTTATTTCAGGGAAAGAAAAGGAGGTATACAGTGAAAACATTACATTCCTTTTTCCAACAACTGTCGGATTATTGTACAAAGTTTTTAGTAGCATGGTGGACTTACATCAATGTATCATATTGTGCATGTGCAGAATAACAATGGTTTTGTATTTGTTTGGATAAACCTTTTTTATCTCAGCTCTATAGTGAGATGACAAAATAGTTTACCACAGTTTCAACCCAGAGCAAACTAGCCCCTACCTTAGAAAAAGCATTTCATTTCAAGAGTGTATTCTTAAATAAAGATGTGAAAAGTCCACTAAACTAAGTTCACATAATGTGCATAGATTTGAATCTGAACCAGCCAGATGGCTGAAGATCTATTTGTTTCATTGCTGAGCCTCAAAGGAAATTCCTTGCACTAATGTGACACCTTTTGAACTGTGACTCACTATTAAGTCAGCCAGATGGATGGCCATAAGAAGGGTCACAAAGAAATACTGTCATATTAGACAAATCAATCATTGAATTATAGTTTAACAAAAAGGGGTCTGAAGAGCTATTGCACGACTCATCATTGGAAAGGACAAGGTTCTACAATTCAAACTAAATTACACTCATTTAAAATCGGCACAGAAATGCATCGATTTGCAATGGTATCATTTAGAAACAAGAAAACAAGCGTGTTGTGATCCTGAGAACGTTCTCTATGTAATCAGTATACATCCACATTTTCTACATTATCACAAAACAATGAAATTATTAATACCAATAACTCTATGAACATTAACTCTGCAGATTCATATCACATATCCAGATGTGCATGTGAGAAAGGGGATCACAGAAATCAGTGTTTTATTAAATTGTCATGTTAGTATAATCAATTATAAAAATATCATATATTTTTGCATTAAAAATATATGAGAGCAAGCACCGGTCACCTTCTTATTTCTTTCACATGTATAGAAACTATTGAGCAAGTCAAAGGAAAGATATGACTAATAAAAAAAGTGTGACATAAGCGTGGGAATATTGCATATTTTAAAAAGTCAGAAAACACAGGGAACAGGATTCTGAATCGGGAATCAAAAGATAAAGACATTCAGAAGTGAAACCACATGTTCAAAAGGCATGAGTTCTGAACTCAGATCAAATCTGGTGATGACCTGGCCTTGTCCATGAGGTAGTTTGAAAGAATTCAAGTGATTTGCCCGCGGCTGAAACTACTGCGGACAAAACATTTGCATGAGAAAGGTGCGAACTACCAAAAGTGTGCACCTTTCCCATGCGAACACACATACATACTCACACCCACACACACAACACACTCATAACACCCCCCCACCCACACCCTCAGCACACCCCCACCCACACACCCAACATAAACAAACCCCACTTACCTTCATCTTCATGCTGGGTTCCTGCAGTGCCAGTTCTCTTTCACTTCCGTGATCGAGAACTGGCACTGCAGGGTCCTTTTCTTTCTATTTTATTTTTTAACGGAAGGCTGCGGGGGTGTCTCACTATACGATAAAGTATAGTGAGCGGGGTGATGCAGGGGACACCCCCACAGCCCCCCTTTCTTTTTTTTTTAAACGGAAGGCTGCAGGGGTGTCCCCCGCAACCCTCCGCTCACTATAACATGAAGTGTAGTGAGTGGGGCGATGCAGAGAACACCCCCGAGGCCCCCATTTTTTTTTCAATGCTGCAACCAAAGGTTCAAACTTTTGGTGTTCGAACCTTTGGTGGTAGCATTTTCAGAACTTTTGGTCATTGCAACCATTTTTTTATGGTAAAATCGTCCTATACCGTTTGAAACATCATAAACCTCGGGCAGACTGACTTTCTTAAAAAAGAAGGAAGGCACCGGGAGACGCCTGCTAGCTGACAGTTCCCTGGGTACAGATGAGGGTCTCTACTGGTTTTGTGCCATAAAGAATTATTGAAAGTGAGTATGAAAACTTCCCAAATGAAATTAGAAAACATCCCTAGGATCATTACCCTGCTAAGTACCTCAGTTGCGTTGGAATTGAGGAGAACATTTCAACTAGAGGGCACTCATTCCAAATAGAAAATATTGGTATTTCTGTGTGGAATGCAACAGTGCTTCCCATTATATTTAAAGCCTAGTGAGATGTAACTGCATGTAAAAAATGTACAATTTTCTGTGCACATAGCAAATTATTAATCATAAAAAGATAATAGGATATTGTTGTTTGCTAGTATGAGTCATATCCTGTTTTAACTTTATTAAAGCTGGGGAGAATTAAGTTAGGTAAGAAAACAATGGGCCTCATTATGAGTCCGGTGGTAGCCGTGCTAGTAAAAATGGCACGGCTGCGGCCAGAGTCATTTTCTTTCTGGTGCCTGGCAAGAAAATTCCTGGTAATTCCTCATTGCCGGGCGCTGGAAAATATTACTTCCCATTCCCATTCGAGTCGCATTGTACTCAATGCAAATGGCGAGGAGGGATGCACCGGCACCATTCATGAATGGTGCCGGTGCATCCATTAAGGTGTGTGAGCGGGTGCCTTTCCACCAGCCAGGTCAGGCCTGGTGGGTGGAAAGGCACCCGCTTGCAGAACTCATAGTTTGCCAGTCCGATAACAACGGTGCCGGTAGCTTACCAGCATCATTGTTACCGACCCGGCAACCTTGTAATGAGGCCCAATTACATTTTTGCTGAGCTGTGTGTGCAGCGTAAAACTGACTTTGTTTCTGTGCAACATAGGCACAGTTCTTTGTAAATAAAATTCAACTCAAAGGTACCCATAGCATTTTCACATATATAGTCAACATTAGGCTGTGGTTGAAAGGTGGCCTGCACCATAGCCTAATGAAGAATTCATTGATAATGTGTGAACTTTGAAAGTCATCAATAATTCAAAGGAATTTGAGAAGTAAGAGAGCTAAATTGTGTTACTTCTACTCCCATAGAAAATGATGCTAATATACATTGAATTCATCCTTTACTCTTGAGCTTACACTGTGTGATCCTGTTTGCAAAGAAAACTAGGATGGATACTCATCCTTGTTTTAGGAAAACATAAAGCCATTTTCCTATACTGGATGGGTGAAAAAAGGAACTGTGCGTTCTGAATTGATAGCACTACTTTTTAGACCCAACACTTCAGAATTCTGATACAGTTCTTTGCTTTTAAATCACATGCACATAGATTAGAAATTCACAGGCGCACATTTACACAGAGAGGCAAGGTGAGCTATGTGAATATAAAGGTATTTTTTCTATGCAACCTTTCACAGGTAATGCAACACTGGAAATGCTTTGGAGGGACAGGGCCTCCTCGACCTTGTCCCACTACTTCCTTAGTATACAGAAGTCCAGTTTAGACCAGTGCAGCTCTTCATCTTTATTTCTTGGTGAACAATACCCATTGGATACCCCTATGCCACTCATGGGGACACACCCCTATTGTGTGTTCTTGGGAACCTATGTGCTGCCCCACAGAGCAGGGCATGGGCTGGTGGCAGCTTCATGCAGAATTTGCAGTGGCTCTGGGTCTCCCCAATTTTGGGACACCCAGGACCTGCCATAGGAATCAATGGATTCCTGAACAAAGGTCAGATAGCTACTGCCCCTGCCTTCCCTTCCTGTTTCACAAAGTCCTGGCAAGCCCTGGCTCTTTTCCCTTCCCCTGATTGGATGTTGGGTGGAAGGACCATATATGCCTCTGAGGCTGCCTTTCCCAGAGACTGTTTGTTTTGGATACACCCTGGGGTGGGACCTGAAATGAATGGAAAGATGAGTCAAATCACATTATGTGTTGTGTGTGTCTGGTTTTGGCATTGTGTCACAATGCCTGTTGTTGTCTGCTTGAGTCAGCCATGCCTGAAAATTGAGTGAATTCTGTGTGTGCTTTGAAAGGCTAGGAGTTGTCCCCAATGTACATCCACTGTTTTGAGTGTCTGGGTTTGGGTGAATGACCTGAATGCCTGTGAGCCTGATTTGGTGCTGCATGATAAATGCTCTAGTGTCTGATTGGCTGACTGGGTATAGCTCAGCCCGAGTGAATGAGGGGATTTGTGCATAACAGAAGACCCCTCACTTACCACTGTGTCAGAAGCTTGGAGTGTTCCTGGAGGCATAACCTGAATCCAGCTGGAGGAAGAAGTCTGCTCCTGCAAATCTTGACAAAATCCAAAGGCTGCTGTGCTAATTGAAGGACTGATCGAGAGAGGAAATGGACATACAACCTCTTCCCGTAGCTATCAGGGGACATTGTGCAATGGCTGTTCTTCACCTGAAGTGTCCTGGAAGCCAGTCATGAGTGCCTACCATCCTGCAGAACTATCTTTGTGGGTCCTGAAGAAGTGTGACTGGTCATCTTGAGACCAATAAGTCCACCATCATAGTCCAGGGTCTAGAGGCTGATTGTGACCATTGGAGAGCCAGACTGCAGTGTATAACCCGGAAAAGGGGGTACATTGGCATAGTGGTGCTTGATGCCTGGAGCTTGCAATGTTCCAACCAACTGAAGAAGTATTCAAGTGGCACTGCATACCCAACATCTTCAATTTTTCCATGGCTGAAGAAGTCCAGTGTCCAGTGTTGTCACCTGCACAGAAGTGCCCACTGGTGGGCTTCCCGCCATTCCAAACCGAAGAACGAGTCCCAGGGTCCAACCTTGGTGGTAGCCCACATAGAAGTCCAGTGTGTGAGTCAAAGTTGCCAAAAAACCATCCTGTTGTCTGTTCTGTGGCTGCAGCACCAAATTATAATTATAATTGTTATATGATAACGTGCTTAATACAAATGAGTGGTTTCTAAGCACTGGATTAGGATTCAAACCTGTGTTGTGCTGTGTTGTCTTGTTTCCAAGACAAACATGTTGCCCCTAAACTATCAACCCTCCCCCCAAAGAACAGAATGGAGGAAAAACTGTGAACTGCCAAAAGCCAACACCTACTTCTGTCACGGCACTCATTGGCAAAGATGGTCATCAACAAAAGCCAAAGGACTCATCCTAACCTCACAAGCCTTGTTAAGGTCCACAGTCAGTTTCATCTTCATGGGATATCCACAGCAGGTGTATCAACTTGACCAAGAGACCACTGTGACATACCTTCACATCTACCTTTCCAACACTGCTTGGTACCCTTCTCCTGTTCGTCAGCAACAACGCAGTGATTGCCTTTTCCATAGAGGGTCCATCCTCGTTGGGCATCATCAAGTAAAGCTGACAGAATCCACCACATTCCCCTCCTAGGCACTCAAGGTACTGTGATGAGGAAGAGGAGCTTCCTCCCTCAGGGTCTATCCAGGGGTCTCAGATTCATCTTGGGCCCAGGTCCCCTGTTGCTTCCCAGGTACTTTGGGGTGGTGCAACATGTAAACAAAAAAGCAGATAATTACTGAACATTTAAGGACTGGGCATTAAAATAAAGGCAATATGTGTTACTTTTTAATGCAGGTTGCCCAGGCGTGGGCATCTTCACACAGAATTGTATTTTATTCTGAAAAGTATTCTTCCAGTGTTCTAAAGTGATCTGCCTGCATTTCTGCATTTGTGATGTGAAGTTAAAAGAGTACTTGACAACTTCCAATGAGTGCATTATTACTTAAGTTAAGAAGAACAGTGGTCCCACATAGCACTTTACATATTGTGTTGGCTGTTGAAATATAGTTTCCTGAGTAAAAAGTGAGTCTCATATATACATCTAAATCTAATTTTATATAACAAAAGAACTGCGTTAGCACATAACATAGTGTGTGGACAAAACATTGTGGGGGGGTTGGAGATTCACTGTACCTAAGTAAATATGTATTTGTTTCAAAATTCATGTTGAGTTAGTAAACATAATAAAACATAAAAAAGATTGAATTGCTGTTCTCTTTCTGAAAGGAAGAGTTACATGGAGACCGGTGGCAAATCCAAAAAGGACCCATCACTATACAGTAAATATGACCATCAAAATCAATATAGCTACAAATATAGTACTGCGAAGTTGGCCTGGTGAGAGCCACCATCACCCTGCATCAGCAACAGTACATAGATTAACACAGCATATATCTATAGTATAGGTTCTCACCCAAACCCATAATTGCATGAGCAACCTTGACTAATTCTGAAAAACATTATACAGAGTATGACTATAGGACTCGTTTCAGAGCTGTATTTAGTGTGAGGAGGAATAAAATGTGTGTAATTGGTAATTATACCAGTAACATCGAGTGGTACACTCCATCATCAGGTTTAACAATGCTACAGCATATCAATACTACATTAAATACTACATTAAACTTTGCACATTACAGCTCTGTTCCCCTTAGAGCAGATTACATGTAGAACACTGACAGCATGACAGCATTACAGCATGACCTGAGTTGCCAAGTTATGTTATGTTAAGGTATTTGTAAAGCGCACCTGGTACCTAAAGTCTTATGGGCGCTGACTCACATTTATAGAACAAAATACAAAAAGGAACACCTAAAGAAAGCAGGAACCAGAAGAAGTGAGGGCAGAGTTTAATTATGTGGGGCTAAGAGAAGAGCATTGTTTTCAGGTTTTTCTTGAAGTACGTTGTTGAGGAGATGATTTTCAGTGCTGGTGTAAGTGCATTCCAGGCCACAGGGGCCACTATATTAAAAGCTCAATTTCATGCTTTGTTGGTATTGCAGTGAGTGGCGATAAGAAGGTTGGAGTTGTGTGATCTCAAAGACCATGTGCTGTGTTTTATTACTATGGCTTCCATCAAGTAAGCTGGCATTTGACCCTGCAAGCATTTGTGGGTTATGAGTAATAGCCTAAAGTATACCCTTGCCTGCATCCGCAGTCAGTGAATATTTCTTCTTGCTTCTGAGATGTGGTCTCTGCTGTAGAAGCCCTTTACAATCCTCACAACCCCATTCTGTATGACCTGGAGGCGTTGAAATTCTGTCTATACTGAAGTTATTGTATGTCATGCCCTGTTTTTAAATTTGGCATCTGAGCCAACAAGCAGGAGTTCTGTTTTAGAACTATTGATGGCCAGGCCATTTGCGACCATCCATTTTTGTATCCTGATGTAAATTTTGTCTTCGCAATGCGTGCCTGTGATGGGGATGACGCATTTTGTGCCATCCTCGTAATTTGCAAATAGGATCCCTTTCTGTTCCAACATATGGAAGAAAGGAATCATACAAATGTTGTAGAAACACAGGGAGACATAAGCTCCCTGCGGAACCCCATACTGCAGAGTAGTTGGTTTTTGTTCTGCAAGGTCGCTTGCAACTCTCACTTGTCTGCCCTTTAAAAAAGAAGAGATCCATTGGATTGCCTCATTCGTGAAATTGGCATTCTCCCTTAACCTGGTGGACAAGATGGCATGGTCCACCAGGTCAAAGGCTGCTGAGAGGTCTAAGATCATTAGAAGAGAGATCTGGCCTTTATCCATAGCTTGATGGGAATGGGATTTTAAGGCTAGTAGGGCAGTCTCTGTTCTGTGATTTTGTCGGAATCCAGATTGATAACTGTGGAGAATTTGGTTCTTCTCAAGGAATGGTGATATTTGATTATATGCAACTCTATCCAACATTTTTAGCAAAAAAGCAGTGTTTGTGATAGGTATGTAGTTAGGTGGTGTCAATGGGCAAAGATTAGGCTTCTTCAGTAGGGGAGTAATCCATGCGTTTTTTAGGTTGCTTGGGACCCAACTTTGTTCAAAGGAGGCATTAACAAATTTGGTGAGTGCCCAAATCACCCCAAACACATGATTAAGAGTAGTAGCAGATTACATGTCTTTCCACAACAAAAGATTGCAAGTATGTGAGGGTTAACAATACAAGATATCTTTTTTAATTGAATCAATAAGGCTTCTGGGCCTTCTAACTTGTCACCTCTGCCAGTAAAGCACATTATCAATTCTGTAAATCGGCTTTCAGATCAATGCATGGACTAGTGAAACCATGCTTTTGTTGGTTTTCGTTGTATAAGCAAATGCATTCTGAGACTTGACATCTTTGTTATGTTTGGCTAACAGTTATTTTGGTTGCAGTACTGAGTGCAGTGGGTGGGGCAGGTATCTGTGCAATACTGTATTCCAAACATAAATATGGCAGCATTGCATTGCTATTCATCACACCAAAATGAAACAATCCTAAAATAGGATTTGATGTAACACATTGTAATATTACGTGTAAAAGAGGCAAAACTCCTTAGTGGCGAGGTAAGGGTTACATTATAAGTAGAATCTTAAATTAAGAGCTTTCCTGATCGTCCTAGACACTTAAGTTGACATTGTAGAAAATATAAAATGGAATAAACATTGCTGAGAGAGATAGTCCTACAATACAGTCACAACAGTGATACAAATATATAGCATTTCTTTAACTATGAATGATGTGTGAAAGTTTATTTTAGGATAGTTTACAATAGAGCCTGCTTTCTTTAACATGGCAATGTAGATGTAGATAGTTTTAAGTACATACATAAATATTGAGTGATGAGTGGGGGGTGGATTTCTCTTGCAGGGGGGTTCCTGTTCATGAACCAAATTATTTTTTATCTGTAATTCATAGATTTAACTATCGCTGCAGGATTTTATGAGCATTTTGAAGTAAAGGATAATTGTCTACAATACAATGATGACAGAACGCTTCCATACAGAGTGAAAACGCATTGCCCAAAGGAGTTTGGTCTGTGTTGAATTGCGCATTTTGCTCAGTGCCATGCTTAAATAGGATGCCTTTGCAAAGTGTAAATAAATATGATCATGCCTGAGAACATTTTCTTCGACAAAGCAACACAGCAGCCATCATTTCAAAGTTCCTTTTCAATACAGTTTATTGTGAATACTAAAGACAACGGCCATAATTTAGAGTGACACTTTTGTAAAAGAAAGAATTTTGCAACATTCCAAAGAAAACAGCCGGCCACAAAATGTATACTGAAATCATCTGAGTGTTATGTAATAAGGCCCAAGAACCTGGAATATGATAGCCACATAAGACCCAGTCTGGGTCCAAAAACACCCATTATTGCAACTCAGTCACTTAAAAAGAGCAAAATAACTTAGCATTTCCTTACAATTTGGACAACATGTGACAAGAAAATGTATTTGCAGTTTAAATGGGATTTGTATTCAATTACTATATTTACTATGTATGTACAAGATGATGTAAAATGTATGGGCTAAGGCAGCCTTATGTAAAGCACCTGCGACAAAAATGACAACATGGCGAACAGAAGGGTCTTCGACTTTGAGCTTTCTTAAAGAAAATACTTCATTAAGCAGGAGTAACCAACACAGGTATTCAAGAATAAAACAAAGGGTTCAAATGTAAACGATTTAGAAGTACATTCCTGTGTGAATAACACAAACTGAAGGTGTAATTCATCTAAGAAATAAACGTTGTCCCAAAGTACTAAAACCACTGAAGTAAACTCACCTGTGACAACTAATACTTTAATTTAAAATAAACGTTTCCTGAATCAAACGTTGCTTAAAAGTGAGTTGTCCGAACAGCTAAATCAAATGGTGCAATGAAGGATATAAAGTAAAAGTCCTTCCTTGGGTGAAAAGTATTGAGGGTAGAATATCTAACTTAAGTTCCCCCCTAAATAACAAAAGTCTGTTGGTAGGCGGATGAATATGTCATCCATAGCTTCTGCCCATCCCCCGCATCAATACGCATAGGTGAGAGACATCAATCACTGAGACAGCCGTTCTGCCCTTATCCCCTACAAGTACAGCAGTGTTTGGGAATAATATGAGTTTAGTATTCAAACTAACGTTGTAAGAGTAAAAAAGCATGCATTAGACACAAAGCTAACATGAAGAACACGTACAATAGGTAATATGTGCATTTAGACATGAAGAAAATTAACATAGGATCCTCAGACATGAATAACACTAACTTGACCAACGTATAAGGTGAATGCAACATGAATGACATGCAAATATAGCTCACTACACAGAAGCAAGAGTGTAGTTGGGCAGTCACCTTATTAAAAATGGAAGCCACAGCATGTCTCTAAATGAGCACAGACCTCAAAGCCTCATGAAAACTCAAAAGGCTAAATCCACAGAAATACGTATCCATGCAGGACTCAGACAGTGGCTGCCAACTAGTGCCAATGTTAAAGTGAACTTAGGGAGATTAGGTATGAAGGCGCAAGATAGCAATTCACACAACACAAGCAGTAAACTCCCAGATTAATTAAGGTTTTGTAAGAGCACAACCAGCGGTTGTTAGCCAAGTGCAGTACAACATTAAGCCAAAAGACTCCATGAATAGTGACTCATGAGTATCCCCAGTGGCAAGAGAAAACATGACACACACATTAATATTAGATGAAATTATACTAAATAGTAGGTAAATCTATTCCAAACACAGTCCTATTGCATGTGACCCCTAATTGGAGAAGCAAACATAGATAGGACACCTGCTGTACTCCCTAAGTGCGCACGTAGACATGAGGTGTCACACAAGGCCAAGTACAAAGGGGTGGCCCGGTCTCATGGCCTGAGAATGTGGGATGGTAACTTTTAATAGAAGGACACATGTTCTATGGGCTTCTCTCCCACTTCTCTATGTCTCGCTCATATCCTGACAACCTGTCAAGTGTTCAAGCTTTGTTTGGAATGTCCCAACCCATCAAAATCCTTAGAGACATGATGCCCATCAGTAGTATGCCAACCAACCCCTTGCCATGAAGATGATGTAGTTTAACCTTTATCAATATATAGTTGGTTCCAGGTGGAGCCATCAGATATGTGTAACCCAATGAAAATGTTTAAAACGTATGGAATCCATATGTAGCCAAACCCACAAACCTATCGCTGTTCCCTGTAGTTTTTTGAACTGATAGTATGTTATAACATCATTGATTACACATTTGTAGTACGTAAGCAACTGTTTTTGATAAGTAGAGTGACCAGATTTCAATGCTTGTATGCTGTCCCGAGTTTGTTTTGATGTGAATAAAGTTGGGTTTGCTGTGCATGTTGTCTAATCTGTCATTGAGTCTGGTTTGGATTGACTCTGATTCCTCTGGACCTATCTGGGATTTTTGGGCCACCTTAACGGATGGTAGCAGAGGACGGTTGGCTAAGTGTCGTTGGATTGTTGAGGGGTCCCTGCCGTGTGCTGAGGACTGTGGAGGCGACCTGTGGAGTACACACAACAGAGAGAGGTCGACAGGATAACCCTTTTTTAGAGAAGTCCTGTCTGGACCCTGCAGGACTCCCCGTATGGTGTGGAGGACACAAGGCTGATAGGGGAGACTCGACGCTGAAGACCTTCAGCAGATCTGTGGATGTAGATATGACATAGGCATGGCTTAACAGGGGAATGGGTTTGTTGTATATTGTTGTTTTTGTGAAGAAATAAGAAAGTGAAAAAGGGATATCTTCTGACAAGTGTTGGGAAAGATCACATGGTAAGCCTTGTTATGGGCCAGTAACAAACTAGACTGATACCTCACCGAGAGTTGAGAAGACTGCTGTATCTCATGTGTGTTATCATTGCTAGCGCCAACCTTGTGTTGTGAGTTGGCTTAGAATGTTTTTAGTGGTTTTCTTTGAAATTGTGCAGGACGTGAGGTGGTTGTGTGGTCCAGTTTGGGAGCAGCGAGGTGGGGCTGCTCAGCATGAGAGTGGCATTTGTGATGCAACTCAGAAGGGTTGAGGGACACAAGAGGCATGGTCTCGGATAGAGACAAATGTTGTGTTAATTTGTGCAGAAATATTGTGGGGTGGTGTGCATAAAGGAGGAAAAAGGTGAGCGAGAATTGAAGTAGAGTTTGGTGATCATTGGTAGGTTGTGTTTTTGAGTTATTATCATGGGAGACATCCCAATCATTCACTTATGCAAGTCATTGCCCCAATATACGGACAAAATAGTTTAGTACCATATCGATTTGGGTTAAAAACACAGAAGGCAAAATGTTCATTCCCTGGCCACAAGAAGGCACTCATTTGAGGATTGTACTGCAACACATGTGCACCTATTTACATACCTCTTATAAGGGAAAACAGTTATGGAATAGGTTAGGTATACTCAAACTATGGAAAATGTTCAGGGAAGATGTGGTGGAGCCAGTTAGGAAAGAATGGATGCTTAACCAGCAGGACGAGGGGTACATGATGCCCATGGCTCCTCCTACCTAGAGCAGTGATCCGTCCTCAACTGCACAATGATTATACCCATTAGAAGCAGCGTCAGGTTGTACCAATCCCACATATACACCCCATGCATACAGTAGTGAAGACATCATAAGTGGATGCATAATAAGCAAACAACGACCAGTGTCCACACACGTAGAATATGACGAATTCTGTGGCTTGCAAGTGAAGTAAGCAGAACCATAGTAGGAGGTTCAGAGAGAGAGAGGCAGGCATGACGACAGGGATGAGACAGCAATTGCACCAAATGAATGGATAGGAGAACAAATAGTGCTTAAAATGGATGAAAAGGGCATCAATGATTCTAGAGAGAATGAAAAGAGAAAGAGGAAGATAAAAGAGTACAGGAAAAGAGAGATAAATAGAGCAAAGAAGAGAAGAGAGAGAGAGAAAGAAAAATGGAACAAAGTAGAAAGGGAGAAGGAAAACCGATGATATGCAGAAAGAGAAAATGAGAAGATATCAGGAGATAAAAGAAAAAGAGGTAAACATGGGGATGCAGAGAGGGAAAGAGAAAGACAAAAGGAGGAAGAGCGGGAGAGAGAAAAACAACGAGATGAGGAAAAAATGAGGAAGTGGCACCAAAAGGTAATTAAAAACATTATTAACAAACATACACTTCCAGAAGAGGAAGGAACTATACAAAGGAGAAGTAGGAGAGATGGCACCAATACAAGGGAGAGTAAGGGAGGGGCCCCACAAGGTGAAGGAAGGAATGTATTGGAAGAAGTCATGAGTAGAACATATAGGGTAAATTCCCTAAACATAGAGAGGATGAAGAGTCCAAAGTCAGTTGGGATAAAATGTTGGAAGGCGAAGCCGGCAAGGAGAGTGAAGAGGAGGCAGCACAAAACCCCTTCCATGCATATACAGATGGGGAAAGAAGTAGCATCGGCAGAGATAGAGGACACAACTATGAGTCCCCTTGACTATCCAAGACGCCTGAAGGTACACTCGAGTCGTATAGAAGGACAAATGCTCTATGTGAATAGACTGAGAAATCTATCAGGACGGAACAGAGTTAGAATGACAGACTTGATAATAAAGACAAAGGGTACAGCCACACCTTGACGTGGCACCGGGCTAACACAATTCCCCTTATTAGAGAAATGGGGAGGACTGCCACAATATATACCATGGCCACAAACTGATACAAATAATGTCATTTGTAAACCACCATCACTCATATCAGGAGCAGGCAGATGGATTTCTGAGTTGGCAAGGATGACGGTCGGTATAACATTAGCAGTAGGAGACATGAAAAGCCTGTTTGCTGCCATATTGGGAGAGCAATCCAATGACATTTGGAGGCAAGCAGGGTATCCTGGGATGACTGCAAAAAATACCAAACATGACAGAGCACCTTTCAATAATTGTCGATCTGACGTATGGAGAGTGCTTATGGTACAGTACCGTGACTCATCAGATATGAGAGCAATTATGACACATAAAATGGGAGCACAGGAAGATCCAGCTGCATATATACAGGACATTCAAGAGAAATGGAGACTAGAGACTAGGAAACCATGGGACAAAACCATAACTATTTTTGATCACATTTTACATAAGGGACTTCCAGAAGAACTGTAAAGACAGCTGAGAAAAATCAGCAATGCAAGCAAAACCATGGGCAGAAATTCAAATGACGATTGTTAACCATTGTCGACTAAAACAAGAGATGGGTAGAAAGAAAGTTGAGGACAGAAAGATTGAGGAAGCAAAGTTGGTTCTGAGAAAATTATCAAAATTGACAATGGAAGGAGCAGTGTTGACAAGTGGGGAGAAAGATGCAATGCACAAGGAGTGCAACAAGCACTGCCAGGAATGAAGGGACATTTTGCAGGAAGATGAGAGTATAAGTATTATCTGCTGGGATGACAGTTTGAACCCAGAGGCAGAGGGTTTGAATTCCAAGCTCTGCCAGCAGGAGGGTTTAATGCAGGGCAACCATGATTAGGAGGACCCCCACAACAGTGCTGGACATGAAGGAAAATATGGCAAATTTCATCTGTATGATCTGTATACAGAAGTAGGGTAGGAATACACCAGAATTGGCAACCAGTAGGGCAAACATATTACCGCAGACATCTACACCTAGAAGAGGGGGTGTGACAGTAGTGGGAGGGAATCCTTTCACGGGTACGGGACTGAATATGTATCTGCAATAGGACAGCCCACAGAAAAACATGATGTGTTCCATCCTATCAATTACACTAGACCTACAAGAGGAACCAAGGGTCGGGGTGACCATAGATGACAAGACATTTTCCTTCCTAGTAGAAACCGATTGTATGTTAGAGACGGAAAAAACACAATGTCAGGCATTTCCCTGGACACGCAAGGGTTTTCTGAGGTGATGAATACGGTTCCTTTCACAGACAAATTACCAATCACCACAGGAGAACACTTAAAATACCAGTTAACATACTGGGGAGAGACTTGATTAGTAAACTAAACATGGCAAGCTCGGTCACTGGAAATGGGATAATATGTTCTACCCCAGAGACCCATTATGTAAATGCACAAGAATTCCTAACAGCATTTTATGGTCAGACAGCAGCTAGAGGGATGCCACTAAACCCGGACGTATTGCTTTATGGAGTATATGTGCTGTTAGCATGGCTTCCACGAATACGAGACAATGTATTGAGTTTACGCACAGAGTTTTTGTTTAGGCCAGAAGTACCAACAGATGTGGTTGGAAGGGCAGATAATTACAATTGAGCTAGAAGCTGCAATACTAAGAGAGGACAGAGTGATTTTTCATGGAGTAGATGACAAAGGGGTGAACTGTCGCACAGTAATAGAGCTTGACACAGTACACAGACTGACTGTCTTGACAGATAAAGATTTGTTTACAGATGAGATCTTAGATGATGAGGTGATGTTTATCATCAGTCTGACATGTAAGTTGCAAATTGAGGACAGGGAGATTTCAAAGAGAATTTCATTAGTGAGGAAAGTCAAAACAGCAAATTCCCACAAGCCAGCTTCCTATCCTTTTCACTAAGAGCGAGTGTTCACAGATACCAATGCATCAGGTCATGATAACCCCCTACTCAAAAGAAGGGCGACTAACCATGTAGTTTATCAAAAAATATACATATTTTAATTTTATCAACAACACATTGTACTCAACATTATTGTGCTAAAAACAATTATACAACAACACCATTTGGAATTCATTCCTCTGTTTGTATATGACTTGTCTATCTGGACTAGGAATTCATATACCAAAAACCCTTTCTGTACCCCACTAGGGGGTCTGTGTGTTAACCCTCAATGATATTATTTATGCCCTTCCTAATTTACATGGGCAAGTAGAGTGTGCCAACACTGTATTCATGTGTTTCTAGGACCAGCATAAATCTAAATTGCTACAGAAATATATACATGGAATCATCCCCAATACATATACTGCTGGTTCTGTCTTCAGGGCACTTGTATTTTCCGTGTATCACGTGTAACATTACGTGCTACCAGCCATATTTCCAATAATTCTAAAAAAACAAAAAATAAAAACATATAAACATTCTAAAAAACATGGTAATATAACTTAAAACATGACATTTCATACATTGGATCTGTATCAACGTCATCTCTATTTTCTAATACCAGTGAAAGGATATATTACATAATGGTATCTTTGTACACCACTCACATTTCATTTCTTTAACATGCGGTCTCTTTATATTTCGCATATCTGAGTCTTTCTCTGAGTGTTTTCATATATATCACTTATAGCCAATGTGATTGTTATATCAACATTTCCCAAAATTTACATCCTTTCCTCAACCATTGTCATTAAATGTTCTGAGCACAGGGTAACTTGTGATACAAACTTCATCAAAGTTTACCTAGACATGGCTTCATTCGCCAAAATGTTGGGCGGTCTGTACGCTACATCCACCCTCTGCGAGAGGCATTCCTCTCTGTGTCACCAAAATGACTGTTCTTGCTGTCTGACTTCGGCCTTCAGCCGTGTAATTCTAAGAAAAATGGAATACAATTCCCTAAGCTTAATCACTATTACTTAATGAGATTTGGACACTGCATAATATCTTTCAGCCGGCTTACCGGTTTGGGAGTTTTCAAGGTTTGTCTTGGTGTAACTGGCTGCGCACGGGAGACTCCACTTCCCCACTGAATTCTCACTCTACGTGTGCCGGTAGTTCTAATGCCTTCTGGATCAAAAGGGGGAAAATGATTCAGAGACGTATGATCGTCCGGGTCTTAAAACTACCAAGCTTCTCTTTCATTGTTCTTACCTCATGTGGGAAACACGTCCTCGCAGTATCCTGTCCGTCAGTGGGTTCACATCAATCGTCTCCAGCGCTATGCGACTGTAAGACTCCATACTCAAGTTTAAATGGTATACAGCATCACGTCACGTGTGACGCGCGCGTACGTGTGCGTGCAAGGTCACCTGACTTACGGCTCTCCGCCATTTTGGAACGGGGAGCAAAACATGCCGCTTGTATATCGACATCCAGGCAACCCAGTGAAGGGGGGCAAACCCGATGTCAAAAAAGCCCAAATCTGGTAGTGTTTACTGAATACCTAAATAAAGTCATATTGGCACATAATGCCAAAAAAACTTGAAGGGGTTTTAATGGCGAGAAAACATTTTTCATAACCCAATCAACCAAAGTTGCTGTTGGCAATAGTGTATGGGCCAACTTGGCAGCCCATACACTATTGCTTATATTAGGTGCCCGAAAAAATCATTATATAGGCACATATAGCCACTGACTCAAAACCAGGTGGTCGCAGCACATGGAGCATTACCTTGACATGGACCAATACAAATGCCCATAGTCGAACTTCTACGTTTTTTTGTGTCGTACAGAAATAGGCATCTCTTCTCCTCCATATGTCACATTGGCTATGAGCCTGTTATTTTTTAGAATGAATGAACAGAGCCCACTCAATGGAAATATTCAAACCAGTCTTTACCGTATCTAGTGAATAAATCCATTTCTGTTCGGTCTGCCTAAGTTTGAGATCTCTATCTCCCCCTCTCGGTTGCGGAAGAATCACTTCGATAATGAACCAATGTATATCGTCCGCATTATGGTGAGCACCTTTAAAATGTGTCACCAAAGGTTTTTCAGGAACCTGATTTTTTACACAGGACCTGTGTTCACAGATCCTCTGTCGTATCGGCCTCTTAGTTTTCCCGATATATAAAAGACCACATGGGCACCTTATTCCATACACCACCCATTTCGAGTTGCAGTTGGTGAAATTTCTGAGTTCCCACTTTCTACCTTTGAGATCTACGTATTTCATATTAGATGTAAGTTTACATACTGAACAGGCATAATGGCCCACTACTGGTGGTAATTGCCACAATGTCGACTGTGTCATCATCCCAGTCTCCTTAGATGTTTTGTAGGTATGGACCAACTTATCTCTCAGATTTGGCATTCTACAGAACGCAAATTGAGGCTTGTTGATGGTGAAATCCTCAGTATTGATGATATTGCAATGCTTCAGTATACATCTGCGTAAATCATTACTAATGGGGGAATATGTGGAAACACATGTTATCTTATTTTCTGCAACTTGTACTTGTGGGACCAGACAATCCTGTCTTTGGATATTCTTCGCTCTTTTCATTGACCTGCGTACAATGAACGGAGGGTAACCTCTTGCGTGAAGTCTGGCTGATAGGTCTTTACTATTGGTATCAAAGTCATCTCTACGGGTACAGTTTCTTCGAATCGGAAGAAACTGGCCGAACAGTAGATTCTGTCGTAAGGACTGGGGATGGAAACTCTCAAATGATAAAGTGTTCTTATCTGTGATTTGTCTAAACAGGGTAGTACCGAACTTGTCGTTTGTATCTTTAAAGATCTCAAGATCTAAAAACCGGATCTTATTCATATCTGAACTCATAGTAAACTTAATGCACTGTGCCTGTGTATTAACCCAGCTGAGGAAACATCCAAGCTCTCGAGAAGTGTCCCCCCACAGCATAAACACATCATCGATGTAACGGACACACAATTTCATGAGATGTTTAAAAGGATTATCCAGTGAGTAAACTGAATGTATCTCTAAATCGTCCATAAAGAGGTTCGCTAAATCAGGTGCAAAGGTGGAACCCATACTTGTCCCATGTTGTTGTAGATAGAAAGTGTTCTGTTCGAGGAAAAAGTTATTAGTGAGGGCCAATCTAATGCATTCTAAAATTAATGCTGATGGAACTGTTTTGTCCTCTCTTTGTTCTAGATATTTTTCCATAACATTTATACACTTCATTTGCGGGATACTCGTATATAATGCTTCGACATCAAGAGTAACTAAAATGTTGGTATCCACATTGACGGTGTCTAATACCCTGATCATTTGTGAGGTGTCCTGAATATATGAACGCATAGTTTTCACAAAGGGTCTCAGGAAGAAATCTGAATATACTGAAAGTGGTTCTAAAATTGAACCAATCCCCGCCATTTATACCATTTAAACTCGAGTATGGAGTCTTACAGTCGCATAGCGCTGGAGACGATTGACGTGAACCCACTGACGGACAGGATACTGTGAGGACGTGTTTCCCACACGAGGTAAGAACAATGAAAGAGAAGCTTGGTAGTTTTAAGACCCGGGCGATCATACGTCTCTGAATCATTTTCCCCCTTTTGATCCAGTAGGCATTAGAACTACCGGCACACGTAGAGTGAGAATTCAGTGTGGAAGTGGAGTCTCCTGTGCGCAGCAAATTACACCAAGACAAACCTTGAAAACTCCCAAACCGGTAAACCGGCTGAAAGATATTATGCAGTGTCCAAATCTCATTAAGTAATAGTGATTAAGCTCAGGGAATTGTATTCCTTTTTTCTTAGAATTACACGGCTGAAGGCCGAAGTCAGACAGCAAGAACAGTCATTTTGGTGACACAGAGAGGAATGCCTCTCGCTGAGGGCAGATGTAGCGTACAGACCGCCCAACATTTTGGCGAATGAAGCCATGTCTAGGTAAACTTTGATGAAGTTTGTATCACGAGTTACCCTGTGCTCAGAACATTTAATGACAATGGTTGAGGAAAGGATGTACATTTTGGGAAATGTTGATATAACAATCACATTGGCTATAAGTGATATATATGAAAACACTCAGAGAAAGACTCAGATATGCGAAATATAAAGAGACCGCATGTTAAAGAAATGAAATGTGAGTGGTGTACAAAGATACCATTATGTAATATATCCTTTCACTGGTATTAGAAAATAGAGATGACGTTGATACAGATCCAATGTATGAAATGTCATGTTTTAAGTTATATTACCATGTTTTTTAGTATGTTTATATGTTTTTATTTTTTGTTTTATTAGAATTATTGGAACTATGGCTGGTAGCACGTAATGTTACACGTGATACACAGAAAAATACAAGTGCCCTGAAGACAGAACCAGCAGAATATGTATTGGGGATGATTCCATGTATATATTTCTGTAGCAATTTAGATTTATGCTGGTCCTAAAAACACATGAATACAGTGTTGGCACACTCTCCTTGCCCATGTAAATTAGGAAGGGCATAAATAATATCATAGAGGGTTAACACACAGACCCCCTAGTGGGGTACAGAAAGGGTTTTTGGTATATGAATTCCTAGTCCAGATAGACAAGTCATATACAAACAGAGGAATGCATTCCAAATGGTGGTGTTGTATAATTGTTTTTAGCACAATAATGTTGAGTACAATGTGTTGTTGATAAAATTAAAATATGTATATTTTTTGATAAACTACATGGTTAGTCGCTCTTCTTTTGAGTAGGGGGTTATCATGACCTGATGCATTGGTATCTGTGAACACTCGCTCTTAGTGAAAAGGATAGGAAGCTGGCTTGTGGGAATTTGCTGTTTTGGTATTTAATTGTCCTCACCCACCCAGCCCCTAAAAAGAAGACTGACTGTAGCTCATAAGGACGGATTAGTGAGGAAAGTACCATCCTTTCTTCAAGAAGTTTTGGCACACGTACCAAGCTCATTATGAACCAGCAGTCCAACTGATGTTGGTTTGTTAAAAGTAGTGGGAGCAGTTAAAATTAAACTGAAGAAGGGGACCATTTTACCACAAGTAAATCAGTATCCCATGTCAAAGGAAGCTGACAAGGGTATTGATGAAACAATCAATGACCTTGTACAACAAGGGATATAAGTGCTTTTAGAATCGTCATGCAACACGGAAATGCACCCGATTAAGTAGGTGACAGGGGGGTCATGGAGATTTATACAGGACCTATGCCTCCTGAATAATATTGTTGAGGCATAATTTCAATTAGTGCCAAATCCAGCCACAATATTATTGTAAAATCAGATCTACAGCAACATATTTTCCAGTGATTGACTTAACAAATGCCTTCATTTGAATTCCCTTGCGTAAGAGTCACAATATTTGACTTTGTTCACTTATCACAGAATTCGATTGCAACATTCCTGTTTCCACAGGGGTACTGTGAATCACCCTCAGTCTTCAACAAGGTGCTTCAGATGGATTTAGGAAATGTGCAACTTGACAGTGCAGTCATACAATATGTGGATGACATATTAGTCTTCAGCACCACAGATGAAGAGTGCAGAAAAGATTCAATGAAATTGTTGACAGTATTGGTAGAAAAAGGTACAAAGTAGACAAAAAGAAACTACAATATTGTCAGGAGGAGGGCCTACACATCGGGCAGCTGATATCAAAAGAAGGAAGGAAAGAGACACCTGAAAGAGCAGAAGAAATTATGACAACACTAAGGCCGGAGACAGAGAAAGAATTGCAGCAAATTCTGGGCCTTTCTCAGGCCACTCTCAAAAGGACTGGAAGAAGGACAAAAAACCAAAAGTGTCATAACCTGGACAGGCTAGTTGATAGCTGTATTTAATGAGTTGAAACCAGCAATTAGCACAGCTTCACTGTAGGGATTCCTGAGAACAAAGAAAACATTTTCTGTTCTCCCATTCAACTGGAGAAGTGTTGATGGCTGTCCTCGCACAGAAAAGTTCTATGGGATACAAACCATTGGACTTTCTACAGTGAGAGGCCATTACCTGTGTGAACAGCAGCTTTTGCAATTGAGAAATCGGCCAACATATCTGTGGGTTGTTCAGGTACATTATATGTTGAGCATGCTCTTTTTGCCACCCTTGAAAAGCCCAAAGGTACATTGACTACACAAAGAGCTTTAGACTATGAGGTGATCATATCAAATTCATCAGTCAAAGTAGTTAGGTGTTGAGTAGTGAACTCAGCAAGATTCATAGCAGAAACACTAAAGTAGGGAGATTATGTACATGATTGTACTACCTACACTGATTACTATGAGGATATAAAAGAAAATTCCTTAGGAGGGGGGATAATTCTCTTCATTGATGAATCATCAACGATAGATCAGAGTTGTGGCCAAAGGCACAGTGAAACAGCAATAGTGAAGGCAGGAGAGAGTGACAGCTTTGAAATAGTAACACACACAAGATTACCAGTGTATTTTTCAGCACAAGCAGCAGAGTTGGTAGTTTTCATTCTGGTGCTTGAAGCGCATGAGGATGAGGTGGTAACGGTGCATTTTGACTCCGCCTATGTGATGTGTACTGTACACGGAGGACTGTTACGCTGGAAAAGGAGGAACTTACTGCACGCAGACGACACACGAGTACAGCATGTGGCATTACTCAAAAGGCTCATAGATGCTCTTGAACTTCTACCCGCAGTCACCACAGTGAAGTGCAGAGCGCACGCCAAATGTGTGTATTTGATTTATCGCTGCAACAGCGACATTGATTTAGAAGTAAAAAGGCAGCATATTTCACTGAAGTAGCTGACATTGCAACTGCCACAAACAAATACACACATACACAAAACATGGTGATGAAGGAGGGATTCAATATATCACCCATAGAAAAAATTAAGTTGCAGGGGCGGACACCACCAGAAGAGCAGGAATTGTTGAAACGGAGGGTGTGCTCATTGTCCCCCCACAAAAGCAATGTGGTGGCAGGACAGCACTGGGAGGCCTTTTATGCAGATAGGGCTGCTTACAGTAAAACTTGAACAGTTACACTACCCAGCACACATAACAAGGGAATGCAGTACTGATTTTGCAAGTGTTTCCGTTAATTGTCATGCATGTCAAAAATTCACTGTTGGCCATACTTTGAGAATGGCGAGAGGAGCAATACCCCATCCTACTGGACCATTTCAGCATTTGCATATCGACTATATGGATATGCTCAAAATGTGCAATGCCTACAAGTATTTGATAGTAGTCATACACCCTTTATCCCACTAAATCGAAGCCAGTACATGCACTCACCCAGATACCATGTCAGCTGCAAAATTCCTCATATGGGAGGTTTTCCAAGGTGGGGAGTGTGCAAAGTGCAACTTTCTGGCAATGGACCGCACTGTGTAAATGAAGTGTTTGAGGTCATTACTATCCTTTTGGGAATAAATCACAAATTCTCATCTGCCCATCATCCAAAAGCAAACAGGGTTTGTGAGCACCTAAACATCCTCTGAAAAGAATGGATTCCCAAAATAAAGCACACTCTAAAAAAGAGTTGGCTACACTGCCATCCTTTAGCATTATTTGCCTTATGCAATCAGCCAGGCTCTGAGCATTACCAGACTGCACATGAGCTGGTGATGAGGCGCTGAATGCATGCTCCCATTGCTCCTCCCACACAGGCTCATACTAATGCTAATAATGCTGTAACTATGTTACGGAAGGAAATGCACAATTATTTTACACATCGCTTAAATGTATCACTTAAATGTATGTCTCGACAAGTGCAGACACGGCAGTGGTACTCAAAGACAACAGAAGAAGAATGTGAACCAACTGACCCGGACAATTTATTAATGCCTCATTTATTATATCCTGGTAATAGGGTGTTGTGCCGTAACTTTATCAGACAGTGGCACAAGCCCCGTTCTCAAAGGCCTTTTACTGTGGAAGCTGTCACTCCATCTGCAGTCAAGGTGAAGGGCAGACATGCGTGGATCCACCTCAGCGACGTTAAACTACATAGAGGTGAGACCCCCTGTCTGCAAATACTGAGCCCGAAGGTGAAGAAGATGCGCAAAGAATTCAGACAAATCAATGACGAGAGCCAATAAGCAACAAAAACAATAAAGACACACCATTTTCTTTATATACAAGAAACAATTGTTCCAACATCCTTTAAAGGCACTTACCTAAAATAAAGCATGGCCCTTCCAAAGTAAATGTTCACTATAGCCATCCAGTTTTTGCTGGTCCTGTCATTCTGTGTGAAAACCTATCCCTTCCTAGGAGCCTGGAACATTTGTCTGACAGTACAGTTATTTAACCTGAAGACACACATTGGTTTAGAAAGACATTTCCTCTTGTTTTTGATGAGGTTCTTATAAACACTTGCTTCTTTTAATAAACAAAAGAAACATTTCCCTGACAGAAAAATGCATGCATTGCATGAGATGTTTTCTTTTAGCACATCAAAGACTGCACACACATAGGTATCTGCAAAGGTAGATACCCCAGCAAACATGATAGAAGCGTTTTTCTCCTTTTTGTGTCTATATTTTATTTACTGGTTTGCAGTGCAAGACTATAGCACGAACAGTCAGGCTGGACCAGCCTTTCATGTTCTCAACGATGTTAACACCAGTACAATATGTATAGTAACGCCACTAAACAACCCCTAAAACAATCCCAAACATAGTACTCCAGGGAGGAGGGCAGAAAGAAGTGTAATTGATTTTCAACGCTTTATGGGACAAAATGTTGATAATATTGCTCATGTCTCAAGCAATATGTGGTATCGACATATGAGAACATTTATAGCCAATGAAGTACACTCACACATAGCACACTGCCGGACACACCTCACAGCATGTATGACCAGAGGGCAATTTCATGGAAGAAGTGCCTTGATGCACTGGGCAACAAAGAAAGATTCTCAATGTGAGGACAATTTTTTATTTAAAAGAAGGATCCCTGATGAGCGATGTCGACACACAACATGAGGTAATAAGTTGCATAGTGTCAGGCCCAAGGAACGGGGAAATAAAACAGAAGACCACCAATTTCTGAAGTGCATTGACAGATGGGGAGGAAAAATCCCTTGGTGTGGGGAGAGAGGACAGTTACAAATAGAAGGGCACATATTTACCACAGAAGGCTGGGTCAAAGGACTGATCAGCTGTAAAGCAGAGGTGCTTGTAGAGCAACCACAAGTGGTTGTGAAAAAAGTGAATAAGGAGTGTTTACAGTATGGACCAAATACACTAAAATACTAATGTGGGTAGAGGATGAAGCAGGCCCACTACACTTACTCCCCTTGAAAAATGCCTCTCTTTGCATAAGAAATACGGGCAGAGTAAAAATATGGGAAAATAAAGGGTGAAAATGCATTTTTGATGTGCCTGGAATGAAGAAAGGCACAGTGGTATTAATGGATCATTATTGAGCTTGTGGTTCCAGAGCCTACATGCAGCTCCCTCCAAATTGGGGAGGCCTTTGCTCCCTAGTGGTAATAAGTGCACCATCCCAAGTAGTGCCCCAGAGTGAGGTGCATCCCCCGGATGAATGCACACCTAAGGAATATGAAATAAGTGGTCCCTCACCCTAAAACGCACTACAAGGGATAACACTTCCTTGAAAAAAGCAGCAAATGCGTATGATGCCATACCAGATGAGCATAAATTGTTCAGTAGAACAGAAATGTTCTTTACACCCTTATTCACTCCCGGTTTGCAAGCACATGCCAAGTGGTTGCAAATTACATGGTGGGAACTGCTGCAGACAATTAATTCAACAATGTAAGGCTTTAATGCCTTAAGGGAAGAGTTGAGAGCAGTCAGGCTCATGACTCTCCAAAACAGGTATGTCATGGACCTTAATATGGCCATGGAAGGAGGGGGGTTGTGTAAACATTGCTCCACCTTGATGAAAGACATACCTGCCCACGATAAAGAAAATAGGACCCTAACGGAGGCGATATCACCTTCAAAGAATTGCACACAAAAATGACGGATGACATTGTAGATGATGACTGGTTTACATAACTTTTCTCATGGATACCCACCTGGTTGGCTAATGTGTTCAAAATACTAGTGGCCATATTGGTACTAGTACTACTAGCTGTCTGTGTCTTGAGAATAGCAACAAGCCAATGCAAAAAGACTGCCTAAAAGGCTGTAGGAATGGAAATAGTGATAAACTTGAATACTCACGTGCATTAGTATACACAAACTGATGACTTCCCCGTAACCAAACCATGGAGAGACTTATTGCATCTCCTGTGTCAGAATTAATACATACCCCCACAATAATACAGAGTACTGGGTACATTGTGACTCTGAGGAGGAATCCTGCTACATGACCTGGAGTCCAGACTAAAACGTGAGACGTGGAGGTAGGTTGAGGTGGGTGAGTAAAATATGAGTACCCAAAGGGCTCTATCTCGGGGAGAGCAGAAGAATTGCAGTGGTCAAGGACTCAATCAGAGGAAGGTAGTGGTCAGAGGCAGATGAATACATTATCCATAGTTTCCGCCCCTCGCCTGGATCAATACCACAAAGGTGAGAGGCATAGCTCAATGAGACAGCCATTCTGCTCCCATCCCCTAGAGGTACAGCAGGGTTTGGGAACAATTATTTTTTTGTATTTATTTATGATTACATCTACAGTAGCTCACAAATCCCTGAGGCACCTAGTTATAGTTGCTGCACCACCCAATGGGTTTGGTGGAGAGTTGCCAGATTTACCACTGGGATACCGCCCAACTTGTAATGATCCCCAGGAAGGCAGCTGAGGCATGCCCTGTCTACTGGGTCGAAGTTGAAGTACAGTGGACATGCGGGCCCAAACCAGGTAAATACGGGGAACATATGCAGTGGGGCACAGGGCATCTAGTGGGAAAAGCTGCACCTAGGGGGACTGGGGGCTACATCAGCAGTGCAAGGCGATAGTTGCAGTAGCAGTAAGTTACAAGTTACATGGATGTAGATCACATGGTTACAGGACAAGTATAAGCAGTAGTTCAAGATCAGATACTGTGAAGTAAAACATAATTATTTTTTATTTTTTTATTTAAAATGTTATAGTTTCCATTTGAAAACTTTTAATTTCTTAATATATCTTTCTTACATCGAATCAATATCGAGCATTAATTGCCGTGGCAGTATAGAACAATTTCTTTTAGTTTGTCCGAGTATCATATTTTTTTCATAATTCTTCTCCAAAATTGAATAATGACAAAAATGAGATTCTTGTCATGCCCTAGCAGGATTTGCGCCCATCTCGTTTCCGTCTCTTCATCTTAAAAAAGGTTCTGCAGAGGAGCCTCTCATTTTCAAGTTCAGGGCCTTCCATTAGGATATGGTATAAAGTCTCTATCTTTTTATTTATTTTTTATTTTTATTTTTTTGCATTTTTATAGTGCACATACAGCCCAGGGGCATCTTGTCGCTGTTACTTGTGGCAGGCTTAGTTACATAAAATACAGGGTGTACAATACAATTGGCATAGCATACTCGAACATATCATAATACAGGATACATACTTTCAGACATCCTTCCTATATGTAGGGATTTAGTGCAATTTTCTTTCAAAGCATTGCGTTTGGGCAGGAATTGAGTGAAGAGCACAGGTTTCAGGGCTTTGCGGAATGCTAGGTGGGAGATTTCTCCTCTTAAGGGTAGTGGTAGTGCATTCCATTGCACAGCTGAAAGGTAAGGGAAGCTAGTCAAGGGTTTTGACCCATGTTGAATTATTAGACGGGGTAGATGTGGGGATGAGCTGTCGCCGCCCATCATTCTATCCCAAAACAAAACTAAATCAATAGACTGGGTGGATGTGGGGATGAGCTGTCGCCGCCCATCATTCCATCCCAGAACCAGGAAAACCGCGCAGTTGTGCGCACACCAAAATGGTTGTCTAACCTGCCTGTTAGGAAAGGAAGAAGGCAATGGATATGGCAGGGGAAATGTGCACAAAATACACAGTAAACAACCTTGAATATAACAACGTGCATTCAATACCCAAGACTCGTGTATACCACTATATGAAAAGGAATGTAGGGTAAGCACTTAGAACCTCCTTATGACTGAAAGGAAAGTCGGCAACTCCTTACCCCCTATGCTATTATAGATACTGACAGCGCTAAGCCCACGTAGAGGGCAAGCAGGGACAGAATCTGTAAGCTGACACTCTAGACGGTACTGTATAAAGAATTTGGAAACAGTACTCACAAGGACCGGAATGACCACATGAATGCCAGTACTCACGAAGACCGGAAAGACCACTTGGATGTCCGTATTCACGAGGACCGGAAAGACCACTCAAAAAGTCAGTACTAACCCACAACCCTGTAAATCAAACAAGAACCCAGAAGGCACTAAAGGCAAAGAGTGAGGATGACTAAATACCTAAACCCAAGTCAAGAGGCAAGAAGGAATAGTACAGTGTGGAAAACAAAAGATAATCACTCAGGAGCTAGTTACAACAGTTTCCCACACCTAATAATAAAATAGGAAATAAATGTAAAAGTGTAAAGAAAAACATGGCATGGATCCCAATAGAAGGCAAGGATCAGGAGCAGTGAAAACGATATCAAAAGGGACACTTTCCCACCCATCCAAGGTGAGAAGGCAGGAAACTAAACCTGTAAAGGAAAGATTAATGTAACAAGTCTTTCAGTAGCAACGGACAATTTCTAGGAAACAGTGAACACAGGCAATTGGGCTACAGCAAAAGGAAAGCTCAGAGAAAGGCTGCCTGCAGACAGAGAAAGGGAGAAAGGGATATCCAAAAGGCAGAAATCAATTAGGCATACAAATACGAATTCCAGGACAAGGAACAAGAAACACTAACTAGAAACTGGGCACAAAAACTAGGAACCAGGAACAAGGGACCAGTCACGACAGGAACGCTGCAACAATGACCAGCGCTGGACTGAAGCAAACTGAGGCTTTTAAAGCTGCTTAACGAGCACACCCCACAGGCGTGTCGCCTGCTGCACCTGCAGCCACAGGTGTTGCCTATCCTCCACCCAGCCTTGTCCTGCAAGGGAGGAGGTGAGGCAGTGAGCCAGGCATTCTGGGAAGCATAGTCATTTGATTAAAGTAGCAGTAGCATGCTGGCTGCCAAAAACCTGGAATGGATCCGGAAGGGAAGTAATTTGGGAAATAAGGTTTTAGCGCTCCCAATTCATCAGGACACTGTAGCATAAGGTTCGGAGGAAATGTCCAGTAGGGAAGAAACCCCAAAACATGCCCCCAAGTGGCGGGAACGGGAGCGAAGGGAGCGAGCCGTGACACTATACCCCCTCCCACGGCCGACTCCAGACGGCCGTTACTCGCACAAAACATCTTCTTTCCATGACAGGAGCGCTTTGTCTTCAGAAGTGGCACTGACGGAAACGATGACCCACGGCAGAAGCAGAAGGACTGGAATGAATAGAATCAGGCCATAGTCTATAAGAGCCATAGGCGGGTTTTCGGTGAGGAAGAGACTCGTGGGTCGAAGAAAGGCATGAAGGACTTGCAGGACCCGAAGCAGAGTTGGAAGGTCCGGGAAGCTTAGTCACTGGAAGTGGATATGCATACATCTTTGAGGAGAGAGGCAGGCTGGTGCTACATGCCTTAGACAACGGTAGAAGTTCTGTTAGCCTCACTGCCGAGAGTGGACACACAGGAGGTGAGGAAACAGCAGGTTTCAGGAAATGTTTATGTTCGGAAGAGGAAGGTGGCGGCTGAGGTAGAGGTTCGGATACTCTGTCATCCATCTGGGTAAAGGTTTGTGGTTGAAGACAAAGATTCGCCTGCATAAGTTCCATGCCTTGGAGGTCTGGAGATCCAATGGGTTGTACGAGGCTGGCACTCCCGTTGACAGTCATGTAGCCAGTCAAGTAGCCACCTTGTTGCACGTGGGATACAACCGCAGGAACGTTTGGCATACTGATAGGAGTGTTAGACACAGTACTCGGAACATCAGGCATACTAGCAGCGGGAGCAAAAACAGGCACATCTTGAACTGCAGCAGACATTCCCCTCCTTTGGCTACTAGCACCCAACTGGCGCTGCAGCTGGAAGGCCGTGCCCGTCCCTTCCCTCAGGCTCATGTGGGATCCGGCAACAAAAGGGTTGTCAAGCGGTTGATCCAAACCGGAGTCCAAACGCGGACCGTCCAGCCCGCTATCCTGGTCGGCTACTCGTTCGGTGACTGGGCCGTGGCGGATGGCATCCGTTTCTCTCTCGTAATACTCCAGGCAAGTCCAGCGGCCTCGCATGTAAGGCCCTCCCGAGTTGTGAGCCGGCTTGATGTTTTTGAAGAGAGAGCTGGCAGAAGTCTCAGGCTCAGATGTTGCATATTCGGGAGGCGCTGATGCTACAGTCAAGTAGTTGGGATAATTGTTTTGTGTACAAGGCAGACATTCTGGTGATCCCCCTGAAGCATAAGAAGGGCAAGATGGACGTTCATCAGTAAATGGTTGGGATTCAGGAGGAATCTCTGGAGCAGAAGAATATGCAGCAGGATCTGACAGTGTGGACAGGTACACCTCCGATATTGGCAGTGAGGCTGAGCAGGATACAGGTCTCTCATGAACTGAAGCCAAACTAGCAGTAGGCTCTGGGACCGAAGACATGCACTTAGAATGTACTACCTGAGGCTCCATGGCTGAAGGATAATCTGCTGGATGAGTCACTGTAGCCGAAGACAGACATGCCAGAGGAAATTCTGAGGCTGAGGGCATGCAAGCTGGAGCCGTCTTGTTAGCTGAAGACAAACTTGTCAAGGTCTTTGGCTCTGACTGCGTACATGGTGAAGGCTCTTGGGTGACTGGCAGACATAGCACTCTTTTATTGATCGAAGATACGTGTGCCAACGATGACTGCAGAGCTGTGGACAGGATTATTGAAGAGTCAATGGTAGTAGGAGGACAGTCTGAAGTCCCAGAAGTCGACATACACACTTGTGGTTCAGGAATGGAAAGCCCCTTTAAGGCAGTTGACCCCTTGGCACCAGTAACCAAAGTCTGAGCTGTACCCCTGCCGTCCCTCTCCTTAGTGGATGACACAGAGTCTCTTCCTTTGTAGAAGTCAAAATCAACCAGAGGAATCACCATAGTAAAGTCTCTGTTAATCAGGATTTCGTCAATTGACCATTCCTCTGTTTTAGCTTCTGAAAGTGGCTGATTAACAATCAACAGTTCAGGGATCGCCTGCCGGGTTTTTGGTTCAGTAATCTGTGGAATGAGTCCATCAAAACATGAATTCTGCACTGTCTTTGACTGCTCGTAGTGACCGAAATTGGCAGAAGGAAGAGCGAACACAGAGGTAGCATCGTTTTCCACATCAGCTTGAATGTCTACTTCAGTCTCAGCAGCTAGATCAAGAGCAGAACCTAAGCCTACAGTTGTGACTGATTCTGTGTATGCCACCATTGTGGATTGTGTTTGGAAATCAGAAGCATGTATGTGTTCAAGCTCAGAGTTATGACAAACTGCTACACAGGAAGCCTCAGGTAAAGGAGTGGCTTGTGAATCTTCATCTAACAGCAATTCCTGACAAACGGTAGGAAAGTTGTCAGAACCTGTGCCCTGAATAAGCGATGTGCTTGAAAAAAGACTTTCACTCCCAATAGATCTTACATATTGACAAGTATCATGATTTACAAAAGTCTCCGCACTCAGGGACTGAACAGTATTCACTTCATCAACGGATAAAGTTGGAGGTGTATTCAGAAAAGACTGTAACATCTTATTCTCCTCTTTTAAGGAAATGTATTCTTGTTTTAACTCCTCAAATTCTGCTTTTAGCATGTCCCGCATTAACTGTACATCCCTATCAGTAGGCACAGGGGAAGGCATGGTGGCATCAGGGCTGGATCCTGCCCTAGCCACCTGGAAGTGCACTGATTGTATATTGTCATCTACTGCTTGCAGGTCTTGTGATCTATACTCTCTCTTACCGACGTGGTCTGTGTTTCTTTTAAGCAGACTATTGGCATCAGACCCCTTGGCATTAGAGACGACAGGAAGAACCTGTGCAGAGGAGTAAGCTGTAGACTGAGGGCAGAAAACAGAAGATATGCAAGGAACCCCTCCATCCTTCATGCTTGAATCATGAAACTGTTCAATCTGAGGTAAAGCACAACCTGAGTCATGGGGTTCAATAACAGAGGTACTTGTGTGTATAAATTCTAGCAGTGTGTTGTTTTCCACTGCTAAGGCTTGTGCGGACATAGACTCTGGATCAAAATTAAAGACAGAGCTAGGATCAGGCAATGTAGGATGGGCCACCCAGTGGGTAAAATACTTTGCACGTAAATACTCATTCGTGTCAAGGAGTTCATTTAAGTCAGGAGTAGAGATTCGATTTTCACGGGTAATTGTAAGGGAAGCTTTCTGTATAAGCTTGTTAGAGGCCTTGCTGCCTTTCCTTCGTAATCTGGCCATGTTCAAACGGGAACAACGGCTGGTCATTCTGTTAGGAAAGGAAGAAGGCAATGGATATGGCAGGGGAAATGTGCACAAAATACACAGTAAACAACCTTGAATATAACAACGTGCATTCAATACCCAAGACTTGTGTATACCACTATATGAAAAGGAATGTAGGGTAAGCACCTGGGGACTACAGGAATTTGAACAAAGCCCTGTCCTGGACTCTGGCAAATGTTATATTGGGGGGTCGTAAAATGGCTTCCTCTTGGGAGAAACTAGGAGGGGCAGTGCCTCTGCTAGCAAGCTGAGCTTGGGGGAAGTGGACAAACCAGAAACTCCACCATGTGCTTGGGGGAAACCACACCCCTTTGGGCCAGAGCATAATTTTAAAAAAAAGATGGATAATTCATAGTACGGACTTGTCAGAATTATATAAGTAATATCATTATTCTTGTGATTTTTCTGTGCATGTTTTAAGAGGTGTTAGGACCCTGTGGTGTATTCTGGGGGGTTGCTAGCGGAAAATAGGGTCTTACTCCAAATATCTGCATGTTAAAAATCTGACACTTCATCAAGTAATGTCCATACTCCTTGCGCACATTTGTGTACATTTTGGTAAATGTCCGATATTGGTAAACCGACCAAAATGCACAAAATGTTGTCATTTCTGAATCCCAGCTCGCAGGAACATGGGGCTTGAACAGAGACCTGTCTTAATTCATCTGTAATATGTACATGTAATGTCAACCACTTGTGTATCTGGGAAATATGTATTTGAATCAAATATAGATTTGTGGGCAAATTGACCAGGGGAGGATCCTCTGACCCATAAACAGACCTCATCATGATGACAATCCATTTCCTTCCCCCAATCATGGGAGAGGGGAGAATTGGGCCAATGACAAGTAGAGAGGGACAGGCTCAGTTATGCCACACACACACCCACTTTCTAAACACATAAAAGCAGACAGTGCAGGACAGGTGGGGACATTCACTTTCCACTTTCTTGCGGGACGCTTTGCAGGGAGACTTCAGACTTCACATCCAGAGATCCAGACTTCAAATCCATCAATCTCCAGAACTTGTAGCAGAAATTAACTCCAGAATTTGTAGCAGAGAGGCCTGAATCCACAAGCTGAATCCTCTTCAGCAGGCCTCAAAACAAACCAAACTATTCAACAGCCGGGCAAGCTGTTTGAATGTTTTGCCAAGAACATTTGCAAGAACCTGTAGCAGTATCCAGAAAGCTGTGCTGTATCCGGAACCAGAGAGAACCACAAACCAGACCGTTGTGAGCCGAACCAGTGCTTGACAGACCCAGAGAGCAGAGCTGACCCAGATAGCCGGGACTTCAGAACCACCCGCCAGAAGTCCCGTCCAACCTAACCAGACCTTGACGGCTTATTTCAAAAATGTAGTGTGAGTACTCACTGTGCCAAAACCAATCTCTTAGTTTAAAATAATCTAATCCAAACTATTTTAGCCTATTAGAACTACCTCCTAGAACTGTGTCATTCTGTCATCGTTAAAACTGAAAACTGTCATCTGTCATTTTGAACTTTTAAATTTCAAATCCGAAAAACTACCTTCACAAAATCGTCCGTATCTCCGGAACCGTTTGTGCGGAATTTAACTTTTATCTTAAAGCTAAGATTCTAGGCTTTCCAACGAACCTAGAACCGACTTGCTACTCCTTATAGGACCTCCGTAATTACGCTTGATGCACGCGATTAAATTTGCCACGATTTGACATTTTGCACAATTTCAGCCACGTGTAAAAATCAGCAGCTCCTTGCTTTCTTTTGCTAAAATTTGTTTTATCCTGCTAGTTACTCATAGAGCATTGCTAAAGTGAGCCTGAACTAATATAAACTAGATATCACCCACCCTGAACCTCTAGAGGGAATTAAAAACATTTTTAGCACATTTCTCACTGCATTGCCATCACATTCAAAGCATTTTGGGCCTGTGTTTCAAACTTCTACCTGTTTTCCTCTAAGCTTGCTGGGGGGGAACTGAATTTCGTATTGTATTTGATTGCATTCCTGAGAACTGTGTGCTCCTCTTTCCATCTCCTTATATTGCATAAAGGGGGGGAGTGAATTGTCAAGGAAAAGTGATTACATTGTCTTTTGTTGAAGCCATATCAAGTTATTTTCTGTACTGCATTTCATTCATCATTGCGTTTCCTTGAACCATATAAAGAATTCATTCCCACCTCATTCTTCTGTTCCTATTCATAAGTAACCAAGAACTGTGCTACTGTAGGATTACCTCTTGCTGATTACTGCTCATATTCACAAGTGTACTATCCATTGTCAATTTATTTATAGAAGTGTGATATATATATATACTGTTTAATTTTTCAAATAAACCTTTTAAATTTGCAAAACAAGCCTACTTCTTGGCTCAGTGGGGTCAAGGGGGATTCTAAGAGAGAGGTGTTATACAAGGGTTCATCATCCAGATTATAACTTGCCATAAAAATACATAAATAAGGGTTCCCTTGGGCATCCCAGAAAAGGCACTGACTTAGTGGGATTGCTTGATTGGAGTCACTTACAGAGTTGGGGCTCGTAGACGGGATATTCTGGATTAGATTTACCACCTGTGCATCTTAATACAGTGTGTCAACTGACCAGATACACATATCCGGTTAGATCACCACGCTGTTTTACACTGTGAAAGCACCCCTCAAAGGAACGCTCTAAGGAAACGGTCTGTTTCGCAAAATAAAATACAAACTTCTGTAAGTCAGGAAGGAGCTCAAATTCCAGAATGACGACACTGGTAGACATCAACATAGCCAGAGAGCACTTCTTACATAAGCTATTTGTGAGAGGTGAATGGACTGAGCAGGGCCGGGATGCGTGGTTGCAGGCAATCACACGACAGGTCACTGCAACTGGATTAGATACCTGGAGAGATCAGGGTCCCGTACATGTGGCCCTGAGTGAACTATACATGGCTCCTAAAGCTAAAGATGAACACGACAAGATGGTTAGGATAGCGCCATATTTGTATCTATATATGGGCGTCATGTAGGACAAATGTGCTGAAGGCCAAGATCTGGCAAATAGGCAACAGATCGAGTTTGAGAAGGCTCAATCTGACCTGGTCTCTTCTGAGCAGAGGATGCACAGAAGCCAGGAGTCAGAAAATGAGAGCAGACAGTATCTCATTACAATCAAAGAGGACATGTGTATCCTGCAACAGGAAAAATCTGACCAGGATACCAGATTTCTGGCCTTGCAGAAGGAGTACCAAGAAGGTTTGGACTCCCTACTGCAGAGCCAGAAAAAGCTGGAGCAACAATTAGATTTCAATAGGGCATGTGCTGAGTAGGTAGTCACCCTGCAAAGCCACCTAGATAGGGAAAAGGCAGAGAGCAATACACTGATCCTGAAAGACCTGGATACCCAGGCAGAGTTTGATCAGGAGCGCCAGAAAGCTGGTGCCCTTCAAAGGCAAAGGGACGACCTGGCGGCACAGATGCAGACTCTTAGTCAGGAAAGGGACACCTTAGGCCAGGAAGTCTGGCATTTAAAAAGAAAAACTGAAGAAAATCACTTGGCCCTCCAGGGGCTGGGTGACCACCAAAAAGAGCATCAGAACCTGTTAGAGCACACCAGGAGGGTGGAAGAGGTTCTGGCAAGAAAGGAGCAGGCCAGTAGGGATGGGATGCAGGAGGTAACCCTCCTGCAGCAAAGACTGGCCCAGTACTCCAGGACCAATCAGGAGGCACAGAGAGAGAATGAGGCTCTCTGCCAGCACAATGATAGGCTCCAGCAACAGGTAGCCATGCAGGAGAGATTGATAGAGTTGAGTAAGGCCTTGGTTGAGGAGCTGAAAGCACAGGCTCTTGCATTGCAAAAGGGGCAGGGGCTGATAGAGATGAAGTTCACTGGGAAAGGGAAATGCCGGAGCATAACCTCAGGAGCCCTAGTACCAGAGGCCTTCATCTCTACCACTCCCTGGACTCTGCCACCCCCATGTTCCCTGGCGCACATGAGCACGGGGCCACAGGGATGGCAGATTACTACCCAGCTAAAAGTATGGGGCTCATAGGCCAGTACCACCCAGGAATGGAGTGGCAGTCATCTGGGTATGGGCACCCAAGCACAGTGTAATTTAGTGGGGAACCCCAGGAGAGTAGGCCTACTAAGGGCATCCTGAAAACCTCTGCCCAGTTAGGTCAGTGGGGGGGGTACCCATCAAATCCTGGCAGCAAGGAGGGATCTGAAGACTCCTCTGAGCGTCACAGTACACAGGAGACCAGGTTCCCACATTCTGCCAGACATTCCCAGGCTCGCAGAATCCGGGAAAGCCTGGAAGATCAGACGGGCACCTCGGGGAGCAGTGCTTCTGAGTCGGAGGATGAATGGACCAGGGTTACCCGAACCAAAAAAGGCCAATAAGGCAAAAAGGGCCTTGCTAAAGGACCCATTTAAACAAATAAAGGCAATAAGGAGTGTCATCACTCCTTATCATAAGAACGCCAAGTATTCTGTTTGGGAACACATGGAGCTCTATGAGCAAATGATGGAGACTTTCCATTTGAAGGACAGCAGTAGCTGCATCCAGTACGTCAAATGGACATTCTCCCCAGAATACTCCAGTTCCTTTGCAGGGCTGGAGGACCAAAACCATTCAAGATGATCCGCATATAGGGCAGCCATCTTGAAACATTTTTCTGTTCATAGAAATCCTCAAGAGGCTCGCAAGGCAGCCTACAATTTGCAATGTGGGGAGGATCAGGCCCCACAAGAATTTGTGCAAGAATTGAAGCGTGCCTTTGCGCAGACCACCAGAAGGGTGCGCACGGACAGCAGAGAATTTGTCAATACTTTTTTCCATGCCTTGCCTAAATACATTATGACCCAGCTAGTGAGAGATTTTCATGAGAAGAGGTCACTAGACTGGGTCATTGAACAGGTTACCCGGATCTATGAGGTGCAGAAGCCCATAGAAAATAAAAGTAATGCGCAGAAAAACCCCAAAACCAACAGCACCCCTGCTGCTGCCAAGGTGGCAGAGGTAAAGGTTGCCCCCGTTTTAGATTTGGAGATGGGGGGGCCTAAAAACCTGCTGCACCAAATAACTCTAACACCAGAAGGCCCTCGGCCCAGTCACAGACAGGGAGTCAAGGAGGTAGTCCCACAAATGGGGTCCCTCGCTCCCCTCATTATGTAAGTCCCCGCTACAAGAGAAACCGACCCATCCTGGGTTTTGTGTGGACTCCTCCAGCCCAAGGGGGGGGGATCCGGCCAAGCACATAACCCAGAGAATTTCCCTCCTAAATTCCCACAGGAGGGCAGAAATTCTCCAAATCCTGGGCAGAACTTTTTCCCCAGGTATCCGCCCAATTTCCAACCCCAAAATCATCCATCCTTCTTTCCCCAATTCCCTGAGCCCAGACCACTTAATCCGGGAGAGGGGAGGCCAAGGGTGGAGGGGTACCGAAATCTTCCCAATCCGGGGTATTACCAGTGAAGGGATAGCTACCCTTCCCGGGATCAGCCCAGGGGAGAAAGTAGAGTCCCGTATCAGCCTGAGCGGGTTTCACAACTTGAGCGCCAGGTCCAAAATATGGCACGGGATCTGGGTCACATACTGAGGGCTCAACAGAACCCTCAGATGAGCATGCCACCACAGAATGCCCCAAACTCTGGGCCTGGTGCTCCAGAACAATGACAGGGGCAGCACCTCGATAACCCACCGGTTCCCAGGGAGGAGGCACAAAGGGAAGGGGGGTCTAAAGCCTTGGAGGAAGCTTCCTTCCTCACTCGTAAACAGCCCCTGGAAACCCAGGAACCGGAAACGAAATCTCCTGCCCCTGAAAGTTTGCCTCCAAAGGAGCAGAGGGGGGGTAGGAGAAACAAAGTACCCAAACAGGCCCAGTTTGTGGAGGATGTACAGATCTTCCAATTTGAGGGAGAGGGATCCTCAGAGGATCCTGGGAAAAGGATCTTCTCCTTCAGAGATGGGGGAACACCTCCCAAGGAAAAATGGGTCCCAAGAGATTCCAATCCAGACTGGGTAGATGTGGGGATTGAGCTGTCGCCTCCCATCATCCTATCCCAAAACCAACAAAACCAAAAAACCCTGGTTCAAACCCATCCTGGTGAATGCCTCCAAAAAGGCAGGGGCGGCCCAGAACTGGAACCAGGGGAACCTAAAACCGAATCAACAGACTGGGGAGATGTGGAGACTGAGCTACCGCCGCCCATCATCTCATCCCAGAACCAAAAATTCCAAAATCCCATGGGTCCAACCCATCCTGATGACTGCCTCCAAAAAGGGCGGTGGGGGCGGCCCAGAACCCAAAACCATTTACAGTTGCCAACTTTTTCTTTCAGATTCCCCAGGCTCTCCACAGAATTCTGCCCAAATCTCTTCGCTAGCAATGTCCAAAACCAGAAAATTAGCCCATCAGTTGTCCAAAAATGTGCATTATCTGTGCCCCCTTGAGGAGAAGGAGGGAAGATACTATGCCCCGGTACAAGTACAGGGGCAGGGTACAATTTTGGCACTGGTGGACACTGGATCCCAAGCTACCCTTCTGTCCAAAAGGGCCTTTGATGAACTGAATTTAGGAAGGGGAGAGAATTATCGTATTCCTCTCACCTCTCTTCCTGGACAACTCCAGAACTTTGACGGGAAGGAAATTCCTGTCGAGGGGACGGCAGATTTGGACATTAAAATTGGGCGTCACAGGTTGAAACACCTGGTCATAGTAGTGACTCCAGAGGGCACCCCTTGTTTACTAGGGAACGACCTCCTGAGAAGGTTGTCACCCCTACTAGATTGTGTAAACAAGGTCCTCTGGACCCAGACTAGCCGACCAATAAAATTAAAACAGAGTGTCAACCATGTTAGTTTAAATGGCACCTGCCACATGGTTGAACAAAAATCTGACCAAGTAGAATTTCACTTCCAGAACAACCAAATTCCAAACGTGACAGTAATAGCAGTAGGAAAACAGACTGGTGGTGGGGGGTCCTCTCTATTTCTGAAAATCAACCTTCCTTCCAGTTTAAGGTGGTATTCCACACTGGAAGGAAACACTCTGAAATTCTTTATCAATCCACAATCAGACACTCCCACTCCTGTAGTCCAGAAAGATGTGAAATCAGCTCAGAGCCTGGCTGATATTCAGCAAATTGGAGATCAGTTGTTCATCCCTGTTCAGTTAAATGATGGGAAGGACTCTGTTCTCGCTCGCGTGTGTGTGAACAACGGTAAGAGCTTCATCAGTGAAGCCATGTTCCGCCAACTCCCAAAAGATCCAGCCATTCCCATATTCAAACTGATAGATAAATGGGAAATGGACCTGGAAGCACCCAATTCCAAATATCTCCTGCCAAGCAGGTGTATGCTCAAAATCTCCATTGGCAACAAGAGCATAGTCCATAATTGTTGGGTCGTGCGAGACGTCACTGCCGCCTTTTACTTAGGCAGTGACATTCTCAATCGCTTTGCCATTAGTTTGGACTTAATAAACTTTAAAGCTTGGTCCCGATTAGCGGATAATCCCATGGGCTTTGATGATTCAGAAAAAGCATTTAGGTCAGCTCAATTGCTACCTTATGCAGTTGAAATTCAGATTAAAGAGGAAGTCACCATCCCAGTACCCGGCAATTCTGCCTTGAAGTGAAAGTTAAAAGAGGACAAGAATTGAAAATCCCTGATGCGTATATCCATCTAAATGCTTCTCTCCAACAACAAGGGTTAGGGGTAAACCCAACACCATTAGTCAACATAGAACATGACACCATTCCAATAGAGGTGGATAACAGCGACTTAAAGAGTATCACTCTAGCCGCAGGCACCATTATTGGAATGGCGGTTGATGACCGACATTTCTCCATTGATTTAGGAAATGAACTGTTAGGACAGATCCAAAAGGACTGTTTTGACAGTGACAGTGAGGACAATACAACACCAGACAGGATTTTCACCCGGCATCGGGGGAACTTCCTGGTGTACACTTCGTGCCCTTATGGTAAGGAAGATGTGACTAGTGACTTCAGAGGGGACGAGTTGATTTTCCAGGTCCATGAGGGCTGCCTTTCCCACCTGAAGCCTCCAGTCCAAATCAGCACTCTGACCAGGGACTTCTCCACCCAGCTGGAGGAGGCCGCTGAGATAGCCAAACCAGAAGTCTTTCCAGGCTCCAGGCAGATGGTGGAAGAGAGAGTCAACCTATCTGATGCCTGTGTGACTCTGGAACAGAAGCAAAAGTTGAAACAAGTTTTCTTGGATTTCCAAGATCTCTTTGTGGTAGACTCATATGACTGTGGTCGCACCGACATCCACACAACAACAATTCCCACGGACCCTGGAATGACTCCAGTGTTTGTGAAGCAATATCATTTGCCTCTCGCATCCATGGAGTCCCTTACTGAAATAATTAAGAACCTTGAGTACCGGGGAATAATCCGTCCAGTCCACAGCACTTTCAATAATCCGGTGCTGGGAATATTGAAGCCAAACAGCCAGTGGAGACTCTGCGCCAACCTTAGGGAGCTCAACAAACGGGTCCATACTTCCCGATGGCCTCTGCCCTACATTGACCAAGGTCTGGCCCAGATTCAGGGGTCACAGTTATTCACAGCAATAGACCTGACCAATGGATACTGGACCGTGCCTGTCAGTAGGGAGGACCAATACAAACTGGCTTTTACCTTTGGGGGCCAGCAGTACACATGGACCAGGACTCCCTTCGGATACCTCAACTCCGGCAATGAATTCAACATTTTCCTACATAAGGCTATGCCCGACCTGGGTGCGAGGGGTAACCTGGCTTATGTAGATGATGTCCTCATCAAAAGTTCATCTGTGGAAGAACGCATAGCGGAGATCCGTTACGTTCTGACACAGTTGAGGGCCGCCGGAGCAAAACATTCCTTTCAGAAAGCCCAGTGGTGTAGAACCCGTGTTAATTTCTTGGGGCATGAGATTACTCCTCAGGGTCTCTGTCCCCAAGAAAAGAAAGTGGAAGCACTTCAGAAACTGAAATACCCCACCACTCTGTGGGAACTAAGGAGCCTCCTTGGACTGCCTAATTACAGCAGAAAGTTAATTGATGGCTACGCAGAGATCACCAGACCCCTGATTCATCTCTTGAAGGGGGGGGATCAAGTGGGAATGGGGTCCAGAACAATCCGAGGCAGTAAGACAACTCAAGAGAAGCCTCCCACAAGCGCCTTGCCTAGCTTACCCTGTCAGAAACAAGGAGTTCTTCCTGGAGACAGGGTTCTCTAATACATGCTTGACGGCAGTATTATACCAAAAGCATGACAAGGTCAATAAAGTAATCTCCTATGCGAGCAGAACTTTATCCTCTGTGGAGGAAAAATTCAACGATTGTGAGAAGGCACTCCTGGCAACGGTGTGGGCATTGAAGAATTACCACCCGTTCATCCAGGGGGAAAACATCATAGTGGAGACTCCACACCAGCCTCTGCAATATCTCCAAAGTGACAGAATCCGGGCCGGAAATGTGAGTAATTCCCAAATTACTTCCTGGATTCTGTCAATGCAAGGCTTTCCTGTGGAGGTCAGATATGGCTGTTCTGGCTGACTTGCATGATTGTGCCAGAGAAAACTGTCTCGAGGACGAAAGTCTAAAAATCAAGGACAACATGGAGGCATACCTTAATTCCCCACACAAAGTCTTTGAAGAAGACTAGTGTGAGGGAATGCCCACTGTCTATGTGGATGGATGTTCTTACCATGTTGACAACAACGGGGAGAAAGAACTGGTGGCCGGCGTAGGGAATGCATGGGTGAAGGAGTTTCCAGAACCCTCCGCTGGATACAAAATTGGTCCCCGAAGTAGTCAGGTGGCAGAGTTGATGGTGGTGCATCAGGCCATCCTCACTGCTCTCCAACATCAACTCCACAAACTGGTCATAATCACAGATTCGGATTATGCACGGAATGGGTTTGTGGAGCACCTGGTTAATTGGAAAACCAGAGGCATGTTATGTGCTAATAACAAACCCCTGAAGCATGGGAAGTTAATCCAAAATATTGATGATCTGGTCACATCGAATGGGATGACCATTTACTGGAAAAAGATCAAGGGTCATTCCAAAGTAGAGGGACCAGACAAAACTAGAAATGACTTAGCTGATCAGCTGGCCAAAACCGGGGCCATCCAAGGGGATCTAATAGAAACAGAGTCCCTGTTGGGGGAAATCCAGGTCACTGCTATCACTAGGTCCCAGACAAATGCTCACAGTGATCTTTCAACTGCACAATGGAGTAAGGAGACCCCTGATGCTGATTTGATTACAGCTCAGAAAGGGGATCCAATGATTGGTAAGTTTTACCAACACTTTGAGGACCCTGAGAACTTTCCCCTGACGGATACCGATTACATTGGGAAGGAGGACCTTAGAGTGTTGATGAAATGTTCAAAGATGTTCCGAATCCAAGACGGTTTGTTGGTAAGGAAATCCCAAGCTGGCCATGATCAGTGGGTGGTCCCTACCTCATTCCGGAGCCTGATGTTAAGTCACGCCCATAATGTGGCCACCTCCGGTCATAGGGGGTTTCACACAGCACTTGAAATCTTAAGAGAGGTTGCATACTGGCCACATATGGTGCAGGACCTCGACCAATACTGGGGTGTCTTGTGTGTGCACAATTTCAGCCAACATCCCTCACACACCGGGCGCCTCTCCAAAAGAGGAGGATGACACTGCCATGGTCAGATTTGCAAATCGACTTTGTAGGCCCTGTAATTCACTCGTCTAGAGGAAACAAGTACATGTTGACCGTCACATGCTTGTTTACCAAGTGGGTGGAATGTCTCCCGGCCCCAAACTGTTTTGCAGAAACAGCAGCTGCCCTGATGATTAACCACATCTTTTCCCGTTTTGGTCTACCTCAAAGGATTGAGTCGGACAGAGGTAGCCATTTCACCGCCGAGGTAATGACAAAGATGTGGGAGATACTGGGGGGTCAAAAGGAAGTTACATATTGCTTACAGGCCAGCTTCTTCTGGAGCAGTAGAGAGATACAACCAAACCATTGTGAGCATATTAAAAAAGTTTGTGGCAGATTCTGGGCCAAGTTGGGATATCCGACTACCTGAGGTCCTAATGGCCATCAGATCTACTCCTTCATCTGCAACTAAAATGTCACCATTTGAGTTGATGACTTTACGCAAGATGGTGCTTCCCCAGCATTTGCTCTACAGAACCCAAGAGCAAACGTTGATAAATGCCTCCACAACTCATGAATATGTGGAGAATTTAAGGAAACACCTCCAACATGCTTTTGCCTTTGCTCAGCGGAATCTAGAAAGATCAGCTGATAGCATGAACACCCACTACGACCTGAAAACCACCAGGAAAGTATACAAGGTGGGGGACAGGGTCTATCTATACAATTTCCAAAGAAACCAGGCCAAACAGCGAAAATGTTTGCCTACATGGCAGGGACCGTTTGAAATTATAGACAAGATCTCCCCTGTAGCGTATAAGATCCGCATCCCCAAAGGTAGTCTGGCGGAAGGGGAAGACAAGTGGGTACATATAAATAAGCTAAAGTGTTGCCATCCCAGGCACACTCTGCAGCAACTGGAGGAGTCCTCTGCAATACCAGAGGGACCGCTCCAGATTAATTCAGTTCCCATCCTAAAATATCCCACATATAGTCTCTAAAATATTATGATTGGAAAAAAAAAATGTTTCATGATGATATCTTGTTTTTCAAAATAAGAATGCTATGATCTATTCTGGTGGTGGAAAAATGTCTATGAGTAGGTATTGCCGCTTTTGCTTTGTCGTCCTAGGAGAAAGAAAACCTGGAGTCAGACCAAGGAGGACGACCGGGGACCAGGAGCAAAGATCCGAGGGGCCCGGGGTACCACCCAATATTCCCATTAGGACCGGCGAGGAGAACCGATCGATCCAACCGGAAGGAGGAAGAGGTGCAGAACTGTGCCATCTACAGAATTGGGAGAAGATGATGCGGACATACCAGCGTTTGGATCAAAACATTCTTTGCACCCGACTCCCCCTTGACTCAAATTCTAAGTGCAGTCGGGCGGCGGGGTTTGTCAAGGGTTTTGACCCATGTTGAATCATTAGATGGGGTAGATGTGGGGATGAGCTGTCGCCGCCCATCATTCTATCCCAGAACAAAACTAAATCAATAGACTGGGTGGATGTGGGGATGAGCTGTCGCCGCCCATCTTTCCATCCCAGAAACAGGAAAACCCCGCGGTTGTGCACACACCAAATGGTTGTCTAACCTGCCACCCACCAGTGCCAGCATGATAGCCAGAACTCCCCAGAGAGTGCACAGGGAAAACATGAAGAATAGGCTGCCACCCATTCTTGCCTATGTTGTGGGCATAGGAGGGCACTGCCTAAAACCACCACTGGGCTACACACACAGTAGCCTGAAACCATTGGGAATGGCAATGCTGATTGCCAAAAGCAACCCAGAACTGTGGGGAATTAATTTTCTTAATGTCAAAATGGATGCAATACCGGTGCTCACCACTATCAGAAAGCTGGCAACTGAAAACTGTCATCTGTCATTTTGAACTTTTAAATTTCAAATCCGAAAAACTACCTTCACAAAATCGTCCGTATCTGCGGAACCGTTTGTGCTAGGAGCTAAATGTATCTTAAAGCAAAGATTCTAGGCTTTCCAACGAACCTAGAACCGACTTGCTACTCCTTATAGGGCCTCCGTAATTACGCTCGACGCACGCAATTAAATTTGACGCGATTTGACATTTTGCACAATTTCAGCCACGTGTAAAAATCAGCAGCTCCTTGCTTTCCTTTGCTAAAATTCATTTTAACCTGCTAGTTACTCATAGAGCATTGCTAAAGTGAGCCTGAACTAATATAAACTAGATATCACCCACCCTGAACCTCTAGAGGGGATTAAAAGCATTTTAGCACATTTCTCACTTCATTGTCATCATATTCAAAGCATTTTGGGCCTGTGTTTCAAACTTCTACCTGTTTTCCTCTAAGCTTGCTGGGGGGAACTGAATTTCATATTGTATTTGATTGCATTCCTGAGAACTGTGTGCTCCTCTTTCCATCTCCTTATATTGCATAGAGGGGGGGAGTGAATTGTCAAGGAAAAGTGATTACATTGTCTTTTGTTGAAGCCATATCAAGTTATTTTCTGTACTGCATTTCATTCATCATTGCGTTTCCTTGAACCATATAAAGCATTCTTTCCCACCTCATTCTTCTGTTCCTATTCATAAGTAACCAAGAACTGTGCTACTGTAGGATTACCTCTTGCTGATTACTGCTTATATTCACAAGTGTACTATCCATTATCAATTTATTTATAGAAGTGTGATATACATATATATATATATATATAGTTTAATTTTTCAAATAAACCTTTTAAATCTGCAAAACAAGCCTACTTCTTGGCTCAGTGGGGACAAGGGGGATTCTAAGAGAGGGGTGTTATACAAGGGTTCATCATCCAGATTATAACTTGCCATAAAAATACATAAATAAGGGCTTCCCTTGGGCATCCCAGACAAGGCACTGACTTAGTGGGATTGCTTGATTGGAGTCACTTACAAGCTAACACCCCTGCTCAGGCCCTCTTAGTTCTGGGGACTGTGAGCATGTTTGCGTATTGTGTTCTGGTTGGTCTTGTGGAGACTGATAAGTGGATTCTTTCAGAGAGGTATGGTGGGGCCGTGTGGTGCATACATTTGTGAGGGCAAACGCTTTGAAGAGGATTCTTTCTCTAACTGGGAGCCAATGTGCCTGTATCCTGGTGGCTGTGATGTGTTCCTTTTTGGGGATTCCTGTAGTTGCACGTAGAGCGTTGTTTTGTTTTATCTGCAGCTTGTTCATGTTTTTAGTGGAGGTACATAAGAACAGTACATTGCTGTAGTCTAATCTTGATCCTGTGGTAGCTCTGGCGATGGTGATGCAGTTGTCCTTGGATAGGAAAGGTCTGGCTGCTGTCATGAGCTTGGCATTGGCATGTCTCTGATGAGGCAATGCCGTTGACTTGCCTTGTCATTGTTAGGTTAGAGTCGAGATAGACACCTAGTGTTTTTACTGGGCTGGCTACATGGATTTTAATGCTGTCGATCATAAAGTGGCTGAATTTCAGGTCAAGGTTATTAAGAGTTTCCTTTGAACCAACCATTAGTACTTCTGTCTTATCCGAGTTAAGGCAAAGCCCATTGGCTGCCACCCAGGATTGGATCATGCTGTAAATGTTGTTAAGTGTCTTGGAGTTGGCGTCATAGTCCCCATTAATGTGAGGAGGATCTGGGTATCATCGGTGTAGTTGGTGTATGAGATACCCAGGGAATCAACAATGAGAAAGAGGGGTCGTGTAAAGATGTTATAGAGGGTGGGTGGGATGCCACACAGGATGGTAGTAGGTGAGGCAGAATCCATGTCAGAGAATATTTGCATCGTCCTGAGGAGGTGATCTATGCAGTAGCTACAGGAGAGAATTTGGCAGTGGTGGAGAGGTGGTGGCATAAGACCTTGTGGTCAACAAGATTGAATGCCGCTGATAAGTCTAGGAGGAAGAGGAGAGCGGGTTTCCCTAGGTCTCTTGCGTCATCCATTTGGTTTTTTAAGTCAAATAAGGCTGTCTCAGTCCTGTTCCCTGCATTTGCAAAATCTGCAGAAGTTTTGTGATGTATCTATTTGTTTCATGTTGGCCAGTCTCGCTCTTGTCGGAAGTAGATTCAGCCATAACTTTAGAAATAAGTATCTGATGTTTGTGTCTGGAAAAATGATCAGGTACTTTGGCAGTTCGTTCAGCGCTCTTATATCAAGTTTACACATTAGATTTTCTTGATGTTTTGATTTCCCAGCTTTTGTTTGAATCCAATTATTCCACATCAATTTCCGCTTTGCGTTCTGTGGGCGGTGTGTGAACATGTCCATGGTGATCTCTTCTTTTCTCATGATCGCAATCATTTGACTCTTCCATTCGGACAATGTTTTCACACAAAGTGTGTTTCGTTTTGTATGCAGGATATCTACAGCAGGAGTTGTGTCTTCGGTCATTATTTTATGAAACAGATCTAGTTTCTTCCAAAGGACAATTGACTCTAAGGATTGTATTGCAATTTCATGGCGTATTCTTACAATCGGGAATTAAGTCGGTAGTCTCATAATCTTCCTCCAGAAAATTGCTTTAATTCTTGGCCATATCGTGGAGGCCAGTTTAATCAATGATTCGCTCCCATAGGTTGTAATCGGGATCACCTTGTTCCTGTAGAATGCTACAATTGGTTTATATGAAAATTTCCCAAATTTTCCATGGAGTATACTTCCTTGACGAGCAAGAGTGTGGATTTTTCTCACTAGGTGATTGCTCCATTCCTTTTCATCTACTGATTGATTAATAAGTATTCCTAGATACTTAAATGATGTCACTACATTCAGAGTTGATCCTTGTAGCTGTATAGTTAGGAGCGTCATTTTATTAGTCGAATGTCTCTTTATCACTGATATGATTTTAGTTTTAGTGATGTTGATTTTGAGTTTGTTCCGCTTCATATAGCTTTCCATCATCTCGAGACTATATTGCAAACTCCGCTGGGTTTTGTCCAGGAGGACGATGTCATCCGCATACATCATAACTGGAATCCCTGTTGAATTGATTTTAGGCGGGTTGAGTATGGTAGAGCTCATTTCCTCTACAAAGTCGGAGGTGAACAAGTTAAAAAGTGTGGCCGCTAATGTACAACCCTGTTTTAAACCGTTCCAGGTCTCTATAAGTACGATTTGTGAACTCCGTCCTTCGTGAGACTTAACCGTATCTTTGTGTTAGTATATAACAATTGAATGGGTTACAGTATATGTGGTGGACACTTCCGTTTTTCTAATTTTAAACATAGCAACTGACGATTAACTTCATCAAAGGCAAGATGTAAGTCCACAAATGCTGCCCATACTGTAAAACATAATGTGATTTGAGCCTGCAGGAAAGAGGCTGAAAATGTGCCCTGCCTAGTAGGGACAAGTTAAATAATGGTGGACATGAAGGCTCACCTCAGGCAATACAGGGAACGTTATGCAGTGGGTCATAGGGCATCTACTTTAAAAGCTGCACCCATTGGGGCTGGGGGCGACATCACAAGTGTGATGCAGTGTAATCTAGAATTGACAAACTAAGGTGATGAGATGAGAATGCTGAAATGCTTACAGAACCTGCATTTTAGAAGCATAAAGCCATGGGTAGGTAAGCCCTAGGACAGCCACTAGGTAACAATTAGTGAAGTAGGGTTCTTAATGATGTGCCGGTGAGATCATTCGGGTAGCAAGTTAAGAGATTGGGGTACATCTTAAAGTTTGAAGCATGACTATGCACATACTTTGATAGATGGTCTAACAGGGACATTCCTGGCTCTGACAGGCCTAGACAGGGGTAGTTTGTCTTAAATGGCGGTACCCATTGGGGGCAGGCTTCACCTGTTGGCACCCAGCAATGGGCTTGTGGCTGAGGGCACTGCCAGGCCCCTCATTCGGGTCTCTCCTGCCTGGAGAGTGCTGCTGCTATGATTGCATCGTGCTGGCTGGGCAGGGTGACTCACTCAGTGTGCTTTCCTCCAGGGGAGCAAGTTGATCAACTGCCCAGACAGCAGTTTGCCTTAAACAGTGGCTTTTAATGGGGGCCGGCTTCGCCTGCCGGCTCCCCGTGATAGGCTCTTTCATGTTGACACACGTCCAATCTGTGTAATGTGAAGGCAGGACCTGGGCTGAGCAGATCACATCCTAACAGTCTGGCGAGCAGTTGCCATCTTTCAATAGAGCTCTTAGCTGAGCATTCAAACTAATGTTTTAACAGTAAAAGAGCATGCATTAGACACAAGGCAAATATGCACTCCACATGAAGAACATGTACAATAGGTAATATTTGCATTTACACATGAATGAAATTAACATAGCATCCACAGAAATGAAGAACACTAAAATGACCAACGTATAAGGTGAATGCAACATGACCAACATGCGAATATAGCTTACTAACACAGAAGCAAGAGTGTGGTTGGGCAGCCATCTTATTGAAAATGGAAGCCACAGCACACCTCTGAATGTGCACAGTCCTCAAAGCCTCAGCAAACCTCAAAAGGCTAAATCCATAGAAATACATGTACAAGCAGCGCTCAGGCGGTGGCTGGCAACTAGTGCCAAGGTTAAAGTGAACTTAGGGAGGATAGGTACGGCTGAATGAAGGCACAAGATAGCAATTCCCAAAATGCATGCAGTAAACACCCAGATTGATTAAAGCTTTATAAGAGCACAACCAGCCTTTGTTAGCCAGGTGCTGTACAGCAGTAAGCCAAAAGACTACATGAAGAATAACTCAAGAGTGTCCCCAGTGGCAATAGAAAATGTGACATACACATTAATATTAGCTGAAGTCTTAATAAATAGATGGTAAATTTATTGCAACCATAGTCCCATTACATGTGACCCCTAATTGGAGAAGCACTAGCCATTCATTAGAAGCAAACACAGATAGGACACCTGCCTTACTCCCTAAATGTGCATGTAGACATGAGGTGCCACGCAAGGCCAGGTACAAAGGGATTGCCCGGTTGCATGGCCTGAGAATGAGGGATGGTTAATTTTTATCGAAGAAATAATGTTTCATAGGCCTCTCTCCCCCTACTGTATGTCTGGAGCATATCTTGACAACCTATCAAGTCTTCAAGGTTGGTTAGCAATGTGCCAACTTATCAAAATGCTTAGAGACATGCCGCCCATCAAGTAGTATGTCATCCAACCCTTTGCTGTGAAGATGATATAGTTTACCCTTTATCAATACAGAGGTGGTTCCAGGTGGAGTCATACAGCCCCTCCCCTATTTTTGCCACCTTCAATGTTCTACTTACATCTGTGGCTCAGCTTGAGTCCCTCGGCATCGACTCTTCCCCAATTGAGCAGTCTGCCATCAGTCGATGGGGCACCTGTGGGGATCAGACAGGAATTTTGTCAAAGGGGCACCTGCTGACCAATTCTTCTCACACATGTGTATTTCCACGCCGATCTCCACAGGAAGCTTTGTGGTCTTCTGGCTAATGGTGGAATCAATCAAGAGACCGGTAGTCTAGATCTGGGCCTAGGTTGATTAGACCAGAACCATCCGCACTGCTACCAAAATGCGCTCTAGCACCTTGATGCATCTCATGTGCTAGATGGAATTACCAATAATGATCTCCAACCCAAATAACCGGACAGACTACAAAAAAATGGCAAAGTACTACTTTATTAGCAGCATAAAAGAAAGTAGGGCAATCTGGCGAATAACAGGCAGTAATTCATGCCCTCACACCCAAATGTGATTATACAAAGGCTTTATACCTCAATCTCCGTTATCTATGACATCCTCCTAAAGGGCAAACTAAAACCTATTGAAGGGAGGGATTGGTTAGGGGAACATAGGCATCTATAGCATACATAAGTGTTAATAATTTCATTGGCTGCCCCTTATCTTGTGAGCACACCTTGAACCCTAAGAGGCCGATTCATGGAATAATTAGCGCGGCGCAAGTGGGCAAAAACGTGCGAATCGCAGTGGAATAGCGAAAATCGCAGTGCAATTGCGAAAATCGCACGAAAAGCAGCGCACGTCGATTCATGGAAGGCCGTGCGCGAGAAAACCAGCGGATGTGCGATAAAAAGTGCGCGGCGCACGTTGGCGCACAGGCCATCTAACAGCGTGCGCCAGGTCACTGCGAAAATCGCACAGGCCACAGCGAAAATCGCACATAGCGCGGCGCACGCAACAAAAGTAGGCGGAACACGGGCGTAACACTCGGAATGGGGAAAAACTTGCCAAAACGTGGGCGTCACGGGGGAAGTACAGGGCACAAGTGCGCGGAACGCCCACACGCTCGCCTACAACACGTATTCATGGAATAGAATAGGGGAAAAAAGCGCACGCTCAAACCAGCGCACAGGCACAAACACGACCGCCACAAGAAAGCAGGCGGTAGCGTCTCTGCGGCTGTAAGAAATGTGCGCCAAAAGGTGCGCCAACAAATCGCACCTATATACTGCCATGAAGAATGTCCCATACTGTGGCCCTCCAGGAAAAATGACGTGCAAAGGGGTACCCACAAACACGGACACCCGCTGACAAAAAATACGTGTGCGTGTATACCGGGGTGCGCGGGAAGTCTAACACGCGATTTCAGCAGGGTACGTGCATCACAGGGGTTCGCGTGAAGTTTCACACGCGATCGGGTCTGGGGGAGCGGGCTACGTGTATATCAGGGGTTCGCGTGAAGTTCCACACGCGAACAGCCTGGGCGCGTGTATTTCAGGGGTGCGCGGGAAGTTCCACACGCGAACAGCCTGGGCGCGTGTATTTCAGGGGTGCGCGGGAAGTTCCACACGCGAACAGCCTGGGCGCGTGTATTTTAGGGGTGCGCGGGAAGTTCCACACGCGAACAGCCTGGGCGCGTGTATTTCAGGGGTGCGCGGGAAGTTCCACACGCGAACAGCCTGGGCGCGTGTATTTCAGGGGTGCGCGGGAAGTTCCACACGCGAACAGCCTGGGCGCGTGTATTTCAGGGGTGCGCGGGAAGTTCCACACGCGAACAGCCTGGGCGCGTGTATTTCAGGGGTGCGCGGGAAGTTCCACACGCGAACAGCCTGGGCGCGTGTATTTCAGGGGTGCGGGGGAAGTTCCACACGCGAACAGCCTGGGCGCGTGTATTTCAGGGGTGCGCGGGAAGTTCCACACGCGAACAGCCTGGGCGCGTGTATTTCAGGCTGTTCGCGGGAAGTTCCACACGCGAACAGCCTGGGCGCGTGTATATCAGGGGTGCGCGTGAAGTTCCACATGTGATTTGACAGTGTGGGTCCTCCCAGGTGTACCCTGTACACCCTCCACGGCCCCGCAGGCAGCCCACACCACAGGGGACTACCCTGCATCCCTGGTCATGTCCCGCAGGCAGCCCACCCACCATGGGCATGCCCCCCAGCAATGGCACATGTCTCCTTGAACTAATGAACACCAACTCATGTCCCCCACCACCCCCACCCCCCAGCACTGTGGGGCACCTGCCAGCAGGCCCCCACCCATGTCCAACTCATGTCCCCCACCCCCCCCACCCCCCAGCACTGTGGGGCACCTGCCAGCAGGCCCCCACCCATGTCCAACTCATGTCTCCCACCACCCCCACCCCCCAGCCACCAGGGTCAGCCTCCACCAGGCCCCCACTCATGTCTCCCACCACCCCCACACCCCAGCAGTGCAGGGTCACCCTCCACCAGGCCCCCACTCATGTCTCCCACCACCCCCAAACCCCAGCCACCAGGGGCACCCTCCACCAGGCCCCCACTCATGTCACCCACCACCCCCACACCCCAGCAGTGCAGGGTCACCCTCCACCAGGCCCCCACTCATGTCACCCACCACCCCCACACCCCAGCAGTGCAGGGTCACCCTCCACCAGGCCCCCACTCATGTCACCCACCACCCCCACACCCCAGCAGTGCAGGGTCACCCTCCACCAGGCCCCCACTCATGTCTACCACCACCCCCACCCCCCAGCCACCAGGGGCACCCTCCACCAGGCCCCCACTCATGTCACCCACCACCCCCACACCCCAGCAGTGCAGGGTCACCCTCCACCAGGCCCCCACTCATGTCACCCACCACCCCCACACCCCAGCAGTGCAGGGTCACCCTCCACCAGGCCCCCACTCATGTCACCCACCACCCCCACCCCCCAGCAGTGCAGGGTCACCCTCCACCAGGCCCCCACTCATGTCTACCACCACCCCCACCCCCCAGCCACCAGGGGCACCCTCCACCAGGCCCCCACTTATGTCACCCACCACCCCCACACCCCAGCAGTGCAGGGTCACCTTCCACCAGGCCCCCACTCATGTCACCCACCACCCCCACACCCCAGCAGTGCAGGGTCACCCTCCACCAGGCCCCCACTCATGTCTACCACCACCCCCACCCCCCAGCCACCAGGGGCACCCTCCACCAGGCCCCCACTCATGTCACCCACCACCCCCACACCCCAGCAGTGCAGGGTCACCCTCCACCAGGCCCCCACTCATGTCACCCACCACCCCCACCCCCCAGCAGTGCAGGGTCACCCTCCACCAGGCCCCCACTCATGTCTCCCACCACCCCCACCCCCCAGCACTGTGGGGCACCTGCCAGCAGGCCCCCACCCATGTCCAACTCATGTCCCCCACCCCCCCCACCCCCCAGCACTGTGGGGCACCTGCCAGCAGGCCCCCACCCATGTCCAACTCATGTCTCCCACCACCCCCACCCCCCAGCACTGTGGGGCACCTGCCAGCAGGCCCCCACCCATGTCCAACTCATGTCTCCCACCACCCCCACCCCCCAGCACTGTGGGGCACCTGCCAGCAGGCCCCCACCCATGTCCAACTCATGTCTCCCACCCCCCCCACCCCCCAGCACTGTGGGGCACCTGCCAGCAGGCCCCCACCCATGTCCAACTCATGTCTCCCACCACCCCCACCCCCCAGCACTGTGGGGCACCTGCCAGCAGGCCCCCACCCATGTCCAACTCATGTCTCCCACCACCCCCACCCCCCAGCACTGTGGGGCACCTGCCAGCAGGCCCCCACCCATGTCCAACTCATGTCCCCCACCACCCCCACCCCCCAGCACTGTGGGGCACCTGCCAGCAGGCCCCCACCCATGTCCAACTCATGTCCCCCACCCCCCCCACCACCCAGCACTGTGGGGCACCTGCCAGCAGGCCCCCACCCATGTCCAACTCATGTCCCCCACCCCCCCCACCCGCCAGCAGTGCAGGGTCACCCTCCACCAGGCCCCCACTCATGTCTCCCACCCCCCCACCCCCCCAGCACTGTGGGGCACCTGCCAGCAGGCCCCCACCCATGTCCAATCCATGCCCCCCTGCACCTGGGTCCCAACATTCCCCAATCATGTCCGTAATGCCCATCCTCCCCTGCCAAAAGGCCCAACCAACTATCACACCCACCCACATATCAAAGGCAATTACATGTTACACCCCCAATTTAAATAATGCAATTTAACACATGTCTGTCACACACAATGGCTGCAAGTGAATGACAAAACACCCAACATGACATGCCTGAAAGCAATGAGATGATACGACACATTGAAGATTAAAAAAATAATATGTATTTAACAGCAAGTAGAATGGAAATGAAATAAGAAAAAACACAAAGCAAATCAAACAAAACAAGATGAATGTCCAAGAAAAAATTCTGAAAAATTAAAATAAGCCAATTAAGAAGATCATCCTGGGTCCATGAGCCCTACCAAATTAAACCTAACTGACTACTAACTAAAAAGTGAACTATATACAAAAAAGTGGTGCATTGTCCAATCGCAACCAAAAAAAAATCAAAAAAACAAAGGAAACCTAACCCTAACTATACAACTATATACAAAGGCAGCGGGCTATTCGGACGGCTCACTGGTTGTTGTCATGGGCCAGGGCATCATCGAACTCCTGGTCAATGGCTTGGAGGCGGGCATGTTCCCTGGCCCCGAGGTCCCGCAGGGATAACGCAGTGTCAAGCTCAAACTCCCTGCGAAGACCCTCGAGGCACTCAGCCCGCCTCAGCGCCCTCCGCATGGAGTCCTCCGCCCTGACCATCGTGAGCCGTTCCTCCTCTGCCCGCTGCCGCTCCGCACCTATCCGCTGGCACAACCTCTCCCACACGGAAGCCACTCCCATTCCAGGGTTCTCCTGCCCTCCGGCCGATGCCTGCACCCCTGATGTTGATGGCCCCGAGCCATGATGCCTCCCACGTTGAGCCTGCTGCTGCCTCCGACGCAACTGCCTGTGCCAGCACGACGGCATCCAGGCTGATGGAAACCACCGACGCCGTCGTGCACGTGCCCTGCCCGATGATGCCGTCACATCCTCCATCTGCTGGGGTCCAGTTGCTCTGGTGTCCACCCCTGCTGGATCTCTGACTCCCGACTGTGGCAGGGATGGGATCCCCACCGAGCTGGCTGCATTGGTCGGGGCAGGTCCACAGGGGGCCCTGGTGGCATCTGGGCTGGAAGACGGCAAGGAGAACGACTGGTGGATAGCCTGCACAGAGGAGGAGAGGGCCGCCACATTGGCCAACACATGCAGGAAACCCCCGAACATGGCCGATCCTAATTGGGCCACGTCGGCACGGTGCACTTCGTGATGACGTGCGTGCTCCTCCCGGGAAGCACGCACGGCATCACGAATCACAGCAATGCGCATCGCGACCCCAATCAGGACCTTCTCCGCACGGCCAGGGGTTCCCACGTCCGCAGGTGGAGGGGAGTCAGGTGACATGGACATCCCCTCTACCTGCGGACAGGCCTGGGACGGGGCATCCCTGCTGGTGCATGGTGGTGCACTCACAGGGTCAGGGACAGCGACATGCACAGGCCCCTCCACGGTGACCTGTGCTGCCTCCTGCCCCTGGCCCTGGACTGCACCACTTGCACCAGCAGGGATGCCCCCACCAGGCCCCATGTGTGCCCCAGTGGCGGCCTCCTCCTCCTCTGTGCAAACCACCAACCTGGATGGCTCCTCACCGTCTCCCACCGTAGCAGGCCCCTGTGGGGGCTCACCCACCCCTTCCGCTGCAGCCGTGGGGGCATCCCCGCCGCCTTGCTCCACAGCGCCGTCTCCGCCCTCTTCTTCACTAGCCGCTGCGTAGAGGGAGACAAAGAACACAAGCATCAGGGCACTGTACAATGGTCCCCTAGACAGGAAGCAATAGCAGATGAGCACCACTGTCAAAGTACACTTCCATCATGTCCCTCCACAACACATGGGTCAGTCCCGGCAAAACACACACAGTAACAGGCATGGTGCATGCCATGGACATTTCCATGCATGTCCAATGGACTCTAGAAACATTCAATGATATGTAACTCACATGCATCATGCCTCATGCCCATCACATGCACACACTTCACCTCAGTCACATCCATCTGGCCCCAAACACACCAAACACAGCGGATACAAGGGTAATTTGGCTGCTTTACTGAATCTCTGCATTGTCACACACATGTGTCATGCATCCATGGCATGCACAAGTCACAGACACGCAGGTCAGGCACACAGACATGGCTACCATATATGTACCTGGCATCAGCACCCATCCCTCACCCCCACCCATGTCCAGGTACAGAGACTGGCATGCTCTCATGTTCAAAATCTGAATAGGGCTCCCCATGCGGCATTTCAACACATGCAACAACCATGTGCATCACACATCACTGGTCGCACATGCATTACCATGATGTCCCTGCACACATACATGCATACATGGCCTATGGCACACATACAGGCAAGTATCATAGAACCAGCACACCGCAACATGCCCTGTCTCACACAGTAATGCATGGACACTTACCGCTCAACTCCAGACGGGCCTCCCTCTCAAGGATCTGGGCGTGGAGCGCTGGGCGTACGCGTTCCAGGACTCTCATCTGGATGGAACTCATGCGGCCCCGGCCCCCCTCCACGAGGCGCCGGGCCTTCACAAGGGTCCTGGACCTCAAGTCCTCCCAGCGCTTCTTGATCTTCAGGACGTCGCGGGTTGCCACCCCCTCCGCGTTGATGGCAACCACACAGTCGGCCCAGATCCTCTGCCGTCCTTCCTTGCTGGCGCGGGACGATCCAAAGAGGGCATCATACTGCCCCAGGACATGCTCCACCAGGACACCAACTTCGGTGACAGTGAAGCTGGTGCCCCTCTGCCCCTCTGGCCTGGGGTTGCCACTGGTGCCAGATGTGGAAGTGCCCGACATGGCAACCCCAGAGGCAGGTGTGGGTGGGCAACTGGGTCCTGGGGCTGGGCTGTGGAGCGATGTAATACCAGTCGGGAGTCTTCAGTTCCAGCAGGGGTGGACACAGCAACTGGACCCCTGCAGATGGCTGATGTGCAGGCACCAAATGGCAGGGCACGGTGGCAGCAGGCAGGCAGGCAGGCAGGCAGCAGCAGATGGCACGTGGGAGGCTGCTCGGGGCACTGGGGGGCAGTAACTCGGCCTTCTGGGCAGGAGCGTGGGCTTCCGTGTGTTTTCGCGTGGCCAGCTTGATACGGAGTGATTTGGCACGTGAAAATCCTGCACGTCAGCGTGAAATCCGAGGAAAGGCCCTTAGCGCGTAAGCGCGTCAGCACGCATACGCGATTCTATTGGACCAGAGTCCCTCACCGCGTAAGCGCGTCTGTGACGTGACCCGCACGGGTGTTCCCCACTCAGCACGTGATGACGGGGCACACGTGGAGATACTGCACGTCAGAGTGTCATCGCGTGTAATTGGACAAAAGTGCGCGTACACGCGATTGGCCTATGTACGTGTATTTAATGGGTGCGCGGCCACTTACACACGCAAGTACGTCAGCGAACCTGTATCCCGTGGTGCGTGTGAATTTCCACACGCTATTGGACTGGGAACTGGATTCCAGGGGTGCGCGGGTCACACGCTGTATCCCGTGGTGCGTGTGAATTTCCACACGCTATTGGACTGGGAACTGGATTCCAGGGGTGCGCGGGTCACACGCTGTATCCCGTGGTGCGTGTGAATTTCCACACGCTATTGGACTGGGAACTGGATTCCAGGGGTGCGCGGGTCACACGCTGTATCCCGTGGTGCGTGTGAATTTCCACACGCTATTGGACTGGGAACTGGATTCCAGGGGTGCGCGGGTCACACGCTCGCCTAGAACACGCGCTAAGCATAAATTGCGGACTTTAACAATAACAAGCTCAGACGCCAGGATGAACATACCGTTCCTAGCAGCAGTGGCAGTGGGCTACCAAAGGAGGAGGAGGAGGATAGTCAGGGCCAGAATATTCACACCCAGAACCAGCCTTTTCGGGATGCCTGATGACCAGGTGTATGGGAGGTACAGGTTTCCACCACACATCATACTGGACCTGGTGAGTGAGTGGGAGGATGACCTCACATCACCCACCCTGTGCTCCCAAGCACTCAGCCCCCTGGAGAAGGTCCTCAATGTACTGCACTTCTTAGCCACTGGATCATTTCAGCGGACAAGTGCCATAGTGGGTGGGGTGTCACAGGCCACCCAGTCACGCTGCCTACACCAGGTCTTGAACATCATGACTGCACGCCCATCAGTCCGCAGGCACATATACCTGCCCAGAACACCTGCAGAAAGGCATGCTGCCGCCCTGGATTTTTACGCAGTGGCACGATTCCCCAAAGTGCTAGGTGCCATCGACTGCACCCATGTGGCTCTACGTCCCCCCAGGGCATCTGAGCACATCTATAGGAACCGCAAGCACTGGCATTCCATCAACGTGCAGGTAGCATGTAATGCCAAGGGAATCATCACCTCAGTATATGCCAACTATCCCGGCTCCACCCACGACAGCTTCATTTACCGAATGTCCACCCTAAGCCGGGACCTAGAAGCTGGGCGGCATGGCGATACATGGCTGCTTGGTGAGTATGTATGCCACTGCACATGCATGCATGTTGGATACTGAGCAAGGTCACAACCTCACCAATGATACCAATCCCCACCTCCACAGGGGACAGTGCCTACCCTCTCAGCCCCCACATGATGACGCCAATTCGGAACCCCACCACGCCACCCCAGGTAAGATATAACACAGCCCACATTACAACCAGGGGCATAGTGGAGCGCACATTCGGAGTGCTAAAGTCACGCTTTCGCTCCCTTGACCGTTCTGGCGGGCAGCTGTTATACGCTCCCCCAGTAGTGTGCAGGATCATAGTGGCAGCATGTGTCCGGCACAATGTTGCAACACGCCGGGGCCTGGCCGTGGACATGGTGGTGGCCCCACATCCCCAACCACATGCACAGCCGCTGCGCATGGGAGGGGAAAGGGCACGGGGGGAGGTAGCCTGTACACAGCTAGTGGCTAATTACTTCACATAGAAATCACACCCCTGTGGAGTGCACACTGCCCTGGCACATTCCATCTGACAATCAATGATGACTCAACCTGACACTGATCCTGAATGTCTGGAGAATGAACCGGGAATTCCATGTCAGCCTGAGATTGTTCACCTGGAAGTGTCATAATGTGTGCATCCCTACCCACACAGACACCACCAATGCAGTTTTGTGAAGTTACACATTGAAGCAGCTAAAATGAATACCCACTTGCAAAATGCAACAAGAGGACAGTGCCATGTCAGCCAACCCAACCCCAGCACTGCCACACGACACACCGTGCCATGTCATGCTAATTGCAGGTAAACAAAGTAATCCCCACAACATGACATCACTCTCACTATGTACAGTGGCACTATTAGAAACCTGCAACACCTGAAATGCTCACAGCAATGCCGGACCAACAACATACTTGAGCACGTAGTACCATTAACATGACATCAAAAATGTTACATATTAGTAGTCTCACCACCTGGAAATGCCTGCACTCCCACCACTACCAACTGTGCAGTGTTGGCGCCATGTAGAGTTGTAGGTGCACTGCTGCCAACATGGTCCCCATCGCCAGACTAGAGGTCCTTGTGTGGACTTGAGGAAGGGACCTGCAAATTGGGAGGTAGACACAGAAGAAGAGTTACACATCAATGCAACATGCAGTGTACAACACAACAGCAATATGCACTATGAATGTATACACAGTATTGACTACAGACTGGCCACACAGCTCATGGGAGTCCAACGTCACTGTGTAATTCACTGTCACTTGGGCACACCCTTTGCAAGCCCATGGAAACGGGAAGCAGGAGGGGTGTGTGTGACTCAAACCCAAGCATCTGAACCAAATACATTACAAGCCTGCATGTGCCCAGCCACAATGCAGCGTATGCCCACAGGAACCACGGAAGCCAACAGATCGAAGCCAACAGATCGAAGCCAACACATCGAAGCCAACAGATCGAAGCCAACACATCGAAGCCAACACATCGAAGCCAACAGATCGAAGCCAACAGATCGAAGCCAACAGATCGTCCCAAAAAAATTGGGAATAAAAGATATCAAAATAAAATTAAAAATAAGAAACAATCAAAAATGGCCATTGATGGGCCCGGGGGGGTTGGGGAGGCCACCCAGGAGGTCCGAGGACAGGATGCACACCAGAACCCACCTGCGTGGATCCTGGGAAGATAAAACACCTCCATGGGCTCATGGCCCACACGGCTACCCTATTGTGGGAGTATCACTGCTGTCGCTATTATCACCCTGTGCAGCTGCATCCGGAGGTGGTTGCACTATGGGAGGCAGCCCACGCAAGGCCCTAGTCTGCTCCTCCATGGCTGCAAGCATGCGGGTGTGGTAGGTCTGGTTCTGGAGGATGAGTGTGCGGAGGTCCCCATGCAACAACTCACGGGATGCCCGGACCTCCGCCCTCGTTGCCTGCATCTCAGCTGAGAGCGTACGGGTGAGACGCTCCAGCTGCTGTTCTGTCCTTTGGTGTGTTGAAGCCTCAAGCTCAACAAGAGTCGTCCTGAGGTGTAGGAGCTCCTGCCTCAGGGCTTCCCTGTGGCCCTGGGACTCAATGGAGATGGCCTCCTGCAGAGTCGCCAGTGCCGCCCGCCTGTCCCTGTTGGACCCCAACATGTCCTCCCTGTGTGACTGGCAGATGGAGTCGGTTGCCTGCTCTAGTCGCTCCATCAGCCTTTCTGGGGGGACAATGGAAGTGGCCACCCTATCCATGGCCTGAGCCATCATCTCGGATGATGCAGCCTGTTGGGTAGCCATACCGTAAATGGATTGCTCCCATGCGGTATTGCCGGGTGGCGTACGGCCACCACGTCAGCGGGCACCACACCTGTCTGGGGCAAGGCGAACTGCGCCTTGCTGTGCCGGCAATGCCTGAGGCTGCAGGACTGCATTCCCCCTCTGATCTGCTGGCCCAGGAACAGGATCAGATGTCGCGGAGTGTGACCCTGCATCCGTAACCACCGAAGGCGTAGCTGCCAACACTGACATCCCCATGGAGGGTACTGACCCTGGTGCAGGTGGGTGAGACAGAACAGAATCCCTCCCTGGAACACTCACCTGCGACGGCACGTAGGTCTCATCCGAATCAACACCTGAGTACAGCTCGGGGGAGGTGCAGCCAGAGACACCCCTTGAGAGCACGACCTGCAGCACTTGTGGGTTCTCCCCCACCACCACACCACGTCCCTCACTGGTGGTTGGTCGGCCCTGGGACACCTCCTGGGTCTGCACCATCTCCACAACCCCAGCAGTATCAGGTGCGTCTTCCCCTGCAAAGACATGAAAACAAAGTAATGGAAACAGGCATTAGCACCATGGCACACATTGAGGGCTGAGAAGCAAGAGAACCAGTACTTGATTGACACATGTCCCACATGACTAAAACCCTCCCATGCATGCACCCTCACTGCGTATGAAGTGCAGGCAAATGGCACACACTGATGACACCAAGATGGAAGATGAACAAATTTTCTGCATGCTGCCTGGCAGTGGCATCACACATTGGCCTGTGATTGGCAGGTGAAACACACATGCCATCACACAGATGGCATGTACCATTGCTATTGAGTGAAGATGGAGAGGAGGGCAGCACCTATTCATTCAGTCCAGTTCCCGCATGTAATAGCTTTTCTGATTCTAACAGGTCAGATTTTTCACCTGGAGCTGCCAGTCTGAAATGGTCAAATTGCACAGGGACATGTGTGTACAAATGATATCCAGGTAACAAAGTCACTCCACTTTACCATACCCATGTCAGACATGTGACTAGTGGACAGCGACATGCCTAGTGAAAGTGGTGGAATGCAAACAAACTGACTGAATGAACAGTGAAAAATAAGCAAATATGTTGTGTCAAGGTGACACTTCAAGGGCAACTGGCGTGCAGTTGTGCTAGATGTCTACTGTTGGCAGAAGGGATACTGCTATGGCCAAATGCAGCTGCGCAGGAAGTATTGCATGAAGCACATGGCTGACCCATACGACTGAGGCGCACACACTCTCACCTGGCACCCAAACAGAAGCCCTCACACACACACCATGCACATGGATGACACACACATGCATGTGCACTCACCGGACAATGCCTCGTAATCAGCCAGATCTCCCACGCCTTGGATCTGTTCCTCCGTGACGTAGGTCCCAGCGACTGACTCATGTGGAGTGAGTTCCATGTCTACTACTGGAGACCCACCTCCAGTCACTAGAGTTGGGGCATGACTTGAGGCCAGCTTACTCTTTGCCCTGCGCTTTAGGTCATTCCAGCGCTTATAGCAATCATTGGCTGTGCGCCTCACGATTCCAAGGGCACTTACGATGTCTGCAACGGTATGCCAGTGTGCCTGGCGTTGTGCAGGTGTGGTCTTGGATCCTGCAACAATGACCATCTCGTTGTCATGTCCGGACACATACTCGACAAGTGCATTCAGTTCGTCATCCGTGAAGCTGGGCTTCCTGGACGGGCCGGACTGTGTAGCCGTGTCTGGGGCATCAGCCTGTGCCGGACGAGCACTCTTCCTCTTCCGCTTGGAAGGTGGTGGTGATCCTGAGTGTCCTGCGCCGCTCTGGACACTAGGGGCAGGAGCCCTGGTGGACTCTGTATCAGGAGTGTGGGATTGCACACTCAGCATGGGAGTTGGTGCAGGCATTGGCTCTAGTGTGATGGTGTCAGGGGGAATGTCAGCAGCATGGACTAGGACCGACACTGTCCTGGCTGGGTGTGTGAGGGCTGGGGTGGATGGAGCCGCAGCTGCCCCTGCAGCCACTCTGCCCTGCCTCCTTGGTGCAGCAGATGACCTTGCTGCCCCAGATCCACGTGGCATGATGGCATCAACGTGCACCAGCGCACGTGTCGTAGCCCTGCTGACCTGGAAGTCAGCCATGGAGTCAGCCAGGTCTGGTGCCACAATGGGCTGGTCCAACAAGGGCTGAGCATGGATGGTGTCAGCCACTTCAGCCTCAACGGGAGGGGGGGGATGATGGGTGCCCTTGACTGGTCCTCCACACATGGGGGGACATGCTCACCCTGCAAGTTACGACCACGTCCCCTACCGGATCCACCACGGCCACCACTTGTGGCTCTTCCACCTTTGCCACCCTTACGGAATCCTCGCCTCCCAGCCATGGCACTGATATTAATGTGCGTATGGGAGTGGCTGTAGACAATTGTCCTGGGCAATTGGGGGTCAAAGGGGTTGGGTACCAGATGGTAATTGTACCCTAGTGCTCTAGCACGGCTGATTGTAACCCCTGGGGAAAGATGACGGGTCACGCAACGCACAGGAGGCCCAAAAAAGGGAGAGGACGTGCATGCAACCCCTCCTAGACCACGTGTGCAGAAAGAAAAACCTGCACTACGCTGTGGCACCCAGTAACACAAGAATGAACGTATGCGTGTCACACGCAGCCTAGAATGACCTCTGAAGGGGTAGGCTACACACGGGGCAAGCACAGAAGTTGGATACGTGCGTGACTCACCGTCTGCCAGGTAAAAGAGCGTGAAGAATGAGCGCGTTTGGCTGGCTAAACCCCCACCAAAAGAAGATGTGTACGCTGTCTGAGAAGACAGGACAACAATAGAAGGGGACACTGTTTGAGGGAACAGGCCCAGGTAAACCAGTAAAAGAGAAAAAAGAGAAAAAGCTGTCAGAGGTAACAGGGAATACGAACTGGAAACGCCGTGAAGTAAATCGCGTGTGAAACGACAAGAAGTACAGAATTCACCCACTCGCTCTCCACGAAAAGCACGTACAAGGAAATGGTGTTCTACATGTACCTTATATACAGGCCCACACGTACAGCGTCACTTACGCGGCGTGTACGTTCACCAATCACACGCTTTGTCACTCCTGCGTGTAGATCCATTTTCACCAATCACACGCTTTGTCACTTCTGCGTGTAGATCCATTTTCACCATTCACACGCTTTGTCACTTCTGCGTGTAGATCCATTTTCACCAATCACACGCTTTGTCACTTCTGCGTGTAGATCCATTTTCACCAATCACACGCTTTGACACTGGGACGTGTCACGCAACAATTTCCTGCACGTGCAGGTGACTATAGGCGCGCATATGCTGTTGACGGGTTTACGCGCTAAGGGCCTTTGCTGACGTGTGGGATTTCACTCCCTATCAGGCTGTCCACGCGTTCACACACGAGAGACCACGCTCCTGGCCAGGAGGCCAAATTACTGCCCCCCAGAGCCCTGAGCACGCTCCCACCTGCCATCTGCTGCTGCCTGACTGCCTGCTGGCCACGTGCCCCACAGTGCTGGTGGGTGGGGGTGTTGGGAGACATGGGTGGGGGCCTGGTGGAGGGTGCCCCTGCACTGGTGGGGGTGGTGGGAGACATGGGTGGGGGCTTGGTGGAGAGTGCCCCTGGTGGCGGGGGGGTGGGGGTGGTGGGAGACATGGGTGGGGGCCTGGTGGAGGATGCCCATGCACTGCTGGGGGGTGGGGGTGCAGGGGGACATGAGTGGGGGCCTGGTGGAGGCTGCCCCTGGTGGCGGGAGGGTGGGGGTGGTGGGAGACATGAGTGGGGGCCTGGTGGAGGCTGCCCCTGCACTGCTGGGGGGTGGGGGTGCAGGGGGACATGAGCAGGTGTGCAGGGTAGTCCCCTGTTTTGTAGGCTGCCTGCAGGGGCCGTGGAGGGTGTACAGGGAACACCTGTGAGGACCCACCCAGCCTAATCGCGTGTGATGATTCCCACGCACCCCTGTAATACACGTACCCTGGCCAATCGCGTGTTAAACTTCCCGCATACCCCTGTAATACACGTACCCTGGCCAATTGCGTGTTAAACTTCCCGCGTACCCCTGTAATACACGTACCCTGGCCAATCGCGTGTTAAACTTCCCGCGTACCCCTGTAATACACATACCCTGGCCAATCGCGTGTTAAACTTCCCGCGTACCCCTGTAATACACTTACCCTGGCTAATCGCGTGTTAAACTTCCCGCGTACCCCTGTAATACACGTACCCTGGCCAATCGCGTGTTAAACTTCCCGAATACCCCTGTAATACACGTACCCTGGCCAATCGCGTGTTAAACTTCCCGCGTACCCCTGTAATACACGTACCCTGGCCAATCGCGTGTTAAACTTCCCGCGTACCCCTGTAATACACGTACCCTGGCCAATTGCGTGTTAAACTTCCCGCGTACCCCTGTAATACACGTACCCTGGCTAATCGCGTGTATAACTTCACGCGTACCCCTGTAATACACGTACCCTGGCCAATCGCGTGTTAAACTTCCCGCGTACCCCTGTTATACACGTACCCTGGCTAATCGCGTGTATAACTTCACGCGTACCCCTGATATGCACGTTACCCGCTTTGCGTTCCTTGTTTGGCAGCCCTGTAAACTGGTCCAGGGTTAGCGCAGCCCTTTGCGATGATTTAGCGATTTTGATGGCTTTTCCTTGCGCGAGGGCGTTCTTGGGGGCGTTACTGGCGCTGCTGCAGGGTCGCTGCGATACTCTGCGCCACGGCTGGTTTGGGAGCATGAAATCCATGAATACGCTGTGCGCGGAAATCGGTTTTAGCGCACGTGCCTGGCGCAGTCAATCGCACGCGGACACTCTGCGCCAGCCGCTTGCGACACTTTTCTGCGCAATTCTATGAATTACCCTGTAAATACGTATAATACGTATAATACTGATTGTAGTGGAAAAAAGGCAGTGAGTTGGTCTCCGCAACATTGTATAGCATGTTGCTTCATAGACCCTCAGATTGGTTGGCATGCTTTCCCAACCTTGGAATTTCAGCTTCTTAGCACCACGTAAGCAAAACAAAACTCAGGTGCTCCAAGAAAAGTCAGACTACTCCTCACTTTTCCAATTAGTCCCACGTCTCTCATTGGTCAGGCCCCAAGCCAAGGCTTCTCCTTTGTAGTTGAACTCGAAGCCTGCTCTCTGTTCTGGGAAATTCAAGTGAGTGTAGGAACACTATTACCTTCTTTTGGGTTGAATGAATAGCTCTTGTTTTCAACTTCTGAATCACATGTGAGCAGACCCCAAATGTGCCCATCTCGACCTATTTACTGCTATTTGATTCAGTTGTGCTGGGTGTCATTACACTTCTCGGCCTCTGGAGACTTGCTCACTCCATCTTGCATAGACTTTCTGCATCTTTAATTGTCTAATACTTTGCTCTTGCAGATGATTTCTACTTCGCTTAATTTAAGAGAACTATGTCTTACATACATGGCTTATCCTTTTGACTCACCTTGTGCCTTGCAATTATTTCTTGAAAAAGCATCCTTGACCCCAAGCAAATAGACTCCTTTTTATTCCTCACACAAAGGTGTTTTTCCAGCGTCTCCTGACTCTGCAGCCCTGGTATGTCTCCATGGTAGCTTGAATCATTTTAATACTAGTCCGACATCCTTATTTCCTTGCCCACTCTCGCCATGTTATGCTTTTCTCTGCAGCAAGCTTCTATATGTCTTATCTACATTGCATTTCTGCGTATATACCTTTATTAATCAGCAGGTTCCTTTATCGTCTTTGCATATACAATTTCTTCTATTCAATTACATGTTTCTCTTGTTACTTCAGTTACATTTTTATTCTTTGAATATTTGCATATTGTTTCAGTGAGTTTCAGTATCTCTCCTCATTACTCTGCTCGTGTCTAGCCTCTCAGTGCGAGGGTACATTCGATACAGTTGTCTGAGTGCATATAGTCTCTCAAACACTTGATGCGGTAGTGAGATGATACATGGTGTCCCACATAGGGCTCTGCTCCTACTGTTCCAGAATGACGGCGGTGAGGGGGCGGGAGCTAGGGATAACATGTCCATCTACTCCTCTACAAGAGCAATCTGACAAGCTAGTTAGTAACATGATTACAGGTGAGGAACATAAGTTTCTGAAAATTACAATGGTTTATTGAAGAAATCTCCAAGATGACATCACATCAAATGGAAGGGAAACTGGGTTTAGAAGTTGCTCTGATTAGACTGTGTCTTCATTAATATGCCCAATGAGTATGAAGGGAATGGTTTTGCGTGATGCCACCTTTGGAACATTGTCCAATCACATTCACTGACCAATTAGATGAGATAAATGATGCACACCTCTAAAGGGAGGGATTCTAATCTATAAAAGTCCAAACCTATATATTTGGGGAGCAAAACTGAGGGGGGTCTGGGAAATCCCCTTCTCTACCAGCATGAACACAGCCCATTGACTTGTTCTTGGTTGGATGGCCCCTGGGAGAGTCTCAACCAAGTCTTTAGCTTAATGTTCTTTTCACAGAGAAGAAATCTCCCCGCATATCTGTAAGAGGATTCAATTCAACACTACAGCTAAGTCAACGCCTAGTCTATAATACTGAATGAAAACCCTTATTGATATATCTTTAGGTCCAGTTCATGCGTTCTGGATGACTACCCCTATATAACACCCCTCTCTTGGAATCCCCCTGACCCCACTGAGCCAAGAAGTAGTTCTGTTTTGCAAGTTTAAAAGGTTTATTTGATAATTTAAAATATATATATATCACACTTTATAATAAATTAATAATTGAATAGCACACTTAATCTGATATGATAAAGATCAACAACGGAGAATCTGGCACTAGCACACTTCTTATAATCACTAATGAGTTGACATGAAATGGATAAGGTAGCACACTGGTAAATAGGAACAAAAGTATAATGTGGTAGAGGATGCTTTATGTAAGCTCAGGTGGATGCAATATTCAATGAATGCAGTACAGAAAATACTCAATATGATTTCAACCAAACAATGCAATCATTTTTCTCTGGCAATCCCCTCCCCCCCTTGATGCAAGGCAAGGAAATGGAAGGAAAACACACAGTTCTCAGAAATGCAATCAATGTAAATCAGTTCACCCCAGCAAGCTTACACTACAGAAAACAGATAGGAGTTTTGAAAACACAGGCAAAATGCTTTGATATGTGCTAGCAATGGATGAGAAATATGCTGGAAATGCTTTTAATTCCCTTTCAGAGGTTCAGGGTGAGTGGTATCTAGTTAATATTAGTCCAGGCTCACACTAGCAATGATGCAGGGATAGTTAGCAGGTTAAACGAATTTCTGGCAAATGGAAGGCAAGCAGCAGCAGTTTTTACATGTGAAGAAATTTGCAAATCGCGGTAAAATTCGCGAATGCGTGTTCCGCGATTGCGGTAAAACTATAAGGGGTAGGAATGCGTTTCTAGGTTCGTAGGGAAGCCACGATTCTAACCTTTCAGATGAAAGTTATTGCAAGTCTCTAGCACAAACGGTTGCGGAGATATGAGCGATTTTGTGAAGGTCGTTTTTCAGATTTGAAATTTTAAAGTTCAAAAAGACAAGTGCAGCTTGCAACTAGGAAATGACAAGTGACAGCTTTACAAATGACAGGTGACAGTTAGGAGGCAGTTCTACTTAGATTAAATAGATTGAATTATATTATTTTAACTAGGAGATTGGTTCTGCACAGTTTTCTAGGTACTCACACTATATTCTTGAGTGAAATGGGCCTCGCCATGGATCTGGTCAGGTTTTAAACTCGCCTCTGGTCTCTGCACTTCACAGTGATCTGGGTCAGCTCTCTCTGGTTCTCTGGTCTGGGTCTCTAGTTCTGGATAGATTGAAGTCTCTAGTTTGGCTTTCTGGAGGTTGATGAATTTGAAGTCTCTATGTTGCTCTCTGAAGGTTTGATGGAGGTAAAGTATGGATTTTTCCGGCAGAGCTTCCAGCGGCAGATGGATTTTGAAAGTCCCTATCTGTCCTGTCTGTCTGCTTTTATGTGTTTAGAATGTGGGTGTGTTCTAGCATCACTGACCCTACCTCTCTCTCAGCTTCTAATTGGTCAAACTTCCATTTATCATTTGATTGGGGAATGAACTGTGAGTCAGAGGGATGTCATTTTATGGCTTGCAGATAGGACACTCCTCTGTCAGATTGCACATATTCTATATTTGATAATAAAAGACATATTTCACAGTTACACAGTTGCTTGAAATTACATATACATGGTGTGGCTGAATTTAGCCATGTCTCTGTCCAAATCTGCTGTTTCTAAGAGCTTGCATTCAGAAATGGCACATAATTGACTTTTTAACTGATTTTTCAATCTCTGACATTGACCCAACTTTACATACATGTGCGCAGGGAGTATGGACATTAACTGATGAAGTTTCAGATTTTTAACATGCATACATTTAGAGTAATATCCACTTTTCCGCTAAAACCCCCCTGAACACGCCACCGGGTCGAAAAACCTCTTAAACTGTGGGCAGAAAAATCACAAGAATTATGGTATCATTTATAAAATTTTCACATGTCCGCTCTATGAATGATCCATCTTTTTAAAGTTATGTTCTGGCTCCAAAGGGGTGTGGTTTCCTCTCAGCACAAGGTAGAAATACTGGTTTATCCAGTTCTGCCAAGCCAGCTTGCTCTCACAGGCAGTGCTCCTCCCAGCTTCTGCCAAGAGGAAGCTACATTTTACGACCGCTGTAATAAAACCTTTGCCTGAGTCAAGACAGGCTTTGTTCAGAGCTCCTGTAGAGCACAGGTAATTCAATTATCAGATAGATGGCATATCCTTAGTGTGAGCAGCAAAAGGGCAGCTAGGCCTGGGAACACAGCTGTGACTCAAGTTTCACTCCTGATGGGGGTAGTTGCCAGGCAGAATTGGAATCTCTTTAAGCCAGTTTCAGATAAAATGTCACTTTTTGTTCCCCAGTTTCTGCATTCAAATAAAACTAAACATTTTCACATATGCAGCTAGAAGGCTGATTCTAAGTTTAAAACTATGACATTTAAACAATTGCAACCTATGTGACACTCAAAGTAGGTCACTCATTTCTTTTAAACATTTAGATTTGTAGTGTCTTTCAGTCCAAATTTACTTAAACTGCTGAAATCCACAGCTAAGCCAGTCTTGTTATAAACCTTCAAGTCACTTCAGAATATCACTTTACATTGTATCCACCTCTCAGTAAGTCTTTCTTTGGCCTGCTTTGGGTTCATTCATTTTTACACAAAAAAGTAAAATCTGGTGTGGTTTTAAAATGCCGGCTTTTGGATAGTGGTGAGTACTGGTACTGCACCCATTTTTGAGATTTAAGAAATGAATTCCCCACCATTCTAGGTTGCATTTGGCAATCAGCATTGCCATTCCCAATGGTTTCAGACTACTGTGCGGGTAGTCCAATGGTGATTTTAAAGCGCTTTGAAGCTAACCGGCGCTACTGTTTTTCCTTTGGCAACCCGGCCTTTCATTCTCGCACTGGTGGGTGGCAAGTGAGGCAACCATTTTGGTGTGCGCACAAACTGCGCAGCTTTCCTGGATTTCAGCGCACATGTGGGTTTTCCGCCATCTTGAATTTTCTAAGCCCACAGCACCAAATGTTGTGGCATGATAGCTTAAACGTGGGTCAGGACACCCAACAAGCCCCCCCACGCGACTGCACTTTGAATTTGAGTCGATGGGGAGTCGCGTGCCCAAGGGTTTTGACCCACGCACCGGTCTGTCCGCATAATCTTCTTCCTACTCTGTAGATGGCACAGTTCATCATCTTCTTCTCCATCCGGTACTGATAGATCGGTTCTCCTCGCCGGTCCTGATGGGAATATTGGGCGGTCCACTGGGCCCATTGGATCTTCGTTCCCGGTCTCCGGATCGTCCTTCTTGGTCATTCTTCATGGTTTCATCTCTCCTAGGATGATAAAGCAAAAGCGGCAATATCTACTCATAGACGTTTTTCCACCACTGTTGAGATAGTGGGGCAGCATATGCATTTCATCATCACGACACATTACATTCTTATTTTGAAACAATAAAAACAGTATAACTAAGAGACAGTTTCATGCAAATCACAATATTTTAGGGACTAGATGTGGTATGTTTTATGGTTGGAACTGAATTAGTCTGAGACAGTACCCGCTAGGATTCCAGAGGATTCCTCCAGTTGTTGCAGAGCGTGCCTGGGATGGCAACACTTCAACTGGTTTATGTGTACCCACTTGTCTTCCCCCGCTGCCAAAGGACCTTTGGGGATGTGGATTTTGTAGGCCACAGGGGAGATCTTGTCGATGATCTCAAAGGGTCCCTTCCATGTAGGCAAAAATTTGCGCTGCTTGGCCTGGTTCCTTTGGAAGTTGTATAGATAGACCCGGTCCCCCATCTGATATTCCTTCCTGGAAGTTTTCAGGTCATAGTGGGTCTTCATGCTATCAGCCGATCTTTCTAGATTCCGCTGAGCGTAAGCAAAAGCATGTTGGAGGTGTTTCCTTAAATTCTCCACATACTCATGAGTAGTGGAGGCATTTATCAGTGTCTGCTCATGGGTCCTGTAGAGCAAATGCTGCGGAAGCACCATCTTGCGCCCAGTCATCAACTCAAATGGTGACATTTTGGTTGCAGATGAAGGGGTAGATCTGATGGCCATTAGGACCAGAGGTAATCGGATATCCCAACTTGGCCCAGAATCTGCCACAAACTTCTTTAACATGCTCACAATGGTTCGGTTATATCTCTCTACTGCCCCAGAAGAAGCTGGTCTATAAGCAATATGCAGCTTTCTCTTAACCCCCAGTATCTCCCACATCTTTGTCATTACTTCACTGGTGAAGTGGCTACCTCTGTCTGACTCAATCCTTTGAGGTAGACCAAAACGGGAAAAGATGTGGTTAATCATCAAGGCAGCTGCCGTTTCTGCCTTGCAATTTGGGGCTGGGAGACATTCCACCCACTTGGTAAACAAGCATGTGACGGTCAACATGTACTTATTCCCCCTAGCCGAGCGAATCACGGGGCCTACAAAGTCGATTTGTAAATCTGACCATGGCAGTGTCATTCCCCTCTTTTGTAAAGGCGCCCGGTGTGTGAGGGATGTCGGCTGAAATTGTGCACACACAAGACAACCCTTCAAATATTGGTTGAGGTCCTGGCCCATGTGTGGCCAGTATGCAACCTCTCTTAAGATTTCCAATGTTGTGTGAAACCCCCTGTGACCGGCAGTGGCCGCATCATGGGCGTGACTTAACATCAGGCTTCGGAATGAGGTAGGAACCACCCACTGATCGTGGCCAGCTTTGGATTTCCTTACCAACAAACCGTCTTGGATCCGGAACATTTTTGGACATTTCATCAACACTCTTAGGTCCTCTTTCCCAATGTAATCGGTATCCGTCAGGGGAAAGTTCTCAGGGTCCTCAAGGTGCTGGTAAAATTTACCAATTATTGGATCCCCCTTCTGAGCAGTAATCAAATCAGCATCAGGGGTCTCCTTACTCCATTGTGCAATTGAAAGGTCGTTGTGAGCATTTGTCTGGGACCTAGTGATGGCAGTGACCTGGATTTCCCCCAACAGGGACTCAATCTCAATTAGATCCCCTTGGATGGCCCCGGTTTTGGCCAGCTGATCAGCTAAGTCATTTCCAGTTTTGTCTGGTCCCTCTACTTTGGAATGACCCTTGATCTTTTTCCAGTAGATGGTCATCCCATTCGATGTGACCAGATCATCAATGTTTTGGATCAACTTCCCATGTTTCAAGGGTTTGTTGTTAGCACATAACATGCCTCTGGTTTTCCAATTAACCAGGTGCTCCACGAACCCGTTCCGTACATAATCCGAATCTGTGATTATGACCAGTTCGTGGAGTTGATGCTGGACAGCAGTGAGGATGGCCTGATGCACAGCCATCAATTCTGCCACCTGACTACTTCGGGGACCAATTTTGTATCCAGCGGAGGGTTCTGGGGACTCATTCACCCATGCATTCCCTACGCCGGCCACCAGTTCTTTCTCCCCGTTGTTGTCAACATGGTAAGAGCATCCATCCACATACACAGTGGGCATTCCCTCACACTTGTCTTCTTCAAAGACTTTCTGTGGGGAATTAAGGTATGCCTCCATGTTGTCCTTGATTTTCAGACTTTCGTCCTCGAGACAGTTTTCTCTGGCACAATCATGCAAGTCAGCCAGACCTTGCGCGAGGGGACTCTTCTTGTTTTGGCCATATCGGACCTCCACAGGAAAGCCTTGCATTGACAGAATCCAGGAAGTAATTCGGGAATTACTCACATTTCCGGCCCGGATTCTGTCACTTTGGAGATATTGCAGAGGCTGGTGTGGAGTCTCCACTATGATGTGTTCCCCCTGGATAAACGGGCGGTAATTCTTCAATGCCCACACCGTTGCCTGGAGTGCCTTCTCACAATCGTTGAATTTTTCCTCCACAGAGGATAAAGTTTTGCTCGCATAGGAGATTACTTTATTGACCTTGTCATGCTTTTGGTATAATACGGCCGTCAAGCACGTATTAGAGAACCCTGTCTCCAGGAAGAACTCCTTGTTTCTGACAGGGTAAGCTAGGCAAGGCGCTTGTGAGAGGCTTCTCTTGAGTTGTCTTACTGGCTCGGATTGTTCTGGACCCCATTCCCACTTGACCCCCCCCCTTTAGGAGATGAATCAGGGGTCTGGTGATCTCTGCGTAGCCCTCAATGAACTTTCTGCTGTAATTAGTCAGTCCAAGGAGGCTCCTTAGTTCCCGCAGAGTTGTGGGGTCTTTCAGTTTCTGAAGTGCTTCCACTTTCTTTTCCTGGGGACAGAGGCCCTGAGGAGTAATCTCATGCCCCAAGAAATTAACACGGGTTCTACACCACTGTGCTTTCTGAAAGGAAAGTTTTGCTCCGGCGGCCCTCAACTGTGTCAGAACATAACGGATCTCCGCTATGTGTTCCTCCACAGATGAACTTTTGATGAGGACATCATCTACATAAGCCAGGTTACCCCTCGCACCCAGGTCGGGCATGGCCTTATGTAGGAAAATGTTGAATTCATTGCCGGAGTTGAGGTATCCGAAGGGAGTCCGGGTCCATGTGTACTGCTGGCCCCCAAAGGTAAAAGCCAGTTTGTATTGGTCCTCCCTGCTGACAGGCACGGTCCAGTATCCATTGGTCAGGTCTATTGCAGTGAATACCTGTGACCCCTGAATCTGGGCCAGCCCTTGGTCAATGTAGGGCAAAGGCCATCGGGAAGTATGGACCCGTTTGTTGAGCTCCCTAAGGTCGGCGCAGAGTCTCCACTGGCCGTTTGGCTTCAATATTCCCAGCACCGGATTATTGAAGGTGCTGTGGACTGGACGGATTATTCCCCGGGACTCAAGGTTCTTAATTATTTCAGTAAGGGACTCCATTGATTCGAGAGGCAAGCGATATTGCTTCACAAACACAGGAGTCATGCCAGGGTCCGTGGGGATTGTTGTTGTGTGGATGTCAGTGCGACCACAGTCATATGAGTCTACCGCAAAGAGATCTTGGAAATCCAAGAAAACTTGTTTCAACTTTTGCTTTTGTTCCAGAGTCACACAGGCATCAGCTAGGTTGACTCTCTCTTCCACCATCTGCCTGAAGCCTGGAAAGACTTCTGGTTTGGCTATTTCCGCGGCCTCCTCCAGCTGGGTGGAGAAGTCCCTGGTCAGAGTGCTGATTTGGACCGGAGGCTTCAGGTGGGCAAGGCAGCCTTCATGAACCTGGAAAATCACCTCATCCCTCCTGAATTCACAAGTCACATCTTCCTTACCATAAGGGCAGGAAGTGTACACCAGGAAGTTCCCCCCATGCTGGGTAAAAATCCTGTCTGGTGTTGTATTGTCCTCACTGTCACTGTCAAAGCAGTCCTTGGGGATTGGCCCTAACAGTTCATTTCCTAAATCTATGGAAAAATGTCGGTCATCAACCGCCATTCCAATAATGGTGCCTGCGGCTAGAGTAATACTCTTTAAGTCGCTGTTATCCACCTCTATTGGAATGGTGTCATGTTCTATGTTGACTAATGGTGTTGGGTTTACCCCTAACCCTTGCTGTTGGAGAGAAGCATTTAGATGTATGGAAGCATCAGGGTTTTTCAACTCTTGTCCCCTTTTAACTTTCACTTCCAGGGAGAATTGTCGGGTCCTTTCTGGGATGGTGACTTCCTCTTTAACCTGAATTTCAACTGCATAAGGTAGCAATTGAGCTGACCTAAATGCTTTTTCTGGATCTTCAAAGCTCATGGGATTATCCGCTAATCGGGACCAAGCTTTGAAGTTTATTAGGTCCAAACTAATGGCAAAGCGATTGAGAATGTCACTGCCTAAGTAAAAGGCGGCAGTGACGTCTCGCACGACCCAACAATTATGGACTATGCTCTTGTTGCCAATGGAGATTTTGAGCATACACCTGCTTGGCAGGAGACGTTTGGATTTAGGTGCTTCCAGGTCCATTTCCCATTTGTCTATCAGTTTGAATGTGGGAATGGCTGGATCTTTTGGGAGTTGGCGAAACATGGCTTCGCTGATGAAGCTCTTACCATTGTTCACGCACACTCGAGCGAGAACAGAGTCCTTCCCATCATTTAACTGAACAGGGATGAACAACTGCTCTCCAATTTGCTGAATATCAGCCAGGCTTTGAGCTGATTTCACATCTTTCTGGACTATAGGAGTGGGAGTTTCAGATTGTGGATTGGTATAGAATTTCAGAGTGTTTCCTTCCAGCGTGGAATACCACCTTAAACTGGAAGGAAGGTTGATTTTCAGAAATAGAGAGGACCCCCCATCACTAGTCTGTTGTCCTACTGCTATTACTGTCACGTCTGGAATCTGGTTGTTCTGGAAGTGAAATTCTACTTGGTCAGATTTTTGTTCAACCATGTGGCAGGTGCCGTTTAAACTAACATGGTTGACACTCTGTTTTAATTTTATTGGTCGGCTAGTCTGGGTCCAGAGGACCTTGTTTACACAATCTATTAGGGGTGACAACCTTCTCAGGAGGTCATTCCCTAGTAAACAAGGGGTGCCCTCCGGGGTCACAACTATGACCGGGTGTTTCAACTTATGTCGCCCAATTTTAATGTCCAAGTCTGCAGTCCCCTCAACGGGAATTTCCTTCCCGTCAAAGTTCTGTAGTTGTCCTGGAAGAGAGGTGAGAGGAATTTGGTAATTCTCTCCCCTTCCTGCATTTAGTTCATCAAAGGCCCTTCTAGACAGAAGGGTAGCTTGAGATCCAGTGTCCACCAGTGCCAAAATTGTACCCTGCCCCTGTACTTGTACCGGGGCATAGTATCTTCCCTCCTTCTCCTCAAGGGGGCACAGATAATGTACATTTTTGGACAACTGGTGGGCTAATTTTCTGGTTTTGGACATCGCTAGCGAAGAGATTTGGACAGAATTCTGTGGAGAGCCTTGGGAATCTGAAATTAAAATTTGGCAACTGGAGATCAGAGCCATGGTGGGTTCCCCTGGCTCCGGTTCTGGGCCGCCCCCCCTTTTTGGAGGCAGTCACCAGGATGGGTTTGAACCAGGGGATTTTCTTGCTGTTGGTTCTGGGATGAGATGGTGGGCGGCGGTAGCTCAGTCTCCACATCTCCCCAGTCTGGATTTGCATCCCTAGGGACCCATTTTTCTTTGGGGGGAGTTCCCCCCTCTCTGAAGGAGAAGATCCTTTTCCCAGGATCCTCTGAGGATCCCTCTCCCTCAAATTGGAAGATCTGTACCTCCTCCTCAAACTGAGTCTGTTTGGGTCTTTTGTTTCTCCTACCCCCCCTCTGCTCCTTAGGAGGCAGACTTTCAGGGGCAAGAGATTTTGTTTCCGGTTCCTGGGTTTCTAGGGGCTGTTTACAAGTGAGGAAGGAAGCTTCCTCCAAGGCTTTACACCCCCCTTCCCTTTGTGCCTCCTCCCTGGGAACCGGTGAGTTATCGGGGTGCTGCCCCCGTCATTGTTCTGGAGCACCAGGTCCAGAGTTGGGTGCGTTCTGCGCCGGCATGCTGATCTGAGGGTTCTGCTGTGCCCTCAGTATATGACCCATGTCCCGCGCCATGTTTTGAACCTGGCGCTCTAACTGGGAAACCCGCTCCGGCTGATACGGGGCCCTGTTTTCTCCCCTGGGCTGATCCCGGGAAGGGTAGCTGTCCCTCCTCTGGTAATACCCCGGGTTGGGAAGATTTGGGTACCCCTCCACCCTTGGCCTCCCCTCTCCCGGATTCAGTGGTCTGGGCTCAGGGAATTGGGGAAAGAAGGATGGATGGTTTTGGGGCTGAAAGTCGGGTGGATATCTGGGGAAAAAGTTCTGCCCAGGGTTTGGTAAATTTCTGCCCTCCTGTGGGAAGTTCGGAGGGAAGTTCCCTGGGTTAGGTGCTTGGCTGGATCCCCCCCCTTGGGCTGGAGGTGTCCACACATAACCCAGGATGGGTCGATTTCCCTTGTAACGGGGACTTACATAATCAGGAGAGCGAGGGACCCCATTTGTGGGGCTTCCTCCTTGGCTCCCTGTCTGTGACTGGCCCGAAGACCTTCTGGGCCTAGCATTATTAGGTGCAGGTAGGTTTTTAGGCCCCCCCATCTCCAAATCTAAAACGGGGGTGACCTTTACCTCTGCCACCTAGGCAGCAGCAGGGGTGCTGTTGGCTTTGGGGTTTTTCTGGGCATTACTTTTGCTATCTACCGGTTTCTGCACCTCATAGATCCGGGTAGCCTGTTCAATGACCCAGTCTAAAGATCTTTTCTCGTGAAAATCCCTCACGAGCTGGGTCATGATATATTTGGGCAAGGCATGGAAAAACGTATTAATAAATTCCCTGCTATCCGTGCGCACCCTTCTTGTGGTCTGTGCAAAAGCACGCTTTAACTCCTGCACAAATTCTTGTGGGGCCTGATCCTCCCCACATTGCAAATTGTAGGCTGCCTTGCGAGCCTCTTGAGGATTTCTGTGAACAGAAAAATGTTTCAAGATGGCCGCCTTATAGGTGGACCATCTTAAATGATTTTGGTCCTCCAGCCCCGCAAAGAAACTGGAGTATTCCGGGGAGAAGGTCCACTTTACATATTGAATACAGCTTTGGCTGTCCTTCAAATGGAAAGTCTCCATCATTTGTTCAAACAACTCTAAGTGCTCCCAAACAGAATACTTAGCGTTCTTATGGTAAGGCGTGATGACGCTCCTGATCGCCTTAATCTGCTTTAAGGGGTCCTTAAGCAAGGCCCTTTTTGCCTTATTGGCCTTTTTGGTTCGGGTAACCCTTGTCCATTCTTCCTCGGACTCAGAGGCACTGCTCCCAGAGGTTCCCGTCTGTTCTTCCAGGTTTTCCCGGATTCTGCGAGCCTGGGAATGGCTGGCAGAATGTGGGGACCTGGTCTCCTGTGTCCTGCGCAGTTCAGAGGAGTCTTCAGATTCCTCCTTGCTGCCAGGATTTGATGGGTACCCCCTCCACTGACCTAACTGGGCAGAGGTTTTCAGGATGCCCTTAATGGGCCTACTCTCCTGGGGTTCCCCATTGAACTGTACTGTACTTGGGTGCCCATACCCGGATGCCCACCCCTCCATTCCTGAGTGGTACTGGCCTATGAGCCCCATACTCTTAGCTGGATAGTAATCTGCCATCCCTGCGGCCCTGTGCTCATGTGCGCCAGGGGACATGGGGGTGGTAGAGTCCAGGGACTGGGGGAGATGAAGGCCCCTGGTGTTAGGGCTCCTGCGGTTATGGTCAGGAGTCTCTCTTTCCCAGCGGACCTCATCTCTATCCGCCCCTGCTCCCTGTTGCAATGCAAGAGCCTGCATTTGTGCTTTCAGTTCCTCTGTTAAGGCCTTACTCGACTCTATCAGTCTCTCCTGCATCGCTACCTGTTGTTGGAGCCTATCATTGTGTTGACAGAGAGCCTCATTTTCCCTCTGTGCTTCCTGGTTGGTCCTGGAGAACTGGGCCAGTCTTTGCTGCAGGAGGGTTACCTCCTGAGCTGTGTCCCTATTGGCCTGCTCCTTTCTTGCTAGAGCATCCTCCACCCTCCTGGTGTGCTCTAGCAAGTTCTGGTGTTCTTTTTGGAGGTCACCCAGTCCCTGGTGGGTCAGGTGATTTTCTTCCATTTTTCTTTTTAAATGGCAGACTTCCTGGCCTAAGGTATCCCTTTCCTGACTGAGAGCCTGCATCTGTGCTGCCAGGTCGTCCCTTTGCCTTTGGAAGGCACCAGCATTCTGGCGCTCCTGATCAAACTCTGCCTGGGTATCCAGGTCTTTCAGAATTAGTTTGTTGCTCTCTGCCTTCACTCTATCTAGGTGGCCTTGCAGGGTGACTACCTGCTCAGCACATACCCTGTTGAAGTCCAGTTGTTGCTCCAGCTTTTTCTGGTTTTGCAGTAGGGAGTCCAAACCTTCTTGGTATTCCTTCTGCAAGGCCAGAAATCTGGTATTCTGTTCTACCTTTTCCTGTTGCAGCACATCCATATCCTTCTTTATTTTAATGATGTGCTGCCTACTATCATCTTCTGACTCCTGGCTCCTCTGCAGCCTCTGCTCAGAAGAGTCCAGATCAGATTGGGCCTTCTGTAATGCCATCTGTTGCCTATTTGCCAGATTTTGGCTTTCAGCACATCTATCCTGCATGTCTCCCATATATAGGTACAGGTATGCTGCTATCCTGGCAATCTTATTGTGTTCCTCTTTGGCTTTAGGAGCCATATATAGTTCACTCAGGGCCACATGTAAGGGACCCTGATCTCTATATATATCTGACCCTGTTTCAGTGACCTGTTGTGTGATTGCCTGCAACCACGCATCCTGGCCCTGTTCGGTCCATTCACCTCTCACAAATAGCTTATGCAAGAGGTGCTCTCTGGCCATTTTCATGTCTACTAAGGTCGTCATTCTAGAGATTGGTCTCTGTCCTGACTTACAGAAGTTAGTATTTTATTTTTGCAGAACAGAACTTTTCTTGGAGTGTCCCTTTTGAGGAATGCTTCACAGCGTAATGCAGCGTGGTGATCCGACCGGATGTATGTATCCCGTCAGTTAGCACACTGTATTAAGCTGCACAAGTGGTAAATCTAACCCAACGTCTCGGCTCGAGCCCCCAATTTGTAAGAGGATTCAATTCAACACTACAGCTAAGTCAACGCCTAGTCTATAATACTGAATGAAAACCCTTATTGATATATCTTTAGGTCCAGTTCATGCGTTCTGGATGACTACCCCTATATAACACCCCTCTCTTGGAATCCCCCTGACCCCACTGAGCCAAGAAGTAGTTCTGTTTTGCAAGTTTAAAAGGTTTATTTGATAATTTAAAATATATATATATCACACTTTATAATAAATTAATAATTGAATAGCACACTTAATCTGATATGATAAAGATCAACAACGGAGAATCTGGCACTAGCACACTTCTTATAATCACTAATGAGTTGACATGAAATGGATAAGGTAGCACACTGGTAAATAGGAAGAAAAGTATAATGTGGTAGAGGATGCTTTATGTAAGCTCAGGTGGATGCAATATTCAATGAATGCAGTACAGAAAATACTCAATATGATTTCAACCAAACAATGTAATCACTTTTCTCTGGCAATCCCCTCCCCCCCTTGATGCAAGGCAAGGAAATGGAAGGAAAACACACAGTTCTCAGAAATGCAATCAATGTAAATCAGTTCACCCCAGCAAGCTTACACTACAGAAAACAGATAGGAGTTTTGAAAACACAGGCAAAATGCTTTGATATGTGCTAGCAATGGATGAGAAATATGCTGGAAATGCTTTTAATTCCCTTTCAGAGGTTCAGGGTGAGTGGTATCTAGTTAATATTAGTCCAGGCTCACACTAGCAATGATGCAGGGATAGTTAGCAGGTTAAACGAATTTCTGGCAAATGGAAGGCAAGCAGCAGCAGTTTTTACATGTGAAGAAATTTGCAAATCGCGGTAAAATTCGCGAATGCGTGTTCCGCGATTGCGGTAAAACTATAAGGGGTAGGAATGCGGTTCTAGGTTCGTAGGAAAGCCACGATTCTAACCTTTCAGATGAAAGTTATTGCAAGTCTCTAGCACAAACGGTTGCGGAGATATGAGCGATTTTGTGAAGGTCGTTTTTCAGATTTGAAATTTTAAAGTTCAAAAAGACAAGTGCAGCTTGCAACTAGGAAATGACAAGTGACAGCTTTACAAATGACAGGTGACAGTTAGGAGGCAGTTCTACTTAGATTAAATAGATTGAATTATATTATTTTAACTAGGAGATTGGTTCTGCACAGTTTTCTAGGTACTCACACTATATTCTTGAGTGAAATGGGCCTCGCCATGGATCTGGTCAGGTTTTAAACTCGCCTCTGGTCTCTGCACTTCACAGTGATCTCGGTCAGCTCTCTCTGGTTCTCTGGTCTGGGTCTCTAGTTCTGGATAGATTGAAGTCTCTAGTTTGGCTTTCTGGAGGTTGATGAATTTGAAGTCTCTATGTTGCTCTCTGAAGGTTTGATGGAGGTAAAGTATGGATTTTTCCGGCAGAGCTTCCAGCGGCAGATGGATTTTGAAAGTCCCTATCTGTCCTGTCTGTCTGCTTTTATGTGTTTAGAATGTGGGTGTGTTCTAGCATCACTGACCCTACCTCTCTCTCAGCTTCTAATTGGTCAAACTTCCATTTATCATTTGATTGGGGAATGAACTGTGAGTCAGAGGGATGTCATTTTATGGCTTGCAGATAGGACACTCCTCTGTCAGATTGCACATATTCTATATTTGATAATAAAAGACATATTTCACAGTTACACAGTTGCTTGAAATTACATATACATGGTGTGGCTGAATTTAGCCATGTCTCTGTCCAAATCTGCTGTTTCTAAGAGCTTGCATTCAGAAATGGCACATAATTGACTTTTTAACTGATTTTTCAATCTCTGACATTGACCCAACTTTACATACATGTGCGCAGGGAGTATGGACATTAACTGATGAAGTTTCAGATTTTTAACATGCATACATTTAGAGTAATATCCACTTTTCCGCTAAAACCCCCCTGAACACGCCACCGGGTCGAAAAACCTCTTAAACTGTGGGCAGAAAAATCACAAGAATTATGGTATCATTTATAAAATTTTCACATGTCCGCTCTATGAATGATCCATCTTTTTAAAGTTATGTTCTGGCTCCAAAGGGGTGTGGTTTCCTCTCAGCACAAGGTAGAAATACTGGTTTATCCAGTTCTGCCAAGCCAGCTTGCTCTCACAGGCAGTGCTCCTCCCAGCTTCTGCCAAGAGGAAGCTACATTTTACGACCGCTGTAATAAAACCTTTGCCTGAGTCAAGACAGGCTTTGTTCAGAGCTCCTGTAGAGCACAGGTAATTCAATTATCAGATAGATGGCATATCCTTAGTGTGAGCAGCAAAAGAGCAGCTAGGCCTGGGAACACAGCTGTGACTCAAGTTTCACTCCTGATGGGGGTAGTTGCCAGGCAGAATTGGAATCTCTTTAAGCCAGTTTCAGATAAAATGTCACTTTTTGTTCCCCAGTTTCTGCATTCAAATAAAACTAAACATTTTCACATATGCAGCTAGAAGGCTGATTCTAAGTTTAAAACTATGACATTTAAACAATTGCAACCTATGTGACACTCAAAGTAGGTCACTCATTTCTTTTAAACATTTAGATTTGTAGTGTCTTTCAGTCCAAATTTACTTAAACTGCTGAAATCCACAGCTAAGCCAGTCTTGTTATAAACCTTCAAGTCACTTCAGAATATCACTTTACATTGTATCCACCTCTCAGTAAGTCTTTCTTTGGCCTGCTTTGGGTTCATTCATTTTTACACAAAAAAGTAAAATCTGGTGTGGTTTTAAAATGCCGGCTTTTGGATAGTGGTGAGTACTGGTACTGCACCCATTTTTGAGATTTAAGAAATGAATTCCCCACCATTCTAGGTTGCATTTGGCAATCAGCATTGCCATTCCCAATGGTTTCAGACTACTGTGCGGGTAGCCCAATGGTGATTTTAAAGCGCTTTGAAGCTAACCGGCGCTACTGTTTTTCCTTTGGCAACCCGGCCTTTCATTCTCGCACTGGTGGGTGGCAAGTGAGGCAACCATTTTGGTGTGCGCACAAACTGCGCAGCTTTCCTGGATTTCAGCGCACATGTGGGTTTTCCGCCATCTTGAATTTTCTAAGCCCACAGCACCAAATGTTGTGGCATGATAGCTTAAACGTGGGTCAGGACACCCAACATATCAGTCTTTGTCCTGACCAGAGGCAGTCCAGCACCGAAATGCTAGGCAATTCTCCTCTGACCAAGAGTACCACAGCAACCCCATGCACGTGTGTAAGCCTAGTTGGGCATCATTAGTGAGGTGAAGCTGTGCCTGTCTAAGAGCAGTGAGCAAGGGGTCCACGTCTGGATTCCCCTGGTAACTTAGGGTGAGACCCAAAGTTACTTGGTATGCAAAACAGAGGGGTGTCTGGGGTGTTTAGAAGTTACTCTGATTAGACTGTGTCTTCATTAATATGCCCAATGAGAATGAAGGGAATGGTTTTGCGTGATGCCACCTTTGGAACATTGTCCAGTCACATTCACTGACCAACTAGATGAGATAAATAATGCACACCTCTAAAGGGAGGGATTCTAATCTATAAAAGTCCAAACCTATATATTTGGTATGCAAAACAGAGCAGGGTCTGGGAAACTCTCTGCCAGCATGAACTCATCCCATTGACTTGTTCTTGGGTGGATGGCCCCTGGTAGAGTCTCAACCAAGTATTCAGCTTAATATTCTTTTCACAGAGAAGAAATCTCCCCGCATATCAGTCTTTGTCCTGCCCAGGGGCAGTCCAGCACTGAAATGCTAGGCAATTCTCCTCTGAACAAGACTACCACAGCAACCCCATACACGTGTTTAAGCCTATTTGTGCATCATCAGTGAGGTGAAGCTGTGCCTCTCTAAGAGCAGTGAGCAAGGGGTCCACATCTGGATTCCCCTGGTAACTTAGGGTGAGACCCAAAGTTACTCGGTATGCAAAACAGAGGGGTGTTCTTGGGTGGATTGCTTCCATTTTATACCCAGCAGAATGTCCACCACAGACGGACCGGCCAAAGGTGCACCAGTGTATTGTATGGATAGGAGCTTACCGCTGGCCTGCAAAAGGTATGTAGGTGGAGATTAAGCTAGATCTTTCAAACTGGAAGCATTGGGAATAAAACAGATATGAGCATTGTACTATGCTATTCAAATTTAGATCCACTACTGTTAGCAGAACCCTATATTGATTGGAGACCAAAGAGAGGTAATGGTTCTCCGCTTGTAAAGAATAGCACACATTAAGTAAAAATGTGTTATTCATTATCATTGAAGGGCCGGTGTCCCAAGCTGATTTATTATGGTCGGCAGACATAGGGGCATCTTGCACCCCGTTTGTCATAAAGTAGCTTATTTTACCTTGTGGAGGCTTATCCCCCACCTCTAGTTCCTCTGATTGGTTGGGAGTCTCACTAGGTACCAAATCTATGTCCATTTCAGTATTTTCCACCCGCATGGGTGCTTTTGGTCTCCAAAGATTATAACTTTTTGTAACTTTCTTGCCAGGCATCCTTATAAAAATGTAACCAGGCACTTTATGCAAAAACAGCTAATCGGATCACTGCCTTGGTACTGTGCAAAAAGCCCCAATATAAACTGTTCGGTAAGTTCAAGAACAGTAGTAAAATCAGACAGCTGCTACTCGATTAACCTTACAGGTCTGATGAGCCTTGAAGGCCATTGTGGCCCAAGTCGGCCCACTCCCCAGTCAGTAGATCCCCTCCCGTCTTATGAAAGCTCAGCGGGGAACACAGCTTCTTCTGGGGGCCCGCTCAGAGGACATACCACACCCCACTCCATGAGAGTCGGGGGTTGAGAGCCATGAACCATGAGCTGGAGGGCTGAGGGTACAATCCAGTAGAAGGAACTCGGCAATCCCGACAGCCACACTGTGCATAATCTCCAGAGAGCTTCCTGCCTAACATACCAGACCGCCTATTGGAAAAGCAAGAGGAAAGGACCTCAGATGCTCTCAGAGCAGTCGTCCAGCCGCTCCGTTCTACTCTGTAGCTGCTTGCGATGGTCGCATGCGCATTCCTAACGTTGACTCTGGACATTTGACATCACTGAAACGTTTTAATCTTAGTTCTCAGATGGCTTAAAGGCAGCACTGGATCAGTGACCATTCTCTGATTTGTTCTACTAAAGCTTGTGATTGGTATTTTCTCTTTTGTGAACTTCTGGCAACAGTGCTGTCAGATGAATGTAATGAAAACGAGGGAATTAAATGTGGGTAAAACGGGAATACAAATGCTGAATGGGCTGCTCCTCTATTTTGTATAGCCTTATGTGCTAACGAAAATTAGACATGTCTTCATGGTATGTTTCATGTAACGGATTTCACTATCCCAGTCTGCGCTCTCTCAGTCGAGTGATTTTGTACTTCGTGTACAACGCAAAGCACAGTCATTGCCAGGGATGCGTCTGTCTAATTGGGGGCTAAATTGACTAATTTAGGGGTACTAAGTAGCAAGCACGTTTGACAGCAGAATACAACTTACAGACAAAGCCAGTAGCAGGCTGGTACCAGGCTGACAATAATTAGCAGACAAACATTGTCAGCATGTGATTTGCTTACACATTAGTGTCCTATTTGGTTCATTAAAGTTCATTTTCATGGAACTTTCTTTGTACTTTCGTATACACAGAGGCATCCTACTACACCTCCCATTAGTCCCCGTACCTGCTGCAATGGTACGAGAAAGCTTGCTTACTCTGCTTCCTTTTTCTGGTGTGCCAGGTCACACCATCCTCTATTATGGAGAGTGCTAGTTTTCTGGCACTTAAAAATAACGGTTTCTGCCTTGAATTGGCTCTGGCTCCCGTCTGACACTTGTCCTGCTTTGATAACTGCTGGACATAAATTGTGCATTGCCACATACTGTATACATATAAGTATGTTGAACATTTTATAAGATATTAAACATGTCCCCGTGTAAATTCGTTCTATTGGATTTGTCAATTGTTGCTTGCAACACAGGTAACACACAAATAAATATGAAATCGGTTCAAATGCATTCATCATTGATTAAAGTAAACACGAGGCAGCAGTAAATGAAACATGGAGAGCTTTGGCCCAGCCAGTAAACTTGGTAACGCGTAAAACACATTTTTTCAATGCAGTCTATGCAGAGTACAATACAGAATTTCATTTTTCGTTTGGGCTATTAGGTACGCGTGCGACACCTATAAGCCCAAACTATTGCATTCAAGTACAGATTTGAGTACAGATAGGGAGGAATGGCATATACCCAGGGATATAGAGGAATGACATATGAGGAGGAACACATAGGGCCTCATTACGAGAATGGAGGGTTCCTGCAATGGGGACTTACCGGGTTACTCCGACATAGGAGGACCCGGTAATTCCTCCTTGCAGGAACCCATCCCCATTCCCATTTGAGGCCCCATAGGGCTCAATTGGAATGGGGAGGGAGGTAATAACGGGCAGATTACTTCTGGCCCGTTATTGCCTCCCTCTTCCCATTGCAGGACCCGGAAAGCACGCCTGGTTTTACCAAGCGTGCGATCCGGATCCCGCGATGGGAAGCTCATAATTGGCGCTCCCGGAAAGAAGGGGGCCAGTCCCATACCGACCCCCTTCATTACGGGAGTGCCAGCCTTATAATGATGCCCATAGTCTATAGGTATTGTTTGGTTATTAGCCCACTCGTTGACTGCACGTTGGCATGCTAATCCCTGTGGCCATTCCTGCATATCCCCGACCAAAACCTCTCCTCATGAGAACTCTTTGAGCTCGCTGATAGTTGTTCGTGCGGCGTGCTGACGCAGGCTGCAGGATGCGTGGAAGTTCATTCTTCATGCAGTGGGCTGACGTAAAGTGCAGGCTACATTTCCGTATATTTTACTCTACCTTCTTCCCTTTGCGAGAGTGTCTCGCGTAGGAGGGGCTCATTCGGCCACTTGAAGAGCAGGGGAAATATCAGCACCACTTCTCCGCCTGAGATTCTTTTTCCACGATTTCTTTTGAACATGCCGCTAGCACAACTGGGCGATCCCTGGCAGAAGATGACTGTGGAGAACTCTGAGGGCAGTGGGGTTAGTGGCAAGGTCACGCACGCAAGTTAGACAACATCACGCGCTTGACGGAGATGTCATGCTGCCCAGACCCATCCACCACATGACATTCGCCTGGCTCCGGGTGACACGGGGAAGGTCACAATGTTTAGGAGTGGGCAGGAGGGTATTGAGCAACCAACGCATGTCTAGTATTATTATTATCAATTTTGTTATGATACCTTCACTTAATCAAGAGTGTGACCGCTATTTACTCAGTTGCCCCTTCCTGTGGGGGATCATAATGACATGCATTTTGCTTTTGAAGGTTCCTTGGGTTTCCTCTAGTAGGTTTTAGTGTGATTCACTTGTCAGTAAAATCCACCCTGCCACAGGGAGTGAGCAAAACCTATATTATTTCATCTGTCAAAAAATTAGCTCTCTTGGTTCGCCCTTGGGAAAAGGCTGGAGGTCCACCCTTCGGAGGTTGTCTGTTTCTGAAAACTGCTCCTTAGAGTCAGCATTGAGTGTTAAACTGTGCTTTTCTAACTATTTGTCTTTTGTATTTTATTAGAGCTTATATAGCAATTTTCTCCAAAGCGTTGCACGGAGTTTTAAAACAACAGCATAGAAAATATGATAGGATGAAGGGGTTCAAATATCGATTCTGAAAGCAGACAGTTAAGGACAGAGTAGAAGATGATTTTTTAAAGAGACCTTAAAAAGAAAAACGACAGTAAAGGATCGAATTGAAAGAGGAAGAGTGTTCCAGTTGAGAGGAGCGAGAAGCTGGAAAGAGCGAAAGCACAGGGTGGATGAGGAACCAACAACTGGAATAGATACGAAGAACAAAGAGAACGAGAGGGGATGTAAAAGGACAGGAGTGTGCCAAGATAGTCAGGGGCTAGCCCATAGAGAGATTTGAAAACAAGGCAAAGAAATTAAATTTAAGGTATGAGTGAAAAGGTAGCCAGCCAACTGTACCAAGTGTTCAGCACTAACGGCTGCAATTGCTCTTTTATGTCTTTTATGTTTCCCCTTAGCAAGAATTGATTGTGGTTTATTTCAAGTTCAAATCGATCCTAGAGTAGTGTGATGTGAATGCATGACTTTAGAGCAGGCTGTACCCTAGTTCAGTCCTGACTTGATAAAGTGTTGGTGCTTAGACGCGAGCTTTCCCATGCTTACACAAACGCCCAAACTGTTGACATTGCCAATGCTTGTTATTCTTCTTTTGCTTGTGTACACATTGTAATGTGAAAACACTGCTCTGTGTTTAATGCTAATATGAACGTGTACTGCATTTGCACGCTGAACAAATGTTATCTACTTTTCACATTTTTCGCATTGGAATTGGGACAGATGTTCCCGGATCCGGGATAGTATATATATAAAATATCTGTCCTCAGATCTGGGAAAATCCCAAAGCCCTTAAATTCCTGGATACTTTATCCACAGTGTTTAGTGGGTTTGTTTATCACCGTTTTAAACAGTGCTGAACACGAGACTTGAAACTAGGTTGTTAGCAGCAGGGGTGAGACACTTACCTACAATGCATGTGAAATCACTCATTAGGACTGCACTCTGCAGAAAAAATGAAATTACAGCTTGAATTTAAAAGGTGTAAAACTTTTATAATTTGGTAATGAACTGCAATAGGCACTTCTGGAGTTCGTATTGCGCTCACTTACACAAGTCGTACTTAAATCTGGGAGTATCTGTGTATTGAGAATATACCACAGCTGCATCTGGGACATCCACGCACCATTCCTATTAGTGCCATTTACAGTAAAACAGAAAAACATGAACCCAAGGCTTACCACCGTAAATGCACACATAGCAGATATATATTATCAATCTACTTTCATTAATGTGAAAATCTCCTTGGTCATTGCAGATTTCTAGTTACATTGGGCCTCATTACGACCCTAGCGCTAATGGGTTAACGGCGCCGTAAAATGCTGCGGAGCCGTTAACCCATTAGTGCCTTACTACGAGGTCCGTTTGCAGGACCTGACCTGAACGGCTGGTCTAGACCAGCCATTAAAGTAGGGACCCGCAAAGGGACCTTGGTGATAAGTACGGTACCAAAATTTGCGGTACCGTACTTAGCGCCTTCCCCAGTCCCATTGAGTCCTATGGAGCAAAAATGGGAATGGGGAAGGGCCAATGTTCAATGGGGAATTACCTCCCAGCCAACCTTGGAATGGGGTGGTAATTCCCCATTGAACATTGTTGGATACCGGCACCAACCATGGTGCTAATAGCGCCATGGTTTAGCGTCAGTATCGTAATGAGGGTCAATGTTTCAATTCTCTTCGGTATTCCCTTTCCAAGGAGAGTTGTGATTCCTTGTTTACATTACGAGGTTGCCGGTAAGGGCAAAACGATGCCGGTAAAGGATTACCAGCATCGCTTACCGCTCCGGTGTATTATGACCCGGCAACGCGCTATTAGCGGCACCCTAAATAACGGTGCCACTAATAGCGGCATGGGCGCGTACACATACCCCTTCGGGGAGCAAATACCAGCATGACGGTAATAGGAGGACATCTCAACCCCGCAAACAGCAATCAGCAATCAAGCCAACTGCCACAGGTGCACACAATCCCCACAGGTGTAGTCAATGGAGGCTGGGCCAGTATAAAATGAGCACACCCACACACCACACCCCTTCCAACACCAAAATGCTACCACTACCTGTTGCAATCATGGCGCTGGAGGACATGCCTATACTGCTACAATTACAGCAACAACACCAACTACAACAACTACAGCAGCAACAACAGGCAGCATAGAGGAGACACAGGAGGCGAAGGAGGGTGAGAAAGGCCCAGCAATTACCACCAGCGCAGCCAGCAGTGCCTCGTAGGCAGCCACCAATCCCTCGCACCAGACCCAGCCCATTCAACCTAACCCCTGAGCAGATCCACACCCTGTACAGGTTGGACCGGGACACCATCACCACCATGGTGGACATGATACACAACGACTTTGCCAGCCTCATAAAAATACGCACTGACATCCCCCCGCTACTAAAGTTGGTGTCTGTGCTCCACTTCCTGGCCACAGGCACCTATCAACACACAGTGGGCCAGCTGCATGGCATTTCACAACCACTATTTTCACGCATGTTGAACCAAGTGCTGGATGCCCTCCTGAAGCACGCAAACACCCACATATCCCTACCACGCACTGCCCAGGAGATAGTCGACACCAAAGTAGGCTTCCATGCACTGGCAGGCATGCCCAATTGTGTTGGTGCACTGGACTGCACCCATGTGGAATTGGTAGTCCCCCATGCCATAGAGGCAGTGTACCGCAATCGCAAGCAATACCACTCCATCAATGTGCAAATGGTATGTGACTCCAGCAAGATCATCACACATTGCTGCGCCCGATTTCCTGGATCAACACATGATGCCATGGCGCTGCGCAACTCCACGCTACCCCCGTCACATGAAGCGACATGCTGGACCACGTGCCTGGCTGCTTGGTCAGTTGCACAACTGGCCCATGGCAGTCCTTTGGGGTACTGATGCGTAGGGATGCATACTCCACCTGGGTGTGAAAGGTGGGGGTGCATACTCCAGCTGGGTGGGAAAGGGGGGGATGCATACTCCACCTGGGTGGGAAAGGGGGGGGATGCATACTCCACCTGGGTGGGAAAGGGGGGTGCATACTCCACCTGGGTGGCAAATGGTGATTGGAGAATGCATGCAGAGCTAAACACTCCTGACCTGAACCTCCCAAATGGAACATGACACATCACTGGCACACATTTTACCAATTATGCATATGGATGACAACAGGTAAGAGGCACAACCAGGCCGCCATGGTGATGGCAAGCAATGCATGACTGAACAGGATTGCAACTGTGTCAATGTGGCTAGTGTGACCGTGCATAGTGTAGAATAAACAGCATGAATGACAGGCTAAACATTGTCGTACTACCACAGTACATCCGCCTCAGCATGCATTATTACACCCTGCATCATCTATTGAACACCATCCAGACTACCCCACCTCATAACAGTATAGAATGCATCTAGATGACAATTTTGTATACGTGCAGGGACATGTGCATGTCCATACCAAATAGCTGCAGCCATGACTGTGCTTCCTGAAGGTGGCAGCTCAGAGTGACACACACCTATTTGTATTTGCTTGCAGGTGATGGAGGATATCCCTTGAGGCCATGGTTACTTACCCCTGTGCTGAACCCGCAGAACACCCATGAAGATGAGTACAATCGTGTGCACACCCGTACCCGTGTTGTGATTGAGCAGACCTTTGGCTTGTTGAAGGCGCGTTTCCGCTGCCTAAGGAGGTCTGGTGGGGCACTCCTATATAGTCCTGAGAAGGTGGCAAAGATCACCATGGCCTGTGTCATGCTGCACAACATGTGCATCCGGAGAAATGTAACACTGCCACCTGACATTGACATGCATGCCCCGGGTGAGGATGATGAGGATGGAGACGGAGGTGAAGTAGCCCCCCTGGCCATGCTGTATGCCAAGCACTGATTCACAAATACTTCTGAACCACAGGGACTATGATAGACATGTGTCAGTGACACACTGGCTCCATGTGGACATGCACACTGGGATTGTTGGGAGTTGGCCACTGAACACCATCACACATTAAATGGATATAAACAAAATGAACGATGTCCAGCCATTGAATTTTTTGGCACCCAACGGGTGTATTTTTTCAAACAGGGAAAAATGTTCCCACTCCCCCCACCAACCCCCAGAGAACTCCCTAACCCACCCTATAAACCCCCTCAAAAACCCCCAGGGAAGTCCCTAACCCACCCTACAAATCCCAAAACCCCCCAGTGAAGTCCCTAACCCACCCTACAAACCCCAAAAGTCCCCAAATGTACTCCATGAAATGGTTCCCTTCACCCACAACAATGTGTCCCAATCCCATTGTCTGGGAACTCTACTTCCTTTTTTTTTTTTTGTCCGGGGGTGGCATCTCCGAGTGCCGTGCGCCCCTCCGGGTCATCTGCACAGGGCTTGTGGGGACTGAGGATGCAGGTGCTGTGGCAGTGGATGTGTCCGAAGCAGGTCCACGCCTGCTCCAAGGTGTGGCCACTGCATATGGAGAAGGATGGAATTTAGGACTTGTGTAACTGCCCCCAGTCAGTCCCTCATGAGTGCAGCCGACGCTATCACGGCAGCTGTGTTCGCTGTGATGGCCGCCGTGGTCCCTGCAATGACAGTTGCTATGCCCCTCCTTGTCTCCTCCCCATCGGCAATATACTGCCACAGGAGTTCCAGCATTGCCTCCTGTTGTGCCTCCACCCTCGACAGGCGTGACTCCAGGCTGTTGGTGGGAGCTGGAGTGGTTAGTTCTGGAGTGGTTGGAGTTGGAGTGGTGGATGGTGCATGTACGGGGCCTACATCCTGGGTGCTGTCCTCCTCGAAGGGGCCCAGGTCCAAATCCCTCAGATCAGAGGCATGGAGGCAGGGATCATCACTGCTGTAGGGCTCAATATGGTGTGCGGGGTGTCACAGGGGGCTTGGGGTGGGTGTAGAAGTCAGTACTGTGACTCCCTCGGGGTCCACATTGGCATCCGCAACGTCCTCGGTGGTGGGTGGCGCAGGAAGGGACACCCCTCCGACTGTTGTGGGTGTGTGATGCTGGTCCTGATGTGTGTCGGCCACACTGGCAGTAGGTGTTGTTGGCTGGCTTTCCACCTGGTCAGGCACACTGCCTGTGGGTCTGGCCTGTTTGTCTGGCTGGGGGGTGGTGGTGGCGGTGGCCCTTGTTTTATGGCGTGATGTGGATGCCCTTGCGCTCCTCTCCATACTGGCATCTTCCTCATCGGTGCATGGGGGTTAGAAGAGATGCAGGTCATCAGTGATGGAGTCACATGCCAGCGGCATACAATTGTGCTGTTCAATGTTCATACATTCATGCATCCATGTTTTACAGGTGTGTGGCACTTGGTGTTCTGAAGGGGCATATTGGCAATCAATGTATGGCAGGTGGCATGCCGTTGATATGGGGTTTGTGTGTTGGGTTACATGGGCACGGTCCTGGTATGTTGCCCGTGTATTGATTATGGGATTGGCACTCAGAATGCATTTCTGTGTGGGAGGGTTTGGGCCGCAATCTTGACTGGGATATGTTGATGTGGGTGTAGGGACATGCATTGCCTTACCTAGTCTCACTTCCACGTCACTTGTGCTACGTCATGGTTTCCCCTACAGGGATGTGCAGGGTCACTCACCTCCTTCTGGTGATGATGCTGCACCCATCTCCATCTCTCCAAATCCCTCAATTGATTCAGGATCGATAAATGTGCTGGCAGTCTCCTGCCAGGGCATCAGCTTTGCAGGTGAGTGGGGACCCCCGCCTGTCGCTATGGCCGCCCTCCTGTTGCTTGACAGGATGTTTCTCACCCTCAAGCGGAGGTTGTCCCACCTCTTGTGACAGTCACGCACAGTAAGTGGGGTGGTCCCCACGGCCGACACCTTCCGGGCAACCTCCTGCCAGATTTCCTTTTTCCTCATCTGGGCATCACGCTTCATGTCATTGGCTTTCATTAGTCTGCATGTGCAGCAAGAGTGTCGGCCAGCATATGTAACGCTCACCTGATTCCCGTAGAGGCGCCGGTCTTGACTGGGCGTATACCGTATCTGCAAAGGTGATGTGTAACACACGGCTGGCTCTTTGGGCTGGACCTCTGTGCACTGTATGTCTGACTTAAAGGGTAAGATGTCTGCAGATAGAAAATATGGGATTAAGGAACTGGGTTATTGAATGTCTCTCTCTTCTTCCCTTTCTCTTCTCCTGTAGAACCCCAAAGGTTAACGCTCTCACCTTAGGTAAGTGAACACCGTGCTCTCCATCTGCCTCGGGGCAGGGTGCTGTAACCAGTTTCTTCACTGGATAAGGGGAGCAGGCCTCTTGACTTCAGAGGACTGCTGTCCGTCGTTTACTGCACGAACGGTAAGTTTCGAGTAATTCTAATGTCTTTAAAGTCTTTAGTAATGATGTTTCTTGTTTTGCAGGGTTCCGGCGATGGCGGATGCCGGGCTGAAGTGAGTTGAAGATGGAGCCCGTGTGATGAATAGAAGCGCCTGGAAGCACGTAAGTAAGCGCTTGTTGCCTGCTTCACGATGCGCTCTAACTGTCTTTTTATTTTGCAGGTACAAGTTCGGAGCGGCTGCAGGGTGCCGGAATACCCAATGGGTTAGATGTGGAAAGGAGTAATGGCACGTGAGTATTAAAGTTCCCCAATGTCTTTAAACGCACCTTGTTTTGTCTTTCAGATGCGGGATGCAGCGTGAAGACCTCCGGAGCGCACAAAGAGTAGGTAAGCCTTTGTCTTTCAGATGCCGGAATGCAGCGCGAGGCGTTGGTGACAGCCGATGGACCAGGTAAGTGAAGAGCTGTCACTGAAGACCGTAATGCTAACCTGTTCTTTCTTGTCTTTATAGGTGTTGCTGAAGACTGGATTCAGGATGGTAAGCCTTTTTCCTTAGGCCCAGGATCAGATGCAGAAGACACGATGAGCGTTCTGCTGCAGAGGATGCAGAATAACGCAAAGCAAGATTCATCCATCGGGTGTGGTTTAAATAGCCTCCTGTAGTGCTTAGGTGTCTCCTTCCACAGCCACGCCTAGGTAAGAAAAGAGTTCCTGCTTTCCAGAAGAGTTCCAGTGTTCTGAATCTAGGGAGTGGCTCCTGCCCCACCCAACAGGAAAAGTAGTTCCAAACAGAAGAGGATAAGAGGCTCAACTGGCAGGCAAGTAAGCAGCATGGTCTGCTGCAGGTAAGTCCACCCAAGCATTATGAGCCCGGCGCTTCCAGCGCTGGGACTGGGCATATTTATGAGCCTGGTGCCACTGGCGCCAGGACTGGGTCCAAAAGGTCCCAATTGGGACTGGTTGGCACTCGGAACCTGGGTTATGGATCTGCTTCCAAGGGAGTTGGGAAAACCCTGACCTTTTGGAAGCAGAGATCATGACAGTACCCCCCCTCAAGGCCCCTCCCAAACTGGGCTTCTCCGGGGGGTTTTGGCTTGTCAGGAAATGTTTGGTGAAATCTTTTGATTAGGCGAGGAGCGTGGACATATTCAGCAGGTTCCCAGGATCTCTCTTGGGGGCCGTAGCCTTTCCAGTCAATTAGGTAAAATAGTTTATATTTGGAGATCTTGGAGTCCAGAATGCTTTTGACTTCAAACTCGAGTTCTCCATCAACTAGGATAGGTTTTGGAGATTTAGTTAGTCGGGTTTGAGGTTGCACGGGTTTTAAAAGAGAGACGTGGAAGACCGGATGTATCTTCATGTGCGGGGGCAAGTCCAACTTGACCGCTACTGGGTTTACTATGGTAGTGATGGAATAGGGACCAAGGTATCTTGGGTTGAATGTGCGTGGCCCTTTTAGAGGTAGATATTTGGTGGATAACCAGACTTGATCCCCTACTTGATATTGAGGGGCTTCCTTCCGATGTTGATCTGCTCCTTTCTTGTATTGTTCTTTAGCCCTTTGAAGGTGAGAAACAGCTTCCTTAAAGGCTTGGGTGATTGTAGAATGCAGGTAGTCTACTGCTGGTGTTTCAAGATCTTGGAGGGGATCCAACTCCGAGGTTCGAGGGTGACTGCCGTACAAAAGAAAAAACAGGGTTTTCCCAGTTCCCGAATGGACAGAGTTATTGTAGGCATATTCGACTATCCAAAGGATGTCTTTCCAAGTTTTTTCAGTTTGTTGCAGCATGCAGCGTAAATACTGTTCCAGAGTTTGATTGGTCCTCTCGGTTTGTCCGTCGGTCTGAGGGTGGTGACTGGTCGATAGTCTCACATCAATTTGAGCCGACCGACAGCAACTTCGCCAAAAATGAGAAATAAATTGACTACCTCGATCCGAAATTAGAACCGAAGGAAAACCGTGCAGTCGGACGATGTTTTCGAGAAATTCTCGGGCCAGAGTTGCTGCTGTTGGCAAGCCTTTGAGCGGAATGAAATGCGCCATCTTGGAGAATAAGTCCACAATTACTAGAATCGTATTGTATCCGGAGCATGGAGGTAGATCGGTGATGAAGTCCATAGAAAGCGTATGCCAAGGGCGAGGTGGGATGTCAATAGGGCGTAAGAGGCCTGCTGGTCTTTCCTTTTGACTCTTGTTTTGGGCGCATACTCCACAGGACATTATAAAGTCTCTGATATCTTTTTTCCAAGACGGCCACCAGAAGTAGCGCTTGATCTTTTCTGAGGTCTTGGCCATACCGGGATGTCCTTCCATTAAAGAATCGTGATAACAAGAGATTACTTTTTTCTGTAAATCTGTGCTGGGTAGGTATAATCGTTCTTGGAAATACAATAAGTTGTCCTTTACTGCAAAGTCCTTTCCCTGCAGATGCCAATTCTGTATGTCTGCTGGAGTTACAAGTTGCCTGGCCTTATCCTTAACTTCCTCTATGGATTCTGTGGCGATTACACCCAGAATTCTTTGTTCGGGAATGATTGGTACAGGTTTAGGGTTGATCAAGTGTTCTTCCACTCCCATCCGAGAAAGGGCATCAGCTTTACCGTTCTTTGTACCAGGTCGATAGGTAATTATGAAGTCAAACTCGGCAAAGAATAATGCCCAACAGAGTTGTCTAGAGGATTGGGCTTTTGCGGTTTTCAAATATTGCAGGTTTCGGTGATCCGTAATCACAGTAACGGTGTGTCGGGCCTCCAGCAGATAATGCCGCCAAGCCTTAAAGGCAGACTTGATAGCCAGAAGTTCCTTGTCAGTAATCGTGTAATTGATTTCAGGAGGCGAGAATTTGCGGGACCAAAATGCCACGGGATGCAACTGATTGGTTACCGGGTCCTTTTGTGATAGAACTGCCCCCATGGCAAGGCTTGAAGCATCAGTTTCCACGATGTAGGGGAGTTCGGGGCGAGGGTGTTTTAAGATTGGTGCAGAGATAAATTTAGTCTTCAAATCCTGGAAAGCTTGTTCCGCCTCGGTAGACCATTCAAAACGTTTGTTTTTCTTTAACAAGGCAGTGATGGGCTGGACTATTCAAGAGAATTCGGGGATAAACCTGCGGTAAAAGTTAGCGAAGCCTAACATGCTTTGCACACCTTTTACGGAGGATGGTGATGGCCATTTGAGAACTGCATCGACCTTCTTTGAATCCATACGCACTCCGCCAGGTGATAATATGAATCCCAAGAATTCAACTTCAGTCACGTTGAAAACACATTTTTCCAATTTAGCGAAAAGTTTGTGTTGGCGCAATCTTTCGAGGACCATTTTCACGTGTTTCTGATGTTCAGATTCCGATGAAGAATAAACGAGGATGTCGTCAATGTAAACAACAACACACAGATCTATGAGCTCTCTGAGGACATTGTTCATAAAATATTGAAAGGCGGCCGGGGCATTGCAAAGTCCGAAGGGCATGACCTGATATTCAAATAGCCCATACTTGGTGCGGAAGGCCGTCTTCCATTCATCGCCCTCTTTTACTCGTACCAAGTGGTAAGCTCCTCTAAGATCCAGCTTTGTATATATGCATGCTTTTCTGACTTGGTCCAGGAGTTCAGGGATCAAAGGTAACGGATATCTATTCTTAACGGTGATCTGGTTCAGGGAGCGATAATCTATACAAGTTCTAAGGTCTCCTTCCTTTTTTGGAACGAAGAACAAAGCTGAAGAAGCAGGGGACTTGGAAGGACGAATAAACCCATTTGCCAGGTATTGATCCAGGTATTGTCGAAGGTGAAGGTTCTCAGGCTCGGTGAGGGCATAAATTCTACTACAAGGAGGAGTAGATCCAGGTATCAGGTCTATCTGGCAGTCATAAGACCTATGAGGAGGTAGAGAGTTAGCCTGATCCTTCCGAAAAACATCTTGGTATTCTAGGTATTCGGGAGGTAACTGGGGAGTCTCTGAAGAAATTGCTGCCAGTGCAACACCAGGTGGAGGGTGACAAGTAGAGACACATTCTGGAAACTGGACCGTTCTTGCTCGCCAATCGATCAGAGGATTGTGTTTCTCTAACCAAGATATTCCTAGAATAATCTGAAACTGAGGGGCCTTGATCACATCGAACACGATCTTCTCATGGTGTCCATCTTGACTTACTAGCGTCACCTCTTGAGTGGTATGCGTTACTGGCCCGGAGGCTATCTCCGTACCATCCACCGTAGTAATGACGTCCTTTACAGCCTTGGGACAAAGAGTTAGATTCATCCTCAAAACCATTTCATGATCCACATAATTGCCGATGGCACCGCTGTCGACGTAAGCTTCAATTGCATGTAATTGATCCGGATTATCAGGGCTAATGAGGACCATAGGTATCACGAAATGCGAGGTCACGGAACTGGTTTTCACGCTCGGCAAGAGGACCTCTATTCTTGTCGGGCGAGGTCGTTTCCCTGCTCAGAGTTTGTAACTTTGGTAACTGCAGCTCCTACTGCCTTCTTGGCAGGTTTCACCGGACAGTCTCGAAGAAAGTGCCCTGAGTTTCCGCAATAGAGGCATAATTGCAACTGTTTTCTCCTTTCCCGCTCCTTTTGTGTTAGAGGACCTTTCAGACCCCCTATTTGCATGGGTTCCCCGGAGTCTACTCCTTTGGAAGGAGTTGGCGGTTTGGAAAATACTCGAGCATCAAACTTGGAACGATCGGCCTTCCTGTTCTGCAGTCTGTGATCTATTTGAACGACTAAGTCTATATAGTCCGAACAATCTTGTGGGGGATTCACTACTTGGGCTAACACATCTTTGAGCTCTCCACGTAGACCTCTATAAAACAGCGTAATCCTTTTGTCCTCAGGCCATTGAGTTTCCACTATCAGTCTGTTGAAAGACGCAATATAAGCCAAAAGGTCTTGATTACCTTGTCGCAACGAAGGAAGCTCATTGTCCAAGGCCTGCCCCTGTGAATGTCTTGCGAACAGTTTTTCCATACTGAGCTGAAAAGCTTGAAAATCATGGAGGACCGGATCATCTTGATTTACTAGAGGGATCGACCATTCTGCCGCATTGCCACTAAGGTACGAAAGCACGAAAGCTACTTTAGCTTGATCAGTTGGAAAGGCTGCTGGCCGGCATAAGAAATGCAACCGGCACTGATTGATAAATACTGCAAACCTCTTTGGGTCACCAGAAAATCGTTCGGGCGGAGCCAGAGGTACATTCCCAGGTAGGTTGATCTGCACTGGATTCATAGAGGATGTAGAAGGAAGATTTCCCCCAGATGCGGGTAACGGGGTCTGTCCGGCTTGTGACTGTAGCAATTGTCTAGCGAGATCATTTGTTCGCTCCTTGGAAATAATCAGTTCCCTTCTTAGAGCGTTCGTTTCCTGACGGGCTGCATGCACTTCTGCCCTTAGTTCCCCAAGTAACTGGGCTAGCTGGTCGGTATCCGAGGTTTCCATAGCGCCTGGACGGGAGTTTTGTGGTAGGCTTTGCGTTCTGTAACGCTCACCTGATTCCCGTAGAGGCGCCGGTCTTGACTGGGCGTATACCGTATCTGCAAAGGTGATGTGTAACACACGGCTGGCTCTTTGGGCTGGACCTCTGTGCACTGTATTTCTGACTTGAAGGGTAAGATGTCTGCAGATAGAAAATATGGGATTAAGGAACTGGGTTACTGAATGTCTCTCTCTTCTTCCCTTTCTCTTCTCCTGTAGAACCCCAAAGGTTAACGCTCTCACCTTAGGTAAGTGAACACCGTGCTCTCCATCTGCCTCGGGGCAGGGTGCTGTAACCAGTTTCTTCACTGGATAAGGGGAGCAGGCCTCTTGACTTCAGAGGACTGCTGTCCGTCGTTTACTGCACGAACGGTAAGTTTCGAGTAATTCTAATGTCTTTAAAGTCTTTAGTAATGATGTTTCTTGTTTTGCAGGGTTCCGGCGATGGCGGATGCCGGGCTGAAGTGAGTTGAAGATGGAACCCGTGTGATGAATAGAAGCGCCTGGAAGCACCTAAGTAAGCGCTTGTTGCCTGCTTCATGATGCGCTCTAACTGTCTTTTTATTTTGCAGGTACAAGTTCGGAGCGGCTGCAGGGTGCCGGAATACCCACTGGGTTAGATGTGGAAAGGAGTAATGGCACGTGAGTATTAAAGTTCCCCAATGTCTTTAAACGCACCTTGTTTTGTCTTTCAGATGCGGGATGCAGCGTGAAGACCTCCGGAGCGCACGAAGAGTAGGTAAGCCTTTGTCTTTCAGATGCCGGAATGCAGTGCGAGGCGTTGGTGACAGCCGATGGACCAGGTAAGTGAAGAGCTGTCACTGAAGACCGTAATGCTAACCTGTTCTTTCTTGTCTTTATAGGTGTTGCTGAAGACTGGATTCAGGATGGTAAGCCTTTTTCCTTAGGCCCAGGATCAGATGCAGAAGACACGATGAGCGTTCTGCTGCAGAGGATGCAGAATAACGCAAAGCAAGATTCATCCATCGGGTGTGGTTTAAATAGCCTCCTGTACTGCTTAGGTGTCTCCTTCCACAGCCACGCCTAGGTAAGAAAAGAGTTCCTGCTTTCCAGAAGAGTTCCAGTGTTCTGAATCTAGGGAGTGGCTCCTGCCCCACCCAACAGGAAAAGTAGTTCCAAACAGAAGAGGATCAGAGGCTCAACTGGCAGGCAAGTAAGCAGCATGGTCTGCTGCAGGTAAGTCCACCCAAGCATTATGAGCCCGGCGCTTCCAGCGCTGGGACTGGGCATATTTATGAGCCTGGTGCCACTGGCGCCAGGACTGGGTCCAAAAGGACCCAATTGGGACTGGTTGGCACTCGGAACCTGGGTTATGGATCTGCTTCCAAGGGAGTTGGGAAAACCCTGACCTTTTGGAAGCAGAGATCATGACAGCATATTTAGTTCTGCATCTGAGAAACGCTGTTTCCGCTGCCGGGGGGTCGTCTTCGGGGTGGCCTTGGACATCCTCAGGGTTTTTCAACACGGGACAACACGAATAGGCTGGTGGTTAGGGAGGATGGCAATGGATTGCATTTTTAAAGATGGCCGCCAACCCATTTCCCATTCCTGCACGATGACGTTATTTCCGGGTCCGGTTTTACAAACCCGGTATTATCATGGTGGGATTACCAGGTCGGTATTTAGGGGTTCCTCCTCGACGGTGCCGGTATCGGCGGGTCCCGTGATGCGGCTATCGAGGGGTTGGAGGGCCTTTAGCGGCATGCCGGTTTGACCATTACCGGGGTGGGGGTACACGCGTGCTCGCGCACTCGTAATCACCTGCTATTAGCGGGTTCATACAAGCACGGACCCGCTCTTACCGACATGCTGGTAATGACCCCGTTTTTACTGGGATACTCGTAATGAGGCCCTTAGACACCCTAAATAATGGTTCTAACATGTCAACACAATTCTCACAACAAGGGTCCAACATTCATGTAAAAAACCTATTGTGAGTTTTTGCAGGTGTTGTGATACTAATATCATATAAATACAATGGGCCTCATTACACATTAGGCGGTAGAGGGTTAACGGCGCCTGGTAAAACCAGGCGTCCTTAGCGGCACCCGCGAGCGGACCAGGATGCTAACAAAGGGCCTGTCATTAACGGGCCCGTTGTTAGCATCCTCCCCATTCCCATTGAGCCCTAAGGGAGCTCAAATGGGAATGGGGATGTACCGGGTCCGGATTCCTTGAATTGGGAAATACTGGGTCCTCCAAGGTCGGAATGGCCTGGTATTTCCCCATTCCAGGAACGCAGATCCGGTACCCGGTATGGGGGTAGCCATGCCTTCTAAAAGTGCATCGCTACCTCCATACTCGTAATGAGGCCCAAAGACATCAATGCATAATTAGTTAAGATTACCAACAATCGTTTTATCAGTATACAAAGAGAGAAATTAAAATTAACTAGTTGTAAGTGTAATACATTCTTTTAACTTCAGCTCTTCCATAACCCCAACTCAACCTTCATCCATACTCCATGATTCTGAGAACATTTTTAAGTCCAGTTACATTCATTCTTTCTTTTTATGTTCATGTAGCAAATGACAATTTTCATTAATATATTTTCATGAGATATCCTTAGATTTAATTATCAACATAAATGCTAAATCCTTATTAACATGGTTAACTTGTTTGCTGGTGTCCCTATAGGCTCAATCCTCATCCAATAGTTCGGTTCACGGTTGGAAAAAAATAATATTTGGGACTACTAAATATTAGAGTTGAAATAAAGAGGTTTTCAAATGTTAAACTAAACGCTATCCATGGTTACTTGCATGGAATCGCAATTAGTTGGTCCCAGATCTTCCAGAGTCAAATTATGCAATGCTCCAAGTCTTTCCTAATAATTAGAGGAAAAACACGCAAAGACTCTTTGTAAGATTCTCAATCTAAAACATATTGCTCAACCATTAAATTAAATCATTGTTAAATGTGATCATTCACATTTCTTAATTTGTAATTTCAATTGATATTTTACCATATTCCCAAGGTCAATACTGTGACTGGTTATCTTACTAAAAATTACTTTGTCTACTAACCTAACACTTTCCATTCATAAATTGTGCACACGTGGAATGATATCCACGTGAAGGTGGGCGTTGGAACTGTTCTGGTGCCATTTTGTTTCTACATTTATTTGGTCTTATTAACATAAATGTGGGACTGGCTCTCACCTTCCTTTGTTCTCTGCCCTTCGGCCATTTTAAAATATGTTGATCAACAATGAATAATATAGCTGTTTCTCTACTTTTCCTCACTCTTGATTTTATGATCAAATAATTGTAATGTCTTCTGGTTAACAAAACTGCTATACAGCCTCTAATTTGCATTGTCTAATATCAAAACTATCATTATGCCATGGAGCTCACTCAGTCCCCTTGTCGGGTTATATTAGTATCCCAATTTTTCTTTGTTTCATAATTATCCTGATGATGGTGAATGAACAAAATCATAACCTGATGTTTCTCACCACAAATGTTAGGTGGATTAGTAATGCACTCTTCTATATTTCACAATAAATCTTACATGCATTTATAACAATAAATAAAAAAATAGTATTCGCATCTGGGAAAGGATGTCTGACCAATCAGAATTCGCCTTTCCCTGGTCCGATTCTGCTTTCAGTGCCCGTGTGGTTGTGCTATTAAAATAGAAAAGGGACTACGTCCCTTTTCGGATTAGAGCAGCCATTTTTTAACATGTTTTCAATGGCAGTCGTCATCCGAAAAGGAACCTAGTCGTTCTTCCATTTTAGTGGTGGAAGACATTTTTTGTCACATTTTTTCTCTCTGACCGGCGATGCGCTCACACTGTGTGCAGCTCCCGTTGGACGAAAAGTAAAAAAGGAAAACTATCCTCACCCAGGGAAATCCCCGGGTGCGAATAGCTTTCACGGCCACCGCCGGGGCGGATATGGTGTTTAGCAGCCTGCAGCCCGAGCTGAGGCCTTCACTTTCCTCGAGCCTAAAAAGCTCAGGCTGCCGGCCATTAAATGCTGGGTCCTTCCCGGCAGCGGGGCACCAAAGTTATAATCTTGGCATCGTGAAACGTTTAATAGCTGGAAGACCCTCCCTATGTATAAATGTGAGAAGTGTACCCTAATACTAATATGGCCATGGTATAATGTTGACCATCTCCACCTTGCGGTTCAGTGTGTTACTCTATTAGACCTCCTTTCTACATCAACCCAAGAAAGAATTGAATTCATGATCCTTATTCAGGCCCACAAATGTCTGAGAAAATGGAAGGCTCTTTTAGTTCTTATTGTTATAGCAATTTTTCTCCTCTTTGTAAACAGTTTAAAACCTTCTCAAGTCCACAAAAAAACAGTTCTTTTAGATTTCCATTGTTCTGCTCCATTGTCCAGTGCTGGGCTCGCGGTTATCTGACTTCTTTAATTTTGATGGCTCTTAAACGGTCAAAGCATTAAAGTAGATACACTATAGTAAACTACTTTAGACACATATTGGCTAGAAGAATACCACTCCATAAAAATACAAATAACACACAAATAATCGAAATGTGTCTTTGCATATTATTCACAAACGTGCAACACCACATTCTCATGTCATACCTATACTAGAGCCAAAACGGTTGCCTTTGCCAATGCTTGTTTTCCATTTTACTACACTGAGAATTTCCCTGTGTATTTTTATTTGAGACAGATGTATTGTTTCTGAGTTAAAAATGAAACGGTTTGATCCCATGTCTTCAGCTCTTTAGCGCTCAGTAAATCAGCGAACTCATGACAAGAGAGTGAGTTAACAGTCCTTGACGGTTAAATAAAATCTCGTTTAGAAGCTAAGATTTGTATTTCTATCACAGTGATAACAAAGGTAGACATTAAAATCGGCACCACATACACATAAAGGTAGAAACAAATAATCTCAGGCATGTGGAGGGGGAATATTAAAAGGGATATTCCCCTCAACAACCTAACTTTCAAAGCTAAAAGTAGCCCCCTCTCACGAATCTCTCAACCTTTTTCCTTTGAATAATAAACTGCATGTAACTACCGGAAGTAGTGTAATTTCTGTACACCCCTCTTCTCTTTCTGATCTCTAAGGACTAAGAACTGGCAGCCTTTCTTTAAAACGTGTATACAAGAATCTTTACGTTTAGGCATGTGTGTACAAGAAACAATGGTTCCAAAAACCCTCCATGAGAAATAGTTTATGCATAATGGTTTGTTGAGAAATAGACTTTCACGGTTTTGTAACCTAGTGTTAACAGGAATATATGAAATGTGCAATAAAGAATGTAATTACATTTAACAGTTGACCAGAGCAGAGAATGTGTAGAACGTGTGATGTATGATTATCTTTTTCAAACCTTTTATAATGCTGTAATTAAGTACCAACTTCCTGATGCATAATAGTCTCAGGCGCTTGACCCACAAATATGTGGCTATTCACACGGTTGAGAAAATATGCACCCTGTGACTGTGGTACTGTCATAATATTACAACTTTATCACGTGTGCATTCTTTTTTTATCCTGTACTATATGAGTATGCATTCTGAACTGCTCAGTTAATTAGCATAAAATATGCTTCAAGTTTTGCAAGGCAAGTGGAAGCGACACTGTGCAATTACTGTGCAATTATACATATGGATAAATACTATGAACCTCATTACGAGTTTGTAGGTGAGGATGGTTGTAATTCCACTGGACAGAATTACTGTTACTGCTGTGATGTCTGGCGGAAATAGTGCCGTATTACAATGTGACAGGCACACAGACACACCATCAGCAGTAAGGGTAAATCCACATGGTGGAATTACTGCCGTAAATCACATATGGTGCTATTTTGCCAGTGGAATTACCACCGGGCAGAAATAGCGTCATCGTACGAACGGGAAGTCTGGCAGCGGCCATCTTTAAAAATCCCATCCATCCTAAAACTCCCACTTCCTGATGCCATTCGATGCCAACAGCTGTGTGGAACATGTCACAGGAAAAGGGGAAAGGCCAGGTGGCAGAGATAAGGCTATGAAAGCAGAAACTCTGCCGGGGTGAACTGCAGGTCCTGGCGAATGAGCTGTATGGCTCTAGACAGTGGAGGACCTGTGGCCAAAGGAAGGCAAGCATCTGGGATCAGGACGTGGCAGTGGGGATGGAACGACCTCAAGGCTAGTGTCGGTAGCCTCATTACCAACCACAAGCTTGGGACTGCCGTTAGAGGAGGTGCCACCATCAAACCACTCGTCCTGACCCCATGGAATCCTCAACATAGAAGGGATAGAGGGCGTCATCAGTGCCAAAGTGGGAGCAAACAGCCAAGGAGATGCTTGGAGTCTTTAAGGTTATTTATTTTTAATTTATTTATTACATTTTTAGTACGCCCAAGACCTGGAGTTATCACAGCGCTAGTACCAGTTACATAGCATCCAATAATAAAGTTGAGACATCAGTTACATAGCTGTAGAAAAGGTGGTAGGCGCCCCTCTATCGATAGAACATGGCATGATTACCTGTTTTGTGGTTTTTACCCACTGTGAGAGTCTGCAGCCATCGCTTTTAGATCACTGTACTTTTCACAAAGAAGGAATATCCAGTTGCATATCAGTCTTTGTCCCGCCCACAAGGGCAGTCATGCACCGAAATGCCAGGCAAATCTCCTTTAAACAAGAGTACCAACAGCAACCGCATAAACGTGTTTCGGCCTTGTTGGGCGCATCAGTGAGGTGGAGCTGTGCCACTCTGTGCACAGTGAGCAGGGGGTCCACGTCTCAATTCCCCCATGTAATTTAGGGGGACCAACCCTAAATTCCTTACAAAAATGTAAAAAAAGGTAGCAGGCACATCTCTCTCGAAAGAACATGGCATGGTAACCTGTTCTGTGGTTTTTACCCACTGTTGGAGTCCGGAGCAATCTCTTTTTTTTGCTCACTTCAAATGCTATGTAGCTCAGTTACATAGCATTTGAAGGTATAGTTGAGGCAACGTGTAGGCAGAGCAAGACACTGTGGGTGAAGCAGGAAGGCGTATGAAACAAGGATCATTATACACTCTGTGTGTCACTGTATGGGGCCTCAATCATGTTTGTTGAAGTTTTTAGGAGTTTTCTCTAGGTCAGTTAGGAGGGTTCGTCTCTGATGAGAGGTGGCAATGAGTTCCAGAGTGAAGGGGCTATGACCACAAAGCTAGATCTTCCAACTAGTTTATTGTTGGATCTTGGGGTGAGTAGTGAGGAGGACGAGCATAGGTGGCATGTAGATTTTTTTTTTCCGGATGCGGGTGCATATAATTTCATGCTCAACATGGTTGAATGCTGCCAAGAGGTTGAGGAGGAGACCGGCGAGATAACCTGCATCACAGAGGTTGTCAAGTAGAATTTTGAGGGCTGATTCAGTGCTGTTGTAGGGCCGGGAGCCAGATTGCTGGGTTTGGAGTAAGTTGTGGAGTTCAAGAGAACTGTCATAATGGGGTCAGGAGGTGTAGGGTTGAGCAAAGGATTTTTGAGCAGTGGGGTGACTGAGGCCTCTTTGATGTTGGTGGGAACGATGCAGGAGGAAAAGGAAGAATTGAGGAAATTGGCGATGGTGGAAGCTAGTTTTCTGTGCATAACTTGATGATGTGCGCTGGGCAGACGTCACCTTTTCATTTTGAAGGATTGAGGACTTTGATGGTATTATGTACATCAGCTGTCATGACTGGAGAGAATTGGAAGGGGGCTGTTGATGGTGGGGTGTTGGAATGGTGGGGTGAGAGAGGGTTTTTTGATATAAGAGTGTGTTTTCTAGTAGCGGTTATGTTTCTCAGCTTCTGTTTTTTTGTAGAGAGGGCTAACTGGATGGTGATGCACCAGCCATATTATTTTTGGGGAAATGAGAGATGGGGGCAGGGATTTTAAGCTCTTTGAGAATTTTGAAAAGTTCTATCACACTTGTACTAGCTTCAGAAATCATGGAACTATAGGAATCTGATTTGGTTGTAGATGATGAGTGAGGATTTGCTAATTTTCGCTGAAGCGGTGAAGGCATCTTTATTTTCTGTGGAGGGATGTTTTCTCCAGAGGTGGTTTTTGTTTTGTTTTTTCTGTACAAAGGGATTGGAGTTCATCTGTGAAACATTTCTTGTGTCTGTGTGGCTTACTGGGGATTGAAGATTTATAATGGGAAAGCAAGTGTAGTGTTTGTAGTAAAGTGGTGTTGTAGGCCTTGACATGAGCTAGAGGGTCAGCCGGGTTAGTTAGTGGGGCGTGCAGGTTAGCAATATCATTTGTGAATTTCCATGTGTTATCCTTGTGGTGGTAACAGGTATGGCGGTCTGGGTGGCGGGGTTATGACTGAGAGGGATACTGAGTTAGATTAGGGAGTGGTCTGACCATAGTATAGGATTGGTATTAGTGATGGGGATGTTGGTGTTAAGATTTACGATCCAGCCAAGGGTGCAGCCTTTAGCGTGAGTCAGAGAGTTTACCTTTTGGCAAAGGTTCATTTCTGTGAAGGGGTGATGAGGGCAGTGGATCACTTGTCGGTCAGGTCATTGAACCAAAGGTTGAAGTCTCCTAGTAGGACAAATCTCGTAATGGGTGTGGTAAGGGGGGATAGGAGGTTAGGTAGCTCAGTTTCTAGGGAGCTTAAGTTGTTGGGGTGATGGTAGCTGAGGATGAGGCTGGGTGTGGTTTGAGGGTTTAGTATAGAGGAGTTTGTAGCCTTGCAGGGTGGGCATGGGGAGCTCTCTGATCGGCAGGTTGGATTTAAAGATTGATCAGCAGGTTGAATTTAAAGATAAGAGCAACTCCAACCCTGTTTTGCCAAGTCTGTCCTTTCTTAGTATGGAATACCAGGGGGTGGGGGTAAGGATAGGTTGGGTCTGGCTACATTATCTAGCCAGGTTTCGGTGACTGCTAGAATATCTAAGTGTTTGTCCTCAATGAGGTCATGGATGTCGATAGCATGTACGCATAGCGATCATGCCATGATGAGGGTGCATAGAAGTCTATTTATGCACATGGGTAAAGATGGGGGATGGGGTCAGGAGGAGAGACAGGGATGAGAATGAGGAAATGAGTGTGGGATGAGATGGGTGGTGGTGTGGTGTGATAGAAGAATCTGGCATTTCTGAGAGAGCTTTTAATCGTGAGATGGAACAGGGTTGTGATGTAGTTGCAGGGTTGGTGCAGGAGCACAGATGAGAAACTCTTAGCTGGTCAAGACATGGCTTGGTTGATGCTCAGTTGGAGCATGTGGGGGGCTAAATGGATGTAGTTGCCAGGGTAGGCAGTGACGAGTGGTGATAAAAACAAGATGAGTTTAGAAAGGGTGTGGTGTTTGGGGGAGCACCGAGAGTGTTGTGTGTGAATAGGGGAGAGATAGGTGGTAGAAAGTATGTGGAAGGTGGGATTGGTGGGGTGGTGGAGCAGGGGAGGTTTGTGATGGGTCGCAAGCTGCAGCTCCCTAAAGCGGCAATATGGTTACCTGTGGTGGAGGATGAGGCAGTAGGTGTTTTGGTGGTAGGAGGTTGGTCACAGGCCATAGAGATATAAGAGTTGGTGTGGGGATTGAATGGTGGGTCCCTTCCGCACACTGACAGGCCCAGACAGGCATGGCCCTTATTTACAGCCTTATTTGTGGTCCGGGTTCACCATCCAGCAAATTAATTTTCCGTTCCTGTTGTTGTCTGGTGTCTGGCCAATCATGTGTTTCATGGGGCAGGGCTGGTCGGGGCACAGGAGCATTGCTATACACTTCTGTGACTGCAGGGACATCTTTCACATCGAATGCACTGTGCAAAAGCATGTGTCCTCCCAGCCTAGATGGGCCCAGTGGTCAGGGTAATGGGCAACTACATGGCGGTGTGTACAAAGGCACTGTGACTACATACATATGCAAGGGAAGGTGTGAATTTACTGTTGATATACACATGCAGTGTAGGGGAAATGTGCATGTGAAGATATGGAGGCATGAGAATCACCCATGTGTTCTGTGAAAGTTCAGGTTGCAAAGTGACCCCCCCCCCGCAACAACACATCATCAAGCCATATTGGCTCCTCAGAGAGAATAGCAAGGTCACTGGACCACTAGTGCTGGCGGTTTTCCATGGCGACTGCTGAAATCACAACTGTGAGACAGAGGATGAGGAAGTACACATAGGGCATGTCAGCGTTTGCCAAATATATGTACCCTAGGGTGCTCCTCACCCTGCAATGCATCCCAGCCAGGATTCAGAACCTTCCACCTCTATCACCCTCAAAGAGGGGTCACTGCCTGTGAGCCCACTGCACTGCTCCCTCTGCAATGTGGCCCATACACTCCCGAGCAGGCTTGCAAGGGTAAGAGGCCATGGAAATGAGGTGTATTTGCATGACAGTATTTCACTGACCACAATGGAGGTAGGTCAGAGGGGCTGTTGAGGATTGGGGAAAAGGGTGGGAAGGGCCATTGGGGGTTGGGGTGGGGGTGAAAAAAGGATGTTGGGGATTGGAGAGGTGGATGGGAAGGGTTGTTGAGGATTGGGGAAATGGGTGGGAAGAGATGCTGGGGAATGGGGAGCTGGATGGGAAGGGCTGTTGGGAATAGATGCTCAACACAGTTTAAACAACATAAAATCAGCACAATAAATGTGAGGACAATACTTTTTGTGTGAAGGTGATATATTCAAAATGGGCATATATACAAAAGTGTGCTGCATGTGGAAAGAAAAATGTGTGTAGAAAAAATGCTCAATTAGTTCTTACCGTACCAGAGGTCTGTCCCTGGCTTCCTCATGCTCAATGTGCGACAGCACTGAATCTGCAGACAGTGCATCAATGTCTACTGGGGAGGTCATGTCCAGATCAGGGGGCATGGGGATATTTCACCTGTGGCAGATGTTGTGCAGCATGGCACAAGCAACACATATCTGGCCAACCTTCTCTGGCCTGTACACGAGCGTCTCTCTGGTGTGGTGCAGGTATCGGAAACGTGCCTTCAGCAGATCTAAGGTCCGCTCAATGCAGAGTCTGGCACTGACATGTGCCTCATTGCAGGCCACCTTCTATGGCGTACGTGGATTGCACACAGGTGTCATCTGCTATGGGAGCTGGATTTAACCAGAGTAACCTGCAAGAGTACAGGACAAACATGTCAGTCACAGTATCTTGTGGATGCCTAGCATGTTACATGTCTTGTTGATGGACACTCTCTTGACACAGGTGTGTTGCATTTCTACTACATGGTTTCCATTCCCAGTAATTCAATGATGTGTGTTATACTATAGGGCTACATGTGCATTGTCACTTAGAGATGCACTGTCCACACAGCTCACAAACAAGTTGTGCGAGACATGGCCTGTGATGGGATTTCAAATGTGCATGTTGTCTGTATTGGGCATGTGTTATGCTGTTCTGTCAATTTGTGCCCTGCTGGGTGATTTGTTGTTCCTGTGCATGTTTTTGGTTTGTGCATTCCTGCCACAATAGATTCAAATACATGGTTTGCAGTGTACATGCCATCAGTGTCTGGCAGTGTTGCATCGTCATTGTGCAGTTTTGAACCGTAGCATTGGATGTGTAGGTATGTGTGCCCTATTCATTGTGGTGCATGTAGTCTTTTATTTGGGCATGAGTTACTCTTTGAAGCAATATGCATTATTTATGCTGGACCAGGTCATGTGGGTTGGTGGGTGTCTTGTGTGGCATGAGAGGGCAGGTTGTGTATGTACAGGGCCTTTACAGGGTATGCATTGATCAGTAGAAGTAATGCTCTACCCCTTCAACTGGTGCAGCAATATTTTATTGTGTGACAACACTTGTACTCACCCAGCATCAATGTCTGTTGCTCTCTGTGGCTCTCTGTGTATGCAGGCAAGGTGCTGTTACAGTGGACCATGACACTGGGGGTCGATCCAGGAAAGTGAGCACAGCAGTGTGTTATTGTCATGTCAGTGTCGTGTGTAATCTGCATATTCATGGAGTGGAAGTGTTTCCTGTTGCGGAATACCTCTTTGGATTCCTGGGAGGGGCAACCAACATCACATGGGTGCAGTCAAGCATGGCAGTTACGTTTTGCACGTGGGCTGCTGTGTAGAAATGTGCCTTTGTGGCATTTATCTGTGCTGGGCAGGGAGATGTGCCAGGATGTATCCCACAGCAATGCCTCCAGAACCTGCCTGAGCACAAGTGAACAAGTGGGCTGAAACATACCATGCAGCATGCCGGCACAGTGCGCTGGAAGACATCACTGGCAAGAAAATTTAGCACCTACACCAGCTTTAGCAGCAGAGGTAGGGCTGTCCTGATATTTATCTTGCTCTGGATTTTCTCGTGGATCATGGCCTGTAACTAAGCAATGGTCTTCCTGTTCAGCATGGAGTGACGAGCTGGGCATCAGTCAATGCCCAGGGTGAGGTCCAAAGTCGAGGAATGGGCTCTTGCCTTGCATGGCATCTCCTCTCTGTGGCATGTGACCTGTGCTTTTCTGTCCCTGCCTACACTGTATTTTGGCAGAATTACTGCTCATTTTCGGCTGTATTTCGGCGATATTTCAATTTGCAATGTTGTAGAAATACCATTTTGCTTTTTGGCAGTAATTCCGCCAGTGGAATTAGCACCCATTTCCATATAACACTGATTCAGCTGTGTGGAAAAAGTGGTGGTAATTCCATTGCTGCCACTTTTACCACATACCGCCCAACGAGTAATGAGACCCTATGTAATCTATTCCTTCCAGGCCTTGCTATGAATAAAACAGTTATTTTTGAAACTGACAACTTGATGATGAGAGCATGTCTTTCTTTATTTTAAAGACAAATATTTCATAATGTTGGCCATATACTTTGGCATAGCTTATGCACAGATATATTTATTAGGTCAGCAATACCTTTCCATAGATGATTCAATTACTGGGCATAATCCTAGGCTCTTGGTGTGTGACATACATGCGCTTTCTGATGATGACTTAGAACCTCTCTTTCTGTGTGTTTAAAACCATCGACATCTGTATTCTGTGAGGGCTTGCAGGCATAAAGCAGGAACTCCTGTGGAAAATCTGCTCTGTTGTGTTCGCCTTTTTGTGGTGGTAATTTGCATGTGCCTCTGCCGGATCAGTATTTTCATACAGGTGGTAAAAGCAGGAGGAAACCAAAGTGCTCCATTGTGATAGCGACCGCCATGAAAAAAATGCTGAGCTCTGCTCTCCTTGCACGGCAAAGATAAAAGCAAACGAACAGCAAGGAACCCGTTTAAGAATGGAAACACCAAGTCCACCAGAAACCCATGCCTGAATCCTGCCATTTGGGGATGGAGGAGAATCAGGTGGAGTGGAACCCAGCCAGTACTTGATCAGGCTCATTCTGCCAGATTCTCCACATGTAAAGGCAGCAAGCTCATACTTGCCTAGGATATCATTTCAAGTTGGGGGGTGCAGGTAAACATTGGTGGTAATTCCGAATTACCACAATATTTCCCACACCGTCAAACTACAAGTTTGACCTTGAAGTGGAGGATTTTTCTCCAGCATCATGGTGAAGTTAAATCCTTCACTTTAAGGTACATAACAGCTGAATTACTACAGCGGAATTACCACTCGTGGTTATTCTGCCGAAATCCCCATGGAATGCTGTGGACTTCGAAAATGGGGATTAGCACCTCCCTTCCACCACTTGTAATCTGCTGATAAACCCACTGGACCAAGTGAAGGTAGCATAACATGAGTTTGGCGATCATTCAGAGAGATTTACTGCCACATTACTGCAAAACTCGTAAGTAGGCCAACTGTTTCTTCCCTCCTTCACTTTGAGAAAAAAGGATGGAGAATATATCTTGATGCGAAATACATTTTAGACCTGGAACAAGTAAGTATTCTGTATGGCAATTTGCTCATTTTTAATGTGATAATTTGTAAATAGTGTAAATAATTTGAAACGGAATAGCACTGATTTTATATTTACACTGAACATATACATCATCAACAGGCTGAACTCACACGATACTCCTTTGAAATTCGCGCAGGCAACAGATCAATAAACCTTCGTGACCATTAATCAAGAGGAAATACGGTATCTACAGGCCTATACAGTAAGCCCATAGCTCGTAATAGCCTTTTCCAATTCACCAGTCACTATTCAACAGCCTCGGCCAACAGCTCTCGTTTGTACTGTTATCATGGCTTCCACATAATTGCAGCAAACGAACTACGTTTGACACACAAGCTGATCTGCTTGCAGAAATTAATCTCCTGAGTTCATCTGAAAACAAGAAAGCATGAACAAAGAGCTACAAAGGAACAAGCTACAAAGAGCTACATAATTATAAACGCCTAGACGGCCTTGTGTGCCTTAGTTAGCGTTGTATACATTTTAAATACATAAATAAACAAACAAAAAATGGACTTAGAAATAGTATTTGCTTGCATCTTTAGTGCACTTATCAATAAAACTATTAACCCAAATTGAATATAATGAGTTCTAAGCACTATATTATATACACACATTTATGCCCCTTAAGGAAAATACATTATTGTTAAAAATACTTGAAAGGACACATGTAGACCAAAAGAAATACTGTGACCCCTAGCATCCTGTGGGCCGCTGGATATGCACTAACGTGGAAGCCTGCAACGTTGCTAACATCACGTCATAACAGCGTGCTGTGGACAATACAGGCCCACATAAAGTGCAGCTGGTTCGTATCCATCCTCTGTTGCCATGGCAACCTATGTTACCTGAGGTAAACTACAAGAAAGGTAGGGCCGCTGCTGTGAGGCATTATCTAGAAGCAAAGCACAATACAAATTATGTTTTGTGCTAAAAGAGAAAAGCAGTTTCCTATTGACAATAGTGGAAATAACCCAGGCACCCACCTCACCTATTGAGAGTAGGACTGCATTTACAGGCTAAATAAGGATCAGGTTGCTTGACGTGCTATACATAATGCAATTACACCACCTTTTAAATATTAGGACATTTTTTTAACACATTTCTTGATCTCTTTTAATGGGACTTCCCTGCATTTCTGTAACACGTTTGTGTAATCCTGGATTGATTTTTGGGAGCGAGATTTCTTCAAACTCGCTCTCTGCTGCAACTCATTTGCTTTGTGGGCAGTGGTCAGTCTTTAAAACTGCCAGTGCAGCCGGGGCATGTCCCTATTTATGTCTAGGGTAAAACACTATTACATGCCATAGGGATCCCTCTGAAGACGAAACATTTCTTCCCTTATCATTTACAGTTTTGACAGATGTATACACCTGGTGAAACCCAAACAGGCAGGTGACTCTGCTTCCTCATTTCTAACCATTTTCCATGTACTGCTCTGCACTATTTCCTTTTTACCTTATGACATCCATTTGTGCAGCATTGTGCTGACCATATCACCTGTGTGCAAACCTGACCTGGCGGCCATCTTCCTCCCATGCAGAGGTGGGATATGGCCATATATTGCCATTCCTCTTTGCAAGGTCGCCCAGAGACCAGGAAGCAGGCCCTCTTTGTGCCTGGAACTGGTGTGTACTTGGTGATTGGTTGCACACAGCCCCAAATGCACAAATCTAAAACCTTGTCTGAGTCACAGCTGTACCTGAGCCCTTTGTCCATCATCGGACAGCTTAGCAGAGTTTGAATCTTGCAAGTCGTTCCCTTAAAAGGCTCAGATGCCCCCAGCCCAACAGCCCTAAAGCTAAGCACTGCATGTCAAAGTGTTGCTCATCATTCAACAGGAGACCTTACACTCGGCCGCCCGGGGGGGTTGGAGGGTGGCGGAGGGTGGGTACAGCGACTGGGGGGTGGAGACTAACCAATTCTGAGTACAAAATACTGAGCTAGTCCTCTGGAGCTCTGAAGCTCTGAGGTGCTGTGGTGCTAAAATTGGAGCACATCATTCAATGCTCGTTGTGGGCAAGGACATCATTGCTAAACTGCTGATACGCTCTACCAAGAAAATGAGTCCTATTGGAGTCTGAGTCTCGAAGTCCTTTATCCCTGAAGTGGGAGAATGGGACAAAAGACTCCCCCCAATCCCCTCGCACCCCTGGCCTAGAGGATCGCGACCCTGACACCCGCCACGAGATGAATTTGCCTATTTACCAGACAACCAAATACCCTGGTACAGGAACATACGGATGTGCCCACCAGCCTGCCCACCAACCTGCCCTGCTCAAGCCGACACCTGCGGCATGGATGAACTCGACTGAACCATTCAACAATAAATAAACACATCGTTAGAGATGCCATGACGACCTAGCCAACAGTCAGAACACCTGTGCAACCATGCACACTGGACACTCCTACACCAATCCACACGAAGAACATATTCAGTGCTATGACGTAGGTGACGGACACACCCACTGATGCGCATCTTTATTATTTTTCACATAGGGTTTTCAAAGTGCAGAAACGCAAGACGCTCAAAGCACTCATCTAAAATGCTTGCTGACGCTTCTCCTAACCCATGCATTGTGATGAGAAATGCAACGAAGACATGATACTGGATATGAAGCAATATGATACTGTAACTTAAAGTGCCGTACATTGAACATCCCCACCTATACACTAGGCCCAAGTAGGCCGCAAGCAAGAGCCTCCACGAACATTGAACGAACAAGAGTACAATTGCTGACCCTGCAGAATGAGCCCACCGAGAGCTGACAGCCAAGGGGGCAATGTTGCAACTCGCATGCCACAAGCTGAGGCCAAGGCCACACCTGCAAACTAAGCCAGACACACAGTGGAAAATACAACATTAAATGTGCAGAATTCTGCCCCAACCACGGTCTCTCCTCACGTGACCAAGCCGAACCTGACAGGGTGCCAGCCCCAGGAGGGAGAAGTCGCCTAGGTCCCACGTCTGAGACACAGGCTGCAACAATGAAATGACCCAATGGACGCCTACAGCGGTGGGAATAGTCTGCTCTCAAGCATATGAGCAAATCCACGCATTGTCTGCATAAACACATAGTTACATATTGTTGCAAATGACAGGTACACCGCGAGCTGGGAACAACGATGGTCCCAGGCTGGGGGGCTCGCGAGTGGACCAATCAGAATATGGGGCACTCATCACTGACGCCACTAACATTAGCCAATCATCAGGGGTCTTCGTGTAACAATTTTCATGTATCTAATAGAAGGGACAACCCAAGTATACCACCTGACTGACCCTTAACCACTAACAACGTTCTCTGTACGTATGCTATACTAACCCTAACACTCGAGGAACCAATCCAGAGTGGCGATAGGTTTTTTGCTAACTTTCCCAGGTGACGCAAGTAAGCGCGTCATACTGAAGCAAAAAGGGGCCTGCAAGCCCCACAAATTTCGAGAGTCAGGACGGACGCATACGATCCTAGACCCATCCCTGCCGTTGTTCAATAAACAGCAGAACCACCTTGCTTCTTGTGTGTCTCAGACTCATTTTTGGGATACGTGGGAGGAGTCGGGACCTCCCTGCCCGGAGGTCCGCGGGCGGCCCAGCCGACCCCCGGGAGAATTTCCAACCCGACAAGTTGGAGGCACTGCTGAGATCTGTTTAAGATCTTCTTTTTATTTTATTTTTCCGAGTGCTCTCGTTGCGAGGAGGCCTGGCGGCGCGGCCCCCTCTGCCGCTGCCCCCTTTTGAGGACACAGGACCATCGCGGAACTGCGAGAAGACCGGACAGCGCAATCCAGATATTGGCCTTCGGGAGCCGGTTGAGAAGTATCCCGCCCGCGGTTGGCGAGTGTCCAGACGTGGTCCAGACGAGGGGAGGTGGCGAGCCGCTTGGAAGGGTGCACGCAGTCGAGCGGCCCTGCATCAAGAGAACTTGGTGAGTATGCCACGCCCAACAAGCAATGCGAAATTGTGAGGGAGGGGGGAGGAATAGAATACGGGAGGTGGGAGGTTTTACACAGGTGCGCGGCGAAGGTTTAATAAATTAGTGTTGACGGCGAAGTGAATGGTAGCTGGACAAGTGCGAGAGCGGTCCGCCACGTTACGAAGAGGAGGGGGCGGAGCACGAAAACATTACGTGCGGCCGCTCGTAGACACTGATTGGCCTAGGTCGCGACCACCTGTAAGGGTGTGTGTGTGTGCGGTTTCCTACGAATTGGTGATTATTGATCAATGAGTAGATGAGGATCCCTATTGATCGAGCAGAAAACTCGATAGATAGATGACGTTTCCCTGTAGGCGGTAGCTAGCTGGTTGCCTAATACGGAAGATAATTGGCTGTCGAGGGGCGTATCACACGCGAGGCGACGCAGCGTGCGCAGTCTGATTATATTGTTGATTACCTTGTTCCAGGCGTGACAAGAGGACAGCTGTGGGGTTAATGGGGGTAGATTGCAAACTTATTTCAAACTTTTAAAAACCTGTAAAGAACTTACCGGTAGTTTTGGAAGAGGTCGGTGACGTCACCAGTAGGGCTTTCATAGCATATCTCGAGCACAAGGCATTTTTTGGAGAGTGGAGGGGAAGAGAATAATGGTAAGGAAGTGGAGACGGAGATGAACGGTAACGATTAGATCGGGGCAAGGTGAAGAGAAGGACGTGGACGCGCACGGAGAACGCCGGCCACGACAAGTGAAGAAAGAGGAGGAGGGGTGAAATAAAGTGGGACGGCTGTATAAGAACATCACACAGGGCACGCAGCCGCAGGGGGCTACGTGCGCCTCGGCCGTAGGGGGCCGTAACGGTGTTAGGGGAAGAAAGAAAAAAAAAAAAAAGAGAGAGAGAGAAAAGAATATACAAATGCAAATGCTATATTTTACTATTTTCTTTTAGCGGACAATCGCAAGTCCCCAAAATTACGGGGCCAGGTAAAACATCTGAAATTGTATAGCGTACATTATTAGCAAGATAACCGCTACCATATAGAGGGAGGATAACAACTCAGCGCTACTATGTCATACGGGACAGGTTCGGGGGGTGGGGGAACACCCTCACTACCCCGCTACAGCACATATGTAAAACACTGTCACCCCATAGGGAGAAACTGATCAAATACAGCATAGAATGGACACAGGGGACGGACAACAAAATGACGACACCATGGCCGCCTAATGGCAGTTTCGACCCATATACCCAACACTCACTATTAACCCATCTGCATAACACATACAAGGGGAAGAAGTTGACACACCACGTGGAGGTGTTTAACTTATGGAGGATGTTCCAGGGGTCCCGACCAGGACCAAACGGAATGTTCACTGTGGGGGAAACAAAGGAAGAGAAGAAGATTAAGGAGGAAGAAGAGAATGGGGAAAAAGAGAGTGAAGGCACACAGTGCACGGGGAACGGACAAGAGGGAGGAGAAAAGAGTAGCAACCCAAACGAAAAAGAAATAAAAAAGGAACAGAGCGACGACATGCCCCTAGCGAAGGAAGTGAAAAAAGAGGAAGGGGGGTTATATCCTTTAACGGAACTACGAGAAATAGTGAGAGAACAATTAAGGGCGGCTGAGGGGTACTCGAACCTGGCATACAGCCCATCACCATATACAGCTACAGGTGGCCACACGGGAGGGGAGCAGACAAGTACGGCGGGGCCAATTTATACGAAGATGCCCGCAGGGGAGGGGAGGACTAGCGAAGATCAAATCGCAGCAATAGGACATGACGAGTGGGTAGCTGCGCAAGTATTATTAAAACTACGAGGTTCATTAACAGGAGAAGAGAAGGAGGTAGTTAGGAAAATGGACGAGGATAATGAGAGAAAGAGCGAGATGAAAGGGGAAGGGGGAAAAAGAAAGGAGGAAGAGCTGTCACGAGAAAAAGAAGAGATTTTGGAGGAACGATTAGCAGAATTAAGGAATGAGCAAAATGCCCTGATCAAGCAGCTTGAGAGAGAGGAAAGAGAGAGAGCACGGGAAAGGAAAGAAAGTAAGAACGAGTTGGAAAAAATGAGGGAACGAACTGAAGAGCGAAAGAGAGAAGCTGAAAGAGTAAAGGCAGTAGCAGAAAGGGTATCCCGAGCAGCACAGCACGACAAGAAAAGAGAGGAAGAAGAGAAAGAAAAAGAAATGGAAATATGGAAGAGGAGAATACTATCAGAAACGACCAAGAAATACGAAGAAGGGAGGATGATAGAAAGCATATTAGAGCGGGAAAGAGAGAGATGGGAAAGGAAGAGAGAAGAGGAAAGGATATTGGAAAAGATGAGTAGTGAAGTAATGGAGGAATTAATAAAGAAAAGAGAGGAAATTGGTAGAGAGATAGCGGAGAAAAAAGAAGGGGAGAGAGAAGTAAGGAGATATGTACGCAGAGACACAGAAGTAGCAACAACATCAGCACAAAGGGGAGCAATTGGCAAAGAAGAAACGGGAGGAACGGATTTAATAGACTTAAAAACAGTAACAATTAGGGGGAAAAAGACAGATTGGGGGTTGTCGCTACTGGATGTAGTGAGGAAGAAGAAGGAATGGAGAAGGAAGGAAGAAATAGGGAAAGGGAAAGCTTAGATAAATTGTACATCACCCGGACAAACAGGGAATCACCATGGGCCTGCAGAAGAAAGGAAGAACTGGGGGGAAGTGAGGGGGAAGAGCAAGGAATGGCGGGAAGGCAGACACGTACAGGTACACCCTCATCATCCCGTCCAACATGCTCCACCACCCCACACTCATCCCGTGCAACATGCCCACCTACACCCGCACCCGCCCCTCACAAACTCACACCCTATGCAGGCAGGCTTAGAGACCTCCCAGGACGCAGGCAGGAAGAACGAATACACACGTCCACATTAAATAAAGGAAAAGATAAAAGAAGGGGAAGAGATGGAGGAGAAACAGTTACGAGCAGGGGAAATATGGACACAACAGACGATGTAGACGACACGGAAGAAGAGGAGGGGTACACGGACTCGACTCTGGGGAACCCAGGGGGTCAGACAGGACACAACCTAATGCCACTTTTGGAGAGGGGAGGGGTTAGACCACAATACGTCCCTTGGAAGCATGCAGACAAGGAAAATATAAAGTGCCGGCTCCCATCGTTAAGTGGGGGTGCAGGGAAATGGATATATGAAATGGAAAAACACACCGCCGGACAGAAACTGGCAGTAGGAGATGTAAAGGGCCTCCTAATATCAATATTGGGGGATGCAGCAGATGACATCTGGAAGAGAGCAGGCTTCCCCGGGGTCACAATAACAAACACATCACACGATGGGGCACCATTCGCAAACTGCAGACATGCATTATGGCAAGCGCTGAGGGTACAATACCCAGACACATCAGACATAGGAGCGATTACATCACGCAAGATGCGTGAGAACGAAGATCCTGTTGATTATATCCAGGAAATTCAAGAGAAGTGGCGTATGGAAACTAGAGAACAATGGGACAAAACACCAGCAATATTCTATCATATACTAATACAAGGGCTCCCAGAAGCAGTCCAGAAACAACTGAAGAAAGTAGTGGGGATGGAAGCAAAAGCATGGCCAGAAATACAACTGACGATAGTACATCATTGTAGGACATGGCAAGAAAAGATGAAACAAAAGGAAGAGGATAGAAAAGCGGAAGAGGCTAAATTGGTGCAGAAAAAATGTACTAAATACACGATGGAAGGTGCACTAATAACTACACCTACAACAATGACACAAAACCCCACGCAAGTAGTGGCTGCACAAGATCCCTCCCAAATACAATCACCACAGATTGTAGCACAGCAGTTGCCACCACCCCCACCATACACGACTAACATGGGAGGAGGATACTCAACATCAGGAGCTGGATATTATAATTATAACAGGGGAAGGGGAGGAATGATGAGGGGGAGGGGATACGGCTATAACACACAACAGCAAGGGGGAGGATTCAGAAGTTTCTACCCCACTGGGCAACCAGTATACCAGGACAATTCAGGAAGTTTCCCATGGCAGATCAGGGAACCACCGGTATGTTGGATTTGTGGATTATTGGGACACATGTCACGCACATGTAGAATGAGACCCGGCACACCAGCATTGGGAGAACAGGGACAACAAGGGCCTACAAGGGAACAGCAGGGCCAGCAACAACAGCAGGCACTGCTGCCGGGAAATGTGCAGCAACAACTAGTAACACAACAACAGCCACAGACATATTCACTACCACAACAACAGGTAGCGATAACACAACAACCTCAAGTGCAGCAAGTACAGCAACCCGCTCAAATTCAAGACCATAAAATAACCTCTACCAATACACAGTTACAGCAAACACAACTGGGAAGGGTGATGGTCCTGGGACACAACCCTTACACCGGAAGTGGTCAATCATTATACCCACAATAGGACAGCCCACAGACGACCTTGGTGTGTCCCATCCTGTCGGTAACACCTAATAGTGCGGAGGAACCACGCATAGAGGTAACGATAGGTGACAAAAAATTATCATTCCTTGTTGACACCGGGGCGACCCGGTCTTGCATAAGGGAAGGTAAATTTAAGATGTCAGGTGAGGCCATGAACACCCAAGGATTCTCTGGGGCTAAGGGGTTGGTTCCCTTTACTGATAACATTCCCTTATCGATAGGGGATTATGACATGTCCGTCCCGCTTTTATATTCAAGGGACTCACCAGTAAACATACTTGGGAGAGACATAATGAGCAGGTTGAATATGACAATCTCCTTCACGGAGGACGGCATCATTTGTTCCACTCCTGGAATCCACATGCTCACTGCACGGCAAATTATGCAAGCATACTGTGGACAGACAGTGATTAGGGCCGAGCCAGTAGATGGCGAACTGTTCCAGTATGGAACAGACATGGCATTCGCATGGATGCCAGGAATAGAAGGAAAGATCTGGAGAAGGCCGACAGCCTACTTGTTTAGACCAGAAACACCAGCCAATGAACCAGAAGGAAAGGTGATTTCAGTGAGCATGGAGAGCATTATAGCGACTGCTGATTACATCGCAGTACATGCCCAAGACAGGGAAGGAAGAGCATGGAGGGCAGTGATAGCCCTAGCTGAGGGATGCAGGCTCAGCCAGGTGTCAGACGAGGAGCTCTTTTCAGAAGAAAAGGAAGAAGGAGAAATGGTATTTATGATGAGTGTAGATATATGGCTAAGAGTGACATACAAACAAGTGGCACAGAAAATTGCAATGGCACTTGAAGCACCCACATCCACCCCAGTTCCCTTTTTTGAAGAGGATATGGCAAAAGTTCCAACGTCATTGTGGACCACTAGTCCCTATGACGTGGGATGTATAAAAAGTATAGGGGGAGTAAGAATTAAATTGAAAAAAGGTGCAATACTCCCTAGAGTGAAACAATACCCACTATCAAAAGAGGCAGATGAGGGCATATATGAAACAATAACGGCCCTTATAAATAATGGCATATTGGTACCATCAGAATCACCGTGTAACACAGCCGTATATCCAGTGCGCAAAGCTAAAGGGGGGTCTTGGCGTTTCATCCAGGACCTCAGGCCCTTGAACAACAGAGTGGAAGCAGAATACCCCATATTAGCAAACCCGGCCACAATATTGTGTGGAATTCCAGCAGAGGCATCACGATTTACAGTGATTGACCTCAAAAATGCCTTTTTCTCAATACCCCTGCATCCAGATTCACAAGATCTGACAAGCTTCACGTACAGAAACACAAAATGGAAGCACACAAGATTGCCACAAGAGTACTGCGATTCACCCTCAATTTTCAACAGAGTAATATAGATGGACTTGGGAAACATTGAATTGGAAAGCACAGTGTTGCAATATGTTGACGACATAATAATTTGCAGCACAAGCGAAAAAAGATGCAGGGAGGACTCATTGAAGATGCTGGCAATATTGGCTGAAAAGGGTTACAAGGTAGACAAAGAAAAGTTACAGTACTGTCAGGAACAGGTATTATACATTGGTCAGCTGATATCCCAACACGGAAGAAAGATTGCACCACAAAGAGCACAGGCTATATCAAAAACGCCATTGCCACAAACAGTGAGGGAGCTGCAGCAGTTCCTGGGATTGTGCAACTACTGTAGAGCATGGGTATTTGATTACAGCTCATACATAGGACCCCTACTTGAAGCATTGCGAGAGGCTAACAAAGGGGAGAAAAAATTGGGGTGGACAATGGAAATGAAAGAGGCCTTTGATGAACTGAAAGACGCAATATCAACTGCTCCGGTGCTGGCCACCCCAGATTATGAACAACAATTCTTTATATTTTCACATTGCGACTCAGCAGTGATGAAAGCAGTGTTGGCTCAAAAAACAAGCATGGGATACAAACCAGTAGCATTTTACAGCGGTCACTTGGATCCTGTTATGTTAGGTCATTTCCCTTGCGAACAAGGTCTCGACACGGCTGCCTTCGCGGTAGAGAAAGCATCATCAATTACAATGGGGTGCCCAACCACACTATTTGTGGAACATGCCCTATTTGCAATATTGAACAAGCCTAAGTCCACACTAACCACGCAGAGGGCGTCAGGTTATGAGATCATCTTATCTAGACCAGAATTATCCATTGTTAGATGCAGAACAGTTAATCCTGCACGGTTTATAGCGGAAGTTATTGAGGAAGGCGACTATGCACATGATTGTACGCAGACTACCGAAATGTACTCATGTACTAGAAAAGTTGAAGAGGATGCGCTAAATGGAGGAGAGCTCTTGTTCATTGATGGGTCATCGACAATAGACCAGAGTGATGGGATAAGGAGAACTGGGGCAGCAGTTGTAAAAATGACAAAGGAATTGGTGTGTGTGGCAGTGAAATGTGTACAATTACCACAACATTACTCTGCTCAAGCAGCGGAATTGGTTGCATTGATCTTGGCGTTGAAGGAAAGCTTTGACAAAAGAGTTACTATATATTCTGATAGCGCATATGTCACGTCTACTGTCCACTCAGTATTGACACAATGGAGGAGAAGAGGGTTTAGGAGAGCTGACGGCACCCCAGTGCAACATGCTCTCTTATTAGCTGAGTTAATTGAAGTAATAAATGATCCCCAAGAACTAGCTTTGGTCAAATGTCTTGAACACACTAACGGAGAAGATCATATCTCAAAAGGAAATGCAGCAGCAGACGCACATGCAAAGTATGCCACATATTTTGGTGAGATATGGAACCCCCCAGAGTCAGAGAGAGGGAGAGGGAGGGGGATAGCTAAAGAGATGTTGATGAGAGAAGGGTACACTCATCTCACAGCCACACAAATAATGGAGTTACAAGCAGCTGCACCAATGGCAGAAAAAGAAATATGGGTAAAAAGAGGATGTACAATGTCGCCAAATGACGCACTATGGCGCCAGGGTAACACTGGAAAGATGGTAATGCCATTGGCACTATTGAACACCGCACTGAGCCAGCTCCACCACCCAGCCCACACAGGCAAGGAAGTTATTGCAGCACGAATTAGGGAAGATTGGTTCTGTCCCGAGTTAACTTCCCATGTGACACATTTTATCCGCAATTGTATCACATGTCAACAGTTTACGGCCGGTCACACGCTGAAAGTGATAAAAGGTACTATACCCCGGCCAGAGGGACCCTTCCTGCACATCCATATTGATTACGTTGATATGATCAACGTATGTCAAGGAAAAAGGTATATGATTGTAGTGGTATGCCCATTCTCCAGATGGATTGAGGCAGGACCCTGCTCACATCCAGATGCATTTAGAGCAGCTAAATTTCTAGTGAGGGAGGTTTTCCCCAGGTGGGGAGTGTGCGAGGTACTGCGGTCGGATAACGGCCCGCATTTCGCTAATGAAATGTTCCAGCACATCACATCCTTATTGAACATCAAGCATAAATTTGCGTGTGCATATCACCCGCTGGCCAACGGTATATGCGAACGCCTGAATGGCCTATTGAAGGAGGCAATTGCAAAGATACAGCAAACGACAAAGAAGAGTTGGTTGTATTGCCTTCCACTGGCTCTATTTGAGCTAAGAAATTGTAACGCTCACCTGATTCCCACGGAGGCGCTGATCTTGGCAGGAAGGTGTCTGTGACTCGAAAGGTGATGTGCAGAACCCGATGGGCTTCTGGGGTCGAACCTCTTCGCACTGTGTGTCAAACTCGTAGGGTGAGGTTTCTGCAGGTGAAAGAATATGGGGGTTAATGGTCTGGGTTGTTCAATGTCCCTCTTCCTCTCTCTCCCTCTCCGTAGAGCCCCCAGGTCAACGTGCTCACCTTAGATAGGTGAATGCTGGGCTCTCCATCTGCGTCTGGTGCAGGGCGCTGTTGCCAGTTCCTTCACTGGTGAAACATAGGCCTCTTGGACTCAGAAGACCGTTACCGTCGTTAACTGCACGAGCGGTGAGTTTCCAGACACCTTTTTAGTCTTTATAGTCTTTAGGTGCAAGGCACGTTAACATTGAACAGGACTTCGTATAATGCTTTTCTCCCTTTTGTCTTGCAGGACTCTTGAGGAAGATGGAGTGAAGCGCCTGGAAATGCGTGAGTAAATGCAAGCGCTCTAACTGTATTTTCCTTGCAGCGTAGTTCGTGCTGAAGAGCAGGCGTTCTATTGCGAAGAGCGCGATGGGCGTAAGTAAATACCTGTCTAATGTCTCTTCTTTTGTCTTTCAGAAGTTGGTTTGCAGCGCCGGAGTCCGCGGAATGTCCGTAAGTAGATACAATGCTTTTATCTCCGCAGGCGGCGATGCAGTGTGAAGAAATCCAGAATTCACGGAGTGCCGGTAAGTAGTGACAATGCTTTTGTCTTCGCAGGCGGAGGTGCAGCGTGCCGAAAATGACCGCAGCCGATGGATCAGGTGAGTAGCACTGCGAGTTAAGGCTGCCTTGCTAACCTGCTGTTTCTTGTCTCTGCAGGTGCTGCTGTCGACTGGATGCAGGAATGGTGAGTATGCTTCTTGCGGATTCAGGATGCAGGAATGGTGAGTATGATTCTTGCAGATTCGGGATCGTAAGAAGAAAGGCTGGAACAGACTCGGTGAGCGTTCTGCTGCAGATGCAGAATAACGCGAAGCACGTTTCGTCTATCGGGTGTGGTTTAAATAGCCTTGGAGTGATGAGGCGTCTTCCTCCACGGCCCCGCCTAGGTAAGAAAAGAGTTCCAGTTCCAGAAGCTTTCCAGTGCTGAATCCAGGGAGTGGAGCTTGCCCCACCCAGGTAAGAAAGTAGTTCCTGTTTTTACAGAGGACTTCTAAGAGGCTGGTAAGTAAGCAGCATGGTCTGCTGCAGGTAAGTCCACCCAAGCATCTGCACACATATTATGAGCCCGGCGCTTCCAGTGCCGGGACCGATGATTCTGATGAGCCTGGTGCCACCGGCGCCAGGACAAGGTCCAAAAGGTCCCCATGGGGACCGGCTGGTGCCTAGGATTAGGGTTAGGGGCCTGCTTCCAAGGACGTTGGGCTGGTCCTGGCTCCTTGGAAGCAGTGATCATGACAGTACCCCCCCTCAAGGCCCCTCCTAAGCGTGTCTTCTCCGGGGGTTTTGGCTTGTCGGGGTGATTCAGATGGAATCTCTTGACCAGACGAGGTGCATGGACATATTCTGAGGGTTCTCAAGACCTTTCCTGGGGGCCGTATCCTTTCCAATCAACCAGATAATATAACTTAGATTTGGAGATCTTGGAGTCTAGAATGTTCTTTACTTCGAATTCGAGTTCTCCGTCTACCAAAACAGGTTCTGGGAGTTCAGTCAATCGGGTTTCTGGTTGTACTGGTTTTAATAAGGAGACATGGAATACTGGATGTATTTTCATATGCGCAGGTAATTCCAATTTGACCGCCACCGGATTAACTATGGTAGAGATGGGGTAAGGTCCAAGGTATCTCGGGTTGAAGGTGCGGGGTCCTTTTAGAGGCAGGTGCTTAGTGGATAACCAGACCTGATCTCCTACTGCGTAGTGAGGGGCCTCTTTACGGTGTCGATCTGCTCCCTTTTTGACTTGAGCTTTAGCTCTTTGCAGATGGGCAGTGGCTTCTTTAAAAGCACGGGTAATCTCAGAGTGCAAATGATCCACAGCAGGTGTTTCGAATTCTTGGGGAGGATCCAGATTAGAGGTTCTAGAATGATGTCCGTATAATAGGAAGAAGGGAGTCTTCCCGGTTCCAGAATGAGTCGAATTATTGTAAGCGTATTCAGCGATCCAAAGAATATCCTTCCAAGGGTTTTCAGTTTGTTGGAGCATGCAACGCAGATATTGCTCTAGAGTCTGATTTGTCCTCTCGGTTTGTCCGTCAGTTTGGGGATGGTGACTGGTTGAAAGTCTTACATCAATTTGGGCTAGACGACAGCAACTTCGCCAAAAGTGGGAGATGAATTGACTTCCCCTATCGGAGATTAAAACCGAGGGAAAACCGTGTAACCGAACGATGTTTTCTAAGAATTCCCGGGCCAATACCGAAGCCGAAGGTAGGCCCTTCAGGGGAATGAAGTGATCCATCTTGGAGAATAGATCCACGACTACTAAAATGGTATTATACCCTGAGCATGGAGGTAAGTCCGTGATGAAATCCATGGACAGGGTATGCCATGGACAGGGAGGAATATCCAGAGGGTGTAAAAGGCCGGCTGGTTTCTCCTTCTGACTTTTATTCTGGGCACACACACCGCAGGAGATTACAAAGTCTCTAATATCCTTCTTCCATGATGGCCACCAGAAATGTCTCTTTATCTTTTCCATGGTTTTGGTAATGCCAGGGTGACCCTCCATTAGAGAGTCGTGATAACCGGAAATTACTTGTTTTTGTATTTTCTCACAGGGCAAGTACAATCGTCCTTGGAAATATGGTAGGTCTTGATCCACTGAGAATTCTTTTCCCTTTAATTGCCAGTCCTGCAAATCGGCCGGAGTTAGGAGTGACTTGACTGTAGTCTTGATGTCTTCAAAGGATTGAGCGCTGACCAACCCCAAAAGCCTTTGTTCTCGGATTATGGGTATTGGTTCTGGATTGGTCAAATGTTCATCTACTCCCATTCGAGAGAGGGCATCGGCTTTTCCGTTTTTACTGCCGGGTCGATAAGTAATTATAAAGTCAAACTCAGCCAGAAACAGAGCCCAACGAAGCTGTCTGGAAGACTGAGCTTTGGCCGTCTTCAGATATTGTAGATTGCGGTGATCAGTCATTACGGTGACTGTGTGTATGGCTCCCAAAAGATAATGCCGCCAGGCTTTAAAGGCCGATCTGATAGCTAAAAGTTCCTTGTCTGTAATTGAATAGTTGATTTCGGAAGCCGAGAATTTGCGGGACCAAAAGGCTACTGGATGTAATTGGTGTGTGACCGGATCTCTTTGTGCTTTGTGATAACACTGCCCCCATAGCAAGACTAGAAGCATCCGTTTCCACGATGTAGGGGAGTTCTGGGCGAGGATGTTTTAGAACAGGAGCAGAAATGAATTTAGCTTTTAAATCCTGAAAAGCTTGTTCTGCTTCAGTAGACCATTCAAAACGTTTGTTCTTCTTTAACAGAGCGGTGATGGGCTGGACTATCCGAGAGAATTCAGGAATGAATCTGCGGTAAAAGTTAGCGAAGCCTAACATGCTTTGAACTCCTTTTACCGAGGTTGGTGATGGCCACTTGATGATTGCATCGACCTTCTTTGAATCCATATGAACCCCATTAGGTGACAATATGAATCCCAAGAACTCAACTTCAGTTACGTTGAAAACGCATTTTTCAAGCTTGGCAAAAAGGTTATGTTGACGCAGTCTCTCGAGAACCTTTTTAACGTGTCTCTGATGTTCCTCTTCAGATGATGAATAGACAAGGATGTCATCAATGTAGACAACAACACACACATCTATGAGTTCTCTAAGGACATCGTTCATAAAATACTGGAAAGCGGCAGGAGCGTTACAAAGTCCAAAGGGCATCACTTGATATTCGAATAGCCCATACTTGGTGCGAAAGGCCGTCTTCCACTCATCGCCTTCTTTTATTCGTACCAAGTGGTAGGCTCCTCTGAGATCCAACTTTGTATATATGCATGCTTCTTTGACTTGGTCCAGGAGTTCAGGGATCAAAGGTAATGGGTATCTGTTTTTAACGGTGATTTGATTCAGGGCACGGTAATCTATACAAGTTCTAAGGTCTCCTTCCTTTTTCGGAACGAAGAACAAAGCCGAGGAAGCTGTAGATTTAGAAGGACGGATAAACCCGTTAGCTAGGTATTGGTCCAGATATTGCCTGAGGTGAAGATTCTCTGGCTCGGTGAGGGCATAAATCCTACTGCAAGGAGGAGTTGTTCCGGGTATCAGGTCTATTTGACAGTCGTAAGACCTATGAGGAGGCAGGGTGTTAGCTTGATCCTTCCGAAAGACATCTTGGAATTCTTGGTAGTCAGGAGGTAATGTGGGAACCTCTGAAGAGATCGCCGCCACTGAAACTTCAGGCCGAGGATAACAAGTGGTAAAACATTCCGGAAACTGAACCGTCTTTGCTCGCCAGTTGATCTGAGGATTGTGCTTCTCTAACCAAGGGATTCCCAGAATGATCTGGAACTGAGGGGCCTTGATCACATCGAACACGATTTTCTCCCGGTGTCCATCTTGGCTCACTAGCGTCACTTCTTGGGTAGCGTGCGTTACTGGTCCGGAGGCTATCTCCGTGCCATCCACTGTAGTAATGACGTCTTTTACTGCCTTAGGGACAAGGGGTAGATTCATCCTTGATGCCATTTCACGGTCCACATAATTGCCAATTGCTCCGCTGTCGATGTAAGCTTCAATTGCATGCCAACGATCCGGACGTGCAGGATTAATGAGGACCATGGGCATCACGAAATGCGAGGTCACGGGACAGATCTTAACGCTCGGCAAGAGGACCTCTACACTTGCCGGGCTAGGTCGTTTCCCTGCTCGGAACTTGAGGTACTGGAATCTGTGGCTCCTACAGCCTTCTTAGCTGGTTTCACTGGACAGTCTCGAAGAAAGTGCCCCGAGTTCCCGCAATAGAGGCATAATTGCAGCTGTCTTCTTCTTTCCCGCTCCTTTTGGGTTAAAGGACCTTTCATCCCCCCTATTTGCATGGGTTCCACAGTGTCAGCTCCCTTAGTAGAAGTCTGTGGTTTAGAAAACACTCGGGTATCAAATTTAGAATGATCAGCCTTCCTGTTCTGTAATCTGTGGTCCAATTGGACGACTAAGTCAATATAGTCCGAACATTCTTGTGGAGGGTTCACAACTTGAGCTAACACATCCTTGAGCTCTCCACGCAGGCCTCTGTAGAAAAGCGTTATTCTCTTATCCTCGGGCCATTGAGTTTCCACAATGAGTCTGTTGAATGAGGCTATATAGGTCAAGAGGTCTTGATTACCCTGTCGTAATGAAAGAAGTTCATTGTCCAAGGCCTGCCCTTGTGCATGTCTTGCAAACAGTTTCTCCATGCTGGACTGGAAGGCCTGGAAATCATGTAAAACCGGATCATCCTGAGTGACTAAAGGGATCGACCAATCTGCGGCGCTGCCACTGAGATAAGAAAGCACGAAAGCCACTTTGGTCTGGTCTGTTGGGAATGCAGCTGGTCGACATAAGAAATGTAAGCGGCACTGGTTGAGGAACACTGCAAATTTCTTTGGGTCACCAGAAAAACGTTTGGGCGGAGCCAAGGGCACATTACCAGGTAGATTGATTTGCACTGGATTTACAGATGATGCAGAAGGATAGCTTCCTCCTGGAGCGGGCAGGGGTGTCTGTCCTGCCTGCGTTTGTAGCAATTGCCTAGCGAGGTCCTCTGTTCGCTCCTTGGAAATTATCAGTTCTCTTCTTAGAGAGCTTGTTTCCTGACGAGCTGCATGTACTTCTGCTCTTAATTCCCCGAGCAACTGGGCTAAGTGATCAGTGTCTGAGGTTTCCATTGCGCCTGGGTAGGAGTTTTGCGGTGGGCTTCGCGTTCTGTAACGCTCACCTGATTCCCACGGAGGCGCTGATCTTGGCAGGAAGGTGTCTGTGACTCGAAAGGTGATGTGCAGAACCCGATGGGCTTCTGGGGTCGAACCTCTTCGCACTGTGTGTCGAACTCGTAGGGTGAGGTTTCTGCAGGTGAAAGAATATGGGGGTTAATGGTCTGGGTTGTTCAATGTCCCTCTTCCTCTCTCTCCCTCTCCGTAGAGCCCCCAGGTCAACGTGCTCACCTTAGATAGGTGAATGCTGGGCTCTCCATCTGCGTCTGGTGCAGGGCGCTGTTGCCAGTTCCTTCACTGGTGAAACATAGGCCTCTTGGACTCAGAAGACCGTTACCGTCGTTAACTGCACGAGCGGTGAGTTTCCAGACACCTTTTTAGTCTTTATAGTCTTTAGGTGCAAGGCACGTTAACATTGAACAGGACTTCGTATAATGCTTTTCTCCCTTTTGTCTTGTAGGACTCTTGAGGAAGATGGAGTGAAGCGCCTGGAAATGCATGAGTAAATGCAAGTGCTCTAACTGTCTTTTCCTTGCAGCGTAGTTCGTGCTGAAGAGCAGGCGTTCTATTGCGAAGAGCGCGATGGGCGTAAGTAAATACCTGTCTAATGTCTCTTCTTTTGTCTTTCAGAAGTTGGTTTGCAGCGCCGGAGTCCGCGGAATGTCCGTAAGTAGATACAATGCTTTTATCTCCGCAGGCGGCGATGCAGTGTGAAGAAATCCAGAATTCACGGAGTGCCGGTAAGTAGTGACAATGCTTTTGTCTTCGCAGGCGGAGGTGCAGCGTGCCGAAAATGACCGCAGCCGATGGATCAGGTGAGTAGCACTGCGAGTTAAGGCTGCCTTGCTAACCTGCTGTTTCTTGTCTCTGCAGGTGCTGCTGTCGACTGGATGCAGGAATGATGAGTATGCTTCTTGCAGATTCAGGATGCAGGAATGGTGAGTATGATTCTTGCAGATTCGGGATCGTAAGAAGAAAGGCTGGAACAGACTCGGTGAGCGTTCTGCTGCAGATGCAGAATAACGCGAAGCACGTTTCGTCTATCGGGTGTGGTTTAAATAGCCTTGGAGTGATGAGGCATCTTCCTCCACGGCCCCGCCTAGGTAAGAAAAGAGTTCCAGTTCCAGAAGCTTTCCAGTGCTGAATCCAGGGAGTGGAGCTTGCCCCACCCAGGTAAGAAAGTAGTTCCTGTTTTTACAGAGGACTTCTAAGAGGCTGGTAAGTAAGCAGCATGGTCTGCTGCAGGTAAGTCCACCCAAGCATCTGCACACATATTATGAGCCCGGCGTTTCCAGTGCCGGGACCGATGATTCTGATGAGCCTGGTGCCACCGGCGCCAGGACAAGGTCGAAAAGGTCCCCATGGGGACCGGCTGGTGCCTAGGATTAGGGTTAGGGGCCTGCTTCCAAGGACGTTGGGCTGGTCCTGGCTCCTTGGAAGCAGTGATCATGACAGAAATAGACCAGGCTCCGACCACCACCTCACTTCTCACGAGGTGGTGACCGGACGTCAAATGCGCCTTCCTCTAACGCCAACATCAAGAGCATTCACAGACCATGAAAACACTGCAACTAATCTTGGTGATGAAATCTACCAATATGTGCCTTCTTTGATTACTAGTGTGGTGTTTGTGTCTCAACAGCTCGAGCGCACACGGGGCGGGTCTAAGAGTGATCAACAAGAAGACGCGGATAAAGTATTGGAAAAGGAAAAACTGTGCAAAATTGCTAAAGGTGACCACGTGCTACTCCGCAATTTCAATAGAAAGTGGAACAGCCCACGCTTCACTGGCCCCCACCTGGTAGAGGAGGTATCTATGAGAGCAGTAAAGTTGCAGGATAAACATGCTTGGAATCACCTACACGATGTGAAGATCTGCAAACTCCAGACCCGCCCTAGCGTCAACGACAGGGCAATTGGAAGAACAACGACAGCGTCACCTACGTCTACCACAGCTGACGACCTCAGTGTCTCCATACCCTGCAACCCCCCAGTATACCCAGAGACAAGTACTGAAATAGAAACTGGTAATTCCCAAACCGCCCACCCCATGGTCACACGATCAAAGAGCAAAGAGACTTCCGGCAGTTGAGCCCCAAACCCTCTGCCCACAAACCCACTACGGTCCCCACCCAATTGAAGGACATTGTTTTTTGCACATATACACATGTAAACACTTGTATGTTCTCTTTTTCTTTCTCGCACATGCAGGTACCGTGTATTATTGTATTGCTAAGAAAATAGATAACTAACAGCGTACATTGCCCAGGAGTAGATGCTACCCTCAGACGATAATTACCCTGAAGCCCTATCACACCAATTTGTATATTACATAAAAAGGCCAAAGTACCTAAAAAGAAGGAGGATACGTGTTTACTACACCGCATTTATCTTGGCCATAGAACAATCAATGCCCCATCTTCACGAGCACTTACCTGCCCTAAGAGACAGATCGCTTAGATTGGCGTGGGAACAGCTCTTCGCCTGGGCACTGAATGACTACTTGATAGGGAGGGCTTGACAACAACAACTAACAATAATAACAAGCTTATTGAGAATTTTCAGGCGGGCAACTTTAACGTCGCAAGAATAAGCTGCCGGACTGCAGCAAGGTAAGAACAAAATGCCGGTGAGACTAGCTTTTGTAATAAAGATGATAGGGGTTTTGATGATCACTGGTTTTTTAGCTGCCTTTGTATGGCAGAAAAGTTACGCTATCAATATTTTGGCTGCACCCAAACCTAATGTACCCCCACCCACGGCTGCACCAGGTGTTATGTCAGGTGGTACTAGCAAACCTCCACATAAGGGAAATAGAGTTAAACGCAGCACATACTCAGATAATAAAGGCATTGATAATTACATAACAGATTCAGCACACGTCTCAAACAACATGTGGTACCAACACATGACCCAAATAGGTAAGCAGACAACAGAAGACAGCTGCTACGTCTGCTCATTGATCCCATACGCCATGAGCGCTTCTCGAACATTCGTTGCCACGGAAGTAGATGAAAAGACAGCACAATGTATAATATACCTGGCACTATTCCAAACGAGAGGGCGATTTCAAGGGACGGTGGTGAGACTGGTGTGGAAAACGCGAGAAACATATGCATACGAAAACAACTTCCTCAAGACTTATTTGAGTTACCACAAGAGCAGTTTGCATGCCTAAGCATTCAGATACATGACAAGTGGTCCTGAAAAGGGAGAAACGAAGAAAGTAACACTACAATACCTACCATGTGACTGGTACGCGACTGAAGTACCTGGTACACAAGGATGTTGGGAAAGACCACTGGTAACAATAACAAGGAAGGTGTACATGGACAACAAATGGGACATAGGGGTGATTGGCAGCAACATGGTAACAAGAGAAAATATTACCACTATTGATGAACACAATAATAGATGTTGGACGATTTGGGGCAAGTACGTACCCATGCTGACGTGGATGGAGAAGGATGAAGACCCAATGAGCATACTGCCGCTGTCTGCACCTAAGATATGCTACCAACATAGAGGAGAAGTGGACGTGGGATACAACACCAACTGTGCCAGCGTGATAGAGTTACCTGAGGGGGGAGCAGGGACAGCAGTATTAATGGACCACTACTGGGCCTGCGGAAACAAGGCATACCACACACTGCCCCCTCTGTGGAACGGTATATGCACAATGGTACATATTAATGTACCATCACTAGTGGTGCCCCAGAAACATGTGAACATGGCGAACTTCCCCAAAATGGATGAAGGAAACAAGAGGAAGAAGAGATCTGTACAACCTCAGAAGGGGTCAGAGAATGAAAACAACAACAACAATAATGTCCTCAATAGAAAAAAGAGACAAGGAGAACCTCTGACAGGAAATTACCTATGGGGAAGGTCGGAAACAGCACTCACTTCAATCCCACCAGAACACAGACTATTCAGCAGAGCAGCAATGTTTTTCTCGTCAATAATACATCCGAGACTACAAGCTTACGCAAACGCAAAATGGCTCCAGATAACCCGATGGGAGCTGATGATGACAATTAATTCTACAGTAAATGGATTCAACGCAATAAAAGAGGAACTGCGAGCAGTGAGGATGGTAGCACTACAGAACAGATACGTATTAGATCTCCTTACAGCAATGGAAGGAGGAGTTTGCGCAAAGATAGGACAATCATGCTGCACATTTATTCCTGCTAACGATGCTGACAATGGTACACTCACCGAAGCAGTATGAAAACTGGCCCAGATGCACTCCAAAATGATGGAAGAAAGTAAAGGAGTGAAGAAGGATGACAGCTGGTTTTCAATGTTATGGTCATGGATGCCATCATGGCTGTCGGACGGACTGAAGATTATAGTTGGATGCATAATACTGGCTGGAGCTGCACTGATAATAATAAGGTTTTGGAAAGCCCGGAAAGCACGTACTACAGACGAAATGATCGAAATGGTTGGTATGCACCCCTTGATGCCGACTGATGATGGCCAGCACACAGACACAATAATAAAAGAAAGAGAAAAACTATGCAAACAACCCGAGGAGCTATATCGGGAAATGGGTATACTGCACACCTGGAGGAAGTTGTGTGTATATGTATTGGTCATTTGAAGACCATGTCAACCACTATGGACACCTGGGAGCTGTAACTAAAATATGGAGAGTAAGAGGAGATAAGGAAAAAGATATGTTTGTGGTCGACAAGTCGACCAGAGGGGGGACTGAAGTCGGAGAATGGGACAAAAGACTCCCCCAATCCCCTCGCGCCCCTGGCCTAGAGGATCGCGACCCCGACACCCGCCACGAGATGAATTTGCCTATTTACCAGACGACCAAATACCCTGGTACAGGAACATACGGATGTGCCCACCAGCCTGCCCACCAGCCTGCCCTGCTCAAGCCGACACCTGCGGCATGGATGAACTCGACTGAACCATTCAACAATAAATAAACACATCGTTAGAGATGCCATGACGACCTAGCCAACGGTCAGAACACCTGTGCAACCATGCACACTGGACACTCCTACACCAATCCACACGAAGAACATATTCAGTGCTATGACGTAGGTGATGGACACACCCACTGATGCGCATCTGTATTATTTTTCACATAGGGTTTTCAAAATGCAGAAACGCAAGACGCACAAAGCACTCATCTAAAATGCTTGCTGACGCTTCTCCTAACCCATGCATTGTGATGAGAAATGCAACGAAGACATGATACTGGATATGAAGCAATATGATACTGTAACTTAAAGTGCCGTACATTGAACATCCCCACCTATACACTAGGCCCAAGTAGGCCGCAAGCAAGAGCCTCCACGAACATTGAACGAACAAGAGTACAATTGCTGACCCTGCAGAATGAGCCCAGCGAGAGCTGACAGCCAAGGGGGCAATGTTGCAACTCACATGCCACAAGCCGAGGCCAAGGCCACACCTGCAAACTAAGCCAGACACACAGTGGAAACTACAACATTAAATGTGCAGAATTCTGCCCCAACCACGGTCTCTCCTCACGTGACCAAGCCGAACCTGACAGGGTGCCAGCCCCAGGAGGGAGAAGTCGCCTAGGTCCCACGTCTGAGACACAGGCTGCAACAATGAAATGACCCAATGGACACCTACAGCGGTGGGAATAGTCTGCTCTCAAGCATATGAGCAAATCCACGCATTGTCTGCATAAACACATAGTTACATATTGTTGCAAATGACAGGTACACCGCAAGCTCGGAACAACGATGGTCCCAGGCTGGGGGGCTCGCGAGTGGACCAATCAGAATATGGGGCACTCATCACTGACGCCACTAACATTAGCCAATCATCAGGGGTCTTCGTGTAACAATTTTCATGTATCTAATAGAAGGGACAACCCAAGTATACCACCTGACTGACCCTTAACCACTAACAACATTCTCTATACGTATGCTATACTAACCCTACCACTCGAGGAACCAATCCAGAGTGGCGATAGGTTTTTTGCTAACTTTCCCAGGTTTCGCAAGTAAGCGCGTCATACTGAAGCAAAAAGGGGCCTGCGAGCCCCACGAATTTCGAGAGTCAGGACGGACGCGTACGATCCTAGACCCATCCCTGATGTTGTTCAATAAACAGCAGAACCACCTTGCTTCTTGTGTGTCTCATACTCATTTTTGGGATACACGGGAGGAGTCGGGACCTCCCTGCCCGGAGGTCCGTGGGTGGCCCAGCCAACCCCCGGGAGAATTTCCCCCTGACATCCCCATGAGTGCAGATCCTGTCTGCTTATCATGCCTTCAATGTCCAAACGTCGTGGCAGTCACTGCAGAGTCCTCCCGACCCCCCCACAGCTTCAGCCACATCTAGCCAGGTGCTGATCCATTCCTGAAAGTTTTCTGATGGAGACCGGAAAAGCTGAATCGCTGGCTAAGTAGCTGTCCTCCATCCACCCCCCCCACAGATCTGCCCCCTACACCAAGGTTATGGTACACACATATTGTACCATCTATAACCCTACCACAATATTGATTAAATACATAAGGACTTCAGGCATATGATGCTCACTTGTGCAGCGTGTTGTCTATGAGTAATGCTATAGGTGCAAACTCGGAAGAATTGTGACTTTCATTGCAATAGAGCAGAATTACTGTTACTCTCCGCTCAACATATAAGCCTAAAACCTGCGATAATTAGGACACTAATATGGACCAAATGGACATCTATCAATGTGCACATACATCAGTTCACAATTTCATAATTACATGCCACTCTGCTTGGGAATGCTCCTTGGATATGTAATATGTTTAATGCAGACACCACCAGAAAGGCCATCCCTTAAACCATTACAACGGAGGGCGAGGCCGGAGCCGACGCACACGACAAACCAATACTCCAGCACATTGCGTTCAGAGCGGTCAGTGCCTCGTTCGGTGTAGACTGCACAGAAGATGTTGTTTTGGTTATTATGCAACAGGATCTGAATAGGAATGGGGAGGCCGACCAGCAGAAGACAAACTCGGTAATGCTGAGTATCACCGGAAAGCTGGCCCGAAGACGCTGGCAATTCAGTTTCCACACACGGGCAACCCACCAACATAATAACAGCAATGAAAACACCAGGCTAAAATGACTACATAATGGACCTCTGTGCACTGGAGACGGAAGGGTGCAGGGCGCAATGAAGTAGCTGGGACTGAGGGAAAGGTGTCATGGTGACCCTATCTGGAAGTAGAGTTGTAGGATAAAGGGGGCAGGACACATCACTGATAGGTTGGACTGAAGCCGAGGGGAAGACAAGCAGTGATTGGTCCATCCACAATACTGTCCCCTTAAAAACAGAAGACATGGATTAATTGTGGAAGAACTAGTCTCTTCCTTGCCTGAAGAGGACAGTGTTGATGAGGGCTCCTGCTTCCAGTGGGCCTATCGGAGGAAGTGACCGGAGAGAGAGGCAGGCATAACAAGGGCTTAAGCAAACTCCTATAGAGAAAAAAGGAGTGACAAGCTAAAACCAACCTATATTTTGTGGTATTCAACAAAAAAAAGGCATTTAGTTGAACCCTACTGGCGTCTGGTCTTCTCTAATCCCACAAAGTGGTGTCAGATGTGGGATTGAGAATCGCCATGGAAAACCTACATAAGGCATTAACAGATGGGCAACAACAACTGCAGCAACTGGTGCAGATACAGATACAGGTCGAAACAGATTGACATGCCTTCCAACAGACCATCCAATTCCAGAGCAATAGACAGACCACAGACCAAGAAAAACATCAAGAAGCTCTTTTGCATCTGATGGATGTGCTGACCATCACCAGTGTACTTGCCATGATACTGTCATCTGTGTTACAGAAGTACCAGGAAGGGGGTCTTAGATGAAGAAGCCTATCATATTAAGTTCAGAGACACCAGGCTAAAGAACGGAGAGACCCCCAAGACAGTTTTTTTACCGGGTCAATGACATTGCAATATAATGGTTACAACAGGCTACATCCTCCTTGGAATGTATGACAGAAAAGATTATACTGGAACAGTTCCTGGAAGCCTTCCCCATTTCGATACAGTGGTGGGTTTGACAACACCACCATCCGAGTCTAAATGAAGCCATCTGTATCACCTTAGCATATCAAAAGACAGGATACCTAAGGGTGCCAGCAACGGGAACACCACCCAGATTACTGATCAACCCAGCTCAAGATGGACTAAAACCCCTCATCCTTCGATGAAAGACTATAGAAGAAAGACTCCCCTGGATAGAGATTTGTAGCCCGATCATTCCGATACGACCAATACAACCTCAGTGTTTTCAGTGTGTGGAATGGGGGCACATAGCTAGGATATGCCCTCAGAAAAACAAAACAGAACACATGGAAATAGGAACAAATCACTCTTGTACGCTTAGAGGAAAACGATATCCATATGTGATCGACGTGCACATGGATGGAGCCCTTACACAGGCCATGATAGGCAGCGGGAGCCAACAAACCATCATCTTACTGCAAGGAAGTAAAAAAAAGGGCATACAGCCACCGTCCAATCCAGACACGGGCCTGGTATGCAAACAAGGAAAACCAGGAAAATGGTCAGGGATGAGAAACAAGCCTGACAAAGTTCGATTAATCAGACCATACTCATAGATTGAAACTTAGAAACAAGGGTACTTTTGCTACGATCGGACATGTTGACAGATGAAACCCTTTGAATTGCCCATGAGACGGCCAATCAAGGGCACGGACACGTAAATCCTGGAGAACTCTGGTTCAAACAAGAAAACAGCTTGTATTATGGGGTTTATTATACCTCTCATGGCCAAGAAAATGAACAGTTATTGATACCCAAACAGCACAGAGTTAGCCCATGATCATCTCTTTGGTGGGCATCTAGGAGCAGAGAACACCCAACAAAACCTGTTAAATTGATTCTGCTGGCCCGGTATTTACAGGGATGTAACAAGACATTGTAACTGTTGTCCCACATGTAAACTAACCAGTTCACATATATCAACCATTTTAGAGGATAGGAATAGACCTTGTTGGACCCCTCAAACCAGCTAGGAAGGGCCACAAATGCATAATTGTCCATTGTGTACTATGCCACTCGCTACCCCAAGGCTTTCCCCATGATGTGCACTTCAGCAAACCAAATATGCAACTTACTGATCCTGTTTTCCACCAGTGTGGACATTGCTGAAGAAATAATAATGGAGCAAGGAACCAACTTCATGTCAATTATCATGAAGCAAGTATGTCAATAGTTGCAAATCAAGAAACTATGCATCTCTGTTTATCATCCCCAAACCGATGGTCTGGTAGAACATTACAAAAAGACAATTAAGAAAATGTTGAGACTTGCGGTCTCTATAAGGAAAGGATTCAGAAAAAGCATTGCCTTTTGTCTTGATTGTACTACGTGACACCCCATAATCATCCATGGGGTTCTCCCAATTTGAGCTTCAATTCGGGCAGGAACCCAGAACCATACTAGATATAGTAAATGAAGAGTGGGAGCACGAGGAAGAAAAACCTCTGAGTATGTGGAAAACATTCACACTCATTTGGAGAAACATATGGATCTAGCAACCAATAACCTAGGTCAGGCTCAAAACGCACAAGAAGGAAAATACAATAAAATATTTTTAGTAAGGACATTTCAACCCATAGAGAAGGTGTAGGCTCGATTACCCATGTGGGGAAACAAAATGATAGAATGGGCCCTAATCTATAACTCAAGTCATGGGACCAGTGAACTATAGGAAAACAAAATGATAGAAGGGGCCCTAAACTATAACTCAAGTCATGGAACCAGTGAACCATATGGTTAACCATGCTGATCGTCACCATCCAGAAATGAATTACCATGTAAACCTGTCAAAAGATTGGAATGAACCTTCAGTTTCTGTCACTCTCCTCACAGCAAACACAGGGGAGTCAGTAGTCCTCTTCCCAACCTAGTCCAAATTAGTATTAGAAGATGTGAAATGGGGTTCTGAGTTAACAGCAAGACAGAAGATGGATATTATTTTGCAAAGCATAAGGATGTCTTTTCTGACCTACCTAGATGGACGACCTTGGTAGAACATGCCATAAAAACAATCCCCAATAAAACAGTGCATTTACGACCATATCACATACCTGAAGTCAAACGGTACTTAGTCCAAAAGGAAATCAAGGAAATGATGCGTTTGAACATCATAGAACCATCAGTGAGCCCATGGTGTTCACCTATTGTGTTAGTACTCAAATCAATGGTTCTACCAGATTTTGTATCGAGTTTATACAGTTCAACGCCATCTCTGAATACAAAGCATACCCCATTCCATGGGTAGACAATCTCTTAGAGAAATTAGAAACAGCCTGATTGCTCAGTACTATAGATTTAACAAATGGATACTGGCAAGTCTCCTTAAGAAAACAAGACAAAGAAAAAACAGTGTTTGGCAGTCCACAGGGATTTTATCAATTTAAGGTACTCACCTTCAGCCTACATAGGGCACCAGCCACTTTCTAGAGGTTGATGGACCGACTACTAAAATCCCATGAACGCTACACAGCGGCATTCTTGGATGTCATTATTGTCTTCAGCAGTACTTGTGAAGAACCTTTGCCCCATCTACAGAAGGGGGTGTGTACTTTGGAAACATCTGGGTTAAAGATAACCCCCCAAAACATGGTATTAGGTACTAACCAAATTAAGTACCTTGGCCACACAGTCGGACAAGGAGTGATTCGACCACAGGTGGACAAAGTGTAAGCAATTTCCCAGATTCATCTTCCCTCCACAAAAAAGAATATGGGTGCCTTTTTGGGCTTGATAGCAGCACCTCTGGCAGACGCCCTGAAAACACATCATAATGGAGACCTGTCTCAGGACATAAGGGCTTAACAAGCTTTTCTAAGACTGAAAGAGATCATCTCTGAATAGACTTATTGAGATGTCCGACTTAACCGAACAGTTTTTTCTGCAGACCGATGCATCATGCTTCGGACTCGGTACTGTACTATAGCAGGATACCCAGATGATCTCTGGCCTCTCTGTTTTACTAGCTACCTTACTCCATGGTGGAAAAGGTGGGTGATAGAGTCTTTACATTCTTTTGACTTCATGTAGGAACGTATGATGCTAGACTGCTACCATATGGACGCAAAGCCACTATTTGTAATTCGGAGGAGTGGGGAGCCATCAAAGGCCTGGCAGCAGTGCCTGCTACCTGTCTGTGGTTGGTCACCTTTCTCATGCCACAGCACTTTATGTCATGGTGTAGAACAACCTGCATATCCAGACATGCTGGCATAATCTTCCTCCTAAACCGTGGAGGGTACAATGAAGGTGGGTTCAGGAGATGCCATATTTGTGTTAAAGGTCACATAACATCACCACAAAACAGGTTAAGCATTGCAACCGTGCCCAACAAGTGATGGCCTCACCATACACTTCTTTTACAGATCGTGAACACAACTCTGCATTTCTCTACCTGTGCCTTCTGCTCAGGCAAAGTGAAGTACTCCAACAAACAGGACAACATTGATGACATGGATTTGGCAGTTCCCTTTTATTTTTCCTTTGCTTTGCCCCCCTCCCTCCCATAAATCTTTGGAACCAACAGCATCAGACGAGTCAGCCTCAACTTCATTCCCCTCCTTTGCAAGCCATTCCTACTCTTCCTCCTCCCGCCTCTCTTGCTCTTCCAAAGAACATTGTTCTTACCTTCCTCCTCCTGCCCTGCACCCACTCTGTTTGCACCTCCTGGTGCACCTCACCCCCTGCCTCTCATCACCATCTTTGTTATCTACCTTCCCTTTGTGTCCCACCTGTTTCCCTAAATGCTGCTTCTTGTTTTTTGCCTGCTAACAACCATAGAACTCAATATGTTACATCTTCTCGTATTAAAACTGGTGCCCCATATCTGCAGCCACATGTCTGTCCTTCTTTGGCTCCACATCTGCCTCTTCATTTTTACCGTCCTGCTGCTCTGCCATCCCTCTCTACTTGATGTATATATTTTGACCCCCTCCATATTTGTCTTATTCTTCTCAACCGTTTGTCCATGTTTCTCCTCCTGCCCCTTTTTGCTCATCTAGCTCATTAGCTTCTTTATTCTGCTACCTCTCACCATCATCCTACCCCTTCAATCCTTCTCAGTTACAGTGTCCACCTCCTCACGCCCCACATCAACCATCTACTAAACAGATCCGGCCCATACCTCCTTCCATATCAGTTGATGGATCTCCCCCAATGAAACCATGCTTCTGTTCTCTTAACACTACAGATGCCTCCTTGTAAAAGGTCCCCATCGCTCGGCACCTCTCCACATTTATCTTTCTCCAATGTCAGCCTCAATCTCAATGAACTGTGCGTCTCTGGCCACACCCACCCCAAAAACTAGCCCCTCCTCCTCATCCAAATCTAAATGCTCACAAAGAGATCCAGTAATTCCTTTTTCATTATCCAGAGTAACTTGTGGGGTGGACTAAAGGAAAGTCTATCATAAAGTTTTCTTTTTTTTCCTTTTTCAGTGGAGGGGGAAAGGTGAAGAAAAAGGGCTTAAAACAGCAACACTGTATCCACACAATCCTTTTCTCAACGGACTCTACAAAGGAAATGTTCAATTAGCACCTGGAAATCGTTATTGACCTCCTCACAGCCAATTAGGGTGCAGTCAATAACTTCTGGTCTTGACTGAACTCTGAACAGTCTGACCTCAAAATCAAACAATTAAACAATAATTCAATTCACAGGCAGGACGTCTCTCAACAAGACACTTGGGGCCTGAATTACAATGCGTTTTTTAAAGGGGTTTTCCCATTGAAAAAAGGTTTTGTCTTCTCTTGGAGGACCTGTATTTTCACTGCAGCATCCTATTTAACATCCAAAGAGAAACCTAAAGAATTATATGATATGATATGTGAGTGGAAGCGCCCCCAAGTTAGCACGATCCTCCCCGCAATGGGAGACAATAATGGACACTCCCGTAATGGGAATAAGGCCAAGACAGAGTGCGGGTGAGCATAAGTGGGAGTTTATCCAAAGAATATGGCATGCAAAGAACTCTGCAACCTCCGAGAGCGCTCTGCCTGACAATCGCAAAGGCAGGCGTATTTCTAATACAAAAAACGTCATCAGAACCTACACACTATAGGGGGCACAAGTTAATTGGGATTGGGTGGCGTCGACTAACTATAGGTGTTGCTGCAGCATGGTTGGTCCGGGTGAGATGTCGTCACTGGTCAGCCTCGTGGGTTGGGTTGGGCCTGGCAGGCCGGCTCGAGGTCATCCGGGCGGTGTTGGTACGCTGGGGCAGCCTGTGACAAAGATGAATGCCTTCCCTGACTTAGGTGCCCTAGATCATGCACATTGCAGTTACTTAAAATCCCATATCTAACTTCTACAGTAAATCTTTCAATCAATACAACACAGGAGGAATGCACCTTGTGAGGGGTCTGGTGGTCATCTGTTGGATTTACCGGTGTTCTGACGTCTGGTATTTCAGGTCGAGGGGCTGGGCTCTGGGGGGCTTGTGCCGGGTGGTACATGTTTTATTACTACGTTAGAAGCTACTATGAAGGGGGCTCTGTGTCTTGTCCCATTGTCGGGGGTCTCCTTGGGGTGGTCTGGGGGATTGTGGGATTTACGAGAGGGTGCTGGTAGATCAGTGGATTCAAACGTAAGTTTATTATCGTGCTGTAAATAACGCAGGTGGCGGCCGGTGGCCTTGGATGCTGTGTTGGGGCCTCTGACTCTCTGAAGTAGTTCCAGCTTGGCCGGGGGAGGTGGGGGAGCACGGCACAGGCCTTAGCTTTTTTCTACTTGGCAGGCTTCGTAGGGCGGGAGGGAGAATGGCCTTGCATATATTCACAAAAGGTATTTTCCTCGTGTGTTGCCTAATTTTGAATACAAAACTTTTATATCATTTGTCTTCTTTAAACTACTATACCATACATATATACTTCGAGTTCATTAAACATTTCGTTAATATATTCAGTCTGAGTACCTTTTCGTTACCTAACATTATATTCACTACAGTATTTGATTATTTTATGTACATTAGACGTTACATGAGGTAGTTCTAGGTTATGGCCTACAGAGATTGATACTCGCCGCTTGGGGTGATTAAGAAAACATATACGAGTTCAGGTTTCTACATAAAATTGAGAGAACACTTATACAGATAAAGGTTATACGTTTTGTCGACATCTTTCTCTGTAGTTATAGCAGCATTAGTCCAGACCTGGGGTGACATCATATAACGTTACATCTTTATGGTTGATTCACAGTTTACAGAATCTGTTTAAACAGAGGTAGTTCGTTAATACCAATACTTGAATTATTTTCTACTTTCTTCAGATAGTGATGCTTCAGCTTTTTCCCCGTCGCCCCGGCCTCGCGGACCAGGTCATGCGGGGTGCAATATTACATTGTGAACGATAAAATGTTACAGTGTTAGCATCTCGGGTTAGCTCATACCCGACTTTCTCATGGGAACGCGCTCGCAGCGGATCTACCAGGGCTACGGCGGCAGGGATACTTGGAAAGCCCTCCAAAGGTGGGGGCCGCGCTACAGCGCGCTGAACTCACGCCATCTTTGCTGGGCAAGAAGGCTTCTAGGCCTATCTAAACGTTAGTGTGAGTGTATGATGGATATGTGGGGGCAATGTCATCGGCGGGCAAGCCCTCCTCCACCTGGGCCCGGGTGGCATGGGGGGACGCTCGGCGAGCCATGGTCCTCACCTGGGGAGAATGATGCAGGAGAGGGGGGCCTTTAAGGCCTGTCCTCCCCTACATTTCCCCCCTTTCGTTACTAAAGTAACGAATTCTTCAGGTCTTCCAACCTTCTGCACTCTTGTTCCTCTACTATCGCGTCATCCCATGCAGGTGTTCCCTTGATGGGCATCCATGCCCTACACACCCCCCTTAAGCTCTCTCCTCTTCTAGCATATTCGTCTGGTGTGCACGTTAAATATATACAGTCACCACTTTCCTCCAAATCTACCCAGACCTCTGTGTACCATTCTAATTCCACGTTTCGGGGCTCCTTGATAGTGGTATGCCATAGCTTGTCTACTATGTCCTTGTCACGGTACATAGGCACTAACCGGTACTGGGGGGTGTTATCTATCCCTGTCTGCACATATACTTCTTGTGTTGCCCTCATTGTACCACCAGAGTTGCCCATTGTCACCACCATCATTGCGCCGTTAGGGACCGCATTTGCACAACATCGGAGGCCCAACTGGCACAGGCAGAACGCCACGAGGAGGAACACCACAGCTGGTACCAGAAATTTCATTGTTATTCCAAGCCAAGAGGGAACCCAGGAGAAGATATTGTCGAACCACGTGCTGGCTTCTGCTCCACCTTCCATCTTCATCTTCTCTCCCAGATTATGTACTGCTTCGATCACGTGGGATAAGGAACCATTTTCCGCGTCTTCAGAAGGTACGAAAGTGCAGCAGGCACTTCCTATTTTTCGGCAAACACCTCCGTCAATCGCTGTCAGTAGGTCCAGAACATACCTGTTCTGCATGGTCATCAGGCGTAGAGCTCGCAGTTCTACTTTTATTATGTTAAACCCTTCTTCAGTGTCATTGGCTAACTGAATCAGTTCCCACCGTGTTATCTGGAGCCATTTTGCATTTGCCCTTGCTTGGACACTTGAAATTAGCGAGGCAAAGAATGTTTCTACAGAGCTGAACAGCCGGTACCTGTCTGGGATCTGTGCCAATAAATCAGACGAAGCTTGAGATATGTAATTTGATGCCCGTCTGTTCCGTGATAGCTCTTCTCCCTTCTCTCCGGAGGACAGGACATAGAGGTGTGATTTTGCAGTGGGAGGAACCACACCCTGGTGCATGTTCCCTGGCATCCTTTTATTTTCGTCAACGTGGCTTTCTGGAATCACCATTAGGGCCGAGTGCAGAGTGGCCATCGAGCAGCTGCCGCTCCATGCCTGGGGAAGGTGCAAGTAGGCCTGGTTCCCACATACCCAGTATGTGTCCATCAATGCGGCTGTTCCTTTTCTCATCTCTGGGATGGTGAGGGTTTTGTTGCAGTTTTTATTCGTCCCTATTGCCACTTTTCCTTCTCCCTTAAAACATAGTTCGTTCTTGATCTCACTTTGTAGCTTGAAGGGTTTTTCCATTGCTGTTACCCATGTCAGTTTGGAAATGTGCTCCTTCCATACTGGTGTGCATGTTTCTTCCATCCATCGCAGTCTGGCTGGTTGGACACCTCTCAGTGCTTCCGCTTTGCACAGTACTTCTTCATCTTTCCATTTGTTTTCAGAAAACAGTGTCCCTTGTATCGCAAAAAATGGTTCTTTGAGACATACCACTCCAGCTGCTTTTGGGTAGCACGTTTTTTCAGTCTGTATAATCTTGAAAGTGACGTCGTGTGCCTGGAAGGTGTTTTTTATACGGCATAGCGTGAGATGAAGGAGACACTGGGCATCTACAATGGGCAATTCTCTGGGCAACAACACTTTAGGTGTGCCTGATGCATGGGGAATGAGCGAGCAGACATAACAGCTCTCATTTGTCGTTTGTTTGGCTGTGGCACTCATATCAGCATACCATTTATTTGCTTGGTGGGGGTGCCGAGGATCTTCCATTTTGTCTAAGCCTAACCCATAGTACTCATCATACCCCCTCCTGCTTGTCTCTCTTCTCCACCTACTATCCTTGCTTCTCCTACGTCTGCTGTTTTTGATAGAAGAAAAAATGGGCCCCCCTTCCTCCTTCCCACCCCCCTTGTCAAATTTCTGATATGTTTCCTTATGTTCTTTAATAGTTATAATATTCCCATCTTCCTCAATAAACAACAAGTCACTTTCTTCTGATGGGGTGGGGAGGGTGTTGGGGCTGTTATATAGTTCAGGTATGGACATTGTGTTATTTTCCATTTCTGTTTGTATACCTCTTGAATCTGACAGGGCGACAGTTGGTGGTTCAGTGTAATAACCCCATAAAAAGTGTGATCCATCCCACACCAGAAAATCACCTTCTTTAAAATTTACACTTGTGGTTGCATTGCTCCCAGGAGCTCGGGTGACGTTACTCCCCCCTCCCCCCTCGGTCATCTCGATAGAGATGAACGCTATAAACCAATATGTTACCAGGCAAAACATTGATAGGAAGAACACAATAACACAAATTGACAATCCACATTCATATGAATATGTAAGTCTATCTATTAACATTTCTTTAATTCTAACAAATCTATTAGTTGCAGGCTGCCCATTAGATGCCATGGTAATTCCTGTTTGAGATACAAAAGTGCATTAAGTACAGGCATGTAAACATTTCCAACGTTGGAAGCTCTTTTTTTTTTTTTTTTTTTCATAAAACATGGACGTGGGTGGGGGAAGGGTTTGTTTCCACAGACACGGGTATTTACAATCAATACTTTTAGATCATTGTATATTATATAGAAAAAACTTCTTCAAAAGAAAGAGAAATTTCAAAAGATGAGAGAACAAAAAAAACATTCAATTAAAAGAGCAAAAATATATTCTTTTTTTTTTTTTTTTTTTTTCGTACGAATGCCATGTCATCAGTTGCATTCATTGTCAATCGCTGCACATACAGAAAATCACCTTCACTCATTCTGCACAACTCCACTGTCCGCTGTTGCCTGTGCCTCGTCCTGCGCCTCACCTTCCACGGCGCTATAGGCTATGCGCACGTCTGTCAAATGCACCCAGTATTTTAGGCCCTTCACCTTTACTGCCGTGGGCGTGCAAAACACTACCTCATAAGGGCCATGGAAACGTGGCGCATTCCACCTTCGCACAAAACTTCTGACATATATAAAGTCACCGGGCATTAGCTGTAATGGTTTGTCAGGCAGTGTTACTAATTCTGTTGTATTCCCCTCCTCTCTTGTAGAGGGGGGGGCTAGTTGCTTCGCTATTATGCGCGCTGCCCGTGTCAGTTTTTTCAAGTACTCTGTGAACTCCTCTCCCAATACCGCTGCGCTTCTGTGTGCATCAGAACGTTCACGGAGAGGTGAATGTGTTGTGTTCATTCTCCTTCCCGTGACGATCTCATGCGGGGACAAATGGTGGTCTTTACTTGGCTGATTGCGCAATTCGAACAGGGCCAGAGGTAGGCAGTACATCCAGGTCTTTTTGAGGGAAAAATATAATTTTGACAATCTGCCTTTTAACAGGCCGTTCATCTTTTCCACTACGCCATTACTTTGAGGATGATAAATTGAACATAATTTGTGCTTTATTCCCAATAACGTAGTCACTTCTTTGAATAGTTCATTGACAAAATGTGTGCCGTTGTCTGAGCGAATGACTTCGCAAATTCCCCAGCGCGGGAATACTTCCCGCACTAGGAACTTTGCGGCGCCCTTCGCATCAGGGCGCGCACAGGGACCTGCCTCCACCCACCTCGAAAATGGACATACAACCACAATCATGTAGCGAGCCCCATTACATCTTTCTCCCATGTCTACATAATCAATGTGGAGCTCTCTGAATGGGCCATTTGGTTTTGGTATCGTACCTCTTAGTGTGCGCAATGTCATACCTGAGTTATAAATTTGACATGTTGTGCATTCCAATGCCAACCTTGTTATGTGTTCCTGGAGGCAAGGTGCAAACCAATCTTCTTGTATCTCCGCCATTATGTGTTGTTTTGCGTTATGTGCGGGAAAGTGTAGTTGTTGAAACGCTATTTCTAACAATGTAACTGGCATCACCGCTTTTCCTGAACTTTCTTGTCGCCACAATAAATCAGTCGGCGATTTGCTGCATCCCCTCTTAGTCCACAGCAATTTTTCTTCTGCACTAGCTCCCTCTTGCAGCTCTATTATTTCCTGTGTGGGCATCATGTTGTATCCTGTGGGGACCTCTTGGCTTGTTGTGTGGTGCAATATGTACTCTCCTACTTCACCTTTCTGCAAATATGAAGCTTCTTTGGCAGCGGCGTCTGCTGCCGCGTTCCCCAAAGATATAAAATCTGTATTTGTGGTGTGGGCTTGGCATTTTACGATGGCTACTGCCGTGGGGTCTTGCAGGGCCTCAATCAGTTCTTTCAATAATTCTGCACGCTGAACCGGTGTTCCATCTGCTCGTCGAAACCCTCTCCGCCCCCACCGTGCCAGCCCGCCGTGTACTGTTGTTGTCATGTATGCTGAGTCTGTATATATTGTCACTGCGCACCCCTTGGCGGCATGCAATGCTTCTATTAGCGCTATTAGTTCTGCTGCTTGGGCTGAATAGTGTGATGGGAGGCGGTGTTGCACTAGTGTCTCGTATTCATCTTCCTCTAATCGTACAACTGCCATACCCACATGTTTCTCTCCTGTCTCCATGTCTATTGATGCTGACCCGTCCACGAAATACACCTCTCCCTCGTTCAGGGCATTCTCAAAAACCACCTGGTCCTGACCTTCGTCACCTGTGTACGTTGCGCAGTTGTGGTTCTGCATGTTTTCTATAGTGCACGCCTCTGTGATGAATGTGGCTGGGTTCACTGTTTTACATCTCACTATATGGATGTTTGCGCTGGACAATATTATTTCATATGCTGTGGCGCGTTGTGTTGTCAATGTGCTCTTTGATCGCTCTAATATTGCAAAGAGTGAGTGTTTCACAAAAAGTGTCACAGAACAGCCCATTACTATCGTGGCACTTTTCTCAATAGCGAACGCAGCTGCAGCTAGGGATTGCTCGCACGCGAAATGGCCTTGCATTACTGCGTCTAGGGTGCCACTATAGTAAGCCAGTGGCTTGTGCCCTAACGATGTTTTTTGTGTCAGCACTGCTGTCATCAGTGTTCCTTTGCAGTGTGAAAATAAGAAGAATTCGCGCCCATAATCCGGATTCGCCAGTACTGGAGCGCTTGATATCAGCTCTTTCAGTGAGTTAAATGATGTGTTCATTTCTTCTGTCCATTCTATGTGTTTGTTTACCTGCTGGGCCTCTTTTAGTGCCTGTAATAAGGGCCTTGTGTATGCTGCATAATCCAATATCCATGCACGGCAGTAGTTGCACATACCCAGAAATTTCTGCATCTCTTTTACTGTTTTGGGCTCCCCAACTGCTCTAATCGCCTGTGCCCTGTCTGGTATGATCCGCTTACCATCCTTTGATATCAGCTGTCCCAAGTATAGGACCTCTGTCAGACAGTATTGTAACTTCCCCTTGTCCACCTTGTACCCTTTATTGGCCAATAATGTCAGGAGTGTTATTGAGTCCTTTCTACACTCCTCCTCAGTTTGTGCACAAACCAATAAATCATCAACGTACTCAATCACCGTGCTTTCTACAGGCAAATTCCCCAGATCTTCATGTAGTATCCTGTTGAATATGCTTGGGCTCTCGCAATATCCTTGCGGTAGTCTGCAATGTTCGAACCTCCTCCCCCCTAGTGTAAACGCTGTTAAGTACCTGCTCTCTTCTGCTAAGGGAATCGAGAAAAATGCATTTTTCAAGTCAATGACCGTGAAGTGGGACGCTGTTTTTGGAATATTGCATAGTATTGTCGCCGGGTTCGGCACTAGAGGGAACTCCTTCTGAATCACATCATTGAGTGGGCGTAAATCTTGTATCATCCTCCAGGAACCTCCCTTCGCCTTTTTAATCGGGTAGATGCATGTGTTACATGGGGAGTTTGAGGGCACTATTATTCCTTGCGCTAGCAGTGCATCTATTGTCTCTCTGATCCCTTCTTCTGCTTCGCGTGACAATGGATATTGTTTTACCCGGGGTAGAATTGCTCCCTGTTTCAGTTTTATTACCACAGGCTGAACCCCATGTAATAACCCCACATCATGGGGGCCATTTGTCCATATGTTAGTGGGTACTAACCTCATGTCATCATCAACAAATGTATGTGGTGCTCCTACTACTGCCATTAATTCAACTTTAGTTTTTCTCGCTGTAACTACAATGTCGCACGGCATTGCTAGTTCCATCACTATTTCGCCATCTGTCTCAGTGTCAGAAAATAGCTCCTCGTCCGATAGCTCCCGCCGTGGGATATTTGCATTTGTACACAGTACTGTCCGCCACTCACATCCTTCCATGTCAACTCCAATCACACATATTCTGTTTGCTGACACGTGTACTGCGTGTAAATCCAATGATAGCACTGACCCGGGAGCAGTGTCGGGGCTCACTATGGGGCGGAAAAGGAATTCGGCTGGGATCCTCCAATCCGTCCTTTTTAGTTCTGGTACTATGAGAGCCAATGTTCTCATGCCCTCAACAAACATCTCCTCGTTTCTTGGTAACCCTCTGATCTCTTGCATGATTGTGTGGCCGTGTATTACTGCTAGTACGCGGAGGGGACATATGCCTGGTGTTGAACATACGATACCGCTTCCTGTGAATGATATTGTCATATTTAGTTTGCTTAAGAGATCCCTCCCCAGCAAATTAATGGGAGAGCGTTCATAGTACAGTAAGGGTGCTTTCACTGTTTTACCCCCCACTGTCACATCCAATGCCTCTGTGTAAGGAACTTCAATTACAGCCCCAGAGAACCCCTGCGTCTCTAACGTTCTATTAGATAACGGGAACCGGCCCTCTCTAATACATGATTTCTCCGCTCCCGAATCCACCATGAATATGAATTGCTTGTCTCCTATCTGCGCTCCTATCAATGGTTCCTCTGATGCATTGTGGGTCGTAGATAGTACTGGACACGCAAGTGTTCTCTGTGGGCTGTCCTATGCGGGGTGTCTCATTGCCCCCCCTTGATCAAAAATGTTCCCCGAAACTACCGACACCCCGCTATAAGGTGCGGGGGCAGGCGCTCCATTAGCTACTGTGGCGAAAGTGTTACCTGGCGTGTATTGCATATTGTCATTATTCTGTGGGTGGTTTTGTGTTCTGTACTGATGTCCGTGTAGTTGTGCGTTACTTCTTTGCCCTGCATTTTCTGGTTGCTGGTATTGTCCCATGGGGAGGCCGTATGGGCTTCCTGGGTGGGGGTGACCGTACTGCTCTGTCTCCTGGAACCCGTTGTTTTGTCTGCTCCTGCACTCCCTTGAGTAATGCCCCCATCTCCCACAATTCCAGCAGCTCCCCTGTGGACCTCTGGGACCCTGCCACCCATTTCCTCCCATTCCTCCATACCCTTGTCCTCCTCTTCGGCCCCTGTACCCACCTCTTCCCCCTCTTGGGGCCCACTCTTGCCACGCCAGACCTCCGTTCTGCTCTTGTTCGTTCCACTGTCGCTGGCCTTGTCCGGCCCAATTAGCTGCTATTCTCCCTTGTATTGCTATCTGCCCCTCCTCTTCTTCGTCTCCCTCCCTCATGAGTGGGAGTCCGGCTACCGCTGCTGCAACCTTCACTAACTTTGACTGTACCAACTTCGCTTCGTCTGCCAACCTTTTCTGTGCTACTTCCCTCTCTCTTTCTTTTATTCTTTTGCAATGGTGCACTATTATGCTTTGGATCTCCGGCCACCCCTTCGCCTCAACCCCTGCTATTTTGTCGAGTGCCTTCTGCACCTCTTTTGGGAGCCCTCTCTTGATGATAAAGTAAAACAGAGACGTTGACTGATGCCAGAGCGTGCCCGTTTCCGCTCTACACATCTCCTGCACCCGGAGAATGTAATCCATAGCATCCTCCCCGTCATTCATTGTACATTGCATTACTGACTGTAAATCAGGGGTATCTGGGAACGTCTCCCGCAGTGCGTCCCACACCCTTGCTCGCACTGTATTAAAAGAAGCCCCGTCATGGCGATCACAATTCAACGCCACGCCTGGGAAACCAGCCTTAGCCCATACTCTGTCCGCTTGATCTCCTACTGCGGATACTAGTAGGCTTTTCACATCGCCTACTGCCAACGGTATGCCAGCGGTATGTTTCTCAAATGCATATATCCACTTGCTCGCCCCTCCTGACAACGGGGGCAATAATTTCATTAAATTAGCCTTGTCCATCTGGGCCCACGGTATATAGTTTGGTCTCCCCCCCCCTCTGTGTATCAACGGAAGTTGTAACTTCCGTTTTGCAGTTGCACCCTCCCCTACCTTAGTCGCTGCTGACTCCAATGACGCCATCTTCCCCACTCTATTTCTTAATCGTCCCATCCATTCATCATCTATAGTCCCTAGCGAACATGCACCGTCCACCTCCTCGCTTTCCCCTCCTACTGCCATACTCAACCTATCACTCTCATCCAACCCTCCTCTGACATCACATAACAAGTCCTCTCTGATCCCTCTCTCTCGTGATACATCACCAATGCTCCCTTCTACTGCTCCTACCTCTATTATTCGTGTCGGCTCTTCCTCAATTCTGAACAGTATTTCCCCCTTTTTCCATCCTTCCTCAATTTGTCTACTTTCGCTTGACGCTCTAGACGTGCGTCCTGATTGTGTAGGGGCGCACGCTGTGCGCTCACATATGTCTTTTATTCTTGAGAGTTCATCCCTTGCCACAGAAAGCCTCGACTCTAAGTCACTCGTTAGCTTTTCTATATTCACCCTCTGTGTGCTTCCCTGGGCGCGCTCTCTAGTGCTTTCGTATGGCGGGGGGGCTGTTGGTCTCTGTGGTGTAACAGTTGTGGGGGGAGGCACATAAGTAGGGTCGCTATATCCTGCTGCGGGGGCTGGTTTGTTCAATATTGGGTACAAGCTAATCACCTCCGTAGGTTGTTCTGTATTTAACCGGTCCTTTTCCCCTCTTGGAATCATGAGTGGGTTGTCTGTTGTGGGCGGCAGATCGACATTTGGTGCCGGATCTTTGGGTGGGGGTACTTCCTCAAACAATCTCCAGAGGTCTAATATCTCCTTCCTGTTTTGCCATTGTTTTCCCTTATACTTGAGGCGAATGCATGTTCGCACCATATCAAGAACGCTTTTGTCAAAAGATCCCCCCTCGGGCCAAATCTGGGGCAATCCCTCCCCTTTCAATTCAGTTACCCATTGGTCGTGATATTTATTTATTCGTTCCGCGTACCCCGGTAAGCTATTACAAATATGCGACAAGGGAGTTTCTGCCCCCATATTCTAAATCACTAGCAACGACCGTGTCCACCTCCTTTACTTTTAGTTAGGTGTAGATATATGTATGTATATCTTTATGGCACAGACAAGAGCGGACGTCTCAACGATATCACCCAAAGTTATTCACTGCACAAATCCTTTCTTACTCACCACAACTCATCCCCTTCCCATTCCCATACACTCTCATGTAATTTCACTTACACCCAATCAACTACTAGTTATGGCCAACACTCTCTAGCACCCCCTCGCGGTCAACCGTTCGTCTCCACTACTCGCACGGTGCGCGCACCCCTCACAATACTTTCCCACTCACACCTCTTCTTTTTTTTTTCCTCCCTTTCCTCCCTGGCCAGCTGTCCCTGTTTTTCTGCTAAGGTTACTGTGTTCACGTCTGTACGTGCCACTACTTAATCCCACTCCTAAAAAAGTGCTCCCTATTTTATAGTTCTTATACAAGTATGTTTACCTTATACCCTTTTCGCGTTCACCCCTTGCCCCGTGGACTGGAAAAAAGAAATAGAAAGAGTAGCAATCACTAACAGTATCCTAAGTGTCTCCCTTTGCCAGACACCAATAACTTATTTTTTACTTCTTCATATATTCCCAGTACTAGTTTAGATAGTACTATGCGGCGCCGCCTTCCACCCCCTCTCGGAGCTAGGTTTCCGTCACTTCTACCTCTTCACTTACTTCTTACTCCTAATGGCCATATGCAAAGAAAAGATAAAGAAAGTTTTAAGACCTGTCTTTAGTAGACTCCCGTAATTCTCTCCCCTACCTGCCCACGTTCTCCTATTCACAAGTTCCCCTCCCTCCCCCTTTATGATCGCTCGCACTCGGTACTCACGTGCCCGTCTTGAACCGATAGTCTCCGAAACTGGGTCCGTCCAGGCGGTGTTGCCTTTCTGCTCAACAGTCAGCCCCGGCTCCGGCGAGCGGTACTCAAAGGGGATTTTGCAACCGGGATCCCGTACCCCATCTAGTTTGAGTGCGCACTTCTAAGCGTACCGGTCGCCGTTGGCGGGTAGCTTCCCGGAGCCGGCCCACCGTGCGTTTCCCTTTCTGACCGGAGATTCTCGTGCCAAAAGGGGGTCGTTAAAAGGAGTTCAGGAAAAATAAATTTGGAAGTATCACGCTATCGGGGTCACCACTGAGTGGAAGCGCCCCCAAGTTAGCACGATCCTCCCCGCAATGGGAGACAATAATGGACACTCCCGTAATGGGAATAAGGCCAAGACAGAGTGCGGGTGAGCATAAGTGGGAGTTTATCCAAAGAATATGGCATGCAAAGAACTCTGCAACCTCCGAGAGCGCTCTGCCTGACAATCGCAAAGGCAGGCGTATTTCTAATACAAAAAACGTCATCAGAACCTACACACTATAGGGGGCACAAGTTAATTGGGATTGGGTGGCGTCGACTAACTATAGGTGTTGCTGCAGCATGGTTGGTCCGGGTGAGATGTCGTCACTGGTCAGCCTCGTGGGTTGGGTTGGGCCTGGCAGGCCGGCTCGAGGTCATCCGGGCGGTGTTGGTACGCTGGGGCAGCCTGTGACAAAGATGAATGCCTTCCCTGACTTAGGTGCCCTAGATCATGCACATTGCAGTTACTTAAAATCCCATATCTAACTTCTACAGTAAATCTTTCAATCAATACAACACAGGAGGAATGCACCTTGTGAGGGGTCTGGTGGTCATCTGTTGGATTTACCGGTGTTCTGACGTCTGGTATTTCAGGTCGAGGGGCTGGGCTCTGGGGGGCTTGTGCCGGGTGGTACATGTTTTATTACTACGTTAGAAGCTACTATGAAGGGGGCTCTGTGTCTTGTCCCATTGTCGGGGGTCTCCTTGGGGTGGTCTGGGGGATTGTGGGATTTACGAGAGGGTGCTGGTAGATCAGTGGATTCAAACGTAAGTTTATTATCGTGCTGTAAATAACGCAGGTGGCGGCCGGTGGCCTTGGATGCTGTGTTGGGGCCTCTGACTCTCTGAAGTAGTTCCAGCTTGGCCGGGGGAGGTGGGGGAGCACGGCACAGGCCTTAGCTTTTTTCTACTTGGCAGGCTTCGTAGGGCGGGAGGGAGAATGGCCTTGCATATATTCACAAAAGGTATTTTCCTCGTGTGTTGCCTAATTTTGAATACAAAACTTTTATATCATTTGTCTTCTTTAAACTACTATACCATACATATATACTTCGAGTTCATTAAACATTTCGTTAATATATTCAGTCTGAGTACCTTTTCGTTACCTAACATTATATTCACTACAGTATTTGATTATTTTATGTACATTAGACGTTACATGAGGTAGTTCTAGGTTATGGCCTACAGAGATTGATACTCGCCGCTTGGGGTGATTAAGAAAACATATACGAGTTCAGGTTTCTACATAAAATTGAGAGAACACTTATACAGATAAAGGTTATACGTTTTGTCGACATCTTTCTCTGTAGTTATAGCAGCATTAGTCCAGACCTGGGGTGACATCATATAACGTTACATCTTTATGATTGATTCACAGTTTACAGAATCTGTTTAAACAGAGGTAGTTCGTTAATACCAATACTTGAATTATTTTCTACTTTCTTCAGATAGTGATGCTTCAGCTTTTTCCCCGTCGCCCCGGCCTCGCGGACCAGGTCATGCGGGGTGCAATATTACATTGTGAACGATAAAATGTTACAGTGTTAGCATCTCGGGTTAGCTCATACCCGACTTTCTCATGGGAACGCGCTCGCAGCGGATCTACCAGGGCTACGGCGGCAGGGATACTTGGAAAGCCCTCCAAAGGTGGGGGCCGCGCTACAGCGCGCTGAACTCACGCCATCTTTGCTGGGCAAGAAGGCTTCTAGGCCTATCTAAACGTTAGTGTGAGTGTATGATGGATATGTGGGGGCAATGTCATCGGCGGGCAAGCCCTCCTCCACCTGGGCCCGGGTGGCATGGGGGGACGCTCGGCGAGCCATGGTCCTCACCTGGGGAGAATGATGCAGGAGAGGGGGGCCTTTAAGGCCTGTCCTCCCCTACATATGATATGGCATTTGAACGCGCCTATACGCAAGTGTTTCAAGGAGTGACGAGGCAGGGAGGGGGGAAGAAAGGGAAGACAGACAACCATCCTACTAGGCCAGGTGTCATTCAGATCGCGCAAGTGCAAGGGTAAAGGGGAAGGGAAAAGTGCAAGGGGAAAGGGAGAGGGGAAAGTGCAGTACAGGGGTAGAAGAAAAACAAGATAAATAATACGGGCCAGCTGGTGGCAAGTGCAAGGTAAGTGCAGACAAGTGCTGGGAAGGGGGGCTGTAGGGATACAGAGACAGTCCCGCAGTGCAGGGTTGCCATAGAGGCAGTCAAGGGGAGAGTGGCTGGGCCAAGGACAGAGATCGGTGAGAGTGGCCCAGTTGCAGAATCAGTGCAGTTTCAGTAAGGAATTTAGCAGGGGAGAGGGGGAGAGAAAGCAGAAGCAAAGAGGAAGGTTTTGAGGTGCTTCCGGAACCGGAGATGGTTCTCATCAAGTTTCAGGGATCCAGGAAGACTGTTCCAGAGGGAGGCCCCTGCCCCGGAGAGAGATCTACCCCCAACTCGTTGCTTGGAGAAGCGGCTGACCCTGAGGGAGTTGGAGGCGGATGAGCGAAGAGCTCGAAAAGGAAGATATTTAGGAAGAGAGAGTTGAAGGTATTTTGGCCCCAGGCCCCAGAAGGCCTTGTGGACAATGCAGAGGGTTTTGAACTTGAGCATGGGGGAATGCTTTCACTTTCTTACACAGTCATTTACTTTTACAAGACCTCTAATGCATGCATATGTTAAACTCTCTCCAGTTTTGCCATGCTTACAGTTAAAATGTTTAACTTATGAAGACAACTTTGCTATTTAAGTACTACAAAATAAAACATTTTCAAATGTTTGTCGATTTACTATTTCATTATTAAAATAACATTGTTTACTGTCCCACCAAACCTCCAAGGCATGATTTGCTGGTACCACTTTGTGCTAATAGCCTTGCAGACCGTGTAAGGGATCATTATCGCTTGGATTATTAACCCTTCCCCCAATTTATGGCCCAATGTGAAACCTGGTGGAGGGTCATTAACCTGTAATAATGACTCCTCCATCCATCTACAGTGCTATATTAGACGGTACAAGGTTAATTATTCGCCCATTTTTTCTATGTGTTTCTTTCTGACAGTTTGTTCCCTAAATAACTCATCGGAAAATATGGAGGAGGGTTTGGGTAAGGGGATATAAGGGATAGGTGGTGGGGAATAGGCAATAAATAATAGGGGAGGGGCATTTGGTGGGCCAAACCCAAAAAATAAAAAAATACAAATTTCAACACATTGTTTTGACAAAAAACAGTCTGGAAAAAACATAAAAAAATGCACAATGTAAGAACATAGAACCATATTAGGCATTTCGTAAAAAAAGCATGAGTTAAACATTTTATGAGCTGCCTCATTTTAAGTTAATTGAGTGCCAGAGCTGTGGCATGGATTCCAATGTATGGGTCGGTGACCTCGATCCACCCTGACATGCAAATGTAAATGCATTTTATCCAGCATTTGCTTTTGATGATGGTGGGAATGTCATGGATTTCTGTGGCATCTGCCAGGTTGTAACACAGCATAAAAGATGGCATATTCCATAGCAATCAATGTAAACGTGCAAATATGGCAGTAGGTATTAATGATTCACTTCTGAAAAGTGTGCAACATGAGAACCAAACCTGGGTCTATCCGACTTACATCACTAGTGCACCCTTGGCTGAAGCAATTCAACATTGTTTGGAGGGAACTGAGTGCATGTAAGTGCACATGGACGTGGTTTCCTCTGTGGAATTCATGGAATAAGGAAGGTTATAGAGCAAGGGCCCGATTCATGGAAAAGTGCGCTGAGATCCCGCAAAGGCCGCGCAATGAACGAGACTCGTATTCATGGCATTGTTTGGGCAAAATAACTGTATAAGCAAGTCGCGGCCAGAAATGCCCACAACACTGCACATGCAAAGCAAGAACAGCTACCTTTGCATGTGCCGCCAGGAGCAAATGTTAGGAAAGATTTCACTCAGGTGCAATTTTCCCTCCATTTAATGACCCCCCAAACTTTTGGGTTTTGTTTGGCTTACCTAACCTGACTTTTACCAGTGGAGCACAGCCTTCAGCTTTTGCTCATTTGTTATGGGGAAACTGACACGTTCTTTAGGCTGTCAGTACTGGGAAACTATGTTTCTCTTAGTCTTCGACTATATTGCCATTTCTTGGTAACTTTTTTACTTTGTGGCAAGATCCTAACAGTACCGCGCATATGGGTCCTTTTCTTTTATGACCCTAGCCACCGGACTAAGGATTTCTTTGGTGTTTGTACAAATGTGCTTAGGATGAACTGGTGGCAGCAGTTTCCTTTTAAAGTATGTTAACTTCATTTTTATGGACCATAGCGTGTTTACTGCGTTTGGCCCCAGACTGTGGCCTGTGCCAAAAATGGCTGTGCCATAAAGTGTTTTGTTCTGTCCTTTGGTAATGTTGTCCCTTTGCCTTTACCCAGGTCCAGAGACCTGGGTATTGCTTATTTAGGCATGCAGCCTCCTGTGAAAACTGGCAGCTGCAGTACAAATGTGCTAGTGCCCAGGAAGAGAGTTGGGACTGTCTGGTCCCAATCCACACTACTGGTGCTCATATGTCTGGTAGGCCTGAATGACTGGAATCACTGTGGGCCACGATTGGCCCACACTTGGTGTGCATGCAAGAGAGCAGATCTTCCATTGGTTATCCCAGATTTGGGTGTGAAACAAATCTTGGATAAGAGAAGGGGCTCTGCATCCATTCCAGGTCGATCACCTGAAGTTCACACCGAACTACAGAAAGAGCCAAGTATCCTGACAAAAGAGCAGACCCGTGGAACCGCCGGAGACGTGCTTGGAAGGTTTGGCACCATGACCCTGCTGTTGTCCCATCGAACCCCTGTATCGTACCAAGAAGGCCTGCAACATTGCTTCGGACCTTTGGAGTAGTGGGACCAACTATTCTGGACACCTGATTACCCTCGCAGAACAGCCTCTTCAGAAGTGTTCCTGGGTCATTCAGTGAACTGACCAGCTCAAACCCAGGGTATCGTACAGGAGTTCCGCAATCCTGAGTTGAGACTTGTTGGGTGTCCTGACCCACGTTTGGACTATTATGCTGCAACATTTGGTGCTGTGGGTTTAGGAAATCCAAGATGGCAGAAAAGCCCACATTTGCACCAGAATCCAGGAGAACCGTGCAGTTTTGCGCACACCAAAATGGTCCCATGACCTGCCAACCACCAGTGCAAAGAAAGATGGTTCTGTTCAAAATCCGTTTTTATTAATGTCAAAAATTGCTAAGATCATGGGCCCGAAACCACCAAACAAAAATCCAACTATGGTTGAGTGTTTTACTTTACTCTACTGCAGATCCACATCAATGCCATGTCAAGCAAGGATCATATACTATCAAGTAAAATCCTTTCTTTTTGAAATGTATTAATTCAAGACAGCTGTCAAAAATAGGTGCAGTACCGGCATTGGACACTGACCGGCGCTGGCGCTCTATAAATCCTGACAGGAGAGCTGTCTTGCAGAACTGTGCAGTGAACAGAAGGGTGTTTTATGTAATTAAAAGTTCAAAAGACTTGCTTTTCCTGAGAACCATTAACACCTCAGAGACCCACACAACAGCCCAGGATATCACATAGCCCTGTTGATTGAGAGGGAGGAGTTTCCCCTGCAGCTTGCAGGACCCAACACAATAGACCCTTTCAATTGCATAGAAATGCAGATTAGGGTGTAGCTGGCAACAGCTGCCCTGCCAAGAAGGAGAGGAGCTTCTGGGGGCAGGCCAGACTGGATTGTGGATTCATATTGCAGCAAATATATGTTTAAGTAAAATTGCTTATAAAATCTTGTATTGAGCTCACAGAAATGTACAATTTGGGGGTCCTCAGTATGGAAAATGCCCTCACGATCTGAGACCAAACTCCACTTTGTGCGGTGTTCTGGGACCGAACCCCGCTATTTATTAATATTGCAGACACTGGCCCTCATTACGACCCTGGCGGAAATCGAAAAACGATGGCGGAAATGCAATACCGCCCGGTGCGACTATGACCCGTCACCGCAAAGTACGATGCCATTAGCGACACCGTAGTGAACGCCAACGCTAACTGCACCAAGTACGCGCGCGCGCGCCATGCCAAACCGTAAATACCACCATGGCGCAAGGGTACGCGAATTCCGACCCTAGCGGACATGTACCTAACGCCATCAAGCACGGCGGAAAGTACCATTCCGCCATGGTGAGAAGTACGGCATCGCGAATCAACCGTAAACGGCCCCACTGAGTGCCTGTACACCGCTCCCTGGCCACATAGTACAACTCCCCGTAGGTGCAATGAAGTCACAATGCAACCAGTGAAATGTACAAGTCACCCATGCATGCCAACGAACAAAAGAATCTCAAGAGGGGCCAATGGGAGCCGCAGGGCACAGATGGCACGAATACAGAAGCCATTCCAATGGACATGACCACAGTCCCCCACCAAGAAACGCACGCAAACACAGGCACCTGTGACCAGCAATATTCCGAAAATCACATCATTCCACCAGTCCACCTGGCTGACCGGCATCTGTTACACAAAACCTAATCCCCCGCCCCTGAGCATGACATCATTCAAACAGTCATATTGGCAGCCCTCATCCCTGACCTCACTGGGCTTCGTAGGCAAACGCGCCCAGCACAGTACCACGCAACTATACTCCGAAGCTGGAACCCAATGCAGATCTCCTCACAATACATCGCTCCCCAAATAGGAATATGCCACATCACTTGCAAAGAAGAACGCTACACGGCCCACATCAGAATAGAAATTTAATGCACAACAAATTCACCAAGCCCATACAGCCATTAGGCCATGAACTCCAAAACACATTTCACCATTGTGGGCTGCATCCGCAAGAAATGACCAGCTACTTCTTGTGTGACGCCCTGTTCCTTCATGGTACACAGAGCCACATTCTCGTACGAAAAGGCAACATGGAAGCGCACAGAACCGCAGGGCCGTCCCAATGGGGAGGCACTAGTCCAGCTGAAAGGCCGAAATGTTGCTCCGAGCCACTAGTACTGCGTAAGGGCATGTGGCCCATTGGCGATCGTCCCATAAGATCGTAATGCTGCTCCACTGATTAACACGAAGCAGCAGGTGTCGGGAGTAAAAGCCATCTGCAGGAGTGGCATACAGATGGCAGTGGCAAAAGGGGAGGAGATACCTGTCAACCAAAAGAAAAGAAAAAGAACAGAATGGCCATCAGAACTACATTCGAACAACTCACTTCAATGATCACACTAAATCCACAGCCATATGCATGCTAGCCCACTCCAAAGGATCATCACCACCCCAAAACCACTTGCGACTCATAACTATCTATATCGAGGTGTAAACACCATCACAAACGAGTGTACCTGTGCATGCGTCTGTGAAAACAGAATCCATCAGATGGGATTGGTAACGTGCATGGACACAAGTGTCTGAGGGCGCGTCGAGACAGGGAGGGCTCAACAAGGCCAGATAGACGATGGTCCCACTATGGCAGCCCTGCATCACATAGCGCAGGGGAGGCGGACAGATTCCAAGAAGCCCTGTACATGGCAAACACTGTATCAAATCATCTGCCCATGCATCCATTCATCATTCCCTCATCCCGTAATGAAAACGCCTGTTTCCATACTCACATAACATGTGAGAATTCCATTGAGTCTGTGCGTTATGCAGCCTGCAAAATCCACTGTGCCCCAGCCCGTAATTCCAGTGTTGTGAAGTAACATGTATTTGGGAACGTCCGGCCTCATCGTCCACTTCGCTATTGCGCATCCCAAACTATTCAAATCAATCATGCATCCTCGCCATGGCCCCTGTCCCAAGGACATTGAACAATAGAACGTTATATTTGCAGTCAGACCGGTGGGCATCTCCTCGCCGCTAGCTGATAACCGAAAGCGCCGCCCTTCGAATTCCTTATTTGCAACATCACGTCGAAAAGGCATCTGTGGCCGCTTGAAATCACAAATTAAACCATCTAGTGCGGCTGTGTGTGAAAATGGCAACTGCCTTCACTCACAAATGGGACGCCCCGCCCGTCGTTGCAACTCGGTACAGTGATGCATGAGGGTCCACCGTTACTCGAGTACTACGTTCCACTGACCCTTCACAAGTCTGTTCGCGACTGCAAAGATTGTATGTGAAACAATGGGACCATAGCCGAATGAACATATCAACCAATGTTACACGGCCATCGGGTACAAATACATGATTGCAATAGCAAGATGCCATTCCTCGAATTGCAGCGTTGTGTGCGGGACGTGCTCGGCCAAAGGGGAGAGCAGCTTGCACAGGTGGAATGAATCACCACAGGTGGAGGCCATACAGCCTGAAAACACATAAATTGCACACCCAGTCTCCTCCCACAACCACACCCACTCCGAAATGCTACCGGCAGGACTCGCGATGTTGGCCCTGGGGGACCTGATAGCACTGCAAGTACTCCAACTCCAAGAAGAAGACGAACACCAACTACAACCGGCCGCACGGAGGAGACGCAGGAGGAGGAGGAGGGCAAGGCAGGGCCAGCAAGGGCCGCCAGCACAGCCACTACCACCACGCAGGCAGCCCGCAATCCCACGCCTCCGAGCACATCCGTTCAACCTCACTGATGAGCAGATCCACACCCTCTACCGTTTGGACCGGGACACCATAGCCGCCATTGTGGACATGACACAGGCTGACCTTGTCAGCATGATAGATAGCCCAACCGCCATCCCACCCCTACTGAAGGTGGTGTCTGTACTCCACTTCCTGGCCACAGGCACCTACCAGCACACAGTCGGACAGTTGCATGGCATTTCTCAGCCACTGTTCTCACGGACACTATTGCAAGTGCTCGATGCCCTCCTGCAGCACGCAGACGACTTCATCTCTCTACCACGCTCGGAGCAGGAAATTACCAACACAAAAGTGGGATTCCATGCACTTGGCGGCATACCGGGTTGCCTTGGTGCCATCGACTGCACCCATGTGGAATTGGTCGTCCCACATGCCATGGAGGCCCAGTACCGCAACCGAAAACAATTTCATTCTCTGAATGTACAAATGGTGTGTGACTCCAACAGGATCATTACACATTGTTGTGCCCGATTCCCTGGATCAACCCATGATTCTATGGTCTTGAGGAACTCAACAATACCACGCTACATGGAGCGACACGCAGGGTACAGATCCTGGCTACTCGGTGAGTCTCATTTCATGCATGATGATGTGGGGTATGTGATGCGGCAATGACCTGGCAGGAAGGGGGGGGGGTGCGTACGTAGCAATGGCATTCCACATAATTTGTTTATCGTCCACATACAGGTGATGCTGGATATCCACTGAAGAGATGGCTCCTCACACCAGTCCGGAACCCACGGGACCAGCATGAGGAGGACTACAACCATGCCCACTCACGTACCCATGTAGTCATTGAACAGGCATTCGGCCTACTGAAGACTCGTTTCCGGTGCCTCAGCAGGTCTGGCGGGGCACTCCTGTACCGCCATGAGAAGGTTGCAAAGATGGTGATGGCATGTGTCATGCTACACAACATGTGCGTACGTAGAAATGTGCCCATGCCCCCTGACGCAGAACTGCAAGCACCTGAAGATGGTCATGATGAGGGTGGGGATGTGGCAGCACCTCAAGGAGTCCGCGAGGCACAGGAGGGCCGTGACATTCGTCAGCATCTCATTGATGCATGCTTCTAGCACTCACGCCTGGTGGCTGATACATGGACACGGGACTCGTGGCACTGTGTGTGTCTGGTACATGCACAATATGGACTGTACGCCTATGATGGCCTAGTACACAAAGATCATTGTCCACACATCTCATTGGTTGATCGTGCATTGTTTATGGCATATGTGATATCATGTTGAACACCCTATCGACCCGCCACCCAAGTGAGCCCAACACACCCCCTCCACCCTCCTACCTCCCCCCCGAACACCAGTGTCCAAAGATGCTCATTGTCAGTGGGCAGTCGCTATTGCAAGCCCCCTCTGCGGGTATCAGGGGCACCCCTGCCTGTGGAGCGCAGGTTCCTCCCAGATCTACGTTGGGGGCTGCCCTGGACGGAACTTGCAACGGATGATGTCTCTGCCTGCTCACGTCCATGCATGTCCCTAAGGGTTTGTGAGAGCTCAGTGAGCACACGGCGCACTGCGGCAAGTTCGGCACATACGTCTTTGGACGTCGCATGCAGTTCCCCCCTCAGGCTCTCGGTGCTTCTCTCCATTTGGACTCTCAGGCTCTCGGTGCTACTCTCCATTTGGACTCTCAGGCTCTCGGTGCTACTCTCCATTTGGACTCTCAGGCACTCGGTGCTACTCTCCATTTGTGCCCTTAGTGTCTCTGTACTTCTCTCCATTTCTGCCCTAAGTGTCTCAGTTGATGTTTCTATGTCTGCCTTAGTGCCCCCACATTCATCGGCATGGTCCTTGAGGAGCGTGGCCAGTTGCTGCTGTTGCACGATTAACTGGTCGAGGGACTGTTGCCTCTGCTGGGCCATGGCCATTTGCGGTGGTGTCACAGAGTGGCTGTTCGCCTCATGTTGCCCTGCCACAGGGCTTGTGGGGGATGGCCAGTCGTCGTCTTGTGGGTGCCCCTGCGTGGTATCCTCATGGTGTACGGGATGGGACAGACAGGGGGATTGGGACAGGTCATGGATGGATCTGACTTCGACATCCCCGTCTTCTGTGTCGGAGCATGCTGCCATTAATGGGGTGTCACCTATGGTGCTGCTGCCACCAGAGGCAGTGCCTTCTGTGGCATCCATTGGGGGGACCTGTGGTGCTGCTGTTGTGGGCATGCTGGCTGCTGGGGTGCCTGTTGATGTTCCCTCCTCTGTGCTGCCACCTGATTTGTGCTGCTGCCGTGTCTTGATGCGTGCAGCTGAGGTGGAGGGTCTTTGGCCGTTGGTCTTGGCCCTCTTTGCAGGTGTGCTGGTAGGGGTGTCCTGGAGCTCGTCGTTTGGATCGGACCCTCTGGTGGAGTAAAGGAGGGCGAGCGTTATTAATGGGTCTGTGGGAATTGGAATGGCAATGTATCACATGCATTGGGGTGGTACCTGAGGGTGATTTGGGTCGGGGCCTTGGAGGTGCTTTCATTTGTGTGTGGAGTGAGGGTGCAGTTGTTTGGCAGCCTGCAGTTAGGGTGTGCCTGCTGCACGTGTAGTGGGTGTTTTTGGGGTTTTTAATTATTTATGTATTTATTGTGAGTTTTAAAGTGCGCTATCAGGCCAATGTGTGTGGACGTTCTCCTGGACATGTGTTACTGTTGCACTATGTGGGCACGTGGTACTTCACATGATTGGACATTGTGGTTTTGGCATTGTTTTATTTGGGACACCTACCTGATTCTTCGGATGTCTGCACTCCTTTCTCCATCCCTCCGACTCCCTCTATGCTCTCCATTCCAATGGTGGAGGCACAGATTTCTTCCCAGGGGGTCAACTTGATGGGTGATTCCGATCCTCCCCCGGTGGCTGTGGCAATGTTGCGGTTGGCAGAAAGTATGCTACGGACGCGTATCCGCAGGTCGTCCCATCGCTTTCTGCATTGCTGTGGGTTGCGGGGTGCGGTCCCCACCGCACTTACCCGCTGTGCCACCAGGGCCCATATGGCCTTCTTGTTCGCAAGTGCCGTCCTGGTCATTTGCGTGGAGAAGACGGCGGCGGCATTCTCCTGGAGGGTCTCTGTAAGCACGGTGAGTTCCTCACGGGAGAAGTGGACCTGCCGCTTGCGGTCACACGCTTTCTTCGCTACTTTTCCCATTTTTCTTGGTTTCGCTAGGGTGGATGACGGGTTGGGATGTGTCTCAGGGTAGTGTTTTTAGTGGTTGTGTGGATTTTGTGGTTTTATAGGTGTACGGCGTGTTGTTTCCCGTTCCGGGCCCATGTTTTTACTTCCGTTTCCGTATATTTCCGGTCACCGTACTTTCCGGTTGGCGCTCACTGCGGTGTCCGCTAAGATGGGTGGCGGTATTGCACCTAGGGCGCCGTACGGCGGCGGTGTGGGCCGTTTTGGGGTCATTTCCGCCATCGCGGACTTTGCACTTCCGCCATGCCGTGGTGCTCGTGCCCGATGGGTCGGAATGGGCCGCACTTTGCTCCATCGTGCAATGGCGGAAACGCTATTTACGCTGTGGCGGTCCGGTCAGTCACTTTCCGCCAGGGTCGTAATGAGGGCCACTGTGTTTAGGATAGAGACATAGCAATTTCCAGTAATATGCTCAGGGAAGGGGTGCAGGTCTGTGTAAATTTTGAGGAAAAACCAATATGGCGAAAGTCACTAAAAAGCACAAAATGATGCCATTTTTGAACCCAGGCTCTGAGGGGGATCAGAGTTGGGCGAGAGTGTATCTTAAATTAATCTGTGAAATGTGTATGTAATTTCAACGACATGTGTATCTGGGAAACCTGTTAGTTATGAAAAATTCATTTTCTAAGTAAATGCAAAGGGGAGTGTTCTTTCTGTATGCCATTAAATTAATGCCTGATGACACTCCATTCCTTCCCCCAATCAAGGGAGAGAGGAGAGCTTGGCCAATGATAAGTTGTGAGGGGCAGGCTTAGTTATGCCCACGCACACACCCACTTGCAGAACACATAAAAAGAGACTGCTTGGACATGCAAGACATTCATTTTCCATTTTCTTGCGGAGCATTTTGCCGGACCACACAACATCTAGAAGGAACATCCAGAACTTAGACTCCAGATAGACTACAGAACTTAAAGCAAAGGCCTAACCCACAAGCTGAGAACTCTTCTCAGCAGGCCTTCAGAATCCAGCAATCCAACCAAACTATTCTACACTCGGGTGAGCTGTTTGATTCTGGCTAGAACCTTGGGCCAGAACCATATCTAGACCCAGAAAGCAGAGCTGTATCCAGAACCGGTAGCAGACCCAGAAAGCCGTGCTCTATCCAGAGAGACCAGAACCAGAGAGACCCAGACCAGACCGCTGTGAAGTGCAGAGCAGAGCTGACCCAGAGAGCTCTGACTTCAGAACCACCCGCCGGAGTCCAGTCCAAACCTGCTGACCAGACCCTGACGGCCTATTTCAAATTCATAGTGTGAGTACTCAGCCAGAACTGTGCAAGACCAATCTCTTAGTTTAAAATAATCTAATTCAAACTATTTTAACCTATTTAGAACTGCATCATAAGAAATCGTGTGTCCATTCTGCAAAACTGTCATCTGTCATTCTGAGCTTTACTTTTATTTTGAGAATCTACCTCCATTAAATCATCCATATCTTTTGAACCGCGTGTGCTAGGAACATGGTTTAACTTTCATTTTAAAGCTAAGATTCTAAGCTTTCCAACAAGCCTAAAACCTACTCCTTATAGTTCCTCCTTAATCACGATTGACGCACTTGGAAAAAAGTGCCGCGAATTGACAGTTTGCTTCATTTCAACCAAGTGTAAAAATATGTCTTTTGCTTCCTTTACTGAATCCCGTTTTCAACCTGATAACCATCCCTGAATCATTGGTAGGGCTGACCTGAACTGATTTAAAGTATCTCTCACTCACCCTGCACCTCTAGAGGGAATTAAAAGCATTTTCAGCATATTTTTCACTTCATTGCCACCACATTTAAAAGGATCTTGCCTGCTTTAAAATCACACCTGTTTTCCTCTAAGCTCGCTGGGGGAACTGGAACTTTGTATTGCATTTTATATTCCTGAGAATTGTGTGCTCTCCTTCCATCTCCTTATCTTGCATATGGGGGAGGGAATTGTCAAAGAAAAAGTGATCATATTATCTTTTGTTGAAATCATATCAAGTTTATTTCTGTGCTGCATTTTTCCCTCATTGCTTTTCCTTGAAACCATAAAAGTATTTTCTGCTACTTTATCCTTCCTTTACTAACTCCTCATTGATTGTAAAGAAGTGTGCTAGTGTCAGATTATCTATTGTTGATCAACATTATATTCATAAGGGTGCTATCAAATATGAATTTATTATAAAAGTGTGATATATATATATATATTGTTTAATTTTTCCAATACATCTTTTAAATTGCAAAACAAACCTACTTCTTGGCTCAGTGAGATCAGGGGGATTCATAGAGAGGGGTGTTATACAAGGGTTTATCATCCAGGGTATAACTTGCTATAAAAATATATAAATAAGGGCTTCCCTTGAGCAATCCCAGACAAGGCACTGACTTAGTGGGAGTGCTTGATTGGAGTCACTTAACAGATTGGGGGCTCGAGCCGGGGATTCTGGATTAGATCTATCACTTGTGCAGATTAATACAGAGTGCTAACTGACAGGATATATAAATTCTGTTGGATCACCATGCCGTGTTACACTGTAAAAACACCCCTCAAAGGAACGCTCTAAGGAAACAGTCTGTTTTGCAAAATAAAATACAAACTTCTGTAAGTCAGGAAGGAAATCAATTTCCAGAATGACGACCTTGGTAGATATCAAAATAGCCAGAGAGCACCACTTACATAAGCTATTTGTGAGAGGTGAGTGGGCTCATCAGGACCAGGCGGTCTGGTTGCAGGCAATCGCACCCCAGATCACTGAAACAGGGGCAGATATATAGAGAGATCAGGGTCCCTTACATGTGGCCCTGAGTGAACTATATATACCCCCTAAGGCCAAGGATGAGCACAACAAGATTGCCAGGGTAGCGGCATATTTATATTTATATATGGGAGCCATACAGGACAAATGTGCTGAAGGCCAAGATCTGGCAAATAGGCAACTGATGGCATTAGAGAAGGCCCAATCTGACTTGGTCTCTTCTGAGCAGAGGCTGCAGAGGAGCCAAGAGTCAGAAAATGATAGTAGGCAGTATATTATTAAAATAAAGGAGGATATGGATATCCTGCAACAGGAAAAGTCTGACCAGGATAATAGATTTCTGGCCTTGCAGAAGGAGTACCAAGAAGGTTTGGACGCCCTACTGCAGAGCCTGAAAAAGCTGGAGCAACAACTGGACTTCAGTAGGGCATGCGCAGAGCAGGTAGTCACCCTGCAAAGCCACCTAGATAGGGAGAAGACAGAGAGCAATAAACTGATTTTGAAAGACCTGGATACCCAGGGAGAGTTTGATCAAGAACGCCAGAAAGCTGGTGCCTTTCAAAGGCAGAGGGACGACCTGGCGGCACAGATGCAGGCTCTTAGTCAGGAAAGGGACACCTTAGGCAAGGAAGTCTGCCAATTAAAAGAAAACATTAAAGGAAATCTCCTGGCCCTCCGGGGGCTGGGTGACCTCCAAAAAGAGCATCAGAACTTTTTAAAGCACACCAGGAGGGTGGAAGATGCTCTGGCAAGAAAGGAACAGGCCAGCAGGGATGGGACTCAGGAGGTAACCCTCCTACAACAAAGACTGGCCCAGTATTACAGGACCAACCAGGAAGCGCAGAGAGAAAATGAGGCTCTCTGTCAGCACAATGATAGGCTCCAGCAACAGGTAGCCATGCAGGAGTGACTGATAGAGTCTAGTAAGGCCTTAACTGAGGAACTGAAAGCGCAGGCTCTTGCATTGCAACAGGGAGCAGGGACTGACAGAGATGAAGTTCGCTGGGAAAGGGAAACACCTTAGCATAACCTCAGGAGCCCTAGTACCAGAGGCCTTCATCTCTCCCAGTCCTTGGACTCTGCAACCCCCATGTCCCCTGGCGCACATGAGCACAGGGCCACAGGGATGGCAGATTACTATCCAGCCAAAAGTATGGGGTTCATAGGCCAGTACCTCCCAGGAATGGATGGGCAGGCATCCGGGTATGGGCACCCAAGCACAGTGCAATTTAGTGGGGAATCCCAGGAAAGTAGGCCCACTAAGGGCATCCTAAAAACCTCTGCCCAGTTAGGTCAGTGGGGGGGGGGTACCCATCAAATCCTGGCAGCAAGGAGGGATCTGAAGACTCCTCTGAGTGGCCCAGGACACAGGAGACCAGGTCCCCACATTCTGCCAGCCGTTCCCAGGCTTGCAGAATCCGGGAGAGCCTGGAAGATCAGACGGGCACCTCTGGGAGCAGTGCCTCTGAGTCAGAGGATGAGTGGACCAGGGTTACCCGAACCAAAAAGGCCAATAAGGCAAAAAGGGCCTTGCTTAAGGACCCCTTTAAGCGGATCAAGGCAATAAGGAGTGTCATCACCCCTTATCACAAGAACGCCAAGTATTCTGTTTGGGAACACTTGGAACTTTATGAGCAAATGATGGAGACTTTCCATTTGAAAGACAGCAGTAGCTGCATTCAGTATGTAAAATGGACTTTCTCCCCAGAATACTCCAGTTTCTTTGCAGGGCTGGAGGACCAAAATCATTCAAGATGGTCCACCTATAGGGCGGCCATCTTGAAACATTTTTCTGTTCACAGAAATCCCCAAGAGGCTCGCAAAGCAGCCTACAATTTGCAATGTGGGGAGGATCAGGCCCCACAAGAATTTGTGCAGGAGTTAAAGCGTGCTTTGCGCAGACTACAAAAAGGGTACGCACGGACAGTAAAGAATTTGTTAATACGTTTTTCCATGCCTTACCCAAATACATAATTACCCAGCTCGTGAGAGACTTTCACGAGAAAAGATCTTTAGACTTGGTCATTGAACAAGCCACCCGCATCTATGAGGTGCAGAAACCAGTGGAAAATAAGAATCAGCCCAAAAACCCCAAAACCAACAGCACCCCTGCTGCTGCTAAGGTGGCAGAGGTAAAGGTTGCCCCCGTTTTAGATTTGGAGATGGGGGGGCCTAAAAACCTGCCTGCACCAAATAATTCTAAGCCCAGAAGGCCCTCGGGCCAGTCACAGACAGGGAGTCAAGGAGGTAGTCCCATAAATGGGGTCCCTCGCTCCCCTTATTATGTAAGTCCCCGCTATAAGGGAAACAGTCCAATCCTGGGTTATGTGTGGACTCCTCCGTGCCAAGGGGGGGATCCAACCAAGTGCCCAACCCAGGGAACTTCCCTCCGCACTTCCTCCAGGAGGGCAGAAATTCACCAAATCCTGGGCAGAACTTGTTCCCCAGGTATCCACCCAACTTCCAGCCCCAAAATAATCCATCCTTCTTTCCCCAATTCCCTGAGCCCAGACAACCGAATCTGCGAGAGGGGAGGCCAAGGGTGGAGGAGTACCCACATCTTCCCAACCCGGGGCACTACCAGAGAAGGGATAGCTACCCTTCCCGGGATCAGCCCAGGGGAGAAAATAGAACCCCGTATCAGCCTGAGCGGGTTTCACAGTTAGAGCGCCAGGTCCAAAATATGGCACGGGATCTGGGTCACATACTGAGGGCTCAACAGAACCCTCAGATGAGCATGCCACCGCAGAATGCCCCAAACTCTGGGCCTGGGGTTTCAGAACAATGATGGGGGCAGTACCCCGATAACCCACCGGTTCCCAGGGAGGAGGCACAAGGGGAAGCGGGGTGTAAAGCCTTGGAGGAAGCTTCCTTCCCCACTTGTAAACAGCCCCTGGAAACCCAGGAACCGGAAACAAAATCTCCTACCCCTGGAAGTCTGCCACCCAAGGAGCAGAGAGGAGGTAGGAGAAACAAAGGACCCAAACAGACCCATTTTCTGGAGGAGGTACAGGTCTTCCAATTTGAGGGAGAGGGATCCTCAGAGGATCCTGAGAAAAGTATCTTCTCCTTCAGAGATGGGGGAACTCCTCCCAAGGAAAAATGGGTCCCAAGGGATTCCAACCCAGACTGGGTAGATGTGGGGATTGAGCTGTCGCCGCCCATCATTCTATCCCAGAACCAACAAGACCGAAAACCCATGGTTCAAACCCATCCTGGTGACTGCCTCCAAAAAGGGGGGGGGCGGCCCAGAACCGGTACCAGGGGAACCTAAAACCGAATCAATAGACTGGGTAGATGTGGGGATTGAGCTGTCGCCGCCCATCATTCTATCCCAGAACCAACAATACCGAAAACCCCTGGTTCAAACCCATCCTGGTGACTGCCTCCAAAAAGGGGGGGGCGGCCCAGAACCGGAACCAGGGAACCCAAAACCATATCCAGTTGCCAACTTTTTCTTTCAGATTGTCGGGGGGAAATTCTGCCGGGGTCGGCTGGGCCGTCCGCGGACCTCCAGGCAGGGAGGCCCCAACTCCTCCCGTATATCCAAAAAATGAGTATGAGACACACGCAAGAAGCAAGGTGATTCTGCTGTTTATTAAACAAAACGGCAGGGATGGGTCAAGGAACGTACGCGTCCGTCCTGACACTCTCTTTGTCGGTGGGCTCGCAGGCCCTTTTTATCTTAGTATGACGCGCTACTTGCGTTCCCTGGGAAAGTTTAGCAAAAACCTATCGCCACTCTGGATTGGCTCCTCGAGTGGTAGGGTTAGTATAGCATACGTATAGAGAGCATTGTTAGTGGTTGAGGGTTAGTCAGGTGGTATAATTGGGTTATCCCTTCAGATTGATGCATGAAAATTGTTACATGAGGATCCCTGGGGATTGGTCAATGTTAATGGCGTCAGTGATAAGAGCCCCATGTTCTGATTGGTCCACGCACGAGCCCCCCAGTCTGGGACCATCGTTGTTCCCAGCTCGCGGTGCACCTGTCATTTGCAACAATGTTTCACTATGGTTATGTGCAGACAACGTGAAGATTTATTGGTATGCCTGAAGGCCAACTACTCCCACCGCCGCAGATGTCCATTGGATCACTTGATTGTATCTGCCGGTGTCTTGAAACGGGGGGTTTCGGTGCCTCCCTCCTCCTGGGCCTGGCACCCTGTCAGATTTGGCTTGGTCACGTGAGGTGGGACCGTGGTCGAGGCAGAATTCTGCACAATTAATATTGTATTTTCCACTGTGTGCCTGGTTTTAATTGCAGGTGTGACCTTGGCGTCGGCTTACGGCATACGAGATTGCAACATTGTGCCCTTGACTGTCAGTCATCGCCGGGCTTATTCTGCAGGGTCAGCAACTGTACTCTTGCTCATTCAATGTTCATGGAAGCTCTTGCTTGCGGCCTACTTGGGCTTGGTGCATAGGTGGAAACGTTTGATACACCGCGCTTTAGGTTATGGTATCATATTGTTTTATCCCCAGTATCGTGTCTTCTTTATATTTCTTATTGCAATGCATGGGTTTAGGAGAAGCGTGAGCAAGCGTTATAGATGAGTTCATTATGTGTCTTGCGTTTCCGCATTTTGAAAAGCCTATGTGAAAAATAATAAAGGTGCGCGTCAGTGAGTGTGTCCGTCACCTACGTCGTAGCACTGAATATGTTCTTCGTGTGGATTGGTGTGGGAGTGTCCAGTGTGCATGTTTGCACAGGTGTGCTGACCTGTGGCTAAGTCGTCATGGCATCTCTAACGATGTGTTCATTTACTTCTGGATGCTTCAGTCGAGTTCATCCATGCCGCAGGTGTTGGCATGGGCAGGACAGGCTGGTGGGCACATCCGTATGTTCTTGTACCAGGGTATTTGATCGTCTGGTAGATGGGCAAACTCCTCTCGTGGCGGGTGCCTGGGCCGTGATCCTCTAGGCCAGGGGCGTGAGGGGATTGGTGGGAGCCTTGTGTTCCATTTTCCCACTTCAAGATTCCCGAGACTCTCCACAGAATTTTGCCCAAATATCTTCTCTCTCAATGTCCAAAACCAGAAAATTAGCCCACCAGTTATCCAAAAATGTGCATTATCTGTGCCCCCTTGAGGAGAAGGAGGGAAGATACTATGCCCCGGTACAAGTACAGGGGCAGGGTACAATTTTGGCACTGGTGGACACTGGATCCCAAGCTACTCTTCTGTCCAAAAGGGCCTTTGATGAACTAAATGCAGGAAGGGGGAGAATTACCGTATTCCTCTCACCTCTCTTTCTGGACAACTCCAGAACTTTGACGGGAAGGAAATTCCGGTCGAGGGGACTGCAGATTTGGACATCAAAATTGGGCGACACAAGGTGAAACACCCGGTCATAGTAGTGACTCCAGAGGGCACCCCTTGTTTACTGGGGAATGACCTCCTGAGAAGGTTGTCACCCCTAATAGATTGTGTAAACAAGGTCCTCTGGACACAGACTAGCCGACCAATAAAATTAAAGCAGAGTGTCAACCATGTTAGTTTAAACAGCACGTGCCACATGGTTGAACAAAAATCTGACCAAGTAGAATTTCACTTCCAGAACAACCAAATTCCAGACGTGACAGTAATAGCAGTAGGACAACAGACTGGTGATGGGGGGTCCTCTCTATTTCTGAAAATCAACCTTCCTTCCAGTTTAAGGTGGTATTCCACACTGGAAGGAAAAACTCTGAAATTCTTTACTAATCCACAATCAGAAACTCCCACTCCTATAGTCCAGAAAGATGTGAAATCAGCTCAGAACCTGGCTGATATTCAGCAAATTGGAGAGCAGTTGTTCATCCCTGTTCAGTTAAATGATGGGAAGGACTCGCTCGAGTATGTGTGGATAACGGTAAGAGCTTCATCAGCGAAGCCATGTTCCGCCAACTCCAAAAAGATCCAGCCATTCCCACATTCAAACTGATAGACAAATGGGAAATGGACCTGGAAGCACCCAATTCCAAACATCTCCTGCCAAGCAGGTGTATGCTCAAAATCTCCATTGGCAACAAGAGCATAGTCCATAATTGTTGGGTCGTGCGAGATGTCAGAGCCGCCTTTTACTTAGGCAGTGACATTCTCAATCGCTTTGCCATTAGTTTGGACCTAATAATCTTCAAAGCTTGGTCCTAATTAGCGGATAATCCCATGGGCTTTGATGATCCAGAAAAAGCATTTAGGTCAGCTCAATTGCTACCTTATGCAGTTGAAATTCAGGTTAAAGAGGAAGTCACCATCCCAGAAAGGACCTGACAATTCTCCCTGGAAGTGAAAGTTAAAAGAGGACAAAAATTGAAAAACCCTGATGCTTATATTCATCTAAATGCTTCTCTCCAACAGCAAGGGTTGGGGGTAAACCCAACACCATTAGTCAATATAGAACATGACACCCTTCCAGTAGAGGTGGATAACAGCGACTTAAAGAGTATTACTCTAGCCGCAGGCACCATTATTGGAATGGTGGTTGATGACCGACATTTTTCCATTGATCTAGGAAATTAACTGTTAGGACCAATCCCCAAGGACTGTTTTGACAGTGACAGTGATGACAATACAACACCAGACAGGATCTTTACCCGGCATGGGGGGAACTTCCTGGTGTACACTTCTTGCCCTTATGGTAAGAAAGATGTGACTTGTGACTTCAGAGGGGATGAGGTGATTTTCCAGGTCCATGAGGGCTGCCTTTTCCACCTAAAGCCTCCGGTCCAAATCAGCACTCTGACCAGGGACTTCTCCACCCAGCTGGAGGAGGCCGCTGAGATAGCAAAACCAGAAGTCTCTCCAGGCTTCAGGCAGATGGTGGAAGAGAGAGTCAACCTAGCTGATGCCTGTCTGACTCTGGAACAGAAGCAAAAGTTGAAACGAGTTTTCTTGGATTTCCAAGATCTCTTTGCGGTAGACTCATATGACTGTGGTCGCACCAACATCCACACAACAACAATACACACGGACCCTAGCATGACTCCAGTGTTTGTGAAGCAATATCGCTTGCCTCTCGCATCAATGGAGTCCCTTACTGAAATAATTAAGAACCTTGAGTCCCGGGGAATAATCCGTCCAGTACACAGCACCTTCAATAATCCGGTGCTGGGAATATTGAAGCAAAACGGCCAGTGGAGACTCTGTGCCGACCTTAGGGAGCTCAACAAACGGGTCCATACTTCCCGATGGCCTCTTCCCTACATTGACCAAGGGCTGGCCCAGATTCAGGGGTCACAGGTATTCACTGCAATAGACCTGACCAATGGATACTGGACTGTGCCTGTCAGTAGGGAGGACCAATACAAGCTGGCTTTTACCTTCGGGGGCCAGCAGTACACATGGACCCGGACTCCCTTCGGATACCTCAACTCCGGAAATGAATTCAACATTTTCCTACACAAGGCCATGCCCGACCTGGGTGCGAGGGGTAACCTGGCTTATGTAGATGATGTCCTCATCAAAAGTTCAACTGTGGAGGAACACATAGCGGAAATCCGTTATGTTCTGACACAGTTGAGGGCCGCCGGAGCAAAACTTTCCTTTCAGAAAGCACAGTGGTGTAGAACCCGTGTTAATTTCTTGGGGCATGAGATTACTCCTTAGGGTCTCTGTCCCCAGGAAAAGAAAGTGGAAGCACTCCAAAAATGGAAGGATGCCATAACTCTGCGGGAACTAAGGAGCCTCCTTGGACTGACTAATTACAGCAGAAAGTTCATTGAGGGCTACGCAGATCTGCAGAAACTGGAGGAGTCCTCTGCAATACCAGAGGGGGCCGCTCCAGAGTAATTCAGTTCCAACCCTAAAATATCCCACATATAGTCTCTAAAATATTATGATTCTTGAATGAAAATGTCTTCTAATTATATCTTGTTTTTTTTAAAAAATAAGAATGTAAATGTCTATTGAATTATAAAATGTATACGCCGCCCCACTATATCAATAGTGGGGGAGAAATATCTACGAATAGGTATGGCCGCTTTGCTTTGTCATCCTAGGAGAAAGAAAACCTGGAGACTGACCACAGAAGACGACCTGGGGACCGGGAGCAAAGATCCGAGGGGTCCGGGGTACCGCCCAATACTCCCATCAGGACCGGCGAGGAGAACCGATCGATCCACCCTGATGGAGGAAAAGATGCTGAACTTTGTCATCTGCGGAATCGGAAGAAGATGATGCGGACATCCCAGCGCGTGGATCAAAACATCCTTTGCACCCGACTCCCCCTCGACTCGAAATTAAAGCGCAGCCAGGCGGGGGGGCTTGTTGGGTGTCCTGACCCACGTTTGGACTATTATGCTGCAACATTTGGTGCTGTGGGCTTAGGAAATCCAAGATGGCGGAAAAGCCCACATTTGCACCAGAATCCAGGAGAACCGTGCAGTTTTGCGCACACCAAAATGGTCCCCTGACCTGCCAACCACCAGTGCAAGGAAAGATGGTTCTGTTCAAAATCCGTTTTTATTAATGTCAAAAATTGCTAAGATCATGGGCCCGAAACCACCAAACAAAAATCCAACTATGGTTGAGTGTTTTACTTTACTCTACTGCGGATCCACATCAATGCCATGTCAAGCAAGGATCATATACTATCAAGTAAAATCCTTTCTTTTTGAAATGTATTAATTCAAGACAGCTGTCAAAATAGGTGCAGTACCGGCATTGGACACTGACCGGCGCTGGTGCTCTATAAATCCTGACAGGAGAGCTGTCTTGCAGAACTGTGCAGTGAACAGAAGGGGTCTTATGTAATTAAAAGTTCAAAAGACTTGCTTTTCCTGAGAACCATTAACACCTCAGAGACACACACAACAGCCCAGGATATCACATAGCCCTGTTGATTGAGAGGGAGGAGTTTCCCCTGCAGTTTGCAGGACCCAACACAATAGATCCTTTCAATTGAATAGAAATGCAGATTAGGGTGTAGCTGGCAACAGCTGCCTTGCCAAGAAGGAGAGGCCTGTGATCTCTGACTCACCAAGCATCTGGGGGCGGGCCAGACTGAATTGTGGATTCATATTGCAGCAAATATATGTTTAAGTTAAATTGCTTATAAAATCTTGTATTAAGCTCACAGAAATGTACAATTTGGGGGTCCTTAATATGGAAAATGCCCTCACGATCTGAGACCAAACTCCACTTTGTGGGGTGTTCTGGGACCGAACCCCGCTATTTATTAATATTGCAGACACTGGCCCTCATTACGACCCTGGCGGAATCCGCGGTGCTAAATGCACCGCGGAGCATGGCGGAAAGTCGCCGATAGCGCCATGGGGGTTGGCGGATTTACCACCCCATGCCGACCTTGGCGGAGCGGTAAATCCCCAATCCCCATTTTACCCTTCCCCATTCCCATTCTTGCCCCATAGGGTATAATGGGAGTGGGGAAGGAGTTAATTACGCCGCCGTAAAGTACGGCGGCGTAATTAACAACGAGGTCCCTTAGCGCCATGGTTTTCTCCGCCCGGTAAAACCAGGCGGAGGAAACCTCCATGGCGCTAAGGGAACTCGTAGTACGGCGGACGGGTCCGCCGCGATTAGCGCTGGCGGAAACCCACTCCGCCAGGGTCCTAATGAGGCCCACTGTGTTTAGGATAGAGACATAGCAATTTCCAGTAATATGCTCAGGGAAGGAGTGCAGGTCTGTGTACATTTTGAGGAAAAACCAATGTGGCGAAAGTCACTAAAAAGCACAAAATGTTGCCATTTTTTAACCCAGGCTCTGAGGGGGATCAGAGATGGGCGAGAGTGTATCTTAAATTAATCTGTGAAATGTGTATGTAATTTCAACGACGAGTGTATCTGGGAAACCTGTTAGTTATGAAAAATGTATTTTCTAAGTAAATGCAAAGGGGAGTGTTCTTTCTGTGTGCCATAAAATTAATGCCTGATGACACTCCATTTCTTCCCCCAATCAAGGGAGAGAGGAGAGCTTGGCCAAGGAGAAGTTGTGAGGGGCAGGCTTAGTTATGCCCATGCACACACCCACTTGCAGAACACATAAAAAGAGACTGCTTGGACAGGCAAGACATTCATTTTCCATTTTCTTGCGGAGCATTTTGCCGGACCACACAACATCTAGAAGGAACATCCAGAACTTAGACTCCAGATAGACTACAGAACTTAAAGCAAAGGCCTAACCCACAAGCTGAGAACTCTTCTCAGCAGGCCTTCAGAATCCAGCAATCCAACCAAACTATTCTACACCCGGGCGAGCTGTTTGATTCTGGCTAGAACCTTGGGCCAGAACTATATCCAGACCCAGAAAGCAGAGCTGTATCCAGAACCGGTACTCCTTATAGTTCCTCCGTAATCGCTATCGACCCACTCGGAAAAAAAGTGCCGCGAATTGACAGTTTGCTTCATTTCAACCACGTGTAAAAATATCTGTCTTTTGCTTCCATTACTGAATTCCGTTTTCAACCTGATAACCATCCCTGAATCATTGGTAGGGCTGTCCTGAACTGATTTAAAGTATCTCTCCCTCACCCTGAACCTCTAGAGGGAATTAAAAGCATTTTCAGCATATTTTTCACTTCATTGCCACCACATTTAAAAGGATCTTGCCTGCTTTAAAATCATACCTGTTTTCCTCTAAGCTCACAGGGGGAACTGGAAATTTGTATTGCATTTTGTATTCCTGAGAATTGTGTGCTCTCCTTCCATCTCCTTATCTTGCATAGGGGGGAGGGAATTGTCAAAGAAAAAGTGATCATATTATCTTTTGTTGAAATCATATCAAGTTTATTTCTGTGCTGCATTTTTCCCTCATTGCTTTTCCTTGAAACCATAAAAGTATTTTCTGCTACCTTATCCTTCCTATACTAACTCCTCATTGATTGTAAAGAAGTGTGCTAGTGTCAGATTATCTATTGTTGATCAACATTACATTCATAAGGGTAAGCTATCAAATATTAATTTATTATAAAAGTGGGATATATATATATATTGTTTAATTTTTCCAATAAATCTTTTAAATTGCAAAACAAACCTACTTCTTGGCTCAGTGAGATCAGGGGAATTCATAGAGAGGGGTGTTATACAAGGGTTTATCATCCAGGGTATAACTTGCTATAAAAATATATAAATAAGGGCTTCCCTTGAGCAATCCCAGACAAGGCACTGACTTAGTGGGAGTGCTTGATTGGAGTCACTAAACAGACTTGAGACTTTGGGAATCACTTCCTTGTGGTTCTGGACCCTCTGCCGTCAAAACTCATGGTCCTGTCTCCTCTGGGTCACGATTTATGAGAGTGCACCACGCCGCAAGCATTTGTGGTCCCTGTGTCTCCCTGCTGTGGTGACGGTTGCTTTAAGTGCCTGCAGACCTGTCTGCCCGTGTTCTGAGATGTGCTGCACTGGAGCTATCCTTCACCTTTCTTCAGGAGCTGAGAAAAGGCTACTGTCCCTCAACGGACGATCGTTCCGCAGCCGCTGAGAGCTGGAGCGTCCTGTAACTGCAGGGGTGAAACCTACTAGCGAATTGGACTAGACTGGCAAACTTTGGCCTGGACTGTGTGGAGGGTCGGTGAGTACTTACATCACTTACCTGTGGCCCCCTGGCACACCCCTCTGTTTTTACGCATGAGAATTCCTGAAAAGATACTCACCTTAGCTGGGCTAGCCTGCACTTCCCAGCTATTCCCAAACTCCGAAAGACACTATGTCTGAAAGGGTAGACCCTCCTCAAGGAGTAGGGCTCTATTCTTCATCGCCTCAACCCACTTCCTGAACAGCTACAGCTCCCTGAACAGACCCCGCATTTTGCTTTATGCACGGCCAAGCTTTGTTAATGCACTAATGTACTTTTGAGCATAAGGCTAATCACTTTTAAGGACTGGACCGCATAAGATAGGGATTGACTTCCAAGAACTGCTTAATACGATGTCTTTGTTGAACTAACCTCTTCTGTTGCAGGTTGTGGTTATTTACTCCCCTTTCATCAGCATTAGTCTAAACACATTTTGTATATATGTTACATAGTGAAAAGCGTGTGTAGTACCTGTTTCATTAGTACTGTGGTTTATTTGTGTTCTGTTATAAAGGTCTATAAAAAATGTATTTTTGATATATATCTGTCTAAGAGTATTCTGTGGAGTTTTACTGTGTGTGCTCATTATGGGCTTCCCATCACTCGCAACCCTTGTGAGACTTAGTCTTGACCGCCTGCCAAGCTACCGTAGATTGGTCTGGTTTGTCCAGACGGTTCCCCTGTTCCACTAAACTAGGGTGGCCTCCTAGCCTTCTGCCCACCAAGTCAGAGTTTAGAAATCCATCTCAACAGCGAATAGATGCACCCTTCAAACAGTGTGTGGGGTCCCCCGCAAGCAGGCCTTCATCTTGGGGACCCTACACAGGGTCCGCTGTAACTGTTAACGGCACCCCGACAACATGCCTACAATTTATCATAACTCGGAAAATCTGTGTGTGAACCACCAGAAACCCTTCCTGCACCCTGCTACACTGTGTACGTGCATCCCTAAGTCTGATCGAAAACACCGGCTGCATACAGACACCCATAAATCCGACACTTGATCTTACCTCTGCACAGTGAATCCTATGCGCAAGTGTCCGTATGCCTGCCTTCGGCTGGTGGATTGTATGAGGGCTTTGCCATTTCCCCACTGAGAGGTTGCAAGCTCGGATCCATGAATATGTATCGCTCCATGCAATAGTGGGCGTGCAATGGACTGCCTGTGGTCCATCCCTCGCAATGGCCACATTTTACCTTGTTCTTCCTCATTTTCCGAGTTCCGCCCCCTACCCTGTACTCTGTGCAAGACACACCCACGCTCTGCGTTGTGTCTCACGCAAGGCACTCAGTCTCTCACAGTGACGTTTCCGAGCCTGTGCGTAGTCCCACAATGTACGAAAATAAGATCTTTCCATGAATCGGGCCCCAAGTGTTTCAAAGGGTTGTCAAATACAGGTTTTCACAAGGCTTTTTACAAAGAGTTTCATAAAGGGTGTACATTTTTCTCTTTTTGGTGGAAAGAGGAATGTCAAAGAGAAAGCGTTTCAATAAAACAGTAATCAAAAGGGGGTTAGCCCCGAATCTTTCTGAAGTGTTTATAACAAAAGATTTAGTTTTTTATATTTTCAGTGGAAGAAGGAAGATTAAAGGATAGTTCCGGGACTTTTTTTTAATTGTCCCTACGGTTCGGCCATGTGTTTTTAAGCATAAATCGGTAGATCGTAGAAAACTTTCCTATGGACCTTACCCGACTTTTCGTCCATTAACGCACTCGAAATCAGCCGCCATTTTGTGATAATCCTATCATTTCCCCCCATCGACCTGGCTCACCTGCCTTTGCGGCACTAAATCATATCCCCCGCCCCTGAGCCTGACATCAGCAGACGCGTACCGCCCATTTCCCAATGCCAAAGCACGTTTCGTGTCAACAATCGCTGCGCCTCAGCTAATGAAGTGTTGCTATGGAAATGGCAGGACGCCTCTTTCCTCAATAAGTATAAACACACCGTTTCACAACACACAGCAGCAGATTTTCGATTCCATTACTCTCTCTGTGTTACTTTGAGTATTCTGTGACTCGTTTCTGTGCTCTGGTCAGCTACCTTCGCCGCTTCTAGGCCTTGTGAACACCTGTACCATCTCTGTAAATTATTTTACTTTCTTTACCACACAATGGCTACAATAATGCCGTATATGTACGAGCCCGAGTACACCGAGGAGGAACTACTGGAAAGGCAAGCACGCGAAAACGATGGGGATTTGGATGGCAGTTGGGAGGACCAGTCAACGGATGAAGAGCCTGGACCATGTCGCATGGACGGCGTCTCCACCTGGTGCACGTGCAATCGGTGCGAGCTAATGCCAACTGAGGAGGAGAACTGCTGCTGCCGTGAAAATTCCGGGTGCTTGGCCTACATTTCGGAAGGCGAGCCAAGTCCGCAATGCATCACTGAGCTGCCAGAGTTCAGGGAAGCCTGCCTCTCACGGACCGTGTTGAGGATGATGATGGTGCTTATGCACGAACTTCGCGGCACTGTTCGTCCGCGTAATCCGAGTAACGAGTAAGTATACTCTGGTTGTGATGGCAGTGATGCCACTACTATTTCATGGTCGTCTCCCACATATAAAATTACATCTACATATCAATCGAACGCATGTAAATTCACAGAATCCACACCCGCAAAAACTAAGACCGCGAGAAAGTTGAAGAAATTGTTTTATTCACCCATCGCCGGAGAAGGAACAGATGTTGCAATGGAAGAGAATGAAGTGGACGACAATGAAACACCATCAATATCACTGAACATAGCGGAAGACGATATCAGAGATTCTACCTTTCATGTGAGTGACATGTCCTCAACGTTACAGGCCGAACCAGCTGGGATGCAGAGTGACAGTATAAGGAAAGAGGCCAAATTCATTGTATTTGATAGTTGTTTGATTGATATTATTATTAGGATGAAATGTGGGCATTCGGTTGGTGGGGAAGTATGTGGGGAGCCATTGATTAATGTGACTCGTGCAATTCGAGGCACTAACTTTAAAATACATGCCACCTGTACAAAATATCATCCTTTCTCATGGTCTGCACTACCCATGCTGGGGCAACTGCCAGCAGGCAATCTACTTTGTGCAGCGGCTGCACTTTTTAGTGGTTCAAGTTTTAAAAAGTTAGAGTATTTCTTTCAGTTTGTGGGAATCCATTTCATTGCGAAAACTCAGTTCTACAAATACCAAATCGATTATCTATTTCCAGCCATTAGCGAAGCTTGGAGAATGGAAAAAATGTCTATTGATAGTACATTCGCGGGCAAACGGTTCAGGCTAGCCGGTGATGGACAGTGCGACAGCCCAGGATTTTCAGCCAAGTACTGCACCTACCACTTTCAGGACATGGAAAGTAAGAAAATTGTGAGTTCGGTTGTCGTGCAGGTGTCACAAAGTACATCCTCAGTGGCCATGGAGAAAGTTGGCTTTGTAGCATCATTGCAAGAACTACAATCGCGGGGAATGGTGATCGACCTGATAGCCACGGACAGACACGTTTCAATTGCCAAGACAATGAGAGAAGAGTACAAAAATATAAATCACCAATTTGACCTATGGCATCTTGCAAAAACAATCAATAAAAAAATGTCGGCTGCAGGTAAAAAAAAAGATATGCAAGGTATTTCACAGTGGTCCAAGTCAATCAGCAACCATCTTTGGTGGAGCTCAAAAACATGTGGAGGGTCGTTGGAAATTCTACTGGAAAAATGGCGGTCAGTAATGCTACACTGTAGCAACGTTCACCGCTGGACCACAAACCAACATTTCCACAATTGTGAACATGGCCATTTGTCCACAGAGGAGGCACGGAAGAAGAAGTGGTTGATTCCTTCATCACCCACTCACAAAGCCTTTTAAAAGATTGTATTTGATAAAACTATAACAAGAGATTTGAGGGGACTCACGGAATTCTGCCACACAGGAGATTTGGAGGTGTTCCACAATATGTGCCTAAAGTACAGGCCAAAACGATTGCATTTTGGCATGAAGGGCATGATAAATCGGACTCTTCTAGCGGTCTTGGCACATAACCATAATGTTGGCCGTCAACAAAGTAGGACGACCGGAACTTTAGGGACGCTTCGCTACAATAAGGCCTTCACTAAAAGAAGTAAACAATGGGTGATCAAACCAGTGTTTGAGGATATGCAATATGAGTTTATTGAGAGACTTATTGTTGATGTCCTAGATAGGCACATACATGGAGTTGTGAACAAACCTGTGCAGGGGACAACTGCATTGCCACCCAACATTGCCTCTGTTCCATGTCCACCTAAAGCAGAGCTCATTGAGAAATACACATCACGGTTTAAATGATTGTAATTTGATTGTCTGTTCTCTCGAGTCTCCTCATGTTGCAGGCCCATTGAATATGTGTATCTATGTAATGTGTAAATAAAAGTGATTGCTCAGTGTACATGCAATGTGTCTCTCCACCCTTGCACTGTCCTAGCTATGAAATAATTTCTGGACCTAATATATAAAATGAATAATTTTAATAAAGATCTGATGGTGAGACTAATTTCATTTTTTATGTTTTTAAAACAGGTACATCCTTCATTATTGTATGTGTCACGAGTACCAGACACCGGCGGATGGCTTTTACAACCGCCAGTTGCTTCTCCGCGTGAACAACGTTACCACCCTGACCATTTTATGGGACGATCGCCAAATACAAGTATGCCCTTACACGGTACTAATGGCTAGATGCAACATACATACCGTTGTGGTGGCCTAGTGCCTCGTTGTTGGAACAGCCATGCGATTATCAGTGCGACCGAAGAGCTTATTTTATCGTAAACCAACACCCTGTGTACTGCACACGAACATCGCTTGCCTCAAGACGAACTATTTTGGATCGAGAGCAAAGAAAAATGCAAATTGCTGAATATTCTCTAAACATTTGATGTCAAATAAATGTACTTTACCAAATTTACAATCTTGCGGTTTGATTTAAAAGTACAGTTTCATATTCCGAATTGTGGCACGCTGTGTTGTGAGCTGATCTGTGTTGGTTTCCGGGTTCTGTGTGGAGTCGCGTAGAAGACGCCTGGGCGCGTTTGCATACGCAGCACAGTCACGTCACGGATAGAGGCGGGGAATATGAATGTTTTGATAAAGTCTGTTTCAGGGGCGGGGGATATGATTTAGTGCCGCAAAGGCAGGTGAGCCAGGTCGATGGGGGGAAATGATAGGATTATCACAAAATGGCGGCTGATTTCGAGTGCGTTAATGGACGAAAAGTCGGGTAAGGTCCATAGGAAAGTTTTCTACGATCTACCGATTTATGCTTAAAAACACATGGCCGAACCGTAGGGACAATAAAAAAAAAGTCCCGGAACTATCCTTTAACGGAAAGTGTTTTAAAAATCACAAAGGGTTTCACAAATGGTTTCAATTTTTTTTTCTCCTCCTTTGTCGGAAGGACAAAAGATAAGGGAAAGGTATTAAGAGTTCAATCACTAAGTGTTTATCAAAGGTGGAGTATTTAAGGAAATTTACAAAACAACATATCACAAAATAAACTGTCAAAAAATGGGTACCAAGAGACACAATCAATGCTCTAAATGACTACGAATCCACGGGACTGTGGAAGGGAGCGCAGCAATTTATTTGGTCACTGCAGCGCTCCAGAGGTTCAAGAACTCTGATTGGCCAGATTAATCTTTCTGAGAGTTTTAGTGATTTTTGACCAGCCTGCAAAACACTTGCGTGGAGGCTGAATTTACATATGAGGTTATGCCGAATCTCCTGAGAACTGGCAACTCTGCTGTATCCTTAATATGGGACTCAGTTCAACATCTGTGTTTGGAGGCCAGCATTTTTATCCAGCCTTACTGGTAGCTATAGCGACCCCTAAATTATGGTTTTAATACTGTTTTATTGAAATTGTCATTGTTTTTAGTACATTCTCAATATGTATTGGTGTGTGAATCACGTGGAAATAACATATGAAAAAGTCAATGTGCTTTGTTAGCACACAGATGTCCATAGCTCCTTTATGCATACAGATAATATAATGTATTTCCTGGGATGAAAAAAGAAAATCGAGGATTTATGTGCTATTTATCAAAGCACTCAAGTAGGTAAGTTATACTAAAGTAATAATTACCTCATTTAATAATTTGTCCTATGAGAGCTATTTGTTTTTGAATAAGCCCTCCCTGTGGAAGAAATATTTGGTGGTAAGTGGAGTGTAAAAAGACAGCAGTTTAGGCTTTCATTGTTTCCCCCACTTCATTTTACACCTGCTTTACCCTTCTCCTCCATTTCAGGGGAGCATTTGGTTTTATTTCATGCAGGCATAAATGCAAAGGATTCCAATGAAATACGCCTCTTGTTAGCACGGCAGGCAGGTTCAGTTGGAATCCCTTATAACACACCACCTGTAAAGTGTATTTGTAGGCAGTGTATTATTTCACTAAAAGTAAAAAGTAAAGCTGATTTTGGAATGCATGACTCTTTACTTGTACACTCCCCTTAGAGATTGCTGAACATTGCATGCAGGGGACCAGAAACATTAATGTGCAAATGTTGGTGGTCCCCCGAACGCAATTACCATTTAATTTAAAATGACTCACTTTGGGACTCCACTAAAGGCTATATTGGAGTTCATTTTGCTCCCGGGCTTAATTTGGTGGCGGGGAGCCGTTCCGTGTAGACATAGACGTAGGTAGCTCCGCTCCCCCATATGTTGGCCTTTTGCTCAGCGGATTGCAAATGTGCAGGGCAAAAGGCGACCTACACACGTGTATGCAGCCTTTTGCCCTGCACATTTGCCCTCTGCAGTGAAAATGAGTAATCGCTGCCTGTCATGCGAGCAAGGAAGGTATCGTTTACAAGTGATCCCTATGGAGTCTGCCTGCTTTATGCGTGTGCAATAAGCTGGCGGGATCAATATGATTGCCCAGCATTTGCATGTTAGAGGGAAAGTGAGGCAGCAAAAACACAAATTGCGTTCCACCCGTCCTCTTCGCCATACAAATTAATGAAAGTGGAGCGTGACGTTAATGGAAGGCGTAAAAGCTTTACACCCGGCTTTTATGCCTTCGATTAATGTTACGCCCCAATGAAAATGAGCTCCCCCGAGACAAAAGGCTGATGACAAAATCAATCAAATGTGTCCTTGCAAGTTTGGTACTGTGCTAACATTGAAAGAGGCGTCTCTACATTAGCAAACGGATTGGGATTAAGTACATTAACTCGCCCCAAACAAAACAATACTATTTGAAGCCCTTTCTCTGAACAGGAATGGAACAGAAAAGCCATCTTCCATACAATCTGTGGCATTTTAAAGGAGAAACAGTTTCATACACAATAAGGTGTGAAATGTAACACATGCACACAGTCATGCACCAGCAGGCAGTATATGGTATGCTGGTCCTAGAGGAAATACTTCATCTTTACAGTCATGGGGTCGAAAATGATCTGCTATTTGGATGAAATACTCTCCCTTCCCTAGACAAGAATCCTCACTCATAAATCTGGCCTTGAATAACATGGGTAAGAAAGTGATACATGTGTATGAAAATGCACGTTCTCCAGTGATATGTGGATGCGGGACACACTGCAGTGGGTAAAGACTGATGGAGGCCTTTGCACACGCCCATTACTTCGATTTCAGCAGGAATTCTAAAAGGCAGTAAGTATTGCAAAGCAACACCTCATGGCCAACAAATAGATAAGAAGGAGGAACTGGCTGGCAAGGGCTCCCACCACGGCCCATCACACTTCGATTCGGACCTGACAGGTCTTCATTTCAAGTCCCACTTAACGTATATTCTGATAATAGCCCTTGCCCTGCCAGTCTCGGTGTGACATGCTGCCTGGAGTCGATCATGGCATTACATGGGGGTAAAAGGTGTATTAGCCTGTAAACCGAGTATAGACACAAAATAGCATTTGTGAATCTACCTTCTAACGTAGGCTTGGAGATTGAGGGTTGTTCCTAACACACAGAAATAACACACTGGATAGGTGAAGATTCCTTCTCTCACATGTCAACCACTTTCACTTCTCGTCAAGAGCAACTCCTTTCAACACTGACCTTAACGATGTCCCTCTTTATGCAAATTATCAGGCCCTCATCCAAACACTTACGCTTTCTATGTCTGACTGTCAGATTGGCAGGAGGCAAATTCACCCACATGCACACACACACTCCCATTATGAAAACCAAAGAGACAATGCTGCATTCATCTCAGGTACCTGTATGGATGCCCTCCAGTCATTCCATTGGGTAGGGATGCCCTACACCATGTCACATTTTGTTCCACTTCCACAAGATGTTCCAAGCATCCACTCAAAATGAAAAGGGTTATACCATAAAGTGCCACCTATTATCCCAGTTCATCCCTTTAGTGTGGGCAATTACAATTCAGTCATAGCACCCATGGAAGTTTCTCCCACATACCACAGTTTCGGGGGTACGGATTTTGGGGTGCATTGCCTTCATACATGGGTTCAGAGTGGTGTCTTGATTCCCTTGTAAAATGCTTATTTGCAAATGGATTTGACAGTGGACTAGGATTCCCTTTGTATTTACTCCTTATACTAGTATATCACATGCATCCCTTCGCTGTGCTTCTTTTATCTAAATGTGGTTGAATTGCATCATGCAATGAAACTGTATCAGAGAGAAATGCATACGTGTTTGTTGAAAACTTCTAACAGGTGTCTGTCTTTGATTACGAATGTCATGATTAAAGTGACACTGTACATAACAGTTAATACAACTTTATTGGTCAAATAGCCCAGTGAGTTAAGATATCCCCTGCGCAGTGTGCAACATACAGCCACAGGTTCAAGTCTGGGTGACTCTGGCTCTTTTCCCTTCTTCCTTCCAAGGTTAGTAAATACATTGGTATTTCCATTAGTTGGGTATTAATACTGCCTGTTGTCAGCACCAAGAACCATTTCTAGCTGTGGTGTGTCCTATGTTAGATGGTATGTATGGGTATATTTTTAGCTTTTTCTAGGGTACTCCGAACCTGACACAGTAGGTCTTTTCCTGTGAGAGTTTGCATAACTGCAGGCTCGCCGGCCTAGACTCCAGGGGCCAGATTGCAGAAACGTTGTACCGATGCAAGTGCAAAGTTTGCACGGTATTAGCACTAGGGCAAAGTTTGCCCTATTATTAAAAACACAGGGGCTTATTAGAAAACTATTGCACCATGACAAGTACAGTTTGGCATGGTACAAGCACCAGGGCAAAAATCCCCCTTAGGCAAAAAAGATACACTTTCTAAGCGTTTTTTACCATGCTAAAGTTTGCCCTAGTGCTAATGCCATTCCGTATTAGCACCAGGGCAAACGTTGCCCTGTTGCAATAATGCAGTGGAAATGTATCTTTTTTGCCTGAGGGCAATGTTTGCCCTGGTGCTTATACCCTGCCAAACTGCACTTGTCATGGTGCAATAGTTTTCTAATTTTTCCCATTGTTTTTAAAAATAGGGCAAACTTTGCCCTAGTGCGAATACCGTGCAAACTTTGCACTCGCACTCGTGCAAAGTTTCTGTAATCTGGCCCCTGATTGTTAATTGCCCTCAATATGGTCCTTGGATGTTTTTTGCTACCCTTCAACAGTCCTCATCATTGTTCGAAACTCTTCTCGTTTTCTCTCTCACCAACAACATTCTGGAAGAAATTACTTGATTATTTGAGATTTTGGTATATGTCTAGGGAGGTGGTTTGGAAAGAAAAGTTCATTTGGTTCATTTGGTGGTAGTGGCTATAGCGCACGGTGTGTAAAAAGAATGCATGAACAAGTTGTATGTATGATTTTAATGCACTGTGCAATTTTGGTGCATTCGCCACACAGAGCAGGAGCACAGAATTAGAAAAAACTCATTCTGCCATCCTCGCCTGTTCTGTGCTCGAAATCTGTCATCACCTCTGCATACATTTGATGTTGATACACGTGAAGATGTGTTTGATTCTGGGGGGCGCTGTTGAGCAGACCAAAGATGGCTGCCTAGCACCGGAGCTACGTGTGGACCTGACGACAATCCACCTGCATCTGCGGTCTGCCGTATCGCCATTGCCCAACGTTTCACAGGTCTTCTCCTAAAGCTCTGCTGCACACATACTGGCAGTTTCGCACAAAACTGGAGTCCAGGAGCCTGCCTACACCGACTGAAGATGCGGCCCGGCCGCACGTGTACCTCCCGACCCGGTCGTACACACAGCCTTCTACATTTTATTTCCTGCGGCTGTGGAGGCCACTGTGGCCACTGGTGGTGCGCCCGGGAGCCGCGCCCCCTGGATCCTTCATTGCGGGCCCCCGGGACGGAGGTGGCAGTGATCGGCTGGCTGGTGCGCCGCGTGCTGGCCCGGGAGGTGGGGTGGTGCGCTCTGGCCCCGCTGCACCAGAAGATGAGCTCGACCCGGCACTGTGTGGAGGCGTTGACGGAGGCCACCCCTTCAAATTGAGTCCCCTGACGCCCGGGAAGAGCACCGCCAATCTAGCGCTGCCTGGAGAGGACCGCGCGCTGTGGGGCGGGTGCCTGGAGACGTCCCCAGAACTGCCCACTGCGAGCATGGGTCGGCACGCTCGCAGATCAGGTGAGGAGCTGGGAGGCCTGCTCTAAAGTGCTGTTATTGCCTGCATCATCAGCCTCCAGTAAGACTTACATAGCGCTCATACGGTGCCTCACAGCACTCTGCCCAATACACTCCTCAGAAGGCACCTGTACACAACGTGAGACTGAAATTGGGCCACATGAGCCCCCACCTCCCCATTTGGTGACATTTGCCATATTCTGCCTGAGCTGGCCTGGATTGCAACACTGACACCTGGCGCTGTGGTGCCAGAAAAAACCTCCGCTCTGGTGCAGTCTTGGGGCATTTACTGGTTGGGGTGCCCCCCAACCTCCTCCTTCAATGGCCGGGAACTGGTGGCCACATGCCCAATTCGCCTCAATCAAGACAGGACTTAGTACCCCGGGGGGGTGCAGCATCACAGCACAACTCCGATAAGGCTGCTACCTCTTGGCCCCCCTGTGGCTCCTACAAGCATGTCGCTTTGGGGCCCCGCTACTGCTGCTTCCTGGACCCCCCACTTTCCTATCCCACTGCCTGTGATTATACTGTCTGGGTACCACCAACCCAATCTCCACCTCTCTACATCGCCTCAAGTATCACCTGCGTGAACACAACAGTGCCCTGTCCTACACCAGAAATGTTCAGCCGATCCCGAGGCACTGGCAAGGGGGGTGCTATGGATAAGTTCGCCAGGGCTGTGCCAAGGGTTGAGGCGGGCAACATATCGTCAATCCAGGAAGAACCCGGGACTGAATCACATACCGGCACACTTGCCCCAGATCTCACACGATGATGGAATCCATGGCAAAGAACTTCCACGAGAAGCTAGACGATATTAACGCCAATGTTGCTTCACTCAAATCCCGGGTTGACCAAGCCGGAACTAGGATTACCCAGGCAGAAAATAGAATTGGCACGAATGAAGATGAAATACACATACTTCAGGACATGGTCACCACCTTGACTCGAGACATGAAGAGCGTGAAGGCAAAATGCAACGACTTAAATTCCAGCTCGCACAGGAACAACCTGTGCATTATCGGGGTTCCAGAGAACGCCCTCAAAGGGCGCATTGAGGATGCAGTTGAGAACCTACTTAAAGAGCTGCTGGGCAGGCCTGTCTTGTCGCCGTACTTCACGGTTGAGCGAGCCCGTCGGGTCCTATCCCCACGCCCAAAGCCGGGCAACTTCCCCAGGCCCATCATCACCAGAATTCTTAATTATAGGGACAGGGACCTCATTCTTCGCCTATCACGTGAGAAGGGGGACTTGCGCCTCGACGCTCACACCATCAGGATCTTCCCCGACTTCTCTGTGGGGGTGCAACAGGAAAGGCGCCAGTTCCTTGGCGTCAAAAAACTGCTTAGAGAGTGCAACGTCCCATATGCAATGCTATTCCCGGCACGACTCAAGATCACCTATAAAGAAAAACTGTACTTTTTTACGGTCTCAGATGAAGCTGTGAAGTTCATTGAGTCACAGATACCCCTCAATAATCCAGGAGGGGTCCACATAGAAAATTATTGACCACGAATTGGCTTAGCTTCTTGGTGCCCAAATTTGTCTGATGGTGTTTGATTCCTAATGTGATGATGGCAATGACGTGTTCATTAACCTAACCACGCGTGGTCCCCTGATGCACATGATAGAGCGCCTAGTTCGGCTCCCCTCCCCCTGTCATTATCTACCCCTCATCCTAGTACAGGGAGCTGACTACGTGCGCCGCCCACTTCACTGGCTAAACCCTGGTTTGTTACACTAGCCGGTATCAGGCGCCATGCAATTGGTATGTGTACCGCAGACGCTAGTGCTGCTTTTAGTACTTGTCTCTTCCTTCGTTTAAATGTCAACCACATGGCAACAGCGTGCCCCACTGCGTTTGCAATGGTTCTCTTCATTTGGTTATTTGTGGCTGTTGGCCCCTGTTGGGCCGGGAACAGGGGGAACCCACGTTGGGTCTCTTCCACCGACCCCTGTTCTGTGGGAATTTTTGGAGTATTGGGGTGGGGGGGGGACACTGCCCGTTTTGGGAGGGTGGTGAGGGAGGGGGGAGGATTTGGTTTGGGGGATGATATTAAAAATGGCAGAGGCGGACCGGCACACCACGCTACACCGGGGTCTCCTCGGTATGACAGCACTGACTGCAGACACGGGCCACGACGACAAAGCTGGGATGTACCCTAGACTTTTGAAATGGCCACTACCATAATGTCCTGGAATGTCCGGGGCTTGAGCAATTACACCAAAGCTCGTAAAATCATGGCTTATGCCCAAAGACACAGTTGTAGGATACTACTCTTACAAGAAACACACTCCGATGGCCCCGGGCAAAGAACATGGCAACATCCTTGGGACCTAATAGATACTACACCTCCTACTCCACCCAGGCCAGGGGAGTGCTAACAATGATCCATAAATCCATTAAATTCGTATTACACAAGCGTTATATTGACCCTGATGGTAGATATGTAGTTTTTCACTGCACAATCGCCAATAGAGAACATATCCTGGTAAACACATATGGTCCCAATGTGGATACCCCTGACTTTGTGGACAGGGTGGTATCTATACTTCTAGGGTATGTGGGAATCCAAATCATCTGGAAGGGGGACATGAATTTCATATTAGATACAAACCTGGACAGAACTGGAACTGCATCCAGGTCCCTGTCTGGCACAGCCAGCAGGCTACGGACACATTGTTTAACACTCAACATCCTGGATGCCTGCAGGCTCTTGCATCCGCAATCACGAGAATATACTCATTATTCATCTGTACATGATAGCTCCTCCAGAATTGACCTATTTCTAGTATCCAGCGAAGTAATGGGGAGGATTGGGGGAGCGCAAATACTGACCTGCACCCTCTCTGATCATGCCCCGATCACCCTATCAGTCGAATTGGGAATGCCCGCCCCAACATTCAATACATGGCGATTCAAATCTGCTGCGCTTTGGGACATTGTGTTCAAGGCTGATATCCTAGCAGACATCGAGTCCTTTTTTGAGCACAACGAACCCCAGGCCACTACCATTGGGATCCGGTGGGACGCCTTCAAGGCCTACATTAAAGGAATGTACATATCTGAGGAGGCCGGGGTACTGAAGACTATAAGGGCAGACCTCAGCCGCTCCGAGTCCAGACTGCGTGAACTAGAGCAGAAATGTGCAACATCGGCTAACCCTGCCACACTCACCCTAATTAGTGAGGAACTCCAGTTATTCAACAAACACGCCACCAGGGAAGCTCAATATTTTTGACCGCCCATTAGCGGCACGGAAGTATGGGGAGGGCGATAGACCCAGCAGAACACTGGCCACCCTGACGAGGGGGGAATGGGGACAGGCCCAGATTGCCTGCATCAAAGATGGACAAGGCACCACACAATGGTCGGACCAGCAGATTCTTGACATTTTTGCCGAGTTCTACATGAACCTCTACTCCCAACCCCGCGAACACAGCGAACAGCACATGAGGGAGCTCCTTGACCAAATACTCACGACATGTATCTCCCCAGCAACTAGCGACCAACTAGACGCCCCGCTCTGACTTGATGAGATAGTCATTGCCATCTCGGATCTCCCCAAGGGTAAGGCTTCTGGTCCCGATGGGCGCACGGACGAATTTTATCAGGAACACATAGCCATGTTGGCCCCCAAGTTATTGGAGTTATGGAAGGAGTCGCTTAGCGTATCTGCTTCCCCCCCACCCTGCGTGAAGCCACAATCACAGTGTTACTTAAACCGGGTAAGCCTAGCAAGGAATGTGGTACCTATAGGCCCCTTTCACTGATGAACTTAGATACTAAGATCTTAGCCAAAGTAATAGCGAACCGCTTCCTCCCAGTAATGACATATATGGTTCATGAAGATCAGGCAGGCTTTGTACCTGGGAGATCCACCTCTCACAACATCAGGCGGCTACTTAACGTTATGTCACGGATAGATCAGGGCTCTAATGCGGTTGCGGTCACACTAGACGCTCAAAAGGCGTTTGATATGGTATTCTGGAAATACATGTGGGTGGTGCTGAGGACGATGGGCATTGGCCCTAATATGATTAAATACATCAAACTACTATACACCTCTCCAGTAGCCAGCGTACGACCAATTCCTTAACGTCCGCTCTGTTCCCGCTCTCCAGGGGAACCCGCCAGGGCTGCCCATTCTCCCCTATACTTTTTGCCCTTGCAATAGAGCCCATGACAGACCACATTAGAGCACGCCACTCCCACAGGGGGATTCGACTAAAAGAAAATCCTGAGATGATATCCCTCTATGCGGACAATGTATTATTATACATCATAGATCCCCCCGTCCACCTAGATCCGATACTACAGGATATCACCCGCATTGGCACCCACTCGGGATTCACAATTAACTATACCAAATCCGAGATCTTCCCACTCACTAGCTCTACTCAACAACCAGCCACTGAATATCCGCTTCGCTGGTCGCCTACTGGAATCAAATACTTGGGGGTTCACGTGTCCCTTACTAAGGACACTCTGCTCGCTGATAACTACCTGGCAGTGGCACAGCTTGCTGAAACCAAAATGGCACGCTGGCGCTCTCTCCCGTTGTCACTCGCTGGAAAGCTCTCACTCATCAAGATGGTACTCCTCCCCAAGTTTTTGTACACATTTTGCAACATACACATCTGGCCAGGGGGGACATACTTTGCGAAACTACACAGACTGTGCGCCTAGTTTTTGTGGCATTCTGGCGCGGTACGCAAGAAATGGACAGCAATGACCCTCCCATACGAGAGAGGGGGATTTACTGCCCCCGACTTGACACTATACTGGCCGGCGGTACAGGTCCAATACGCCTCCCACTGGTATCCTGGCACCCCCCCCCCCTGCCCACACGTCAAGCTGGAGACCCTTGAGGCAGCCGGTGCTAACTTAATGTCACTCATATTACACCGACAGTACATACCAGACCCGCCCATAGATCCAGTCAGCACAACTGTGTGTGCATGGGGTCGTTTGTTCGGAATGACAGCAGATCAGCACCCGCACTAGAGGTGGCTCCCTGTGTGGGGGTTCCCGGGGCTATAGCCTACGCACGATGCGGCCCTCTCTCAACATTAGAGTACTCTGAGTTACCAGGCACCAACTGACTTCTTTCCTAACGGGCAGTTCATAACCCCACAGACATGGAAGCTGGGCCACTGCGGGTCGGCGCTTGAATTTTTGCAATTCTTCGCGCTGCATGGCCCGACTTCCCCAATGACCCCCCTGACTCCCCGGGGATTGCATATATCGCTAACTCAGGAGGTGCCCGTGGCGTTGTTTCCTCATCATATAAGTTATTACTAGCGAGCGCCCCAGCTCAGCCCTCCAGGGCACGTGTTGAATCGGCCGAGGAGCTGGGCTGCGAGGTCTCCGAACACATATGGGGGAAAATATGCTCACACACCAATGGTGTCTCCCTCAATTTTCGCTACCGCGCCATGCAATTTAAACTGTTGAATAGGCTGAATTACACCCCCCTCAGGATCTCCAAATTCGCTCATACTGGCTTACATTCCTGCCCCTGCTGTAAGGTGGAGAGAGCAGATCATCTACACATGCTCTGGACATGTCACAAACTGGGGGAATTCTGGGACAGAATACTAGCGACATTGTCGGAGATCACGGAAGGTGCCATTGACCCAGACCCCCTGGGTGTGCTGTTTGGGGTATGGAAAGCTAAGAACACTAAGTGCATGGCTACATTTCTAAATATCATTTATATGGTGGCCAAGAAATGCATACTCCAAAACTGGAAGAATCCCCCATCCCACATTTCAGAAATAGCTGAACTTGCTCACCTGGTCCCAGAACTGCGAGGAGGAATACCTTGATATGCTTCCTACTCACTCACGCCCCAAGAACATAGGGGCTGCATTCAACAGTTATCTTAACAACCAGGAGGAGAGCGCATCTAAGAGTGGCTCCTCCCTGGTGCTGTAGTGTGGTATCTCTGCGAGGTGGTGCATTTCTTATTTTTCCTTTTTCTTGGCCGTGTACCTGGTATAATGATATTCTTGCGATCAAAATGCTATTCTATGTATATGTCAAATGTAAATGATTACCCCTATGTGTGTGTTTGTTGTATGCCTCTGCCAACAAAAAAAAAATATTTAAAAAAAAGATGTGTTTGATTCTGCTGGAATCTGTGTATTTTTGCACATGCACAAAGCAAACAGACTCCTAATGATTCGATGTTAATGCATGTGGCCGTGCATGGACATGTCATCCGGCATTTACGAGACCGAATCTATGATTTGATGAATTTTTTAATTTCCATGCATTTATTGCGACCTCAAAATGCAATCAAAATTGAACGCAGAGGTCTACTTAAACAAGTCTATAGGTATGTGGTACTCTGTGACCACTGTACATGTCTCATCAAAATTAGCCTCATGGGGTCATTTTGCAAAAGAGTTATTAGTTATCACTGCTGCTGCATTTTATGTATGGCGTGAACTTGCATCACTAATTACCTTGCACTGATTGAGTTTTTGTATGTATTAACTATGAAATGTATTTGTGCTCGATATTGTGATTTTTAATCAAATTTATGTGGATTTAATATTGACATTGATGTACTTATTGTATTTTGTGATCAAGGATGGTGTATATTTCTGAAGTGTTTTTCTTTTCTGATTGTTTATGAAATGTTTTCTTAAAATGCAATTTGCATGCAGGGGACCACCAACATTAGCACTTATGTGCTGTTGGATCCCCTGCATGACATTTTTCACATTTTCAAATGGTGTGGAAAATGGAATACCAAAAATAGATTAAGTGTAAGTAGAGACGTTTGGGCACTAGACGTTTTGCTCAACCTTGCGCTGCACTTAGATATTTCTGGTGGGTTAATGAGTTCATTTTCAGCAAGTTCACAAGAAGGGGAGGCGTTGCCCACACCTCGTGCTTGGACTTGAATGTACTTGGGCCTGGATAACATGCGCTCAAGAATGACTCTTCACATTCTTGTTAGTAGTGGGTTATGTGCATTATATTTACGTGATTGGGAACCGACAGGTGTTTCGACCCCTGTGGGTCTTTATCAAGGCTGAATCGGTGCATGTTGTTTCAATTGCGAAACATATAGTGATTCATTGTGACAGTGGTTATTGGTATACGATTACACTTTGCAGCATAGTTTAAAAGGGTTCAATACAAATTATTGGTATCAATTGTTGAATATAGTTTGAAACACAAAATCTTCATTATAGGTTATTTACAATCGAATAGTGATTACAACATTTATTTCAATTTGTGAAGCAGGAAAAGAAGGGGAGGGAAGTGGAGAGATGCAAGATTGAAGGTTACTATATGCTGCTGGTTTGATTACTTTACACATTTTTGAAGCCTTAAGGGAAGATGAGTGAAACTGGGCAGTGGCGAAATACAGACACAGTAAAGAACTGATGGAACAGGAGGCAGCTGTGAAGACAGCAAAGCAAACACAAAGAAGCATCCATGATGAAAATTACACACCCACAGCACTGCAAGGGATGCTACCCAGTAAGCTTACGTGTCTTGCAAAGAACAAAGAAGACTATGGGGGTCATTACGACCCAGGCGGTAAGTACGCCAACTTTACCACCATGGTGTAAAGTACGTTTACACCATGGTGGATGGCGGATTTACCGCCCCATTCCAAGGTGAGTGGGACGGTAAATCCCCATTTCCCATTTACCCTTCCCCATTCCCATTTTTGCCCCATAGGGCATAATGGGAGTGGGGAAGGCGCTAATTACGGCACCGTAGTTTACGGTGCCGTAATTAGCACCAAGGCGGGTTAGCGCCATGGGTTTTAACGGCTGCTAAAAGCTGCCGTTAAAATTGGAATCAGGTGTTAAGGGTTAACGACGGCGTTAACTCTTAACGCCTGAGTTGTAATGAGGCCCTATGAGGGTCACAAAGATGTTTTGTAATGAAGGGAGAAGAGGCAAAAAAAGGTACCGCATGGAAAGGAGGGAAAGGGTAAGGTGATAGAAGAGCTACAAAAAATAACGGCTGAGAAAGAAACAGAGATACCCAAGGTCCTGAGTGAAACAGAAGCAGAGGAACATGGACATGTCATTGAGAAAAAACTAAGGATATAGGACAGAGGGTATCGCTTTGCAATGTGACTCCTTTCAGGAAGCGCAACTGAAAACAAATCAGGTTTCAGAAAGTGGTGAAGAGGTGGTACTGAAAGATCAGTGATAAAGGGGAGAGGAAGAAGAGCCAATAAGCGGAAAACCAAGACAGATACCATGAAGACCCCCAGAAACTAATGGAAGGAATATTGACCCCACAGAAGATGTTAAGCAGGGGGTAGATGTTCTGTATGGAACAGACGAGGACCGACTTAAATGGCCGGACGACTTTAAGTGTCAGGAGGAAGGAGACTACACGGGGGACAAGTGAGGACTAGGACGGGCTACTAGAGCCCACGGACAGTTGGGTGTAGAGGAAAATAAAAACAGGTCCACTATTCCTTTGGCGTTGTCCTTTTTTGTAAGTGTGTCTGGAATATCGAGTGGGAGTGAAGGGACTGTACCTCACACCAACAGCACAGGATAAAACAAACTCCAGCTCATTTTTGCACCCTTCCAAGTTGTAGGAGAGTCACAAAGCATGTTTCCATCTCCACAGTGATTTCATCCTCATGGAAGAGCACCATGTTTTAGGCCAGCAAGAGATTTCCGTGCAGATGTAAAACAAATTGATTCCAATGGGATCCCGTGAGATTAGCAGCTGCTAATAAATTGGTGGACTCAATAGGAATCCATTAGTAAGAGGAAGAGCAAAACTGAAGGGTAAATCGGAATGCACACAGTTTTACTCTTCCCTTTTCCCCTCCATCTTGTGAATGTTTAAAATATCATCCATCAGAGCCAACAATGTGTACCGAATAACGGTGGTTGTCCCCTGCATGCAGTTTGCATTTCATGCAAAATGACTCCCTTAAAATGATTGTATAACATGTGTGCACCACACCAGTATAACCTTACAGAAGTTCACGAAGCAATTATGCAGAATCTGACTTTAAAAATTATGTGAGTAGAGATGTCTCATATGCCGTGCTCTTAAATCGTATATTTAACTAAATTAACCTTGTACATTACCTTGGAAATGGTATTGTGTTCATTGCGTTGTTTATGTTGTTTACGGATGAATGATATGCTTTCAGAATTAGACTGAATCCCATAGCTCATAAGCCATGATGTTGCCACTTATTTGGGGGGGCTCTCAGTATAAACGAACACGACAGAAGAATCCGTATTGGCCACATCCCACATTTGACCGACCACATTCTCCTCCAGTCACCTCAAAGCAAGAATGCTGTGCCCAGCTGTGCAATGGCGAGTTATGAAGTGGAGGCCCAGTGCTCGAAGGAGCCATTTTCTTCAAGATGCATGGGAGTTTATCACAACCACACGGGGACATGCACTCTGCTGCACAACAACAGATTACTTCATGTTATCACACAATGAGGTAGACTGTTTTAGATATTTAAGGTATCTTAAAACATACGATGACCATTCCATGAGAGCCACTCCAATACAAATGAGTTATTAGAAGAACGTTTCTTCTGTGTCATTATTCAACGTGCAGTTTCTGGATAAACAAAAACAGACAAAGCCAACAGTTTTGGCTCTTGTATGGGAATGGGTTTGGCATTTTACATGCACTACCATAATGGTACTTCCTGCCCATAAAATGCCAAAAGATTAGAAAATGTTGTGATAACTTGCATCTATGATAGCAGTAATACAAGTAAATATTGTAAATAAGTAAAATAAATGTAAATACTCATAAATCAAAACAGTTGGATTTATGAGTGCTTTTTTTAAGAGGACTTGCAAGGAACACTTACAAGTCAAGTGACTGATGGCACCAGGGTAACGAGGTTTTGACTGCACCAGGAGCACATTTATAGCTGTGATTAACCTATTAGCTCCAAGCATACTGAATAGAAATAAAGTATCAGGGCAGGTTTGATGTAATTGCTTTCAAGAGTGAGCTCAAAGAGATCCACAGAGCATTTGTTTTGGGAGGACAGGGGGAGATAGTTGGTGGAAATGGCTTTGGGATTACCAACACCATGGGCAGTCATTGGGTGAGTAGATAAACAAACAACACCCACACATCTTTGTTTCCCTCCTCACAGGTTATCCCCCTCCTAGCTGTACGCCAATTCTATAGTTTTGGATTATATTTGACACACAAGCGCCATCTAGTAGCCACAAATTAAATGGGTTACAGCTCAAAGGAGATTCCATTCAAAATCTTAGTGTACAGAAATCCCGAAGAAATCTCGAACAAATTGTATCTGTGCTAGTTTTAGCACTCAGAATAAAGAATCGAATTGAGATGGCCCACTACAAGAGCTTATAAGGTAAAATCTGTTTTTTGCCTGTATGCTTTTAAGCTCTCATGTATGTTCAACTCTTTGTCCTGCGCCTGTGTATTGCCAGCAGTCAAAGCACTAGACTTTCAAAATAGCCAATTTTACAGAGCCCAAATCGGCCTATGTGAAAATATCCAAAGAATGTACCTAGATTTTTAAAAGAAAACGAAAAACATCAATGGCAAGACCTCAGGAAACACAAAATGGCTGACATTTAGTGAGCAGCCCCAAATCAAGCTATAATATAGGAACCGCTGTATGAAATGTTCTATATCATTTCACAGTAGCTGTGCGGCTTCTACTCAGTGGGAGCAGCAGCTTGCATCTCCATTTCTCCTTCTGGCACTTGAAGTGCCTATTTGGCTATTCTTTTATAAGCATATACAAATACATGGACACAATCCTATATATGCGCTTTTGCTTTTATGGTACTTTTGTTTCCCAACTTCTGTGCTCTATACCAATCGTGTCCTCTGGTTGCTTATTTACATGTTTCTGAAGTCTCACTATTTTTAAGTAACTTCATTTTCCTGGTACCATGGGTGATCACATGAATTTCCATCTGGCCAATCTCTCAGGACTAGCCAAAGTAGGTGCAATTTGATGGTCTCAAGCAAGCTCACTGGAAAGTACAGCAGTCTACAACTGCACTCGAACTCGTGCAGACTTAGGGAGCCAAAGAGATCCACCAAACCTTCCTAAGGAATTCCGTGGGCCAATCGGACCCTTGGAATCTCTGCAAATCACCTCACTGCCCTCCTGGTTCTCTGTGGGTTTTGATTTTCTGTTCAAGGGAGGAAACGGGCGGATGCACTGTAGAAGAGTGCGGGAGACCTTGTGCAGAATCCACGTAGACTGTTTTTGTGTGTCTATGTCATATTTTATCCCGTTTGTTACCATGTATTTTCTATTGCACATGTTTTGTGAACTTGTTTAAAGTCTGTCGTACCCTTTAAACCAGGGGTGCACAACTGATTTTGACAGAGGGCCGAAAGTACCTTACATGAGGGCTATAGTGGGCCGAAAAGTTGGCGGGGCGGTAGGCGGGACATGTCAGGAGGCTTTTTCAACCCCCAATTTCTTTAAACACATGGAAAAAGATATGTTTTTGAGGGGTAACGATTTTTATTGCATTTCAAACTTACATTTTGTACTACACATTTTCCATTGCTATCATTTATTTCGATTTAGTTATTGTATATCGTCTGTTTAATTAAATTATATATATTTTATTGACCCTTGATTGGACATTCCGTTATTTTGGACTGCTATAGTTTGCTGTTTGGGTTAATCAAGAGGAGTATGGCCTTCGTTGAGTCAGGTTTCCTCAAAAAAGCAAAGGATGTACATCTCCTAACTGTGCCTGTTTTAGCTTTATTATTGAGTTCACTCTTGGAGTGCAACACTATGCCCCATGGCTCCCATCCCCAACCAAACACTATGCCCCATGGCTCCCATCCCCAACCAAACACTATGCCCCATGGCCCCCTCATCCCCAACCAAACACTATGCCCCATGGCCCCCTCACCCCCAACCAAACACTATGCCCCATGGGCCCCTCACCCCCAACCAAACACTATGCCCCATGGCTCCCACCCCAACCAAACAATATTCCCCATGGCCCACACCCCCAACCAAACACTATGCCCCCTGTCCCTCACCCCCCAAGCAAAGACTATGCCCCCTGTCCCTCACCCCCAACCAAACACTATGCCCCATGGCCCCCTCACCCCCAACCAAACACTATGCCCCATGGTCCCCTCACCCCCTAACCCCTAACCAAACACTATGCCCCATGGCTGCCACCTCCAACCAAACACTATGCCCCCTGTCCCTCACCCCCAACCAAACACTATGCCCCCTGTCCCTCACCGCCAACCAAACACTATGCCCCATGGCCCCCTCACCCCCAAACACTATGCCCCATGGCTCCCAACCCCAAACAAACACTATGCCCCGTGGCCCCCTCACCCCCAACCAAACACTATGCCCCATGGCCCCCTCACCCCCAACCAAACACTATGCCCCAAACACACTCAAGCATGCACCCATACAGACCTGAACCCCACACCCCCCAAATCAGCACACACACAAACATGCACCCATACAGACCCGAACCCCCACCCCCCAAATCAGCACACACACACTCAAGCATGCACCCATACAGATCCGAACCCCCCACACCCCCAACTCAGCACACACACAAACATGCACCCATACAGACCCGAACCCCCATCCCCCCAAATCAGCAAACTCTCAAACAAGCACCCATACAGACCCGAACCCCCACCCCCCAACTCAGCACACACACAAACATGCACCCATACAGACCCGAACCCCCCACCCCCCAACTCCAAACCCCCACCCCCAACTCAGCACACACACACTCAAGCATGCACCCATACAGACCCGAACCCCCCACCCCCCCAACTCAGCACACACACAAACATGCACCCATACAGACCCGAACCCCCCACCCCCCCAAATCAGCAAACTCTCACACAAGCACCCATACAGACCCAAACCCCCACCCCCCAACTCAGCACACACACAAACATGCACCCATACAGACCCGAACCCCCCACCCCCCAACTCCAAACCCCCACCCCCAACTCAGCACACACACACTCAAGCATGCACCCATACAGACCCGAACCCCCCACCCACCCAACTCAGCACACACACAAACATGCACCCATACAGACCCGAACCCCCCACCCCCCAAATCAGCAAACTCTCAAACAAGCACCCATACAGACCCGAACCCCCACCCCCCAACTCAGCACACAAAAAACATTCAAATCAAAACATTCATACACATCCGACACACATCCGACACCCCCCCACCCCTGCATCTCAACATACGCACAAAATACATTCAAATACAAACATTCATACACATCCGACACACACCCCCACCCCCGCATATCAACATACTCACAAAATACATTCAAACACAAACATTCATACACATCCGACACACCCCCTCACCCCCGCATCTCAACATACACTCAAAATACATTCAAACACAAACATTCATACACATCCGACACACCCCCCACCCCCGCATCTCAACATACACACAAAATACATTCAAACACAAACATTCATACACATCCGACACACACCCCCACCCCCGCATCTCAACATACACTCAAAATACATTCCAACACAAACATTCATACACATCCGACACACCCCCCCACCTCAACATACACTCAAAATACATTCAAACACAAACATTCATAAACATCCGACACCCCCCCCCCACCCCCGCATCTCAACATACACACAAAATACATTCAAACACAAACATTCATACACATCCGACACACCCCCTCGCCCCCGCATCTCAACATACACTCAAAATACATTCAAACACAAACATTCATACACATCCGACACCCCCTCCACCCCCGCATCTCAACATACACTCAAAATACATTCAAACACAAACATTCATACACATCCGACACACCCTCCCACCCCAGCATCTCAACATACACACAAAATACATTCAAACACAAACATTCATACACACAAACATAAAGCAAAACAAACCCGACACACAAACACAAACAGACCACTTACCGGAGACGTGCTGGAAGGCAGGCAGGTAAGCTGGAAGTCGCTGGAATCGCACTACGGCTGGCATGGTCCAAGGCTGAAATGCCTTCCGGCATCAAGCCTTATGGACCACGCCAGCCGTAGTGCTGGCCCTCCATTGGTGCAGCACACACGCATTACGTGGCTCGCAGGAGCGACGTGATGCGTTTGTGTGCTGAGCCAATGAAGGCCAGTGTTTTCACCGGCCCGGAAGTCAACAAAGACTTTCCTAATGGAGGGTGGCCGTGCGGGCCGCCCTCCTTTAGGAAAGTTTTTGTGCCTCGCGGGCCGGTCAAAAGGGCATGGCGGGCCGCAACTGGCCCGCGGGCCGTATGTTGTGCACCCATGCTTTAAACAATTCTTTTGGATTGTATCCCTTTCCCTTAACTTTACCCTTTCACCCCAAAAAGCAACATAGACTTTGAAGACTTTGGGCCTCATTACGACCATGGAGGTAGCCATGCCGCTATTTGTGGCATGGCTACCCCCATACCGGATACGGGTATGGGGAAATACCGGGCCATTCCGACCTTGGAGGGCCCGGTATTTCCCCATTCAGGGAACCCGGACCCGGTACATCCCCATTCCCATTTGAGCCCCCATAGGGCTCAATGGGAATGGGGAGGATGCAAACAACGGGCCCGTTAATGATGTGCCTGTTGTTTGCATCCTGGGCTGCTCGCGGGACCCGCTAAGGACGCCTGGTCCTTAGCGGGTCCCGCAAGGAGACCTCGTAATGAGGTGGTAGGGAGTTAACAGGGCCAGCAGCTCTACCAGCCCCGTTAACCCCCTACCACCAAGATCGTAATGAGGCCCTTGGTGGATGATAAGGTTGGAGGGCTGCCAATGGATTGACTGGAGCAGAGAGAGAAGGCCATGGAAATGGTGGAGGAACAGAGCTGTAGAATGCAGTAATGGGAGAGTAGGTTAATAGAGAGTCTACAGATGTGTGACGAGAAAAGGATAATGTGGAGGTGTGGGAGGGGAACATGAAAACACAGAGAAAAAGGACCACTAGGAGGTGAACACAAGGAGGCAGAGATGGAGGTAGTCGATATATTCTACTGAACCCTTACATGGCTATCATACCATTCTTGCAAAACAGGCATGGAGAAGACAACACATTTTATGGGTCACTATTATTTTATGTTATGTCGTGTAATGTTATGCTATGTTATGTTAAAAGCATTTGTAAAGCACAGCTGGGACTGGGAGGTATCCTGGTGCTGTAAAAAATAATTCCCCATACTAATTGTTAGAGGGGAAACAAAAATGAAGACAATAACCATTCATATTACTCTAAAGTGATTGCAATGGAAGTGCAACACAGATGTTCCTGTGCATGTTCCTGTTGTGGAGCACTGGAGGCAATGTGAAACAGTGTGGCTTGTGGCCTGTTTGTGTCTACCTAGCTGGTTGCTTGTTTTCCCGGCTAACCGCCATACAGCTGTTTTCTCCATTTGTTTTGGTCCAGAGCAGTGGAGAGGCGTGGCGGTTCAGGGATAGAGAGGAGGAGATGTAGAACGGCAGCATGTGTGATGGAATACCCAGGATGTTCCACATTCCCACAGCTCACATCACTTCATCTCACTGGTTTACCACTACTCTGAACAGCATAGAGTACTTGGAGATTTCTCTCTGTCACCTTTTAGAATCTGTCAACCAAGCAGATAAAACACAGTGCATGTTTCTATTGGGGAATGGGGGGAATGTTATTCTCTGTTATCTTCAATGCTCTCTTGTTTGAAAGGATTTACAAGATTTACGGGAATCACACACAATGTACAAAACGCAATTGCGAGGAAGGTTGGCATTGTGGAGAGAAGAAGAAAGAAGCAGGGGAGGAAGGGAGAGTCTCAAAATCAACAATCTTCGGATTTGGCCATCTACGACAAATAGAATTGCCAAGATGTCCCTAGATATCCCTAGCAATATCTTTCTATTCTTGTACCCTGCCGGTGAATATAGGTGACATATGGAAGCATTGAAGTCTTTGGGGCGCCATGAGTAGCAAATGAACATTTGAAGAACATTTGAAGAACCTGCCTCTGTAGAGTTCATTTGCCGCTCTTTCGAATTTGCCTGACATGTGGCTGCTACTTATTAATGATCTGTCAAGCCTTTGTCTGTTCTGAAAAAAAGATTGCAAGAACACTGCTCAAAAGAGTCCACCGAACAAAACAAGTAGATAGAATGCCGAGCACTCATAAAACAGGCGCCAGTGCCAAAGCTAGTGCAAATAACTAGTCAAATGAAGGCAGCTACATTTAAGTTTCTCCTGATATTTCAGCAGCTTCGTTGCTCTCTGCATAAAGATCTATATCCAAGGAAAGATTGTTAATCTCATCAAGACGGTTAGTCCGGTCTGCAATATACTGGGGTATTCCCCTGAAAGGTTTTCAGAGGAATCAAATGCCCACAGCCCTCTCCTAGAAGTGCTGGAAAGGGGCACAAGCAGAAGGAGCTATTTGGAGGGTGAGAGAGAAAAAGATCTGGGAAGTCACACATGCATCAAAAATCATAGACATACGACCCCCCCCCCCCTCCCCTACCCCACCAGTCTTGGAAATATTAACTTATATGGCAACATAGCAAAATCCAGAACTAAGACTAGGCCCTTAAATTGCAAATAGACTCTTGAATTGAAAAGAAAATAATAAGCCCAATCAATATGGGGAACACCTGTCATAAAACAGATAGTAAAGGAGATTAGAGGAGTGAATAGATGTTTGAGAAACATCAAAGTTGTTGTGGCAGGAGGAAAAAGAAAAAAGTGGTATCTTGCACATGTGGGAAGAGGAGGCTCATAGAAGGAGGGAAGAGGTTGGAATAAATTACAGTAATAGGTTTGGATATGAGACAAGTGGGAAAGAGAGAGAGAGAGAGAGAGAGAGAGAGAGAGACACACAGACATAGAGAGAGAGAGACAGAGAGAGAGAGAGAGAGAGAGAGAGAGAGAGAGAGAGAGAGAGAGAGAGAAAGAAGGAGATAGAGGGATAAAGAGAGAGTGAGAAAGAGATTGTTGAAAGAGATATACAAGAGACCGTGAGATAGAAAAAGTAAGAAACGAGATTGCAGGGGATGTGATAGGTGCAAATGGGAGAAGAGTTGCCCAGAGAGAAGTGTGAGAAACCACAGGGTGTCTCACCCGCTAGTCCTCTGGGACTTGTCAGCCAGGTGGCCAGAACATGGCCATTGCTTTTGGATCCAGTTCCCGGGGGTGCACCGTGCGGGAGGATCACCTGGGTGAGGGGTCTTCAGGGAGTGGGGGGAGGCAGTAGATGGTGAGATGCAGTATTCCCCCTTTATTGTTCATCTACTCCATCCTATTTTATAGGAAACTCCGAGGTCCCAACTCCCCCCTTTTTACACAAACAGGGGGCTGGGAAAGAGGGTGAATGGGAGTAACACGACTAACTCTCATAAATCGTACTGGACATGTCGCGTTAATCGGGTCAGGCAAAGTCAGGTATTTGACTTCAAGTGCATACACCTGATACCGATTAGCACTCCTCAAAAGGATAAAAGGCAACACCTGAAGACACACTGTGGGCAAGGTGGAACACGAGTATGAGCAGAACTTCCTACTGGAGCAGAGCGACGGACCATGGGACGAAAGATGCGGGTAGAAAATCCTAAGAGTTCCCTACTGGAGGTCGTTGCTTCTGACAGTCCGTGAAAGACATGTGGAGAAGGCCAGATCCCACAAGTGAAGACTGCATTGTGTTTCAATGACAACAGCAACCCTCCTGGGTGAACGGCAAGGTTGGGGAGGCTAAGCCAAGCCTGTGGTACTAACCTTGAATTGTGAATTAGAAATTGCAAAAACCCAGAAAAAGACGCACACAGCCGGTGAGTTGGCAAGCGACCTGAGAGACCAATGTGTGTTAAAGTTTGAAATAGAAACATTATGGGCCCGATTCAGAGAATCCAGCGCAGAAAAGGCGCAAGCGCCGCACTCCGAGAAGGAGCGTGCACCAGCCGTGACACAAAGAAACAATTGCGCGGCATGTGTATTCATGGATTTCCTGAGGCATCATTAGCCGTTGCGCAAGGAACATCAAGCAGCGCCAATAACGCCCCCAACAAAACCCCACGTGCAGTAAAAAGCAAGTAAAATGCCAAATACGGAGCAAGCCCTCATACCATCCCTGGACAAGCATACAGCCCGCCCATCCAAATCGCGTGAAAACTCGGTGCGGACGGAGTACGTGCTGAGTTTCCACACGATTTGTCTGGGGTGCGGACGGGGTATGTGCTGAGATTCCACACAATTTTTTCTGGGGTGCGGACAGGGTACATGCTGAGTTTCCACACAATTTGCCTGGGTTGAGGACAGGCTACACAATGAGTTTCCATGTGACGTGGCTGGGGTGGGGACGGGGTATGTGCTGAGTTTTCATGTGATTTGTCTGGGGTGCAGACGGGTTATGCGCTGAGTTTCCACGCAATTTAGCTGGGGTGCGGACGGGGTGTGCGCTGAATTTCCACGCAATTTGTCTGGGGTGCGGACGGGGTATGTGCTGAGTTTCCATGCAATTTGTCTGGGGTGCGGACAGGATACGCACTGAGTTTCCACGTAATTTGTCTGGGGTGCAGATGGGCTACGCTCTGAGTTTCCACGCAATTTGGCTTGGGTGTGGACGGAGTGCACGCTGAGTTTCCATGCGATTTGTCTGATGTGCGGACGGGGTATGCACTGAGTTTCCATGCAATTTGTCTGCGGTGCAGACAGGCTACGCACTGAGTTTCCACACAATTTGGCTGGGGTGCGGACAGGGTACGCGTCGAGTTTCTACGTGATTTGTCTGGGGTGTGGACGGGGTACGTGCTAAGTTTCCACGCGATTCGGCTTGGGTGCAGACAGGCTACGTGCTGAGTTTCCATGCTATTTGCCTGGGGTGCGGATGGGCTACATGCTGAGTTTCCACGTGATTTGGCTCAGGTGTGGAGGGGGTACGTGCTGAGTAAGCATGCGATTTGGCTAGGGTGCGGACGGGGTATGCGCTGAGTTTTCATGTGATTTGTCTGGGGTGGGGACGGGGTACGCGCTGAGTTTCCATGAAATTTGCCTGGGGTGCAGACGGGCTATGCGCTGAGTTTCCACGCAATTTGGCTGGGGTGCAAATGGGGTGCGCACTGAGTTTCCACGCAATTTGTTTAGGGTACAGATGGGGTATGCGCAGAGTTTCCACGCAATTTGTCTGGGGTGCGGACAGGCTACGCATTGAGTTTCCACGCGATTTGGCTGGGGTGCGGACAGGGTATGCAATGAGTTTCCACGTGATTTGTCTGGGGTGCGGACGGGGTACGTGCTGAGTTTCCACGCGATTTGGCTGGGGTGTGGACGGGCTACATGCTGAGTTTCCAAATGATTTTGGCTGGGGTGCGGACGGGTTATGCGCTGAGTTTCCATTGCGTACACATTTTGCATACTGTGTGTGCCCCTGTGTGTCGCATACCCCCTTACATACCATCACAGTAGCTTCCGTGTCCTTCGTGTACGTATTTGTGTTGCTGGGTGCTACAGTGTACTGTGTAACGTTTGTTCTTTTCACATGGGCTACTGAGGGGTTGCGTACACGTATTTTTCTTTTTGTGGTGCCTGTGCATTACGCAGCCTGTTTATTTTTCCCCAGAGGTTACATTGAACTTTTCTGGGGCACACTGGTACGTTTAACATCACATACACTGCCCGCTCACTCAAATTGCAGAGGACAATTGATAGCTGCACCTCCCATTGCACTAATCCATCAGTGCCATGACTTGGAGGGCAACAAGTGGGAAGGAAGCAAAGGCGGACGAGGTAGCGGAGGTGGCGGAGGTGGCAGAGGTGGCGGAGGTGGCCAAGGTGTCCGAGGTGCCCAGGGCCATGCAGGGAGAGCCATGCCCTCCACCCAACAGGGTCAGAGAGATGCAGCGGATGCTGAAGTCCACAGCACCCAGGGTCCTGGAGCAGCATTGTCATCTGCTGTCCCCACCAGGCAGGGTGAGGAAGCTGCAGGGGCAGCTACAGCAACCACCACCCAGGTTCAGGGTCACCCAGCCAGGCCTGTAGTGGTCCCAGCCCAGGCACACAGAGACCCAGGGGCAAATGTCTTTGTCTCCAAGTGCAAGAGACATGCGGACAAAGGTCCAGGCACCAGCAGCCAGGGTCCTGGAGCAGCATTGCCATCTGCTGTCCACACCAGGCAGGGTCAGGAAGCTGCAGGGGCAGCTGCAGCAACCACCACCCAGGCTCAGGGTCACCCAGCCAGGTCTGTAGTGGTCCCGGCCCAGGCCCGCAGAGACCCTGGGGTGGATGTCCTTGTCTCCAAGGGCAATAGACGTGCAGACAAAGGTCCATGCACCAGCTCCCAGGGTCCTGGAGCAGCATTGCCATCTGCTGTCCACACCAGGCAGGGTCAGGAAGCTGCAGGGGCAGCTGCAGCAACCACCACCCAGGTTCAGGGTCACCCAGCCAGGCCTGTAGTGGTCCTGACCCAGGCCTGCAGAGACCCAGGAGCGGATGTCCTTGTCTACAAGGGCAAGAGACGTGCGGACAAAGGTCTTGGCACCAGCACCCAGGTACAGATGCCTGCAAGGCTACCTACAGTAAAAGCATCAGTGGGTGATGCCACATCCCAGTCCACCAGTGCTCCAGTCCCTACTGACCCAAGTGGTCCCAGCCACTCAGAGTCTGCACGACCTTGCCAGAAGCCAAAGCGTGCAGTAGGCGAACAGGCTCAGACCCAAGGCACGGCACAGGAGATCCACACGTTGAGGAAGAGGAGATTCAGTGGCGAGGAACTCCAGATCATCGTGGACTATATGCAGGAACATGAAGTTGACATGATTGGGTGGGCAAGGAGCACACATACGCCTGCCCAGCGTATGGTCCACTGGCAGTGCATCACTGATCGAATAAATGCCTTGGGCAATGAGAGGCGCCCAGCTTCTGAGGCAGTGAAGCATTGGAATGACCTCCGGCACCGAGCCAAAGATAAGCTGGGTGCCAACTATGCCTCTACTCTGGTGACTGGAGGTGGGACACCACAAGATGACGAAGAACTCACTCCACATGAGGAGATCATATGTGATATGATGAATGTGGAGCAGATCCAAGGTGTGGGAGACCTGCCAATGTATGAGGGAATGTCTGGTGAGTGGTGATGCGTTTGTGTCCAGGACATGTGTATGTTGCTTGGATGAAGTGTAATGATTGTCTGGCAGTTAGGCCTGCATTTACATGACTGCCATGGGTGAACCATGTCATGGTGGACTGACACGTGCTTGTTGTCCTGCACACTGCACACACATGATGTGCTGCACACTGTGACAATCCTCATCACTGCACCTGTTCACTCCTTGCATCTCACTCTCTGTCCAGCCTCTCTTGGCCCTCTTCCTACTCCAACCTGTGATGGCGGGTAGCCTGTGATAACCTTCCACTCCACACTCACCTTCTCTCTGCAAATCTCTGACATCGCTCACCCTGCCAGCTGCACCTCCTCAGAGGTATTCTTCCTTTACTATCCTTCCCCCAGCAGCTCACTGTCTCCAGAGGACTGGTCATTCCTATGGTGGGGTACTGCAACAGCCTCTACCAACTTGTCTGTGTTTCTACTCTCTTCCCTCTTCATCTCATCAAGAACTGGACTGTGGAAATGGTCCTTTTGTCTTGGGGCCAGGTATTGTATCTGCCTAGGATTGTGATGATGGCATTGGCTCCCAGTGGCTACGACTGTTCATTTCCAAACCCTGTGCATTGTCCACAAGCCCTTATGGGTCCTGGGGCCGCAGTTCCTTCAACTCCCTCTTCCAAATTTGCATTCTTCTCATGGTCTTTGTTCATCCCTTTCCTACTCCCACAGGGTCAGTTACTTCTCATAGCAATTAGTTGGTGGTTAATGTCTATCTTCAGCTGGAGCCTCCCTCTGGTACAGCCTCCTTGCCTCAATGGAACTGGAGGTGAACATTCTCCGGGTCTGGAGGTACTTCTGATGCTTCCTCATGTGTTGTGGTTTCTCTCCTCCTCTCCCCTGCTGGAGTCCTGGATGACTGAGAGAATGCACTGGTCACCTTCGCACACTCTGATCTCCGACACGGGCCTCTGAGCCACCAGTTGCCCCCATGCACTGCCTCCCTTCCATCCCCCACACTCAGTGGCTGTTTACTGTATCCCTACAATCCTCTACCAGCAATCGACACCTTATGTCTGCACTTACACTTCCACTGCTACCAGCCCACTGCATTTTCATTACTGATTATGTAGTTGTATTTTATTTGGATGCCGTTCCCATGTACTGCACTGCCCACTCCCACCTCCAACCCCAGGTCTCACCTTCATCGTGCCTTTTCACTCGCGTGATGTCAATGTGACCTGGCTACATGGGATGGGTGTGACTGGTTTCACTCTATTCCACCACCCTTGCATCTTAGCACCTTGTGACACTTGTGTGTATTGAGTTTGTGAATTACATGTCATGTCATGTCATATCCAATGTTCATGGCTCTGGGGAAGTAGTCAGCAAGTTCCATCTCATGCATTTTGACAGATCAGGCATGGCTATGCTACGTGTCATCTGTGTATTTGCATCAGTGATGTTGGTGACTGAACTATGTCAGTCAGGTGCTCGTGTGTGAAGTAGGTGCTATGCACCATGCACTACATGTGGTGTTCAACCCTTCCACACACGTCCATGGCTGCTTTTATGCTACCCTTCACTTCCATTGACACTGCATACATGCAGGAGTTTGTGTCATCGCAGGTTAATGTGTTGCATGACAACATTGTGATGCCTATGTGTGTGGCCCATGCTATTTTCATGAGTTTTCATGTATTTTTCTGTCCATGTACAGGTGGCACTGGATGCAGGGGAGGAGGTGGAGGAGGAACAGGATACTGATCCGCAAACAAGCACCAGTGGAGGACGTGATGTGGCAGCGCATGATGAACCACTGGTGCTACAATCCATCCCGGGCCTGACTCAGTATGACTCTGCCTCTGATGATACCTATGGCTCTGGTGGTAAACCAGAATTTGATTCCTCTGTGCTGTTGCAGGTGAGTGCATCAGTGCTGTTGTATCCCAAATGTCCTAGGCCAGTCAGTGTCGGTATGTCCGTCTGTGGTGGTTACGGCTGCAGGGTCACGCTCCACAGTATTGACTCCTGGTCCTGGGCCAGCTGATCAAGGAAAAGATGCAGTCCTGCAGCCACAGAGAGCGCCATCACATCAAGGGCCAGGTTCCCTTGGTCCAGGCAGGCGGGTGGTCCGCCAAAGCGTTAGCCATGTGTTAGCTGGAGATACTGTGTGGGAGCAGTGCATGTATGCTGTTGCACAACAACAGGATGCGGCTGCTTCATATGAGATGTTGGCTCAGGACATGGATAGAGTGGTCAATTCTATGATACCCCCCGCAGGACAGGTGGAGCACCAGCAGCAGCAGGCATTGCAGTCCACATGCTGCTCACACAGGCTGAACATGGTGGCCAGCAACAGAAGCCGACGGGAAGAACTGAGGGCTCTGCATGCATCCATGGCTGCAAAAGGTCAGGCCCACAGGGATGCCCTGAGGTTAGAGTATAGGTCCCTCAGAACTGCACTGGCTGAACTCGAGGCAGCCCACAGTAGCCAGTCTGAGCATCATATGCAAGTGTTGACTCATACCATCACGGAGGAACTCTGTGCATCCCGTGAGGTGTTGCATGGGGACCTCTGAGCCATCATGTTGCAGATGCAATCATCCCAAACCTGTTGAGTTAACACTTTGTGCCCAAGTTGTTTCTCATTTGGTCCAATTCCATCAAGCAGTATTTGCGCTTCGGCCTGACAAAATGTGGGCTTTTTCTCTATGGAATAATGAATGGGAATAGGCCGATAACAGCATTTGTTTGCTTTATTAATAACTTCTTCATCGCTTAAGTAATAATTCCCCAATCTGCAGGGGTCTGTGACAAATGTATTGTTTGGAAAAATCTGCCAAATCTGTCCTGCATGTAAAAAAGTTATTAGCAATATAATGTTCGCATTTCCTATGGATCAAGTCACTCACCTTAACTATAAGGTGGCGACTGCCGCCCTATTATATATAGCATGCCTTTGCTCTAGGACAAAGCATATGTAATGTTAAGACAAATGGCCTCATTACAAGGTCAGCGGTAACCCGCCCGTGCTACCGGCAGGTTGCCGCCAACCTCCAAACACTGAATCCACCGCCTGACTTCCCAGTGCCACCGAGACATTACAAGTCCCGGCGGAGCAGGAAGTCAGGCGGGGGATTCGGTAAGTCCTCATTCCCTTGGAGTCCCACTGGACTACATGGGAATGGGGACTCGGAAGCTAACGGTGAAGGTGCTTCCGTGCAAAGTCTGATTGCAGGGGCAATTGCGCCCGGCAGGTCTGATCCTGCCGGGTGCAATGGCCCCTGCAGTCAGACTCATAGTGTGGTGGTCCAGAAACAAAGTGACACTAAATGTACTGGCACCCTTGTTTCCGGATCGTCACACTCAGAATGAGGCCCAATGTCCTAGTTACAAGTTTGGTGATATTGCTGCAGTAAATCCACTGACATACCACCAAACAGATTTACAGTTACCAGCACTGGGCCCAGTGGAATTACCAGCGGATTACAAGTGGTGGTAGCTTGTGTAAGTCCCCATTTATTGGAGTCCATAACGTTCGATGGGGATTTTGTTAAAGGGGAAGTTCGCTCAGAAATGTTATTGTCCCAATCGATCAGGCATGTATTTTTAAGCATACTGTAATCAATCTTAAAGACATTATCTATGCATCTTACATTAGTTTTCCTTACATTTACACTTGTGAAACCACGGGTTGGGCACCGCCATCTTGTGCTAATCTAATCCATTGATACATTGCTTTAAGGTCAAGTGCCCTCGCAGCAAGAATATAGATTGCCCGCCCCTCAAACTGACATCACTGGACGCTTACATCCCTTTTCACAAAGCCAACAAACATCTCATGTCAACATCCTCTGTGCTCAATCTATTGACATGTCTACATGGAAATGCCAAAAGGCCTTGTTTCTCAAAAATTGTAAACAAACCCTTTCTGATCACACAACATTGGTGTTTCTTTTTCCTTCGGGTCAATGTATTTTCTTTTCAGCCTCTGTGACTTGTTTCTGCTCTGTTCAGCTATCTTCCTAGTTCGAGGCCCTGCAAACAGGTACTTACACTATCTGAACTCAGTAGTTGCTTTTTATTTAAACATCTCTTGTATTATGTTCAAATGTCTTTGCCAAACCATATTTAAATTGTTCTTTGACAAGGTTTATTTTTACATGTGTGAATGCAAAATTGCTTAGTTTGTGCCTATTAATCATGTCTTTGCATTGTGGGTTTGTGTAACATGGCAGTGTGTTCTCTTCTCCTTCTTTAACAGTACTTCTTGTATGCCACAAACACATTCTTATTTTTCTGTCTTTTGAGTTTGTGTGTATTCAATAATCAGGTAATCAGGAATTATTGCATCAATACAGCCATACCAGTAGGAGCACGAATATTCAGAGGAGGAATTAATTGAAAGAGAAAGAAGCGGGAACATTGGGACATCGGATGAGAGCCGTGATGATCAATCACTGGAGCCTGAACCTAGTCCCATGAAAGATGTATCCACTGGTGTACCTGCAATGGTTGCAAGGTTTTGCCAACCGGGGTAGAGAACTGCTGCTGGCAAGAAAACTCTGGATGCGTGTCCTACATATCCGAAGAAGACCCACCACTGCTATGCATTACTGAGCTGCATGACTTCAGGGTAGCCTGCCTCACAAGAACTGTGTTGTGGATAATGATGGTCCTTATGCATGAACTTCGAGCAACAGTTCCCCCTTGTAACTAAAGTAATGAGTACGTTTACTCTAGATGTGTTGTTATTTTGACCACTGAGACGACTAACATTTCATGTTGTTCTCCTATATTGTCGTAACTTTGATCGATCACTGACAAATTAATTTAGTCTGTCAATTAATTACATTTCTTGCACTTATTATTGCACTTGTATTCTGTTATACAAATTCACGCTTCTATTGCCCACTTATATCACTGGTTCCATCTGTGGATCCCACCTTCACTGTGTATGTTCCATTTACCCGCACTCACCTTTACATGCATTTATTCCCTTTACATGTTCTTTTACATCATTTTACCCATTGCTTTCGACACCGTGATGCACTTTTGAATATATTGTTTTTCTTATGCCATGTGTAACTCTTGTACATTTTGTCCTGTGTGTGTACTTTGTGATTATGTAGGCTGCGATGGATGGAAGGATGTGGAGCATAATCCTGTACATGGTCAAGGCAGGTGTTTGATGTAGAACGGCAGTATCTGTGTGAAGGTGCCATGATGCGCATGTACATCCGCATTTATGAATGTCAGCTGAGTCGCCTGCGATTATGGCAGTATGTCCACTCCATCATTGATGTGTATGTCAGGTCATGCAGCTGTTTAGAGTGGACTTTCTAGCCATGGAGGTGGTTAGCCCAAGAATGTATGATATCTTGGGTCAACACCATCTTGCATCTCGCGAACGCATGGCCGAGTAGCAACGGCAGGATCCCACATGGATGGGTCATGCACATGGTGTTTAAATAGGGAGGACAAGGGGTGTGTGTAGGCATGAGGTTGTTAGGTGCCATGCACTCCTGTGCGCACCTGCCATGGCCTGCCACAATCCTGGGAGTACACATTACCCTTGGACGTGCTTGCTTTGTCGATAGGGTGAATAGGACCTTAATTACGGCAACCTTATGGGTTGAAAGTCTCTTCTGCAACAGTGAAGGGCAAACTGTTTATTGCAGCCTACCTCAACTGATTAGCGGAGAGGGAGTCGTACATCGATGGCTTGTTAGAATTTGTGTGGGGGACATAAGTCCTTCGCTGAGCCCTTAGCTTGATGACTATGATAATTGACTCCTTGTTCTGCCCTGTTACTTCCTGCTAGTTTTTTTGCATAGAGGGTTATGCAAGTGGTGCATCGTGTACATCAGGCTGTTCGGCTTCAGGATACATTAGGAGTAGAGGTGGGTAGGTTGTGAGTATTCACACACCCGTGTGTCCAATGATGAACAACTGTGTGCATTGTGAGCCCTTGCAGGAACATATGCCATATGCCTGTATGTGTTACAATGCCAGTGTCAGACTCATTTACAGGTCAGGGATTTTGACACAAGTCTATCCTTTGGGACCTCTATACTCGATGTAAACATTCTTCTGTACTAGCATGGCTCCGTGCATGTGGCTGGCGGCAAGCTGGGGGCAGGATGGGGTTCCACCTTCCATTTTGGCTTCTGACTGTGCCTTCCCTATCCTTGTACTTAGATACATTGTTGTTGTCTGTCACTGTTTTCGTATATTTGTCCCAGAAATTGATTTTTTAGAGAAGTGACTGTCATTCACATGCCCTTTTGTGGCTCATTGTTGGTGATGCATAGTGACATGTATGGACTGATTCGCCTGCATGCAGTGCTATGCATGGTGACTGACACACTAGTGATAACTCTGTGATTAGATCTACATACAGTTGCCCCGGCGCCATGGACATGTCTGTGTGTCGTATATGGTGGTTGCTGCTCATGCTGGTGCTCTTGCGAAAAATGTGGCTACTTGCAGCTTTTTCATGTGCGTGCTGAGTGGCTATAAAGGGGTGGGTGCAAGTGGTATTGTGAGGTGATGTACCATTCCTTGCTGCTCATGCAGGTGTCCTGTTCCAATCTGTTGGTGGATGTGTCATTGACATTTATGACAAGTCTTATGGGGCAGTGTCCTTCATCAGGTAAAGAAGGTACACTGATGTTCACACTTGTGCTGTGTTGGTCATGGACTGTCATGTTGGTTGGAGCGATGTTGGAGACTCACATATGGGGGAGGTTTTGTCCGCAAAGGGTAAATGTGTTGCAGTTCAGCATTTTGAGGGCAAAGTGGAGTAGTTTCCAAAGTATGGGTGGACCTCTCTCGTATGTCAATGTGGTTTCTCTCATGCTATGCGGTGCAGATATTCAGTATGCATCAGCATTTGCAGTTCAGTGGTATCCAGTGATTTTCAAAGAAAACACTTCCAGAGAGGGAATTTTTAATGAAACAAAAACAGCAAAAGAAATACTGAAATGTTTTGGAAATATAGATGGGGTGGGATAAGGGGATAGAAGGGGTCGGGAGGTATTTGGTGTGTGCTTAACCTCATAGGGACACGGGAAGCTTAGGAGGGGGGTGACCCCTCCAAATAGAAAAAAATATATATTCAGTGTTTTTTTCACTGTTTTTGTTTTCGGTAAAAAATCCCTCTCTGAAATGTTTTTGTTAAAATCACATAGAACCGAGTTCACCACCAGTCCTCACTATCAGTGCCCTCGATGCAACTGATGTAGTGTCATCATGAGTTGTGTGTTCTCTGTGGTTGCATACGTGGAAACTTGCTGATGTTCTGTTCTTTTTAGCCTGAAGTTACAGGGCCTTATGTCATCAGTGCATCCCCTAGCTGTTCCTTGGTGATATCGCTTATGAAATCCACATACAGCTCACCCGTATTCCCCGCCCCCATTGCTTTGATGATGTTGTGTCTGCCTTCAGACTTTGTACATGGTGAGACCAGTTCATCTACTTGTGTAACCCAGACAATCTGGCTACTGGCCATGACCATCAATGTGGTTAAAGTGAGCATGGCGACCAGGGACCGGTTATGTAGAAAAAAAAATTGAAATTGGGATAGGTTTGAAAGGGAAAGAAAAATGTGCTTGTGGGTACAGGTTGAAGTGCTGTATGGGATTTATTAAGTGTACATTGTAAGTACACAACACAGTGATTTAACATTGATGTCTGGGCAATGAGCCTGGCTGTCAGCAAGGAGAAATGTGTACTGTAATTTGCTTACTGGGGCAAGAGATAGGTTTGAACGGGAACAAATATTCTGCTTGCGATTACAGTTTGAAGTGATGGACTAGATCACAACAAACCTGCATGATGAGAATTAGCAAGGACCTGAAAATGTGGTTTTGGAAATATGCCTCGTGTTTTATTTTTCAAAAGTGTAAGAATGTAAGTTGAAAAACTAGTGATATACATTTGGTGTCTGGGTAGTTGGCCTGCCCTCAGCAATCATAAATGTGTACTCTGATTTTCTTATTGGGTAGCGCGCCATGGCCGAAGCCTATGCCCCATGGATTTGGAGAGTGGGCATGGCTGCAAGCCATGAGCACTGGCCATTGGTTCAATTATTAGGGTATAGTTGACACTGAGGTAGGATGCAGGGTAGGTGCAGTGAATAATAGTGGTGGTTTGGAATGGCTGTGTGTGTTTTTTAAAGGAGGTTTATAGTTCTTTTATATATATGAAAAGAAGAGGAATTATTAATAACTTAAATACAGTGATGTAACACCATGAAACATTTTCACATATAAAAACCTATAAATTGACAGTAAAATCTTTGTTAAAGGGATGTTATGGCTAAGATGCAGCCCACCCTTGGGACTCCTCTGCTCCAGTAGTCATCCACTGGCATCCCACCTTCGAATCCCTTGGCATTTCCCTCCTGGGTTCTCATGAACACTTGCCCATCTGTACATCCCATTCTATATATGCACTTCTCTCACTGCACAATGCATATGTGCATTTATAGGAGCATTGTGTACCATTATTTTGTATAAATAAGGGAAATGAAGATGCAAAAGATTTGTAAAAGATTGTTTAGTGACATTTGGTGTGTGGAAGCTTAATATGGTCATAGTGTTCTATGTACAGTTTTCGGAAGTGATTGGTGGATGGATGTGTGACTGTTTAAAAGCATGCATTGAGGGAGTGTTACAAATATAAAATTAAAAATGGTAGAAGGGCTGCTCTGTGCAGTGGTGTGCACATGCCATGCTGGTCTTTTCATGATCCATGGCATGGAAAGGGGAGTGTGAACAACGTGGATAGGTATAAAGGTCCATCGATTATGGTCCTTATTGTATGCTAGCAAAATGTGTTTGGGACAGAACATTTTTGATGTCCTTTTATATGTTTCTATATGTTTCATTAGCACTCTGGGTGGGAGTGGCTAGGAGCACGGGCTTGAAACATCGGTACAAGCCTTTACAAGCCCGCATTCCAGGCCTCCTGACGGCCGGCTCTCTCTGCCATCTTACTCCCCACTCTCCGTCCCATTTTATATTTATTTTTTTCAGCCCTCCAACCCCCAATTGCCATTATTTCGGCAGCAGCAGGTGCCACCACCGCATTCGCTCCTTCTGTTCGCCTCCGCAGACTGCCATGGAAAGGGAAGAGGGCTTCCGTATCGAGCTCTGCCTTTACCTTTCCATGGTGGCCATCTTGGAAAAGGATTTTCCTTCCTACAGCGGCAAGCCGCGTGCGTCCCGCTGTAGGAGGAAAATCCTCTGTTTTTAACATCCATAGTTACTGCTTTTGCCCACCTATGGTGGGTGGTAATGACCTTCATCCCCTGTTGCAGGGGCTGGAACAGAGGATAGCGGTCCAAAGCCCTTGTTATCCACCCTTGCTTCGCTTGGGCCGATAACTTGGGCAGCTGGGTCGTTTTCCCCGATTCCAGCCCCTGGAACGGGGGATGAACGCCACATTATTCCCATTAGCATAACACAAAATGCTAACAGAAATGTTGGAAAATCTTATTGAGTCCATCTATTTTACTGAGAAATGTAAAGTAGATGGAGTTTATAAGATTATTTCTTAGTTCTATTTTTTAACTGTGAAAGGTGGTTCCAAAAGGAAGACTAAGGGCTTCATTACGAGTCCGGCAGTTACCATGCCGGAAAAACCGTCAGGCTACCACCAGACTCGTATTACGATTCCGCCTCCGTGATTCCCGGAATCACTGGGGCATTAAGACCTCAGTGACTCGGGAATTCCGGAGGCAGAATTCTGTAAGTCCTCATTCCCATGGAGTCCCATACATGGGGATGGGGACAATGGAAACACTGGTTCCGTCTATGTCGGAGCCAGTGTTTCCATTTACGCATGCAGGCAGGTGGCGTTACTCCCACCAGGTCAGACCTGGTGGGAGTGACACCTCCCGCCTGCAGGACTCTGAATCAGCCGGTTCCGGAAAGAACGATGGCAGCGTTTTTACCCCCACCATTCTTTCCAGACCGACAGGGTCGTAATGAGGCCCTAAATCTAGGGACTAATAATCCTACTGCACAAACCACTCACTAATAGGGTTGATTGTTATTTGTAACTAATGGTTCTTGAAACCTCACTCTTTTGGTGACTGCCTTGAAAATGCCTTTTTTAATTCGTTTTAATTGGTCTAAAAACTCTTTTTACCAGAGTTTTCTGAATTATGTAACAAAGTAGTAAACGTAACAACAACTAAATCTAGGGACTAATTGTGTGAAGACTTACAAGTTATTCGGGAAAAAGAGTGGAATTGCATTGGTCGTATTGTTTGTTAGCTTTGAGCCTACGTAAGAACAGTGCACGCTGTCTTATTTATTATCAGCCAATCGTGGAGTTTGGAACAAAGAGCGGACAGAATTAATCTCTCAAAATGTTCTTCAACTGAGATTTTGAGTGTTATGCGCATTGGACCCACAAAACAATATTTCTTTTACTTTGTCAGGCTTGCTTGGGGACTTTTTTAGAGTCTGTTGTCATAGGTCCATGCAGCACCAACACACTCATTGATCTCACATTTGTGTATTGTCTAACAATCAACCATATTTGTGAGTGGTTTACGCAGTAGGAGTATTGGTCCCTGGATTTAGTTTTTGTTATGTTTACTCCATATCTGCTCAGCAAATAAACCACAGATTTTGAGTTTGCAGAATATTTAGTATCAAGAGATGCGGATATTATAGCACTCTTTTCACCCAGGGTAAGCACATTAAGTGCAATTAGAAATGCCAATTTGGCAACAGAAACATTGAGACAAAAATGTGTAAAATTAGAAAGATTTTCAAGAAGGGAAATCAACACATTTAGGGAAATGAAAACAATGAAGCAGTATTTGGAACAGAATAAAATACCATGAGGTTTAGCTATTCTGATTTTACCCGCATTCACTAATCCAGGTGACACAGACTTAGTTGACAAATGGGAGGATAACCGGAACCAAGGGTCAATGGTAATGATTCAACTATTAATTGAACATGCTACTAGAGAACATGCCAGAGTAATTACCAAATAGAAACAGTTAAAAAGGAAATTCAACAAATTAATGCTGTTCGTTAAAAAAACTACAAATAAATGTATGATCTGTTAGGTCAAATTACGTAAATCAGAAAATAATTGCAGAGATGACCTGGACTACAGGGAAGATAGAGTATATTAATTCCAAACTAAATATGACGATAATACTCAGTCACAATCTAGAACAAGCACTGAAGAATCTTTCCCTGTTAGTTATGATCCAGATAGCGACCTTGAGGCTGGTTCCAATAATTCAGAAACCTCTGGTAAAAAAAGTTTCTTAGACCAATTAAAAATAATTAAAAAGGGCAATTTCAAGACCAAAAGAATGAGGTTTCAACACCCATTAGTTAGAAATATTACAAAATACCCACCACCAAACTTGGTACCACAGGTTGGAAACACACAAGGGGGAGATCGTTCAGACATCAGACAAAGAGTAACCAGATCATGGACGCAGAAAACCAGAACACGTAAAAGCAGGTCTGTTATTAAATGTGTCTAAAATAAGCCTTACTGAAGATGAAATAACTCTACTAAGCATAGGCATGTGTTTTGCCCCGACAATTAATAACAATTGAGTCAACACATAAATAGAATTGTTATAAGAAAACTAAAACAAAAAAAAGTTATTTCACAGTCATCAGAAACTATCTGGTCCTTGTCTGGTTTGTTCCTAAAACCAGACAAGGACCATATAGTGATTTTACTATTGAAAACATATCTACCACTCAGGTTCTAGCATGTCTCAAGGAAGGTAATGAAAAAATAGATGATTTAAGATTTTTGCTAGATCTTAATATTGAATCTAAACATTTTACTAATGAAGAGATGAAAGACAAATCCAAATTTACTGTGGGGTATGGAACTGAAAATGAGATAGATTTGTTCAAAATTGCCGATATTTGATATATACATACATTATTAGATGGACCAGTGAAATACAGAAAAATGGATAATCTCAGCAAATTAAAAAGATGTGCATTAGAATCATTGAAGAGCAACACGGAAATAGTGATCACACTGGTAGACGAAGGTGGGAATGTTGTGGTTATGAATAGGTATGACTATATCAAGATGGCCATAACACATTTTAATACAACAGGCTGCTACGAAAAGCTTGGTCACAAATGTATTAAAGGCATCAGGAAAGAGGCAGCAGAAGTGGTCAAAAAATTGATGAGGACAGGTTTACTCATAGAAAAGTACAACCGATATCTGAAAGTTGAGAACCCTAAACTAACCACAATTTATTTCTTACCAAAAATACATAAGGAATTTGCAAATATCCCTGATGGTAGACCAATTGTGAGTGGTTTGGGTTAGATCACTGAAAGGTTTTCCAAATATATTGATGCAGTTTTAGTAAAGGAGGTTCCTAAACTCACAGCCTATTTAAGGGATACAATGCATCTCTTACAACTAGTGGAACATTTTGAGTGGGATGATGAACATTTTTTGTGACTTTAGACATCAAAGATTTGTATATTCCAATTCATTTGATCATATCTATGAGAATAAATCAGCTTTGTATCTGTCACACATCATGATGATTAAAGAGATGTTGGAATTTACCTTGAGGTATAATGTGTTCCTCTTTGATGGGTTTTGGTATAGGCAATTAAGAGGTGTGGCAATGGGAGCCAATTATTTATGTTCTTTTTTGAGAACCAATTTATATATTCTGAGAACATTTACAGATCAAGAATTACATTTTGGATAAGAGTTATTGATGATGTCTTTCTAATATGGCATGGTAACCAGGCATGCCTCCTTGAATTTGTGAATTACTTGAATAGCAAGGATACGGGTGTTGAATTCACTTGTAATTTTAATTTGACTCAGATTGAGTGTTTGAATACTGCATTGTATGTGAGTGCCAATCGGATCATATTAAAAACATACAGGAAACCCACTGAGGTGAACTCTGTGCTGTCGGCAACCAGTTGTCTCAAATTAAGTGTTATCAATAATATACCAACAGGTGAATATGTTACAGCCCAGAGAAATTGTAGAGAGAACTGTGCATTTAAGGAAGAATGTGATATCTTCGATGCTAGATTTATACACAGGGGCTACAATGAGTATGTTCTAGTCAAAGCTAGGTATAAGAGTTTCAGAATTAATAGATTTGATTTTCTCCACCCAAGATCAAAAACAAGGAAGACTCCGCTCATATAACATGAATGCCAAACTGTAAACATCAACATTAAAGAGGAGGTGAAGATTGAAAAGTGTATTAATTGTAGGACCAAATATGTGGTCTATGCCATAATTTTTGTGTGCGGATTGGTATATATATATGGAGTACAGTGAGGGAATTAAGGTTCAGGATCAGAGAGCATATTGACACATTGCAGAAAGATGATATCATGTTGCCATTAGCCATGCACTGGAAAGAACATCATCAAATGGATAATAAAGTAGGGATTAGATTAATTGGATTAAGAACTATAGCAAGAGACCCACGATGAGGAGATAGACAAAAATACCTCCGCAGATTAGAGGCAGGAATGATTTGCAAACACAGAACACTGTTTAATGGTTTGAACTCTGACCATGGGATGGGAGTTTTTCTCTAACTTGTACAGGTCTTTTGTTTTTCTTTAGAAAGATGTGTTCATATTGAGCATGTCTTTTACTGTGTCAAAATGATGTTAACCTGAAATGTGCTTAGAGGTTATGGCAAAAATTGCTTATTTTAGAACAACAAGTATTACTCTGAAAATAGTGAATTGAATAACTTGTTTGGTGAAAGGCTTGAATTTGATTAGGTAAATCAAAGTTAACCAGTAACATAGGCAGTCGTCCATTTTTTGACTTTATGGACTTCATTCATTCACGGTGCGTCACCCTTTCTCATCTCTCATGCTGGACTTCCTTTGCATCTTGTACTCATGTGGCCCTGAATCATGCTGTTCGCATCTTCATCTTGTATCAGGCTTGCAAGATTATGTGTTACTACTGACTTCTGCAGTTGTATTCACTCTCCCCTCTTGCTTCGCCACTCTTTTGACTGCTAAATCTCTGTTCTCTTCTCCTTTCCCTTCTCCCTTTTCCTATCTCCTCCCCTTACTTTCTTCTATGCACTTACTCTATCAGAATTTTCCCTGGACCTAGTATGATAGCAACCTCGTCTGTCTCGTCTCCTCTCCCCTTAATGGTTTTTTCCTCCCCATCCCGCCCCCTCCAGCACTATCTGAAATGTTGTCAGGCCTGGTATGATAGTTGCTTGTTTTGTTCCTCCCCTACCTTTCTGCACCCCTCTCCATCACCTCTTGTTTTTCTCCGGCTCTACCAGAAATGTTGTCAGGCCTAGTACGGTAGTCGCCTGTCTGTTTCCATTTCCTTCCCCCTCTACCCCTCCCTTCCTTGTCTATGTCTTAGCTCTTGCACTATCTGAAATGTCGTCAGGCCGAGTACGATAGTTAATTTCTCATCCTTACTGTTCATGGCCTGTAATAAAGCCGTTGCATTTTCCCTTTTTCCCTTTCTTCCCTTGAAGCGCTTCGAAACACATTGGGCCTCATTACGACCCAGGCGGTAAGGGGTTTATGGCGGCGTAAACAGCGCCGACCCTTACCGCCTGATTCCGAGGTCCCTTAGCGCCATGGAGGTTTAAACACCTGCTTTTAGCAGGTGTTAAAATCCATGGCGCTAAGGGACCTTGATGTTAATTACGCCACCGTAATTTACGGTGGCGTAATTAACGCCTTCCCCACTCCCATTATGCCCTATGGGGCAAAAATGGGAATGGGGAAGGGTAAATGGGGATTGGGGACTTACCGCCCCGCCAACCTCGGAATGGGACGGTAAGTCCGCCAACCACCATGGCGTAAACGTAGTTTACGCCATGGTGGTAAAGGTACGACCCAGGCGGTAACTTACCGCCTGGGTCGTAATGAGGCCCATTGTGTATAGGAGTTATATAAATAAACTATCATATCATATCATATCATTTATGTGTCCACCAACACCAAGATTCTAAGCAATGTGGAAGTGTGCATCTAGGAATCACCTAAACGTTTTATGGATATCAGGCATAAGCTATATAAGTAGAGGGTGTTTGATGTAACAATAGGAGACAAACTTGTTTAGAACGCGGCAGGCCTCTCTAGCAATACGCCACAAGCAACAGGTACCTAACATTGTTGACAAATCAGATTGAGGAAGCTGGTGAGTGTTCATGATGGATGTGCACGGTGAGATTGAATATTTGGCTATAATCCTCCCCCTAAAATTAGGGTTCGCGTAACAGTTGCATTTATCAATGGAAAAAGTAAGCAAATGATGGCGTTAGATGCTTTCAAATGGCTAAAGTGCATGCATAATTTGCCAAACCTCAGAAAGTGTGAGGAAAGTTATTCTGTGGAACAAGCAAGTTCACTTGTGGTTGCAATTAGGCAGTGAATACAATTAGTATGTACATTTTCCTGTTCCATTCAGAATGCATGACGTTGGACGTACACGTCTGTTGCCAAGGAAACTATATAAAAATGCAGACACAAGATGACGCGTTCGAGCTGCGCAGATGTCTGCATTTGAAGTTTTGGTTGCTTGTGTTGGGCTAACAGCAACATGACAAAGGTAAGGAGACATGGTTTTGCCTTATTATTTGGGACTCTGCTGAACAGTTTGCTAAATTGTGTTGTTCGGAGTGAACAGTGGGATGATTAAGAACAATGTTCTGTGTCATGCTCAGGAGGGAGAGGGGCTTAGCCGTGTGTGTAACAGACTGCGCCACACGAGGAGGGGACAATTTGTTAAATGTTAATCATTGGTTTGAGGGAATTTAAGGAGTGAAAAATCACAGCAGCGCTAGGAATACTTTATATTATCAGATGCTAACCTCTACCTACGAGGTAAGAATTACATGGTGAATGTAAAATTTAAACTTGATTGTTGCCCTAGTGCAAACCAACACATGGATGATGTGGGTGTATTCCTTTCTGTTTTTTTATATATTTTGTGTATATTTTGTCTATTAGGTACCATTTTGTGAAGATTTATCAAGTTATTCTGGAAAGAAGAGTAGAATTGCATTGGACATAGTATTTTCTAGCTTTGAGCCTAGTTAATAACAGTGCATGCTGGCTTTATTTAGCCGCCAATTGTGGAGTTTGGAACAAAGAGTTGACAGAATGAATCTCTCTATATTTTCTTCAACTGGGTTTTTGAGTGTTATGGGCTGTAGTTCCTAAAGGAACTTTTTGTTTTTGTTTGCAGGAGAGGTGAGAAAGTAAAATGGGGAGGGAAATGAGGGAAGAGGCATTAAGCATTAATATGGAGGGGCAGGTGGACAGGGGAAGATGTGTGTGTGTGTAAGATCTAAGGTAGAGGGCAGTGTTTCTTATGCTCCTTGATTACAGCTTCAAAAGCACTTCGAATTGCAGAGTGATGTGTTGCAGTATATACAGAGTACTGTTGTCTCCGAAAGAAATGGATCAACAGCCTCTTTTATCGCTTGTAAGGTAGCTGGTGGGTTTTTGTGTCCCACAGAAATAGGCTGTGTGCTTACATTATTGGTTGAGGAAAATGAGGTGGAGGAAGACAGCCTACTACTTGCTAAGAAAGGAACAGCCTTTCTGAGAGCATTGCAATAGTTGGATTTGGTGTTGGCGGTGCATGGCGGTGGTCCTGTAGGAGTACTGTGCAGGTAGTCTGTGACTGAGTCCACCGTTGCACTCAGTGCATTTCACTTTGGTAGCTTTAGCCTTTGGTACATTTCCAACAGTAGTAAAGAACTGCCCCACCCATGATTTTCTCTGGGTGCTAGAGGTGGGCACTTCCTCTAACTCGTCTTCTTGGTCTTCTTCATTATCTTTGGAAGTACTGCTCTTTTCTATTGTGTAGGTCCTCCAGCTGGTGGTGGTCGTGGTAGTGGCTCTTGGGGAGGAGGGATGGCAATAGCTAATGCCATTTTTAAGATGAATAGCAGTTTTGCTAATATTGTAGTATGTGCTCTGTGCTAGATTGTTAATGGACAATGAGTAAGCATAGGTGTAGGAGCTGTGCAGGGGTAAATGTTGAGATTGAAAGTTCCTAGATCAGTAGAAGATGTGGTTCCAATCTGTCTGCGAAGAACGGACCCATTCTGCGTTCACAAACACATCATCATGCCACACACACGCAAGGTCACATGATGCTGTCCGAAAAGTCTGCAATGACGTCACACGTTCGCAGACATCGACGCATGCAAAAAACAGTGGCAAACGTGTATTGAAGAGTTTTAAGGTGAAACTTTGTAGAGTGGACAAAAATGTTGCTATATTGGGGTAAGTATGATATTAATAAGTTGTAGGTAATTAGCATGCACTGGTAAAAACCCATGAAATTCACTGAAATAACTTTGTTAAAGGGACATTATGAAGTGCAGTGATATATTAGGGATTGGGCAGTTCAGCCACTACCAAATGCATCACCTATACGGTGGTTAGAGGGGAGTCGGATCACTGTGACAAAACACCCTCACAGAGACAAGGGGCCTCATTAGGACCTTGGCGGAGGACCATGGCGCTATTAGCACCATGGTCCATGGCGCTAAGTTGCCAACTCCGCCATGGTGGTTGGCGGACTTACCGCCCCATTCCGACCTTGGCGGGGCGGTAAGTCCCCAATCCCCATTTACCCTTCCCCATTCCCATTTTTGCCCCATAGGGCATAATGGGAGTGGGGAAGGCGTTAATTACGCCACCGTAAATTACGGTGGCGTAATTAACAACAAGGTCCCTTAGCGCCATGGATTTTAACACCTGCTAAAAGCAGGTGTTATATCCGCCATGGCGCTAAGGGATCTCGTACTCAGGCGGTAAGGGTCGGCGCTGTTTACGCTGCCGTAAACCCCTTACCGCCTGGGTCGTAATGAGGCCCAAGGTACTCTTGGCCCCACAAAACGGGCCAAATTTAGGAGAGAAGGGTACACGCTACAAGTACCAAGAATCACAAGTCAGGGCTTCGCCAGGAAGGATATGTGATTTTATACAGAGAAGCCAAGCTGCAACACCATTTGGCAACCCCACAGGACTACAGCAGGGGCCTAATGCAGGAAGTAAAATAAACCTCAATACAGTTGCTGCACATCCAACTTTTACCTTGGTATCTGGCTCTACCTGTCAGAACGGGAGATTTAGATATAACATTGAGTTCATACACATTTCCCCCTGTATGTGGACACGGCCCAGGCTGAGCATTTCCCCTTTACCTGTGGGCTTATAAAACTATAGACTCACAGGTTTGAAGGGCAATATTACCCTAACATTTACTTTAATAAACCCAGTAACACAAATGTTGTTCATAAATGTATACACAAAGGTATAAAACAAATAGAAGACAATTACAGCTCCATTAAATCCACTTGCAGAAACAAGATGCCCCCACCCCCACTGATGGTTATATTCTTCAAAGTGTATGGTGTCACTCCCTAACACAAATTCTGAATGAAATAGTAAACATCTGAGGTAGCAACAGCTTGCATGCCGTACCTCCCTCAAAATGATTTGACACCTGTCAAGCTATCCAAGGTTTTTGTTGTAACAAGCCTCTTGGTGCTTAAGTTACCTGCACGGTGAACCTTTCCAGTCAGCTGTTGCTCACCCGTGAAATCTCTCATCACACCCTCTCCTTTTGAGATGAGGGACTGGTCACATACTTCAGTCACGTTACCTCATTATCTGCCTGTGGCAAACCCCACTTCTTATAAATACTGCAAGGGTGCAGTAGTACGAGTCTGACACAGTGGTGGCATGTTTGTTGGCAAAGACTTTTATTTATAAAAGCAAAAGAAAAGGAAACACCGGGATGTTCAGTAAAGTAAAATGTCCACTGTTATGGTGATGTCTTAGCATAGTCTTCTATTATTGTGCTGAGTGGAACTCTGGTGAGTGATGCTATGACATGATGCTATGACATGTAAGTTCTGGAGCATTGCTTATAGAATGTTATTGCTTGACTAACCAGTCAGTTGATGTTACACTGTGGAGATGGTTGGGGGTCTCTACTACCCAGTCTTCCTTATAAGCAATAAACCATCTGTCTAACTCATGTTGCTTGGTTCTTTGCTTCTGCATTTGGCGACAAGGATGGGATTGCTGTGGTACTGTCTATCAACGGAGCGACGACTGCAGCAGAGTTTTATTTGAGGATTTGAGACCCCCAACTGCGAGGCCTGCTGAGGAGAAGCTGCCCCACTCCTCGCACCAACCGCATGAGGAGAGACGCTCCTGCACTCATCTGTGTCTACCTGGTGGTATTCGGAGCGTAGATTCGGGCTGGCGTCTCCCTTTTCTGGCGGTGGCTTGGCAAGATCCACAGATCGCTTCGAATCGCTTTCGTTGCAGCGTCCCCACACGCAATCCGCGTGCGAGTGGGGTGAGTGCCAGTTCTTCTGCTTCATCGGAGTCATTTTCGGGAAGAAGGTGTGCAGCGAGCACGATGGAAGGACCCCGTTGTTGAGCCCGTTAGGAGTCACGTGCCATGTCACATGTGCGGAAGGAAGGACGGGAAGTTGAATTACATTGCTTGTCTCCGCCCAGGGCCACTTGTGGAAGGCGGCAACGTGGGATCAAAATATTGCTATCCAAACGAATTCTGGACTTGCCTATGGAATTATAACTGAGGTGAGCATCAAGTAAGGCGTCTGCATTGCTCTGTGGATTTGTGCGTGCCATTCGGAAGTTTTGCAGACAGGATGGCTTTGTCTGGAATTCCGGGACCCCAAATGTTCCTACCATCTCCTGGCCCTCCAAGAATGAAATGGGGGCCCTGGAAGAGAGGGTTCTTACATTATGTGGAGACCACCTGTGACAATGGTATCTCAGTAGAAAGGAAGGTATCTATGCTCATGCATCTTCTGGGTTATGAGGGGCAGCGAATTTTTGAAACATTGCCTAATTTGAGTGAATTGGATGTTGAAGAAGGTATGAATGAGTTTGATGCAGCTTTGGCAAAACTAGACAAACATTTTGAGGCAAAAATAAGTACTGTGTTAGAACGCTATCATTTCGGCATGAGAACGCAGAATGAGGGTGAGACGTTGGAAGAATACATTACTGCCCTGAGACATTTATCATTGAACTGCAAATTTGGTGAAAGCTTAGATGAACATATTAGAGATCAGTTCATGCTGCACTGTTCTAATGACAAGATTCGGGAAGAAGTGTGGCTAAAAGATGATCCATGCCTTGATGAAGTTGTCGCTATTGCAAAAAGATTTGAACATACTTTGCAATGTGTGGAGAAGTTAGCCACAAAAGAATCCAAAGTTGTTCAACAGGTTGTAGTTCTAAAAGTGGGTGACAAAAAGAGAAATGCTGTCAAAGACCAAAGAAAACAGAAACGGAAAACGTCCAAACGTGGTGACACGTACCAAGGGAAGGGTGGAAACGCAGCCCAGACAGCAAATAAGTCTACCCAAAGAGAAAATATTCCAGGGGGAAAAGGGAGAGAGGAACGACTGTGTTTTCGTTGTGGGAGTGCCCGTCACCTATCCACCTCTCCGATCTGTCCTGCGAGAAGGGCGAACTGCAACATGTGAGAATTGCTGTACTAATTACAATATTGGCACTGGTAGGAGTATTATGTTTGTTGAGGAGGCTGATGATCCATCGTCTGAGGATTGTGAGGGTTCAGAAAACGAAATTGTTACTGTGAACATGGTTAAATGTTCTGAAGTTGATGAATGTGATCACCCTTCTGCCTGGATTGAAGTGAATGGATGTCAGGTCAAAATGCTTGCAGACTCTTGCTCCAAAATCACTTTGATGTCTAAGGCTGTTTTTGAGAATGTTCTGGGTGGTAGGATGGATGATTTAAGCCTGTCAGACAAGATGCATGGGGCTATAATGGTGGGAAAATCAATGAATTAGGATGTTGTTTGGCAACTTTCAAATTTAAGGATAGAGTTACGTATGGAAAACTGTATATCACCAAGAAGGGTGAGACACTATTAGGATGGAAGGAGCAAAGGGGATTATGTATTAAGCTAGATCCAAATAGCAAGGAACAGGTGTTAAATGTGGAGAAAGTGTCGGTGAGTAGCAGTTTAGATGTCAGTTCCATGGGTTTAATTGCCAAATATCCTGATGTTTCAACAAGGGTGTTGGTTGCCTCAAAGGGATGGTCCATAAAATTGTCTTGAAGGATGGTTGCACGCCCGTGGCGCCAAAACTCAGACCGTTGCCGGTGTCAATGCGTAATGCTGTGAGAATGGAGTTGGAAAAATTGGAGAAAGCTGGTATTATTGAACCAGCCAAGGCTGTTGAATGGATTTCTCCTGTCGTTGTGGTTAAAAAGCCTGGTGGGGATTTGAGAGTATGTATTGACTTGAGAGAATTGAACCGTTGTGTGGTAGCCGAACGTTATCCACTCCCCAACATGGGAGAACTTTTAAGCAGAATCGGAATGCCAAATACTTTGCCAAATTAGATATGGCCAGTGCCTATCATCAAATTAACTTAGATGCTGAGTCACGAAAGCTGACGGCCTTTATTACATATGAGGGTATCTATCAGTTTAGGCGCATGCCATTCGGATTAATATCAGCCTCCTCTGTTTTCCAAAAAGTCATGGATGGATTATTCAGTGGTGTCACAAATGTCTGGTGTTTCCAAGATGATGTGTTGATTTGTGGAAGAACTGAAGAGGAATTAAGAAGGAAAGTGGAGATGGTTTTAAAAATTTTCAGAGTACGCGGTATTACTTTGCGAAGTGAGAAATGTGTTTTTTCCACTCAGGTGGTGGAGTATTTAGGGCATGAAATATCTGAGGAAGGGCTGAAGCCGAAGAGAGAGCTAGTAGATGGAATAAAGAGAATGAGGTCTCCAAAGAATAAGGCAGAACTTCGATCATTTTTGGGGACAATAGAATTCTACCACCGTTTCATAGAAAATTATGCTGACAGTGTTACTGCACTGAGGGCATTATTGAGGAAAGGGGTGGAATTTGTTTGGGACAGAGAGTGCGAAAGAGAATTTAATGAGATTAAGTCCAAAATCGACACGGCCAAACCCCTAGCCATGTACGACACTAGAAAAAAGACGATATTGTCAGTGGATGCGAGTGAAACCGGCATTGGAGTGGTGATGTCGCAAGTTGGAATTGATGGAGCAGAATCGGTGGTGTTGCACACTTCCCAAATGTTGAGGGGTCCCAAACTAAATTACTCTTTGTTACAAAAAGAGGCATTGGCATGTCATTGGAGGATAGAAAAACTAAAAAACTTTGTGTGGGGTCAGGATTTTGTATTGAGAACAGATCATAAGCCATTGAAAGCCATTTTTGAAAGTAAAGGTCTGGACAAAGTTTCTAGAAGAGTTGCTTGTTGGGTGACCAAATTACAATGCCACAAGTTCAGTATTGAGGTTGTGGCGGATAAAAAACAATGTGCAGGCAGATCCTGCGTCGAGAATAAAAGTTGAAGATGAAAATGATGGAAGGCCGTCTGCAGAATTTGAGAATATGATGTTTGCCACCGTGGAAGGTGTAATTCACAAAGAAGAGTGGGTTAGAGCATTGACATCAGATGAATTGTGGAGGCGCATAATACATTTCATTAGAGAGGGGTGGCCCAAGAAGAGGTTATTATCCGGTGAAGAAAGGGCTTTGTAGGAGGTGAGATTCGAACTGTCGGTGAAGGACGGTTTGATATATCGGTGGGACAGGCTTGTGGTCCCTGCTTGTCTAAGAAGAAGTCTTATTGCCATTGCGCATCAGGGTCATATTGGGACATATAAAACCAAAGAAGTAATTAAGGCTGATTATTGGTTGCCGGGTTTAGACCGTGAAGTTGAGAAGGCAGTTGATGGATGTGTAGATTGTGAAAAGTCTGGGAAAAACATATCTGCAGTGGTGCAGCCGTTGAGAGGAGTCGAAAGTCCAAAGGGTGTCTGGCAGGATCTGCCCATAGATGTCTTAGGCCCGGTAGATATGGGTAGTGGTTGTGGTAGATTTGTGCTGGTTTTGGTGGATATGTTCTCACGATGGACGGAGTTCAAAATAATGAGGGATGTCACAGGACAGTCTATAGTGGCATTCTTGGAAGACATTTTTGAGAGGGTAGGGTTACCTAGGAGCATGTTGACAGATAATGGTCCACAGTTCACTGGGGAAATCTTTCAGGAGTACATGTACAAGTGTGGTATTAAACATAAAAAGACGGCACTATATTACCCTCAAGCCAATGGTATGATTGAGAGGGTTAACCTCTGTATAATGGAGGGTATTAGGGGGGCAAGTGCATGTGGTTTGGACAGGAAGGTTGCGGTCAAGGATCGAATGCATGCTTTGCGGATGGCTCCTAATACTGAAACAGGGGTTAGCCCATTTGAGTTAATGAGAGGCCGGAGGGGCAACACTTTATTGTCTCAGGCTTGGTTAGGTCGGGCGAGAGAAACTGATAAGGTGGTAGATGAAGTAAAAAGAAGAAGTTAGGTCGGGCGAGAGAAACTGATAAGGTGGTAGATGAAGTAAAAAGAAGAATGGATGAACGAAAAAGAAAATGGGTCAAGATAATTTACGAGAAGTTTCCAAGAAGGAGGACGGTTGTTGAAGTTGGTGATCTGGTCAGAATCAGAAAAGCTGTTATCGCAAAGAAAGGTGATCCTCTGTATTCGGATCCAGTTAGGGTTGCTCAAGCTTTCGAGGGGGCTGTTAAATTGGAAAGTGGACAGGTGTGGAATTTATCAAGAGTAGCCAAGGTGAGGAGATGAAATGCATAAATATTATCTTTCAAGTTTTTAATATTATTTTCGTGTCTATCATTTAAAATATATCTGTATATAGTTTTTTTTTTTTTCGATAAGGGAGGGGTTTGTGTTATGGTGATGTCTTAGCATAGTCTTCTATTATTGTGCTGAGTGGAACTCTGGTGAGTGATGCTATGACATGATGCTATGACATGTAAGTGCTGGAGCATTGCTTATAGAATGTTATTGCTTGACTAACCAGTCAGTTGATGTTACACTGTGGAGATGGTTGGGGGTCTCTACTACCCAGTCTTCCTTATAAGCAATAAACCATCTGTCTAACTCATGTTGCTTGGTTCTTTGCTTCTACATCCACCATCCTGTGTCTAAATCTATTTCTGTCTCTTACACTCTAGACTAACTAAGGAAACACTGGATGTCGTCTTGATCCAGAAAGAAGCTTAACTCTTTCTGGATACAGATTTCAAATGTTCAATTCTTGATTAAAAACACAATGGGACTCATTACAAGTGTGGCGGCCACGGAATGTACGGTGCCGGTAAGGGACCAGCACAATAAATTCCGGACCGCCACATTACGAGGTCTGCAGCGGGTCCCGCTGAGGACGTCTGGTAAAACCAGGCGTCCTTAGCAGGACCCACTAGCAGACCAGGATGCTAACAACGGGCACGTCATTAACAGGCCCGTTGTTAGCATCCTCCCCATTCCCATTGAGCCCTATGGGGGCTCAATGGGAATGGGGATGTACCGGGTTCGGGTCCCAGGAAAGGGAATTACTGGGCCCTCCAAGGTCGGAATGGCCCGGTAATTCCCTATTCCTGGAACCCGGACCTGGTACCCGGTATGGGGGGTAGCCATGCCACTAAAAGCGGCATGGCTTTCTCCATACTCGTAATGAGGCCCAATGAGTGGTTCTTTAACTTAAAAGTTCTTGAGTTTAAATGCTCTTCCAAATGTATTCAAAAACACAGTTCCCAAGTATTAGAGGGGGCTCTTGCCCTCTCCAGTTCACACATGTAGTATCAAGTCTGGTGCACTATTCTGCCAGACTTGACTGTAGACCTTCTTATCACAAAACACAGTTCCCAAGTGTCAGGGGGGGTATTGTCCCCTGTGCTTTCCCCTGTTCTGTCTCCATCTTTAAAATACAGCGTCAAGTCTGGTTTACTATCCAGCCAGACTGGACTGTAGATCTTAGAATTCCAGATAATGTTTCTTCTTTTGCCAGTGGGTCCCCAACCCCTTGTTTTAGCTTCTTGTACCTCCCTTTCTCCCTTATGTGGGTCCCAGACCCCTCTGTGCTGTATTGGGTTCTCCCCCACTTGTTCTGCAGCGTGTTTCTCTTTTGTGTAGGACCCATACACCTTTATAATATCTCGGGTTCTCCCCGGCTGACTCTGGGCCCCAGGAACTTGACTGTGCTCTTCTTCGGACTTATGTGTGTCATTGACCTATGTGTGCTGTTTTTTTGGGGCTCGCCAAAGTTCGTATGGGTCCCAGGCCCTGTGTTGTTCTGACAGGGCTCCGATTACTTCATATGGGTCCAGACCCCGGAGTACTGCTTTTACGGGCCCCTGCCCTTGCTCATAGGATATTTCATAAAGTTGTTTGAGTCATTACAGTTTTTTCACTTTCTGTTTCCGGCTCTCGGGATATTGGTATGTGTCTCTTTAATCTATTTGACTCACCAGCCAGCGCGACCCTTTCCCTATGTTCAGGAAATGTTATCCTGGTCCCTGGTCTGTCCTGGGAGAGGAGTGGGGCTTATGTGCTGCTTCTGCATTTGGCGTCCTGCCCTCAGTGGCTCTGCATGCTCTCTATCGCATCCTAGGCTGCACGCCTTCCCCTTACTTCAGATTCACCGGTTAGGTTCCCTCTTTCCGACAGGTCCCTGCACCATAGAGATATTGGAGAAATTCTTGCCTCCTCCACAGCGTCTCGATCCCTTCTCAGGTCCCTCACCACAGAACCGGCATGTAGCTCCTCACTCCTCCAGGGCTGACTGGTTGAGGTATACATGGCAAACCCACTGGGAATCAACACAACTTCTTCCTGACCACAGAAACAGAATGGAAGTCGACCCTCCACCCAGGTTGGCATGAATTCCTGGCTATGAATAACAGGTCACCACGTGGCAGCCAGTGGGGAGCAAGAGGTTTAGGGAGAAGTTGTGGATAGGTAGAGGGAGTTAGGAACACCAGAAAGAGGGTTAGGGAACAATAGGGAGGGGGAGTTAGTGAAAAATACATAACATAGTACCAAGAGAGACTCCTCCGAACTCAGTTAAGATGTTGCTAGTCACTGCCTCAACTATTCTATCCACTGCTATAATATTTCGCTCTTCCTAAATAGCAGCCTCAGTGTGTCCCTGTCTAGTTAAGGCATCCACCTTTCTGTTATTCTTTCCTGGCAGGTAAGTGACTATAAAGTCAAATTTCTCAAAAAACTGTGACCACTACAACTGATGTGGACTTAAAACTGTAAATGTCTGTTGTCTGGATGATGTGCACCCATCAAATAGTGCCGCCACTTCTGAAACGCTGCCTGCATGGCCAATAACTCCTTATCAGTAATGGCATGGATGTATCAACCCATCTTCCACTTGTTGCGAGAGAATGTCTCCAATCGTTAGGTTAGATGCATCGGTCTCCACTGAGCCTCAGTGAAACCACTCTTTAATTTCATAAAAGCTGCCTCCGCTTCCTTATCCCCAAACAAACCTAGTAGCCTTCATAAGTAATTGTGTTATTGGGGTAATGATGTGTGAAAAATTGCTAACATATCACTGGTACTAATTGACAAACCTCAGGACGGCCTGAACATCCTTGATACATCGAGGAAACGGCCACTGAGTGACCACCTGCACTTTATTGTCATCCATAACCACTCCATCAGTAGTGAGGATAAACCCCAAACACTCTACACGAGTGGTATGGAATTCACACTTCTCCAACTTTGCAAACAAATGATACTTCTGCAGATACTAAAGCACAGCCTTAGCCTGCTGCACATGTTGCTGCACCGACTCTCAATAAATCAAAATGTCTTCTAAGTATACAATGACAAAAACATCCAAGTACTCCTGCAACACCTTTCGCAGAAAATGTTGAAAGGCTACAGGGGAATTACATAATCCACACAGCATCACCAGATACTCAAAAAGGCCAAACTTAGTATGAAAGGGCATTTTCCATTTGTCCCCTTCTTTTACACAGATCAAATAATAAGCTTACCTTAAGTCCAACTTGGTACAGATCTTGGTTGTCTTCAGTTGATCAAGTAAGACAGATATAAGAGGTAAGGGGAACCTATTCTTTGTGGTAACCATGTTTAATGCTCTGTAATCAATACAGGTCCTCAGGGTAACGCCCTTTTGGTAAGAAAGAACAAAGGATAGGAGATTGGTGACTTGCAGCGCCGAATGAACCCGCAGGCCAGCATGTCATCTAAATAGTGTCACAAGTGTTGTGTTTCTTTTTCAGAGAGGGCATAAATGTGACTGCATGGTAGCGTCACATTAGGCTGAAGATCAATGATGCAATCATTAGATCTATGCTTAAACAAGGCCTCTGCCTTCCCCTTATCAGAAAGCTCTGCACAGTCCTGGTATTCTTGTGGTAAGAATGTGACCACGACCCCAATATGTGCATGAACTACAGCTCCCTCCACCAAGAACGCTGTAGGACACAGTGCCTCTCTTAAATTGTAAGCGCACTTTAAAGAATCAAAGGCTAAGGTACGCTGCACTCAATCGATCTTTGGATTGTGTGTCACCAACCATGGGCCTCCCTAGGACTGAATTGAGGGCTGCTATCAAATGAAAGGTGATGGTTTCCTCATGTCCTGCTTCACACAACGTCCTATGGGGTTGGGTTTGCTTGGTGAATGTTCCTGAAATCAAACAAGAACCATTGATTGCTTGTACTGGCTCTGTTGCCCCTTTTGGCATAGTGGGTATCCCCAACTTGGTTGTAAGAGTGATGTCTAGGAAATGTCCTGTCACCCCTGAATCCACCATAGCAGAAACTGTTTCCTATGTGTTAGTTAATAGCAATGTCACAAGCAAATACAAATGAGGGGTCTTATTCTGAATTGTGTTTGCAACCAAACTCAAGAACTCTAGTGTAGTAACGCTTGGTGTAGTTGTTCAACCATCTACCAAGCCAACTGTTTTCCCAACTCAATCTTTTTCTTGTTTGCTCTACATGCCAGAGTATTAGGGCAGTTTCTTAAATAATGTCCCGATTTGCTGCAATATAGACAAAGGTTATCTGACCTTTGCTTTTCTCTTTCCTCTGCTGACAATGCAACCATCCTCTCATACTGTCAATCTGCATAGGCTTCCCCTCAGAGGATTTAGGGAGAGAGTTCCTACCCTTATCTAATCACGCAAAAGTAACCACCTCAGAGTTCTTCCTTTGCCCTTTTCTCTCACTAACTCTATTGTGCAGTCGTAATTCTAGATCATCAATACACTGCAAGAATCAGGATGTGGGTCCACATGAGCTATTGCATTTTTTAAGTTAATCTCTAAAGCCTTGGTAAAACAACAGCGGCTGTTTTGGTTCGGCCCATTCCATCTCCACCACCAGCTGGTTGAAGTGTGTCATGCAAGGTACCAAGGTCTCTAGTTCCTTGCCGTAAACCCAATAACTCCTTATCCTGTGCCAAAGACACATTCCTTCAATCAAACAAGCACCTAAACTCCTCCATGAACCATGAACCCATCATACAGTATACATACAGTATAGGATCGTCCTTTTGAACCACAGGAATAGTTCATGTAGCTGCATCTCTTAACAGATATGAAATTATGAATGCAGTTCCAGCTTGAGTAGCCTCAAAAGCTGTGGGCTTACAAAGAAAGTGAAGTTGGCATTGTGTTAAAAAAATTGGCGGTCATTACAAGTTTGGAGGTAACCATAGCGCTATTAGCGCCATAGCTGCCTCCAAATCCTTACCGACTCTGCCCTGGTGAATGGAGCTATTACCGCCCCATTCCAAGGTTGGCGGGGGCGGTAATTCCCCATTCACCAGGGCCCTTCCCCATTCCGATTTGAGCCCCCATTGGGCTCAATGGGAATGGGGAAGGCGCTAATAACGGTACCGCAAATTGCGGTACCGTTATTAGCTCCAAAGTCCCTTTGCGGGTCCCGTCCTTAACGCCTGGTAAAACCAGGCGTTAAGGGAGGACCCGCAAAGGGAACTCATAGTAGAGCGGTAAGGGATTACGGGCACCGGTGCCCTTTCCGGTGCTGGTAATCCCTTACCGCCCACCTCATAATGAGGTGGGTTGAGCACTTACTAGGGTCCCCGTCAAATCTTTTAGGTGGTCCCAGCGGCCCCCCCAACTGCTGCTGAACCACTACTTTGTTGGAACGGCTTGATGAGGCAGCACGAGATGCAGCAGCGGCACCCTGCAGTACTTTGTGCTAATAGACCACTATCCTGAGTATTTAAAGTGTTAGTTTCTTGTTGGGCATGTACTAACTCCACTTCAATCTCATGTAATCACTTAAGCAAATATGCTAAAGGTGGAGTGGTAGACTCCATTTGGATTGGGTGTTTTCCTTTTGCCGTATCGGGATATGGTGATTATGTCAAATCCACTGGGAAGTAACACAACTTCTTCCTGACCATGGAAGCCGAATGGAAGTCACCCCTCCACCCTAGGTTGGCACGGGTTCCTGGTTATGAATAACAGGTCATCACACGTCAGCCAGTGGGGGCAAGAGGGTTAGGGACACGTTGTGGATAGTTAGGGGGTGTGAGGAACACTGGAAATGGGTTAGGGCATATAAATGGATAGGGAGCGGGTGCTATGTAAAAATACATAGAATAGTACCAAGAATACCTGGTAAGGAAGCATACACAGAATTCGCTGCCCAACCCTAAACTCTACAGATCACCTCCTGGCACTCCTGGCCACCTGCGATACCAGTATGCCCTCCTTTAATCAAGAGCCACTGTTCTCAGCATCCTGCCTTCCTGTCCTCCTGTCTAGCACACTCATACATATTCAGCATGATTGAAAGCACATAGTTGCATGACAAGCACTTGCGAGAACATAAACGGGTCCCTTAAAATTCAGAAGCAAGCAGCATGAGAAACATTTGACAAAAAAACATGAACACATTAACAGTGAATTAGCAACAACAATGAGTCTTTAATTCCGTTCTTTCCTTGAAAAGTTCTTCCCCACAGGTGTAGGAATTATCTCTGATGAGCCCAAGCCTTCTCTGTGATAACCAAGCACTCATTATGAAGTTTGCCGCCAAGTCCTAATCTGAATTTACATGCCTTTAATGGTCAGAGTACACACTAATCAAGACACATTGTGCTGGGGTACTTATCTCTGACCTGGGGAACCGTCCTCAGTATCCCCAGGCATTTCCAATGTATGCCGAACAACACATGTAGGGACACCGCTCTGCTGGGGAGAGTGACGTGGGGTGCACCAGAGATCACATGTTAGTAGACCGGTACGGAGCACCCTACACACACTGCTGGCTCACCCACTCTCCCGCTGCCTCCTCCGCCATTCACCTCCAGTCCTCCGCCTTGCAATCGCTCCTGACCTCGGCCCGTGCCTGCATAACCCAAAATCATCAGCAAGCAGCACAGGCCAAGGCGGGGCTTAAGAAGCTGCAACGGCAGCCTCACCTCCACGTGTTCAGTCATGGGAACTCTGTCCCACCTGCCAGGACTGAGTGGGGTGAGGGGAAGGAGGGGACAGAAATGGAGGGGTGAATACAGCATTTGCCCAAGGTGATCGTCACTGGTCCTATGGGGGGCTCCCCTCCCCATGAGCTCCACTCACTGAGTATCTTCCCTATGGGGACTATTAGGTAGAGGACTCACCTCCCTGGCCTCATGGGAAGTGTCTCCCCACTCATGGGAGCAGTGACAATTTCCTGGGATTCAAACATTATGTACACACACAAACATACACACACATGCACGCAGACACACGCATACCCAGAGTACACCGGTATGGATTCTCTTTAAAAGTGACTGGTTTCCACTAATCTCTCCTCTTCACTTCAACATAACAAATCTTGCCATTATTTTACCTTGGAGACATTGTAACTTCCCTGCAATCTCTCACTTCATCCGTCCCAACTATTATAGATTGACATATTTTATACTTAATGCTGTACTGGTTCAGTCTGTCACCAATCTATCATTTTGTCCCGTAACTTTGTGGTTACCTCACCCATGCCTAAGCACGTGATCTAGCTCCTATCCATGGATCTCTGTCATTATGGGTTGATCTACATAATGGAAGTTTTCCTCTGATAATATCGTGGGATTCTCCCCTCTTCGCTAGGGGAAAGGAGAACTGAGGCAGAGGTGTAGACAGGGTAGGGACTAGGCAGGCAAGGCCCACCCAAAATCATCTGTAAATGCCCACTCAACAGCCCTGTGTAACTTATACAGATGTTACTGTCACTGCGTTGGGCCCAACTACATTAGCTTTAGACCCCACTTGTTAGATTATCCTGGCTATGCCTCTGAACCGAGGAATGTCTAAATGGGGCTTCCATCAGCCAGGGACTCACACACCTAAAACAGTCTGTTTCCTTCAAATTCCTTGAGCCATTTACCCCCGAGACATCCCCGAAAGTCCTTTCCTGTCACAAATCCTCAGTCAACTGTCAGTCATGCTGTCTTTGGGAAACACCTATTTCCTCTCAGCCTCCCTGAGATATCATGCTGCAATCTATTGTCAGACCCTTGCCACCACAATGCATAGCCACTCAACCAATAAACAATCAGTATGGCATCACACCAGGAACTAATGATCTGAAAGTTTAACCCTTTAGATCCCAGCTGCTATCTTCCCTGATAATGGCCAGATCAATAGGAAAAACTGAATTTTGAGACTGTCATTTTGCTCCCCAAAGAATCGCTTGGGCTCTGGCTCCTACTTTTATGTGTGTGCCTGGTCCCGGTTTTTAGAGAGGAACTTCTCAATGGGAATGGCATCCAGGAGTGGAATTGTTGCACATGTGTGTCAAATGCCTGGAGGTCAGACGTTCGGTCTAGCCCACACAATGTACCCAATCCATTTTCTCCCCTGGTGGGCATTCAACAGAGGACCACGTCCCTGGGGCCAAGAACGATTTTTTTTCCTCTCAAACGAGATAGTATTCTCGTAAGTCTCTGGAGCAAAAAACAGAGCAAGAAACAGAGATGAACTTCCCAGAGTCTAGTTGTCCTTTGCTGAAGCCATGTTTTCTGTTAAAGGGGAGCTTGTCAGCACATCTCCATGGACCCTCATCAATCCCCTTATAAAAAGAGCCACTGGAGAACAGGAAACACCTCTTCCATCAGCATTTCGAGTGAGAAAGTACAAGTGGCACTCTCACCAAGAAAGACAGATGGCACCACCAACCGGCGGGGGCTACACATCGAGCAAATAAAATCAGAAGCATCAGACACACAGGCCTGGTAGCGATAACACATTGAGGGTCATCAAGAAGGCAGGTTTGTATACATGCATTTACGAATGTAGAAAACAAGAGGGTGGAAGTGAGAGCAATGGGCAGGGGGAGGAAAGGCAGCTACACATGCTTGCTAACACAAATCCAGCTTGCCAGAAACGTCTTTCCCCAAACTTTCCAATATTTGCTAATGTTCACTGATGAAAGGTGGGACTTTTTTTTCCTGAATCCTATTACGTTAAATAGCAAACATATGCAACATCATGTGTCTTCGTTTTTGTAATTGTTAACATTCCTTACGTTGCATAGATAAAAAAAATGCATTGCCCTATTCTGTATTACACAAGCAGAGAAACTGCTGCACGCATTGATATTCTACTTGTTTTGGACCGGGGACATTTTTAGTAATATGGCCCTATCTGGTCACTAATGTGCATTTAACTGAAAAGAAATTGCAAGCAATGCCCCATTAAGGAAATGATATAAGTTGGAGTCCATCTATATTGTTGTTTCAGCTTTCATCAGATGCGACAGGAAAAAGGTGAACATCAAGGTATATGCCATGGTCATTTCTGTCAGTGATCAAGACAACGCCATTGAGTTCTGGAGGGCAGCCAAACAGGCACCCACCGGCTTAGATTTTTCAATCACCTTCAAATAGATGTCCCATTGTACAGGTTTCATTTTCAATTAATCTTCCCAAGCCATATGCAAACAGACATGCTATGAAAAACAAGCACATTGAAACTGTAATGGTGTTTCACATGTGCTATTTGATCTGTAGCCACTGAAGTTCACGCGCACAATAATCATTTGTGAAACAGTTGGATGATTATTTTTCAATATATTGTAACCACATCAATCGAGAGAAAGTTAATAAATCCACTATTCTTTCTCTTTTACCCATAGAAATATGTACAGTTGTTGGAGGCAAAGACACATCACCATCACTCCATTACACTGTTCTATATTTTGTCCCAGATAAAAAAACAAGGTTAATATTTAATGAGCTGTTCGTCAATATGCTGACACGTAATGGAGGGGGGAAAGTGATGGAAATGTCATTTGTACTCCATAGAGAATCCTAAAAGTAAATAAAGTTGCTTTAAAAGTCTAGGGAAGGATAGGGTCTCTATGTTCTTGGAATGAGTCCCAGGACACAGTCTGCCACAGCAGATGTTGTTAATTGCAAATGTAACAGTAATACAGCTCATGAACAGGCAGTGAGTGATTATTTCATGGAAGAGAAATGGGCACCTTTTGGAATAGGAAGACAAATTAAGTGACAGGGGTAGGCGACACAGCCCTATTGGAATGCTAGATTAAAATGAAAAGACAGAGGTGTCTCTAATGAAAAAAGAAATGTCAAAAGCAATGGAATTCAGAATTAGTCATACATATCCAAAAATAACAAAAGCAACAATTTGATATGATTTCCTTAGTCAAAATGATGCTGTGCAAATGGAAAGGTATCATCAAAAGCAGGGGCACTTTCCAGAATGTCTCCTGTAACAAGGCCAATCTTTTCTGGGCAGGTTCGAACCACCCTGTGGGATTCCATTAGGTTTTCCAAAGGGTCACAGCCTACCTGGCCTCGCAAGCAGGGTTATTGGTAATAGTACGGCTGTGTAATCAAGGGGGGAGTGTGACTAACTAGTTAAAGTCATAGCCGGTTTGAAGACCTTTAAAACATTCAGCTTTCTTCTTGCTTTAATTGTTGGTTTTGTTAGTCTGTCAAGTTAGGAACGGACAAGACAGGCTCACACATTGGTAGTGTTTTGAAGGGGATTTGGAGTGTTTGGTCGTTGGTTGTGCTGTTTGGAGTTTATTTGGTGTTTCTTGGTCTCTGTTTTATCCCATTTCATCTGTTTGTGTGTGTTCTTTAGGCCCCCTTTCTAATCTCTATTTACTACCAATAATACCTTTACAACAAATTAAAAAAGAAAACACATTATCTTGTACTTTCCTTTGTGGCCTTTCTCCTTTGCATCACCCCAAAAATTGAAAACAAATCAAAATATGCTTCTTAATATCTTAACTTTCCTATGCTTGTTTGTTTGTTTGTTTGTTTGTTTATTTATTTGTATAGCGCTCCTGACCCAGGGGTATATGTGCGCTTTGAACATCAAATTACAGGCAACGTTAGGGAACAATAGTACAGTAGTGAGGCATATGTATAGTTGACAAGAAAGCAGTTAGTGCATAGATAATAATAGGCAAACATAATAAAGGATACATTCGTACATTAGGTATGCATACATACATGGTTGGTTATTTGTTGAGTACAGGTGATGACCTTAGTTCTGAAGGGTTGTAAGGTGGGTGTGGATTTGCTATCCAGTGGAATGGTGTTCCATAGTTGTGAGGCTAGAGCTGGGAAGCTGGACCCACCAGCTCTTTTGAGGGAGTATTTGGGCACCGTCAGTTGTAATGTATTAGAGGATCTAGTGGTTCTGGTATTCTGTCTTAATGTAAATTTGTTAGTGAGATAGGGCGGGGCTAGGTGGTTAAGAGCTTTGTAGGTGAGGCATATGTTTTTTAGTTCTATTTTCTGTTGGATGGAAAGCCATTTGCATGAAATTCTTGTAGCGGAGATATTTTCTCTTCTGGGAATATTTAGGGCGGCACGGAGTGTGTTATTTTGTAGAACTTGCAATTTTTTGATTACCGTTTTGTTGGCGCCTCCAATAAGGCTGTTACAGTAATCCAGTTTGGATTGAATGAGTGCTCTGGCTAGAGTGAGGCAGTTGTTGGGGGAGATCAGCGGTCTGCAGGCCCTAATTAGTTTACCAGTGTAGGCAGTGGCTGTGGCAGTCATATTAATTTGTTTGGCTAGGTTGGTATTCGTGTCTAGGTAGAAACCAAGGGTTTTTACACTCTTGGCGATGGGAATGGTGTTGCCGTCAATGGTGAAGCTGGTGTAGCTGGGACAGAGTTTCCGGATGTTGTTGGGTGAGCCGACAAGGAGCAGTTCGGTCTTGTCGTCATTCAGGCAAAGGCCATGTGTGGCCATCCATGCCTGAATGATGGAGAAGACTTCATTGATCCAGTTGGCGTCCAAGTTGTAATTACCGGATCGGGTGAGGAGTATCTGGGTGTCATCTGCGTAATTCGTGTAGGTGACACCCAGATGGTCCAGCTTGTCGAATAGGGGCTTTGTAAATATATTATACAAAGTAGGTGAGACACAAGATCCTTGTGGGACACCGCAAGTTATGGGTATAGGGTCGGCCGCTGCTAGGGTTGAGAAGACCCAATTTGTCCTATTGTCCAGGAAGGATTGGTTGCATGTGACCGCAGAGTGGGAGAAGTGTGCTGCCGATGAAAAATGGTTGCACAGGATTTTATGGTCAACCAGGTCAAAGACAGCGGAGAAGTCGAGGAGAAGAAGAATGGCAGCCTTAGCTTTATCTTTGAGTTCGTCTATCTGGCACTTGAGATCAACAAGGGCCGTTTCTGTCCCGTGTTGTGGTCGAAAGCCAGATTGGCGAGTTCCTAATAAATGGTTTGTCTTGAGGTAATCCTGGATTTGTAGATAGGCCACTCTGTCAAGAATTTTTAGTAAGAATGGGACAGTGGTAATGGGTCTATAATTCGTGTGTATGTCTGGGTCGAGGGTTGTTTTTTTTAGTAGTGGTAGGACCCAGGATTGTTTCAGATTACTGGGGACCGAGTTATTGGAGAATGACAGGTTTATCAATTTGGTAATGAAGGGGAGAGATCCCTGGCTGCATCTTTTACAATCTGTGCGGGGCAACTGTCCCCCTTGCAATTCGAGGGTTTCAAAGATGCTATAATTTTTTGTACCTCTGGTATGGATACCTTTTTGAAAGTAAAGCCTGAGCTAGTGGCGGTAGGTGGAGGAGGGGTGGAGCTGGAAGTAGGGCCCTGAGTGAGTTGTTGTCGTTTGTTGTCAATTTTGGTTTAGAGCCCTGAAATTTTGTTAGCAAGAGCATTCTGGATCCCTGTGCACCAAGGTTTATCCTTAGTGCAAGAATCAGTGGGAGGAGTGGGATTTTCTAATTCCTTAAGGATGTTAAAGAGCTCCTTTGAGCTAGAGCTTGCCTGAGAGATCCTGGAGTTGAAAGATTCTCTCTTTGCGCGTGTAATCTCATTTTTGTAGCGAGTGGAGATATTGGTGAGATTAGTTCTGTTATTTGCTGAAGGCACTGATTTCCATATTGCTTTGAGTTTACTTTTTTGTTGACGGAGAAGTTTGAGCTCCAGGGTGTACCATGTATTCAGGTGCGGTTTTGGCTTCCCTTTGCGCATTTTTTGTGGGGCAATGGTGTTGATGGCTTTGGCCATGGAATCATTATAGACGTTGACCAGTTGGTTCAAGTCAGTTGTAGCTGGTAGTGCGTTCAGAGTAGGGGTCACAAAGGGTATTAAGGCTTCCGCTGTGATGGTACTCTTTTTCCTAGTTGGACAGGCAGGTGCAATAACCGGCCTTTTATGCTCTAAATTGCTAGTATTAATGTCAAATGGGAGGAAATGGTGATCAGTCCAGATGAGCTGTACGGGATCTTTCATGGTAATGTTGCAGTTAAGGGCGGTTACCCAGTCAAGGATTCTGCCCTTCGAGTCGGTGGGTTTGGAGCAGAGTTGTTGGAGGCCATGCTCCTCTAATGCCGTGGCCAGGGCAATGGCTGGGGTGTTGAGAGGGTCATTAAACCCAAGATTGAAGTCTCCAAGTATAATCATTTGTGCTGACGGTTTGGAACTTTCGGCAACTAGTGAGGTGATGTGTTCCTCAAATGAGCCAGGTGGGCCCGGGGGTCTGTAAATTAAAAGCAGCGTGATAGTGCTCTTGGGGGAAGTTTGCAATTTGACTGTGAGATGTTCACATGATTTAAGTAGAGGAGAGGAGGCTAGTCTAATATCAAGCAAAGACTTAAAGATGATAGTTACACCACCTCCTCGAGCGTTAGGTCTATCTGCTCTGAGGATGGTGTAGTTATCAGGTATAGCTAGGTTGAGAGATGGTCCTGCAGCATCATGCAACCAAGTTTCGGTTACAGCGAGGAAGTCCAGATTGTTAGTTAGAATAATGTTGGCGACTTCTATGGAATGGGCGACTAGTGATCTAACATTTAGAAGAGCTCCTTTAGGAATGGGAGGGGTGGAATTGATAGGTGTTACAGTGTGATTGTTGGTCTTATTGGGTAGTTTGGCTGGGCGTTTGCTAGTTCTGTGGTGGGTTCTGGCACCAAGTCTAATGTTCCGATCGGTAGGGATGAAGGTAGTGGTTCGAGAGACAGTTAGGTTAGCGGTTAAGGAGGTGCTGTAGTCAAGGGTGGGGCATGATGCTCTCGTGTCGGTAGGGTTCCGCTAGCAGATATCTGAGTATATATTGGCTGGAACATCAGAAGAGTGTGCGTGGCCATAGGTAGGATAGACAGATTGTGATACCGGGAGGAAGGCCAGTGTGGTAGGCAGGAATGGTGTGGGGCAAATGATAGGGTAATATCTTGGGCAGGCAAGTCTGGCTAGACCATTTTTGTGGGCTATGTAACTATTACCAGTGCAGAGTATGTTGCTTTGCATGACACAAAAGGGGAACATGATCGCAGTAAGGCAGAGTAGCATTCTAAGGCTTGGGTGACGTGCAGAGGAATGGCGAATAAGGGGCATTGGTGACATAAGGTACATTAGGCACAATACAATTCAGATGTGGACAGGAAGCGACCATAGGGCACAACATAATTCAGATGTGGACAGGAAGTGACCATAGGGCACAACACAATTCAAATGTGGTCAGGAAGCGACCAGAGGGCACAACACAATTCAAATGTGGTCTGGAGGCGACCATAGGGCACAACACAGTTCAAGTGTGGTCTGGAGGCGACCATAGGGAACAACACAATTCAAATGTGGTCTGGAGGCGACCATGGGCACAACACAGTTCAAGTGTGGTCTGGAGGTGACCATAGGGCACAACACAATTCAAATGTGGTCTGGAGGCGACCAGAGGGCACAACACAATTCAAATGTGGTCTGGAGGCGACAACAGGGCACAACACAGTTCAAGTGTGGTCTGGAGGCGACTATAGGGTACAACACAATTCAAATGTGGTCTGGAGGCGACCATAGGGCACAACACATCTCACATGCACTAAGATCACACATAGACTGGAGTAGATCAAAGCAGCTGAGTACGAAATCACAATGGGGGGCACACATGTACTGAAAAGGGTGCATCAGGGCGCCTAAGTTCGAGATCACAGTACAGGGCCAATATGTACTGAGCTCACACATTGAGTGGGGTGCATCAGGGCAAAGGGTCCGAGGTCATGTATAGAGCCTGCCAATAGGATAGGAGAGTAGTGTATCTTTAGGTTAGAGGCAGGATGATGATGCACTGCAAATGTCAGAGGAGATAACGTTCCGGTGTGATATGTGAGGGGCAGATGGGTTGTGGGCTCAGCGGAACGTTGATGTTGCCGGCGCAATGTTACCTTAACAGGTAAGTCTGGAGGTCCAGGGGGTCTGGCAGACGGCAGAGTCGGCAGTGAACAGGCTGAGAACAGGCACCAGGCTTTTCCTCGAGGGCCTTGGATGGAGAGGGCCGGCTTCGCCTGCCGGCGACCAATGGCAGGAGTTGTAGTTTCAATGGCCAATCAGGGAGGGCCAAGACTGCTGCTGTGTGCCTGGTCAGGCACCGATCGGAACTAGCCTAAAATGCGGCGGCCATCTTAGAAGGGGGTACCTCGTGTACCACAATACTGGAATCAGGGCAAAACGTGCTCTTATCGATGCAGGGCGGGTGCAGGGCTGCCTGGGCTCTTAGCAGGGCATCTAGGAATGCTTGTATGCATTCGTGCAGCGATTTAGGAAATTCGAACTTAGGTGGCAAAAAATTGCGCAATGTGTCCGCGCTTACCAGATTTCTACAGCTGATCTGTGATGGCTTCCTGGGCAGGCCCGCTGCTCCTGCAGTGTCGGGGCCTCGTGAGATGAGCTCCAGCTCATAAGGAAGGATTCACCAACTGCTTCAGGCTGAGAACAGGCACCAGCCTTGTCCTCGAGGGCCTTGGATTTGTAAAGAAACATTTGTGTATGAACTGGAGAAGTCATCCTGTGCTGTATACTCCGTCACCTTCCAGACTATGTATGTGTCAAAGAACCCTTTCCTATCATGTGTAACATTATGGAAATAACTGTTTTTTTTGGCACTTTGATTTATCTATTGGACATTGGCGTCTTGAGCACATTAGCCACTTTAGCAGGGATCCTCAAATATTCTAAAATGTGCCCTGTTTGAAGGTCAAGCTTTTTGTGTCAGGTTTTACCCACCCATAGGCATTGCCAATGGGTTTGCAAGGGGTCAAGTACCACCTCAGGTCTCAAGGTGGTGTCTGAGTCCTGCTCTCTAACAGTGAAGTCTGAGACTAGAGAGAACATCTCAAATGGCCACTCAGATGTCTCTAGCCACTTCAAAACAAGATTAGTTTTCATTATTGATGTACAATTTCACTGCCAAAGGCAGAGCTGAACTGGTGGAAAACTGGGAATGTGAGATCATGGTTCTGGAGTCTTGTTGGAATGGTGGAGGGAAAGGACCAGCAGTGTTAGGCCACACTGATGTCCTGCATCAAAGAGACAGGCACCAATACAACCCAGCAGAATGGTAAACAGAGGTATTATGAACCTCAACCTGATCAGGTTGACCCCCCAACATCCCCAGAGTTGTTCATTCCAAGCAACCTCCAAATATAGACGAGTACCAAGTAATTCCCTTTTTTTGAGGTGTAGGGAACAATGTGCACATTTCATCTTGTTATGGTGCTGTTGTTGAATGGGCTTAACCATGGCTTTTGGTATTATGTCATCATTGCATCACTAAAGGTGTCAGTGGTATGGCTTTCCTGTTATAACAGAGAGAACTGGCATATCCACATGTAAATGTGAAAACAGATAAAAGAGAAGAAACAGAAAAAAAGCTACAGGGATAATTCACCTACACAATTTGAAATTGAAAAAGAACAGAAAAAGAAAAATGAAACAGTCACAGAGAAAAAAACAACTACAAAATCAAAATAGAAAAAAGGATGTGGAGAAACACAAAAAAGCAGCACAGATAACTCATCAGCAAAAGTGGAACTCATATTGCGCACAAGTTTATCGAAGAAGCAGGAAAGTAGAAAAAAAATACCATAGGCCAGATTATCAAAGATTTGCAATTGTGCAAAAAAGTGGAACAAGTTAATTTAGCACTTATGTTACTTCTCTGATAACGGAGAATGGAGCAAACAGGTCAATCCCAAATCAGAACTATCTAAAAATGTATTTACAGGGGGAAAATTGGAGCAGGCTGTTTTATTACTATGGTTGCTGCATAACATGAAAAGAAATATAGTTGGCACATTTTGTTGTATATCATGTAGCAAATACAGTGCAAAATACAGCCTAATTAATTTTTACCTGTGTGCTTACTTTTGTAGATAACATGGATTGTGACAAACTCTGCTTGTTCCATTTTGGATTATCAAAGCCTTTGCTAACTTTTTAGCAACAGTCCAAATGTTAGATAAACTGGCACCAAGGAGGAGAAATATAAAGAGGTAACACAGACATTTCCCCTACAAGAGTCACCAACTAATAATAATAATTTTATTTGATGTGATACAGTTTACTTAATAAACTTTACACATATTCTAAACTTATACATATACTAACAACATAATGTGCAATAAATAAGATACAAATAACATTAAAAAAAACATAATATCAGTCCCTATAAAATACATATAAAACATTCATGATGAAGAAAAGAAACGAGAGAGGAAAGAAGAAAAGCAAACAAATCCAAACTAATCTTCAACCTTGATTGTACACATGGACACAGAATGAACGGTCAATAACAAACTCATTGAGAATCTCAAGATATTACAATAGTGTTTTATCAAACAGGATTAAGGCAGTTACCTGTGCTGCCTCCAGTCAATTACATATGAATAATCCTTAGTCTGCCACTTCACATAAGCACCAGTAGAATCTTTCACATGATGTTTCAGTCGCTGCATTTCACTTGCTGTTCAAATCTTGATGCCCGGTATTTCTTCAATCCTTAGCCAGATATTATAGAGGGCAGTCATCAACCGCAAACTTTCAGAGTTGATGCAGTGGTGCCAAAAGGATGGGTCATTAATTGCTGCCAGGTCATGGACATACTTCCCAATATGTTGGTGAATTATATTTTATTTTTCATACTACGACACTGCATCAGCAAATGTCTAGCTGTCTCTAAGGCATTGCTTACTTTACATGCCCGGCAAAAAAGTTGTTCCCTTTGGATATGCTCTCTTCTCCCCATGACCATCTTGGTCGGGAGCTGGTTCATTCTAAATAGGAGGATAAAGCGTTGCAGCCTTTTAGAGGGGTAGAGATTTAGATAGGCCTGAAGATTCATAAAAGAGTATAGCCTATATTGTACAAATTGATAGCTTTTCAGCGTGCTGAGGTGGGCAAAGTTCTCCAACCAATTCCACAACTCAACACGCTTATCAAGCGCAGTCTGCACAAGCTTGGAATATTCCCCTCCTCACCGAGTCCAGGCTATTTCAGCTAAATATTTTGTCATCCTAACAGATGGTGAGCAGGGATTGAGCAGGGATTTTGATTCTTACATAGTTCCTGATAGACTACTGTTAATAGCGGGTTATTTGTTCCACTGAACATCTTCAGGAAAAACCCTGATCTCTTTTTCATGACAATGCCTTTAAGCGAGGGCACTCCCAGTTCCAGTCGTATGAAGGCCATAGGTACTCCCGCTGATAAACCAAGGATGCGCTGCCAGAATGGCCCTTCGATGACCTGTGGCCAATTGAGCTCTAAATCAGAAAGGGCTTCTAGGCCATAGGTCATCATAGGGATAAGTACTTGCAAGTAGAGAGAGTAAAAATGCATTCACTGGGGGAAAATTGGAGCAGGCTGTTTTATTACAATGTTTGCTGCATAACATGTAAAGAAATGTAGTTGGCACATTTTGTTGTATCTTATGTAGCAAATACAGTGCAAAAAGTAGCCTAATTAATCTGTACCCGTATGCTAACTTTTGTAGATGACATGGATTGTGACAATCCCTGTTTGTTGCATTTTGGATTATCAAAGCATTTGCTCACTTTTTAGCAACAGTCCAAATGTTAGATAAACTGGCACCAAGGAGGAGAAACATAAAGAGGTAACACAGACATTTCCCCTACAAGAGTCACCTACAAAAGTCAAACCTAGAACAAATAACATGTGGTGAAGCAACAATAATGATACAGGTAACATGATCCTACAAAAATCAAAAGTGAAAGAAACACAGAAGCATCATAAACAATGACACAGAAATCAATGAACAAAAGTCAATGCCGTTTCAAACGTCTTGTCAATCTGTACAGGCTGGGCACAGGAATAAACTCAGCAAGTTTTCGAAGATCACTTGCTATATGGTGCAGTTCTTAAATCCACAAATTCACAAATAAGTACATAAATAACCTCAATTTATTGCAGGTGCAAAGATTTGCCAAATCACGGGGATTGAAACAAAACTGGAAAAAGGGCAGGAGGAGAAACGTGAAAAGCCACAGAGAAAATCACAGGAAATTCATTTACACTATTCACATAAAAAGCCTACAAAATGCCCATATGCTACAACTGGTTTGGCATACTCTCAAACATACAAAATGTGTGAGTGCCTAAGACTGCTTTACCATACGCCTTCTTTCTACAAAATGCATCTTTGCCCTACATTACTTTGACATACTTTCATGATTTCAAAATACATGTGTGCCTAGTTGTGTGCCTTAGACTCTTCTGGCACACTTCTACACCTACACAATTCGTGTGTACATAACACTGTTTTGGCATACTCCCACACCTTCAAAATTCACTTGTGCTGAGGACTGCTTTTGCATATTCCACAGGAACAAAATTCACATATGTCTATCAATGCTTTCACATACTCCCACAATTACAAAATGCATTATGGTCTATGAATTATTTGGATTCGTTGGTGCATCACAGCCCCTGCACATTCACATGCACCTAACACAGATTTGCATCCTTATTGGCAGTATACTGGTGGTAATTCCACGAAACAGGATTACAATTACCGCCACTTGGTCCGGTGCAATTACCACCAAATTACAAGTGGTGGACTGGTGGTGTTAGTCCCCATTTATGGAGTACATAGGACTCCATCGGGATTCTGGGGGAATTACCGCCAGTGGTAATTCCGCCTGTGGTAATTCCGCCAATTTTGCTGATTTTTTGCAGTCAGGTGGAAGAATTTTTCATTTTGCTGGAGCTTTTTTCTCCACCTCACCACCAAAGTTATAGTATGGCAACGCAGTAATATGGTGGTAATGCACTGGTAAACAAGTTACTTGTATTGAGGCCCTTGGTCTTATCCTCCATGTACAAAATCCACTTGCACCACAATCCATTTACATTTTGCCCTAAACTGAAATTCATGTGATTTTCTCACTGCAATAGCGTTCTCCTGGATAGGTGTATTGCCCCTCAGGCCCTCACAAAACATGTGCCCCAAAACTCCTCCAAATTTCTAACCTAAGTTCCTCACTCTAGCTAGGCCCTATATCAATACAATACTAACCATACCTATACTTCATCTATTCCGAATAACCAGTGGTGGGGCATAATTACTTAAATTCACTTTGCTGCCTTTCTGGAGGCAGAGCTCCATAATGTTGCCCCTGAATCCACTTGTGTTGCTAAATGCTGAGTGTTCCAACTATTTTCACTTTATAGTTTCTATAACTGCTGTGAAAATACAAGTGCATTGCCCCTGAGAAAGAAATCTAAACAAGTGGACTATGAACCACCCCAAAACATCTAATGCTGCCTTGTATTATCAGGCTCTCCGTTATGAACATATTTCTGTTGGTTGATGCTTCAAATCAGCTACTGTCACTCATAGCAACTGCTCATAATCATAATCAGGCTTTGAAAGAAGCCAAATGCGTGTATACTCACTGATTAGAAAAGCCCAAAATAATAAAGATAGGTTATTTATAACGCACTTAATACCCAGAGGTGTCTAAGCGCAGACCCGGGGATCGAACCTGAGTTGCTCTGTGTAGTCTTGCTTCCTAGGTGAGCACATTGCCGCTGAGCTATCCTCCCAAGACTGAAATAGACTGAAATGTGACAAGTGACTTGAACACATTCAATCTTAATTATGCTATCTCACCTGCTTTTACATGGATGCAAGGTAGAACCCGATAGAACTGATCCTTGTGAAAATACTGTAACATCATACTTGGGTGAAGACATGGACATTTTTGCAGTTTGCGCTTTACACAAACTGTCCCATGCATGCTTATACCTTGGGCATATTTGTGACAACATAGGCAGCATGTCCTAGAGGGAGTGCCAGTGGGAGAATATGAGTAATATGAATACTCCTCATTCTTCATGGCAAAAGGTGAGGCAGTCAGACAGGAGGAGGAGATGAAGCCGGACGATGCGCAGAATCCAGAATGATTAGTGGGATATGGTGTTTGAGAAAAGGGGGAGAGAGGATGAATAGGGTCATATGGAGAATGTGAAGGAGGATGTTGTTCTAGCTTCAGGGTTACCCGCAGAAGTTAGGTGAGTACCTTCACTTTGGACGTGGCAGTGAGGTGGTACTCCAGCATAAGTGGTAGTCATGGAAATGCAAAGGGGTGAAGGGCAGCTGGTTTATTTGGAGTTAGTGGCGCTTCAGAAGACTGAGGAGAACAAGGCAGAGGAGCTGGAGATAGTCCCCCAGCTGAGGGTCAGGATGAGGAGGATATAACGTCCACTGTAGCATTGCCTGCCTGGGCAGTGGGTAAAACACAGATTCAGGGTTTCTTCAAGAGGGTGAATTCAAGTCAGAAGACCTCCTCATCTATGGCACGACAGACAGCCTATTCTGGTAATGAGTGTGTGACTATTGGAGTTTGTGAGAGGGTATGTCTAGAAGATGAAAGCCAGGTAATCCAATGTGTAACCTCTGCCAGTAGTCAGTTCATCTAGTCAACCCAAGTAAGATCAGCTTTGACACTGCATAGACGGGCAACCGCTGAAGTCTGTGGTGCAATGATGTGCTCAGGAGTGCACAACACATGACAGAGACCACACTACTGTAGCACCCATCTACAGCAGATATGGTGGCCATAAGGAAATACTGGATAATATTCCAGCTCATTGCCTGTCTGTCTCTTGCAATGTAAACTCAGAACCCAGGACAGCCTAACCCAGTGACAACACATTACTGCTGCATTACTGCGTTTATTTCCCACACTGCCATACTTGTAATGCGGCCCTTGGTCTTCTTCTCCACATACAAAATCCATTTGCACCACACTCCATCCACTAGCATGGCCACTTCACAACCACTTGCAGCCCAGCCTCCTGTTGCTGGGAGTAGTGTTCAGGGTGTAGGCAATCTGGGCAGAACAGGTGAACTAGAGTGATGAGCAAGGAAGGCACATATTGCCTGCATTAAATGTCATCTGTCAGTCATGCAAAACTCAGACAACCTGTGGAAAACCATGATGGTCGAATTACTCCCACCAAAATTGTAGTGGTGGAGGAACTGTAATGGTAATGACGCACATCGCATGGAAGCAGAAACCAGTGTGAATTCCTCCGGTTTTGCTTTGTGGGCAGAATGTTCACCCAGCTCTAATGATTGCATCATTCCTAACCTATTGCATAGAACCTTATTTAGTGTTGGATACTAGGTTAAGAAGCAGGTCACCACAGGATGGGGGACATGGGCAAAACAGGTCATATGCATGTATCAAAGTCACCAGCATTTTACTGCTGCATGAGCAGTGGATGTACATGAGACATGGGCAGAGCAAAGCTGCAGTCATGATACAAGATGGTACAAGATGATACAAGATGATGCTCTGACCAAATCCATGCTCCGAAAGTTTGCATGGTGAAGAAGCCAATTGACTGGCATGCACGCGCACACACACACATACACACACACACACACACACACGCACAAATATTTCTTAATGGCATATCCCCCAAGGCCCCTTACCGTCACCTCACACTCGCTCACCCCCACCCCATATACAAACTTGCAGGGACGTTAAGGTGAGAAACAACAAAACCCATGAAATTCAGTGAAAGCAACCATAACTTTACTCCCCTTGTTGCTCAGCCTATGACCACAATGATGACATCACAGATGATATCACTAATTACATTACAACAGTAACTGGCTTTACTGGCATAGCCTTGAGCTAGCTATGGTCAGTGTGCATGGCCAAATATATTTTAACACATGAATGGGTACTAGTGATGGCCTTCAGTTATGGACAGTGGTTCACAAACCTCCCCCACGTGCACTGAATATTTAAAAATACTAACAGGTTACCTACCATAGATTTTGGACTTTACCAGTGGCCACAATCATTGTTTGTGCCCACTATGCATTGGCATGGCCCTTGACCTTGAGGAGTTTGTACATCTTTTGGCCCTGTCGACTGTATATTTTAAAATAATAGAATGCAATAAGCGATGTCCTTCGGCCGTGCCCACTGTGTATGACACAACACTAACCAGCCACTAGCTATGCTCTTCAACACAATACTAGCCAGTGGCCACAGACTTTTGCTCTGCCGACAGTATATTCTGACATCTTAGTGGGCACTAGCTATGGCCTTTAGCCATGGCCACTGACTAAATATTTCAACGTTGCCTACTGTATATTTTAAAACAGTGACAGGCTACTTGGCATGGCAGTTAACCATGCACATTTTTATTTTTTAACACTAACCGACCACTAGCTATGCCTATTGGTGCTGGCCAGTGACCCTAGCCTTTGTCATGGCCAAGTCGATGGCCTACATTTTTATTAAGGAAATCAAAGTTTTCATGAGTTAACTTAAACATTATGCTATGTCTAATTCCATTATTGATGTAATCAGTTATATACAATGCAATTACTGTTGTCACCATTGATGGCATCAGTGATGTAGTTTGTAATGTCAACTGTGTTCTCATACAACATGTCATTAGTGATGTGATCTGTGATGTCATTATTGTGGTCATAGCCTGCGCAACAGGGGGCATGAAGTTAAGTTGACTGTAGCTGAATTTCCAGGGTTTTGTTGCATTAAGGTCTCACCTTAACAGAGTTATGGTTGCTTACCTTACTATAACTGGCAAATTTCTGGGGTTTTTCGGTTTTACTTGTAACAATAACATCCATTTAAGGAGGTTTTTCCACTGAATTTGATAAGTTTTTATTAGTGAAACTTAACCATAACCTCCCTATATGATGAAGTTTGTTAAAATCATGTAAAGCAAAATATAGAACTTGTACTTCTGCCCATTCAGCATGTCCCAATCAATCACCATAAAATTCCCTAAATAAAAGACGCTATGACGAAATCTGAATCTCTTCCTCCCGCTCACGAACAGCGCGTAAAAAACCCCAATTCATCCATATATGTTTCCCATTCTGATTCCCCATCTCTTTCTTAATTGATTGTATGTTTTTGTTTTAATAAAAATATGTGTTTGTGTACTGTTGGTGCGTTTCTTTTCTTAAAGCCCAATTTCAAGTCCACGGACTGCACCACTGTCCGGGCTGGCCATAACCAAAATGGAGGTGCCCCCTTACATCGTGCCTGTCTGGACATGTCTGCTCAGTTGTGTTGCGCGTTTAATTTGTTTGGGTACTCCACGCATGTCCTACGGACACTAGCACGCATGCACACATGATGTCGCTGTTCCCCCGGACACCGCGCCTGTCCGGACATGTCTGCACTCACGTATAACACTTTTAATTAGTTCAGGAACTCCACCCCTGACCTACGGACACTAGCATGCATGCACACCTGATCTCACTGTGACTTTGGGCACCGCGCCTGTCCGGACATTTCTGCTTGCAGATGTCGCACTTGTAATTAGTTTGGGGACTCCAACCCTGTCCTGCGGACAATGGCACGCATGCGCACCTGATCTCATTGTGCCCCCAGACACCTCGGCTGTCTGGACATGTCTGCTTGCACGTGTCACTGTTTTAATTAGTTTGGGGACTCCACCCCTGTCCTACAGCCACTAGCACGCATGCACACACCGTCTCCCGCACAATAGGTGTCCGCAGGACAGCTGTCATGTCCGCGGCCATCCGGGGACATCATCATGTGACTGCACCACACTGTGCATCGGGAGTATCCGCGGGCAGTGTCCGTAACCCCTGACAAACCAAAACTATATTCTTGCCCACTCCAGGGTGTTTAAGCTTAGACTTTATCCTTGCAGAGCTCAGAGGCCATGTCTCAGTTGATCTGCCAACTTTGTATAACTTTTTAAGCCGTATCTGTGGATTGACTGTCTGCAGACAGCCCCTCTAAAGTGACCCACCCACTACTGCTCTTCATTGTGTTTCTGGCTATCCAGGAGAGAGCACCTGCTGCTGTTTTTGCTTATATCCAACTCTGCTTCTGTGCTTGTCGGAGAAAATGGCTTCCATTGGCACTGTAACTGCCCCACCACCACCATGACCATCTGGAGGGTCTGGAGAGGGGAACAGGCATGGTGATACAGAAGTGGATCAAGAGGAAGATGACAATGAGGTACTGGAAGTTCCTCTCTCCAGCTCCTGACGTGAATCCTGGGTATGGCAGCTTTTTACCACCGTTGGGGGTGGACCTAAGGCTCAGGCGGACATGTTTCGATGCACTGAGTGCAAGGTTGTACTCAGTCACAGAAAACTTGGTCTACACAGCTAGAGGACCACCTCCATGTAGCGCCACCTCAGATCATATCACAAGGGAGCAGTGCGAAAGGCCATACTTTTCGATGGGACAAGTAGGCTGACGGCCACTACCTCACCCTCATCATTCACTCCTGCCACCACAAGGAACACTCCTGTGGGGCAGAGGATCCCTGCACAAGCCTCACAGGCCATCCACAACACAGTCAACACTTATCTTTCAAGGGTGACAGTGCTGTGCATGTACTGTGACACACCGCTCTGTAGGGGGGGATCCATTTCAGAGTGCTTTCGAGGCTGCGGCTAAGGAGCACGAGAAACACCGTCCCCAACCTGATTAGGGCCCACCGAACATCTTCCTCTCTCCACCTGCCTATTTGTCCCTGTAGTTGCTGCCCCTTCCCTCCCAGCACTTGTCTCTCCTGTGAAAAAAGCCAAAACAAATATAAAGCACAACAAATGTAAAAAGGTTCTTTTCTGAGTCACCTTTCACAGTTCAAGAACAGAAGTACCAAATAAGTTACAGGCCCCTATGCAGCCTGCGGAGTCTGCAGGAAGCGCAGTAGTCTGCGGACATCAAAAGATGTGTGTGGTGGTGGCATCAAAAACATTTAACTCTTTTGCATGGGAAAGTGGTGGATATGAAAAGAACATTTTCAGTATTTTTTGTTTTTAAAAGTTGTTTTTAGACTTTACCTACTGGAAAATGCTTTCTATATTTACAAAAAGTGTTTCAAAGCATTTTTAATGTTTTGCAGAAAAAGCTAATTACCGGCATCAGTAAGATGTAATCCATCTCTGTGTAAAATATTGGCAATGTCAAATTTACTATTTTCAACATGGACAGACGTCATGCCAACATCTCCCAAAAATGCACACACAGCCTTGTTGACATTGCGCCTCACTTTCTCCATTTGCAGACCAAAGAACTCAAGCGCATCCACATCTGTCTCTGGGAAATGTGATAAAAAATCAGTCTAGAATTTGGGAACATTTCCTTCAATTTGCCAAATGTCTCCTTCATTGCAAACTGTAGTGAAATTCCAATGACATATCCTTAACTGTTCCCTACATAATGAACAATAAAAATGTTTGGCTGTTGCAGTATGACCAAGTTGACACCAAATGGGAGCAAGTCCACCCACTTCATGTCATGCACTCTATACCATTGCACATGAACATCTTGAAATCCAGGATTTTCTGCCACTCCACACTGCTCTGCATAAACCTTCAACTAATGGATCCACAAGTCCCCCAAATCCACACACTCAGCCTCCTGAAAGATATTGCCATAGCCACAGCTGTCTGCACTCCTCTCAGCAAACACACCTTCTGCCAAACTCTCTCCTTGAATACCACACCCAGGAAACCTTATTGGCTAATCCCCTGGGCTGTGCAGTCCCATTTCCATGCCTTGCATCCTCAAACGACCCGGATGTAGCACATGCCTTCTACGGACTACTGCGGTGTCCACGGACAGATCGTCCAAATGATGGGTGTGGGGAGAGAAATTAAACGCAATGTAAGTTATTTACTCTTTAGGGGTGGCTCTGAAAAGAACCTTTTTTGTGTGTTTTGGGGGGGCGTTTAAGATATTTTTCCGTGCAATTACTCACATGCACTCCACATAATTTTCACAAGAACCTTCTGAGTGCATTGCCACAATCAGTAAAAGTGATGCCATCAATGAACAAAGTACGTCCACCATCCACCATCCAGCAGAATGTTCTCATTTGGGAAGGATGTCACCCGAACACCATGCAAAAATGAACATACCCCTTTGTTCAAAAGGAGCCTTCCAGCATCTTGTTGAGCACAAAAGACATTGGTGCATCTCCACAGTGCCCTAGGAGGTATGGGTAAAAAGATTACCTTTCCACATGGAAACAGTTCTATTAGTGCCTTCAGCATATCTTTCAATGCAATCTGTAAACTTATTCCACTGATGTTCCCCAAACTATGTCCTCCACAATCACACTGACATCTGGACATTGGAAATGCAACATATTTATGCAGTGTGCAAATAAAGTCTCCCAGTTTTGTCTAGCCACGCCAGACCAACAACCTCCACTCCCTCCAATCCAAGGTTAGCAGAAATGCCACCCATACCTTTTCAGAATCACAATTCCAGAATCTCCCACCATTCCATCAGTAAGCCTTCTCATTTTACCAACCACAGCCATCTTCCCTACACACAGCAATGACAAGAACTGTTACCATCTCTTCATGTAAAGCACAACCTGAAGACCTAATTAGCTAATCCCCACAGTCCCCTTTCCATGCCAGGCATCCTTAAAAGACCTGGATGTGGCATGCCCTGTCTGCGGACTACTGTGCTACCCATGGACACCGTAACACAGGCATCCCTTCTTCCCTATACAGGCACAAGGAAAAATCCTCTTTATTGATGGTTCTTCGAAAATGGATCAAACTAGTTGAGAAAGGCATTCAGGAGCAGCAGTGATAAGACAGGGGTTCAATGGAGAATTTGAGGTTGTAGCAAGTGCAAGACTACTGTCTCACTTTTCAGAACAAGCAGCAGAATTAGTGGTGCTTATTGTCACGCTCAAGAAATATGAAGGGCAGGAAGTAACAGTGTGCAGTGACTCTGCCAACGTGTCGTCAACCGTACATGCAGGGCTAGCATGTTGGAAAAGGATGGGCTACCTCCATGTGGATGGCAGTCCGCTATAGCATGCATCCTTATTGGACAGGCTTGTTAGAGCACTACAATGCCCAGTGGCTATAGCGGTCGTTAAATGCGCAGCTCACACTAAACAAACAGATCTTATCTCTTGCAGAAACAAAGCTGCAGATGGAGAATCTAAAAGGGTTGCATATTCCCCAGATATTTCAAGTTTTGATGCTCCAAATGTGAAAGAGAAAGTAGTTACAAGTATGGTAATGCAAGAAGGGTTTATTAGTTACCAATGACCCAATTAATGGAAATTCAAGGAAGTGCACCACAGGAAGAGCAGGAATTATGGAAATGAAGGGGGTGTTCTTTATCCCCCACAGAAGCATTATGGAGACAGGATAGTACTAGAAAGCCACTGATGCAGTAGCATTATTAAAAGTAACACTTTGACACCTGCATTACCCTGCACATGTAACTAGGGAGAGTCTTGCCGACCCAATTGTGGAAGACTGTTTCATTCCAAATGTGTTGGAACATGTTGCATTCTTTGTAGTAAATTGCATTATGTGTCAAAAGTTTACTGCTGGGCATACACTGAGAACAATTTGAGGGGTAATACCCAGACCGAATGCTCCATTTCAGCATTTACATATTTATTGTGTTGATATGCTGCCAATATGTAATGAATATAAGTATCTGATAGTGTCTGATAGCTGTGCTGTGTCCGTTTTCTAGGTGGATCGAGGCAGGTGTCTGCACACACCCTAATGCCAATTGCAAAGCAAAGGTTCTAGTATGTGAAGTCTTTCCGAGATGGGGTGTGTGTGAAGTGCTGGGATCCAATAATGGGCAGTATTTTGCTAATGAGGTGTTTGAACAAATAGTGGTTCTACTAAATAATAAGCATACATTTTCTGCTGCTTATCACTCGCAAGCAAAGAGGATATGTTAGAGACTCAACGGCCTCCTTAAAGAGAGGTTTGCCAAAATCAAGTTAACGTTGAAGAAGGGCTGGCTATATTGCTTGCCCTTAGCTCCATATGCCCTTCGGAATCAGCCTGATCAGACCATCACCTCACCCCACATGTCCAGTGAAAGGGAGGCGAATGAGAACGCCTCTTACACCTCTGTCTAGGAGTAGAAGTGATGCCCAGAGTACAGCTAAATTGTTAGGTGATAGGTTAAATAACTATTTGACATGTATGACCTCTAGCATCTCTCTCATTTCAGATCAACACAAGCATCCGGGTGGTCGGTCTCCGAAAACAGGTGAACAACATTGAACAACTGAATCATCTGATCTATTATCATCACCCAAGCTATTTGTTGGAGATCTATTGCCCATTAAGAACTTTACCCAAAAGTGGCACGAGCCAGGCTTGAACAGCCCCTTTTGTGTGTTGAAAATATAACCCCCTCAGCAGTAAAAGTCAGGCAGGGGAGCTTGGCTTCATTTGAACGATGTGAAGGTCTACAAAAGTGAGACCACCCCTCCCACTGTTGCCAATGCAGAAGCAAGACAAGAAGAAGATTTTCAGTGTGTGCAGATTCGATCAATGACAAAGAAGAAGGATGAGAAAGCAGCCAGTTGTTGATGCAGATTTTGCATTTGGACTAAGGCTCAACCAGACACTCCTTATAGATATTACAGCAGGAGTGCAAACCCTTGCTGAGAGCCTTAGGAATGTTTTGAAACCAGAAATTTAGAAATTGTTGACGTATCAAAGTTATGCCTAAACGCCAGTTTCTGATCAAGAACTAGAAATGTACCAGTATCCAGATTAATTTCTTGGTGCAAACCTGTTCTAAACAGTGACCTCATGGTGTTAACCAACATGAATGTGCATAGGCTTGTGTTTGCTGTTTTTGTATTTATCCTTCAAGCTTGTCCTGCTCTTGTCAGAAGAGACGTTGATATTTTCACTTTTTTACAGGATACTAAAAATAAACCTGTGATTAGGAGGCTGCTCATTGCAATCACTGAACAAGTATTGCAGTTACCAAACTAAGGCAACTTGATAAAATTGTAGTAAAAAGATGAGCAATTTGGAAGCTGGCACAGTTTTAGAGGAGGAACCACAAAGAACAAAATGTCAAAAAAGGTGGGTACTTATGTTTTGGTGTATAATGTATGCCTGCACAATCATACTCTTTGTCTTTCTATTTCACCTCTTTCACAGTCTCTATCACATTAGTATGCACACTAAGATAGAAGCCCTCATGTTTCCTCTTACCACAGTAACTGCTCTTGATTTTGTTGCTTTCACTAGCATAGAGGTTCCTAAGGTTTTCCCCAGGGGAAGAACTACTCTTGATGTGCTTCGTCAGTATTACGCAATTTATGAATATAGGAGTCGTAAGAGAAGTGAAGAGGAAGATAATGAGGGGATGTATGTTTATCTAGATATTGCAGTACACGTGAGTAATAGCATGTGGTACCAGCACATGACAAATGTGGGGGAAAGAACATCCAAGGAAAGTTGCTACATCTGCGCTCTCATACCCTATGCCCTGAATGCATCACAAACTTTAATTCCCAGAGAGGCTCCAGAACACGATGCCAGATGCCTCGTTTATTTTGCAGTATGCATGACTCTAGGACAATTTCAGGGCTACTCTGCGATGGACATCGAAATGGTCATTTCTGTTCCAGGATGATTATATCAAGACGTCACAGATGGAGAAGGAACCAGGATGGGAGAGCAACATGCTTGTGTGTCCTGTAAATGGGCAGGAAGAAGTAGTTGTGAAAGACATAAAGAGAATGGAATGCCCTGACATAACAGAGATAGCTGGATCACCTGGAACAAACACAAGCCTCAATCTATGGGCAAGTACAATCCAAGAAGGGATGGGAAGCAGGAATGATGTCCTGTGCAGCTCATCTATTGAAGACAAAATATTTGCAAGAAGTACAAAGAGTGAACAATGGGTGTTTGAAGTCATGGCGAAATATGCCAAACTGCTGACATGGGTAGAAAATGAATCTGGTCCAGTGATGGCGATTCCATTGGAAAATGTATCATTGTGTTTCCGAAGAGAAGGAAGAATTTGTGTGGGATATAACAGAGGCTGTAAAACTACAGTTGATGTCTCCAGAATGGGAGCAGGGACAGCTGTTCTGATGGATCGATATTGAGCTTTTGGATCCAGAGTCAAGGATTGGGGAGGAATGTGCTCCTAGGTGCTCATGCATGTTCTAGCATTAGTGATTCCTCAGAGGGACCCGAATTTTGGAGAATTTCCAAAAGTGGATGCCCATTTGAAGAATTTCTCAATCAAACCAGAAGAGAGGACTACTTCCCAGCAAAATCAATGGAAGCCTTTGAAGCCATTCCACAAAAGCACAGGTTGTTTAGCCAGACTGCTTCGAATATTTACAACTAGCTTCATGCCTGTGATCCACATGATGGCTAATGCCAAATGGTTACAAATTACCAGATGGGAGCTTCTGCAGACAATTAACACCACCATGAAGGGATTCAATGCTATCAAGGAAGAGCTCGGGGCCATTTGACTGATGACACTGCAGAACAGATATGTCCTTGACATGATCACTGTGATGGAAGGAGGAGTTTGTGCCAGAACCAGGCTATTGTGTTGCACGTTCATACCTTCTCATGATGACGAGAATGGGACCCTGACAGAGGCCATAACTAATGAACCTGCATACCAAGATGGAAGACGAGACAAAGGACATTATAGATGACAGCTGGTTTGCATCTATAATCTCATGGTTTCCGCAGTGGATGGCAAACATCTTAAAGTTCAATGGAGCACTATTGCTCATGTTGATGTTCAGATTCTGTATAATCAAGATAATAATCACCCAGTGTAAGAAGACAGCAAAGAAAGCAGTAGGAATGAAGATCATGATTGATGTCGAATATGGTTTTGGACCCAAAGAGTTGACTGATGAAGATGTCAGGAAATACATAGAGGCCAGCATCATAGCACTTGAACAAACTAAGTTCCTTTATCTGAAGAATGACAAGAAGTATGTGGGATGATGCGTCTGTTGTTACCCAAACGGATGGTGAAGCTACATGACTTGGAGCGTGGATGAACATGTCAAATCAGGAGCTTCCCTGAAGGGAAAGATAAAGAGCTGCACCCTGAAGAAACACTTCTATAAAAGAAGATATCAAGATGTTGAAACTAGTGAAGGTGTGGTCAATGACTCGACCAGAGGGGTGAGTACAGATGAGGTGCCACATGCCTCTGCAGGAAGTCCCACCCCCTCCTGCCTATATGCTGGGAGCCTGAAATCATGCCATGCTTGACACCCCCAGTTATGAACATTCTGCAGTGAGTATTCAAGAAAGGTACTCATTGAGAAAGCTGTATCAAATGTATTCCCGAAGAGAAGACAGTCTAATAGAGGAGCTCCCTGAAGGGATATGAACATGAGAGAAAGAGGAGCTGCTGATGTCACAGAAGATGAGCGTGGGGCGCTGAGAAGATAGGCTGAAGAAAATGTATGGACCTTATAGCACCTGAAGATGAAATAAAGAATTGAGTGCACATCCATATGCGAAAAGAAGACTGCACGTGTGAAGAGCACTGCAGAAAATGCAACCAGTTCAATAACTGTACAGATGCGTTAACACAAGTAGATTAAGTGATCATAGAAGCTGGCTATACATAGTGAATAGACAGCAGGCGGAGCCTCCATTGTATAGAAACCGGACATTGGTTTCACAAAATGTAGTAAGTTCAGACCCATAGAGAAGAAGGATTGAAAGCTGTGTCGCAGCAAAGAATTAGCTGGGATCATGGAAGAAGCAAGTAGGGCTGTCTGGACTGTTGTCAAGGTTGAAGCAGCCAAGAATGGTTATGTATTCTTGTAGGCAGTGACTGTGAAACACTAAAGCATGCCTTGTTAAGGTGTAGAGAAAGAACACCACAAGTGCCAAGTTTTATTCATTCAAGACAATTAAATGCTGCAAAATGGGCCAAATTGTGGTCTCCTGTCATGTGAGCCAAGGAAGGAAATTGAGGTGGGCATGTGGGTCCAGAACTATGATAGCGTATGCTGACACTCCCTTCTATTTCCAGGGACGAGAATACACTGCAATGCCAAGTTCAAAGAAAATATTCATAGTATGGGTGATGAGAGATATTGGGCTAATTGGGTACGGAGGTCAAGTCCACCTCCTGGCACCTGGGGTATGAGCTTGTGTGCTGCTAGTGAACCGAATGTTCCAGACTGGCACGAGCATGTCAACCAATTGTAGAGGGCTATATAACTATATAACGAAGGGCCGTATAGTTTGAGAGCCAATAATATACCTTGTACTTAATAATGATGAAGAATGACTTGTACTAGAGGTGGGCATAAGTGGTCCACCTGACAGTAGATGTCCAATCACAACCCAACCCCTTATGGAAAGTATACTTAGATGTTCCTCTTGAGCCTATCACAACTCCTTGTAGGTTTTTCTTATATGTCATGTAGTATGACATAACGTATGACACATTTTTGCTAGAAACGTGTCTTTTTAATGTAATGCTTCGAGAACGCTTGTGCGATGTCTGTTGATGTTTATTGTAACTTCCTGTTTTAGACAATTGATATTAAAACAGAAAAAGCTCTTTACAATCTTCCTGGGTTGGTTCAATAATTAGGTGTCAGAGATATTCTGCATCCCATCCATGCAAGGGCTCTAACGCTCATTGGCTCTTTCAATGACACGTCTACATAGCCCATAATGGGATTGGCTGTTAAAAAGAGGTGCAAAGCCCTGTAGCCGTGTCAACGTAACTTTGGAAGTGATTGTGCCTTCCATTGATGCAGCTACTGCCATGTGCAGACACGACTCCTCATTTGTGATGTAATTGGTCAATCATTGAGGCACAAATAAGTCATTGCGCTTGGGTGTACCCACGTGTATGGAAAACACATTCCGGTTGGCTATATCGCATAATCATGGTGGCACTCCTCTCCCAAACACTTTTTTCATGTTTTCTGTCATTGCTTTTGGTTTCTTGGTGGGTGAACTTCATTGTGAGCCTTTAGGAACTTTTAAAATCAGTACCTTGATGTATACATTTCTATTTGACCTTTCTTGTTCATATACCTTTGTCCTTTGTATTGTGCTTTGTAGTTTGTCCGTTTCTGTTATTTTAGCTTGTCATATATATTTTTTAACTTATTGATATTAAGTAGCAGAGTCCTTTTTGTGTTGTTTTTTTTTATAGATTTTTATTGTTACTCCACGATCAGCATTTCAATTTGGCTATGACCAGCAGTGATGATGTGGTGGTGTGGGAGGCTTCAGCTTTACCACCACGGAAGAAGCAATGTGCACAAAAAACATAGCTGACAGTTCTCAATATTTCTGTGTAAAGGAACAACACAGCAGAAAAGCAGATTGAGAAGCTCATGTGTAGGTTCTGCTGTAAGATTTTGCGGAGGGGACCTTCACACAAGCCGTTGCAAAAGCTTGGGGACATCCACATTAATTCAACATCCTGTCCGTGTTTATTGGGATGAAGTGGATGAATCCTGTAGGAATGGTAATGTGAAACATAAGATCAAAGCACATGGAGCAAGCTCAGCAGTATTTGTCATCTGTTTTTCTTCCAATTTGATTACCAACGATTTTCCAGCAAGTAACACCCCAACCTCAGTCCATCCTGCCTGCACCCGATCGCTCTAATTTTATCATGATGTGTAAAACCTGTTACAGTACGATCAAGTTGGGAGGTGCCACCCTAGACGATTTGGTCAATGCTCTTTTGTAATTTACGGCCAATTGCCAATACTAGGTATATTTTTAAGTGTCAATTTTTTACCCCATTCTTTAGAAAAATAAACTCAAAAAATGTAGAAAATATGAAGTGTGAATCATAGTATTTTTACCCTCCTATTTCGTACCCCTTTTTTTCTTATCCCCGAAAATGGTCCCTTTCAGAGCCAACTTTTTAGTTATTAAAATAGACAATAAAAACACATACTGTAAATATGGATCAAAGACCTTTAATTGATCCTTTCAATACAGTGTGCGTTAAAAAACTATATATCATTATGAATTTTATCATAGCCCCGATTATCCCATGTGGCAGCCACAAATAGACCCCCCAGCTGTTGCTGCATCTAGCAGTGCATGTATTTTGACATCTGCACCTACAAAACCAATTTTTGAGAAAAACAGACATAGCTATATATATATATATATATATATATATATATATATATATATATATATATATGGGCAGTGGTCTTATAAAGATTTATTTTAAGATATATTAAGGGTAGTCTCTGTACACAGTTACTGTAACACTTTCATAGCTTTCTATTTATCAAGAGTGCATATAAATTAACATACTTAAAAAGTTTAGTACATATGCGAACAATGTTTTTTAACAACAAGTTTATTGGGGGAAACGTGGTTGTACAATTTCATTTTATTTTACTTTCTACACATCAGATATTATTTTCATTAGCCCAATTGTCTGTATTATTAATGTCAATTATGTATGGCATAAAAACACCTTTGAAATACAAGGAAAAAAACGTCAGTTGCAGGGACGTTAAGGTGAGAAATACATTGTAAAAAAAACTTGGGATTCAAGGAAAAAACTTTAGTGTTAGGAACATTAAGGTGAGAAATATATTGTAAAAAAAACTTGAAATTCAAGGAAAAAATGTTATTTGCAGGGACGTTAAGGTGAGAACTTAACGCAACGAAACCCTTGAAATTCAGCTAAAGACACCTTGAATTTGCGTCCCCTGTTGCGCAGCCTATGACCACAATAATGACTTCAGAGATCACATCACTGATGACATCCTAATTACATGTTGTATGAGAACACTGATGACACTGCAAATCACATCACTGATGCCATCACTGGTGACAACAGTAATTACATTGAATATAACTGTTTACATCAATAATGGAACTATACAATGTACAAATTATATCAACAATGTAAATCAGAAAGATTTGCCAGAACATAGACACCAGCTCTGCATCCACAGACCCACCTCACTTCCCTTCTCCCAATATCTTCACACCCTGGACAACATTCAAGACACTCTTGACAGAGAACCTGGTAGAAACCCTGGTTGCCCTCCAAGCCACATCGTATACAGATGACATCCTCCAGGCATCCATCATCAAGACCCTCCCCACAGGAGCTCTCCTTCCCTACTTGGAGATCATCAACAGCTCGCTAACTCAAGGCACCTTCAAATCGATCTTAATAACAGGACACATCCTCTCTCTACTAAAGAAACCCACTATGGATCCCAACAACCTAGATATCTATCGCACCATCACCCATGTTCCCTTCCTAGAGAAGATCATTGAGAAAGCAGTAGCGATACAACTGCAGCAATACATCTACACCAACAATCTCCTCCAAAACTATGAATCTGGATTCAGACCCAGATGCAGCATGGGGACAGCAACTATACAGGTGGTAGATGATGCCACAACATCCTTGACGACGGCCAACCCTATCTCCTGGTTCCTCTTGGACTCTCAGGTGCTTTCAACACAGTAGACCACAGTGTCCCATTGCAATACTTGATTGCCTCTCTCTGTCTTCTCTGCCTACTCTAATGACCTTCACTAGTGTCTTCCCCGTCTCCCTTCCACCCCCCTCCTCTCCCACCTACTCTCAGGTGCTCCATTTCTCTCCTATCTTTTCTAACTGCTTCTCTTTTGACTATCCTGCTCTCCTCACTAAATCTGATAAGAAGAAGTTTAAAAAGGACATCCTGGTCTGCAACCCAGGCTTCCCTACCGCCGACACCTACACCAGTGCCTCCTCCAAGGAAACTCTCACCGACATCCTCTTGGTCGGGCCTTCACCAGACCTATGGACCCTTCATATGGTCTCTGTGCTCTCCCCTTTCTCCTCTTCTCCCATTAATGCTGGCACCCGATGGGATGCCCTCCTGGCATCCTTTCATTCATCTAAGGTCATCATTAATGTTTACTCTAATGGGACAGTCCTGGTCCAAGGCCTTCAGGCCAACCTTCACCCTTTTGATAGATGCTTCCTGCACCTCATCAACTTCCTTTCTTCTCCTGCTGTCCCCTATCCCCTTTCCATGACTACCTCCCCCTTCTGCCTCCTCCTTGGCTACCTTGCCTTTCCCTTCCCTCTCTGCCCCCTCTTGGGCTCCTTCTACACCTCCGCACGGCGTACATTTGATCTGTACCCCTCTCCGGAAGTCTTTCAAGGATGGCAACCTTCTCCATATTGCCACTCTAAACTCTCGCTCTGCTGTCAAACACTCCTCTGATATCTGCCGCCTTCTGGATGAACTTGACTTTGATGTCCTCGGTCTCAGCGAGACATGGTTCACGGCCAGCTCTGCCACGAGCTTTGATACGCACCTACCTGACGGCTACAAGATCCTCTACGCACCCAGGGTCAACTGCTCTGGTGGGGGTGTAGCCCTGATCTTCCCCGAGTGGATTCCTGCCTCTGTCACTCCTATGCAGGCCTATTCTTCTCTTGAATGCCTTGTCTGCAGGCTCTTTCTCTCTCCTGGCCATTCCCTTCCTGTGGCTACTGTCTATCGGCCACCTGGTCAGATTTAATCCTTCCTATCTGAGTAGGCTGACCTCTCCTCCTCACTCCTGGCCTCAACTACTTAACTCCTCCTTCTTGGAGACTTCACCATCCACTTGGATGCTTCCTGTCCTCCCTCTGGACTCTTTCGCAACATCTGCGACTCTCTCTCACTCACTATTCTCCCCTCTGGCCCGACGCATTCTGCAGGGCACACTCTTGATGTTCTGATCTCCTCAGACCTTCCCCTCTCTGTCCCTCTCACCACTCCTCTCTCCTGGAGTGATCACTTTCTCCTCTCCTCCCACCTCACCCTCCCGACCCCTCAGGCCAAGCCACTTCCATCACTGCCATCCACCTTCTCGGTCATCCGACCCATGAAGCGGTTGTCAGCTGAGGCTTTCGACACCACCTTCTCATCCCCCTCCCACTTTGTCTGACTCTCATCCTGACACAGCCCTCTCCATGCCCCACTCTGCTATATCTGATACTCTTGATATCCTTGCCCCTGTCATGAGAATCCACCTGAAGCCCAAAGCCAAGTGCAACTCTTGGTACGACTCAATCCTCGTCACCCTAAAACGCAAGTGTAGGGTGGCCGAGAGTAAATGGGGTGCTTCATGTGCATCCTCTGACAAACTGGTCTGCCGCCTGCTGCAAAGGCAATACCGGCTCTCTGTCCTAACCAAGAAGAGAGCTCATATCCAAGCCTGCATCTCTGCAGCCTCTAACAACTTGGCTGAACTCTTTAAAATCTGCAAGGAACTGGCCAATCCTGCTGCTTCTACCTCTCCTGTCCAATCCCAGGCCCTCTGTAGGGCACTGGCTTCTCACTTCATCTCTAAAACGCAGGACATCAGGTCCTCTCTCTCCTCCTAACCCCTCCCTCCTCCCACCCCTTGCTCTTCCTCTGGCCTTTCTGCAGCCATCTCTCCTCCCTCCTTCTCTGCCTTTCCCCTGTTCTCCGCAGACGAGGTTTCAAGACAAGTCCGATCTATGAAAGTCTCATCGAAACAGGTTCACCCTGTTCCTCCAAAACTATCAAGGACCACATCAACTCCTTTGCTCCTGCCCTGTCTGATTTCTGCAATCACTCCTTCGCCACTGGAGTCTTCCCATCCCCCTTTAAGCACTCCCTTCTGCACCCTTTTCTTATTGGCCATCTCCAAGCTTAATCTCCACGCTGAATCGGCTGGCTGTCTTCATGACCATCAGTCTGGCTTCAGAGGTGCCAGAGAAGCACAGAAACTGCTCTCCTGAACATCCGTGAAAACCTCCTCTCCAACCTTGACTCTAACACCCCCTGCGTCCTCACCCTGCTTGATCTCTCTTCTGCCTTTGACAATGTCAACCATGCCGTCCTGCTCAATCGTCTCCGTGATAAAGTGGGTATCACTGGTCAGGCTCTTGCGTGGCTGACTTCTTTCCTCTCCGACCGACCCTCCCAGGTCCAACTTAGGTCCTTCCTCTCGGCTATCTTTTTCTCTACCTGTGGTGTCCCCCATGGATCTATCCTCTCCCCCTGGTTGTTCAACCAATACCTGGCACTCCTTGCCCACCGCATCCCCGCTCTCTGCCCCAACTTTCAGTGCTATGCAAATGACACCCAGCTCATCTTCAGGCTCCCCTCGTCTTCCTCCTCTACTTACCTCATCTATGACTGTCTGTCTGCTATCCAGGAGTGGTGTGCCGCCAATGACCTCTGCCTCAATGCCAGTAAGACTGAGATTCTCCTCATCGGCACACCCGCTCCCTCATTTCCTGTAGCCCTCTGACCGGCCACTCTTGGCCCTCTTCCTGCTCCCACCTGCAAGGCTAAAAACCTTGGGGTCATCTTCGACTCCACACTCTCCTTCTCTCCTCACATCTCTGACATCTCTAAGAAGTCACACTACCAGCTGCACCTCCTCAGAGGTATTCTTCCTTTCCTCTCATTCCCCCAGAAGCTCACTGTCTCCAGAGCTCTGGTTCTCTCTAGGCTGGACCATTGCAACAGCCTCTTTCTAAAACTGCCTGCTTCTACTCTCCGCCCTCTGCAACATACCGAAAAGAGGACTGTGAGACTTGTCCTTGGCCTCAAGCCCAGGGATCGTATCTCTCCAGGACTGAAATCTCTGCAATGGCTCCGAGTGGCTGCGAGTATTAAGTTCAAAACCCTCTGCATTGTCCACAAGGCCTTCTGGGCCCCGGGGCCTCAATACCTTCAACTCTCTCTTACTAAATACCTTCCTTCTCGAGCTCTTCGCTCAACTGCCTCCAACTCCCTCAGGGGCAGTCATTTCTCCAAGCAACGAGTGGGTGGTAGATCTCTTCGGCTGGAACAGCCTCCTTGCCTCCCTGAAACTTGAGTAGAAACATCTTTGGTTCCGGAACCACCTAAAAAAAAAAACTTTCTCTTTGCTTCTGCTTCTTCTCCTCCTCTCCCTTGCTGACTTCCTGGCTGACACTGAAACTGCACTGGTTACCTGGCCACCCTCTGATTTCAGGCCCAGGTCCTCTCCCCCGCCAGTCGCCCTCCTGCACTGCCTTCCTGGCAACCCCTCCACTTGGGGACTGTTTTCTGTATCCCTACAGTCCCATTACCAGCACTTGATACCTGATGTCTGCACTTACCTTGCACTTGCCACCTACTGGCCTTACTTACTTATTGTTATCTATTTTCTCATCCCATGTACTGCACTGTCCTCTCCCCCCACAATTCTCCACCATTCCCATGCACTTGCACAATCTGAATGACACCTGGCCTAGTAGGATCATTGTATGTCTTCCCTCTGTTCCCCCTCCCTTGCCTCTTTGCGCCTTGAAACATTTGTGTATAGGCGCGTTATAAATGCCATATCATATCATATCATATCATTCCAGGCGCTTATGAACCCAATACATCAGTGAATGGATATCAGCAACCTTGTCCTACGCTGGTTCAAGTCTTCCTCGCTAATCGCAAGCAGTTTGTTCAGATAGACTCCTCTAGATCGCCTATTCCACCGCTCACCTGTGGAGTGCCACAGGGTTCCATCCTCTCCCCAGTGATCTTCAATCTATACATCGAGCCTCTCGGAGCCCTCCTATATACATACAACATCCACAACCACCAATGCGCCAACGACCCATAGCTATAACTCAAGATCGACTCCATGAAGTATTTCCATAGCTATAACTCAAGATCGACTCCATGAAGTATTTCCATAGGCTCAAAAACTGCCTCTCGCTGATCCAGTCTAGAAGTCCAGTGCATACTTGAAGCTCAACACCTCAGAGACCAAATTCCTACTCCTCACCAACAACAGCAAACACCCAGACATACAGACCTGGTGTAGAGGAGCAGCCAATTGCCTCGGCAGGAAGTCCCACCCCTGCTACCTGTATGCTGGAAGCCTGAAATGGTGCCATGTTTGACACCAGCAATTGTGACTATTCCACGTCGAGTTTTTGAGAAAAGGTATCCATTAAGAAAACCCTATCAGATTCTAGAACTGCCAGCTTCAGAGATGGCTGCCTGAAGGCTGGGCTCCTGCACCTGAACTGATTCCTGATTCTACTCTACCATGGCTGACCCAGTCTCACCTGATACAAAACAACCTGCAAAAAGGCAGAAAGGGGATGGTGAGAAGACTTCAGATGAGAGGGAGGATAACATTCTAGAGATGGTTACTAAGCTGACTTTGTATGTGAATGAAATCAAGGATACAATGCCTACAGCAGAGGAAAGATACTTCGAACTAACTTTAATAGAGTGGAGACCCACTTGAATGGTATGGACAACACTGTGGACAGGATGGGAAGTCAGATAAAAGATCTGCAGTTAAGAAATGAAAATTCCTGAAAACTCTCAGAGCAGGAACATTTTTCAAGGCGGAACAATGTGAGGGTGGCTGGCCTTCCTGAAGACATGGAGAGAGGCAAACCCATGTACATTATAGAGAAAGTACTGTTCTCTATACTCAAACTGGACCCTAAAATGCATCTTGATTTAGGGAGGGCACATCAGTGTTTGGGACGAAAGCCAGCTCAGGGCCAGTGATCCAGATACTTTGTGGTTAAGTTCTTGCGATTTCCAATTAAAGAAATGGTGCTAAGAAAGGCTTGTGAGCTACATGATTTATCCTGAAATAGTCAGAAGGTGATGATTTTTGGGGACCTCAGCCGGGATGTCCTTGACAAGAGAAGAGAGTTCAAGGCTTAGAAGGACAAAGCAAAGGCAAAGAATCTCAAATACTACATGGTCTATCAGCCATCTTCCGTGTTATTAAGGATGGCAGGTTATTTTCCTTCAGTGATAATAAGGGAGCTGAAGCCTTCTTGAGTGACCTGGAAAGGGATGATGAGAGGAGCGACTTGGAACAACCTATGGAGGCCACTACATCTGTTTCTCAGAGACTGCTACCATCAAAGAAGAAAAGAAAGGAGTGTTTGCCATTGTTTTTTTAGAGGTACATTGGTAACCTTATTCACATTTACTTTTATTTATTTTCCTTTCCAAGTTGCCAAAATGCTAAATAGTAAGTTTACTTTTATTTCCTTTTTTCGTTTGTATTTCAATTGTCGCCTATGTAAAAGTAACGGTCTTTGAAATTCGTTATAGTGGATGTTTACATTTGATAATAGGGCCGCAAGTCATTTGAGGAAAGGCCATGGCCATGGCATCATCACGTGATCTCACGTCGAGTCACGTCTTGGACAGGACGGAATTACTGAGCTGCCATGGAGGAAAGGATTTCCATCTGTGGATGGTACGAACGTTGGTGAACTCTGTGTGTGGAAGGGCCGACACACACTTGGGTTGACTGAAGGAGCTCGCTGCCAGGTGAGAAATGCGCTTGGAATGGAGAGCCTTTATTTGTGTCATTGGGGTTTTTATTTTTGGAAACAATCACGGGCAGTGGGTGCACGCGACCTCCCCCGCCTGCACTGCTCCATTTTCCTGCTGCACGATGCCCCTGGTACTGCCTATGGCTATAACAATCCTGCCTGAAATTTACAAGGCAGGATAAACACATGTTGAATGGATCGACGGATGGCAAGTGCATGTTCCAACACGGGCAGAAAGGCTTAAGATGCATTGAAGATGTCACCAGTATAAATTCAGCCTGTGAACAACAGTACATTTTGATCTTGCCTTATGTGGGAGAAGGGTTGTTAAAAACATCAGGTTTCGAAGGAACAAACGCACGGAAACACAGTACAAAATGGAAATGCGTCAGAATTCGCATTTACCAAAACGGGAGGAAAGTGCGTTTTGAAGCTGTATTTGTTGGTCTTTAGAACATTTCAATACCTCTTGTTCCTCCCTAGCAGTTTACAGGCTATAGGTTGAATAATGGAATTTTCAGGGCATTGTGAGCAGTTCTGCGTCTTTTGGAGCTCATTTATCATCTCTTGGTCTATAAGGCAGTGGTAGTCCCTCCTTCTAGTTTATAGGCTGGATTTTGAGTTTTTCATGCTTTTGGGGCATTTCTGCGTGTTTGGAACCTGTTTTTCCCTTCTGTTTCAATACATTTTGATTTTCATTTAATATCCGTGCATTCCACACGCTGCACGGTGTAACTGTTCTGTTTTGGCCATTCTTGGATCCTGACAGACTTGGTGTACGTGGAGAAAGTTCATAAACTGGGTTTATGTTTGGTCTCTGCAGGGGAATTTTTATACCTGTAGAATATTTTACACTGTTGGTGGCTATCTGATGGTATACGGTGACAAAAACAGTTGTGTGTATTTATATAGCTGCTTTTGTGGGTGGGATTATTCTCTTCCAGGTAGTGGTCAACTTGCAAGTGTATTATTGTTGCTATTTCAGCTATATCAGCTTTTTCAATGCTCGTTGTAAGCAATGTTGAAGGAGGTGGGGGGTGGGTGGCTGCTAATGCATGCAGTTTGTAAGGATGACCTAGCGTTAATTGGGGGATTGGGAAGAGGTGGGTCAAATTCACAGGATGGGAGGGCTCTGTGTATGGGAGTGTGTGGACAGGGGGCGGACCTGATGGTTGCGGATACTTGTTGAGGTGCTTCTACGAATTTTGGATCCTTATGTGCTCACTTTGGTGAACTGATTTGTTGATATTGGGCCCCGTCTGGTGGGTCGGTGGTGAAACTGAGTTACAAGTAATTACTTTAGATTTTTGGTGTTGAACAGCATACCTTGCAATCTCTCATTGGTTTCCCACTATTAGGTGCAAAGGGTTACATTGCAATCTCGTTGGGGTATTCATGTATCAGCTTTATTTAAATGTGGGGTATGGCATATGTAACCAGAATGACTATAGGAAGTGGGTTATGATTAATTTAGTCTACACCATTTCTGTATATCGTTAAAGTGTGGATGGGATATTAGGTTGGCTGAATTGTAAGCTTAGGATACTGATATGACTGCGACATAGAAGTAGAAGATATTGGGGTGAAGATGCTGGGCTACAACACTTACTTTGGGCTTCTATTAATGTCTATAGGGTAACGTTGCTATTAAGTGGAAATTAGTTTCCTGATAGGGAGATAGGAGTAATATTCATAGTTTTGAACTGAACTGATTTGAAGTTCTTTGTAGGTGTTGTTAGGGTTGGAGTGGGGAAGATTATTATTCAAAATTACTGGAAAAGGAATCGGGTGTGGGTTCTGAGGTAATTGCAGTTCAAAACTTTAGAATTTTTGTAAATAATGGCACTCAATATCACCTTGCAGTACAGCAAGGTGTGCTGTTAAGTGTAAGATATGTCTGTTTATGGGATATGTGTACTTGTAATTGTTATATGTTGTTTTGTGGCGTCTGCACAACTCACACTATTCGCTCCCCCCTTTCACCCTTTGTAATGAATATATGCTGGGACAGTATGGTTGGTTATATTTTGGATAATGACTGCCAATGGATGACCTGAGGGTGTGCTCATGGAATGTTAATGGTTTCAACATCCCAAGGAAAAGAAAGGAGGTGCTGAGTAGGCTGCAGAGGGAAAAGATAGATATTGCCCTTGTCCAGGAGACTCATTTGTTGGATGACTCGAAACATCTACTTAAAAATAAATGGTATACTAAGACCATTCTGAACTTCCACAGTTCCAAATCAAGGGGAGTAGGTATACTGTTACGCAAAGGTCTGCTTCTACAGATGGAAAAGATGGTGATGGATGAGGAAGGGAGGATACTTCTTATTAATATCAAGTATGAAGAAAAACTAATTACGATAGGTTCTATTTATGGACCATGTACTAGTAGTAGCCCTTTCTTTCAGGAAACTATCCTTACTTTTGAGGGAGAGGAATGGAGAATATATTATTTTAGGGGGCGACTTTAATTGTGTAATTGATGGGAAAATTGACCGTTCGGCACAATGAAGGTATACTGCTGAGAGCACAGGCAGTGCTTTTAATGAGTTTTTAGATAGCCTGGATTTGGTTGATGCTTGGAGGTTTGTTCATCCGAGGGAGAAAGAATTCTCATTTTATTTGCCGGTACATGACTCCCACTCGAGGATTGATTACTTCCTTATTTCTGATAGGTTGGCTGGCAAGGTTCAAGATGTTACAATTAAAGAAAGAGGTATTTCGGACCACTCCCTGATGACGATGCAGATGAGTATGGCGCAGGAAAGTTCAGGGTTTTCTAAATGGCGACTAAAAACCTATGTGTTGCAAGAGCAAGGGGTGATTGACTCTCTGGAGGGATTCACGAAGAATTTCTTTAAAATACATGTAGGCTCAGCTCCTGATATTATAGTATGGGACAGCAATAAGGCGGCGGTACGGGGGAAACTAATGAATATTACATCCCGTGTACGGAAAAAGGGTTTGGCTGAACTTAAGAAATTGGAAATGGAGTTGGGAGCGGCTCAGAAAAAATATGCAGTATCAAAGACTAATGGGGACAGGATAGTCGTAGAAAGACTTAAGGATCAACTCAAACTGAAAATGGATATCCAATATGAAAAGGGCATGATCTTTATGAAGCAAAAGTTCTGGGATCAAGGAGACAAAAATGGTAAGCTACTAGCAAATAGATTAAGGGACCTCACGGAAGGTTCCCTTGTCCAAAAATTGGTAGTCGAAAGCCGTGAATATAAAACTAAAAAGGGTGAGATATGTGAAGGTTTTAGGAGATTTTATAATTCTTTGTATCGAGAGGATCAATTTCCGAATCCGGGGAGTATGGAGTCCTTTTTTGATAAGATTGTTATGCCGACATTGAATGAAGATCAGTCAGAGATGGTGGATAGCCCTATTACGGGGGAGGAATTGTTGATAGTAATAAAACAGCTCAATATAGGTAAGTTACCAGGTTTAGACGGTCTCCCGGTGGAGTTTTACCAGGCGTTGAGTTGTGTGTCGATTCCATTTCGGTGTACTATGTATAATGGTTTTATGAGGAATGGGGTGATTTGTCCCACAATGAGAGAAGCCTGTGTTATAGTTCTTCTGAAGCCAGGGAAAGATTGCAAGAAATGTGAGAATTATAGGCCGGTCTCACTCTGAATGTAGACCTTAAGCTTTTTACTAGGATATTGACTAATAGACTGGATATGTGTTTTGGTAAGCTAATCAGTAGTTCTCAAGTTGGATTTATGAGAGGTAGACATGGTTATGATCATATTAGGATGCTGATTGATATTATGGGTCTAGCAAAGGCGAAAACCTGTGATACCTTATTAATTTTTATGGATGCGGAGAAGGCCTTTGACAGGGTATACTGGTCTTTTCTGTATCAAACTCTTAAGAGAATGGGATTTGGTGACACATTCATAAACACCATTAAAACATTGAAATCTGATATTAGTGCGAAGGTTTGGGTGAATGGTTTCATGTCTTCCTCATTCTTGGTGTCTAGGGGGACTAGGCAGGGATGCCCATTATCTCCATACCTGTTCAATCTGGCATGGGAACCCCTCATTACATACCTTAAACAAGAACTTCAGGGCCTTCGATTTGGGGATAGTGAGGTAAAAGTTTTATGTTATGCCGATGACATGACTATTGTTTTATCTAATCCGGCGGAGGGATGTGAGAAACTTAAATATATGTTTGAGGAGGTGGGTCAGCTATCAGGCCACAAGATTAATTGGGGGAAAACAGTAGTCTTCCCTCTGGATGTTAGTATTTCACAAAATGTTTTGGGCTCCTGGAACTGTCACTGTGAAATGGGGGCAACAACGTATCTGGGTATTTACTTGGTTCGGGACTTGAAAACGATGGTTCAGTTTAATGTTTCGAGAATATTGGAGATTATTAAAAGGGACATATTAAAGTGGGTCCAATTGAAGATGGGGGTATGGGCCAAGTTTAATGCCATAAAAATGTTACTTTTGCGAAAGATTCTCTATGTCATACAATCCATCCCTTTGAAATTCACAAAAAAGGTCATTTCTCCTGTTGACAAAGTTTTTCAAGAATTTCTTTGGGGTGAAGGAAATAGGCCAAAGGTACCTAAATATATTTTGACATGCCCAGTGAAGGATGGGGGGTTTGGGTATCCAAACCTGATGAATTACTGCACTGGTTTTGTTCTGAAAAAGTCGACTTATTACTTCTCTGAAGTTGACAGTTATGTTCCCAATTGGCATATTATTGAGAGTGCCCAATTTTCACCTTACGTTCTTAGGGACATGTACTCTATGTCAAAAATGCCGAAATCAGGGATGAAACTACCTACTATGTGCGCTACTAGGGAGGCGTTACAGTGCTTTATGCAGAATGATGGGGATAATATCTGGATGCATTATGAGGCATCTTTGTGGCATAGTGTAGGGACACAATTGATGAATAGACCCTTATGCTGGAAAAGTTGGATCAGTAGGGGCATACTTAAAAGTTGTGATGTGTGGCAAAATGATCACATGATTCCCTTTGACCAATTGAGAGCGTCTTTTGGGATTGGGGCTAGGGAAAGAGAACGTTATGAGACTTTGAAAGCCCTTTTGATGGAAAGGACAAGAATGTTGGATGAGGTTATGAAATAGAGGCCTTCAGTGTGTAAGATTCTTCGCTCTGCCCCGTGTGCTGTTTCCACGTACATGAGGTTGATGCCGATGCAAGGGACGGATGTGGAGGCTTGGGATAAGCTTCGCCAGGCTTGGATGAATGATCTTGGTACAGATATTCCTATGAAGGAATTGAACTATGTGCTTTGTGTAGGGGTGCAAGCAAACATGGATTTACGGCTATGATATATTAGGCAAAGGATTCTTTACAGATTATATGGACACCATCTAAAATGGCTAGATTAGGGCTTTTGGATACTGACTCTTGTTGGGGTTGTGGATGTAGTGGAGGATCCTTAATGCATATGCTGTGGGTATGCTCAAGAGTGTCTGATTTTTGGTCTGATGTACTGGATAGATTGGACTTCGTGGTGGAGGAGAGACTTCCACATACTTTCTACTCAACAATCTTATTATCTAATAGAGGAAGGGGGGATAGGGCCAGGAGTAAAGCAGATTGGCTCAATATAGTTTTGGTATTAGCGGCAAAGCAAATATTACATGTCTGGAAGTCAAGAAAGAAACCAAATGCGGAGGAGTGGTTATTGGATGTGCAAACCTTGTCGAACTATCAGAAAGTTATGTTATCCAGACAGGGAAGAGAGGGTCATTACTCTCGGATTTGGGGACCTTTTAATGATTTATACGGCAAAAAAGTGCAGTGTCAGATATTTGGTTGTCTGTTACTTTGGGTCGGGGGGTGTCTTTATGGAGGTTTGGAGCTGTGAATTGTGTGTTTTATTGTTGTTTTGTCTTGTTTGTTGTGTGTTATAGATTAATTACATGATTGTAAAATAGTGCTCTGCATTGGTTGTTCTATATTTTTATGAATTTCACCAGATTTCTGTATTAATCCTAGTAATGTTATGAATTTTGCAATCTGAATGTAATGTTATGTTACAGAGATGAAATTGTTGTTCTGTTTTAAAACAATAAATAAAATGGTTCAAAAAAAGTATACCCTATCAGATGTAGCCCCGAAGAGATGACAATGCTTGAAGGAGGTTTCCCGAAGGAATATGAAAAAGAGAGAAAGAGGAGTTAGTGACGTCACAAGAAATGAGTATGACACACAGAGAAAACAGGCTGAAGAAGAGTATCTATGGACTTTATAGAAACTGATGACGTAGTAAAGAATCGAGTAAACTTTCATGTGTGAAACGAAGATTGCACGTGTGAAAAGCACTGAAGAAAATACAAGCCATTTAATAATTGTACAGATGCAGCAACGCAACTAGACTACGTGATCATAGAAGCTGGCTATACATAATGAATTTACGGCATGAGCAGCCACCATTATAAAGAAGCTGGACCTTGGAGTCCAAATTTTTGTAAGTGCAGACTATGAAGAAGAAGGGCTGAAGAATATGTCACAGCAAAGAATTAGCTGGGAGCTTGGAAGAAGCAAGAAGGGCTGTCTGGCCTATGTTTCAAGCATGAAGGCAGCCGTAAGAACTGGTTATCTATGCTCAAAGAACAGGGAACGTGAGAAGCTGAATTATCCATTGTTAAGGTGCAAAGAAAGAACACTATGAGTGCCAAGTTTATTAATTCAAGAAAATTAAATTCTATAAAATGTGCCAAATTGCGGTCTCCTGTCATGTGAGCTAAGGATGGGAATAGAGTTGGGCACGCAGTCCAGAACTATGATAAGCATGTGCTCACACTCCCTTATATTCCCAGAGACGAGAATATATTGCAAGGCCAAGTTCAAAAACTGTCTGCATGGCAGAAGGCAGGGGTGATGATAGATCTTGGGCTAATTGGGTGGGGAGGTACAGTTCAGTCTACCCCCTGGGTCTGAGCTCATATGCTGCTAATTGAATCGAATGTTCCAGAAGGGCATGAATGTGCCAACCAATTGTAGAGGACTATATAACGAAGGGCCTTATAGTTTGAGGCCCAATGGTGTACCGTGTTTCTAATAACTGATGAAGATGACTTGCACCAGGGGTGGGCGTGAGGTGTCTACCTTTCTGTAGAGACCCAACCACAACCCAACCCATTATAGAAAGTATATTTAGATGTTGCCCTTGAACCAACCACAATCCCATGTAGGTTTTTTTTTCTTATTTGCTACGTAGTATGACATCAAGTATGACACGTTTTTGCTCTCTAAGTACTGTTTTTAATTAAATGCTTTGAGAGAATGCTCTGCGACATCCGTTGATGTCCATTGTATCTCCCTGTTTTAGATAATTTATGTTAAAACAGTAAAAAGACTGATTATTAGAGTAGAGAGTTATTCTGTTTCCCATCCAACTGCATGACACGCTACCTAAATTAAGGCCACATTGTCATGTGGTAGCAGTGGTAGGATGGTTCAGACCCATTGACCTGTTAGCTCTAGATTTTCTGACGATCAGACATCCTCCGCCATCTAACCGGGAGATCGCAGGGTTTCCTGTGGAGAGCGGCCAAAAAGAAATCTTGCAAGAAAACCGAGACTGTGGGCAGGGTCCATCTTTGACAAACTGCTACCTGGTTTCCACAGGCACTTTGCGGACAGAAGCCAAAAGTGGTCGGTTGGAGGAGGAGATGATACCGTGGGCCTTGAGTCAAACAAATGGTGAGTAGATTGAGGGGAATGGCAAATTAAGGGGATGGGATTGTAGTAATTTAAAAGTAATGGGAAATATTGTGTTGACATAGAGATAAAAAGCAGCCAGAAGCATGTCCCACGGGGATCTGGAAGAGGTCGTCTCATACTCCAGTCGGGGTCCCTAGGGTACGTGTAAACAGGTTTACATAAGGGGACAAGCTGAATCCTGTGACAGAATATTGATTAGGGGCGAGGAGAAAAATGGTGATCACAGAGCATTTTTTTGTAAATGTATAAAGTCGACTAGTCAGTCTGTCTGTATTTGTGTTGAGTTAAGGTGTTGAAAAGTGATATATGTTGTAAAGGAATTGAAACGAAGTTAAGGAGCTTAAGGGACTATTTAGGGAAGTGGTTGGTACCAATCAAAGATAGACTAAGATAATTGAAAAAGATAGAAGCTTGAGCTGCGATTGTTGGAGCGTGCTCATATTTGTTCTTTTAAGAATATTGAAAGTGGGAAAGGCGCTGGTGCACACGCACGTGATGGCTGACTAACCGTCGAGCTCTGCTCCGACTGAGATCCTTATTTGTGATTAATCTTGCTTCGGAGCCACCCAGAGAGGTAATTTAGCTCAATATTGGCTTGTAAAGGGCTGAAGAACTCCCGGCCGGAAAAGTCAGGCTATTTTAGCAACATTTGAAGGAGTAATCGTAGCCGTGGAGACTGGGCCAAGAGGACGAGGTACGGTGGCAGGCCCTGGGTACCACAAGAAAACCACTTTAGCCTGCATGCAGAGCTTCGCCATTGGGATGTGCAGAGTGAGGAGCCAGAAGGTTTGCCAACTTGCAGTCGACCGTGAGGTGCCCTCCCCCCTCGTGCGGTGAGACCGTGATACTATCCCGGCTGACTTCACATGCGGAAGCCATTTATGGCTGCCATGGAATACATTTAAATGGCAACACGTTGAAATATCAACACAACAAGAACACCTCTTTGGACAGGTTCTAAAATCCAAGGCATGATTTGAAAAAATGTTAAAGCCAGCATTAATTCCTAATGTTGCACTCTGAATGATTCAACTCTCAAAACATGTTTAGAGGTCCGGGCACACACTTTTTTTGGTGGTAACAGAATTACTATGGCATTTACGCACTGTCAAAGTACCAGTTTGGTCTTGAAGTCGACTGCAGAAATTGGGACGAAAACCATCATGTCACCACTCAGACTCCAGTTGTAAATACACAGGACAGACTCGTGGAGACTGTAATCGCTTTTAGCAGTGAATGACTGCCAAACACTTAATGAGTCCCAGTTTTTGTTTTCTGAAATGTAACAGTTTGTCAGTTTGCTATTTTTCTTCATTCTTCACAGCCACAAGTTTTCTTTCTCTTTTATTCTATTGATTGGCTGGTTCTGGCTATAGTTTTTTATTAAAGACTCCAATTAGGAGAGGAATGAATCCGCTGTTGTCACTTAAATATTAGATTTATGAATGTGATGTTCTCTGATAATGTTTGCAGGTGGTCGTGTCTAAATTGTCTGTTTAACTGAAATGTTTTACTCATATTTCAAATAAATTAACATTTGAAAATCCACACATTAGTAGGCATCCCATTTTGTATGCCAACATGAAATGAGCCATGATTTCTTTCTGTCAAATTTTAACAAATTAATCACCCCCTTTTCTAGGTTGTAAAATAGAGTTTTATGGTGCATGTTTGTAGATGTTTGCAAACAACTGGTTTTCACATGTTAATGTGCATGCTCTATGGTGTTACGCTGAAAACAGACAGACTCGGATCAAATATCAGAGCATTTTGAATAATGAACATTAGTTGTTTGACCTGGTCTGGTTATTGAAACTGCTACATGTAGTGTAGGATTACATCTCTCATTATGAATCTAAGACTACATGTTTACATTTAGTACAGTGAGGGGTATGTTGAAGGATACCCCTTTATGAAAACGATCCCTTCTACTATGGTATTATAATGTATTTATGACATTGTATTTATTCCAGGCACAGGAAGCTACACACAGAAACAGTAAGGAAAGACAACTGCAGTAAATGGGGCAGTTCTAAGTCAAATTCCATACATAAGCAGGAAAGGTAGTGGGCAATTGACTATATACTGAAAACGAATATAGTGTACTGGATCCAGGACCAGGACAAACACATGTTAGGAAGACCAGAGAGTGGATGATTATTTAGAATATAGTGTTTATGCTGGAATTAGGTGAAGTCAAGGGCGGACTGTGGGAGTAAGTGGAGTGTGCCCCCTCAAGTTGTAGGAGGCGGGGCTTCAGGGACTATTTGCAGGAGTGTTTAGTAGCAGTGTTTGTACATAGGGAGGAAGACATTTCCAGTGGTGTGCGGTAAGACCGAGGAAGGAGTGGAAATGGGAGAAAGCAAGGGAGCACAGGGAGGTCGGAGTATGGAGAGATGTGGGTTTCATGAACTGCCTATATGATCAACTCTCAATTCAAGGTAAGACATGGATGCTTTGAACTTTCATATTCGCCTTGACATGGATGCATTTAACAGACAAGTGCATTTACAATTATTGACTTTGACAGCTTTTCTTTTGAGCAAAGTACAATATAAAAAAAAACATTATTAACCATTATTAACCACTTTCCAATCGAATGATATTGTTAAATTGTATTCACTGCAATTGATATGATATGGAGATAACAGTGCCACGTATGCTTGGTGTGTTTAAATATGTTGTTTGCTTTGCAAAAAGCACAAAGACAGTAACACTATGAAAACGGCACATTTCTAACTTGAAATGTTTCAAAATCATTTTGTCAAAGCAATGTATCATGTTCTGCGGAATTGAACACATTGCAAAGTTTCTCTTATTTGCTCACTTTATTATATATGGAACGGAGAATGCAACTATTCAAAACAAAGTACAGCTATTTGCTAAACACGAGGATTGTACTTTGTAAAGGCTGTATTACACACTAGTACACACACATTTACATTTCATACTTGGCACGGGTTTGTACATTGTAAAGTACTCAATGTTAAACAATACTTCAAACAGGCTCATGTACCATGCAAACTAAGAAATCCATCACATCAAAATGTGATCCCAGTATTCATTGAAATCTGTTACTATCTGGTTCCTACAACTGACAGTGCACGAGTGATCTTTTTCTCTTTGCATGATGTCATATTATAATGTCATTTATAGGAGTCAGATATTCAGAGATTACAATTATAATAGGGATTGTGCATGTCCTAATCTGAAGTTATTTATTTCAACAAATGAGAGAGTTCTATGTTAGTTAATAAAAGGTTACATTGAGCAGGCCCACACAGTTCGTGAAATCATCAGATGCAGCCAGAAAAGGTTTTCTGCCGTTGTGTGGTTTATCAAAGTCAGTCACAAAAAAGGCTAAAACTGGAAATATTCGTGTTGCGTTTCTTTGTAAAAAAAAAAGACAAACATGCATTGTTTTTCTCAGATGAACTCTAGATAATATGTGCACAGATAACAGAGTAACGTTGTCTTAATTTAATTGGAAACAGATCTGCTGGTCAGTGCAGTGGTTTACATGAATGACACCCCTCTGTAAGGAAAGGATTGAATTGGTTAACAGGAAAACAGGGGTGGAACAAATAAAGCTGAAGAAGGGTAGTAATGCTTTACAATCCTGCTGTAAAGGCAACATGTATCGACTTCAAAGAAGAGGCTGAAGGCTACATCACTGTAGATCCTGAAGGGGCAGAGTTTAGAGAGCCAGTGGTCCCACAGTTATTGGCTGACTTGGTAGGAGAGCAAGCAGCAATAGGTCCTAAAATTAGCACTTGACCAATTTTTAAAAATTCTAGTTTGTAATGCTTGCTTCAATAATACAGAGGCAAAACTAAATTACAGAGATGAACTGCTTTGGAAAAAAGAAGCAACATCTTTCTGATACGTTCACCCTGAGACGTAAAACTGATGATAGTGTTGAAACGTGGCATTTTCCAAATTCTTATTTTTTGACTCTTTCAAAATTTGGGGGGCTCAAATAAGCAGTTTCGAATCTCGTTTTCAGCACATATATAATTTGTTTTTCATGGTTAATCCATTTAGAGACACCATGATGTATTTTGTTATGTAAGCCTTTCAATGTTCTCTGCACAGGTGAAATACTGAGTTTAAAGTGGTACTGAGTTTCAGCACAGCAGCCAAAGATAGCCAGTGCTCCTCTTGTATTTATTTGGCCAGAATTAATGGATGAGTGAGAGGAATTATTGGGGGGGAGGTTAAAGTGGTTTACGTGTAATTGTACACAACTGTAGATTGCTCGAAGATTGTTTTTAGCTAGCTGACCATAGAAGCCATGGACCTTTGAAAGAGTTTTTAACCCTTTCCACCTAAGGCGGTTGTTCTGTATAAACGCACATGTGGCCTATCTTGCCAATTCACAGCATGACAATTGTGAGTAGGATTTTGATTTTAAATGAGCCACATTGGCTACAAATACATTGTCCTATATTCTAAGGTCAGTGAGGATCCAGAGAAGAGAGGATTGATCCACCATATCATGGTGATCAAGAGGCCCGCATGGTAGACTGTAGTTTTTACTGGTGGAGAGAGTTTAGAAAGTTAGCTACGTAGGTGATGGTCATTTGCATTGAGTGACAGCTGTGAATTCCATATTGGTGAGGGGCCCCAAAAGTGAAATACTAGTAGTTCATGGATTTTAGCATAGTGGTGAGGAGAGGAACAGGCCAATATTTATCAGGATTGTTGGCATCAATCAGGGTTTGTTTAGGATAGGTAGGATAGTTGCTATCTTGAAGCAGGCAGGAAATATTCCAATAGACCGAATGAAGTTGAAGAGGTAGGAGAGGCAGGAGCAGATGGGAGGTGCTACGACAAATGGATCAGCAGGAACACTTGAGAGTTTAGCATCAATAAATATGAGTGCCAGATCATTAGAAGTTGGAAGGAAGAAACAAAGGAAGGAGGTGGGGAGAAGAAAACAGGGAAGAGGTTTGAAGTGTGGTAAGAGTGTCAAAATATGTTTCTATTTTAGAAGAGAAGTAGTGGCAAAGCCATTTGCATATAAAGAAGAAGAGATGGTAAGTGGCTAATGATGTATCAGCATGGCTTAGGGTTTGGGAAAGAGTTTGCATGGGTGAGGTTTAAGAGTAGTGAAACGGTTGTTGAAGTACGATTGTTCGACAGCATCAAGAATCATGGCGATTTAAATGAAGAAAATGTTTTGGTGAGGAGAAGAAGGGGTATCAGCCCTTACTCCACTTGTAGAGGTAGAATTGCATGTAATTTATGAGGAGGAAAATGGGAGGTGTGAGTCATGGCTGTGAGTGAGGAATAGAGGGCTGAACATATGAGATGTATAGAGCTGGTATAAGGGGATGGGAGAGCCAGGTAAACATCAGAGAAGTCCTATATATGAGAAATCTGATGTTGAATGCATTGGACGGTATAAGAACATGATGAGAGAACCTGACATCAGCAAGGGAGGTGGCCAATGGGTATGGTTTGAATTGTTGTTTAGAGATGGCATGGATAGCAATGTAGGGCGAGAGGTGTAACGGGTAATTAAGTGAAGGGTGGAGTGGTCAGACAAGACAGCCAAAAGTAATATTCGATGTGGAAAGGAGGAAAGGAAGACAAGATTAAGAGTGCTCCTTTGGGAGTGAGTGGGTAGATTGTGAAGTGAGGTAATGTAGTGCTCAGAATGGATACTCGTTCAAGCTCGCGAGTGGAAGAGATGTTGGGGGGCTTACGGCCTCCCATTTGAAATATGGGGGATTTTGGAGGGATGAAGTTGAAGAGGAAGTCAAGATCAGAGAAAAACGAGTTGAAGAAGTTTCAGACAATAGATTGGAGAGATGGTGAATTGGGAAGATGGAAGTTGGGTGGCAGTGAATTTGTTAGAGAATGGTAGGAAGTTGGAGGGTAGATGGGGATTGGATTTGACATTAGTGATCATTAGGTAAACCCCAAACGTGTTTGGATAACTGGGGGAAAGGGGCTTACAAAACATTGTCAGTGAGTAAAGCAACATGGCTAGCTGAGTCAATAGATGTGATCTGGGTTTCAGGCTTACCCATGGCCAACAGAGGGGGTTGTGCACATGCAGAATGTCAGTGGAATCATATCTTTACCAAGATGCAACATACCAGGTTTCAGTTTCTTAAGGAACACTTTTCATCCCCCAAATATAAGTAAACCACTACTCTGATTGTCAAATTCTTTAATGTTTGTAGTATGGGAAGTAATAAGCTATTATAGTAAATGTGCTTTCTTTTTTTGTCAATGTCCATTTGCCTTTTGGTTACTGCATGGGATATGTTTATTAAAGGAATCATTTACACCTTCCTCTATGTCGAACCATCTTTTTGAAATCATAGTCAGCATAGCTGTCATGACCACTGCTGCCAAGGAGTCAGGACCTACCCAACATCCTTGGAAGCAGGCTCATAACATATACTATCGGCACCAGCAAGTCCCAATAGGGACCTTTTGGACCTTGTCCTGGCACCGGTGGTGCCAGGCTCATAGCATGGACCCGTCCCGGCACAGGAAGCGCCGGGCTCATAACAAGTGTGAGAGTGCTTGGGTGGACCTACCTGCAGCAGACCATGCTGCTTACTTACCAGCAAGATGATGTTTCACTCTCTTCTGGCAGGGACTACTTTTCCTTCTGGGTGGGGCAGGCACCACTCCCTGGATCATTGATGCTGGACCTCTTCTGGAAGCAGGAACTCTTTTGTCTGGGCAAGGCTGTGGAAGAAGACACCTAAGCACTCCTATGGACTATTTAAACCACACCCGATTGATGCAAGGTGCTTCGCGTTATTCTGCATCTGCAGCAGGACGCTCACCGTGTCAGCTCCAGTGAATCTTCAGTTCCGGATCCTGTGAATACGAACATTACCTGCTGGGAACCAATCCTCAGTCTTCAGCAGCTCCTGCAAAACAAAAGGCACAGGTTAGGCAAAGGCAAAGTTGGCGGTTCAACTTACCCGATCCATCGGCAGCATTCAAGGCGTTTTTTCTGCATATCTCGTACGGCATCGGGCCTGCAAAGACAAAGAACATTGGTTAGTAACGCTTAGTTACAAAACTGCTTACCTGTGTTACGCTCGCTCCAACTCTGCTCGCGCTGCATTCCGGCACCTGTAAAGACAAAAGAGACATTAAAGTGCATTTTACAGCCCTAGAGCAGCCTATCTACTTACGTGCCTTCGTATGCCCCATCTTCTTGTTACGCTCTCTGCCACAAACCTGTGGGGAGCATCTTCTTCGGCACCGACAGCATCTGAAAGGGAAAAGACAGACATTAAGGAGATAAGACATTTGAAGAGAGCAATCTAAAGGGAACTTTTATACTTACAAGTCACGCTCGTGCAGCACACGGCAGCATCGCTCTCAACTTACCCTCTGCAATTAAGAGGCTGAACTCATATCCAGTGAAGTAACTGGACCCAGCGCCCCTGCATGAGACGCAGGATGGAGAGCCTAGCATTCACCCATTTAAGGTGAGCACAACCATCGACCGAGTACCACGGGTAGAGAGGGAGAGAGGGGCTTGGAACTTCAACCAATCTTCCAGGCACTAATACCTTGATTTTCCACTTGCAGACACCTCACCCTTCAGGTTAAACTTTCGGTGAGAAAGGGGCCGAATCCGGGAGCCAAACGAATCCTATGCCTGACATTGAAGACGGTTTCACCGCCCAGTCAAGACCCGCGCCTCTGAGGGAACCAGGTGAGCGTTACAGAACGCGAAGCCTTACCACATATTTCCCACCCAGGCGCAATGGAAACTTCAGACACGGACACATTGGCCCAGTTGCTCGGGGAGTTGAGGGCAGAAGTACACGCAGCGCGCCAGGAAACAAATGCCCTAAGGAGGGAGTTAGTGGTTTCTAAGGAACAAACAGACGATTTGGCTAGACAATTGTTGCAAGCCCAAGCGGGACAAACTCCTCTGCCTACCCCTGGGGGGAGCCATGCTCCAACGACTTCCTCTAATCCGGTGCAAATTAATCTACCAGGAAATGTACCTCTGGCCCCGCCCGAACGCTTTTCAGGTGATCCGAAAAGATATGCGGTGTTCATCAATCAGTGTCGTTTGCACTTTTTGTGTAGACCTGCCGCTTTCCCAACGGACCAGGCTAAGGTGGCCTTTGTGCTCTCATATCTTATTGGCAGTGCCGCAGATTGGTCTAGTCCTTTAGTGACTCAGGATAACCCAATTCTTTACAATTTCCAGGACTTCCAAGCTAGTATGGAAAGATTGTTCGCAAGACATTCTCAGGGACAGGCCCTGGACAATGAACTTCTTTCACTACGACAGGGCAATCAAGATCTTCTGGCCTACATTGCATCATGCAACAGACTAGTGGTTGAAACCGGATGGCCTGAGGATAAGAGGATCACCCTTTTCTACAGAGGCCTGCGTGGAGAACTCAAAGACGTTCTGGCTCAGGTGGTGAATCCTCCACAAGACTGTTCCGAATACATCGATCTGGTGGTTCAATTGGATCATAGAATACAAAATCGAAAAGCTGATCGTTCCAGAATTGAGACTCGAACTTTTTCAAGACCACAGAGTTCCGCTAAAGGAAATGATACCGTGGAACCCATGCAGATTGGGGTTGTGAAAGGACCTCTAACCCAAAAGGAAAGGGAAAGGAGAAGACAACTGCAATTGTGCCTCTATTGTGGAAACTCAGGGCATTTCCTTCAAGATTGCCCCGTGAAACCAAGGAAGAAGATAGTAGGAGCTTCCGATAAAGGTGCCAAAGGTTCAGAGTCGGAAAACAACCTCGCACGACAAGTGTAGAGGTCCGCTTGCCGAGCGTTAAAACCAGTTCTTTGACCTCGCATTTCATCATGCCCATGATCCTCGTGTGTCCAGAACAACCCAATCGTATGCATGCCATTAAAGCATACATTGATAGTGGCGCAATCGGCAATTACGTGGACTGTGAATTGGCCGCCAGGATGAATCTATCTCTTTGTCCTAAGACGGTGAAAGACGTCATCACCACCGTGGACGGTACGGAAATAGCTTCCGGACCAGTAACTCATACCACCATGGAAGTGACGTTGGTAAGCCAAGATGGACATCAAGAGAAGATCGTGTTTGATGTGATCAAGGCTCCGCAGTTTCAAGTTATCCTGGGAATCCCTTGGTTGGAGAAACACAATCCCCAAATCGATTGGCGAGCAAAGACAATCCGGTTTCCAGAATGCGCTCCTACCTGTTATCCTCAGTCTACCACTAAGCTAGTAGCAACTACTTCTGAGAGTCATCACCTGCCTCCTGAATACCGGGAATTTCAGGATGTCTTTCGAAAAGATCAAGCTAATTCGCTGCCTCCTCACAGATCATACGACTGCCAGATAGACTTGGTTCCGGGATCCACTCCTCCGTGCAGTCGAATTTATGCCCTCACAGAACCTGAAAATCTTCACCTGAGGCAGTATTTGGACCAGTACCTGGCTAATGGATTTATCCGTCCTTCGAAGTCCCCAGCCTCTTCAGCTTTGTTCTTCGTTCCAAAAAAGGAAGGAGACCTGAGAACATGTATAGATTACCGTGCCCTGAACCAGATTACGATTAAGAACAGATATCCGTTACCATTGATCCCTGAACTTCTTGACCAAGTTAAAAGTGCCTGTATCTACACAAAGCTGGACCTCAGAGGAGCTTACCATTTAGTACGAATAAAAGAGGGCGACGAATGGAAGACGGCCTTTCGTACTAAATATGGACTGTTCGAGTATCAAGTAATGCCCTTTGGGTTATGCAACGCACCGGCTGCTTTTCAGTATTTTATGAATGACGTCCTCAGAGAGCTCATCGACGTATGTGTAGTTGTCTATATTGATGACATTCTGGTCTACTCGTCCTCTGAGGCGGATCATCGAAAACACGTCACAGCAGTACTGGAGAGGCTCCGAAAACACAGACTTTTTGCAAAGCTGGAGAAATGCGTTTTTCATGTCACGGAGGTCGAATTTTTGGGGTTTATTTTGTCACCTAATGGAGTCCACATGGACTCAAGAAAAGTGGACGCTATCATTAAGTGGCCCTCACCAACGTCTGTGAAAGGAGTTCAAAGCATGTTGGGCTTCGCCAACTTTTATCGTAGATTTATTCCTGATTTTTCTCAAGTAGTCCAACCCATTACTGCCCTTCTCAGAAAGAATAAACGTTTCGAGTGGTCTACGGAGGCGGAACAAGCTTTTCAGGAACTAAAAACAAAATTCACCTCAGCTCCAGTTTTAAAACATCCTCGCCCGGAACTTCCCTATATCGTGGAGACTGATGCTTCCAGTCTCGCAATGGGAGCAGTGCTCTCGCAAAGAGACCCAGAAACAAACCAGTTACACCCAGTAGCATTCTGGTCCCGCAAATTTTCGGCTCCCGAAATCAACTACACTATTACAGATAAGGAACTTTTGGCTATTAAGTCCGCCTTTAAAGCCTGGCGGCATTATCTCCTGGGAGCCCGACACACAGTCACCGTCATCACGGATCATCGTAATTTACAGTACCTTAAATCAGCCAAAGCTCAATCATCTAGACAACTTCGCTGGGCATTATTTTTTGCCAAATTCGACTTTGTGATAACTTACCGACCAGGCAACAAGAATGGTAAAGCAGATGCTCTCTCCCGAATTGGAGTAGGTGAACTCACGACCAATCCTGAACCAGTACCCATAATTCCGGAACAGAGAATCCTGGGTTTGATAAGTGCACAAATCATTGAAGACCTTGAAGCTAAAGTCAAAGAACTTCTGACTCCAGCAGAAGTGCAAGACTGGCAACTCAAGGGAAAAGATTTCACAATGGATAAGAACTTATTATACTTTCGAGGAAGATTATATCTACCATGCACCGATTTACAAAGACAGGTGATCTCTTGTTACCATGACTCCTTAATGGAAGGACATCCCGGCATTGCCAAAACGTCGGAAAAGATAAAAAGACATTTCTGGTGGCCGTCTTGGAGAAAGGACATTAAAGATTTCATAAATTCCTGTGGTGTGTGCGCTCAAAGCAAAAGCCAGAAGGAGAAGCCAGCAGGTCTCTTACATCCAATAGACATTCCTCCACACCCATGGCATACTCTCTCCATGGACTTCATCACGGATTTACCACCATGCTCCGGATTTAATACAATCTTAGTGATTGTGGACCTATTCTCGAAGATGGCCCATTTTATCCCATTGAAAGGGTTACCTACAGCTTCAATTCTGGCTCGAGAGTTCCTCAAAAACATCGTTTGGTTGCACGGCTTTCCTTCAGTTTTAATCTCAGATAGAGGAAGTCAATTTATTTCCCACTTCTGGCGGAGTTGTTGTCGCCTAGCCCAAATTGACGTAAGGCTTTCAACCAGCCATCATCCCCAGACCGACGGGCAGACCGAGAGGACCAACCAAACCCTGGAACAGTATCTGCGCTGCATGTTACAACAGTCGGAGGACACTTGGAAAGACATTCTCTGGATTGCGGAGTACGCTTATAATAATTCAGTCCATGCCGGAACCAGAAAAACTCCTTTTTTTCTTTTATATGGACTCCACCCTCGCACTTCAAATCTTGATCCACCTCAAAATCTTGGGACACCCGCTGTAGATCATCTGCATTCTACAATCACTCAAGCCTTTAAAGAGGCCACGTCTCACCTTAAGCGGGCCAAGGAACAATACAAGAAGTGTGCGGACATACATCGAAAGGAAGCTCCTCAATATCTTGTGGGAGATCAAGTTTGGTTATCCACCAAACATCTACCGCTAAAAGGACCGCCAACTTTCAATCCGCGATACCTGGGACCTTACCCAATCACTGCCATAATTAATCCAGTGGCAGTTAAATTGGGCCTACCTGCCCATATGAAAATACATCCAGTTTTCCACGTTTCTCTACTAAAACCCTTGCAACCTGGAACCCGTTTGACGAAATCTCCAGACCCTATTCTTGTGGACGGAGAACTGGAATTCGAAATACAAGACATCTTAGACTCCAAGATTTCCAAATCAAAATTATACTATCTGATTGACTGGAAAGGTTATGGCCCCCAGGAACGATCTTGGGAACCGTCGGAACATGTTCATGCACCCCGTCTGGTTAAGAAGTTTCATCGAACTTTTCCTGATAAACCGAAACCCCCGGAGAAGACAAATTTGGGAGGGGCCTTGAGGGGGGGTGCTGTCATGACCACTGCTGCCAAGGAGTCAGGACCTACCCAACATCCTTGGAAGCAGGCTCATAACATATACTATCGGCACCAGCAAGTCCCAATAGGGACCTTTTGGACCTTGTCCTGGCACCGGTGGTGCCAGGCTCATAGCATGGACCCGTCCCGGCACAGGAAGCGCCGGGCTCATAACAAGTGTGAGAGTGCTTGGGTGGACCTACCTGCAGCAGACCATGCTGCTTACTTACCAGCAAGATGATGTTTCACTCTCTTCTGGCAGGGACTACTTTTCCTTCTGGGTGGGGCAGGCACCACTCCCTGGATCATTGATGCTGGACCTCTTCTGGAAGCAGGAACTCTTTTGTCTGGGCGAGGCTGTGGAAGAAGACACCTAAGCACTCCTATGGACTATCTAAACCACACCCGATTGATGCAAGGTGCTTCGCGTTATTCTGCATCGGCAGCAGGACGCTCACCGTGTCAGCTCCAGTGAATCTTCAGTTCCGGATCCTGTGAATACGAAAATTACCTGCTGGGAACCAATCCTCAGTCTTCAGCAGCTCCTGCAAAACAAAAGGCACAGGTTAGGCAAAGGCAAAGTTGGCCGTTCAACTTACCCGATCCATCGGCAGCATTCAAGGCGTTTTTTCTGCATATCTCGTACGGCATCGGGCCTACAAAGACAAAGAACATTGGTTAGTAACGCTTAGTTACAAAACTGCTTACCTGTGTTACGCTCGCTCCAACTCTGCTCGCGCTGCATTCCGGCACCTGTAAAGACAAAAGAGACATTAAGGTGCATTCTACAGCCCTAGAGCAGCCTTTCTACTTACGTGCCTTCGTATGCCCCATCTTCTTGTTACTCTCTCTGCCACGAACCTGTGGGGAGCATCTTCTTCGGCACCGACAGCATCTGAAAGGGAAAAGACAGACATTAAGGAGATAAGACATTTGAAGAGAGCAATCTAAAGGGAACTTTTATACTTACAAGTCACGCTCGTGCAGCACACGGCGGCATCGCTCTCAACTTACCCTCTGCAATTAAGAGGCTGAACTGATATCCAGTGAAGTAACTGGACCCAGCGCCCCTGCATGAGACGCAGGATGGAGAGCCTAGCATTCACCCATTTAAGGTGAGCACAACCATCGACCGAGTACCACGGGGAGAGAGGGAGAGAGGGGCTTGGAACTTCAACCAATCTTCCAGGCACTAATACCTTGATTTTCCACTTGCAGACACCTCACCCTTCAGGTTAAACTTTCGGTGAGAAAGGGGCCGAATCCGGGAGCCAAACGAATCCTACGCCTGACATTGAAGACGGTTTCACCGCCCAGTCAAGACCCGCGCCTCCGAGGGAACCAGGTGAGCGTTACAATACCCACATTATCATTAAATGTTGGTACCACACTTTATCACTGATATCAAAGTTTTTACATTGGAGTTATACACAGAGAGTACCCACCTGACTGAAGCTTTCAATCTTTTACTGGCTAGATGAACTTATTCAGTGGGCACACTAAAGTGGAACATTGTGCGAAAGCGTTTAATCTTACTTTTTGGCAGGTAAGTTGTTACACCCCATCCATTCTCTGTTTTAGCAAGCCAAAAAACTCAATCAGAATGTATGGACAAGCTGTTTAAGTTGATCTCAGGGTTCTTTGTGCATTTTGCTTCAAAGACTAATTCCAAATCCTAATAATTCCTTGGTCCTGTACAAACTACAGACCCAACATGTTTCAGGGTCTGATTTAGGAGACAAGTGTGCAAGCTTTTAATGACAAGCCAGCTAATTTACTACCTCAGATCATGTTATTGTTCTGAAATAACCCAGGGCGGTGAACTGACCTTGCCAGAAATGGCATGCCACACACGTTAAGGACCTATAGCACCGGCGATCGACCGTATGCGGTTGTTGAAAGGTGAAGTAAAAGAAATTAAAACATGTACCTTTCTTTAGTCCCTTGATGTTGTGTCAGGAACCAGAGTCGATTTTCATTGTTGATTACACAACGGATGCACGTGGATGCTAAAGGTGATATGGAGGACTATGGGGTGGGTACACCAGAGGCATAGGAATAGGGGGTGCTGCAGTGGGGGAGCTGGCATATACCAGAGGATACAGCTCGTGTTTGATGCTTCCTGATTGGCCAGCACCCGTGCCCAGCGTGCTAATGATCAATATCTCAAATATTATCCTCCTTCAGGAAAATTGGAACCTTCTTTTGTGTTTTGGACAGTTATTCAGATTATTGTATAGATGCCATTAGCAAAACCAAGGGAATAACACAGTGGGGGTTTTAGTTTGACTCACACAATCACTTGATTTTGTGGTTGATGTCCAAAAAGGTACTCAAGGGGACTTCAGATACCCTGTTAGCAAATAGTTGTAATTGTATATATATATTTCTAGGCCCTGTATGCTATGCCTATAAAATCTCACTGATTGACCTACAAAATGTGTTAACATGCCTGATGCATTATTTTTCTCTTCTGGTGGCATAACAGCTTCATCATCCATCATAGGAAGTGATTTAAATGCGTAAGTTGTCAAGGGTTTAGCTGATCATCTTCTTGGTGATAATGAGGCAGCCTCTGAATTACCATCCACTGTGATGGACACTAGGATCAAACAATTATGTGTTTATATTTCTAAGGATTTAACTTATTTACTAGGAGGCTACTTTCTGATATGCAGGTCTATACAGCTTTCACAATTATATCAGAGATACATATTGTGTATGTCCTTGTTTCTCTGACTGGGCTAGTATCTTTGACATGAAGATACTGACTAGAATAAAATGTGAACATCACCCTCGCACCATTGTCTTCAAAGATCTTGGAAACTGAGCTCTCTTCTTTAGCACAAATTTAAGTGCTGATTGTGATGGTGGAAATGCATTGGAGGGACAGGGCCTCTGTATCCTTGTCCTTTACTGCTTTTTATCATGTGTTCTGTCATGTTTACCGTGCAGGGGTTCATGTGGGACTCCTGGCGGTGCAGCTCTCTCCTTTGGTTTTGGTGAACAGACACCATGGGATACCTTTATGGCACCCATGGGTGGGGTAACAACCCTGTGCCCCTACTGTATGTTTCTGGACACCTGTGTGTGGCCCACAGAGCAGGGTATGGGCTGGTGGCAGCTCTGTGCTGAATTGACTGGTGCCGTGAGAGTCCTCCATTTTGGAATGCCCAGGCCCTGTCATTGGAATCAGTAGATCCCGGATGGAGACAAGATGGCCCCCGTGGCCTCTTGCCTTATATCGCCTGTTACCTTGATCTTCCTGAAGTCCCGGGAAGCCATGACTCTGTCCCTTTCCCCTGACTGGCTGTTGGGTGGAAGTTCAATATATGGTAGTGTGGGGAAGTGCCAATCAGACTACCTGGAGCCTTCCCAACAACCGTATTTTGTGGGTACGCCTGTCGGTGGGACCTGGGTGAATGGAGTGTGTGACGAATATGCACTTCTTGTTGTGGATGTATTGTTTCTGGTGTTTGACACAATGACTGAGACAGCCCTGCCCGAAACTGGTATGAATGTAGTGTGGAGTGACGAATGGCTGGGTACTTGTCCCAATACACATAACTTGTTGTGAGTGTCTGGAGAAAAGTGAATGACCTGAATGCACTATGCACGTGATTGGCTGCCTGCCTGCATGAATGCCCTTTGCAATGATTGGATGCTTGAGTATGACCAAGCGGAATGAATGGGAGATCAACAGTATATCTGGGGACCTCTCGCTGCTAGGAATCGTGTTCAGAGGCTGAAGTCCACTACGACGAGTAACTGAGGTAAACCTGAAGCTTAACCTTGAAGCCCTGCTGGAAGAGCAGAATTGCTGTTGCCCTTCTTCATCAACCTGAAAGCTGCTGTGTATCCAACGACTGACCCAGAGAGGATCTGGTAAGGCTCCCTCTTCCGGAGCTACGAGGGACCATCGTGCTCCAGCCGATCTTTGTCAAAGCTCCCTGGTAGACAGACCTATGACAGATTGCCGACCGGAGATGGTGACTGCCACGGAATCCCAAAGAGAAGCGCCCGGACTGTTGTCCACCAGTGTCGAAGAACTTTTGATTCACGGACACGCTCATCCGTATCGCCGCCCGCCTTATCCCGCCAGAGAAGGCCAGCCGTCGACGCACCGAGGAGCATCCTCCGGTGGGTTTCCCACCACCCAAATACCACAGAGACGCCACCTCTTCCTTGCAGGACATTTACGCTTCCCTATCGATGAGCATCGCTAGGAAAGAAGCTGCAATTTCACTGCTGTAGTTCACTCTCTTCTCCGTCAGACGTTCGACGACCCATGACTCCTGCTTTAAAGGGAGGGCACTCGAGAAGGGCCGTTGATTCCCCAATGAAGAACGCTACAATGCCAGGTACTTTTGGGTTGCTGAACTATTGGAAAGTCTCTTGTGAACAATATATGGACAGGGCTTATGATACATCTTTATTCTAAAGGTTGCCCAGGTGGGGGGATCTCCACACAGAATTGTGTCTAGGTATCGGGCCCAGTATTCTGCCAATTGTTCTCAGTGTGTGGACATTCCTTTGTGGGTGCTTGGGACTACACTGTACTTAAGAAACAGCCTGCATCACCTTCTGAGAAGTTAGGCCTTGACTGCTCGTCCATTGCTACCACAATAGAGAATCTTGGCTGGGGTCCTCTGTGCCTCTCCTCTACCATATAGAGAGCAGAAGTACAGACACCCCCCTCCGGTCTTTACACTGGTGGCAGCGGTGGGATGATTATGGTTTTAAGAATCGGTGTATAACCGTGCCACTTACAAAGATCTCTGCACTTTGTTAAATTGAGGTTGAGTTGTGCACAAGACAACTGCATTACAAACAATGGAATCTATTGCGAAAGGTAAACTGACTTGGATGAGCTTAGAGCAGTGGTCTTCAAACTTTTTTGGCCAGGGCCCCCCTGAGCAAAATTTGGGCAGGTCGGGACCCCCCAGAAATGCCAAATGGACAGTATATATTGCGCGCCGTCACCTGCTCCCATCAAAGTCGCTGGGCTCCCTCATCCCACTCCTACCCAGTCGCTGGTCTCTCCCCACCCCATCACACACCCAGGGCTCTCCCCACTCTGCTCCCATCACTATCCCATGGTTCCCGCCCATTGTGCTCCCACCATAGTCCCTCGGTTCCCCCATCCCGTTCCCAACACAGTCTGAGGGCCAGTGGCGGCTGGTGAATCTTTTTTAAGTGGAGGGGCATTAAGGGGAGGTTCGGGGGGGTTTCCCCCTGTGAATTTTTTTTTAAATAATAGGTTAAAATGTTGCATTGTAGAGCATACTTTTAACAAAAAATGGGTAAATAGCCAAACAGTTTGCAATTGTTGCTGGGAGTCCAGGGGGCAGGCATTGATATTTTATTTCTATCGCGCTCGTACACAAGTGTTTCAGAGCGTGACAAGGCAAGGGAGGGGAACAGAGGGGAATAAAACGGCGATCTTACTAGGCCCAGTGACATTGAGAACGCGCAAGTGTGAGGGGAAAAGTGCATGGAAGGGGGGAGAAGTGGAAAGTGCGAAGCAGAGGAGAAACAGATAAATAACAATAAATAAATAATAAAGGCAACAAACAGTGGTAGTGCAGCCAGCAATTTGCAAGTGCTACGTTTAAGGCAGCAGACAGGGTAGGTCTGATAAGTGCAGGAAGAAAGATGGTTTTCCTCAAGTTTTAGAGTGGCAGGGCGCTGTTCCAGAGGGAGGCCCCAGCCGAAGACGGAGATCTACCCCCAGCTCGTTTCTTTGATAAACGACTGACCCTGAAGGAGTTGGAGGTAGAGGAGTGAAGAGCTCGAGAGGGGAGGTATTTGCGGAGGAATAGCTGAAGGTATTTTGGACCGAGGCCCCAGAAAGCCTTGTGGACAAGGCAGAGGGTTTTGAATGATAGATGTCCGGTAAAAAGATACCATCCCTGTCCCCTGGGCCCCACTGGTCCTAACACAATGAACATGATTATGTGTATATGCAAGGCGCTGCACATTCATACAGCAATCACTCTATCATTCACATGAGCATCCATCACCATACACTCACTCATAACGCATCCATACACATGTTTAAATAAAAACAATGAACATAAACGTACCTTCTGCATTGGCCTGTGTGTGGGTGCTGCTCCAGCTGCTCTGTCCGTATGTGCGAGGAGGCGCAGGAGCTCCCCCTCGGACATACAGACATGCAGTGCCCCAGCCAGCATTTCCAATGAGCTATGCAATGCTGGCGAAGCAAAACGCCCCAGCACTTGCATGGCTCAGTGAGCATGTGCGGCTGGGGAACTAAACTGAACTGTCAAAGGGAAACAGTGTTTCCCTTTGACAGTTCAGCCAGCCCAGGAGCACTCCATTAGCTGGATAAAGCAGCTGAGGGAGTGCTCACTGTTTCACTGGGCTGGCTCCTTATCTCCTCCATAATGGGTGAGGGGCCACTATGCAGTTAGTAATGTTGACCATTGTTGCTGAATATATCACAATTTACTTACATTTTAACACAAAGCACCCCTTTGGGTACTATTGAAACAGTGGGCTTCATAACTACTCTGGCGGTAGCTGTGCCGGTAAAACCGGCACGGCTGCCACTGGAGTTGCATCCGGGGCTGGCACCCGCGAATGGGCAAGAATGGGCAATTACTAGGTCATGCCGAGTTAGGCGGACATGATGATTGCCCTTTCGAAGGTGCCGGTAGATCCCCATTCCCATTTGAGCCCCATATGGCTCAAATGGGAAGGGGGAGCTCGGATGCTCCGGCACCGTTAATAACGGTGCTGGTGCATCCGACGAGCTGAGGTCAGACCTGGCGGGGGCTGTCAAGCACCCACGAGCACAACTCTTACTATGGCGGAACGGTAGCAACGGTGCCGGTAGCTTACCAGCACCGTTGTTACTGGTCCGCCATAGTAGTAATGAGGCCCAGTCTGTGACTAAAGGAATGAATATCCATTTACAACTGTGGGCCACTTTTTCATTGTTGCCTGAGACAGTTTCATGCTTCAGCCCGCCCATGTGGGCCACCCCTGCCCATTTCTTCCAATCTAAAAAAAAAAAAAAAAAAAAATCTTTTTTCATGCTGAGCTCTCAGGGCCCCCCTGGGATGCACCCGCGGACCCCTAGGGGGTCGCGACCCACAGTTTGAATACCACTGGCTTAGAGGCTCCCCAGGATGCTTGTGAAGCGAGGGCGTTAGACTTTGTGGATAGGTCTAGGGCTGAGCTGATAGCTGCCCTGGTGGACTACCAGACTGATGGTGAAACTCTTGAAGGGGGGGATGCAACCAATGAGGACTCTGCCATGAGGGTTGTCGCTGAATCTGATTCTGGGAATGCCACCATTCCTGCTGCCTCTGTTCCAAACCCCACCAATTCCGTGGAACTTGAGTTATTATTGGACTTTGAATACCACAAGTTGGAAATAGAAGCTGAGCTTAAGAAAGAGGAGCTGGCACAGCAAGTGGAACTCAAGAATAGGGATCTTGAACTCAAAGACAAGGACACTGAACGTCAGCGAATCCAGTTAGAGAAAGCTTGAGTGGAGACTTCAGCTAAACCAGTTGAGGGTGTCAGATCTCCAGCAACCAAGGTTATGAAAGATTTGGTTGGTGTGTATGCGGAGGGTTCTGATATCCTTCAATGGATTGAAGTATTTGAGATGGCTTGTGCAATTCATGATGTTGATAAGAGAGATTGGCCTAAGTGTTTGTTAAGCAGAGTGCCTCAAACTGGATATGAGTGTATTCTGAAACTGAGTGTGGAAGAAAGGGGTCAATATGAGTGCATGAAGTCTGCTTTGATTGCCAAGTTTGGCAAGACACCTACCCAGTACCTTAAGAGGTTCAGGGATTTTAAGAAACGAGAGAATGTGTCTTGGATTGACTGGGTGAGTGCTGCGCACATGAACATGATGGGGTGGATTGATGGTTACAAAGTGAAAACGTTTGTTGAATTGTCCCACCTTTTGTTTTTTGAGCATTTTTCAGAAGCCTGATCACCAGAGCTCCGTCAGTATGTTGCTGATCAGAACATTTTGGACCCCTTTAAGCTGGCTTGGTTGGCTGACAAGTGGGTTTCCATCCAGGTGTCCCCTAAGGACTCCAGTGGGAAGAACAAGGACAAAGAAAAGGGGACCTCTCAGAAAGCTGAGGAGTCCCAGAAGCAATCAGTCAGGTAAACCAAAACCTTCCACTCCTAAAACCCCAAAACCTAGTGGGGATAAGTCTGTTGTAGGTGGCAGTAAGAGTAGTGGTCCGCCTGCTGCAAAGCAGGGTCCCAGTGGTTCCAGTACCGTACCCCACACTCCAGGCACTTGTTGGGATTGTGGGGCTCTGGATCACTGAAGGGGTGACGCCAAGTGTAAGGGTAAGGCACTTGGAGTCTAGGCTGTCAGCCTGACCTACCCCTACTCCTTACCTGAGGTGGAGGCCACTGTCCTCCCCTCCTCTACTGGGATCACCTTCGGTGCACCCGTAGAGATTTCCTTAGTGTCCCTTGGGGCCTGGGACCAGTACGCAGAAGTACTGGCGACTATCCCACAGAACACTCGTAGGTTTTTGAGAAGTGTCCTCTTGAATGGTCAGCCTTCTACTTGTTTGAGAGCAACTGGGGCAAGCATGACAGTGGTGGACAGGAGCCTATCAAGCCAGAGGACTATGTAGGTGCTCTTCTGAGAACCACCAGGTTAGCTGGTGGGCCTCCCAAATTATCACCTGTCGCCTTAGTCAACATTACGATTATAGACAAGACAGCAAAGCTTCTCATCCTGGTTCAGGACAACATGCCTGCGAACATATTGTTAGGAAACGGTTTGGTCGAGTTGGGGATGATCACGGATGGTCTACCCATGGCTGCTGTGGTGGTCACCCGATCGCAGGATGCACAGGATCCGGCCGCGAGCCCGGTATCCTCACCGACGGGGAAACCCAAGGCACGAAGGAAACAGAAGAGTAAGAAGGCCACCTCTATGGAGGGGGCTCCTGCTCTTCCTGCTGTTCCGACAGCACCCATTGGGATCCATGCTCCAGATGGGCTGGGTCCAGTGGTGAACCCCGTCTCAACGCCTGTGGGAGAAGAGCCAGATGACTTTCCTGTGGGTGAGGTACTCAACCAGGAGGACCACCCCGTCCTTCAATGCTGAAGGGGGACACTCCTGGGCAGACTTCTGTAAGGGGCACAGAGAGTGCCACTCTCTCGAGGGTCTGAGGAAACAGGCCCTGTCCCAGGCAAGGAGAAGTGCCTAGGACATTCTGGATCTATTCGGAGGGTGAGCTCCTTATTAGTGAGCCCACTAAGCTTGAACCTGGTGCCCTCAAGAGGTTGGTGGTACCCCAGGTTTACAGGCCGTTCCTGTTGCAGTTGGTGCACGAAGTGCCCTTAGATGGTCATCTTGGTACCAAGAAGACAAAGCAGAGGCTCTTGGCCCATTTATACTGGCCCCGCGTGGGAGTAGAAGCGGAGTCCCACTGCAGGACCTGCCCAACTTGTCAGTTGTCTGGCAAGACTGGAGGCAGTGTCATTGACACACTGCAGCTGTTGCCAGTGTTTGGCACACCATTTGAGAGGGTGGGCATCGACATTGTTGGTCCCCTTGACCCTCCAACTTCAGGTGGACATCGGTTCATCCTGGTCTTGGTTGATCATGCCACCAGGTACCTTAGGCTATACCCCTTCGGACTGTTACTACCAAGGTGGTTGCAGGGCTCTCCTGGGTATTTTGACCCATGTTGGATTCCCTAAGGAGGTGGTCTCAGACAGAGGATCCAATTTCATGTCTAGTTACATGAAAACCATGTGGAAAGAGTGTGGGGTAACCTACAAGTTCTCCACCTCTTACCATCTGCAGACCAACGGTCTGGTTGAGAGATTTAATAAAACTCTCAAGGGCATGCTAGGCGCTTTGGAAGAGCCCCTAAGGAGGAAATGGGATCTGCTCCTGCCATGCCTGCTGTTCGCTTACAGAGAGATACCTCAAAGTGTGTTGGTTTCAGCCCCTTTAAGTTACTCTTTGGACATCCCATTAGGGGGCCCCTTGCCTTGATAAGAGAAGTTTTGGAGGCCACCCCTCCAGGTCCCACCAAGTAAGTGGGGGACTATGTGTTAGACCTCAGACGGAGGATGACACAGATGATGGCTCAGGCAACAGCAAATCTCAAGGCCAGCCAGTAATTGAACAAATATTGGCATGACCTTAAAGCCTTGCAAGTGGAATGGTCTCTGGGACAGGGAATCCTTGTGATGGAGCCTACCAAGTCTAGAGCTTTGGCAGACAAGTGGACTGGATCCTTCATGATCATTTCCAAGATTGGCAAAGTCAATTATCTGGTTGACATGGGAGTCCATGGGGTAGCCCCTCAGGTATTCCATGTTAACAGACTCAAGCCTTTGCACAGGCGAGCAGAAGTCTCATGTTTCTTGCTAGCTTCAGAGCAAGAAGAGGATGAGAGTGAGCACCTTTCTGATTTGCTGCATAGCAACACTCAGGATGGCCCAGTGGAGGGAGTGCATCTCTCTCCCAATCTGATGACAGAGCAGCAGAGGGCCTGCAGGGCTTTGATCCAGCAGTATGCCTCTCTGTTTTCCCTGACACCAGGCCTTACACTGTGGTGTAGGCATGAAATTGACACTGGGGACAGGGTGCCTGTCAAAAGCAGGTGCTACCATATGTCAGATACAGTTAAGAACCACATCCAGGCTGAGGTCGCCAAGATGTTGTATCTGGGTGTTATTGAGCCCTCAACCAGTCCCCGGTCCTGTCCCGTAGTACTTTCCCCAAGGCAAGTTCCCAGTCAGGTACCAAGGATTGGAAGTTCTGTGTGGACTACCGAGGAGTCAATGCCGTTACCAAAACGGACACGCACACATTGCCCAGGGCTGATGAGTTTGTGGACACCATAAGTGCTGCAAAATTCTGTGAGCACCTTTGACCTTACCTTAGGCTATTGGCAAATCGCTCTGCAGACCATGGCAATGAAAAGACAGCGTTCTGAACTCCTGAGGGACTCTACCAGTTTAGGGTCATGCCTTTAGGGTTCAAGAATGCCCCTGCCACCTTCCAGAGATTGGTCAATCATGTGCTCAGTGGGCTGGAGGCCTTTTGTGTGGCCTACTTTGATGACATTGCCGTCTACAGTTCCACCTGGGAAGAGCATCTGACACATCTGGACAGGGTGTTGCAGGCCTTGAAAAGGGCTAACCTCACTATCAAGGCCACCAAGTGCCAGATAGCTCAGGGGAAAGTCACATATCTTTGTCATGAGGTAGGAGGGTGTCAAATCCAACCTCTTCCCCAGTAAAATACAGGATATACATGACTGGGAGACTCCCACTACTCAAACCCAGGTGAGAGCCTTTTTGGGTCTCACTGGGTATTATCACAATTTCATGGCAGACTATGGAACCATAGCTGCACCCCTGACTGCTCTGACTTCACCCAAACAGCCTAGGAAGGTTAATTGGACTGAAGACTGTCAGAGGGCCTTTGGTGGCTTGAAAAAAAGTCTGTGTAGGGCACCGTGTTGGGTGCGCCTGATTGCGGCAAGCCCTTTATCGTTCAAACTGACGCCTACGACACCGGAATTGGAGCTGTCTTGTCCCAGTTAGATGACAAAGGAAGAGAACATCCGATCATATTCATCGGTAGACAACTCAAGGATAGAGAATTTAGGTGGGCTACTGTTGAAAAGGAATGTTTTAGTATAGTTTGGAGCCTTAGGCATTTTAGGCCCTACCTTACGGGGTCTACCTTCAGGGTCCAAACAGACGATAAGCCCCTGAAGTGGCTTATGCAGATGAAGGGTGAAAACCCAAAACTGCTCAAGTGGTCTATTAGCCTGCAAGGACTAGACTTCACCATAGAGCATAGACCATGGAAGAGTCACGATAATGCAGTTGGCCTTTCCAGAAGGTATGTTGACCGTCGGGATGAGGGTGTCTATCTCGTGGGAGATTAGGCACCCTAAACTCAGTCTGGGGGGGGGCGACTGTGATGCTGGAAATGCATCGCAGGGACAGGGCCTCCGTATCCTTTTCCTTTAATGCTTTTTATCGTGTGTTCTGTCTTGTTTTCCGTGCAGGAGTTCATGTGGGACTCCTGACGGTGCAGCTCTCGCCTTTGGTTTTGGTGAACAGACACCATGGGATACCTTTATGGCACCCATGGGTGGGGGTACAACCCTGTGCCCCTAGTGTATGTTTTTGGGCACCTGTGTGTGGCCCACAGCGCAGGGTAAGGGCTGGTGGCAGCTCCGTGCTGAATTGACTGATGCCCTGAGCATCCTCCATTTTGGGATGCCCAGGCCCTGTCATTGGAATCAGTAGATTCCTGATGGAGACAAGATGGCCCCCCTGGCCTCTTGCCTTCCATCGCCTGTTACTTTGATCTTCCCGAAGTCCTGGGAAGCCTTGACTCTGTCCCTTTCCCCTGACTGGCTGTTGGGTGGAAGTTCCATATATGGTGGTGTGGGGAAGTGCCGACCAGACTGGCTGGAGCCTTCCCAACAACCGTATGTTGTGGGTACACGTGTGGGTGGGACCTGGGTGAATGAAGTGTGTGACGAATATGCATTTCTTGTTGTGGATGTCTAATTTCTGGTGTTTGACACAATGACTGAAACAGCCCTGCCCGAAACTTGTATGATCGATATATGATATGATATTTTATTTGTATCGCGCTCGTACACAAGTGTTTCAGAGCGCGACTAGGGAAGGGATGGGAACAGGGGAGAACACAACACAACAACAACCATCTTACTAGGCTCAGTGACATTGGGAACGCACAAGTGCATGGTAAAAGGGAAAAGGTGCATGGAAGAGGGAGAGTGGAAAGTGCGTCGCAGAGGAGAGCAGATAAATAATATTAAATAAAAATAAATAGAAAATTGGGGCAATAAACAGTGGTAGTGCAGCCAGCAAGTGGCAAGTGCTGTGTTTAAGGCAGCAGACTGGGTAAGTCTGTGCAGAAAAAAAAGAAAAATGCGGTGGGGCTGTAAGGGTACAGATACAGTCCCCAGTGCAAAGAGTGGCCAGGAGGCAGTGCTGGAGGGTGGCAGGGTGAGCAGGTACCTGGGCCCAGGGGACAGAGGGTGGAAGGGTGCACAGTGCCAAAGAGAGCAGATCAGCAGGGGAGAGAGGGAGCGAAAGCAGAAGCAAAGAGGAAGGTCTTGAGGTTCTTCCGGAACTGGAGATGATTCTCCTCAAGTTTTAGATTGCCAGGGAGGCTGTTCCAGAGGGAGGCCCCAGCCGAAGATAGAGATCTACCCCCAGCTTGTTTCTTTGAAAAAAGATTGACCAGGAGGGAATTAGATTTAGAGGAGCGAAGAGCTCGAGAGGGGTGGAGTGTTGAATGGCTGGGTAATTGTCCCAATACACATAACTTATTGTGAGTGTCTGGAGAGAAGTGAATGGCCTGAATGCACTATGCACCTGATTGGCTGCCTACCTGCATGCATGCCCTTCATAGTGATTTGATGCTTGAGTATGACCCAGCAGACTGAATGGGAGATCAACAGTATATCTGGGGACCTCTCACTGCTAGGAATCGTGTTCAGAAGCGGAATTCCACTGCGACGAGTAACTGGAGTAAACCTGAAGCTTAACCTTAAAGCCCTGCTGGAACAGAAGAATTGCTGTTGCCCTTCTTCATCAATCTGAAAGCTGCTGTGTCTCCAAGGACTGAACCAGAGAGGACCTGGTAAGGCGCCTTCTTCCCGAGCTACGAGGGACCATCGTGCACCAGCTGATCTTTGTCAAATCTCCCTGGTAGACAAACCTACGACAAGCTGCCGACCGGAGACGGGGACTGCCGCAGAATCCGAAAGAGAAGCGGCCGGACTAATGTCCACCACTGTCGATGACCGCCATCGCTGACCGGGGCCGCTGTGCTTCCATTGCCTAAGAACTTTCTATTGAAGGATGCGCTCGACCGTATCACCGGCCACCTTATCGCGCCGAAGAAGACCAGGCCGTCGACATGCCGAGGAGCATCCGCTGGTGGGTTTCCCACCACCCAAAGACCACAGAGACACAGACGACTCAATGCCCTTGCTGGGCCACAGTTCTTCAAACTCTTTGCGGTCCTGAACTATCAACACCGAGGTGCCCCGCATGCCTCTTCCTTGCAGGACGTTTAGGCTTCCCCGTCGATAAACACGCTAGGAAAGAAGCTGCAACTTCACCATCATAGTTCACCCTGTTCTCCATAAGGACGTTTGTTGACCCATGACTTCTGCCTTAAAGGGAGGGCACTCAAGAAGGGCCGTTGATTCCCCGAGGAGGAACGCTCCAACACCAGGTACTTTGGGGTTGCTGAATTGTTGGAAAGTCTCTTGTGAACAATATATGGACTGGGCTTGTGATATATCTTTATTCTACAGGTTGCCCAGGTGGGGGGATCTCAAAACAGAATTGTGTCTAGGTATCGGGGCCAGTATTCTGCCAATTGTTCTAACCAACTGCTTTCCTCTTATATCTATTGTTGGTTTCCGTTACAAACTGATTTGTGTGCCATTTAACCATACAGTTGATGCACCTTAATGAGATCTAACAGTAATTTTTCTACCACGTAGAACTGAATATTTGCCATTATAGATAACCGAGTACAAAGTGAGTTATCGTGATATTGCAAATAACCTTGAATATTAATTATATAAAGACTGTGTTTGAAGTAATACAGTGGGCCTCATCACGACTTGGGCAGTAAATGTGGCGGATTATCCGCCGGACCTAAATAGTGCTAACGCCAAGGCACCCGGCGGATAATCCGCCAGATCACGAGTCATCGTGCACGCGCACCGGTCCAAGGCGTTAGCGCGATTAGTGCGAACCCTTAAATCCGGCGCACCGTGCGCTACCGCCACCTCGCGCTTATAGCGCGCGGGAAACGCGTCACCACCGGAACAGGAAATAAAGCGGCGGCCATCTTGGAAATCACAATCCGTCGGATATCACAGCCACTGGAAGCCATCCACGCGATCTGAACCCTGAAAATAGTCAAGAGCGCACTAGGGGCAAGTCTGCACTGGACAGGGTCAGTAAACCCAAGTTCAGTGACCAGGAGCTTGAGGTACTTGTGGAGGTGGCACTGACGTATCATAATGAGCTGCAGCAGCGTAAAACCAGCGCCCAGTGCAGAGGCCAAATATGGAGATCCGTCGCACAAAGGGTCAGTACAGTGGGGCGCATTCCCCGGGATGGGGAGGACTGCCGCAAGCGGCTGAATGACCTGCGCGTGCGAGTGCGAGGCATCCTGTCCCAGCACAGGATTGAAAGCAGGGGCACAGGAGGAGGGCCACCACTCCCCCACCCGACCTCACACCATGGGAGGAGAAATTGACGGGCCTCATCGACATCAGAACCATTGAGGGCATTGGTGGAGCGGAAGCAGGGACTGGCACAAATCCAACGGGAGGTGAGTCCCATCCCCAAATACATGCATCTGAATGAGAGTGAACACATGTGTCTGAGGCACTGCATACACCCGTAAGTGAGGGCCACGTCCCTAGAACGGTAGTGCTGGCTAGACAACCCTGTACGTGCAGTGCATGAATGACAGGGGCAGCGGATAGACTCCCATACCCATAGGACAGCTACGTAGAGTGGTACTGTGCATCAACACAACCACAAAAGCCTGAGCAAAGTCCACCCCAACCACGCGTTCCCATGCAGTGTACTTCCATGCACATCCACAACAAGCACCACATGATGACTGAATGGAATGCAAGTTGACTGCATCATTGTCACTGTCTTCATTCACACTTGTTTGCATGACCTGCATCACACAAATGTATGTAGCATTGTACTCAAATCACCCCCTATGTACCTCACAGGCACACGTCGATCCCAACAGCCTGGTGATGATGGCGATGAGGCCACACCGACAATGCGTCCACAACACCGTGCCTCCACTAGCACCAGCACCCCCTAAAGACGCTGCACCCATGGGAGACAACACAGGGGAACACCTACCTCACCCCAACGCAGCCCCGCCAGGCAGCAGCAGCAGCCACATAGGCCGCAGTGAGGCGACCGGCAGCTCACCAGAAGCCACCATCCACAGCCCCGATGTCGAGGGAGAGAGGCCTGAACTGGAGCCCGACGTGGGAGCAACACCTCCACGTGGGCATCATGCCGCCGCACAACACTCGCAAAGCAGTAGTGATGGAGAAGGGGTGTCAACACCCCATGGAAGCCCAAGCCCAGGCAGACACCAGGCAGGGAGTCGCCATGTGCCTGTGTGCCACTGCAGCACACCGCAGCCCGATGTGGAAACTCCGTCCTATGGGAGTCCAGAGGGCCAGCGATCTGAGCCAGACAGCCCAGTCCAGTCTGGTGGCATGTCGCCATGCAGCCCCCCCACCCACAGCGCCCAATTCGCGGTCCACCACCTGACGCACCAGGAGAGGCCTTTGTCACTGGGGCAGCAGTCATGGGCCGACTGGATATCATTGAGGCAAAACAGGCCCGGGTGGAAGGAATGGCAAGGGTCCAGAGCCGGCACATAAAGGCCGTGAGTAAATCCATCCGGCATGGGTGCAGGTACATTGCGCGGGACAATGTGCGCACACGGCAAGTTTTGCAACAATGCACCGCTGCCCTGACAGGCTTTGGGCAACGAGTCCGCGAATTCACGGAGGCAGTGTCAGCACTGGCAGAACAGCAACGCAAGGCCAATAACCTCATGCGCCAGCACATGATGGCCGGCGCTTCCATACCCTCTACTTCCACAACACCCACAGAGGGTTCACTAGACCCATCTCCGAGGTGCCGGCCCATGCGCCACCTGAGGGCACGCACACCGGAGGGTCCTGGGAGAGGGAAGCGCCCGCGCCCATCCTAGTGGTGCATGGCAACATTGTTGTTGGCCTGATGAGGCAACTTCACAGTTGGGGGTTGTACACTGGGGGCAGGGGGATTGTTGGGTGTTCACTGGGGGGATGGGGGATTGTTGGGTGTTCACTGGGGGGAGGGGGGATTGTTGGAGGGAAAATAAATCACGTTACAAAAAACACAATGCATGGACAGTAGTGATTGTACCAAGTGCAATTTGATATTGAATTGACATGTTCACAATTTACCTATTACCCATTTCAAATGGAATCCATCAATCAATCCCTGTCTGGCCAACCTCCCTTCCCTCTGCCCAACCCTTTGTGCATGTGCAACACCTTCTGGCACTTCATCGCCCTCACTACCATCATCAGGTGGCTGCACATGTGCATCAGGGGGTAGTGGCACATTTCTGCGACAACAGATATTGTGCAGCATGGCACATGTCAGTACAATTTTTCCAGCTTTTTCTGGTGCATACATTATTGCCCCTCCTGTGCGGTCGAGGCACCAGAAGCGTGCCTTCAGCAGTGCAAATGCCCTCTCCACGCAGATCCGTGTACGGGCATGGCCAAGGTTGTATGCCCACTCCGCCGCTGTGTGTGGGTGATGCACAGGGGTCATGAGCCACGTGTACTGGGGATATCCAGAATCACCTGCAGGGGAGAGGAAGCCGGTGTGGGGACAAGGTAAGTCCAGTGGGTGTACAGAGCCCTGTCATCAGTGTGATTTTGCCATATTTGGCATTTGGCCTATAACATTGTGCAGTGTGCTGTCCTACGGGCACGATTGAATCAATGGGGTACTCTCCACTTGGTACGCCTATGTTTCTGTATGGAACAGTACTCATTCACTTGTCGCAGGATGAGGGGGCCCTTCCATCTACTTCTGCTTGACAGAAGTGGCTGCCTCATGTGTCATTGCAAATCCATTTGGCTGCAGTTGCATTTGCTGCTCTTCACTTTGCTGTACTGTTCTCCATGGCCATTTTGGGGACAGTGTCTGTGGGATGTGGATTGTCATTACTCGGCCTACTTATGTGTGGAGCATTCGTGGATGTGCCAGCTCATGATTTGGAATTACATTACTGTCGGATGGCCAGGGTGGGATATCTGGACTGTGTTAGTGTTGTGAGCCATGGTGCTACTCACACAGGAGGCTTTGTTGTGGTGGGGATCCCATATGGGTGTGTTCTGCTGTGTAGGACATGTCCAAGGTTCATCGTGCAAGGTGCTTGAATGTGTATGCTGCTGTGATGCTGCTGACTATTGGGAATGATGGATTATGTGACAGGCACCATCAGTTGTGGATTGACATGCTTTGTGGGATACATTTGTACTCAGCCAGTGGCCATGTGTTTTTGCCTCGGTGCCTTTCCATGTACGCTGGCAAGGTACTGTTGCGTAGGACCATGGAGTCGTGGGTGGATCCTGGGTAGTGGGCACAGCAGTGGCTGAAGGTGAGGTCAGGGCCACATGTCATCTGCACGTTGAGGGAATGGTACTGTTTACGGTTTCTATAGGCAGCCTCATGTGCCTGGGTGGTACAAGTGCCACATGTGTGCAGTCCAGGGCTGCTATTACATTCGGGACTTGGGCAATGGCATAGAATTGACCGTTAAGCTGGTGCACCTGTGCCTGTGTGGCTGGCAATGCAATGTGTTTGTTCATATGATTCAACAGTGCATCAGGCACCTGTCCCAGCATGGCACTGAATGTGGACTGGGCCATTCCATGCATCATGGCAACGGTATGTTGGTAGCTGCCAGTCCCAAGTAATTGAAGCACAGACACGAGCTTCACTAGGGGAGGTACTGCCGTGCTGGTGGCTATGCGCTGCATATGTCAAGCTGGATTGTATCCATCAACTGGGTGTTGGTTGCCCTGTCCAGCTGATATTCTGTCACCAACTGACCATCAGTTAGGGCCCAGGGTGTTGGCCGGACCCTGGGGATGGCTGGCCGCCTTGCTGGTGCTGCTCTCCTCCTTCCCCTCATCCCCACTGCCCCCTGCACTCCCAGGGACCTGGCCTGGTTGACTGGCCTCTGTAGCTCCAGACGCAGCTGGTAGAAGTCGATATCAAGGCTCCCGGCTCCAAATGGCAGCATGGTGTTGGGGAGGGTGTGTTGTGCATGGGTGGGTCCTTTGTAGGCCTCTGATTTGCATTGCTTCCACCTGGGCCCTCATTGCTGTCTCCTCCCTGCTCCTACTGGTGTAATGGGGTTGGGGAGGGTGTGTTGTGCATGGGTGGGTCCTTTGTAGGCCTCTGATTTGCATTGCTTCCATCTGGGCCCTTATTGCTGTGTCCTGTGTTCTGTTACTTCCAGCTTTTTGCTGGAGGTATTTTCGCTGGATTATCCGCCGCTTTTCTGGCGCTAATAGTGCCTACGCCGGACTTGTGATTGCTGATGTTTTAGCGCGAATGGTTCCTGGCGCTGTTATGGCCGGCGCTTGTACAGCCGGCTGTCCCAGCGCCGGCTGTTATTGCGCCGGCGGTATTTGGAGTCGTGATCCGACGGACCCTTAAAATCGCCGCTAAGAGCGTTACCGCCAATTTTAAGGGTTACCGCCCAAGTCGTGATGAGGCCCAGTGTGTGGACATTCATTTGTGGGTGCTTGGGGACTACACTGTACTTAAGAACCAGCCCGCATCACCTCCTGAGAAGCTAGGCCTTGATTGCTCGTCCATTGCTACCACAATAGAGAATCTTGGCGGGGGGCCTCTGTGCTTCTCCTCTACAAAATAGAGAGCAGAAGTACAGACACCCCTCCAGTCTTTACACTGATGAAGCACATACTAACAGTACACATCTGAGGATGCTTGAGGGTGTATGTGTGGATCTGCATTGGACACAATCAAAAGCTTTTCAGGTCAACTATTCATTCTTGTTTCTATCATTTTTGCATGTAAAGCCTTTGCAAAATAAGACTTCTCTTGGCTTACAGCCTATCATCATATATTTGCTCAAAGGGTCTGATTGGGGACTCATGTAAAAGCAAGCAAATTGAGGTTCTTTGAAGATACGATATGGGAAATCATATATATATATATCTGAGGAAATCTGGGGCCAGTTTCAAGAGATATCTCCCAATGTTTGGACTGAAACAATATTCTCCAAACTAGAGTCCATCATATTTTGTCTTTTTAATAGCTCCTCTGTGTAACCGTACATAAATGTTGAAAGAACTATGAGAGAGCACAATCTCTCCCGGAGAAACATTTGTGTTCATACATGTGTGGTAGTCAGCCACGTCTCCTGCATTAATATTATGTCTGCTTACACAAGCAGCTAACTGGAGCCACCCTCTTGCCTCATGAGATGAGAGTACCTTCACATGTTCCATCATTTTTTGTCTCCAACTTCACGGGTGCTTCTCAGGGCAGGTTTGGAGGAACGCAGATAACCACGACCAGTAGTTGCCCTGACTCCTTTCTTATTCAGCCATCTCACCCATATTGGGGGTGCAAGCAGTACTGTCCGACCTGTTGCATGTGCCATTACTTGAAGCATTCACTCTCTTTTATTGCCACAGCGCCAATTTGGGCATTTTTGCTAATAATGGTCTACACAATAGCCTAATTTCAAGAGGGAATATGTAGGATTTCTAATTAAATTTGAAATCCCACTGGAGAAACAGTGTACTCGTGTAAGTGAGGGGGCAATAGCTCTATGTGTTCCACATAGACATTGCTTTGCAACACCTTCAGGGCCAGAACATGTTCCAATAGGTTTACCAGATATGCACAATGTAGGGGGAGGCCAACCTCACTCCAAAAAACCCTGGCAATTGTTAAAAATCATTTTAATTTAATATGTTATCCTTTATACTTTTATCTCTGTTATGCTTCCCTGTATACTCATTTTAGATAACGTCTTGCCCCTGATGTTGATTAGTGTGCATATTAATTTTTGGCTTTATTTGTTCCTGCCCCACGGAAGCCTACTGTTATCCAGTCCTTCGGATTTGCTAGAGGCTAATGATTCCATGTCGATAACATTCTGTGTTGACCTCTGACCCTAAACCCCAACTCGTGAGTTTCTGTCACGACCCTCATCCCTGATCCCCACTGGCAAGCCCATTGGCCAGGGAGAATCAGTACTCGGATCGCTTATAGGGCCTGGCATCAGCCTCTCAAGCCCTCATGGGGCCTGTCCTGGCGCCTTTGGCGCCAGTCTCATATTCAAGGATGAGCAACTGCTGGTGGAACTACTTTTGGGGACTTTAAATCAACATGGAGGCATTGACATAGCTTGATTCCCAGAACCAAGCTATGCGGTCTAGTCTTTTGGGTGTGGTGCCCAGGGACTACTTTACCTGGACTACTTGGCAGTAGCTATATAAACCACACCCGAACAGGACTACATGCTTTGCGTTACTCTGCAGCTAGCAGCGTGACGCTCACCGTGTCCAGCTTACTCTCGAGCCGGGAAGAATCCAGAACCTGCAGAAAGACAAGAACACCGTTAGCCTCATCATCTTACCTGCTACCTCCATCCTTCCTTGCTCACAGCTCCGTTGGGTCGGCGCTTTGCCCGGATCAAAGGATCTGAAAGAAAAAGGGAGAAAGACATCATAAGCAGAGGTAATAGAGACATTTTTCTCACGGATTGCTTAAAAGACTTAACTGGCTGATTGCCCTTTGGGCGGCACCGCTCCGGGAATTCCACACTCTGTGGAGCACTCCGTGATCTACGAAAAAGGAGAAAAAGGTCAGTTAAAGCCAAGACATCGCAGTGCGGCTCGCAGCGCTTACTTACCACTTCTCAGCGCTACTGGGCGCCATCATTCACCGGCGAGGCCCAGTACACCAGTTCGCCACACGGAAGCTCCGCACATCCAAAGGGGAAGGAAAAAGACATTGTTAAACTGAGAAAGGTATGCAAAGACGATAACGCACAGCCAGCAATAAAACCTAGCTGAAGACATTATTCGGGCCGCGGTCAGTGAAGTAACTTGAATGCGCCTGCCACGACAAACAACGCGCCCCTGCCTAGAAAGCAGAACGGAGAACTTGCCAACTTCTACAACAAGGCGGAACTTCCATCGAGAACCATCCCAGGTCATCACTGAGCAGGGTACCAGCGACCAACGTGCTGGGTGGCGTCCCCATGGATACCAGGTGAGCGTAACAGTTTCCCTTGGCTGCTTTGTTGTCTTTTTGATCTTCTGTTTGCTTGCATCCTGGCTTTCTTTGATTGGGCTGTACTTCAATGTTTCATAATGAGAGGATCACCCTTATAACCTCCTTTAAACCCTGATTCTTGCTGAATCACCTTTTTATTCATCAAGGTTCTAATAGCCTTTTTTTGCTTTTGTCTCTCCTTTCTAGCTAAGGAGGATCCATTTTCGAGATGACTCTGTGTAGTGTTAGTATGAACCTCCTGACCTTCCTCAATATTTGTGGATCCAAGAACATCAACATTTCCTTCATTCACAACAACAACAGGTTGCCTATTCCTAGGTGAAAAAATAATCTCATCCAATCCAATAGCTGGAGGTGTCATCGTTTATCGCTGCTCAACTATTCTTTTTCCAATCCCTTCAGTATGATAGAATGTCGTTGGGCCTCTTCTTGAGTCCTCCCACAAAGTTTGAGCAACATTTGTAATGCAAAGTTCACCACTATGCCATGGGCCGAGGTATCACTTTTTCCATCCTTCTAATTTGACGTATTAATAGAATCCCCAGTAGGAGAGCCACACACGTTCGGGGAGGTGCTCAAGTTGCAGGGGCATAGTGCTTGCTATTCTGTTTCCATGCCAGGAGGTGCCCCAGTTGTGCCCACCACTCCAGAGGCAGTAGAATGGAAATAGCCTTCTTTTTTGCAAAGAATATCAAAGGTTCAATAGAGAGTTGTATATTGGAGAAGAGGTTAGGGTATTTATTGTTCTGTGATTTCTCTGTTAAAGGGACCCAGGACTGACATAGTGAAAGTGACATATTCCATATAGAATATGAGACATATTCCATATATCTCTAGAAAGTGACACAGGAATGATGTTGAAAGGCCAAGTTCATATTTTAGGCAAGGAAAGCAATGTGACTTGGAACATATTTTGTACATAGTGTAGGAGGTATTTTATTCCTTATAATACCTACCCAAACCCTCATACCCTTTAATATTGGGGGCCTCATCACAGGTTTGGAGGAGTGGGAAAATGTGGCGGTAACACCATTACCGCTGCATTTACAGCTCTGCCCAATCCTGTGTTTCAGGGAATTCACCCCAGCTCTGTGCTGGAAGTGAATGTGCCGGCTTCAAGGCCATTTTCAGTGCTGTTACCGCTGTCGCTATTACCGCTGTGGTAATAGCGGCCCCCAACCCCATTGGGTCCACTGGGAATGGGGACTTACGGCCCCCTCCCTCCGCAACTCGGGATCCGATGAAAATTGCACCAGTTGCAGTAACGCTAATTGCGTTGGGCGGTATCCCGGCATAATTAGCCTCATGATGAGGCCCTTGGTCTCTTGTTTACTCTAATACAATAGATGATCCAGTTGAAATGTGGAATCTTGTTGAAAAAAAACTAATATACAGTTTGTTTGGTGTGTCATTTTCTTATTGCATATAAGATGTGATGTCACAACTGGACTGTAATTAAAAGAAATGCACAGATTTGTATACATATTTTGCAGCCTACCAATAAAACTGCTATTATATAGCGTTCGCTAGCTCCGCGTGCATGCCCGCATTACGTTTAAGATCCTATGCTTGGTGTTCAAATATGTGCATGGATTGGCCCCATCTTATCTTGCCGAGCGAATCATAGTCTACCAACACCCCATGTTCCCTTTGATCCCCTAACTCATTTTTAGTCACTTTTCCCACTACTCACAATTCCACTAGAGGTGACAGAGTGTCTCTGTGCTCGGTCCTAAGCTTTGGAATAGTCTCCCTCTTTCACTGCGCTCTCAGGCTTCTCGGCAAACGTTTCACAAACAGTTTAAAACGTTCTTTTTTCCTAGCTTGGCGCCTCAGCATCAAGCAGTTTCTAGACACTCCTATGAAAATTCCGTCTGCGCCTATCTGCAGTTCAGTATGCCCGGTTGCACCGTCCAGTGCTTTGCGCATTATAAATGGCAAAATAGAAATAGAAAATAGACATGTATTTATAGGGGTCTCATTGAGAAATGTCAGGCTTCCATGCAAACGTTTGTGTTGGTGTTATTCTGAAATAATTATCTGGAAACTCTCAAAGGATTGGACTGATCAAATCATTTCAGAAGTACTATTACAAGAGACAGCCACTGTTCTAGGGAGACCTCTGACTGCGACTTAAGAATTTCTTCCAAAGACCACATCAATAATGCGCAGAATCACAAAAACACACACTTTCTGCTAAATTATGTAGAGTAAATTCCCTGTGATCCCTTCACCCCCTCTACCCTGCCCCCTTATCCCCACACGCCACAGATGGTTTTGTGTTTATAATGGCTGCAAGTGTGAAGGAAACGCTACAGCCTACTTTGCATTTGGAAGGGTTATTAAATCGTGCTGGCTGTGTCGGAGGTAGCCTAATATCGCACGGCCCTTTTACCACCTGCTAGGCTTGCCTCGTAGACGGATTGGCCGTCCATCTTTAAATGGGCCTATTCATCTTTCGCTCCACGGAGAAGTCTTGCCATTGTGTCCAAATGATTTCTGCCTTGGTGCACAGAATATTGCAGCGATGGGGCTGATGGATTCATTTAGCAAGCCGGCTGTGTGGCATTGCTGAGGTTTCCTTTCCAGCAGACATGGCGGTAGTCTTTGATGGGATTCAACCAGAAGAACATGTTACATTATCTCTTTTTATAATATGCACAATTCATTTCCAAAAGCACTAAAACATACTTTGAGTCTCCGCTGAGCTTGTAAATTAGCTTTTCATGCCCATAATAAACATTTTCATAATAAGTAAAACAAATGACATTTCAATTTCTGTATTTTTTGTGATTACAATATAGTCAAGCACATGTCAATCAAATATAATGCATCAGCAGTGGGGATAGTACAAACAAAGACAGAAAGCCAACATTATCACATTATTAAGTATGCAAGGAACATGGCACAGAAAATAGACCCTGTAAGATGTCTTACACGAATTTGCATAGAAAATAAATTCAACGCTCTTAAAAAGAATGAAAAATCGTGCACGGGAAAACAATTCTCAAACAATGTTATTCTGCATAAATCATACTTTGCATGCAGGGGACCATCTAAGTTAGCACGTGCGTGCTGTCAGGTCCCCCGCATGCAATTTTAAACATCCACGATGGAGTGGACAATGAAAGAGTAAAAGTGATTTAGGAAAGAGCAAAAGCGAGGGTAACTCCCTTTTACTCTTGCCATTTTCCACTCATCTCACAGAAAAGTAGAGTCTGACGCCAATACGCCATGCAGGTGGCAGTTGCTAATGGATTCCTCTGGAATCTGCATGGTCTTGATCAGTTGCAAACCGAGGCGATTCCATAGATGTGCATTCATTGTACATTTGCATGAGAATCTCACGCAGGCAATGAGGCACATTTACGAGACGGAGGATGAATTCGCAGTGGAGACCTTGGGCCTGATTTGCAGAATTTTTAGCGTGGTGCAAAGTGACAATGTACTGGAGCACAGTGACTTTGCACTGCCAACAAACACCCTGATTTACTGAACACTTTGCACTGAAAAAGTACTCTTTGCACCGTGAATTTGGCCCATTTTGCACAGTGCAAAAAGTACTTTTTCAGTGCAAATTGATTTACAGAACAGTGCAAAGTGATTTCTGTAGTGCAAAGTCACTTTGCACCAGTACAAAGTCACTTGCACCACACTAAAAATTCTGTAAATCAGGCCCCTTATCTCTTCTCTGTATCCCCTACTACATCTCATCCGCGCACCAAAATAAGATGGCGCCTTAAATGGAAGCATTAAATTATTATGCCTCACGTTTATGCCTCATGAGGAGGAAAGAATACAGGGGAAGGACATTATCAAATATTTGAGAGAACTTCCCCCACACTAATTATTCAGGCATGATTAATACAATGTAGCTAGTATTATTGCTTGGTGATATACTTTTGTACTTGCATTAAAACCAAGTTATATCATAGTCTTCTGATTGTTCAATTATTTAACTGAATGTTAATTTTATAGGCACATACAGGTAGGTGGGTACTTCAGTGTGTTTGTCTATGTATGCACCAGTAAAAGACAAATGTGGGTGGACAGCGTAACTTTTTTTCAGAGGGAGCATGGGTTTGTTTGAGGTTGGCAAGCTTGCTTAAGTGTTTGGCTACCAGGATTTTACTCAGGTTGTCATGTTCCCAGTGCAGACGCTTACTCACAAGACCACAAGCAATTGTGTTGTATTGGGATTTTGTTTTCCATGGAATATTTCACAACTGATTGCTGGGTTTAAAAGGTAAGCACCATTTATACGTTGCCAGTATATTTTCTGGAACATTTCCTCTCTCAGGTTATTTTTCTGGTGTTCATTACATTTTTAAAAGGCCAATGCTATTTTGCCTTGCCCACTTTCGTCTAAGGGATAGGTCTATTGAACTACATTTGTATGTTTCACTTTAAGATATATGTTCACTTACTCTGCATATATTCATGGGTGTTAGATTTTGATTTTTGTTATGGGGCAAAATTACCTGGACATATGTTTTTTTTGCAGTTGGCCATTTTTTCACTTTGCGTGCTGCTTAAATGTGGTTAGTTGGAGTTGTGCGATGTATCACAACAGTCACCAAGAGACCGCCCAGAAAACAAGGGGGTTGGGACACAGGACAGGACATTTCAGCGTGTCCAGTTAGGTGCATGCCGTTATGGCGTGACCATTTCACCGCAGGTCCCATCTGGGTGCGCCCAGTTAGACACAGCCAGTTGGGCGCAGGGACCTCTTGGCACAAAGATGTTTTGGTGTGAGAGGTCACAATCGGCACGACATGCACCTGTAGGCACTTTATATTGTGTACCTCTCGGTGCAAGGATGTTTTGGTGCGAGAAGTCACAATTGGCATGAACCTGCAGGCACTTTGCATTTTGTAATATGGATTAAACGTGAAAAACTAGTATTTACTGCAACATTACAAAACAGGATAGGACATGTATTACACCATTGTTGCAGAATTGAACACATATTAAACATGAAACAAATTTATTTACTGCAACATTATAAAACAGAATTGAACTGTGAAAACAAAATCAAAATATCGAGGCTGAGTACCCCAAAAGGAAATACACCGAACACGGGTTACAAAGGAACATACAAAGTACTTTATTTTATACTGAATCCAGTTACAAAAACAGAGCAAAATCAGATAGCTATTGGCCCTCAGTACAACACAACGAACTTCAGCGTGGTTCAGTGTGTTCAGCGAGAGACGCTGTTCATTAGAATGCATTCGCTTTTTATACACTTTGGGGCCACGATGTCCAGCCCCTCTTTGGGTTAATATTCCACTTAATACATCACCGATGTAGGGTTCATGCCAAGTCTCGAACAACCGCATATAACTGGTTTGCCTTTAGTACATGTATCAACAAGCCTATGCAACAACTGTGTGATCTGGGATTTTCCATGCTAGTCTTCTTAATACAATGCGGTTAAACAAGTGTTCTATGTTCAGTATTTGAATACATTGTTTTTATGGTATGCTCGTGGATTAGTTTCTTTGCACGAATAATCCCTTACACACAAGTCAACGAGGGACAAGGTCTCAGTTCACGACCCCAACAAGTGGCCTGCAGGCAAGTTACATATTAGCTATGTACAGAGGTCAAGATGGCCATGTTGTATTTTGGAATGACATTGTCCACCATTTTAACTCACAGGGTGACTTTTACAAAGCGAATCCTAAAATGGCGGATGAACCTAAAATAGCGGCTTACATTGATTTTAAGGTCAGAACCTTGCAACACGGATTCTTTCGCAAGCGACTTTCGAGCAGCTTGGCGTAGGACAATATACATATATTTTTTGCAATAGGAGGCACGATATAATTTTTTCTTTTGACAAACCCTCCTTTTGGCCTATGTCGAGTGCTAAAATTACTTTGGATCTCCTTGCAAATAACACCATGCATCATCGTCCATACACCCTGAATCACTGTCAGAAATATCTATTGCCATTAGGTCATTTGCTAAAATTTCATTCAACACATATTCTTTAGAAATTTTATCTGGGGCATACACTTTATGTCCTATTGAACCTATCGCTTGTGCGCAACATCCCCCTTGCATCGAACACATACCAGGTAGACACTGAATGCAGCAACAAAGAAACAACAGGGTTCCCAAAATAATCAGCAAGACCGAAAGTACCTTCCAACCCCAAGATCGCATGAAGTCCCAGAACCAAGCGCTAAGATCCCAGTTTCCCTTGGAAACATGCACTTCGGACGTGCAGATTCTGTATTGCCTTGAAGATAGTTGGGGAGGAATCTGGGCGAAAACACAGCAAGCAGACCCCACTAATTTACACACTCCACCATGGTCAGCGAGAATGACATCTAATGCCATTCGGTTTTGAAGTGCTACTAATCTTATCGCCTTCTGTTCCAACGTCATATTATAGAGTATGTCCGTGGTCCGGTTGATGGTTCTCTCCAGTACTCTCGCTAGCTTTCTAATGTCTTCCGAATTCGCTATCTGCCCCCAAAATGGCACAACTGATTTTGCTATATCTCCCAAGATTTGTGCTGGGGTGTCACCATTCTCGTCCCGACGTGGACGAGCCTTTGAAACTTCTCTTGTACTAGCTATAAACACCACAGGTAACAGGATCCCTAAATAATAGGCCCCCTGCCAATCCCTGGGCAACCATGGGAATGCTACATTACCGCAGACAAAGTAGACAGGTTCACCTACATACAAAGGTCTGTTTTCCCCAGTCAAATTTGCAACGTTGGCACAATCTAGAAAATTTCCCATTGACTGAGTTCCATTCCTCTGTATGCAAAAAGAAACTGAATCAGGGCTATGATTAACAGTGTAAGAAAGAGCCATGGCATCCTTATTGCCTATTGGAGCCATCTTAAAGGAAATCAAAGATTGGAAAGGACGAGACAGTTTATCAGAAGGCCTAATGGAAGCAACATTCGGTTTACTCCTGTTTGCGAAAAGCAAGCATCCCAGGGGAGTTAAAACACGTTTCTCAAAACTATTCAAATTGGTGCCATCAAAGTTCCCTGAGATGCTATCATTCCAACGGCCAAAGAACAGTGCTCTAAGAGAAGCATAGCAAGCAGTTGTCAAAGGAAAAGGATGAATATACCAACCTAGCCCCTTATCCCTGTGTTGCGGTAAATGTGAGCAGACCCAACAGTTAGACTTATTAAAAATGGCATGTGTAGCATTCATGATAAGTAGTAGAGTGTTATTGTGGTACCTTTGTCTATGCTGACAATCCCTAGGGGATAGAGTATGCAAATGTACAAAGGGAGTAGGAAAAATAGGTGTACTTTCAGTAGGTAACAAAAGTTCTAAAGAATGAGTTTCCTCCAGGTGCCACAATCCTAAGGCAGCGACTATTAAAAACCCAAATATCATTATAAAAATACAGCAATACATTTTCGGGGCCCAGGCATTTTGTCCAACGCCCCGGTTGGTCACCCCCTTATTTACAAGTCCCATATGAGCGGTAGCAGTAGAAGGCATTGTAGTCTTCAAACGGATACCACTATGTTCGTTGATGGCGACCTCCTGGTCGAGCGACTTCTTAGTCCTTCCACAACCCTAGCCAACAGAATCCCCTTTCTCAAATTTGGGCAAAAACAAGCCCTCGATGATCCTTTTCTTCTTCAAATGCACAGCCGAACCGTGCCGTAAGTCTATTTAATTGGACGCAGATTGTACATTACTTTTCCCGGTACTGATTGATCCGGAAACAATATGTCATCACTTCCTGCTGGAAGCAACGTGTCGGAAACAAGTGAAGATGCCGAATTTGAAATAGCAGTTTCCGGATACAAAACTTTTGGAGAGTGTGGAGACAAAATGGCAGCTTCCCCAGGCCTCACGGGCTCAGAGAGATTCTCCGACACACTCTCAGTGCTACTTACTGCTTTGGGATCGTTGGTTGCAGTATTGGCGACCCGCACTGCTGTCTGGGTGACCAAAAAGACTTGGAACGGTCCACGCCAGCGAGGAGCAAGGCAAGAGGAGCGGTCAAATACCTTGACGAGCACCCAGCTTCTAGGCCGTATACTGTGGCCCGGGCCCTAGTATCGCACAGGTAAAGCTTCTCGTAGCTGGTGATAAATCAAATACAGGTTTTTAGTCAACTGGCTACAATAATCTGAAAGTAATACATTTTCAACATTTTTCAATGAATTGCATTTAGGAAGGTTCCAAATATTGGCAGGTCTCCCCATTACCACCTCAAATGGAGAGAGCCCAGTCTTAGTTTGAGGGGTTGTACGCATGGCTAACAACATGATCGGTAAGGCGTAGTTTGGTGCCGGCACACGTCTTAGCAAGCTTGTTCTTAATGATACCGTTGTGTCGTTCTACTAGTCCGGCGCTCTGAGCATGTCTGGCCGAATGGAACCGTTTGTCAATTCGTAATGCCGTACATATCTACAGAATTACAGCAGCGACAAAATGTGGACCATTGTCCGACCAGATAACTCTTGGTAGCCCGAACCGCGGGAAGTATTCCCTTAACATGATTTTTGCTGTAGTCATGGCTGTAGAATCTTTAACAGGGGAAGCCTCAACCCGTTTACTAAAAGCGCAGATAACCACCAGCACATATTTTTTATTATCACATCATTCCATTTCAATAAAGTCAAAGTGGATCACTTCAAAGGGGACAGAGGGTGGCCCAAAACTTCCCCTTGGAGTTACTGTCCCCTTTCCCACATTATCCTGGACGTAGCGCTGGGCAATTTTCGAAATTTTGTCATTCACCCAAACTTTCTCTAACATTTTTGTCATCTTCTGGGCACATACATGCGTAGGACCATGGGCCATGATGACCATCATCATTATATCCACATCAGGGAGCAGCCATTTCCCTTCTGCCATATCCACCCAACACCCGTCATCATCCAGTTTCCCCAAGCCTTCAGCCCACCTTTTGAATTCTTCTAAAGTGACATCAGCTTGGATATCCCGTACAGACCCAACACCCTCATCCATTGCATAAGCTTTTACAGTCTCCCTTGAAACATACATCTCCGTAAGGAGATCGGTAGCAGTTTGTCTAGCTATCTGATCAGCGAAAGCATTCCCTTTCCCTGTATCATCTGTAATCTTTCGATGTGCTGCACATTTCATAACTGCTAACTGAGTAGGGAGCGCAAGCGCTGAGAGTAGTTGTACTATTAGGGAGCCATGTTGGATCTTGGTGCCATGTGAAGTTAGGAACCCTCTCTCTGACCAAAGTCTCCCAAAGTTGTGAACCACCCCAAAGGCATACTGACTATCAGTATATATGTTTACTGCAAGCCCTTCGGAAAGTTCACAAGCTCGGGTTAATGCTATAATCTCTGCGGCTTGCACAGAATTATGCGTGATTCACTTAGTTTCCACAACCGTTCTTAATGTAGTGATCGCATAAGCAGCTGTGGATTTACCATCCGGAAGTTTGAAGCAGAAGCCATCACAAAACAGCTCTCCTTGCGGATTATCCAAAGGAGTATCTTTCAAATCAATTCTACCCTTTGTCTCTTGTTCGGTCGTATGCAAACAATCATGTGGCACTTCATCGCCGCAAGTAGTATCATGTGGGAAAGGGTAGGAGTTCAGCCGGATTAAGAACACAACACCTCTTAATTTGAATGCGAGGGGTAAACAAGATCAATTCATATCTTGTCAACCGTGCAGAAGTGAGGTGTTGCGTTTGAGTTTAGTTCAGTAGAACATCTATAGAGTGAGGCACCATCAGGGTTAGATCATGGCCTAGGACCATTCCCTCACTCTGTTTTACAGACGCAGCAGCAGCGACAGCTCGCAAACATCTTGGCAAAGCGCATGCTACAGGATCAAGGGTGGAAGAAAAGTAACCGCACAGTCTATTCTTCCCTCCATGTTCCTGCGTTAATACAGCCAAAGCACATCCATCACATTCATGCACAAACAACACAAAGGCCTTTTCATAGCTTGGTGTGCCTAAAACTGGTGCAGAGCATAATGCAGTCTTAAGCAAGTCAAACGATTGCTGGTGTTCCGTGTTCCATGGCAATGGCGAAGAAATGCCCTTCATCGTCAAAGCCAACATCGGTTTGAACACTAGTGAAAAATTTGGGATCCACAACCTACAGTAAGAAGCCATACCTATTAAGGCTCTAACTTCCTTCTGTGTATTTGGAGCAGACATGCCAGAAATGTGTTTTATTCTTTCAGGTGTCAATCTTCTTCCTTCCTTTGACAGGAGATAGCCTAAATAGGCGAACTCCTGGCAACAATATTGAAATTCTTTAAGCAAAGTTTTGTGACATGCTTAGCTAGATGGATAAGCAATAACACAGTGCCCTCCTTACAGGCACTCTCAGAGTCAGCAGCTAAAAGCAAATCATCAACGTACTGAAGCAAAGTACAGGTAGAGGGCAATTCAAGGGTATCAAGTTGTTCTTTCAAAGCCCTACTATAAAGTAAGTAGCTGTAGCTGGAATCATGGTTAGGATTGTCGATACATCAGGCACAATTGGAAATTGTGGAGCCACGACTTTATTAATGGCATGTAAATCAATTATGAAACGGAATGGAATTGCATTATCGCCTTTCTTGTACACGGGTAAAATTGGACTGTTACACTGCCTTCCTGAAATTTCTTCAATCACCCCGCAATGCACAAAATCGGAAACAGTGCATTTCAAAGCTCGCTCGCCCTCAACTGAAATATTATACTGGGGAATGCGTGGCAGCTCAATTCCATGTTTCAAAAATATTTTAACAGGTTCAGGCCAGGTTCAGGCCACAATTCATAGAATTAATGTGCGCTGAAAATTCCCACGCAAGAGTGCGAAACCGTGCGAATCGCAGTGAAGTGTGAAAATCGCAGTGCAAGTGCAAAAATCGCAGCAAAACCCGCGCACATCAATTCATGGAAGTTGGCGTGCAAATAAAATCTGGGATGTGCGCTGAAAATCTGCGTGGCGCACGCTGGCACACAGGTCAACAAACGGCGTGCGCTACGGCCACAGCGAAAGCGCACATAGCGCAGCACACATAACAAAAGTAGGCGTAACACGGGGGGTGACTGCGCATGAAAAAAATGTGCACCAAAATGTGCGCTAACAAAAAGCACGTATATACAGCTCTGATGATTGTCCCATACTGTGGCCCTCTAGGACAAATGACGTGCAAAGGGGTACGTGACAAACACGAACACCCGAGGTGTCAAAAATAGCGTGTGTGTGTATTTCGGGGGTGCGCGGGAAGTTTCACACACGATTGGCCTTGGGCGAGTGGGGTGCGTGTAAATCTGGAGTTTGCGGGAAGTTTCACACGTGATAGTCCATGTGCGAGTGGGGTGCGTGTATTCCTGGGGTTCGCATGAAGTTTCAGATGCGATTGGCCTGGGTACTTGTAAATCTGGGGTGCGCGGGAAGTTTCACACACGATTGGCCTTGGGTGAGCGGGGTACGTGTATTTCAGTGGTGCGCGGGAAGTTTCACACGCGACAGGCCCTGTGCGAGTGTGGTACGTGTATATCTGGGGTGCAGGGGACTCCTACACGTGAATTGGCAGTGTCGGTTCGCCCAGGTGTTCCCTCAACACCCTCCACGGCCCCTGCAGGCAGCCCACACCATAGAGGACTACGCTGCCCCCCTGGTCATGTCCAGCAGGCAGCCCATCCACCATGGGCATGCCCCCCAGCCAAGCCACATGTCAGCTTACACTACTGATCACCAACGCATGACCCCCTCCACCCCCACCCCCAGCAGTGCAGGGCACCTGCCAGCAGGCCCCCACTCATGTCCCCTTGCACCCCCACCCTCCAGCAGTGCAGGACACCTGCCAGCAGGCCCCCACTCATGTCCCCTTGCAGGCCCAACCCCCAGCAATGCAGGGCACCTGCCAGCAGGCCCCCACTCATGTCCCCTTGCACCTCCACCCCCCAGTAGTGCAGGGCACCTGCCAGCAGGCCCCCACTCATGTCCCCTTACATCCCCACCCCCCAGCAGTGCAGGGCACATGCCAGCAGGCCCCCACTCATGTCCCCTTGCACACCCACCCCCTAGCACTGAGGGGCACCTGCCAGCAGGCCCCCACTCATGTCCCACTCATGTCCCCTTGCACCCCCACCCCCCAGCAGTGCAGGGCACCTGCCAGCAGGCCCCCACTCATGTCCCCTTGCACCCCCACCCCCGAGCACTGAGGGGCACCTGCCAGCAAGCCCCCACTCATGTCCCCTTGCAGCCACCCCCCAGCAGTGCACGGCACTTGCCAGCATGCCCCACTCATGTCCCCTTGCACCTCCACCCCCAGCAGTGCAGGGCACCTGCCAGCAGGCCCCCACTCTTGTCCCCTTGCACCCGCACCCCCCAGCAGTGCATGGACACCTGCCAGCAGCCCCCCACTCATGTCCCCTTGCACGCCCACCCCCCAGCAGTGCAGGGCACCTGCCAGCAGGCCCCCACTCATGTCCCAATCATGTCCCCTTGCACCTCCACCCCCCAGCAGTACAGGGCACCTGCCAGCAGGCCCCCACTCATGTCCCCTTACACCCCCACCCCCCAGCAGTGCAGGGCACCTGCCAGCAGGCCCCCACTCATGTCCCCTTGCACACCCACCCCCTAGCACTGAGGGGCACCTGCCAGCAGGCCCCCACTCATGTCCCCTTGCACCCCCACCCCCCAGCAGTGCAGGACACCTGCCAGCAGGCCCCCACTCATGTCCCCTTGAACGCCCACCCCCCAGCAGTGCAGGGCACCTGCCAGCAGCCCCCCACTCATGTCCCACTCATGTCCCCCTGCACCTCCACCCCCAAGCAGTGCAGGGCACCTGCCAGCAGGCCCCCACTCATGTCCCCTTACACCCCCACCCCCAGCAGTGCAGGGCACCTGCCAGCAGGCCCCCACTCATGTCCCCTTGCACACCCACCCCCTAGCACTGAGGGGCACCTGCCAGCAGGCCCCCACTCATTTCCCACTCATGTCCCCTTGCACCCCCACCCCCCAGCAGTGCAGGGCACCTGCCAGCAGGCCCCCACTCATGTCCACTTGCACCCCCACCCCCGAGCACTGAGGGGCACCTGCCAGCAAGCCCCCACTCATGTCCCACTCGTGTCCCCTTGCACACCCACCCCCTAGCACTGAGGGGCACCTGCCAGCAGGCCCCCACTCATTTCCCACTCATGTCCCCTTGCACCCCCACCCCCCAGCAGTGCACGGCACTTGCCAGCATGTCCCCACTCATGTCCCCTTGCACCTCCACCCCCCAGCAGTGCAGGGCACCTGCCAGCAGGCCTCCACTTTTGTCCCTTTGCTCACCCACCCCCCAGCAGTGCAGGGCACCTGCCAGCAGGCCCCCACTCATGTGCCACTCATGTCCCCTTGCACACCCACCCCCCAGCACTGAGGGGCACCTGCCAGCAGGCCCCCACTCATGTCCCACTCATGTCACCTTGCACCCCCACCCCCAGCAGTGCAAGGCACCTGCCAGCAGGCCCCCACTCATGTCCCCTTGAACACCCACCCCCCAGCACTGAGGGGCACCTGCCAGCAGGCCCCCACTCATGTCCCCTTGCACACCCACCCCCCAGCACTGAGGGGCACCTGCCAGAAGGCACCCACTCATGTCCCCTTGCACCCCCACCCCCCAGCAGTGCAGGGCACCTACCAGCAGGCCCCCACTCATGTCCCCTTGCACCCCCACCCCCCAGCAGTGTAGGGCACCTGCCAGCAGGCCCCCACTCATGTCCCCTTGAACACCCACCCCCAGCACTGAGGGGTACCTGCCAGCAGGCCCCCACTCATGTCCCACTCATGTCCCCTTGCACCCCCACCCCCCAGCAGTGCAGGGCACCTGCCAGCAGGCCCCGACTCATGTCCCCTTACACCCCCACCCCCAGCAGTGCAGGGCACCTGCCAGCAGGCCCCCACTCATGTCCCCTTGCACACCCACCCCCTAGCACTGAGGGGCACCTGCCAGCAGGCCCCCACTCATTTCCCACTCATGTCCCCTTGCACCCCCACCCCCCAGCAGTGCAGGGCACCTGCCAGCAGGCCCCCACTCATGTCCACTTGCACCCCCACCCCCGAGCACTGAGGGGCACCTGCCAGCAAGCCCCCACTCATGTCCCACTCGTGTCCCCTTGCACACCCACCCCCTAGCACTGAGGGGCACCTGCCAGCAGGCCCCCACTCATTTCCCACTCATGTCCCCCACCACCCCCACCCCCCAGCACTGTGGGGCACCTGCCAGAAGGCCCCCACTCATGTCCCACTCATGTCCCCTTATGCCCCCACCCCCTAGCAGTGCAGGGCACCTGCCAGCAGGCCCCCACTCATGTCCCCTTGCACACCCACCCCCAGCACTGAGGGGCACCTGCCAGCAGGCCCCCACTCATGTCCCCTTGCATCCCCATCCCCCAGCAGTGCAGGGCACCTGCCAGCAGGCCCCCACTCATGTCCCCTTGCACACCCACCCCCCAGCACTGAGGGGCACCTGCCAGCAGGCCCCCACTCATGTCCCCTTGCACACCCACCCCCAGCACTGAGGGGCACTTGCCAGCAGGCCCCCACACATGTCCCCTTGCACACCCACGCCCCAGCAGTGCAGGGCACCTGCCAGCAGGCCCCCACTCATGTCCCCTTGTACACCCACTCCCCAGCACTGAGGGGCACCTGCCAGCAGGCCCCCACTCATGTCCCACTCATGTCCCCTTGCACACCCACCCCCCTGCACTGAGGGGCACCTGCCAGCAGGCCCCCACTCATGTCCCACTCATGTCCCCTTACACCCCCAGCCCCCAGCAGTGCAGGGCACCTACCAGCAGGCCCCCACTCATGTCCCACTCATGTCCCCTTGGACACCCACCCCCCAGCACTGAGGGGCACCTGCCAGTAGGCCCTCACTCATGTCCCCTTGCACACCCACCCCCCACCACTGAGGGGCACCTGCCAGCAGGCCCCCACTCATGTCCCCTTGCATCCCCATCCCCCAGCAGTGCAGAGCACCTGCCAGCAGGCCCCCACTCATTCCCCTTGCACACCCACCCCCCAGAACTGAGGGGCACCTGCCAGCAGGCCCCCACTCATGTCCCCTTGCACACCCACCCCCAGCACTGAGGGGCACTTGCCAGCAGGCCCCCACAAATGTCCCCTTGCACACCCACTCCCCAGCACTGAGGGGCACCTGCCAGCAGGCCCCCACTCATGTCCCACTCATGTCCCCTTGCACACCCACCCCCCAACACTGAGGGGCACCTGCCAGCAGACCCCACTCATGTCCCCTTGCACACCCACCCCCAGCACTGAGGGGCACCTGCCAGCAGGTCCCCACTTGTGTCCCCTTGCACCCCAACCCCCCAGCAGTGAAATGGCGATCTCATGACACAAACCAAAAGTCAACTATGTACATCAACACATGTCCGCCACACGAAGGCAGGCGGTAGCGTCCCTGCGCATTAAAAAAATGTGCGCTAACAAAAAGCCTGTATATACAGCTCTGATGAATGTCCCATACTGTGGCCCTCTAGGACAAATGATGCGCAAAGGGGTACGCAACAAACACGGACACCCGCTGTGTCAAAAATAGCATGTATTTTGAGGGTGAATGGGAAGTTTCACACGCGATTGTGCCCGGGCGAGCTGGGTACGTGTTCTTCAGGGGCTCGCGGGAAGTTTTACACGCGATTGTCCCTGAGTGAGCGGGGTACGTGTACTTCAGCGGCTCGCGGGAAGTTTTACACCCGATTGTGCCTGGGTGAGCGGGGTACGTGTACTTCATGGGCTCGCGGGAAGTTTCACACGCGATTGTGCCTGGGCGAGCGGGGTTCGTGTACTTCAGGGGCTCGCAGGAAGTTTTACACGCGATTGGGCCTGGGCGAGCGTGGTACGTGTATTACTGGGGTGGGCGGGGAAGTACAGGAGGAAAATGCGAGGAACGCCCACACGCACGCGCCAAAAAAGATGCGCTAATCCGGAAACACGTACGCCAGCAGGAAGCAGGCGTACATGGGCCCGCGCAGCATAAAAGTGCGCACAAACAACAAGCAAGCTCAGATGCCAGGATGAACATACCGTTCCTAGCAGCAGTGGTCGTGGGATACCGCAGGAGGAGGAGGAGGATAGTCAGGCCCAGAATTTTCACACCCAGAACCAGCCTTTTTGGCATGCCTGATGACCAGGTGTTTGGAGGTACAGGTTTCCACCTCACATAATACTCGACCTGGTCAGTGAGTGGGAGGATGACCTCACATCACCCACCCTCTGCTCCCAAGCATTCAGCCCCCTGGAGAAGGTGCTCAATGTACTGCACTTTTTGGCCACCGGATCATTTCAGTGGACAAGTGCCAAAGTGGGGGGGTGTCACAGGCCACGCAGTCACGGTGCCTAAACCAGGTCCTGGCCATCATGACTGCACGCCCATCAGTCCGCACGCACATATACCTGCCCAGAACACCTGCAGAAAGGCAGGCTGCCGTCCAGGATTTCTATGGGGTGGCACAATTCCCCAAAGTCCTAGGTGCCATTTGATTGCACCCATGTGGCTCTATGTCCCCCCAAGGCATCAGAGCACATCTATAGAAACCGCAAGCACTGGCATTCCATCAACGTGCAGGTAGTATGTGATGCAAGGGAATCATCACCTCAGTATATGCCAACTATCCAGGGTCCATCCTCGACAGTTTCATTTACAGAATGTCAACCCTAAACCGGGACCTAGAAGCTGGGCGGCATGGCGATACATGGCTGCTTGGTGAGTATAAATGCCACAGCACATGCATGCATGCCAGATATTGAGTAATGTCACAACCCTACTAATGATCACCGCCTCCCCAGGGGACAGTGCCTACCCTCTGAGCACCCACATGATGACGCCAATTCGGAACCCCACCACACCACCCGAAGTAAAATACAACACAGCCCATATTGCAACCCGGGACATAGTGGAGCGCACATTCGGATTGGTCAAGTCACGCTTTCGCTCCCTTGACCGTTCTGATGGGCAGCTGTTATATGCTCCCCCAGTAGTGTGCAGGATCATAGTGGCAGCATGTGTCCTGCACAACGTTGCAACATGCCGGGGCCTGCCGTGAACATGCTGGTGCCCCCACATCCCCAACCACATGCACGCCAGCTGCGCATGGGAGTGGAAAGGGCATTGGGTGAGGCAGCCCGAATGCAGCTGGTGGCTAATTACTTCACTTAGAATCACACCCCTGTGGAGTGCACACAGCCCTGCCACATACCAGCTGACAATCGATGATGACACAAGGGACAGTGAACTGTCACAACCATACCAGCCTGTGATTGGTCACCTGGAAGTGTCACAATGTGTGCATCCCTACCTACAAAAACACCACCAGTGCTGTGTCATCAAAAGACACATATGCTGCTAAATGCATTAACCCCTTGCAAAATACAACATGAGAACAGTGCCATGTCACCCAACCCCTCCCCAGCACCACCACCCAACACACCATGGCATGTCATGCTATGTGAGAGCAAACAAAGCAATCCCGAAAACCTGACACAAGTGTCACAAAGTACAGTGTCCCTAATGGAAACTGGCCACACACAATATGCTCCCAGTAATGTTGAACTAACAACACACATGACCAAATACTTACCAATAATACAATGCAGCTACACAAGCTCAAACATAACTAAATCATGACAGTACTAAGTTAAAGTAGTTGTAGTCTTACAACCTGAACATGCCACCACATCGCCCCCTTCCAACTGTAGTCTTGCAGGCTTCAAAACTTGTCTGTGTACTGCATACAACATGAACTCCATCTCCAAAGTAGACGGCCTTGTGAAAACATGAGGAATGAACCTGCAAATTCAGAGGAAGACATGGAAGCAGAAGCATACATAATTCCAACATGCAGTGTACAATACAACAACAATATACACAAGGAATGTCTACACAGTATTGACTACAGACTGCCCACACAGCTCATGGGAGCCCAACATCACTGTGTACATCACTGTCACTTGGTCACACCCTTTGCAAGCCCATGGAAACGGGAAGCAGGAGGGGTGTGTGTCTCACAAACCCAAGCATCAAACCCAAACTCAGGACAAGCCTGCTTGTGCCCAGCCGGAATACAGTGGATGCCCACGGGAGCCACACAAGGCAACACACTGTTAAAAAAATAATAAAAAATAAAAAATAATAAAAAAATAAAAAATAAAAAATGGTCATGTGGGGGCCAGGGGGTGGGGAGAGGCCACCCAGGAGGTCTGAGGACAGGGTGCACACCAACAGCCACCTGTGTGGATGTTGGGGAAAAAAAACACCTCCATGGGCTCATGGCCTGCACGGCTATGCCAATGTGCGAGAACTGCTGCGGTCGCTCTCATTACCCTCTGCTGCTGCCACTGGAGGTGGTGGTGCTATGCGAGACAGCCCACCCAAAGCCCTGGTATGGTCCTCCATGGCAGCAAGCATACGGGTGTGGAAGGTCTCGTTCTGGAGGATTATAGTGCGGAGATCCCCATGCAGCTCCAGCTGCTGTTCTGTCCTCAAGTTAGTGGAATTCTCAAGGTCAACAAGTGTCTCCCTGAGGTGATGGAGTTCTACCCTCAGGGCTTCCCTGTGGCCGTGGGACTCTATTGATATCGATTGGCGTAGAGTCTCCAGTGCCGCTGTCTGTCCCTGTTGGATGCCAACATGTCCTCCCTTTGTGATTGGCAAATGGAGTCTGTTGCCTGCTGTAGTAGCTATATCTGCCTTTCAGGGGGGACAATGGAAGTAGCCACCCTCTCCATTGCTTGAGCCATCATCTCAACTGATGCTGCCTGTTGGGTTGCCATACCGTAAATGGATTGTTCCCATGCAGTATTGCCTGGTGGCGTACGGCCAACGCATCGGCGGGCACCACACCTGTTTGGGGCAAGGCGATCTGCGCCTTGCTGTGCCGGCACTGCCTGAGGCTGCAGGACTGCATTCCCCCTCTGATCTGCTGGCCCAGGAACAGGATCAGATGTTGTGGCGTGTGACCCTGCACCCGTAACCGCCAAAGGCTGACTAACCAACACTGACATCCCCATAGAGGGTTCTACCCCCGGTGCAAGTGGGTTGGACAGAACAGAACCCCTTCCAGAAACACTTACCTGCGACGCCACATAGGTCTCATCATCCAAATCAACACCTGAGTAGAGGTCTGGGGAGGTGCACCCAGAGACACCCCTGGACAGAATCGTCTGCAGCAAGAGTAGGTTCTCACCCACCACCTCACCACATCCCCCACTGGTGGCCGGTTGTGCCTCAGGTTCCTCCTGGGTCTGCACCATCTCCTCAACCTCAACAGCATCAAGTGCGTCATCCCCTGCAAAAACATGAAAGACAAAACATGGAAACAGGCATTAGCACCATAGCACACAAATAGGCCTGACAAGCTACAGAACCAGTACATGATTTACACATGTCCCACATGGCTATAACCCTCCCATGCATGCACTGTCACAGAATTGGAAGGGGAGGCAAAAGTCTGACACTGATGACACCAAGATGGAAGAGTACCGCATTTGCTGCATGCTGGGTTGCACTGCCATCACACATTTGCCTGTGAGTGGCATGTCCTATACACATAAATGACACATGCCATCACACAGATGCCATGTAGCATAGCCATGGTACATTCCACAAGTACATCCATATGTCAGTGAATGAGTACTGTCACCCATCTGGAGAAACTGGCCATCTCCCAGCTTAACCTCCATGCTGAAGCTGTTGATAGTCTCCATGACCATCAATCTGGCTTCAGAGCGGCCAGAAGCACGGAAACTGCTCTCCTGAACATCCGTGAGGACCTGCTCTTGAACCTCGAATCCAACACTCCGTGTGTTCTCATTCTGCTCGATCTCTCTTCTGCCTTTGACACTGTCAACCATGCCATCCTGCTCAACCGTCTCCGTGATAACCTGGGTATCACTGGTCAGGCTCTGGCGTGGCTGACCTCTTTCCTTTCCAATCGACCCTCCCAGGTCCAACTTGGGTCCTTCCTCTCTGACATCTTTTTCTCCACCTGTGGCGTTCCCCAGGGATCTAATCTCTCTCCTTGGCTGTTCAACCAGTATCTGGCACTCCTTGCCCACCGCATCGCCGCCCTCTGCCCCAACTTTCAGTGCTATGCGGACGATACCCAGTTCATTTTCAGGCTACCCTTGGCCTCCTCCTCTCCCTCCCTCATCTCTGACTGTCTGTCTGCTATCCAGGAATGGTGTGCTGCCAATGACCTCTGCCTTAATGCTAGTAAGACTGAGATCCTACTCATCGGCACACCCACTCCCTCCTTCCCTGCAGCTCTCTGGCCGGCCTCTCTTGGCCCTCTTCCTGCTTCTACCTGCAAGGCAAAAAACCTCGGGGTCATCTTCGACTCCACACTCTCCTTCTCTCCTCATATATCTGACGTCTCTAAGAAGTCACATTACCAGCTGCACCTCCTCAGAGGTATTCTTCCCTTCCTCTCCTTCCCCCAGAAGCTCACTGTCTCCCGAGCCCTGGTTCTCTCAAAGCTGGACTACTGTAACAGCCTCTATCTTAATCTGCCTGCCTCCACTCTCCGCCCTCTGCAACTCATCCAGAACAGAACTGCGAGACTTGTCCTTGGCCTCAAGCCCAGGGACCGTATCTCTCCAGGACTGAAATCTCTACACTGGCTCCCAGTGGCTGCGAGGATTAAGTTCAAAACCCTCTGCATTGTCCACAAGGCCTTCTGGGGCCTAGGGCCTAAATACCTTCAACTCTCTCTTCCTAAATATCTTCCTTCCCGAGCCCTACGCTCATCCGTCTCCAACTCCCTCAGGGTCAGCCGCTTCTCGAAGCAACGTGCTGGGGGTAGATCTCTCTCTGTGGCAGGGGCCTCCCTCTGGAATAGCCTTCCTGCCTCCCTGAAACTTGAGGAGAACCATCTCCAGTTCCGGAAGCACCTCAAAACCTTCCTCTTCACTTCTGCTTTCTCTCTCCCTCTCCCCTGCTAAATTCTTCACCTAAACTGCACTGATTCTGCAACTGGGCCAATCTCACCGACCTCGGTCCTGGGCCCAGTCACTCTTCACTTGCGCTGCCTCCCTGGCAACCCCTGCACTGCGGGACTGTCTCTGTATCCCTACAGCCCCACCCCCCAGCACTTGTCTGCACTTACCTTGCACTTGCCACCAGCTGGCCCTATTTATTTATTATTTTATTTCTATTCTACTTATTTGTACTGCACTCGATCCCCCTCCCCCTTCCCCTTGCACTTTTCCCTTCCCCCTACCCCTGCACTTGCACGGTCTGAATGACACCTGGCCTAGTAGGATTGTTGTCTGTCTTCCCCTTGTTCCCCCCTCCCTGCCTCGTCGCGCCTTGAAACACTTGTGTATAGGCGCGTTAGAAATGCCATATCATATCATATCATATCATATCCATGTGAGATGGACATGAAGAGATGAAAAATGACACATAGTGTGAAAAGATATGCCATGTGCCACACACTGCAACACATCCAGTGTACAAAAATACAGTGATTGCAGGGCCATGTACACCTCAATGGTTGTGCACTTCAACATGACAGAAAACAACTAGCATGTTCCACATTCAAACAGGCCCAAAAACATCATGTGATCAGGACAATACTCATTCAGCCTGAATGGTCAAATCATTCAACTACCAAAGTGACACATGTGGGCCAATGTGGGGTTCTTCAATGACAGAAGCATGTCACATATGTCACAATAGGGCTGAGGAATGTGTTGCAAAAGTGGGAGAATTGAAACAATCAGCCTGAAAGAACACTGAAAAATACAAACAATGTTGTTGCATGATGCCACCTCAAGGGCAACTGCCGTAATGTTGCGCTAAATTACTACTGTGGGCAGAAGGGATAGTGTCACACCCAAATTCAAGGCCGCAGAATGTTTTGGATGAAGCACATGGGTGACCCATACTACTCAGTCACACACACCCTCACATGGCACTCAATCAGAACCCGTCACCCAAACAACATACACATGCATTACACACACACGCATGGGCACTCACCGGACGATGTGTCATAATCAGGTAGTTCTCCCACACCTCGGATCTGTTCCTCTGTGACGAAGGTCCCAGCAACAGACTCATGTTCAGTCAGTTTTTTGTCCTCTTGTGGAGACCTAACGCCAGTCACCAGAGTAGCGGCATGACTTGAGGCCAGCTTGTCCTTTGCTCTACGTTTCAGGCCGTTCCACCGCTTGTAGCAATCATCAGCTGAGCGCCTCACAAATCCAAGGGCACTTATGTTGTTGGTGATGGTCTGCCAGTGTGCCTTACGTTGACCAGGTGTGGTCTTGGACCCTGCAGTTCCCACCATTTCGTGGCTATGTTGCAACACATAGCTCATAAGTGCATTAAGTTCCGAATCATTGAAGCAAGGCTTCCTTGAGGTACCAGAGTGTGTAGCATTGCCTGGGGTCTCAGCCTGTTGTGCCAGAGCACCCTTCTTCCTCTTTTTAGAAGGTGGAGCGGAGCCAGAGTGGCTAACGCCGCTCTGGTCAGTAGGGGCAGAATCACTGGTGGACTGGGTTGTTGGAGTGTGCGAATGCACATTGACCATAGGACTTGGTGCAGGCATTGTCTGGAGTGTGATGTTGGCAGGGGGAACCTCAGTATGATGGACCAGGACCGACACTGTCCTGGCTGGGAGAGTCAGAGCTGGGGCGGATGGAGCTGCAGCTGCCCCTGCAGCCTCACCACCCTGCATACTTGGGGCAGCAGATGACATAGCTGCCCCAGTTCCACGTGGCTTGGTGACAACTTGCACCTCCACACGGGGCCTAGACTTGCTGACCTGGAAGTCAGCCAGGGAGTCATCCTGTGCCAGGTCAGGTGCCACAATGGGCTGGTCCAACAGGGGCTGAGCTGGGATGGTCTCAGCCACGTTTCCCTCAACCATGGGGGGGGGTCATGGGTGTCCCTGATTGGTCCTCCACACATGGGGGTATAGGGGCACCCTGCAAATCCTGGCCACATCCCCTACCATGCCCACCACATCCACCTTTTGAAGGTCGGCCACCTTTTCCTCCCTTACCGCTTGGTCGCCTCCCACCATGACACTGATGTTGTTGTGCGTATGGGAGGAGCAGTAAACTATTGTCCTGGGTAATTGGGGGTCAAAGGGGTAGGGTACCAGATGGAATTTGCACCCTAGTGCTTTAACAAGGCTGTCTGTGACCCCTGGGGGAAGATGACGGGTCACGCAACGCACAGGCAGCCCAAAAACAAAAATAAACTTGCACGCAACCCCTCGTAGACCACGTGCTTGGAAAAATGAACCTGCACTACGCTGTGGCACCCAGAAACACAAAAATAAGCATACGCGTGATACACGCAGCCTACAAATGACCTCTGAAGGGGTACGCGACACACGGGGCCAGCACAGTTGCTAATTACGTGCAGAACTCACAGTCTGCCTGGAAAAAGAACATGAAAAATATGCGCGTGTGCGCGTTGGCAACACCCCTGCCAAAAGAAGAATTGTACGCTGTCTGAGGAGACAGGACAAAAGGAGAAGTGAACACTGTTTGAGGAAACAGGCCCAAAAAAGCAGAAAAATGAAAGCTGTCAGAGGTAACAGGGAGTACGAACTTGAAACGCTGTGAAGTAATCGCGTGTGAACCGACAAGAAGTACAGAATCCACCCACTCGCTCTCCAAAAAAAGCACGTACAAGGAAATGGCATCCTACACATACCTTTTAAACCGGCCCAGACGTACACGTCAGTTACGCGTGTACGTGCCATTTCCTCCAATTACACACGCTGACACTCGGACGTGCAGCTTTTCCACGTGTGCTCTGTCATCACGTGCTATGAGAGAAACACCCGCGCGCGTCACGTCACAGACGCGCTTACGCGCTAAGGGCCTTTGGTCCAATGAAATCGCGTACGTGCGCTGACACGCTTACGCGCTAAGGGCCTTTCCTCGAATTACACGCTGACGTGCAAGATTTTCACATGCCAAATCACTCCGTATCAAGCTGGCCAAGTGTTCACACACGGAAGACCACGGTCCTGCCGAGAAGGCTGAATTACTGCCCCCCAGAGCCCCAAGCACGCTCCCACCTGACATCTGCTGCTGCCTGATTGCCTGGTGCCCACGTGCCCTGCCATTTGCTTCCTGCACGTCAGCCAGGGGTGCTGTTGCTGTGACCACCCCTGCTGGAACCGAAGACTCCCGACTGGGATTCCATCACTCCACAGCCCAGGCCCAGGACCCAGTTGCCCACCCACTCCTGCCTTTGGGGTTGCCATGTCCAGCAGTACACCATCTGGCGGCACTGGTAACCCCCAGCCAGAGAGGCTGAGGGCCACCAGCTTCACTGCCACCGAAGTTGGTGTCTTGGTGGAGCAAGTCCTCGGGCAGTATGATGCCCTCTTCAGAAGGTTGCGCGCCGACAAGGAAGGACGGACCAGGATCTGGACGGACATCGTGACTGCCATCAACGCGGAGGGGGTGGCAGTCCGCAAATTCCATCATGTCAAGAAGTGCTGTGAGGACTTCAGTTCCAGGACCCTCAACAAGGCCCGGCACCTCTTGAAGGCAGCGGATGCTAAGGGGCGCCAGGGCCACCTGTCGGAAGACCCAGCGCTCCACGTCCAGGTCCTTGAGAGGCACACCCGTCTGGAGTCGAGCGGTAAGTGTACATGCATACTGATTGGAAGCTGTGCGTGTGGTGGTGTGCCAGTAGTGTGCAGGTTGCACATGTGGTTTTGTAGGGCCATGTATGGATGTGTAAGTACAGGGCCGTGAGGCTGACACATGCGAGTCCTTTCATGTGTGAGACACATGGATGGTGTATTTGTGGGTAAGCATGCAGGCCAATTGCAGATGTGTGAGCACACATGTTTGAATGACTGTGTGTGTCAGTTGTGAAGGTTGTGGTGTCACACATGGATGTTGGTTCCAGCTGCATGTATCTGCACTGTGTACATGTGCATGTATGTGTATCTGACAAGTGTGCAACTGTCATGCAACATGGATGCATGTGAGACTGATATGTAGAAGACTGATTGCCAGATGTGACATGGATGCCGATCTCATCACTGCAACACATGGTGGAGGTGTACACATGCATGTAAGTGTGGTGGCGTGTGTGCATGTCTAGTGCACTCCCTGTGTCTCATGTGATGTCTGGCTCACCTTTGCCTGCTCATGCTGTTGTATGTGCATGGATGATGCTGGCTGTTGCGATATGGCTGTGGAATAGATCATGTGTGTGATTTGAAATGACATGTGTGTTCGGGATTGTGATGCCATGTCTGAAATTAGACAATGACACTCGTGTACAACTGTCATATGTGTATGAGTCCATTGTACAGTGCCCTGATGCCTGTGTCCTATCTCTCCCTGTCTGCAGCGACGACTGGTGAAGAGGGCGGAGAGGGTGCTGTGGAGCACAGCGGCAGGGATCGCACCGCCAGCCGGAGACACAAGGCCCGGCTCCCCTCCCAGGTTGTCATCTCGTCGGGGAGTGAGGAGTCCGGTGCTGTGTCCCAGGTCGCAGCTGCCGAGAGGAGGTCCAAGAGACGGAGGTCGGAGTTGGACTCCTCGGCAGCAGAAGGGGCAGCTGAGAACCCACAGGGCCTGATGCAGGAAGATGGCACGGAGTCATCCAGGTTGGTGGGGGGTTTGGTGGAGGAGGAGGCCGTGCAAGGGACAGAGACGGGGTCTGGAGGTGGGGATTCCACTGGTGCTAGTGGTGCAGTTCAGGGGCAGGGACGGCGCAGCACAGGCCACCGCGGAGGTGCCTGTGTGTAATCCTGTCCCCAATCCTATGACTGCATCATCCCGCACCAGCAGGGATGCCTACGTCCAGACCCGTTTTCAGGCAGGGGATGAGCTTACGACAACTGGCCTTCCTCTGCCTGCGGATGTGGCTATCTGGGACCGGGTTGAGCCTGTCCTGGGTGGTGTGGCGTTGCGTCAACAGGCCATGCGAGGCGAAATGCAGTCTTTTCATGCGGAGACTGCATGTCATCTCGAATGGCTCGTTGACCACGTCGACCTTCTGGGACAGGTCACCAGGGCCGGATTCTTCCGTTTCCTTGGCCTTGTTCCGACCCCCTCCTCAACTGAACCCCCTATGCGCCAGTCGTACTCCGTGCCATCTTCCCACCCATGTGTCACCTGGGTGCCCTGTGGAGCTGCCTCTGACCCTGCGGCCAGGCTGGTGGAGGACACATCCCTGCCACAGTTGGGAGTCGGATGTCCAGCATGGGTGGCCACCTCAAAACTGCACCCCAGCCGGAGGAGGATGTGCAGGCAGCAAGAGCCAGGGCACGGGCAGAGGCACAGCAGCAGTAGCAACACGGTGGGAGCCATGATGGCTCGGGGCCTTCGTCATCGGAGGGGCAGGCATCGGCCAGAGGGCAGGAGGACGCAGGACGGGAAGTGTCTTCTGTGTGGCAGCAGTTAGGCCATGCCATAGATGCGGAGCGGCAGCGGGCAGAAGTGGCACGGCTCACGATGGTCAGGGCGGAGAACTCCATGCGGAGGGCACTGAGGCGGGCCGAATGCCTCGAGGCAATTCGCAGGGAGTTGGAGGAGAACATGTCGTCGTCCCTGAGAACCCTCGGGCCATGGAAGAGGAAGGCCTCCGGGACATTGAGCAGGAGTTTGATGATGCCCTGGCCCGGGACATCCAAAAGTGAGCCGTCGGACTAGCCCGCTGCCCTTGTAAATAGTTAGATAGTGTTAGGTTTCCTATGGTTTTTTTCTTTATTTTGGTTGCGCTTGGACAATGCACCACGTTTCTGTATATAGTTTTTCATTAGATAGTATTTTTGATAGGTTTCATTTCTTCAGTTGGGATCATGGACCCTGGATTGTTCATCTGTATATAGTTCACTATTGGATTCATCTCTTTTTTTTGGATTTCCCCATGGAGCAATGGTTTTTCCCTTGGATTTGCTTTGTTGGACTGTAACTTTGGACACCTTTCCTTTGGATTATGATTTCTTGTTTTTCATTATTTTACGGACATGCAGCTTTTCTTTTTTTATTCCCATTGTTGTTTGTTTGATTTTAATTCCATTCATGTTGCTTGTAATACATTTTTTTCTTCATACTTCGATGTGTGGTATTATCTTATTGGTTTCATGCACGTCATGATATAGGTTTTCACATTCACTTGCAACCATTGTGTGTGTGTGTCGGACATGTGTTCATTTACATACTTGCCATTGAGGTTGTATCATGTAATTGCCTTTTCTATGTGGGTGGATGCACTTGGTTGGGTCTTTGGGCTGGGGAGGCTGGCCATAAGGGCCATGATTGAGGATCGTCATGTCCTGGGGGCAGGGGGACATGAGTGGGGGCCTGCTGGCAGGTGCCCTGCACTGCTGGGGGGTGGGGGTGCAAGGGGACATAAGTGGGACATGAGTGGGGGCCTGCTGGCAGGTGCCCTGCACTGCTGGGGGGTGGGGGTGCAAGGGGACATGAGTGGGGAACTGCTGGCAGTTGTCCTGCACTGATGGGGGGTGGGGGTGCAGGGGGACATGAGTGGGGACCTGCTGGCAGGTGTCCTGCACTGCTGGAGGGTGGGGGTGCAAGGGGACATGGTTGGGACATGAGTGGGGGACTGCTGGCAGGTGCACTGCACTGCTGGGGGGTGGGGGTGCAAGGAGACATGAGTGGGACATGAGTGGGGGCCTGCTGGCAGGTGCCCTGCACTGCTGGGGGGTGGGGATGCAAGGGGACATGAGTGGGACATGAGTGGGGGCCTGCTGGCAGGTGCCCTGCACTGCTGGGGGGTGGGGGTTCAAGGGGACATGAGTGGGGGCCTGCTGGCAGGTGCCCTGCACTGCTGGGGGGTAGGGTGCAGGGGGACATGAGTGGGGGCCTGCTGGCAGGTGCCCTGCACTGCTGGGGATTGGATGTGCAAGGGGACATCAGTGGGGGCCTGCTGGCAGGTGCCCTGCACTGCTGGGGGCTAGGGGTGCAAGGGGACATGAGTGGGGGCCTGCTGGCAGGTGCCCTGCACTGCTGGGGGTGGGGGTGCAGGGGGAAATGAGTGGGGGCCTGCTGGCAGGTTCCCTGCACTGCTGGTGGGTGGGGGTGCAAGGGGACATGAGTGGGGGCCTGCTGGCAGGTGCCCTGCACTGCTCGGGGGTGGGGGTGCAAGGAGACATGTGTGGGGGCCTGCTGGCAGGTGCCCTGCACTGCTGGGGGGTGGGGGTGCAAGGGGACATGAGTGAGGGCCGGCTGGCAGGTGCCCAACACTGCTGTGGGTAGAGGAGCAAGGGGACATGACTGGGACATGAGTGGGGGGCTGCTGGCAGGTGCCCTGCACTGCTGGGGGGTGGGGGTACAAGGGGACATGAGTGAGGGCCGGCTGGCAGGTGCCCTACACTGCTGGTGGTGGGGGCGCAAGGGGACATGAGTGGGACATGAGTGGGGCCTGCTGGCAGATGCCCAGAACTGCTGGGGGGTGGTGTGCAAGGACACATGAGTGGGGGGCTGCTAGCCGGTGCCCTGCACTGCTGGGGGGTGTTGGTGCAAGACGACATGAGTGGGACATGAGTGGGGGCCTGCTGGCAGGTGCCCTGCACTGCTGGGGGGTGGGGGTGCAAGGGAACATGAGTGGGACATGAGTGGGGGCCTGCTGGCAGGTGCCCTGCCCTGCTGGGGGGTGGGGGTTCAAGGGGACATGAGTGGGGGCCTGCTGGCAGGTGCCCTGCACTGCTGGGGGGTGGGGTGCAGGGGGACATGAGTGGGGGCCTGCTGGCAGGTGCCCTGCACTGCTGGGGATTGGATGTGCAAGGGGACATGAGTGGGGGCCTGCTGGCAGGTGCCCTGCACTGCTGGGGGCTAGGGGTGCAAGGGGACATGAGTGGGGGCCTGCTGGCAGGTGCCCTGCACTGCTGGGGGGTGGGGGTGCAGGGGGAAATGAGTGGGGGCCTGCTGGCAGGTTCCCTGCACTGCTGGTGGGTGGGGGTGCAAGGGGACATGAGTGGGGGCCTGCTGGCAGGTGCCCTGCACTGCTCGGGGGTGGGGGTCCAAGGGGACATGTGTGGGGGCCTGCTGGCAGGTGCCCTGCACTGTTGGGGGCTAGGGGTGCAAGGGGACATGAGTGGGGGCCTGCTGGCAGGTGCCCTGCACTGCTGGGGGTGGGGGTGCAGGGGGAAATGAGTGGGGGCCTGCTGGCAGGTTCCCTGCACTGCTGGTGGGTGGGGGTGCAAGGGGACATGAGTGGGGGCCTGCTGGCAGGTGCCCTGCACTGCTCGGGGGTGGGGGTGCAAGGAGACATGTGTGGGGGCCTGCTGGCAGGTGCCCTGCACTGCTGGGGGGTGGGGGTGCAAGGGGACATGAGTGAGGGCCGGCTGGCAGGTGCCCAACACTGCTGTGGGTAGAGGAGCAAGGGGACATGACTGGGACATGAGTGGGGGGCTGCTGGCAGGTGCCCTGCACTGCTGGGGGGGTGGGGGTACAAGGGGACATGAGTGAGGGCCGGCTGGCAGGTGCCCTACACTGCTGGTGGTGGGGGCGCAAGGGGACATGAGTGGGACATGAGTGGGGCCTGCTGGCAGATGCCCAGAACTGCTGGGGGGTGGTGTGCAAGGACACATGAGTGGGGGGCTGCTAGCCGGTGCCCTGCACTGCTGGGGGGTGTTGGTGCAAGACGACATGAGTGGGACATGAGTGGGGGCCTGCTGGCAGGTGCCCTGCACTGCTGGGGGGTGGGGGTGCAAGGGAACATGAGTGGGACATGAGTGGGGGCCTGCTGGCAGGTGCCCTGCCCTGCTGGGGGGTGGGGGTTCAAGGGGACATGAGTGGGGGCCTGCTGGCAGGTGCCCTGCACTGCTGGGGGGTGGGGTGCAGGGGGACATGAGTGGGGGCCTGCTGGCAGGTGCCCTGCACTGCTGGGGATTGGATGTGCAAGGGGACATGAGTGGGGGCCTGCTGGCAGGTGCCCTGCACTGCTGGGGGCTAGGGGTGCAAGGGGACATGAGTGGGGGCCTGCTGGCAGGTGCCCTGCACTGCTGGGGGGTGGGGGTGCAGGGGGAAATGAGTGGGGGCCTGCTGGCAGGTTCCCTGCACTGCTGGTGGGTGGGGGTGCAAGGGGACATGAGTGGGGGCCTGCTGGCAGGTGCCCTGCACTGCTCGGGGGTGGGGGTGCAAGGGGACATGTGTGGGGGCCTGCTGGCAGGTGCCCTGCACTGTTGGGGGGTGGGGGTGCAAGGGGACATGAGTGAGGGCCGGCTGGCAGGTGCCCTACACTGCTGGGGGTAGAGGAGCAAGGGGACATGACTGGGACATGAGTGGGGGGCTGCTGGCAGGTGCCCTGCACTGCTGGGGGGGTGGGGGTACAAGGGGACATGAGTGAGGGCCGGCTGGCAGGTGCCCTACACTGCTGGTGGTGGGGGCGCAAGGGGACATGAGTGGGACATGAGTGGGGCCTGCTGGCAGATGCCCAGAACTGCTGGGGGGTGGGGTGCAAGGACACATGAGTGGGGGCCTGCTGGCCGGTGCCCTGCACTGCTGGGGGGTGTTGGTGCAAGACGACATGAGTGGGACATGAGTGGGGGCCTGCTGGCAGGTGCCCTGCAATGCTGGGGGGTGGGGGTGCACGGGAACATGAGTGGGACATGAGTGGGGGCCTGCTGGCAGGTGCCCTGCACTGCTGGGTGGTGGGGGTGCAAGGGGACATGAGTGGGACATGAGTGGGGGCCTGCTGGCAGGTGCGCTGCACTGCTGGGGGGTGGGGGTGCAAGGGGACATGAGTGGGACATGAGTGGGGGACTGCTGGCAGGTGCCCTGCACTGCTGGGGGGTGGAGGTGCAAGGGGACATGAGGGGGGACTGCTGGCAGGTGCCCTGCACTGCTGGGGGTGCAAGGGGACATGAGTGGGACATGAGTGGGGGGCTGCTGGTAGGTGCCCTGCACTGCTGGGGGGTGGGGGTGCAAGGGGACATGAGTGGGGGCCTGCTGGCAGGTGCTCTGCACTGCTGGGGGGTGGGGGTGCAAGGGGACATGAGTGGGGGCCTGCTGGCAGGTGCCCTGCACTGCTGGGGGGTGGGGGTGCAAGAGGGCATTAGTGGGACATGAGTGGGGGCCTGCTGGCAGGTGCCCTGCACTGCAAGGGGGTGGGGTGCAAGAGGACATGAGTGGGACATGAGTGGGAGCCTGCTGGCAGGTGCTGTGCACTGCTGGGCGGTTGGGGTGCAAGGGGACATGAGTGGGACATGAGTGGGGGCCTGCTGGCCGGTGCCGTGCACTGCTGTGGGATGGGGTGCAAGACGACATGAGTGGGACATGAGTGGGGGCCTGCTGGCAGGTGCCCTTTACTGCTGGGGGGTGGAGGTGCAAGTGGACATGAGTGGGACATGAGTGGGGCCATGCTGGCAGGTGCCCTGCACTGCTGGGGGGTGGGGGTGCAAGGGGACATGAGTGGGGGCCTGCTGGCAGGTGCCCTGCACTGCTGGGGGGTATAGGTGCAAAGGGACATGAGGGGGGACTGCTGGCAGGTGCCCTGCACTGCTGGGGGTGGGGGTGCAAGGGGACATGAGTGGGACATGAGTGGGGGCCTGCTGGTAGGTGCCCTGCACTGCTGGGGGGTGGGGGTGCAAGGGGACATGAGTGGGGGCCTGCTGGCAGGTGCTATGCACTGCTGGGGGGTGGGGGTACAAGGGGACATGAGTGGGGGCCTGCTGGCAGGTGCCATTTACTGCTGGGGGGTGGGGGTGCAAGTGGACATGAGTGGGACATGAGTGGGGCCATGCTGGCAGGTGCCCTGCACTGCTGGGGGGTGGGGGTGCAAGGGGACATGAGTGGGACATGAGTGGGGGCCTGCTGGCAGGTGCCCTGCACTGCTGGGGGGTAGAGGTGCAAAGGGACATGAGGGGGGACTGCTGGCAGGTGCCCTGCACTGCTGGGGGTGGGGGTGCAAGGGGACATGAGTGGGACATGAGTGGGGGCCTGCTGGTAGGTGCCCTGCACTGCTGGGGGTTGGGGGTGCAAGGGGACATGAGTGGGGGCCTGCTGGCAGGTGCTCTGCACTGCTGGGGGGTGGGGGTACAAGGGGACATGAGTGGGGGCCTGCTGGCAGGTGCCCTGCACTGCTGGGGGGTGGGGGTGCAAGGGGACATGAGTGGGGGCCTGCTGGCAGGTGCCCAGCACTGATGGGGGGTGGGGGTGCAAGGGGACATGAGTGGGGGCCTGCTGGCAGGTGCTGTGCACTGCTGGGGGTGGGGGTGCAAGGGGACATGAGTGGGACATGAGTGGGGGCCAGCTGGCAGGTGCCCTGCACTGCTGGGGGGTGGGGGTGCAAGGGTACATGAGTGGGACATGAGTGGGGGCCAGCTGGCAGGTGCCCTGCACTGCTGGGGGGTTTGGGTGCAAGGGTACATGAGTGGGACATGAGTGGGGGCCTGCTGGCTGGTGCCCTGCACTGCTGGGGAGTGCGGGTGGAAGGGGACATGAGTGGGACATGAGTGGGGGCCTGCTGGCAGGTGCCCTGCACTGCTGGGGGTGGGGGTGCACGGGGACATGAGTGGGGGCCTGCTGGCAGGTGCCCTGCACTGCTGGGGGGTGGGGGTGCAAGGGGACATGAGTGGGACATGAGTGGGGGCCTGCTGGCAGGTGACCTGCACTGCTGGGGGGTGGGGGTGCAAGGGGACATGAGTGGGACATGAGTGGGGGACTGCTGGCAGGTGCCCTGCACTGCTGGGGGGTGGAGGTGCAAGGGGACATGAGGGGGGACTGCTGGCAGGTGCCCTGCACTGCTGGGGGTGGGGGTGCAAGGGGACATGAGTGGGACATGAGTGGGGGCTGCTGGTAGGTGCCCTGCACTGCTGGGGGGTGGGGGTGCAAGGGGACATGAGTGGGGGCCTGCTGGCAGGTACTCTGCACTGCTGGGTTTGGGGGTGCAAGGGGACATGAGTGGGGGCCTGCTGGCAGGTGCCCTGCACTGCTGGGGGGTGGGGGTGCAAGGGGGCATTAGTGGGACATGAGTGGGGGCCTGTTGGCAGGTGCCCTGCACTGCAAGGGGGTGGGGTGCAAGAGGACATGAGTGGGGGCCTGCTGGCAGGTGCCCTGTACTGATGGGGGGTGGGGGTGCAAGGGGACATGAGTGGGACATGAGTGGGAGCCTGCTGGCAGGTGCCGTGCACTTCTGGGGGGTGGGGGTGCAAGGGGACATGAGTGGGACATGAGTGGGGGTCTGCTGGCCGGTGCCGTGCACTGCTGCGGGATGGGGTGCAAGATGACATGAGTGGGACATGAGTGGGGGCCTGCTGGCAGGTGCCCTGCACTGCTGGGGGGTGGGGGTGCAAGGGGACATGAGTGGGACATGAGTGGGGGCATGCTGGCAGGTGCCCTGCACTGCTGGGGGGTGGGGGTGCAAGGGGACATGAGTGGGACATGAGTGGGGGCCTGCTGGCAGGTGCCCTGCACTGCTGGGGGGTGGAGGTGCAAGGGGACATGAGGGGGGACTGCTGGCAGGTGCCCTGCACTGCTGGGGGTGGGGGTGCAAGGGGACATGAGTGGGACATTAGTGGGGGCCTGCTGGTAGGTGCCCTGCACTGCTGGGGGGTGGGGGTACAAGGGGACATGAGTGGGGGCCTGCTGGCAGGTGCTCTGCACTGCTGGGGGGTGGGGGTACAAGGGGACATGAGTGGGGGCCTGCTGGCAGGTGCCCTGCACTGCTGGGGGGTGGGGGTGCAAGGGGACATGAGTGGGGGCCTGCTGGCAGGTGCCCAGCACTGATGGGGGTGGGGGTGCAAGGGGACATGAGTGGGACCTGAGTGGGGGCCTGCTGGCAGGTGCCGTGCACTGCTGGGGGGTGGGGGTGCAAGGGTACATGAGTTGGACATGAGTGGGGGCCTGTTGGCTGGTGTCCTGAACTGCTGGGGGGTGGGGGTGGAAGGGGACATGAGTGGGACATGAGTGGGGGCCTGCTGGCAGGTGCCCTGCTCTGCTGGGGGTGGGGGTGCAAGGGGACATGAGTGGGGGTCTGCTGGCAGGTACCCTGCACTGCTGGGGGGTGGGGGTGCAAGGGGACATGAGTGGGGGCCTGCTGGCAGGTGCTCTGCACTGCTGGGGGGTGGGGGTACAAGGGGACATGAGTGGGGGCCTGCTGGCAGGTGCCCTGCACTGCTGGGGGGTGGGGGTGCAAGGGGACATGAGTGGGGGCCTGCTGGCAGGTGCCCAGCACTGATGGGGGTGGGGGTGCAAGGGGACATGAGTGGGACCTGAGTGGGGGCCTGCTGGCAGGTGCCGTGCACTGCTGGGGGGTGGGGGTGCAAGGGTACATGAGTTGGACATGAGTGGGGGCCTGTTGGCTGGTGTCCTGAACTGCTGGGGGGTGGGGGTGGAAGGGGACATGAGTGGGACATGAGTGGGGGCCTGCTGGCAGGTGTCCTGCACTGCTGGGGGTTGGGGGTGCAAGGGGACATGAGTGGGACATGAGTGGGGGCCTGCTGGCAGGTGCCCCGTACTGCTGGGGGGTAGGGGTGCAAGGGGACATGAGTGGGGGCCTGTTGGCAGGTGCCCTGCACTGCTGGGGGGTGGGGGTGCAAGGGGACATGAGTGAGGGCCTGCTGGCAGGTGCCCTGCACTGCTGGGCGGTGGGGCTGCAAGGGGACATGAGTGGGACATGAGTGGGGGGCCTGCTGGCAGGTGCCCTGCACTGCTGGGGGGTGGGGGTGCAAGGGGACATGAGTGGGGGCCTGCTGGCAGGTGCCCAGCACTGATGGGGGTGGGGGTACAAGGGGACATGAGTGGGACATGAGTGGGGGCCTGCTGGCAGGTGCCCTGCACTGCTGGGGGAGGGGGTACAAGGGGACATGAGTGGGACATGAATGGGAGCTTGCTGGCAGGTGCCCTGCACTGCTTGGGGGTGGAGGTGCAAGCGGATATGAGTGGGACATGAGTGGGGGCCTGCTGGCAGGTGCCCTGCACTGCTGGGGGTGGGGGCGCAAGGGGACATGAGTGGGACATGAGTGGGGCCTGCTGGCAGATACCCAGAACTGCTGGGGGGTGGGGGTGCAAGGACACATGAGTGGGGACCTGCTGGCCGGTGCCCTGCACTGCTGGGGGGTGGGGGTGCAAGACGACATGAGTGGGACATGAGTGGGGGCCTTCTGGCAGGTGCCCTGCACTGCTGGGTGGTGGGGGTGCAAGGGGACATGAGTGGGACATGAGTGGGGGCCTGCTGGCAGGTGCCCTGCACTGCTGGGGGGTGGGGGTGCAAGACGACATGAGTGGGACATGACGGGGGCCTGCTGGCAGGTGCCCTGCACTGCTGGGGGGTGGGGGTGCAAGGGGACATGAGTGGGACATGAGTGGGGGCCTGCTGGCAGGTGCCCTGCACTGCTGGGTGGTGGGGGTGCAAGGGGACATGAGTGGGGGCCTGCTGGCAGGTGCCCTGCACTGCTGGGGGGTGGGGTCCAAGGGGACATGAGTGGGACATGAGTGGGGGCCTGCTGGCAGGTGCCCTGCACTGCTGGGGGTTGGAGGTGCAAGGGGACATGAGGGGGGACTGCTGGCAGGTGCTCTGCACTGCTGGGGGGTGGAGGTGCAAGGGGACATGAGTGGGGGCCTGCTGTCAGGTGCCATGCACTGCTGGGGGGTGGGGGTGCGAGGGGACATGAGTGGGACATGAGTGGGGGCCTGATGGCAGGTGCCCTGCACTGCTAGGGGGTGGGGGTGCAAGGGGACATGAGTGGGGGCCTGCTGGATGGTGCCCTGTACTGATGGGGGGGTGGGGGTGCAAGGGGACATGAGTGGGACATGAGTGGGGACTGCTGGCAGGTGCCGTGCACTGCTGGGGGTGGGGGTGCAAGGAGACATGAGTGGGACATGAGTGGGGGGCTGCTTGCCAGTGCCCTGCACTGCTGGGGGGTGGGGGTGCAAGACGACATGAGTGGGACATGAGTGGGGGCCTGCTGGCAGGTGCCCTGCACTGCTGGGGCGTGGGGGTGCAAGGGGACATGAGTGGGACATGAGTGGGGGCCTGCTGGCAGGTGCCCTGCACTGCTGGGCGGTGGGGGGTGCAAGGGGACATGAGTGGGACATGAGTGGAGGCCTGCTGGCAGGTGCCCTGCACTGCTGGGGGGTGGGGGTGCAAGGGGACATGAGTGGGGGCCTGCTGGCATGTGCCCTGCACTGCTGGGGGGTGGAGGTGCAAGGGGACATGAGGGGGGACTGCTGGCAGGTGCCCTGCACTGGTGGGGGTGGGGGTGCAAGGTGACATGAGTGGGGGCCTGGTGGTAGGTACCCTGCACTGCTGGGGGGTGGGGGTGCAAGGGGACATGAGTGGGGGCCTGCTGGCAGGTGCTCTGCACTGCTGGGGGGTGGGGGTACAAGGGGACATGAGTGGGGGCCTGCTGGCAGGTGCCCTGCACTGCTGGGGGGTGGGGGTGCAAGGGGACATGAGTGGGACATGAGTGGGGGCCTGCTGGCAGGTGCCCAGTACTGATGGGGGTGGGGGTGCAAGGGGACATGAGTGGGACATGAGTGGGGGCCAGCTGGCAGGTGCCCTGCACTGCTGGGGGGTGGGGGTGCAAGGGGACATGAGTGGGACATGAGTGGGGGCCTGCTGGCAGGTGCCGTGACTGCTGGGGGTGGGGGTGCAAGGGGACATGAGTGGGACATGAGTGGAGGCCTGCTGACAGGTGCCCTGCACTGCTGGGGGGTGGGGGTGCAAGGGGACATGAGTGGGACATGAGTGGGGGCCTGCTGGCAGGTGCCGTGCACTGCTGGGGGTGGGGGTGCAAGGGGACATGAGTGGGACATGAGTGGGGGCCTGCTGGCAGGTGCCCTGCACTGCTGGGGGGTGGGGGTGCAAGGGGCCATGAGTGGGACATGAGTGGGGGCCTGCTGGCAGGTGACCTGCACTGCTGGGGGGTGGGGGTGCAAGGGGACATGAGTGGGACATGAGTGGGGGACTGCTGGCAGGTGCCCTGCACTGCTGGGGGGTGGAGGTGCAAGGGGACATGAGGGGGGACTGCTGGCAGGTGCCCTGCACTGCTGGGGGTGGGGGTGCAAGGGGACATGAGTGGGACATGAGTGGGGGCTGCTGGTAGGTGCCCTGCACTGCTGGGGGGTGGGGGTGCAAGGGGACATGAGTGGGGGCCTGCTGGCAGGTACTCTGCACTGCTGGGTTTGGGGGTGCAAGGGGACATGAGTGGGGGCCTGCTGGCAGGTGCCCTGCACTGCTGGGGGGTGGGGGTGCAAGGGGGCATTAGTGGGACATGAGTGGGGGCCTGTTGGCAGGTGCCCTGCACTGCAAGGGGGTGGGGTGCAAGAGGACATGAGTGGGGGCCTGCTGGCAGGTGCCCTGTACTGATGGGGGGTGGGGGTGCAAGGGGACATGAGTGGGACATGAGTGGGAGCCTGCTGGCAGGTGCCGTGCACTTCTGGGGGGTGGGGGTGCAAGGGGACATGAGTGGGACATGAGTGGGGGTCTGCTGGCCGGTGCCGTGCACTGCTGCGGGATGGGGTGCAAGATGACATGAGTGGGACATGAGTGGGGGCCTGCTGGCAGGTGCCCTGCACTGCTGGGGGGTGGGGGTGCAAGGGGACATGAGTGGGACATGAGTGGGGGCATGCTGGCAGGTGCCCTGCACTGCTGGGGGGTGGGGGTGCAAGGGGACATGAGTGGGACATGAGTGGGGGCATGCTGGCAGGTGCCCTGCACTGCTGGGGGGTGGGGGTGCAAGGGGACATGAGTGGGACATGAGTGGGGGCCTGCTGGCAGGTGCCCTGCACTGCTGGGGGGTGGAGGTGCAAGGGGACATGAGGGGGGACTGCTGGCAGGTGCCCTGCACTGCTGGGGGTGGGGGTGCAAGGGGACATGAGTGGGACATTAGTGGGGGCCTGCTGGTAGGTGCCCTGCACTGCTGGGGGGTGGGGGTACAAGGGGACATGAGTGGGGGCCTGCTGGCAGGTGCTCTGCACTGCTGGGGGGTGGGGGTACAAGGGGACATGAGTGGGGGCCTGCTGGCAGGTGCCCTGCACTGCTGGGGGGTGGGGGTGCAAGGGGACATGAGTGGGGGCCTGCTGGCAGGTGCCCAGCACTGATGGGGGTGGGGGTGCAAGGGGACATGAGTGGGACCTGAGTGGGGGCCTGCTGGCAGGTGCCGTGCACTGCTGGGGGGTGGGGGTGCAAGGGTACATGAGTTGGACATGAGTGGGGGCCTGTTGGCTGGTGCCCTGAACTGCTGGGGGGTGGGGGTGGAAGGGGACATGAGTGGGACATGAGTGGGGGCCTGCTGGCAGGTGCCCTGCTCTGCTGGGGGTGGGGGTGCAAGGGGACATGAGTGGGGGTCTGCTGGCAGGTACCCTGCACTGCTGGGGGGTGGGGGTGCAAGGGGACATGAGTGGGGGCCTGCTGGCAGGTGTCCTGCACTGCTGGGGGTTGGGGGTGCAAGGGGACATGAGTGGGACATGAGTGGGGGCCTGCTGGCAGGTGCCCCGTACTGCTGGGGGGTAGGGGTGCAAGGGGACATGAGTGGGGGCCTGTTGGCAGGTGCCCTGCACTGCTGGGGGGTGGGGGTGCAAGGGGACATGAGTGAGGGCCTGCTGGCAGGTGCCCTGCACTGCTGGGGGGTAGAAGTGCAAGGGGACATGACTGGGACATGAGTGGGGGCCTGCTGGCAGGTGCCCTGCACTGCTGGGGGGTGGGGGTGCAAGGAGACATGAGTGAGGGCCTGCTGGCAGGTGCCCTGCACTGCTGGGCGGTGGGGCTGCAAGGGGACATGAGTGGGACATGAGTGGGGGGCCTGCTGGCAGGTGCCCTGCACTGCTGGGGGGTGGGGGTGCAAGGGGACATGAGTGGGGGCCTGCTGGCAGGTGCCCAGCACTGATGGGGGTGGGGGTACAAGGGGACATGAGTGGGACATGAGTGGGGGCCTGCTGGCAGGTGCCCTGCACTGCTGGGGGAGGGGGTACAAGGGGACATGAGTGGGACATGAATGGGAGCTTGCTGGCAGGTGCCCTGCACTGCTTGGGGGTGGAGGTGCAAGCGGATATGAGTGGGACATGAGTGGGGGCCTGCTGGCAGGTGCCCTGCACTGCTGGGGGTGGGGGCGCAAGGGGACATGAGTGGGACATGAGTGGGGCCTGCTGGCAGATACCCAGAACTGCTGGGGGGTGGGGGTGCAAGGACACATGAGTGGGGACCTGCTGGCCGGTGCCCTGCACTGCTGGGGGGTGGGGGTGCAAGACGACATGAGTGGGACATGAGTGGGGGCCTGTTGGCAGGTGCCCTGCACTGCTGGGGGTGGGGGTGCAAGGGGACATGAGTGGGACATGAGTGGGGGCCTGCTGGCAGGTGCCCTGCACTGCTGGGTGGTGGGGGTGCAAGGGGACATAAGTGGGACATGAGTGGGGGCCTGCTGGCAGGTGCCCTGCACTGCTGGGGGGTGGGGGTGCAAGACGACATGAGTGGGACATGACGGGGGCCTGCTGGCAGGTGCCCTGCACTGCTGGGGGGTGGGGGTGCAAGGGGACATGAGTGGGACATGAGTGGGGGCCTGCTGGCAGGTGCCCTGCACTGCTGGGTGGTGGGGGTGCAAGGGGACATGAGTGGGGGCCTGCTGGCAGGTGCCCTGCACTGCTGGGGGGTGGGGTCCAAGGGGACATGAGTGGGACATGAGTGGGGGCCTGCTGGCAGGTGCCCTGCACTGCTGGGGGTTGGAGGTGCAAGGGGACATGAGGGGGGACTGCTGGCAGGTGCTCTGCACTGCTGGGGGGTGGAGGTGCAAGGGGACATGAGTGGGGGCCTGCTGTCAGGTGCCATGCACTGCTGGGGGGTGGGGGTGCGAGGGGACATGAGTGGGACATGAGTGGGGGCCTGATGGCAGGTGCCCTGCACTGCTAGGGGGTGGGGGTGCAAGGGGACATGAGTGGGGGCCTGCTGGCAGGTGCCCTGTACTGATGGGGGGGTGGGGGTGCAAGGGGACATGAGTGGGACATGAGTGGGGACTGCTGGCAGGTGCCGTGCACTGCTGGGGGTGGGGGTGCAAGGGGACATGAGTGGGACATGAGTGGGGGGCTGCTTGCCAGTGCCCTGCACTGCTGGGGGGTGGGGGTGCAAGACGACATGAGTGGGACATGAGTGGGGGCCTGCTGGCAGGTGCCCTGCACTGCTGGGGCGTGGGGGTGCAAGGGGACATGAGTGGGACATGAGTGGGGGCCTGCTGGCAGGTGCCCTGCACTGCTGGGCGGTGGGGGTGCAAGGGGACATGAGTGGGACATGAGTGGAGGCCTGCTGGCAGGTGCCCTGCACTGCTGGGGGGTGGGGGTGCAAGGGGACATGAGTGGGGGCCTGCTGGCATGTGCCCTGCACTGCTGGGGGGTGGAGGTGCAAGGGGACATGAGGGGGGACTGCTGGCAGGTGCCCTGCACTGGTGGGGGTGGGGGTGCAAGGTGACATGAGTGGGGGCCTGCTGGTAGGTACCCTGCACTGCTGGGGGGTGGGGGTGCAAGGGGACATGAGTGGGGGCCTGCTGGCAGGTGCTCTGCACTGCTGGGGGGTGGGGGTACAAGGGGACATGAGTGGGGGCCTGCTGGCAGGTGCCCTGCACTGCTGGGGGGTGGGGGTGCAAGGGGACATGAGTGGGACATGAGTGGGGGCCTGCTGGCAGGTGCCCAGTACTGATGGGGGTGGGGGTGCAAGGGGACATGAGTGGGACATGAGTGGGGGCCAGCTGGCAGGTGCCCTGCACTGCTGGGGGGTGGGGGTGCAAGGGGACATGAGTGGGACATGAGTGGGGGCCTGCTGGCAGGTGCCGTGACTGCTGGGGGTGGGGGTGCAAGGGGACATGAGTGGGACATGAGTGGAGGCCTGCTGACAGGTGCCCTGCACTGCTGGGGGGTGGGGGTGCAAGGGGACATGAGTGGGACATGAGTGGGGGCCTGCTGGCAGGTGCCGTGCACTGCTGGGGGTGGGGGTGCAAGGGGACATGAGTGGGACATGAGTGGGGGCCTGCTGGCAGGTGCCCTGCACTGCTGGGGGGTGGGGGTGCAAGGGGACATGAGTGGGACATGAGTGGGGGCCAGCTGGCAGGTGCCCTGCACTGCTGGGGGGCGGGGGTGCAAGGGGACATGAGTGGGACATGAGTGGGGGCCTGCTGGCTGGTGCCCTGCACTGCTGGGGGGTGGGGGTGGAAGGGGACATGAGTGGGGGCCTGCTGGCAGGTATCCTGCACTGCTGGGGGTTGGGGTGCAAGGGGACATGAGTGGGGGCCTGCTGGCAGGTGCCCTGCACTGCTGGGGGGTGGGTATGCAAGGGGACATGAGTGGGGGCCTGCTGGCAGGTGCCCTGCACTGCTGGGGGGTGGGGGTGCAAGGGGACTTGAGTGGGACATGATTGGGGGGCTGCTGGCAGGTGCCCTGTACTGCTGGGGGGTGGGGGTGCAAGGGGACATGAGTGGGACATGAGTGGAGGCCTGCTGGCAGGTGCCCTGCACTGCTGGGGGGTGGGGGTGCAAGGGGACTTGAGTGGGACATGAGTGGGGGCCTGCTGGCAGGTGCCCTGTACTGCTGGGGGGTGGGGGTGCAAGGGGACATGAGTGGGACATGAGTGGAGGCCTGCTGGCAGGTGCCCTGCACGGGTGGGGGTGCAAGGGGACATGAGTGGGACATGAGTGGGGGCCTTCTGGCAGGTGCCCTGCACTGCTGGGGGGTGGAGGTGCAAGGGGACATGAGGGGGGACTGCTGGCAGGTGCCCTGCACTGGTGGGGGTGGGGGTGCAAGGGGACATGAGTGGGACATGAGTGGGGGCCTGCTGGTAGGTACCCTGCACTGCTGGGGGTGGGGGTGCAAAGGGACATGAGTGGGGGCCTGCTGGCAGGTGCTCGCACTGCTGGGGGGTGGGGGTACAAGGGAACATGAGTGGGGGCCTGCTGGCAGGTGTCCTGCACTGCTGGGGGTGGGGGTGCAAGGGGACATGAGTGGGGGCCTGCTGGCAGGTGCCCAGTACTGATGGGGGGTGGGGGTGCAAGGGGACATGAGTGGGACATGAGTGGGGGCCTGCTGGCAGGTGCCGTGCACTGCTGGGGCTGGGGGTGCAAGGGGACATGAGTGGGACATGAGTGGGGGCCTGCTGGCAGAGGCCCTGCACTGCTGGGTGGTGGGGGTGCAAGGGGACATGAGTGGGACATGAGTGGGGGGCAGCTGGCAGGTGCCCTGCACTGCTGGGGGGCTGGGGTGCAAGGGGACATGAGTGGGACATGAGTGGGGGCCTGCTGGCTGGTGCCCTGCACTGCTGGGGGGTGGGGGTGGAAGGGGACATGAGTGGGACATGAGTGGGGGCCTGCTGGCAGGTGCTCTGTACTGCTGGGGGGTGGGGGTGCAGGGGGACATGAGTGGGGGCCTGCTGGCAGGTGCCCTGCACTGCTGGGGGGAGGGGGTGCAAGGGGACATGAGTGGGTGCCTGCTGGCAGGTGTCCTGCACTGCTGGGGGTTGGGGTGCAAGGGGACATGAGTGGGGGCCTGCTGGCAGGTGCCCTGCACTGCTGGGGGGTGGGGGTGCAATTGGACTTGAGTGGGACATGAGTGGGGGGCTGCTGGCAGGTGCCCTGTACTGCTGGGGGGTGGGGGTGCAAGGGGACATGAGTGGGACATGAGTGGGGGCCTGCTGGCAGGTGCCCTGCACTGCTGGGTGGTGGGGGTGCAAGGGGACATGAGTGGGGCCTGCTGGCAGGTGCACTGCACTGCTTGGGGGTGGGGGTGCAAGGGGACATGAGGGGGGACTGCTGGCAGGTGCCCTGCACTGCTGGGGGGTGGGTGGTGCAAGGGGACATGAGTGGGATATGAGTGGGGGCCTGCTGGCAGGTTCCCCTGACTGCTGGGGGTGCAAGGGGACATGAGTGGGGACCTTCTGGCAAGTGCCCAGTACTGATGGGGGTGGGGGTGCAAGGGGACATGAGTGGGGGCCTGCTGGGAGGTGCCATGCACTGCTGGGGTGTGGGGGTGCAAGGGGACATGAGTAGGACATGAGTGGGGGCCTGCTGGCAGGTGCCCTGCACTGCTGGGGTGTGGGGGTCCACAGGGACATGAGTGGGGCCTGCTGGCAGGTTCCCTGCACTGCTGCGGGATGGGGGGCAAGGGGACATGAGTGGGACATGAGTGGGGCCTGCTGACAGGTCCCCTGCACTGCTGGAAGGAGGGGGTGCAAGGGGACATGAGTGGGGGCCTGCTGGCAGGTGCCCTGCACTGCTGGGGTGTGGGGTTGCAAGGGGACATGAGTGGGACATGAGTGGGGGCCTGCTGGCAGGTGCCCTAAACTGCTGGGGGGTGGGGGTGCAAGGAGACATGAGCGAGGGCCTGCTGGCAGGTGCCCTGCACTGCTGGGGGGGTGCAAGGGGACATGAGTGGGACATGAGTGGGGGCCTGCTGGCAGGTGCCCTGCACTGCTGGGGATTGGGGGTGCTGGGGGACATGTGTGGTGATCATATTGCAACGTGACATGTGGCTTGGCTGGGGGGCATGCCCATGGTGGATGTGCTGCCTGCGGGACATGGCCAGGGGTGCGGGGTAGTCCCCTGTGGTGTGGGCTGCCTGCAGGGGCCATGGAGGGGGTAGAGGGGACACCTGGGAGGACCCACACTGCCAATTCACATGTAGGACTCCCCGCGCACCCCCGAAATATGCGTTCCCCGCTCTGACAGCAGAATCACGTGTGAAACTTCATGCGCAGCCCGGTAATACACATACCCTACTCCAGTCGCGTGTGAAACTTCCCGCGCACCCCTGAAATACACGTACCCAGGCCAATCGCGTGTGAAACTTCCCGCGCACCCCTGAAATACACGTACCCAGCCCAATCGCGTGTGAAACTTCCCACGCACCCCTGAAATACACGTACCCAGCCCAATCGCGTGTGAAACTTCCTGCGCACCCCTGAAATACACATACCCAGCCCAATCGCGTGTGAAACTTCCCGCGCACCCCTGAAATACACATACCCAGGCCAATCGCGTGTGAAACTTCCCGCGCACCCCTGAAATACACATACCCAGCCCAATCGCGTGTGAAACTTCCTACGCACCCCTGAAATACATGTACCCAGCCCAATCGCGTGTGAAACTTCCCGCGCACCCCTGAAATACACGTACCCAGGCCCAATCGCGTGTGAAACTTCCCACGCACCCCCGAAATACACGTACCCAGGCCAATTGCGTGTGAAACTTCCAGCGCACCCCTGAAATACACGTACACAGGCCAATCGCGTGTGAAACTTCCCGCACACCCCTGAAATACACGTACCCTGGCCATTAGTGTGTGAAACTTCCTGCGCACCCCTGAAATACACGTACCCAGCCCAATCGTGTGTGAAACTTCCCGCGCACCCCCGTAATACACGTACCCCACTCGCACAGGCCCTTTCGCGTGTGAATCTTCACGCGCACCCCAGTAATACACGTTCCCCGCTTGGCGTTTGCTGTTTGGCAGCCCTGTAAACTGGTTCCAGTGTTAGCTCAGCCCTTTGCGCTGAATTAGGAATTTTGATGGCTTTTCCTTGCGCGAGGGCGTTCTTGGGGGTGTAACTGGTGCTGCTGCAGGGTCGCTGCGCCACTCTGCGACACGGCTGGTTTTGGAGGCTAAAATCCATGAATACACTGTGCGCGGAAATCGATTTTAGCGCACACGGCTGGCGCAGACATTCGCACGCGCACACTGTGCGCCAGCCGCGTGCGCCACTTTTGTGCGAAATTCTATGAATTACCCTGTCAATCTGTAAAATACCGACATCATTGTCGTCAACAGCCCATAAGCTCTCTGGTACATTAATGAATTCTGGCGGCAAAGGTCTAGTCAAGAATTGCGAGACAGAAAATTGCTGTGGTGAAATCGTCAAGCGCACTCCATCAGAAGAACAATAAATCACTGCATTTAATTCTTTTAACTGATTCAACCCCAGCAAGTTCTCTCCACAATTCGAAGTCAACAGAAATGGACAGTGGTCCGTAAAGGGACCCAAAGAAATAGGTACCGGCAAAGAAACCGTACAAACAACTGGTGAGCCAGAAAACCCTACAGAAACATTGGTTTGCCCTGACAGTGGAATGTTTGGAACCCGCGAATGATCAATGGAACACTTCTGTGCTCCAGTGTCTATCAAAAACTGATGTTTCCTATTTCCCACCATCATTTCAACGTACAGACCTTCCTGATTGAGGGGAATAGGTGTAGGTTCCAAACCCTGCTTCGGGCAATCCTAACGAAACAGAATATCATCAAAAGGAAGCTCTTCAAAAAAATATGCAGCGGAAGGATGATCAAATATGTTCCTGGTGTCCACACTCGAAATCTGATTATCCTGCGAGAAAGGTTGCCGAGGGTCCTGTGCAAACTGACCTCTACCAGAGCCCCCTTCACCCGGGCGACCACTGGATCGTCTACCCATATTTCCGAATGTATTATTTGACCTTTGTTGAAGGACGGGGCATTGTGCTCGCCAATGACCCTCTTGACAACAATAAGCGCACTGGTTAATGTTCACAGGACACAAGGGCACATTCCCATACTGACCTCTAATCTGAGAACTACCCCATCTGGGGCCTCTAACAATTTGCTGCAATAGCACTTTAGTTTTCAAATCGCCTTTTTGTTTTTCAACCCTATCTTTTTCATTATTGACACGGTTCCCGTAGTACTGAGCCATGTGCAGTACTTCTGATTGCGATTTCGCCTACCAAGCGCTCTCAGAAGAAATAATTTGTGACTGGATGTCAGGCAACAATCCACGCACAAATTTGTCCACAAACAACCTTTTCCCAGACTATGTGCCTAGGTCTTGTCCACTGAAATCCGAGAATACCTGTTTGAACCGATTAAAGAACTCAGTAGCACCCTCAGACTTTCCTTGGACACAGGCCGTAAGTTTGTCCAATATAATTCTTTTCTCTGGAATTATAGTTTTTAATTTTGCAATAATTCTGTCAGGCAAAGTTGTTATCACCTGAGGCGGTCTTTCCCCAGCTTGCCTTTCTCCATCGAGTCTGGTTATATTCACCCATGTATCTCCCAATCTACGTCGACTATAGTTCTAACTTGTTTCCACAAATCTAAAGGCAGGAGTACAGGGAATAACAAATCAATATCACCTAAGGTGAACACTGAGGATTGCAAGACAGACTCCATTTCTTTATAGAATCCTGTTGGATTTTTCCTAATATCAGGAATAGATTGCCTAATAGTGTTCACTTCCTGTCTTGAGAACAGGACGTGAACAAACTGTGATACTAATGTGCAGGAATGTTCACAGCGACTATATTTCGTGCAGCATCGGCCACAATCTCAACCTTCGGAACAAATGTCGGAGGAACCTCTCTCATAGGCAACTGAGAAGTAGGTGACTCCGAACGCTTACTAAGCAACAGAGCTAAATCGAGGGCTAAAGCAGTCGAAGAAGTGTCAAGTGAAAAAGCTCTCTTGTTAATACTCAATAACTATGTGGGACAAGTAATCTTTCTTTTTACACAATCATCCTGTAGGTACTCTATCATTAACTGTATCACTTTTCTCTGCATTTCTGGAGTATACTGACTATATGTGTCATATACTTCAACTGGAGTTATCGACATATCCGAAATCCATCTAAGTGAGTCCTAAGTACAAATTCGTGCTTCCTCAGATATCGATTTACGACAAGGAAGGAACCGTTTCTGTACATCCATACTTTCCTCCTCGTCATCCTCATTCTGCAACATTTCTAACTCCTTTCTATACCCAAATAACCTCTCGACATGCTCATTTACCTTCTCCACAGTGTCTCTAGAAAACGCTAAAGTATTTAGATCCCTTAACCGTTGTGGGAGATCTGCATTATTTAATTTTCCCCACATTACACATAACTGAATCCCTAAACCTTTAATAAAAACATTTTTCTCAGGAAAATGATCCATATTACAAAGTGTGGCAAAAACACTAGCTTGATCATCCTTCTCCATACAATGCTTAGCCCATGCAATTAACTCACGTTTCTTCTCTGGTGGTACAGTATTGCGAGTGACAACCTTTGACCATGCACCTCAATCGATTACAAGCGGCTCAGGACCACTTGGAAGAGAGGGAGCAGGCAAATTCAATGGAGGTACTGTAATTGGTGCGAAAAGAAGAGGTGGAGGAGCTGGAGGAAGGGGAACATTAGGAGGAGCAGGAACAACAGGAACAACAGCATGTAGAGCAGGAATAACAAGAGGAAGAGGCAAAGCGGCAGGAAGAGGAACATACGGAAGTGGCGCAGAGGCACCAGGCCTTCGTTCATTTAACAATTCATCTATAAATTCATCAGAAGCATGGAGGTCTTTGGACGGATATATTTTTTTAATTCCAAGTGAGAAAGCCCTATCCATATTCCTAGTCGATTCAGAATGTTTATCTTGGTCATACACTAATGCTTTTTCGGCATTTGTCTTATGATGGCGCGCATGCTTCTCTCTACTTTTAAGTTGTTGCAACGCTTCTTTTTTCCAATTCTGCAAAACATCAAATGCTGCAGGTCTAGCCTTTTTCTTTTAATAGAATTGACTCTAAATACTCAATACGAGGGATTTCGAAACTACCATTGATTGGCCACTGAAGTTCAGAGGCATGTCTGGTTTGTCTGTGCCAAATGTCATTAAATACTATACTTCCAATGCCATGCTTACAGTACATAGTACATGCCGGCGACTTCTCCTCTGGTGCCGGACGGCTAAATTCCAAAGATTGTCTATCGCTGCGGAACAATGCCCTGAAGTAGGTATACAATTTCCCAGGCATATCAAATTATTGGTGTTACCTGGTCAATAATTGTGTCTGCAGATACAATGGGCCAAATTCAAATTTTCAGGGTTGAATTAAGGGTCGGGTCATGACTCACCTGAACAAACCTAAGGAGGTCCGATCGGATTTCAAAGAATCTTACCTAACTAATCTTACCTCGTGTATGGTGATTTCGGCAAATCTGCCCGCCTCGATAAGTGACCCTCGTCAAGATGCCGTCTCAGACCACAAGCTAATCGTCCAGGGATCGGGTCGTGCAGCGCTGCTGAGGTGTCGCGTCTCGTTCAGTGGGGCTCCTTTTTGTCACACCGTCCGATCCCGGTCCGATAGCCTGCGTCAACCTTCAACAATCCGGCATCAATCTTGAGGGTCCCTATTCGGCCAACTGTGAAAACAAAATAAAAATATCGAGGCTGAGTACCCCAAAAGGAAATACACCGAACACGGGTTACAAAGGAACATACAAAGTGCTTTATTTTATACTGAATCCAGTTACAAAAACAGAGCAAAATCAGATAGCTATCGGCCTTCAGTACAACACAACGAACTCCAGCGTGGTTCAGTGTGTTCAGCGAGAGACGCTGTACATTAGAATGCATTCGCTTTTTACACAATTTGTGGGCACGATGTCCAGCCCCACTTCGGGTTAATATTCCACTTAGTACATCACCGATGTAGGGTTCATGCCAAGTCTCGAACAACCGCATATAACTGGTTTGCCTTTAATACATGTATCAACAAGCCTATGCAACGACTGTGTGATCTGGGATTTTCCATGCTAGTCTTCTTAAACATGAATACAATGCGGTTAAACAAGTGTTCTATGTTCAGTATTCAAATACATTGTTTTTATAGTATGCTCGTGGATTAGTTTCTTTACACGAGTAATCACTTACACACAAGTCAACGAAAGACAAGGGGCCTCATTACGAGTCCAGCGGTAACCGAGGCGGTAAAACCGCCTGGTTACCGCTGGACTCGTATTACCATTCCGCCTCCGTGATTCCCGGAATAACTGGGGCATTACAACCCCGGTTTTCCGTGAATCACGGAGGCGGAATGGTGTTAATCCCCATTCCCATTGAGTCCTATTGGACTCAATGGGAATGGGGATCATGGAAACACCGGCAGCATCTCGTAATGCTGCCGGTGTTTCCTCATCTGCCTGCAGGCGGGCGGTGTTAATACCGCAAGGTCAAACCTGGCGGGAACATCACCTCACGCCTGCAGGAGTCGGGATCAGGCGGTCCGTAAGCAATGGTGGCGGCGGGTTTACCGCCACCGTTATTTCCGGACCGCCTGATTTGTAATGAGGCCCAAGGTCCAGTTCATGACCTCAACAAGTGGCCTGCAGGCAAGTTACATATTAGCTATGTACAGAGGTCAAGATGGCCATGTTGTATTTTGGAATGACATCGTCCACCATTTTAACTCACAGGGTGATTTTTACAAAGCGAATCCTAAAATGGCAGATGAACCTAAAATGGCGGCTTACATTTATTTTAAGGTCAGGACCTTGCAACAGGGATTCCTTCGCAAGCGACTTTCGAGCAGCTTGGCGTAGGCCAATATACATATATTTATTGCAATAGGGGCATGATATAATTTCTCTTTTGACAGAACTTGTATTACAACGTCTCTGGGCAACATTATAATACTGAAAAAATGAAATAAAAACACATTTGTGCTGAACGCCGCCTTTCAGGAACCTGGCTTGCAAGAGCTTGAGATGCAACACTTAGCCATTATACTACAATGATATTATTATTTGGATTTTCACATGTTTCATAACTAGCCTTCTACAATTGGACAAATTAAATTGCAGGTTAAGTATGAAATGTATGCAAGATGAAGCACTAAGCAATTGTGGCATAGTGTATGAATGCTGGTCCTTGAACTCCAGCAGACCTGGGTTCAAGACTTTTTAAAAAAAATGTGAAACAGTATATTTTGGTAAACACTCTGCATTCTGGCCTATGTAGTCTTAACAGGCATGCCTTTTGATCCATGTGGCCTCCTTCATCGAAACGTTCACCCAATCACTGAATGATTTTAAAAGGTCTTTTGAGCTGACCTACCATTGTGTTTATAATAGATGTACGTCTTGCATCGCACGTGAGCCAGTGCAAACAAGACTTTCTTTGCTGCACAAGGGAGGGGCTTGCCACACAGTCCCATTATTCCCTTAATATATTGCGGTACTTTTAGATTTTGAAAACAGCGGGGTTAAGTAGATACCACTCCTCTTCAGCCCCTTATTCTCACTTTCCCCAGCCGAAAAAAACATATTTTACTTTTTTCACCCTCATCTGTTTCTACACTACGTGCTTCCTCCTTCAACCACTTACAGATCCCCTACTGCCATTTAACCCAAACAAATAGAGGTGCAGGAGAAATCATGAATATAGCCAAGTTACATGTGTTGTATTTATTGTTATATGCCAGATGTCCCTTGTTATTTGGAAGATGTTCATTCAAATTTCCTTTTTACTTTGCCTTTTGGGACTTGTAGGACACTTGATGGACACAACAAAACTACAAGTCACAAAATGCACACAACAAACAAGAACTGGATGGGCATCTTCCGAACTACATGGAGACATGCACACACACCCGCACACACACAAACACACACTGGCACTGAAAACTCACACTCGATGTGTCACGATGCTCACATACACACATGGGTGCACACGCGTGTCCATACACTAACACTCGCCATCACAGAGCAAATGCACACTGCATGCACAATCCCTCACACACACCTTCACACCATGTACATGCTCACATCAAAAACACACACATTGCATGTACACAATCTCACATGACATGCACACCCTCACACCATACATTCTCCATTCACATATATATTTAATAAGAGGACTACACCATCTCTGGGCAACATTAGAAAACATAAAAAATGAAATACAAAACAAATCACATTTATACTAAACACTGACATTGGAGAACCGGGCCTGCACTTGACCATTGTGCTACAATGATGTTATTGTATATGTATTCCTGAGGCCCGGGGTTCATGCTACACAACAACCGTTCGGCAGAGTACCCTCAGCCCAATGAACCCTCCCTTGGTAAAAGACGGAGGACTCAACCAAGGGCAAGTTAGAACTGTCCTTTATTTTCCATAACAGATAGGGATCATACAGGAAATCATTATCCATCAATCACAGCTCCTGAGTCCATGCTGTGGCCTTTTGTTGGTATGTGTCATCACAAGTTGGGGCTCTTACCCAAAAACATAAAGCTTACACTATTGGCTGGGGTGGTAGCGTCTATAGATGGCACCTATAGAGGTTAGCTGGCTGGTCCTTACATGTCAGGTGGCTTTGCCTGAGCCTTTCCCAAAAACTATCTATTACATTGTTGCAGGATTGCAGGATTACCATTGGCCCTTGTCCTTTGCCATCCACCCATGGATTTGTGTTCCCTGATTGGCTGGAGTGGGACTCCTCAGGCCTGGGACTCAGCTCTGTTCTCAGCACTCCGTGTATCTTCTCAAGGTGATGAGAAAGACTATGTGTCCCCATTGTTGCCACTTGTATAACCAACTCACCTTAGAGAGTGCATGCAGGTTGCATCGTTGTAAAACAACACATGTATCAGTTCTTGTCTGCTTCGCTGGGAACTGCTCTTCTTCCCAACATGGGTAAATGACTATTGTTCGGCTCGACCGGATCACGAGGGTGAAGACCACAAAATTGAGATTTTCTGTCTGTAATTAGTGAGGATTTATTCTGCCATTTTGCAGGTGGCTCCATGTCGCTGGAGCCAGGAACATTCTGCTCATCTCTGACATTGGCTGCGAGCACCAGCCTGTTTTCGTTCATCCAATACTCTGAGGCCTGTGGCTTCATGTAATTCTACTATAGTTATACTATGATTTCTATATGTCTATATTGCATTATTTTACTTATCGGTTAGTGGTACTTGGTCCTTCCAGGTTCCTTATACGACCATGTAGTTCCATATGGTTAGTTGCACTAAGCGGCTGCAAGCTTGTTCTGCATCTCTTGCTTTTTTGCGATTCTGCGTTCCTGCATTTTGCTAATGAAAAGGAAAGGCTTCTGACAGTATGATTATGTATCTGTCCTCTATCTACAGAACTGTGTAAGCATGTTCTCAGTGTGTGCACGTGCGTGTCCGTGTAACTTCGTTCAGGGATGCGAGTTTGCTTCATGGCTAATGTTACAATATCGTGGTGTCTCTAACACAGCTGGATATTTATCATTAGTCAACCAGTTCCAGTGTTGAGGCACCTGTATCCATGAAGATGTCAGCTGGATAGGGTTTGAATGGTTGTCTGAGAGAATATCTGTTTGCATATGTAGATGTCACTGGCCCTCCTGGGGGCTGGCCAAACAGTGACTGGCATTTTACATTTCTGGCTCTTCAGGCTGTCATGATTATAGGGGTCCAGAGGAGCATTCCAGGGACCCTCTCTTCATTATTGTTTAGATTCTCACAAATTTCATACCTAGCCTTTTATCATTGAACTTATTAAATGAAAGGTTAAGTATGAAGTGTATGCGTTGTGAAACAGCAATCTATTGTGGCCCAATGGTTAAATGCTGGGCTTTGAACTCTGGCAAACCAAGGTTCAAGACTGTAGTGTTTTATTTTTTTATTTAACTAATTTAATTTAATTAAAAGAAAAGCAACACAACTGGGAGGTGGTGAGGTTTGTTGCAGTGCATTCCTGTGATCTTATTTGGCATGGGGGCGTTTAGACATGGCTGCAATGTCAGCCATATCCAGATATTCCTTGCGCCAAGATAGAGGCCCCGGAATGGCTTTTGTGATGAAAAGGGTGTGCCAAAATGGGTGCTGTGGCTGAATGGTTGTTCCAGATCAGTGCATGGCAAAATGAAAGTGCAGAAAAGGGGTGTACCGCTTGGAGCACGCTGCTTAACCAAAGTGTGTGCTCCATGGAAAATAATTTAGTCTCACTGCACATTGTCTAAAAACATTGAGGTCTCAAATCCTTCAATCGAAGGTCCTGGCTAGTGGTCTGGTAGCATTTTAAAATGGACAGTGGGCACCACTGACATGGCCGAAGACCATGCTAGAGGTCTGGAAGTGTTCTAAAGATCTATGGAATAAAAAAAGAACTCAATATTCAAGGAAGAAACTTTAGTTGCAGGCACTTTAAGGTGAGCAATACATTTTAACAAAACCTTTGAAATTCAAGGAAAAACTTTTGGTGCAGGGATGTTAACGTGCGAACTTAACGCAACAAAACCCCTGAAATTCAGCTAAAGCCACCTTAACTTTGCACCCCCTATTGCGCAGCCTATGACCACAATGATGAGATCACAGATCACAACTCTGATGGCATCATGTGTAAGAGAACACTAATGACATTACAAATCACATCACTGATGCCAATACTGGTAACAACACTAAGGGCCTGATTCATGGAACGTTTTCATAAGGGATTGCGCCATTATAAAACACTTCCATGAATCAGGCGCTAAGTGCATTGAATATAACTGATTACATCAATAATGGAATTAGACATAACATAATTTATAAGTTAGTTCAATTTACGCCATGGACTTGGCCATAACAAAGGCTAGGGTCATTACCCAGTACCAAAGGCCATAGTTAGTGATTGGTTAGTGTTAAAAAATGCCAATGTGCATGTCTGCAGTCAGTGGCCATGGCTATAGGCCATAGCTAGTGCCCATTAATATGTTAGAATATACAGTCGGCACAGCCAGAGGTCGTGGCCACTGGCTAGCATTGTGTTGAAGACTTTGGCTATTGGCTGGTTAGTGTATATAATATACAGTGGGCACGGCGGAAGGCCATAGCTTATTGCATTTTTTTTATTTTAAAATATACAGTGGACATGCCAATAGGTGTAAAAACTGATAAAGGTCAAAGGCCATGGGTAGTGGCTCCTTTATATTTTAAAATATATAGTGGGCGCGGCCAAAGATTGTGGCCATTTGCCAGTATTGTGCTAATGTCCGTGGCTAGTTCCTGACAAGAGTGGACACGGTTGAAAGCTGTATCCGCTGGTAAGGGCCAAAATCTATTGTTGGTAGCCTGCTAGTGTTTTAAAATATTCAGTGCACATGCGTGAAGGTTGTGACCACTGTCCATAACTGAAGGCCATGACTAGTACCCATTCATGTGTTAAAATATATTTAGCCATGCAAACTGACCATGGCTGAAGGCCATGCTTAATGCCAATTACTGTTGTAATGTAATTTGTGATGTCATCAGTGATGTGATCTCATCATTGCGGTCATAGGCTGCACACCATGGGCATGGATTTAAGGTGGCTTTAGCTGAATTGCAGGGGTTTTGTTGCATTAAGTTCTCACCATAACGTCCCTCCAACTCAAGTTTTTTCCTTGAATATATATTTAGGTCAGTTTGCTTGTACCGTGTTAGCCAAGGGTTGAAGGGGAGCCGAGGGGGTCGGGGAAGGATGAGTGGGTCGGGCTGGGTGGGCCGGCGGCGGAGCGGGCCGCCTTTATCACTGTGGGAAGTTCTAATATATAAGTCCTAATATACGTAATGTGTGGATAGGCTCTTCCGTTATTCCAGTATGTAGTAGATTTTGCTGTGGAAGTTGTCTATTTACGATAATTTAAGTCCGCTTTGAAACTTTCGAGAATGCTGAAGTGGAAGAAACGGGCACAAACCGCTTAAACAATATGGTGATACAGAGTCAAGTTTTTTAAAAATGGAAATCAAGGCTTTTGATTTCACACAAGGGAATGAGGAAAGAAACAAATGCTGGAGACAGAGGAAATAACTCTAAAAGTCGACAATGCTGTTGAAGTTTCAGACTTTGTACTTGCTCAATTGATCATGCAACAAATCAATTGCATTCAAGAGTAGATGGAATTGATGGGCCTCATTACGAGGTGGGCGCAAAGGGATACCGGGCACCGTTAAGGACATTGATGCCGGTAATCCCTTTGTGCCCTATTCCATGGTCCCTTAGCGGGTCCCTTCCTTAACGGCTGGTTTTACCAGGGGTTATGGACGGGGCCCGTTAAGGGACTTCAGAGCTAATAACGGTACCGCAATTTGCGGTACCATTATTAGCGCCTTCCCATTGAGCCCTATGGCGGCTGGAATGGGGAATGGATTTTTCAATGGGGACTTACCGGTCCCGCAAAGGTCGGAATAAACCGGTAAGTCCCCATTGAACGAGGGCGGACTCGGTACCGGTGTTGGAGGTAGTCATGGTGCTAATAGCGCCATGACTACCTCCAACTTCGGAATGAGGCCCGATGTATTGCAAGAAGGCATAGAGTGTGGCAGGAATTTATTCATTTGTATATTTTCAATTTGCTGCATTTGTGGCTTTACAGTTTGTGTCAAGATAGCATTTCATTCTTTTGTCTTCTTTTTCCATTTTTGAGTTAAGTAGGTATAGGAGTTAGTTGAGCTAGATTTCAAGAGGATGTTTAGTAAGATTGAAAGTATGAAATTCAGTCCCTAGAATATTCAGTGGTTTGTGCTTTGAACTGGGATCTTTCAGTGCAAGGCCACCGAAGGAGTGCAGTCAGATATAGGGTGACATGTTCCCTGCAGTCAAGACATATGAGTAGTCTTGTAGGGGTTGAAACTGAAATACCAGAATGACAAAGTTCTCCAAACTGTCCTCAGGCCTCTCAGGTGCTTAATGGCCATGCAGGGAGAGAATCCCAAGTTGATGCACTTGGCCATATCTCGAAAGGGGCTGATATGAACATCCATCATAAACCTGGCTCACAGCACTCCAGTGTGGATGGCCACAGTAGGTACTTTCGGCTTCAGTATGAGTGATAGCCTTAAAAGGATAGTGATTAATTGTTTTGCTTGGGGGTGTATGACAGAATGGCCATCTAGTGAGGCTGAGATAGCTTGACAAATCTGACATCCTCAACATGGGCCCCACAGTGACACTGAGCAGGTTCAAAGGTCACACATGAATTCTTCACAGTTCTTGGAACACAAAGTGGCAAGAGGTACATGTGGTTTTTGTATCTGTCTGCACCACATATTAAAATTAAATTACAATAATTCAACTACTTAGTCCATCTAATGGCCACTTAAGCTCTAAATAAAAGCTATTACTGGTTATGGCATGGTGGCTGCTAGGTTCATACAATTATACAGCCATAGAAATTTGATATCACTCTAGTGTCAGCTCTTTGAACAGGGGGTAAAGCTATGATAGGCTGATGAGATCAGTCATCTGACCTATATGTCCCACATCTGCCATTTGGGTCAATGGCAAATAAGCCACCTCTTTGATCCTCATTTAGGAGGGACAACACCATCCTCACGAGGCATAGGAGTTCTCCCGAGGAGATCTTATTTGAATCAGTGCTTTAAAGGCAACACTGACATGCCAAAAGCACACTCATACCAAGTTGAAATCCATTTCAAGTCAGCAGACATGGGAAAGTGACAGGGTTATTGTTGCCAGGGGAGAAAGGTAGGATGATAGAAGGGTGCCACCATCTTGGTTTCTGTTAGCACTCTCCACAGCTTCCTGCCCCCCTCCATCTCCTGCAGGACAAGGCACTTTGGATATATTCTCAGATGTCAGAGCACACTTTGTACAGCGGCATTGATTGGGCCCCTTAGCAAACATGTGCATTAGACCAAACACCTGTGACATTTTGCCTTTATAAAGAGGGGAAGCCCCTCCTTTTGGATTAATCTCTGGACTCTCAAAATTACAAAAATAATTCACCTGAAATTCTTCTGGGGATAGAGCTAATTGCTAACTCGCCTGGCATAGAGGCAATGGCAGACGCTTCCAAGGCAGACAAGATCTCTGCCCCTTTTCCATCCAAAGGAAAGAGTGTTTGTGAAATTGCTGTTGAACCAAGGCTTTTCCGGTGGTTGGGACCTGGAAGCAGGATCATGTTCACTGAGGCCGAAAGATACAATAAAGGGTCCAGACAACTTTATGCACTCGATTCTCAGAAATGAGGGCTCACCTTGTCCCTGGAGACCCTGGAGTGTACCTCTCAGCCACCCAGATTCCCTGTAGCAGTTTCATCACCTCAGATATCTGTAATCTAGCTCAACTGCACTCAACACATTCTGAACAAGTACAAGGCATGCAGTGCTTCTTTTGGCACTCTACACATCTACAAATTGCTTACCTACCTTTGGGCCATCCATATGCCTGCTCGACCCATCACAGTGGAAGGCTTCAATGAAACCAATCTCTGGCATGACTTTACGAAGGCACTGATTCACCCACTGACTTGACCGCTGGAAACCATTGGCTCACCCATCTTGAATCCAAAGAAGACCCAGCAGATGAATAATTTCACCACTGATTTGAGCACCATCTCAAACCATTGGAAGCATCAAGTTGGTCTTCTCGAACGCTGATTGGACCCAACGGATGCCCGGCCATCAAACCTACTTGATGATGACTAACCAGTGGAAATGAACTACTCAAATGTCTTGGAAGCAGCTCAAACACAGAATACGAAATTAGAAGCCGGGAACAATGCTGTCAAGCACCTAAATACAAAACCCGAAGTAATTTTAAGAGGCCCTGTCAACTTGACCCAGCGTAAAGGACTATAGTGAATCTAAGCACCCCATCCATTCCTTCGAAAACCATGTGCTTGAAAAATTGACATTGTTGCAAAATCACTTGCCTGGCCACCTCTGCTTACTAACCCGGAGTGCCCATAAACATCAAGGTTCTTCTTTTTGTTTCTTTTACAGGTGTGGGTTTTTAGTGTTTTTAATTTGTTTGGTTACATTGATTGTTTTATTTAAGTTCCTATTTTTCTAGAATTTTAATTGTTCATTATTTTATTTTAAAGCCATTGTACTAAAGATGTTTCGATTACTACTGTTATCATCTCATACCCCTCCTGAAGAGATTAGCCTGCCATTTTTCAACTTCATGATTGGGATCACTGCTGGTTTGGTAGTAATGTTAGGCTGAGTAGGCAGTTTATCCACTACTCATCCATGTATCCTGAAGAACTGTAGTGCTTTCAATAAAAAAGTGGGATCCGATTCTATAGGGCCAGTCAATTCACCTGGCCAAATGAGTGACTATTGGAGGGTTCCTCATTCTAAAAGCCTGAGGATGACATTCAAACAGACTTTATCATTCAATTAATCTGTATGAAAGACTAACAAGGAAACAAGAAGCAAGCTATTAATTCCCACTTTGCTTCCTGTCCCATTGGGGGTAAGGAAAGACAGGCTGTATTCTGGAAGGCGATGCACTCTATCATGACAAAGGGGTGCCTTAGTGAGCTGGCCACCTGCAACTTTTAAGACTGTGACTATGAAAAGGGAAGAAGGGCAAATGTATTGTTACATTGCATTTCAAATGAAATAAATATATACAAATAAAAAACATTCAATTATAATGCAGAGGTTCATTCACTGTGGTGTATCATCACACACTGCTTGCCAAAGTTATGATATACAAGAACATGCACACTTAACCTCTTGAACACATCAGGAATTCCTGCCACAGTTCTGTACACATTAATCAATCAATGAATCAAGGACATGCAGGACCCATCTACTGTACAGTAGAAGTAATGCAGAGGAGGTGTTCAAAAGGTTCCCCACGATAGAAGTGATTATGTGATTATGGAAACATTAGTATAGATGCATAATTAAACGATAACATAGGGAAGCGTGAACTACCATTCCAAGATGGTGCCCATTAAGATATAATTGTCCAATGAAAACCACTCTCATTACAGAACTAATTGTTATATCATTTAACAAGACAGTAATGCTTCATAAAAGTGGAATACACATCAACATAGCTAACAACACAGACTCAAAGAAAGCTCGTAAAAGCAATATTTAACAACTATGTCTCCAATTAACACAGGTCAACTAGCTTCTACAAAATAGGTTATGCCATAATAGAACGTGCACCCCGATGCACTTTTTTGCATCAGAGAGCATATGATTGACGCTTGCGCCCTTCTACATATTGATCCCGGAACTATGATAGGGAGATAAAGCTTTCCACAGCCAGGACAAAAAAGGTCACTGCTCACAGGAATGGCATTTGAGGCTATCAGGGAAGTGGTATGTCCGCTTTGATATTAGGGAAGGAGTATCACGTTTCACTTGTGAAATGCTCTTACAGACAAAACATTTCTGAAATGATTACACACGCTATGTCACCAAATGTGCACAGCTGTACTAAGGACATAGTTTATCTGTTTTGGCTGAGGAAGACTGGCAAAAAAAGAAGAATTAGAACTTTCACTCCCACTCATCCAATGCCAGAGTACAGCTACCAAAGCCATTTTGGAGGAACAAAACGTGCGCAGATTTCCGGGGCACTTGAGCTATATTGGCACTTCCGGTGCTGTCTCTATTAACAGAACCAGAGGTGCCCAGTGCAGGCAGCATAGCCATTTTAAAATCACAGTATGTCTCACCCTCCCAAATATTAGCACAACTTTGTCATCCTAAATGCCCATAATTTTGGCAAGAGGTGGAATTTGGTACACCCCAGGGAGAGTCTTGTCAGGACTGAGTAGTGGCATTGAATGGGAAGGCAGACAATTCGAGCAGAGCGAGAAAGAGAGAGAAAGAGAGAGGGAGAGAGAGAGAGAGAGAGAGAGAGAGAGAGAGAAGGAGATAGAAAGGGAGAAGTCGGTGTCTCAAAAGAAACAAAGAGGGACGAACAAAGGAGAGCAAACGATTGAACAAAAATATAAAGGGTGGCTGAGTGGAATAAAGATTAATAAATGAGAGAAAGGGGAGAGAACAAGAAATGAAATTACTAACCTTAATATTGGCTCAATCAGGATGTTGTTAATGTGGGATGATTCGAGCAGTATTGACCTACAATCCCTGATTTTCTTTGATTTTGATGGCTGCCGTCTTCCAATGCTGCTCTCAAGCTCAACTCTTCAAGTCCTTCTGCTGTTTTCCCTGACCCCTACCACCCGCAGCCACCCTCTGCCCCGTGTGCCCTGTCAAGTGCTCTCATGCAACAATGCCTCACTTGGGTAACCTTCGCAATGCCACACATGCTGCTCCCCAGACTGAGCATCAAATAGAATGAACGTGGTGTTATTGCTACCTCCCTACTCCTGTTTTTTGGCTGTTTTTTTTTTTTTAACCACACATGGTCCTGGACAGAGCATCATGAGCGACTGGTGCTAATGGCCTTATTTGCTTTTCAGGTACATTTCCCAGCCAATAGCGTCCCTTAGCCCTTGGCGAAGGCCATTGTGTTGAGCAGTCTAGCGCCTCAGGCTAATCGACCATTAATGACAGGGAAAGTGCCACTTCAAGCCCATTACCACATTGATAGAAGATATTTAGAAAAGAGCAGACGGAAGACAGAGAAAAAGGGGAGAGAGATGAAGGAATAGCAACATTGAAGAGGACAAAGAAGTGAAAAGGGGCGATCTGAAAAAAAGGGTAGCAATAAGTGAGTGATGGGGAACATGGGACAGAAAGAGAAGGCGGCAACATAGAAAGACATATCTATGGAAAGATCTGAAAGAGTGGTGAAATACCTACAATAAAGAGTGTGTAAAGTGGATGAAGAACCAGGAACTTGATGTGTACTGAAAGGAATACTGAATGATGCTGGTGACAGGAAAACAGACAGACTATCCTACAGGGGCGATTGGTTTTTTTTAATGTTTTATGGGCAACAGGGCCTTGTCCCATCATCCATTATCGGGCAGCCACCCAAAATGTAAAGAGAAATGGGGATTCCCTTTGCATTTCAGTTCCCCTGCCAGGCATACCCAAAAGGCCATGCAAGTCTAAGAGTTTTTTTTTTACACACGGGTGCTCCTATGCATCACCGCACATTTAGATCTCTGTGAGCTGCAAGGTGGAGACACTCTGGCTCCGCTGGGCATGACAGATACCAGGAAGCTCTCCCTGCATCCAGTTTACTGTCTGAATAGGACGGGGATGCCAGAGCCTTGGAGAGAAGCGTCGAGTCCGAAGCTGAAGGGAGACAGGTAAGGAAAAACATTTATGTATGTGTTTGCATGTGTGCCTGCGTGCAAGAAAGTCCGTTGTGTATGCATATATGTATGTATGAGTATATGCAAGGGGGAATCTGTGTGTGTGCCTATGAGAGTCCACTGTGAACGTTGTGTATGTGTCTGCGTGTTGGTTTGAATGAGAATGCAGGATGAATGTTCTTGGTGTGCACATGAATGATTGCTTTAGAGAGGAGATGTATGGGCGCATGAATGTTCGTGTGAATGTGTATGTGTGTGTTTATGGGAGGGTAGGGTCTTGCAGGATTAATGCTTGCAGCCAACAAGGACATGTTTTCTTACTGTTGCATGGCATTTTGGAAAGGGTTTCAGGACAACTCCAACATGATGAGTGGTTCTACAAGGGGGGGGTTTCTGTATCCTGCTTGAAAATATTCTTAATGCAGCATTTCATTTTACAAAGGCATTTAGGACAAAGCCAACAGGACGAGTGGTCCTACGTAAGGCAGAGGGAGGCATTTCAAAAGCCAGAAAATACAGGTTTTGATATGGTGCCACAGCATTGTATACGGTTGTTAAATGTTTTTACATTGTGGGGCACATTTGAACAGCCAGCAAAACAGCAACGGCATGTGTTCTTACTGTAGCATTGCATTGCATAGTGGCGCTAAGGCCAAACTCATCATGATGATTGTTCTTACATACAGGGGGTGGGGGGATGTGTGCAGAGTTAAACGCACAGCCAATATGATACGTGTTCTTACAATGGGGGGCATTTGTGCAGTCAGCAAAGGCATGCTTTATCACTGCTTTATCACTGTAGCATGTCAATTTAAATTGGTTTCATGGATAAAGATAACGTGATGGTTGTTGTAACATATCGGGGTCAATTGTACAATAGGAAAGCACACATCTTTTACTGTGGTACGGCACGTTAATGGCAAAGCCAACATGATGAATCTTCTTTAGATATAGCGTAGAATTTGTGCAGTCAGCAAGGACATGCTCTTTTATTGTGGCATGGCATTTTACAGAATTTTACTCATATCATTTGAAGGCTGTAGTTGACTCGTATTTCCCAGTGCTCAGCTCTGTCCCAAATGTTCTCTTGACCCAGAGTTTCAACTTTATTGCCTCATGCTAACTGTCAATGAAAAGATTCTGAGTTACAATACTGCTGTTGCTCAGTGATGTCATTATTCCCTCATGATTAGAAAATCACAACGTCAGTTTAATACCTTTGACGTTACATTATTTGTTTTGTTGTATTCCAAATGGAAAATGGAATATAAGAAATGTTTTTTTTTTAAGATCAATGATCTCATATGTTGTTCATCCCCCGTTCCAGTGGCTATTGATTTGTGACACGTTGGCTCCCCCATTGATTACTGTTCCCATTCAAAACACTGTATAATGTTGATCATTTGTGGTGTGCACACTACAGCTGGAATTCTCACTTTGTTCACTCAAGGCATCATCACTGTTGGGCCATCATTCTTTCCTAATGGAATTGTGTTGCAAATGACTGAAGTGATTGGTGCATCGGGTAGGAGTCTGCCTAAACAACCAGTATTGACTCCTCAGCCACGCCCCCAAGAGCTTCAGCAGGCCTGGACAAACCTTTACCCATGAACCTCTAATTTCCCAAATCTGAGGTGATTCAACCAGGAACTTTTTAAAATGTGTTTCTCGCGTTTGAAAATCTGGTTTAAAGGGGGACATGAGATGAAACTACAAATCGGTCTCATACAGCTTTCAATATGGCAGGTGTTTGTTGCTGGAGGCCCACTTAGGACATTTAGGGAAGGGTTTATAAACTGGGGTGCATTTAGAGTAGTTAAGTAGAAAGAGGGGCAGGAAGTAGTAGTGAGTCACTGTACACCCAGTCAGAGAGTCCGATTTAGGGTTTGTTTTCTACACACAATGCTGTGTGACACATACGTGATCTGAAGTTGGTGAACAACACCTCTGCAGAGACTAGTGATTCGGGGAGTTAGAGTACACACCAGTCAGTGTCTGTCTCTTGAAGAAAGTGGACGAGACACATACTATTGAGTGACACTTGAGAGACATAGTTGGAGGAACCAAACACTCCTGAGGGTCGTTTGTGGGAGAAACACACTTGACTGATTTTGCTGGGAGAGAGTAGCTTAGATTTGGGGACATGGGTGACACACCAGACAGTTTTCGCCAGTTCAAGTGAGTGGATGAGAAGCATGCCCTTGAGTGACACCTGGATGTAGGAGAGGGTGATGTTGGGATTCCTTGAGTGCTGATTGTCGAGAGATAAGTTCATCTGATTTTGATAGGAGAATGAGGCAGTAATGCACTCGTAATAAGCAGCAACCAAATCAGGCCACTTGCACACTTTTCTGGAAAGCAGTATGCCTTGTGTACCACATTTATGCAGCCACATATGCAGTAGTATAATACTGACGTGGGAAACATTAATTTGAGGTGCATCCTTCCCCATACCATGAGACGTGCAGCATACATCTTTCAGTACATACAATTACCTCTGAAAATGCTTGACATTGAGAAACCAAGCTCTACTCACTGTCTGCTAGCAAAACATAGCAGTGATCCTGCACTGCATCAGGCACGTGTTCAGGAAACATGGCCAATGACAGACATTCCCTTCCTGGACCTAAATTAGATATAATGCTGCCACAAAATCCCTTAATTTACTCATCTGGAAAAGCCTGAATTCCGAGTGCTTATATGAAATACTGATCACTGTTCGGAAATTCCCGGCTGACTTTTTTTCTCTTCTAATGTAGTACTGGAACAGTACAGCAAAGTTATAGCTACAGGGGAACAGGTACCACAGCAGTCCAGGGGACAAAAATGCTGCTTCATCCTGGGCATGCGGTCAGAGCATTGACTGCAAGGCCATCACAGCACATTTAGTTTTCCTTCCACTACTAGCTAGGAGCCATGCCATAGTAATTCAAGGGGGCAGCAGGTGTATGCAATTAGGCACCAGGAAATGTACATGCAATGGTTTCATGGCAGAAAACCCGTAGGGGAGTTGATATCTGGGGGCAAGACAAGATGCATAACCTGTTTTGCAGAAGCCCTTCACCTATTTGTCACACAATGCATGCATTTGTGAGCCTGTGACTGAAATGGTCATTGTGGGCCAGAAGATCAGTATGCATCTGAACCAGTCTTTCCACACCAAAAATGCCTGTTGCCAACTACAGGTGTGCTACAGGTTGCAACTGCACAACCTGAAGTCCTCAGTGACCACATTGTCCGCATGTTAGACTGGCTACATGAGCAGTCCAATGCCACCACAGATCACTCCAACCTTCACAGAAGAAATCTAGAGACGGACTACATTATACTGTTATAGTGGCAGCTGATCTCTGAAGACTGCTCCAAGCTATGACCTTTCAAGGAGGCCATCATGTGAGCCAGTCATCAATATGCAACCCTAGGAGTGTTTCTGCTTCTAGTGTGCCTGTTTGAACACAACCTGACCAGCAGTGACTAAAGGCCCATGCCTTGGCAGGTGATACAGAGCTTGTGAAGAACCACCTTTCACCTGTGGGCAATGCATGGCGTGTTGGAATTAAAGGCAACACTGCGTACAAGCTAACTTCCTTTAGTGGCCCATGTTTCAAAGTAAAAGTGGCCACTTTTCATCCACTTGTCTCTGGGGTTTGGACAAGCAGGAAGCATCATGAGGAGGAGACACTGCACATTTGCAAGGCTGTTTTGCTGCAGCATTTGCAAAATTAATTAGAGAACGAACACAGGAAGCAGGAAGAACACTAATGAGACCACATTTTGACAAAAAATGTTAGTCACATAAATTTAATATTTAAAAAAACAGAATTCCCCATGGAATATGTGTTCACACATTAAAGTGGCACTCTATGTATTATTCTAGAAAACAAACCGTATGTTATCTAAAGACAATTTAAAGTCAACATGAATAAACAAAATTAGAAAGCAGATACTAACCAAATTGCTAGCTTTACAAAAATACTTATTGTATTTTAATTTACAACTAAACGAAGCAAAGTATAAAACAGGGAGAGTTTGAGCAAGAAAAAACAATATATTATGTGCTTACATAAATGACTGTTTAAAGAAATACAGGACATTATGTCACTGGTGACCTTAAAAATACCTAGGGGGTCATTACGAGTCGGGCGGTAGGGGATACCGGGCACCGGTAAGGATACTGGTGCTGGTAATCCCCAACCGCGCGATTCTGAGGTCCCCTAACGGGAACCGCAAGGGACGTGTGATCGGACCACACGTCCCTTACGGGTCCCGTTAGGGGATCAGGCCGCTAATTATGGGCCTGCCATTAGCAGGCCCGTAAATAGCGCCTTCCCCATTCCCATTGAGCCCTATGGGGGCTCAAATGGGAATGGGGAATGGTTTGTTCAATGGGGATTTACCGGTCCCTCCAGGGTCGGACTACACCGGTAAGTCCCCATTGAACAACACAGGACTCGGACCCGTTATTGGAGGCAGTCATGGCGCAAATAGCGCCATGACTACCTCCAATCTCGGAATGAGGGCCCTAGACTTTAGGAAATGGTTCAGTGGTCTTTACTTTTTAAACACCAAATGATTCAGAAACTTGATGGAATGTGATGGTACCAAGGACATACTTATCTGCCTGGATATTCAATCTCTCTATACGAACATCCCACAACGAGCCACTCTTGAAGTGGTAGAAGAGACTTTGCTTCAACGTGAGGACAATCATCCTGTGAGTAATGCCTTCATCTTATGGTGTGCGGCAACAGCTCTGACAAATAACTTTTTCCAATTCATGGGTCAATTCTATCTACAGGTAGAGGGCACAACCATGGGTGCTGCTATGGCTCCTAATTTGGCCAATTTGTACATAGACATGGTAGAACAAACAGTGATTTATTCGGAAATTAATCCTTTCAAGCAACAAATAACTCAATGGTTAAGATACATCGATGATGTGTTCATGTAATGGCATGGCTCGATAGATGAAGCTAATAATTTCCTTGTTTGGTTGAATGACCAGAATAGATACCTGAAATTTACAGCTACCATGAACTCCACAGAGGTAAATTATCAAGATTTAACAGTTTACCAACAGAATAACCGACTATGGGTGAAACCGTTTGTCAAGAGCACCGACAAAAATGTGTTACTGCATTACAGGAGTCATCACGCGAAACATGTCCGGGACAATCTGCCCTTTGGGCAATTTCTACGGCTGAAGCGTAACAGTAGTACCAAACATGATTACGAAACAGGCGCTAACATACTAATGGACAAACTGATTGATAGGGGTTACCCTACCAAGGTCGTGAGGCAATCTGCCAAACGAGCTTTTAACAACAACCGGGAAGCTCTTCTTGAAAGGAAAAAGAAAAGTACTGACAATCATGACACCCCATTGGTGTTTGTCAATACCTTTAGCAACATGTCCTACAAAGTTAAGAACATTATATGCAAAAATTGGAAAAAGACTATGAATAGCCCATTACCTTTGATAGCCTTTAAAAAGAGCACTAACATTCGTAATCTTGTCATGAAAAACGACATACACAAGGTGGTCAATTATGAGGGCGCCCAAAGTACATTGTGGGGTCTGCCCCGAGTGATGAGACATCATCCGTGTGGAGAATGTGTTATGTGCCCTTTTACTAAGAAAATGACTTCTGTTGATTTGGGTTTAACTACAGAATGGTCTTTGAAAGAACATACTAATTGCAAAACGGAGAATGTAATTTATTTGATTAAATGCCCATGTGACCTAATTTATATAGGCAAAACCAACAGAAAGTGCAAGACTCGTATGATCGAACACAGGAGCTGTTTGAAAAATCATATTGATAAAGCTCCTCTAGTAAAACATTTCGATGAGAAAGGACACACATTCTCAGACTTTGAATGGTGTATCCTGAAAAAGATTAAAGGTAGAACCCAAGACGAAATCAGTAGAAAATTGATTAATCTGGAACATAAGCTGATTTTTCTTACCAATAGTCAGATTACAGGATTAAATGAAAATATAGAGTGGCATAATATTAGATAAGAGAGCTTGGTGTCACAGGGATAGGGCTCGCTAAATCATTGGAGTGTTGCACTTACTGGGGGTACCCACTGTGGGAGAATATCAATCTCTATATGTAAAAATAAAGAACTATATATCTGGTGGTGAATTAATGATTGCACAAACCTCTTGATGGGGTATTTCATTGGTGATTGCTTCTATTTTGGTAATTCCTTATTGAGAGAGGTGACTTTGTGTTCTCTTTGGCCGTTGGACATGATCGGGGTCAGGGGTTTTCCCGCTGTAAGTGGCTCGGCTCGATAGATGAAGCTAATAAGTCACCCAGATGGTTGGCCTATAGTCTTTTTGACTTGAGTTTCTCTGTGGTGGTCATTGGGTGAGAGAGCTTCGGTAAGTTACCCCGTTTTCTTTCATTATGGTGTTACTACTTTTGAGCCCCAGATTTACCATTGAGGTTGTTGTGGTAGGCACTCTGCTGGCCCTTGTACACGTGGGGTTATTGTGAGATCCCCATTTGCTTTCCCCGTAGCAATGGTTGCTTGGCAACCTCGCTATCGTTAGGGATTTTCGAGCCGGCCCTATTTTGCATGAAGGGGCGTGATGACGTATTACGTCACCGCGCGACGACTAGCGTGATGACATCATCACGGTAAGCCACTTACGCGTAAGGAGGATTTGTGTACGGTTGTTTGCAGAATTGGCGGTGTACGTGTCCGCCGGCCCCTGATCTTGAATTTCCATACATGGCTGCCTGCTAGGATGTATCCATTACATTGTAGGTAAGAGCCAGGGGTATTGTCTAATTACTCGAGTCCTATATGGGGATACTCCTTTACATTTTGCTGATCTAGCATTGTACTATTACAGAGCGAGAGGTTTACATCCGTGAAGAGGAAGAGGCCTGATTCAGATGGACTCTGATTAGAGCATATATTTGTTGGCTTACAAGAGCCGGAGATAGGTAAGAACACTCCTTGGAGTTGGATGAGAGGAATAATGGATATTTGGTGGGATAATGAAATCTATCTTCCACTCCCTGTATTTTAGGCACCTGTAGGTCTAGAGGAATTGGAAAGGGGTACACGGGTGGCTACCACGACTGAGACTTGGTTGGATCTAGGAAAAGAACAGCTTCCACATCCCATGGTGAGCAATTTATATGATAGAACATCTATTTTTGGTTGTATTAGTATCCAACTGGTGATTGAGATGCTAAGATTCCTTTTACTCAGGGGAAAGAACGGCTATTATGAGTCAGAGACATCTACATTTTAGCTTTTTGGTAGGTAATTCGTGGTACTTAATGTTGAATCCCTCTTGCTTTTGCAGTGAAGAGCCATAAATGGGTTGGCTTTTGAGGTCCAAGTTATATATTTCTTGAGACCCTTGATCAGGTATATGATTTACTGTATGCTTGGTACCCTATTGGTGATTAGGGTGTGGCTATGGTGATTAACTAAACCGATTATGCCTGTGTTAGTGATACATGTTTGTCTTTTTTACCCTTAGAAATAGCAAGTTGTTGGTTGAATACGAAGAATCTACCTGAAGCACAGGACTACTTCTGCCCCTGATGAATGTCCGGTTACTGGGAACACAGAGGACAGAAACTTATATAAGTTGGGCTGGTACACACAATGGGAAATGAGATCAATTAAGTTGCCATTGTTGTGTTATGCTGATCTAATTGTCGGCATAAATGTTTCGATACTGTGAGGTGGAATGTTTTTAACATGTATATGACTATGTTATGTGTATGTGTTTTTTATAACACTTTTTGTATTACTTGTGCTGAATTAGATATTTATATATTAAAAATGATATTTTTTGACAATAATGTTTTATGTCCATTGAGAACACATAATGCAGCCTATATTGGTTTAGCGGCTGTTATTTAAAATTGCTTTCTGAGGGGATATGTTCATTGTTTGATATAGTTTGTTGTATATTCCTTCCTTTTGTTGAAATACATGGTAATGTGACACACAATGGGCAGTCCCTCTCTCATCTTCTATGGACTTGCCACCTCCCTAGTCCAGGCTTCCCTAATCCTCAGGTCCCCAACCTAAAATCGGTAACATCTACTATCTATAACTGTGACTAAAGTGGTGCCCTAAAAGCTACCGCTTTTTCTTTCTCACTCCCTCTGAGATTGTCCTAGGGGGAACCTATTCTAACAATTCCTGATATATGATTCAACAAGATCTGGTGCCTTACCTCCTCCATTTCCTCTCAACCCCCTCCTACTGTCCCTCCGATGGTTACACAAACTCCTGACTGCTCTCAACTCTTCCTTCCTCTCGCCTTTTCTCTCTGCTCTCCTCTCTTCTCCTACCCTAGCATCTGGAACTTTTTATCTGGTAAGACATTGCAGTATTCAAATCTACATGTATCCACATACTTTAGAGCAATTTTGATGGCCTCAATCTTCTGACTGAGTTGGGGGTATGAGTACAATCCAATAGATAGTACTCATTGAACTGCCTAAGCAGGTTTATTCGATTTGGCTATAGGGATCATGTTTCGCAAATTAAGTGGCTGTATTTCTTCGCACAGGTCTTTTACAAATATATTATTAAGACAGAAATGTATGAGGTTTTCTGTAATCTCCAGATAGGTCCAGTATTCTAGATATTTATTGACCTTTAGTGTTCCTATGGTGTGACACTTAAATGTATGTGATTTACGGGGGGCGCTGTTGCACCGAAGCAAGATGGCTGCCTAGGTGTTGTGCTCCGGATGGGGAGAGAAAAGAGGCTTTGCGTTCAGGCCCACAACCCCATTGCATCCGCCTGAAATCAACGTTGCATCCCTATAACCCTATCCTCTGTGCCTCTGGGAAGTTTTGTGGAGAAACGCGACCCCGGCGCTGAGCTGTGGACCCCGGTCCCCGCTGGGACTCCTTCTGCCTGATCTCCCCGTCTGCCGCTCCGTGGACTGCGGTCCTCCCAGCCACTTGGAAACGCAGTGTTGTGGCCTACTGTGGGGTAGGGGCGTCAGGTCCCCCGAGCCCGCCGCGCTGCTGCGGCCGGCAGAGCTGGACTCTGTTCCTCCTGCCCTCTCGATGGGCTGCCTTGCCCTGTTGGCCTGCCATAACTACTGCAGAAACGACCTCCGTTGACACTAGCAATGCCCGTACTGAGGGATTACCGGCATGGCTGGCCCGCCGACCGCGGCTCGGCACCTACCTGCACAGCATCTGCCTCCCTGCTGCCCCCGCAGGCGCTCCGGTTCAGGCCTGCTACCAGGTAGAGGGTGCGGGGGGTTGAGTGTGTCTGCCTCCAGCGGGCCTTGGCCCTCTTCATCGGCTGTTGTGTGGGCGCCTCACAGCTCGCCTCCCTCCTCCCCTGTTAGACTACGGCCCCTCGGCCGACCCGGTGCTGCACGAGCGTGTGTTTGAACGCCTGGGGCGGGAAACTATAGCGCTGCTACTACCTGCCTGTGTTCTTTAGGCTCCTTGACTCGACCCTGCCCATAGTACGTGCCATCATCGCTCCCTGCTACTGGCATCCTAATCATCCGTGCCCTGCTGGGGATTTCAAATTTTGGCCGGGAGGCAAACATATAAACTTCTCTACTGCACGGCTCCACACCCTGTGGTGTGAACAGCCGGCTGCATCGACCACGCAGTAGCTCAGAGCTGAGTCTGGGCTTGATTAATGGACCTCACCACCCACAGAATCGCTTGTAAGGGTTCGGTAAAGCTGAGGAGACTCATGTGACCTCACTGCCTCATAGCACCTGTTTAATCCTGGTGGGCAACCTCACAACCCGCTGGTTGCACACCGCTGTTTCACAGATCCACACGCTCTTGGCTGGGGTTGGGCCATCCCTTGCCACCAGGATTACCCTGCTTGTAGCGGCCCACAATGATTGAGAAGATCATGCCCTGTCTCTATTAGCCTGCTTCTCGTGGCCCCTGCCACTGTTGCTCCGGCCATATCCTTCCGCACTATCATAGAACAACTGCGGTCCTTTTGCTTTATCATAGCACAGACCTCCTGTGGTTGAACCGGGCACCTGGTGGTCCTCGCCTGCCCAGAGGAGATCATCCTGTGCTGCATCCAGCATCATCTATCCTTACTCCCCCCCCTTTTTTTAACCCTCTCAGGCATTTACCAGAGTGAAACTTGGCACACCTGACAGCTGGTACCTTCAGGGCGCCGGTGAATTAATCCCTACTTGCCATCATGACCAAGGGAGCGGGAGCCGGAAGAAAGCAAAGCTCACTAAATATGTTTGCTAAGACACCCTCCAGACCACCGACTGAGCCTCCAGAGGAATCGCCCACCGCCTCGATATCCTCACCCCCAGATGACTCGCAAAAAATGCTGGAATACATGCGCGAAGGCTTCACCACGCTGCATACTAAGTTAGACGATATGAATGGTACCATCTCGTCGATAAAGGCTCATATCGAGAGAACAGATAGCCGGGTCGCTGAAATCAAAACAAGGGTTGGCACTACTGAGGATGATGTAACGCTCACCTGATTCTCGCAGAGGCGCCGGTCTTGACTGGGAGACTACCGTATCTTCAAAGGTGATGTGTAGCACCCGGTTGGCTCTTTGGGCTGGACCTCTGTGCACTGTATGCCTGACGTGTAGGGTAAGATGTCTGCAGATAGAAAATATGGGGTTAATGAACTGGGGTTATTGGGGTGTCCCTATCTCTTTCCTCTTCTCCTCTCCTGTAGACCCCCAAAGGTTAACGCTCTCACCTTAGGTAAGTGAATGCCGAGCTCTCCATCTGCCTCGGGGCAGGGTGCTGTAACCAGTTTCTTCACTGGATAGGTAGCGCAGGCCTCTTGACTTCAGAGGACTGCTGTCCGTCGTTTACTGCACGAACGGTAAGTTTCAAGTCATTCAAATGTCTTTAAAGTCTTTAGTAATGATGTCTCTTGTTTTGCAGGGTTCCGGCGATGGCGGATGACGGGCTGAAGTGAGTTGAAGATGGAGCCCGTGTGATGAATAGAAGCGCCTGGAAGCACGTAAGTAAGCGCTTGTTGCCTGCTTCACTATGCGCTCTAACTGTCTTTTTATTTTGCAGGTACGAGTTCGGAGCGGCTGCAGGGTGCCGGAATACCCACTGGATTAGATGTGGAAAGGAGTAATGGCACGTGAGTATTAAAGTTCCCCAATGTCTTTAAACGCACCTTGTTTTGTCTTTCAGATGCGGGATGCAGCGCCGAAGGCCTCCGGAGCGCACGAAGAGTAGGTAAGCCTTTGCCTTTCAGATGCCGGAATGCTAACCTGTTCTTTCTTGTCTTATAGGTGTTGCTGAAGACTGGATTCAGGATGGTAAGCCTTTTTCCTTAGGCCCAGGACCAGATGCAGAAGACACGATGAGCGTTCTGCTGCAGAGGTTGCAGAATAACGCAAAGCAAGATTCATCCACCGGGTGTGGTTTAAATAGCCTCCTGTAGTGCTTAGGTGTCTCCTTCCACAGCCACGCCTAAGTAAGAAAAGAGTTCCTGGTAAAAAAAGAGTTCCTGCCTTCCAGAAGAGTTCCAGTGTTCTAAATCTAGGGAGTGGCTCCAGCCCCACCCAACAGGAAAAGTAGTTCCAAACAGAAGAGGACCAGAGGCTCAACTGGCAGGCAAGTAAGCAGCATGGTCTGCTGAAGGTAAGTCCACCCAAGCATTATGAGCCCGGCGCTTCCAGCGCTGGGACTGGGCATATTTATGAGCCTGGTGCCACTGGCGCCAGGACTGGGTCCAAAAGGTCCCAATTGGGACTGGTTGGCACTCGGAACCTGGGTTATGGATCTGCTTCCAAGGGAGTTGGGAAAACCCTGACCTTTTGGATGCAGAGATCATGACAGATGACCTGGGTTCCCTCCGCGCTGTGGTTACTACTCTTACCAGTCGGGTCCTGGCAGTGGAGAAGAAAAATGACGATCTTGAATCCCACTCCAGGCGGAATAACCTCCGCATTGTCGGCGTGCCCGAGGACAACATTAGGGAACCCATGGAGGAATACGTGAAACGAACCCTTTTAGCACTACTGGACCACCCTAAACTGTCAGCACAATGTGCGGTGGAAAGGGCGCATCGCTCCCTGACCGCAAAACCCAGACCTGGAGCTCCTCCCCGCCCCATCATAGCCAGGATCCGAATTTTCGCGATCGAGGTGCACCTTTTACGAGCGGCCAGAGCTAAGGGGGAACTGCTCCTTGGGGGGGCAAGGATACACCTATATCCGGATTTCTCCGTGGCTGTGCAGCAGGAGGGTTAAACCTGTATAGCCATAAAAAGAAGACTCCGAGACTTAGGGGTTAAATACTCTATGCTTTTTCCTGCAAAGCTGAGAATCGAACACTCCAACCAAACGTTCTTTTTCACTATCCCCGAGGAGGCCTCCAAATTTATAGACGAACACATCCCGGGCTGAACCACTTACTGTCTAGATGGGATGTATACCTACTCTGCATACTGTTGTGCCTAAGACACGCTGGGGAACCCTGTTGGCGTCTCCCCCTATGATGGCACCTTATTGTTGAAGTTTATTGGTTGCTGGTTTGTTCACATTTCTCCTTTTATCCTATGCAATTGTGGCCCTGTGTGCCATGCTGACTCATTGCATCCAGAGCCATTTTACTCCCTGACAAGACCCCATCTCGGGTAACTATTCTATAACCACTACTATACCCCCAAGGGTGGGCCCCTGAACCCCTGTCCTGCCCTTACCACTCTGAGTCCACATTATGCTCCCCAGATGGTACATCAAGGCCCATGGCTGCTTCCCTCCGGCTTCACAGGCTTTACTCCCAATTGGCCATGGCCCCTCTATTACTTGTACATGCCTCGAACACTATGGTTAATACTTATGGATTGCATAATCTCCTCACGCTCTCCCCAGTCCGGTGCGCCACTGCCCGGCAGCTAACAGTCCCCCAGGCGTTGATGCCTAGAAGTTCTTGGTTGATATGGGTTAGTTTGGGTCTCGTCCCTCTGATTGGGGGAGGGATGTGGGTGGGGGGAGGGGACGTTATGGTTAAAAAAGTCTTGACGGCCACTAGAGGCGCCCCATGCGCCGAGGCAATGTGTTTTGAGTACACAGACGGGGCGTCACACACTGCCGGATCCACTAGCTCCCTGTGGCTGGTGCCCCAGTGGCAGGAATACAAGCAGAAGCAGTACCCACGCGAGTATGGCTAACACCGACCTGACCTTCATGAGCTGGAATATCCGGGGATTAGGCAATCACAGAAAGATACGACAGGTACAGCTACATGCTGAACGTCATGGGGTGAAAATCCTATGTTTACAGGGAACCCATGCTCAATCGGAGCAGTGTGAATGGTTTGCGAGGCAATGAGGGCCCCAGAGGTACTATACCAACTATTCTACGCAAAGCCGTGGCACCCTTACTCTAATACACAAGAGCCTGAAATTCACATGCCACCACTCGCATATCGACCCTCTGGGCAGATACATATTGATCACGGGCAAACTGCTCCAACAAGAGGTAGCCATCCTGAATATATATGGTCCTAATATCGATGACCCTGATTTCTACCTACACTTAGCCGCCCTCCTCGAAAGTTACCCCCTGCTCCCAATATTATGGGGGGGTATTTCAATACCATACTGGATGTCACCCTAGATAGATCAGGCACCAGACCTCGCCAACTTTCCAAGGCAGCCTATACTATCCTCACAACCCTTCCCCGTCTGGCACTTGTGGATGTATGGTGCCTAATGAACCATGATTCCCGCACATTTTCCTTTTACTCTTCGGTTCACGATTCCCATTCCAGGATAGACAGATGGCGTATAACGGACACACTGGTCAGATGCTTGTCTCACTTGGCTATCCTCCCTAGGGCGCTTTCAGACCATTCACCGGTACTCATTTCCCTGAACTGGGGTCAGGATGCCAGAGAAACTAGGCAGTGGAGGCTGGGACCTTATGCGCTTCTCGACCAGGCCTTCGCAACCGAACTAGAATCCTCCATCGAGGAATTCTTTGAGATCAATACAGACTCAGTAACATTGCACGCTGTCCTGTGGGAATAGTTTAAAGCATATGTGAGGGGGATGGCCATATCCAAGTGCTGCGGCATCCTTAAAGGAATCCGTTCTGACATTGCTGCCAGCGAATTGGCTCTGGCTACCCTTGAGTCCCAATATGCCCAAGACCACTCCCCAACCACTCTGGCTGCACTGGGTTCCGAGCTGGACAGGTTTCGCGACCTTGCCCAGCGAGAGGTTAAATTCCTAGACTCCCCTCAGGCGGTGAGGAAATACGGAGACGGAGAATGCCCCGGTCGGATGCCCCGGTCGGATGCTCGCCAGGCTATTGCGCCCAGAGTTCAGAGCCCCCCATATTCCGGCGATAGTGAGACCTGATGGCTTGCTCACCACCTCCCCACAGGACATCAACTCCCAGTTTCAGCTGTTCTACACCTCCTTGTACTCTGCAGCCGATGGTCCCCAGGTTCCGGAAATTGACTCCTACTTAGAGGGCCTTCCCCTATCAGTACTGTCCACTGAAGCCAGCCTTTTCCTTGAGAGATCGTTTACCTCCGAGGAACTTGACGAGGCCTATGCGTCGTTGGCATCAGGGAAGGCTCCTGACCCAGACAGGCTCCCCATGGATTTCTATAAACGATATAAGTATATCCTGCTTCCGCAACTATTGGCCTTGTGGGAGGAGTCGTGTGAAAAGGGTATACTCCCTCCATCTCTCCGGGAGGCACTGATAACAGTGCTCCTCAAACCGGGTAAGCCCCCTACTCAGTGCGGCTAATACTGACCGCTGTCATTGATTAACAGCGATATTAAAATATACGCTAAACTGCTGGCCAACCGCCTGGCCCCATACATGCCTCACATCATCCACCCCGACCAGGCGGGATTTGTCCCGGGCAGGTCTACATCCCTGAATTTGTGGAGGCTCTTCAATGTAATCAGCAGAATCAGCCCAACCACACAGGCGGTTGCAGCCATCCTAGATATGCAGAAGGCATTTGACTCGGTCTCGTGGAGATACCTATGGCGAGTCCTTGAGAGGTGCAAGTTCGGCCCCAACTTTCGTGCCTGTGTAAAGCTGCTCTACACTGCCCCGTCGGCCAGAGTTCGTACCAAGGACAGATGTTCCACTCCCTTCCAGATATCCAGAGGCACACCCAGCCCGCCCACCCCCGCTCATGCCCACCCCCCGCACATGCCCACCCCTCCTGCCTACCCCCGCTCATGCCCCGTGTGTCTATCCCTCCCCCCACCCCCCGCTCATGCCCCGTGTGTATATCCCTATCATGCCCCGTGTGTCTATCCCTCTCCCCACCCCCCGCTCATGCCCCGTGTGTCTCTCCCCTCCTCCCCACCCCCTGCTCATGCCCCGTGTGTCTCTCCCCTCCCCCCCACACCCCGCTCATGCCCCGTGTGTCTCTCCACTTCCCCCAACCCCCGCTCATGCCCCGTGTGTCTCTCCCCTCCCCCGCACCTCCGCTCATGCCCCGTGTGTCTCTCTCCCTCCCGCCCCCCGCTCATGCCCCATGTGTCTACCCCTCCCGCCCACCCCCGCTCATGCCCCGTGTGTCTACAACTCCACCCCACCCCTGCTCATGCCCCGGGTGTCTACCCTTCATGCCCACCCCCCGCTCATGCCCCGTGTGTCTACCCCTCCCGCCCACCCCCCCGCTCATGCCCCGTGGCCCACCCCTGCTCATGCCCCATGTGTCTACCCCTCCCGCCCACCCCCCGCTCATGCCCCGTGTGTCTACCCGACCTGCCCACCACCCGCTCATGCCCCTCCCGCTCATGCCCCATGTGTCTACCCCTCCCACCCACCCCCCGCTCATGCCCCGTGTGTCTACCCCTCCCGCCCAACTCCCGCTCATGCCCAACCCTCCCACCCACCCCCTGCTCATGCCCCGTGTGTCTACCTCTCCCGCTCATGCCCACCCCAAGCGCCCACCCCCCGCTCATGCCCCGTGTGTCTCTCCCTCCCGCCCACCCCCGCTCATGCCCCGTGTGTCTATCCCTCTCGCCCACCCCCCGCTCATGCCCCGTGTGTCTCTCCCTCCGGCCCACCCCCCGCTCATGCCCCGTGTGTATCCCCCTCCCCCCACCCCCCGCTCATGCCCCGTGTGTATCCCCCTTCCCCCACCCCCCGCTCATGCCCCGTGTGTCTCCCCCTCCCGCCCACCCCCCGCTCATGCCCCGTGTGTCTACCCCTCCCGCCCACCCCCCGCTCATGCCCTGTGTGTCTAGCCCTCCTGCCCATCCCCTGCTCATGCCCCGTGTGTCTCCCACTCCCGCCCACCCCCCACTCATGCCCCGTGTGTCTCCCCCTCCCACCCACCCCCCGCTCATGCCCCGTGTGTCTCTACCCTCCCGGCCACCCCCCGCTCATGCCCCCTGTGTCTCTCCCTCCCGCCAACCCCCCGCTCATGCCCCGTGTGTCTCTCCCTCCCGCCCACCCCCCGCTCATGCCCCGTGTGTCTCTCCTTCCCGCCCACCCCCCGCTTATGCCCTGTGTGTCTCTCCCCTCCACCCCCGCTCATGAACCCCTCCCGCCCCCCCGCTCATGCCCCGTGTGTCTACCCCGCCCGCCCACCCCCCCGCTCATGCCCCATGTGTCTACCCCTCCCACCCACCCCCCCGCTTACGCCCCGTGTGTCTACCCCTCCCGCCCACCCCCCGCTCATGCCCCGTGTGTCTACCCTCCCGCCCACCCCCGCTCATGCCCCGTGTGTCTATCCCTCCCACCCACCCCCGCTCATGCCCCGTGTCTCTCTCCTGTTCCCCCCACCCACCGCTCATGCCCCGTGTCTGTCTCTATTGTTCCCCCCACCCCCTGCTCATGCCCCGTGTCTGTCTCCTGTTCCTCCCACCCCCCCTCATGGCCTGTGTCTCTCTGTTGTTCCCCCATCCCCTGCTCATGCCCCGTGTCTGTCTCCTGTTCCCCCCAACCGCTCATGCCCCGTTGGTACACCCCGTTTCGGCATCGCTGGTTCGGCGATGGGATGTTTTGGCGCACCGCACACCAGTGCACATCGCCTGCTGTTTAGGGAAACGTTCAGTGCAGTGCACTGAAAATGTGAGTTTCAACTTCACCCCACACTATTTTAAGATGAAACTGTTCTAGAGCGATTTCATTTTAAAATAGTGTGGGATGAAGTTGAAACTCGCACTTTCAGTGCACTGCACTGAACGTTTCCCTTAACAGCAGGCGATGTGCACTGGGGTGCGGTGCACAGAGCAGAATTGATCTGCCGGGCTCACGAGGTTGGGGGCTGTGCTGCTCGGAGCAGACTGCTCCGAGCAGCACAGCCCCCACCTTCGTGGGCCCGGCTGGGTACTCTGCGCGGCTGTGTTGCCTGCATGAAGAACTACATTTATGTGCGGCCATAACATCCCTTTAACAAAGTTTTTTCACTGAATTTCATAGGTTTTTAGTAGCGCAACTTAACCATAACGTCCCTTTAACAAAGTTTTTTTACTGAATATATATATATATATATATATATATATATATATATATATATATATATATATATGGAGAGAGAGAGAGAGAGAGAGAGAGAGAAGAGAGAGAGAGATGAAGTGAGCAAGAGAAAGAGAGAAGGAGAGAAAGGAGGAGCCGCCGAGCAACATGGACTGCACTCTGAATCAACAAAATTTCACAAGACGTGAAAAAACAAACAGTAAAACTTGAGGTCAAATGACTACACGTTTATTAAACTGATAAAAAATCAACAACATCATACAGCAGAGGCAGGACACCTATAGCACATGTCCTGTTTGACACGTTTTGTGATTCACATAGCGCTTGTTCACATACAGGGGCAAGGCAACATGGGCTTAAATTTATTAAAGAAGTGCTATCACTATGTTCACAGTCTGGATAACACTCTAAATAGATGTGTTTCACCAATGCCAGACATCTTGTAATGCAGTAACATACGGATATGTATGGCACAATCAAAATATGCAGATCGTGTTTCAGAGTCAAATGATAATTAAAACATCTCGTTAAAAAGTTACATGAAGTGCGGCAACGGGAAAGGGGAAGAAAGGAAAAGGGTATGAGGATTACCAGATGAAACCCAAAGTGGGTGTATAAAAGGTATAAACCTCCATAAAGTGCAATGCTTGTCAGTCTTTACAAACGATAGAGCCTATAAAGTGCTAGTGCAAATGGCATATCTAAAATTATCATGATATAATATAAAAACATGCATGGTACAAGATGAAAGAAAGTGCCAGTGCTAGCAGCTATGATGTACACAATTATATAATACATCAAAATTAATACAATATATAAAACAAAACAACAATAAAGTGCAAATACATCAATTATGTGACATAGTGCCCACACCCCCCCTGAAATTCGGCCAAGCAGGCATGAATTGCAAATGCTGTTTGCCAATGAATAGGGTGGGGGGCATAAAGTGCTACTGCAAATTCCATATTTGAATGTATAAAAGCAAGGCAAAAAAAACACATGCATATGACATAATTGAATAAAGTGCAAATGCTTGCAACAATGATTAAAACACACATCAATTAATCCGCCGAAATTGGAAAAAGATGAAATGCTCATACAGCGATCACAACCCAGACAGCAGCAGATAGCATCACCCTTCCCAAATAAATTCAAACCCAATTGGAAAATAAGACAGTAGAAAATGGTACCAAGCCCTCTACAGCTCGAATACAGAACCAGACTGTCAACCCAGACAAATAAATGAAAAGCTCTGTGTCCCCGCCATACACAGACATGGAACTGACACAAACTGACAACAATCAGCCAACAGGAAACCTATAATAAAAAAGCAGTGAACAGTCAGCCGAGTTGCAAATAGAGCGTAACCCGAATATTACATCCTAACAGAGGATGGCAAACATGATGAAAAAGGCAATGTGGGTTGTAAGCTTACAAACATAAATAACTGATGGCAGAGTAAAGGGAAATTAAACTCCCAGAACTGTGTACAATTTGTCATCAACATTATGTCCCTTCAGAACTTTAGTATTGAAATCAAGAATACATTTAGTTTCAAACTGTCGCTATTTCAGAACACTATCACCGCCTCTTGGATGTTTGGTGACATATGCTACTGCGAAAAAAGTTAATTGTTGAAAATTGTTCTCATGAGGTTCCTTAAAGTGTTTTGCCATTGGATATTATGGATCTGAATTTTTTATGGGCCGCAGGTGTTGAAGTATTCTTAATTGTACTTTGCAAATGGCACTACCCACATACCACTTTTGACAAGGGCAGCAAAGAACATAAACCACAAATGAGGTATTGCAGGTGATCAGTTGTTTGATAGTGCAAACAATAGCAGTAATGGGATGAATGGAAGATTTTTGAAGGAGAGCATGAGCACAGACTTTAAATTTAAAGCACTTAGTGAAACTTGAAGGAGACGCAGACAGCCAATTGGTGGCTATAGATTTTTTAGAAAGAGGAGGTAAAAAGCCTGATACCAACTTTTCTTTTAAGGACGGTGCCCGTTTATAGGTTAACACCAGACAATTGGAAAGTAAAGGAAATAAATCCTTATCTATGATAAGGACTTGCCAGGGCTTTTGAATGATTTTTCTGACACTCGAAGATGAGGTATTGAAGGTGATGATGACGCGTTGATCATCACTGGAAATTAGTTTGGGAGGCCTATTGCCATGGAGAAGTACATCCCTTTGAAGTGTTCTGGCCTTGATATAGGCATTGTCGATCACACTTTTGGCATCACCTTGTGCCAAGAAATTACAGGCAGCAAAAGCACAGCTGCAATCAAATTGGGTGACATCAGTACAATTCCGATGACAGTGAATAAACTTGCCATACGGAATAATCCTCTTGCAGTTAAACAGATGGCTGCTGGCAGCATGCAAAGGGAGCCCAGTATTGGTAGATTTTGTATACATGGAGGTATGTAAACCCAAGGTGTCCAAAGTGACATTGACATCCAAGTAAACAATTTTGTTACAGTTGTGACTTTCCGTGACCCTAATATTCACTGAATTAGTATTCATACTCCTGACAGAAGCTAGCCAGTCACTCTCTGTAGCATTCCAAATAATAAAAACATCATCAATGTACCACCATCAAGATACAATCTGAGTTGGAAAATTGGCAGATAGAAGATCAGACAAAAAGTTAGCTTCCCACCCCCCCATGGTCAGGTTAGTGTACGATGGAGCAAAGGTACTGCCCATAGCAGTACCTCTGACCTGGCGAAAGAAGGTCCCTTCAAAAAGAAATACATTGTTAGTTAAACAAAAGCACAACATTTCCAAAATCATAGGACAGTGTCCAAGCAAATTAAGTGAACGTGTGTCCAAAAAATACCTGCAAGCATTCATCCCCTCATTGTGATTAATAGAAGCATATAGGGAAACAACATCGAGAGTGGCCAAAATAAGCCCTTCTTCCCACGGTACTTCATTAATATGTTGCAAAAAGTCCTTGGTATCCAGTAAATATGATGGCAAAACTTAAACAAACAAAGTCAAAGTTTAATCTATAAAACGTGCCAACTGTTGTGATAAAGAACAAGATAAGGTGACAATAGGTCTGCCGGGTGGATGAACCAAGGATTTGTGTATTTTGGGCAAACAATACATGGTGGGTATAGTATAACAAGTATAACAAGCAGGCACCAGAACTGTAAGCAAATCCTCATCAAGTAAACCCTTTTCTGACCATTTGGTACATAAAGATGTAAGTTCCAGCTTTATGTCCACAAAAGGATTATATGACAATGCCAAATAGCAAAGTTGTCTATTGGCTTCTATAAAATAATTACAGCTATCCTGAAGCACAATGTTGGAGCCCTTTTCTGCTGGTTTGATAACAATATTGTTCAGATTTTGCAGTTCCAATATCGCTCGACGTTGTGGTAAAGTAAGGTTCTGTTTGAAACTAGATGTGGTTGTTTTGCGTAGTTTCCTTAAATCAGCGATACACAAGTTATGAAAGGCCTCAATATAGCTGCCAACTGGCATAGGTGGATTAAACCTGGACTTGTTTCTGAGCTGTGTAGTAACTGCCCAATCAGTATCAATGTCAAAATCAGCAAAATTGATATTGGCCGGGTTAAAAGAATCATTGTTCAAACAGACCAAGTCAGACAGGGAAGGAATGTCTGAAATGCATAGATCAGTGTTACCTGAACATGATGACAATATTCTTGTTTTTGCCTGATTGATGGCAAAAAATGTAATTTTGCTGAGAAAATTGGTCAAAGTCGAGGCGTGACTGCATGTTGTGAGGGCTTTCTGAGGATTGGTGAGGATATGCATGGAAAGATTTATGATTTGAGTAGACTGCATAGAGTTTACTTCTGTAGCTCGGTCTCTCTCGTGTTTGTCTGCTCCATAAATCTGTTTTTGAGCCGTTTCCCACACCGGCGTCGGTGGATTTTCTTCCTGCCCGCATCTTGGATCCTCTTCCTCTTCCACAACCCCTGACACTTTTTTGATTCTTTCCATCCTGACACAGCAGTCACATCTCCTCTAAAAAATTGAGCCTCACTACAGACTTGTCATTTTATGAATTCAAAACATCTGATTCAGATGAGACAGCTCCTCCTTCTGTACACTGTACTGATGAGGGTTGGTGGTTAGAAATCTTACGTAAATTATCAAACTAGTTCCTAAAGGTAAAGACCCTACCAGATTCATAATCTATTTTGTCTGATACATTTTCTGCGTTTCCGCTGTTTAATGTTATCTTCATAATTGACTAAATTCTCATCAATTTTAGTGTGGAATTTATTGCCCTCTTCTGCCATTGGAGCGACTTTTAATTCAGTTTCTGCCTTTTTTAGAAGCTGGAGTGCAACCATCTGATCGTCTTTGGCATATTTTGCCAGAATGGACAAAAAGCGATCCGTGATTCCTTGCTAGCTCCACCCCATTCATCAAGCATCTGAGGATCCTGATCCCCGAATGAGGGAGTAGTCATAATACAAGGACCTCTGGGCACACGTCCTATATCCAAATAATTTTGTAAAGCAAGTTCCCTCTACCATTTGGACATTTCCTTTTTGCGTAATTTTTCAACGTCTTTAAGTATAGTTAATTATTTGCTAAGGACTTCCTCACTTTTTTGGTGTGTTTGTTTGAGACTTGTGAAACGATCTGCTGCTCACTGAACAGGGTTTTCTCCTGCAATAAGTGGGCTGCTTCCCAGGTTTCCTGCATGCTGCATGTGTGATCAAAGAGAACAAGAAAAAGCTTGAAAGTACCACACAAGTGGCACTGAAGGGAGACTCGACTGACACTATTTACAAAATATAAAGGCGGCCGTAAGAACTGGTGAGGAGAATGTAAAAAGCAGAATACCATCGAGTGTAAATTAGAGACCAAACAGGAAAAATAAACAACACCTACCCGAAATCTGGAATCCATGAGTCCTCCAGCTCACCGCAACCATTAACGAATGTAGGGTGTCTCCAATTCTGTGCTCTAACGGGTGCCGTAGCAAATCTCCTATAAACAAGTAATCTGCCACCAGTGGCATCGTATCTGCTCACACCACGTAAATGAGACAGAATGTGCCACAGATGTAAAAAATCCCAGTGCTAGTCCAACATGATAAGCGTCATGTAAAAATAAATACAGACAAAGGAGGAGCCACCGCAGCGGAATGGGCTGCATTCTGAGTCAACAAAATGTCACAAGATGTGAAAAAACAAACAGTAAATCTTGAGGTCAAGTGACTACACGTTTATTAAACTGATTAAAAAAATGACTACAACATGAAGTAGAGGCAGGACACCTATAACACATGTCCTGTTTGACACGTTTCACGCTCCACATAGCGCTTGTTCACATACATGGGTCAAGGAAACATGGGCTTAAATTCATAAAAGAAGTCCTATCACTATGTTCACAGTCTGGATAACACTATAGACGTGTAGCACCAATGGCAGACCTCTTGTAATGCAGTAACATACCGATATGTATTGCACAATCGAAATATGCAAATCGTATTTCAGAGTCAAACGATAATTAAAACATCCTGTAAAATAGGTACTGTAGGTGCGGCAGCGGGGGAGGAGGAAGGGGAAGGGGAAGAAAGGAAAAGGGTATGGGGTGACCAGATGAAACCCATATATTATACTTTACTGCCAAGATCCTATCTGAGGGGGCTTCCCATACTGTACATAATATTATAAATGGAAATAACAGCAACAACAGGCAGGATATAACTGACACCTCAGTAAAGCATTTTGAGCATGGTGGATGCTGCCTGTAAAGAGGAGATTCTGTGGGACACTCATCAGTGACTCGGACATCTTAAATAGAGACATGTAATCAACAGGAAACAACAGGGAACGACTAGGGGCACAGGTGATTGATGCCTGTCTCCTAGAACAAAATTGTGGGCTGTGAAAATTACCCATTACACTACTGATCCAGCAAGTATTATGGGTGGCCAGTGGCATGTGTGGGAGTTGCTGTGGAATCATTAACCTATCACCTCCCCAGTGTACAGACTGAAAGATAATGTATTGCGGCTGGGAATAGCGTGTCAAACAGCATGATGAGCCTCATAGTTTTCCATGCTGACCAACTGACCTTTATGAAAAAGAACAGTCGACTGATTTCAGAACACCATGGATCACCATTTACTTATATCCAACACACCTGCCGGGATAATAACAATGATTTGTTTTGGATTCCGGAATGGCTGGAGAAAGAGCAGGAGCTCGAACTGGGAGCTCCTGCTCTCGCATGATGAATGATGAGCAAAAGATCAAATTAGTTCACAAAACAGCAAAAAAAAGATAGAATCGGTTGAGAACCCAATTCCAAAGAAAACTAAGCAGATCAGACCTGAATCAGAGATGGATGAGAACATACACCTTCTACTGCTGAAAGTATGCCAGGATATGGGAGAGATGAAATAAAAATGGGGAAAATTATCCTCAAAGGTATTGCATCTAGAAAACAGGATGTCCACGGTAGAGCTGAAATCAGAAGAATTAGTTGATGAAATTGCTGGGAGTTTCAGAGCATATAATGAAGTAAAAGAAGAGGTGAAGAAGCTAAGTCTGATAAACATAGAATTGGATGTAAAGAGCAGAAACCTGAATCTGTGTTTGGGTGGAGTCAAAGAAACAGAAGGAAATCAGGAATACATAAAGCAATTCACGTTGAACCTTCTAACAGACACATGTGGTAAAGAGATTATAACCATACAAGGCCAGGACTTTGCTTATAGAGTGGAAAAACCAGGAGGGCACAGATCTCGACAAATATTTTTTTCAGTATCCAAAATCAGAAGAAAAGATAGACTACTGAAATCCATTAGAGGTAGTTGGAGATTACTGATAAGAGTTACACGAACAGCTACATATCCATATATTCGAAAGGAGTTTGTGAATAAAAGGAAATAAGTTGGAGAGTTTAAGACTCTTGAGAGGGGTCTGAAGATTAAAGTGCAACTCAATAAACCAGCAACCTTAAACGTATGTCTACTGGATGGCTTCAAAAGCACAGATGATCCACCAGAGGCAACTAATTGGCTAAGAGGAACAAACAAATCATCAAATATGGAATAAAATCCATCCAATAGGAAACTTATGAAGGCTTGTATAGGGGATTAACATCTAATGTATGATATGAGTTTTAATTCAGGAACAGGTTTTAATTTAATATATGATATTTATGTAATTATTGAAATATTGTAATATGTATTTGTTTTATTCTCATGATGTGTAACAATTAAAGTATAACAAGAAAATTTAGTTTAAAAATTACTTGTGTACACAGACCACGGCGCGAGCAACAGCACTGGAATGAGGGGGAAGGCACTATCAGGGAAGTAGTAGGGTCCCTTTCTCTAATATGCACGCACGCAGGTTCCATGACACAACACCGTGAGTGGGGGATGCAATGATTGCAGATGCTAAGTAGAGGTAAAGGCGACTCTCTGATTATTAATAGATTGATGGTGGTCGTAGCTCGGAAGAGTTAGAAAAGTCCAACCTTTTTGCTTACGGGAATACAGTTATAGTCACATGAATTAATTAGAGTGTCCTGGCCACAAACACGAAATTGATCATTGCCACCATTCCCAACCCATGCGTTTAACTCAGAAAGGTGTCCTTGCCACAAAAAACGACATTCCCGATGGTCACCACTCTTTGAACATTGTATTTAAGAAAGAGGTGCCCTTGGCCCAAAAAAATTAAGCTTCTAAACTTTCCCCATTCCCTACACCTGGCCTTAAACAGAGGGGTGCTGCTTGTAATTGATGCCTGGATTTTCGGTGCTGGGGGAAAAAGTGCTCCATTGAACAATATACACTCTTTCCTGAGAGAAAGTGACCTTCCGAGTAGAACAAGTTTTTACTGCTTTTGGGAGTCAAAGAACAGGGTTCTATTTGCCACTGGAATTCTTTAAAAATTGGTGTTTTCACAACTGCAAACATTTGCCAGTGTGCAGAGAAACCGCATGTATCAAACATTGTGCATGTGTAACTAATTTTCAAAACAAAATTGTGCCTGTGTTTCACAAATAAACCCTTATCAAGAAATGCTAAGGCTTATGCTCTAGTAATGTGCTGTGTTATTATTATTTCATTTTGGATACCAAAGGGGTTTGTGGGACAGGAGATTTGAACAGTTTATGCAGCCTGTGTTCCATGTACAGAAACAAATAGGAGAAAGTAGTTTATGTGTCAAAGATTTGTTTGGTGCCACATAGAAGGTGGTGTTTGTAAACATTTAGTGCAAGATTTATTGAATCTATATTTTAAATAAATATCCATTCTTTCTGCACATCGGCCTGGTTCTTTTCTCATTGTTGGCACAGGGGGAGGGATCCACGCGGCTCTATATGCGTCCTAAGTAGTGTGCGTTTGGATATTAAACTAAGGGCATGGCTTTAAGTGGGACTGGGCCTGCCGGGACTGGGCCCTGGCAGGCTTTGAAATTTCATTTTGAGGGGGGGCCCTGCCAGGACCCACTAATCTTCTCTGGCAGCCCCAGCCACTACACGAAAGGCTTTTTTTCTACAGCCTGAAGCTCTCGCTCGTGTGTGAGAACTTCAGGCTTCAGAAAAAAATGCCTTTCAGCCATAATGGTGGTGCCGCACCTGCGAGGCATCCCTTTAAGCAAGAGATGCCCGTGGGCTGGCGCCACCATTATGGAGAAAACGTGAGGCTGCTGGTAGCAGAGGCCTTTCTTTCTAAATACTGAAGCTCCCGCGGATTCGCGGGAGTTTCAGTCTTTAGGAAACAGGCCTTTGCTTCCAGCGGCCTCACCCTTTCAGCCTCAGTTGTGATGCTGCCCCTCCCCAGCTGGCGAGGGGCATCGCCATCACTAAGGCTGAATAGGCGAGTCGCTATCCCCTGCTAGGCTAGCCTATAGAAAATAAATGCAGAGATCAGCACCCTCTCACCCGGTGTGAGAGGGTGCTGATCTCTAAAAAAGGCTGCCTGGCAGGGGTGCCAGTGGCCCATTAAGCCGAGGTTCGTCAAGGGGGCATGGCCTAACGGGCCAGCAGGACCAAGTTGTTAGGCCACACCCCCTTAATGAGCCCCGGCTCATTTTGTAGTGCCACTTAAGGCACTGACTAAGAGTATATTGTGGGCTCTCTTAAGTGGGGAGGAAGGAGCTCCCTTTGTTGAGCGTGGCCTCTGTATATATTCTTACAAAGTGGGGGATCATGCAGGGATTTCGCTTACTGTCTTTTTGACTCATGACAAGTGCATTCTGACAGACTATTAATTCTGGTGTAATCGCACTGAGGTGAACAGAAAGTGGTTTTTGCTTTGTCAAAGAGCCACAAAGACTTGATCCCTGAGTTCTAGGGAGGTGTATGAGTGAAAAGGGAGATTGATTAGATTTGATTTTGATTTGCATTGCGTGTGGAAATCAAGAAGGAACAGGGTGATTCCTTCCATGTGTAAAGAAAGCTTTATAAATGTTCAAAAGGCTATTTTAAAATGATTACTGCAGAAGTGTGTGATGCCAGGAAAAATCTTCTGGCTAAGCTATTATTTCGAGGGAAATGGAGGGAGAGCGAAGCCCGGAACTTGCACACCAGAATCATACAGGAGGTTACCTCAGTGAGCACTGACATTTGGCTGGAAGGCTGGATTTTACATAAGGCATTAGAGGCATTTTACATAGCCCAGAATGCTCATGAAAACTGAAACAAATGGCTCAGCTCACAGCTTATTTATATTTCCACTTGCAGTTAGTGGACGAGCCAGTACAAAATAGGGAGGCTTGTGTGCTGAGTCATAATCAGAAATATGAACAGACACAGAAAGATATATGATAGTAGACAAAGCACGAGTCAGATGTTTGAATTAAAACAACAAAACCACATTGAACAATTACACAATGAGGTAAAATCTCACATACAGGCCAGTGCAGAGCGAGAAATAGAGTTTGCTGCGCTAAAAGACACATGCAAAAAGAGTGCGGAAACTGTGAGCCACCTAAAATTCAAATTGAATGGCCAGACTAATCCTAATAGAGGGGTGTTAGAAGACATTATGACCCTCAAACAACAAATTAGGGAATTAGAAAGGGAAAACAGTTAGTTCCTCATCAAAGAGATGGACTTGCAACATAAGTTTGACGAAATGCTTCAGGATTTAAATATTCTGAAGCAACAGAATGTACAACCAAGTAAAGACCAAGATGCATCAACATTGGAAAGGGATGCAGAGAAGGGTCAGTCAAATACTCGAAAAATTACCAGAATGAGGCAGGAGAACATGGAACTTGTGGAGCATGTGAAGCAAGCAGAGGCTGACCTGTCACAGGGAAAAAAAAGGTAGGGGCGCGCAAGAAAAAGAGATTTGTTTCTTGAAAGAAAAGTGACAAGAATCTGCACACATAAAACAAGACTCCCAGCAAGAAAGTTAAACATTTCAGGAGGAATTACAGCAAATGAAGGCTTGATTAGTGGCTCAGAGTAGGGTGCTAGGGACTAGTCACTCCTTGGTGTCAGAATTAAAAAGCCAGGTCTCTGAATACCAACAGGAGATATGGACAGAGAGGAGTAGGTGTGGATAGAGAGGAGTAGGTGTGAGAGTCTCACCAAGGAAACTGAAATATAAAAAGTCCTTGAGGAACCCTGACCAATCAGGGTATGGGGTAGGTACTTCTAATCAAGGTGAGATCTCCCATTAGGCACCTCAGGACAGATATTCAGCAGTTCCCATGCACAATTGGGAACTGACCTCATGCATGCCACCGATAAAGAACAGGGGAACATGAGGTGTTTGGACTTACCCAGGCTCAGCCAAACTGATCCAGAAGGCCAGTCCTTGTTTGATATTGATTAGTATTCATCTCTACCACATGGAAGGGGATGGGGCCTGACCAGCATGACCTGTGAGCCTAAAAGAAAACTGTGAGCACTTCAGACCAAGAAAACTCCTATGAAGAGAAAATAAGGGCGTTAGATTGGCTGAAGATGAAATTACAAAGGGGCCAACTAGCCAGATTCGCTGGAGGAGAAAAGCCAGAGCTTCAGCCTAGGAAGAGCATACTAAAAACTGCCATACATTCAGGCGAAGGGGTAGGTTTCCCAGACTCTCTGGAAGGAGGGAAACTGTGTTCTATCCTGGGGGTACACGTAACTACAGGGAAAGTGACCCTGAGAGGTCACTGCTGTCCAGGTGAGAGGAATCCAGATCCAATGAGTCTGGGAGAAATTCCCAATCTTATAGAGATAGGGAGCACCTAGTGGACAGGCAATGGATTACAAATAACAGCAAAGTGTTGATAAGAGTCAGTCTGGAGCTGTGAGGAGTACTTACTAGTCGTGCCTTGTGTGTGAAGTTCTGCAAGTAAACCTATCCGGAGATGCCATGGAATTGAAATTACAGCTACAGCTTTAAGGCCCAGGCTGGGCTGGAGATGCTGTGTTGAGCTGACGAGGAGCTCCACCGCCCATTGCAACTCTAAAGCCTCACAGGACCGTGAAGCGGCCGCAAAGTGTCAACAAGTGTCAGTCTGCAGTCCGCAGTGCCGCCACAGACTTATCCCTTGTCTAGATGAGGTGGCTTTTGCTTGAAGGTCTGTAAGTACATTTATGTTCTTCACAGCTGCCAATTTGGGATTTCCCCAAGTGGCGTGCCCTTGATAGGCATTTTCTGACTGTGCAAATTCCTGCTGCAATCATCTGAGTGCTCTGGATTCTAATCGGAGGGTGGTTATTGGTGGAACTTAAGGGTGTGTCGCGCTTTGCCTGGAGAGTTCTTGTAAGTGTGCTGCTGGGTACACAGCAGTGCGGCAGCCCTTAGCCTCCCCTCAGGCTAAACCTTTGTGTAAGAGTAGTACCGCCTGCTGCTGCAGCCCCTTCCGCCAACCCAGCGTGATGTTGGAAGCCATTTTGACTGTGGGGGAGATTGGCAAGCGGGATCAGGAAGAGCGTGGGAGGTTATTTCCCGATGGGTTTACACCACGTGAAGTTGCTTCACCCTTTGTTGTAATTTTGGATGAGGAGAGCCGGGTGAATAATGCTAGTTGGAGTCTCACTGGATCCCCTCCTAAAGACTCGATGCCCTCCAGGTCGGAGGGACCCCACCCCCTATTGATGTTCGAGTACATACCGAAGCCTCAATGACCTCTTCCTGAATACTTTCGGGATTGAGAACTTAGGGGGGCAGGGGCACCGAGTAATTCTCTGTGCACTAAATCGGACAAGAGGCAGGGAGCTGAAGAAGGTGCACCCTCCCTGACCTCCCCTTGTCTTCGCCCATTACAACAACTGACAGGGTTCTGCGGGCTTCTCAGGACCAGGTTCCGGATGCTCAGAGCCTATCCGTCCCATCGTCGGATACATGGTCTCTGCTGAATAGTCCAACAAATGGTCAGACTTTACTGGTCGGACGGCCTTCAGGCCCCCCATCATTGGACTCGAGGAAAGAAGCTCCACCTAACCAAGTGTACAGGTTTGTGAAAGGGCCCGTAAAAACGATTTCAAGAAAACATGACCAGCACACTCTGAAAAACTGTTGGCAGCCAAGGGGCCTGGCTCCAAAAACCAGGCCTGCAGACCCCCGCTTTTGCTACCGAAAGACAGGTGACTCTGCCCTCTCATAGGTCTTGAGTCAAGCAACTGGAGTGGGTCTACCTAGGGAGGATCCGCAGGAGTACTACCAAATGATTGGAGTCGGTCTGAAGGCAGCTTTCCTCGCGGCACTCCCCCTCTAGTGGGACAGGGCCAACGGAAAGCGGTTGTGCTGCTGAACATCGGCCTCCCGGGGAGACCGTCAATGGTAAAACCACTTTTGAAAAGGAGAGCCGTGCCATCTGAGGCCCTAACTCCCTTTCAAGCCAAAAAGAAGATGAACCAAATGGGTCCAACGGGTTCTCCTAGGGCCCACCAGGCTCTAGTTGCTGGCAGTAAGCACAGTGATGTTTCTACTCTATCTCCGACTTTGGCCCAAACCTCATTATGGAAATTGTCAAATCCAGCTATTTCAGATGATGACCTACTGCTGTACCCGGTAGCCGCTCAAATTGAAGATCAGGTCCTGTCTCAACCAGCAATCGACGCCGTGGTAAATAGCAACTTTAACTTTGACCCTAGCGCCTTTCATGAAACTTCATGAAACCATGAGCTATCAAATTAGGGATCAAACCAGTGTGGTCTCCATGCTACACACTAAGCTGCTTTTCTTGAAGGGCTATGTAATGGGCATACAGGGGAACCTTCTGAAAAATAAGGAAGACATGACTAACATTCTTTACTCTATTATTGACACAGCGACAGAAGACAAAAAATAAAAGGCTTAGTAATGAGCCCCTGAGATTCTACGATCTGAAATCCAGTGAGGACGCGACCACGCCGGCTACAAACCTTCCTGCTAATGAAAGTGTACAGGAGACACTTCCTTTTGTTTCTGAGGTAAGAAGTGATCCCCAAAGGTCTGACCAACCACCTCCAGTTATGCCAAATGACACAGGCGGTCTTGGTCCAGCCCCTGTTGGGGGCGAAAGTCGCTTGGAGATATCAATAAGGTCTAACCAGCACAGCTGTCCTCCAGCACCTGTTGGCGGGAACAAGGAAGTGAGGGTGACGGCTTCCTTCCCGGCCACTATGGTGACTCAAAAGAAGAAGAAATATAATATCTTTTCTAAACTGTCAGAGGCGGCCATGGAAAAGTTGCCTCAAAGTAATAGGATAGCTTTGAAAAGAAAATTATCCAGAGAAAGGGGGGAATTCAGGGGTCCTTTGCTCTAATCAACCAGTGGCGAAACAGCTGTCACGAAATGTTGACACGAGATCAAGGCAGCTAATAAGAAACGTATTACCTATATCCTGTCTCAAAGTATGCAACCCCATTGGGACGAGTGCCCCGAAAGAAGCAGAAATCTCTCACGTGCCTCAAAGGGGTGCTCAGGTGACGACCTTCCGTTGCTGCTCCAATATTTCAGCAGTGGATGACAAGGAGAATCTTATAAACTTGTCCACGTATAATTCTGATGATGAAGATGTTCGGAGGTCCATGTTGGAGCCATCAGCGGGTGCTCAAATGTCCTTTTCGGTTCAGCTGGGAGTTGGGTGTAGATCAGGTGAGGGCATATGCCTGGTCCCAAGCCAGAGGCAGATCCACCCACACGCTCTCTCTAAAAGCCTACCTAGGAATGGTTCAACAAGGGTTCACTTCTGTCAGGCTTAATGATCACAGCTTAATTGAGATCATGGATACTGAGGAATTTACGGGGGGTGCGACGAAAGAGACCAAAATGGACAAGGATAGGCCCGCTTGCGATTCCTCATTTCAAACACTGGAAGACAGAAGTCATGCTTGCATTGACTCAAGAATAAATATTAACTCCACTAAAGTGGTACCAGTAATAAAAACAACAAGGTTTTGGCTGGAGAAGCCGTCTCCAAATCTGATTCCCCATAGTAGGGAGTCAAAAATTGCCCCCACTTTGATAAGACATTCAGGTTATCCTTGGAGAGAGTGCTTATTGTCAAGGATAACTTATAGATCAAATGTAATGTGTCTCCTCCATACGATACCGGCTTTTAAACAAATTCAATCCAAAGATCTGCTGTTAGTAGAATTCCTGGAAGAAGACAAACTTGATAAAATAACTATGTACATCTCCTCTGCGTCAAAGAAAGACATCCTCTTGAGAGCTCAATTACCCCTCTTTTAGTCCGCCTTGCAAAGGGGTCAGGGACCAAGGGACATCCTGACACAAAAATAGATGTGCCTTTTGTTGCAGCGTTAAAATTCTCATGCTGCGTATTTAATGCCTTGGTTTCCCCAAACAGAATCAGAAACTTAAACAATTGATTTGGAACGGTGTTTCATAAAAACTGTCACTTTACTAACCCTAGACACCACGAATAGAATATGTGTGTGTTTGTGCTGGACTTTTTAATTTCTTGTGTTCTAATTTGTTTGTAAAGTCTGGAGGTGCCTTGTGGAAAGCACCGACCATTTATAGAAGTGTGTAATTCAATCTATTAAAATATTATGTTTTTTACTTTGAATGCTCTCTGAACAATGATATGTCTCTATGGGACCCCTAGATAGATAATAAAGATATCTATCAAAAAATCCCTTGGTCCCTGACCCCTTTGCAAGGCGGACTAAAAGAGGGGTAATTGAGCTTTTGTTACTTTTTCTTTCAGTATCCAGTCCCATTGTTAGCTCAATCCCCCTCTACAAAAAATAGGAACTCACCCTTTTCGTATACACATCCTCTTGAGAGGCAGAGAGAAATTACTAAACATGGATTTTATGCTAAGTGACGATGATATGAAGTCTTCAGCCCCGTGTAAACCCTCTGACGGAATGCCTAAGGAGGGACAGCCCATGGATCGCCAGGAAGAGCTTTCAAGGTCCAATTTCTACAAATCGAAAATATCAGATGGCTGGCACATCCTTGCCTAGGTCAAGTAGTCCACCCTTGATAACCCGAAGGTGTGTTTCTCTGTGGAAAATAATGCCAGTTCCAACAGCTATCAAAAATGTCTGCAAAATGCACACCATCATTTGGACATTATGATTGGGGTCGGTTGGCATGTGCCCTGGCTGCCGGAAATGCCCGACAATAGATCAACAGAGGAAGGGGGGGACCACTCATCAAAGTATCCAATGCCCCGTAAAGACTCCACTCCTGGAATACACTAGGCTTTCTCCACTTGGTTGGAGAGTGTATTCCAAATGTATGTGACTTTGATATCTTCTGCCTCTAGGAGGTGTGACTTAGAACACCCCCTCTCTTGGATGGCTTTACCATTTTATTCAATCCGGTGGAAAAAGGCCCAAATGGGAGGCCAAAGGCTGGTCTCCTGATAGCCATATATCTATCTAGGGTTTTTGACGTAATTTGAGAAAGTAATTTCTCACCCCTGAATCAGGCAATAATAGTAAAAGCCAATGTATCACCTAAGGGGCAAATTAAGAAGGTTCTGCTGACAAACCTTTATTGGAATATGGCCTCTTTAAGGAGTAAGGGGTTCATGAGATCCGTACTTTCACTGATTGATGAAGCAAGGGCAACCCACTCCAACCTAGAAATTCTTCTATGTGGCGACCTGAACAAATACTGTTTCGATTGGGCTTTAAACTTCATTGAGGATAATATACCGTCAGCTTTGCAATGTCTACATGAACACACTTCACTGTGCATCAGATTGGACAGAAAAGGGTTTATGAGTGATGCAATACCAGCTTTTAACGGGCTCAAGCAAGAGTGCCCTCTGGCACCTGCTATTTTCAACCTCTTTATTTCTGAAGTTGACAGGGCATTTTAGTCAATCAGACGTTTTCCAACAAATCTTGCAGGTATTCCAATCGGTGTCTACTTTATGTCGACGATTTGATTCTCCTTGATCAAACCCAGGCGGGCCTGCAAAGGCAGTTGGACGCTCTGCAGAGGTATGTTGATACAAATGGTATAACAATCAATGTAAATAATTTGAGAATCCTCACTTTTGTCCGCAAAAAAAGGAAAACCAATGCCATATCAAAAGTCTGGCATATTAATGGAGAAAAGTTCCTAGAAGTGACAGGGGCTATGCCTGAACGACAGTGCTGCAGATGCTCAAAGGGAAGCTACCTTAGCTCCCCAAGTGACCTTAATCCAAAATCGCTATTGTAAATTCTCCTTCACCCCATTGTTAGAGTTTTATCGCCTCAAAGTGGTGCCCATTCTGATGTATGGTGGGAGGCTTCTTTTGTACTATCGGAATAATTTGAGGCAAAATGGAGGGTATATTTTGGAGGACTGTCTTAAAATGAATTGCCCAACTGCATCCCAATTCAGGTCATCAGGGTCAAGTTGGGCCTAACTTCACTTTATTCCATCACAGTGTGGAAAACACTCTCTTTCTTCAGAAAATGCTGTGGCCAGGACTTTGAAGGGAACCTCGAAGCCATTGGAAAAGCAATGCCAGGTGCCTCGGACCTCCTACTGATAACCTGGAGCTCACCCTGTAGAGGGATCCAGGACGAGTTGGGGAATTGGATGATTCTCTATGGAACAATCCCACAAAGGTTAAGAGAAAACTCTACGATCTTGACTGGATCCATTCTCTGGAGTTTAGAGCCAAGACAAAAATCTATGGTAATAACGTTAGGGACATCAGAATAAGGGGGTAGCACTGCCCTACATAGTCAAATTTCCATGCAGTTACAGACGTGGACAGTTCTTAAGAGTGAGGTTGAATTTTTGCCCAACCAGAGATTTTACTGAAGTGCGCAAAATTCCTGAACTCCGGCTTTCAGTGTCGACTGTGCAACTGTAAACAAAATACATTGTTCTAACTAACCCTTTTTTGTCCACGTGTGAGGGGACGGAGGGCAAAATGGAAGGATAGATTTTTTACTTAATTTCAAACTGTATTGTTAGAGGATTGGTGGCCAATGCTGATGTCAAGTAAACATGTTTCAGTAACATTAGCATTATTAGCTTTTCTAAAAGAAGTCTTTAACCTATTCACTGAGAATGAGTAGAGGATTTAAGCGGGTATCTGCTGGGGGCAGGGAGTCTAGACTCTAGGCTGAAATGGAGACCTAGCTCCATAGTGAGGGATGTAGTTCTTTTGCCGTGTTTATAGGGGTGGTTTGACCAATATTTTTTTATTTTTCTTTGATTTGTTTAGCTCTTTGGTCAAGGATTTGTAATCGGTAGGTCCTTGGTGTCCTCCTTGTCTATAATGTATATCACATATTAATTTTAATTATTTAACTTGTCTTAGCTTTGGTTTTGTTTTTATGTTTTTCTCCCCTCTTGACCCTGATGTTTCTTTTTTTTTCTTATTTTTCTCTTGTGATTCTGCTTTGTACCTTTATTTTGTTGTATAGCTATAAGGTTTGTTTTAAATCAAACGCTAATAAAAAATAAAATAAAAAAATAGCAGCTCTGTTGCAGAGGAAGAAAAAGACAGCAAAGCAGAGCAAGGGTTTTGTTCAAGACCCAATAAGACAAATCAAGGCCAAACAGTGCTTTCTGACTCCATACCATAAGAATGGCAAATATTCAGTGCTGGAGCACTTCGAAATTTATGAGCAGATGATGGCATCATTCCAGATCAGAAATGATGTGAATTGTATAGCATTTGCTAAATTGACTGTTTCACCTGAGTACTCCAGTTTCTTTACAGGACTGATGGACCTGGATCATTATCAATGGTCCAGCTACAAGGTGGCCATTTTGAAACATTTCTCTACACACAGAAACCCACAAGAGGCCTGTAAGGCTGCATATAATCTGCAATATGGGGAGGATCAGGCACCTAGGAAGTTTGTGCAGGAGTTCAAATTTGCCTTTGTGCAGACTTCCTGGCAGGTGAACACCCATAGTAGGGACTTTGTGAACACTTATTTTCATTCGATCTCCAAATACATTATAACTCAGTTGGTGCAGGATTTTCATGAGCACTGGGCCCTGAATTGGGTAATTGAAACAGCCACCAGGATCTATGAGGTCTAGAAGCCTTCTGAGAGTAAAACACTCCCAAAACCCCTAAGCCATCTAAAACACCTGCTTCTGTGATGGTGGCAGAGGTGGGAACTACCCCTCCCTTGGACCTTGATTGAGGGCCTGAAAATACTCCTCTTGTGAACAAGCAAAATAAAGGGCAGAAGGGACCCCCTGCCCTGGCACAATCGAATGGTAGTCAGGCAGGAGTTCAGAGCAATTATCCGCCTGACCCTGGCATCTATGTAAGCCCTAGGTACAAGGTTACCAAACCCTTCCTGGGGTATGTATACACTCCTCCGGAAGTACTGCATCAGGAGGAAAACTCCCACAGGAGAGAAGTATCACTCCACCTGCCCAGATACCCCACCGAACCAGAACTTCCAAAATAATTCTCCTCTCTCTCTCCCCGCTTCCAGGACAATAGATTCCTGAACCCAGGAGAAGGGAGATTCAGGATGGAAAATTATCGAGGCAATTTCCTGTATCTAAGCTCCCCATGAGAAGGGACAGTTACCCTTTTCAGGAGCAGCAGAGGTATGCCTCGAGACCTCCCTACAACGCATAAAAAGTCTAAAAGTCTTGCATCTGATGGATGATCTGGAGCACATGTTGAGGGTTCAGTCCAACCCACAACCTAATCCTGCTTCCCAGAATTCCCCAACACCCAGGTCTGATGCCCCCGGGGGGAAATGACAGGGGGAACATCTGACAAACCACAGGTTCCTGAGGAGAGGGCCCAAGGGGAGGGTGGATGTCATGCCCTAGTAGAAGCTTCCTTTCTCACACAGGAGAAACACCTAGAAACCTCTCAGTCTGAAGGTGACTCTTCTACCCTTAGGAAGTTAGAACCCAAAGAACAAAGGGAGGCCAAAGAAGAACTTGCTTTGTGTAGGAGCTCAAAATCATCCCATTTGAAAGAGAAGAGGATTCAGGTAAGCAAACCTTCTCTTTCAGGAACATGGGTAATCCCTCCAAACAGAAAAATGGGTAAGGAGACCAACCCAGATCAGGAAACTCTTCAACCCCAAAAATGCAATCCAGACAAATCGAAACTGAGGAGGTGTCCTTCCCCCGAACAGGTTCTGAGAACTGTCTCCAGGTAAATGGGGGCAGCAAAGGATTGGAGGAGAAAGATGATTTCCCAAATCTGCCCATTGCATGTAGTAAAATGTACCTTACAGATTCCCAATCTCCGACACAGAAAATTGCCCACCATCACACAATGTCAGAGTGTAATATCGAATAAAACTGCCGGGCTGCAGATAACTCACACTTTCTTTGTACCCTGGAGGAGAAGGAAGGTAGATGTTATGTGCTGGTCAAGGTGCAGGGTCAGTGTAAATTATCAGCTCTGGTGGACAATGGATCCCACACCACCCTCCTGTCCAAAAAGGCCTTTGACCAACTAAACTCAAGATGGGGCAGGGTCACCAAATTCCCTGCAAACCTTTCCCAGACAACTCCAAAATTTCATCGTTAATGACATTTCCCTCAAAGGGAATGCAAATCTGGAAATGAAAATTGGGCAACACCTCTTGAAACACCCTGTGATAGAGGCCACATCTTGTTCACTGGGGAACGGTCTCCTGAGGATGTTATCACCGCTGATTGACTTTGTAGGTCCACTGGACCCCAGGCTTACCAGCCAATAACATTTAAAATGAGTACCAATTAAGTAAGCATGAATGGTACCTACCATTTAGTTGACCAGCACTCTGAGAAAGTAGAATTCTATTTCAAGAATAACCAGGTCCCAGACATCACTGTCATCTCTTTAGTAGAACAACTGGTGATGGGAACCCTTCCCATTCCTGAAAATCAACCTTCTTCCCAGTTTTAAGTGGCTTTCCACAGTAGAAGGGAACACTCTGAAATTTTACACCAGTCCAAAGTCAGAAGAAACATTGAGTCCCGTAAAAAAATACAAGGAAGAAATGGCTCAGAATCTGACTGACATTCAGAAAAAGGGTGAACAGAGATAAATGAGATGGAGGAACCTGTGATTGCCAGAGTATGCCTGAATAATGGAAGAAGCTTCATTAGCAAAGGATTATTTAGGAAACTCCCAAAAAATCAAACCAGTCCCACATTTAAATTGATTGACAAATGGGAAGCATGTCTGGAAACCCCAAATTCCAAATGTTTCCTGCCTAGCAGATGCATGCTAAAAATGTCCACTGGCAACAAAATCATAGAACATAATTGTTGGGTTGTTAGAGATGTCCCTTCCACCTTTTATTTAGGCAGTGACATTCTCAACCTATTTGCAATTAATTTGGACCTAATTATTAGTAAGGCCTGGTCACGACTCTGGGGTAGCCCCATGGGCTTGGCAACAATATTAAAGCATTCCGGCTAGCTCAATTGCTGCCTTATGCAGTTTAAGTTCAAGTGCAAGAAGAGGTACCTTCCCAGGATTACTTCCTGGATCCTGTCCATGCAAGGCTTTCCTGTGGAGGTCAAATATAGCCAAATCAAGGAGAGTCCACTAGTGCAAGGGTTGGCAGTTTTGCATGGTTGTGCTCAAGAAAACAGTCTCCAGGATTAAAGTCTAATGACCAACAGCAACATGTAGGCGTACTTCATTTCCCTGCACAAGTTCTATGAGGAAGACACGTGTCAGGGGATACCTACAGTTTATGTGAATGGGTGATCCTACCATGTTGACAACAACGGGGGAAAAGAACTAGTGGCTGCCATTGGGAATGCCTGGGTTATTGATATCCCAGTGCCCTCTGCTGGTTACAAAATAGGACCCTGGAGAAGTCAGGTGACAGAGTTGATGGCTGTTTATCAGGCCAAGCTCACTGCAGTGCACCACCAACTCAAAGAACTCGTCATTATCACTGACTCTGATTATGTCAGGAATAGGTTTGTTGAACACCTGATTAACTGTAAGAACCGAGGCATGCTTTGTGCCAACAACAAGCCATTAAAGCATGGCAAATTGATCCATTCAATTGATAATATGGTGACCTCAAATGGGATGACCATCTATTGAAAGAAAATACGAGGTCATTCCAAAATAGAGGGGCCAGAAAAGACTGGGAATGACATGGCTGATGGGATGGCTATAACTGGAGCTCTGCAAAGGGATTTAATAGAAACAGAATCCCTGCTGGGTGAAATCCGAGTCGCCGCTGTCACCAGGTCACAAATATATGCAACCAGTAAAATCTCAACTGCCCAGTGGAGTAAATATATCCCAGTCGCAAACTGATCAGTGCACAGAACGAGGACGCGATTATGGGAAAATTCTATCAACACATTGAAGACCCTGGGAGTTTTCCTCTAACAGAATCAGATTATGCCAGTAAAGATGATCTCCGGGTGTTGATGAAGTTTTCCAAGGTGTTTCAGATCCAAGATGATTTGGGGGTAAGGAGAGCCTATCTGGATGCAACCAGGGGGTGGTGCCTACCTCATTTCGAAGTCTTATGTTGAACCATGCCCATGATGCGGCCACAGGCAGTCATTGGGGGTTTCATACAACACTGGACATTTTGTGCAAGGTTGCTTACTGGACACACATGAGCCAGGAACTCGACATTTACCTAAAGGGGTATCTTGTGTATGCCAGATTTCCACCCAGTTCACTCACACACAGAGTTCCCCTACAAAAAAAGGGCAATGTCACTGCCTTCGTCAGATTTGCCAGCCGATTTCATCAGGTCAGTAATTCACTCCTCTAGAGGAAACAAGTACATGTTGACTGTAACATGCTTGTTCACCAAGTGGCTAGAATGTCGTCCAGCCCCGAATTGTAAGGTGGAGACAGCTAATGCACTAATGATCAATCAGATCTTCATTTGTTTTGTCCTCCTGCAAAGGATTAAGTCAGATCGAAGAAGTCATTTTACCAGTGAGGTGATAGCAAAGATGTGGGAAATCCTAGCTGTAAAAAGAAAACTCCACATTGCCTACCATCTCGCCTCGAGTGGGTTAATAGAGAGATGCAACAAGACAATTGTGAGCATCGTAAAGAAGATCATGGCAAACTCTGGACTCTGGGATAATTGATTACCTCTTGTCCGGATGGCCATTAGGTCGACACCATCTTCTGTCTCCATTTGAGCTTATGACCGTATGAAACATGGTGTTACCTCTGCATCTGTTCTACAGAACTCGGGAGCAGACACTGATTAATGCGTCCACCAGTCGTGAGTACATAGAAAATGTAAAGAAGCACCTCCGGCATGCTTTTGCTTATGCTCAGAGCAATTTTGAAAAGTCGGCTGAAGTGCTGAAAGCATATTATGATCTAAAGACCACAAAGAAGGAATACGAAATAGGGGACAAGGTTTACCTATACAATTTTCAAAGCAATGAGACCAATGAGCTTTTAGTCCCTTTGTCTTGGCGAGGCACCTTTGAAATTGTAGATATCACCAGTTGCCTACAAGATCATCATCCCAAAAAGAGAACAGACAGAGGAAAAATGGTTCCACATCACTCAGTTGAAACGCTGTCATCCCAGACTAGCTTTACGACTGATTGAGGAGCTCAATGAAGGTCGAGCTGAGGAACCATCCGCAAAGTGAAAGGAAAGGATGAAAACCCCGGATGGAGACTTGCAAAAGGTGACTAGTTTAATTGATCTTCTTTGGAAATGTTAATAAAATAATTATTTGTGATGCTGATGTTCTGAAACGTGATATCTGTTTCTATGTAATGTTTTTTTTCTTGAATACTATGTTCTATATTCTGGGGAAATATGTTGTTTAAAAAGTACTGAATCTCTCTTATCTTCCTATTTCTAGAGAAATAACTTCCTTCACCTCCCTCCTGGGGGCAGGAGTGGAGTCTGGGGAGGATCCCAGGAACGAAAAGGAAGGGGGTTCCATTACACACCCCATAACCAAAAAAACGGAAGTGGAGCCCAGAGTGCTGACTCCCAAAGGAAAAATTTAGCTGGAACGGGCTCCAAAAAATAAGACTTCGGAAGAAAACCACTTTCTCACCTGTTCTTTCCCATAACTCACCTGGGAATCGAGCTGAGGGGGACTTTTGTGGTTTAATCACAGCACCAACAGCTACAACTGAAAGGCAGGTTAGTCTTTATGCATGTTCTTATGGCTAGGCCCAATGGTGAATGAAAAGCCTGCCTTAAAAACATCAGTACTGCTAAATGTGCTTGGAAAATATCAATACAGGTATTTCTGCAGTTGACACAAGGAACATTATAGCATGAAAAAGGCACATCACTGTGTTGGCTTAGAGACAAACAGCAGCATTTTTCATAACAAACATTCTGTAAATAGAAATGCCATTGTGAGTGATCAAACTGCCAGAAAAATACTGGAAGTGCAACAGAAAGAAAGTATCTTGATTCAAAAATGCATTTCACCATAACAGAAAGATGCAAACTGCTTAAAGAAATAAAATGCAGCAATGAGAAGAGAACAACTATTGAAAAGGATATTTTGTTTTTATAGGTCACATGTAAATCACATTTAGGACCAAGACAGACCAATGTTTGTTGTTCTCAGACAGAATGCTCAAGTGCCTTTCCCCACTGTAGGCCTTTTGGCTCCTTATTTGGGAGGGAGATCTCTGTGAAGCTGGCACACACCAAGTATTTACAACGGGCTGATGGACAAAAAGGACTGGCTTGGGTGAGGGAAATGCTTGAAAATACTGAATCGTAGCTCACAAAGTTAAGGTTGACTCAAGATTACCAGGACAGAATGCCAGATGTTAGCATGGACTCATGGCCTCATGACATCAAGGGGCAGATGTGAACTATCTGCTGCAGGATAAGGATCTTTTCAGCCCATTATCTCTGAAAGAGCAAAAGGCTTGAACCCTTATGGACCTTTTAAGTAAGGTAACACATTGTACGATGAATGGGATGGAGAATAACTCTTACACCAAACAAGAAGACTGATTCAGAAAGTTGGCAAAACTCTCTGTTTTAATATCAATTATCTAAAACAGGGACTACAACTGACATCAACAGACGTCGCACAGCACGATCTTAACACATTTCATAAAAAATGACACTTGTATAGCAAAAACTCATCATACGTGATGTCATACTATGTGACAAACTACAAACCCTACGGGGGATTGTGGTCAGTTCAAGGGAAACATCTAAGTATACATTCTATATGGGATTGTCATTGGTCTCTATGGTCAGGTGGGCAACTTATGCCCTCCCTTAGTACAAGTCATCCTTGACTGTGATTAGAAACACAGCACCTCATTGACTCTCAAACTATAAGACCCTTTGTTATATGGCCTTCTAGAATTGGTTGGCACATTTGTACCCTTCTGGAACATTCAATTCTCTAGCAGAACGTAAACTGGTACCCCAGGTGCTGGTTGGTGGACTTGACTGTACCTCCCCACCCAATTATCCCATCATCTCTCATCACTCATGCCGTCTGCCATTCAGATTTTCTTTGAACTTGGCCTTGTAGTAGATTCTCGTCTCTGGGAATATAAGGGAGTGTGAGCACATTCTTATCAAGGTTCAGGCTTGCATGCCCATGTCTATTCTCATCTTGGGCTCACGTGATCAGAGACCGTGAATCAACCCATTTCATAGCATTTATTTGTCTTTAATGAAGAACTTGGCTCCCAGGATGTTCTCTCTTTGCAACTTAACAAGGGATGCCTCGGCTTCTCACGCTTACTTGTTCTTCAAGGACTGATAACTAGTTTTGGCTGCTCTTGGCCTTTGACACCAAGCCAAGCAGTATTCCTTCGGTCCATTTTTTGAGCCACGGCTTATTCTTTGCTGAGACACACACCCAGCTGTCAATCCTCCTTTCTTCATGGGTTGAAGTTACTAAAATGATAGCATTTAATGTCCAGATTCTATATACATATATATATTGGCGGCACCGCCTGCAGTCTATACACTATGCATAACCAGCCTTATGATTACTTAGGGCCTCATTACAACCCAGGCGTTAAGGGGTTAACGGCGCCGTAAAAGGTGTCGGCGCCGTTAAACCCTTAACGCCTGATTACGAGGTCCCTTTGCGGGTTGCACTTTAACGCCTGCTTTTAGAGGTGTTAAAAAACCAACCCGCAAAGGGACCTAGGAGCTAATTACGGCACCGTAATTTACGGTGCCGTAATTAGCGCCTTCCCCATTCCCATTGAGCCCTATGGGCCAAAAATGGGAATGGGGAAGGGCCATGGTGGCAGGGGGAATTACCGCCCCACCAACCTCGGAATGGGGTGGTAATTCCCCATTCCGCCATGGCGGAGTCGGTAAGTTACCGGCATGGACCATGGTGCTATTAGCACCATGGTCCAACGCCTGGGTCGTAATGAGGCCCTTAGTCTACTTGCGTTACGGCATTTGTACAGTTATAAAATGGCATGCACTTTCTGCAGCACTTCTTCACATGTGCAATCTTCATTCCACACATGAACATCTTCTCAATTCTTCACTTCGCCATCAGATTCTATATCGGTTATGCATTCTCTTCTCTGGTCATCCTTCTTAGTGTTTCACACTAATTTCTTGTGATGTACCAGCTTCTTTACAAGTTTTCACACTTCCTCAGGCATCTCTCCTAAGAGGCCATCATCCTTCCGAGGATACATCACGTAGTGTTTTCTCAGTGGATACCTTGTCTCAAAGGCTTCTTGCCATATAGGTACTCTTACTGGCATTGCTCATGTCGCAATTTTCGGTTTCCAACATATAGGCAAAATAGGGACAGGACTTCCTGCAAAGGGTTTCGACTGCTCCTCCACAGGCTAATGTGTTTACCCCAGCTTGAATCAACATTGCAGCCCGCAGACTCTGAAACATGTGGTTTCAAGGAAATGCAACTCAACAGAGCTAATGTGAACTGAAAATACCTGTGGAATTAATGAGAGAATATGGATAATTTATGTTGCCATTCTATACAGAACCACATTTTAGTGATTTTCTCTATCATTTTAAGGGCTAGAAAGGCCATCCACGTGTCATATTAAAGATTATTCTAGGGCGGTTTTGTTGGGATAATTCACATACAAATCTGAATTTTAGAACTCTGGTACCAAGTGATCACAGCTTCCCAAAAAGTGGGAAAAGGCTGAATCTCAGGACAATGGTGGCTAAGTGTATCACATAACTGGTGGTAACGTTTGATGATAATCACTGGTATCATTTTCAGTTAATTGAGAAAAAAACACCAATTGCGCACGCAACATGGTGCGAACACGGGAGTCATTACTTCCGGTCCACCATGATTTGCTGAGTTTAGAAATATATACGAAGACATATATGCACAAAGTGCTTCTGTAAGTGCTGATTTGCTGGGTTGTGCTCTGCTCCGTGGTCCTCGTGTACAAAGAAAGCTGTTTGCTGTTTTGCTGAGCATTGAACCCTTTGGCCCTGCCCCCTTTCCCAAAAGCACATAAAATCTAGAGCATGCACGCATTCGCGCGCTTGCATTCACAAAGTGCTTCTCTAAGTGCTAATTTTCTGGGTCGTGCTCTGCTCCGTGGTCCTCATGTACAACAAAAACAGTTTGTTGTTTTGCTGTTATGCACTGCAACTTGTATCTACTTGGATGAACATTCCTTTTTGACCACTTACAGAGACTGAGTATTATACTGGACTTGCGTTATGCTAATTATATTTACTTCTTTGCTTATTATAGAGTGTTGAACTCTCTGGCCCCGCCACCTTTCCCAGAAGCACATACAATCTTGAGCACACATCCATTCGGGCACGCGCATTCACAAAGTGCTTCTCTAAATGCTGATTTGCTGGGTTGTGCTCTGCTCCGTGGTCCTTGTGTACAAAGATAGCTATTTGCTGTTTTGCTGGTAACCACTGAAACTTGGATCTACTTGGATGAACATTCCTTTTTGACCACTTACAGAGACTGAGTATTATACTGGACTTGCGTTATGCTGATTATATTTACTTCTTTTCTTATTATAGAGCTTTGAACCCTCTGGCCCTGCCTACTTTCCCAGAAGCAGATAAAATCGTGAGAATGTGCGCATTCGTGCGCGCGCCTTCACAAAGTGCTTCTCTAAGTGCTGATTTGCTGATGTGCTGGAGGGGGTGGAGGCAGTAAACTTTCATTTATATTCATTTTTACTCAGTTCGTGTTCTGTGATATCCGCGTTGCTTTAGAATTAATCCTATAACACGTGCATGATACAGTTATATACTCTAACAACGGCAATGCTGCCTCCCAATGATATAGTGAAGTTGATCGCTGAAGTAAATAGTACACCAAAACGATCTACGCACAATGTTAACCGCACTTGCAGTATGAGTGCAAAAACGCGAGCAAGGGCAATGGGCCTCATTACAACCCAGGCGGTAAGTTCCCTACTTTACCACCATGGTGTAAACTCTGTTTACACCATGGTGGATGGCGGATTTACCGCCCCATTCCAAGGTGAGTGGGGCGGTAAATCCCCATCCCCATTTACCCTTCCCCATTCCCATTTTTGCCCCATAGGGCATAATGGGAGTGGGGAAGGCGCTAATTACGGCACCGTAAATTACGGTGCCATAATTAGCACCAAGGCGGGTTAGCGCCTTGCATTTTAACGCCTGCTGAAAGCAGGCGTTAAAATGATAATCAGGAGTTAAGGCCAACGGCGCCGTTAAACCCTTAACGCCTGGGTTGTAATGAGGCCCAATGTCTCTCACAGCGGACATTAGAACAGAATAAATTGCAACAACAATTCCGATACACACAAATACGTTATAAGAGGAGGGATTAGCTAGCGGCATGACGAGTAATGCTTCTACTTTAGATCTATGAATGCCGCCTGACTCCTTGATGGCTGCAGGGTTTGAATTGGAAACATCTTTGCATGCTGTTCAAGCTGGTCTTCCGGTTGTACAAGACTAACCGAGCACTGTCGCAAATATATACACAATGGGCCTCATTACGACCCAGGCGCTAAGTGGTTAACGGCGCCGTAAAAGGCTGCAGCGCCGTTAATCACTTAGCGCCTTACTACGAGGTCCCTTTGCAGGACCCAACCTGAACGGCTGGTCTGGACCCGCAAAGGGACCTCGCAGGCAATTACGGTACCACAATTTGCCGTACCGTAATTGCCGCCTTCCCCATTCCCATTGAGCCTATGGGGCAAAAATGGGAATGGGGAAGGGCCATGGTGAAATGGGGACATACCGCCCCGCCAACCTTGGAATGGGGCGGTATTTCCCCATTTCACCATGGTGGACTCGTTACAACACCGGCACCAACCATGGTGCTAATAGCGCCATGGTTTAGCGCCGGTGTTGTAATGAGGGCCAATAACATTGATTTGCCTTAGTCAACCTTAAATTCACCCATCAGTTTGTCACTTCTCCCACATTCACAGGACAAAGGGATGAATGAATCAGCTGTTATTCCGCTTGCGTCCATATCTATAACCTCAACTCCTTTAAATGAACGGAACGGGATGAGCCAGATTATTCCATCCACATCACCATGCCACCTGTCTCAGTCACCTGTGATGTTTTCGAGTTCTGTGCAGGAATCGTCTGCTCTGTCCGTTTCCTTTGCAAAACCCAAGGCCATGAAAGGTAGAGATCAGTCATGCCTGATGGCCAATTTACCTGATTGCCGATTTGCCGAGATTTCCCTGCAGGCGATAAATACTGCACTTTTTTATTTAGCAAAATTGTATGAACGTTTAGATACTAGGCCAATTGATCAAAATGTCATGCTGAAACACTTTATGCAACTTTGAATGAAATCAAGTGAACAAACAGAGGTCGGCACTATGACTGTAAACAGTGAGATTGTGGTTACAAATTTAGGCATAAGTGATAAAGTTGAAGTAAATGATATTATGAAATGTACGTCTTTGAAGGCTAAAGAGTCGTGCAAATCTAAACCAGTCAATGCAGATAACTTGCAATCAACAATTAATGTGATAACTGATGATTCTGAATCAACTATTTGTATGTGTGGTCAACACTGTCCAACTTTGATTAAAAAAATTACCAGACAAAAACAAGCTCCCGAGATCGATGTGACAGCCCATTCTTATTAAGTAAATACTAAATCTGAGTTCACTATATTCTCCGAGCAGAAGAAGAATGAAGAACTGAATAAGCAATTGCAATTAAAAAGAGTAAAAACGTGAAAACACTGATTTCCCAAACCAAAGCAAACCCTTGCTTTTCCATTCACTCTCTCAGCTTGCTGAGTAAGAGTGTACAAGCTACTGGGCTGGCTGTGACAAAGAAACATGCCAATCTGGCTATAAATAAATACATGTTACAACGCAGTAAGCTGAACATTAAAGAGCCTCTGTCTGCTTCTACGGTACAGCCATATGAACCACTTGACAATTTAGTGAAAGAAGTACACAAAACCCAGGTAAATAACACTTGTCATTCTATCCCTCCTGCGCGGAATACGATTGTAAATTATGAATCTGCCTCTTTAGATAATCTTCCAAAAGATGAAGGTCTAACATTTTCTACTTTGGAAGAGAGATGCGAAGAGATAGGAATGTCAATTGTTCTCTTCATATCTCAATCTCAAAAGCCACAAGTTGCAAATGAGACAGCTATCAGCAATGATCCAACAATGAGAACTTTGGGTCCTGCAAACGTCCAGCTTCAGAGAAACACGGATGTAATGCTGGAAAGCAAGGCAGAAGCTACTGCTCGAGTTGCAAACAAAGGTAGAAAAAACAAAACATGGTCATTTTAACTCTAGTATACATCATGATCTAATTTTACAATGTCGGGGGTGGGGGGAATTTCCCATGTATGACCTGAATAGGACAAGTATGTTAAATATAATGGAGGACATTCCATTGTTACAAGATCTAACCTCCAGTGACATTGCTCAGATCGAATTTATACACCATTATACCTCAGATGTTAAGTTATGGATGACTTCAGGTGTTGTTAGAAACATCATCTGGCAGGCTTGTGAAGATGTATACAACCTAGCCTTTATTCTATTGCAACAACCTATATTTCCATATAATAATCCTTCAAATGCATTACATAATAACTCTTCAACGTCAAGTAATCATTGGCACACAACATCATTGAGGATATTCTGCCCTCAGAGCTCCACGCAGAACATGCAAATAATAGCATCTTCATCTAGTCACTTACCTCACAAAGAATATAAGTAACAACCCATTGGAGGTGAGGGTCTCATTCCAGGCTCACCTCTTGGAATACTGGAGGCCATAAACACCTGACCTCGACTACGCAATCCCCCTAAATAAGTATGATATACTTGTTATTCAGGAGATATGGCTTTCCATTCTGCCAGTTTGGGATAACTATACAGTATGCTTAATTCCAGCACAAACGTTGAAAAGAGGAAGACGCCTGGATGGACTGATGACTGCAGTAAGTGTCTCCACATGTGTGCGCATTCATCCTTGAGCCTCACCCAATATGTTATTACAATTAGTCAGAATTGAATCCTTCACTGTTTTGATTGCTTGTATAATGCATATTGTGATCACGCACCTATAAATGATTACCGATTTCTAGAGAATTTTGAGTATCTACTAGATCTAATCTCTAATGATCCATTAATTGATTATACAATCGTTGGAGGAGACTTAAATATTAAGGGGGTAATTCATAGAATTTAGCGCACAAGTGGTGCACGCGGCTGGCGCACAGTGTGCGCATGCGAATCTCAGCGCCAGCCGCGTGCTCTAAAATCCATTTCCGCACACAGCGTATTCATGGATTTTAGCTACCAAAACCAGCCGTGGCGCACAGTGGCGCAGCGACCCTGCAGCAGCGCCAGTTACGCCCCCAAGAACGCCCCTCGCGCAGGGAAAAGCCATCAAAATCCCCAATCCAGCACAAAGGGCTGCGCTAACCCTGTACCAGCACGGCAAGTGGGGAACGTGTATTACTGGGGTTTGCGGGAAGTTTCACACGCGATTGGCCCTGTGCGAGTGGGGTACGTGTATTACAGGGGTTCGCGGGAAGTTTCACACGCGAAAGGGCCTGTGCGAGTGGGGTACGTGTATTACTGGGTTTCGCGGGAAGTTTCACACACGATTGGCCCTGTGCGAGTGGGGTATGTGTATTTGGGGGGTGCGCGGGAAGTTTCACACGTGAAAGGGCCTGTGCGAGTGGGGTACGTGTATTTCGGGGGTGCGCGGGAAGTTTCGCACGCGATTGGCCCTGTGCGAGTGGGGTACGTGTATTACTGGGGTTCGTGGGAAGTTTCACACGCCATTGGCCCTGTGCGAGTGGGGTACGTGTATTACTGGTGTTTGTGGGAAGTTTCACATGTGAAAGGGCCTGTGCGAGTGGGGTACGTGTATTACTGGGGTTCGCGGGAAGTTTCACACGCGATAGGCCCTGTGCGAGTGGGGTACGTGTATTACCGGAGTTCGCAGGAAGTTTCACACGCGATTGGCCCTGTGTGAGTGGGGTACGTGTATTACTGGGGCTTGCGGGAAGTTTCACACGCGATTGGCCCTGTGCGAGTGGGGTATGTGTATTTGGGGGGTGCACGGGAAGTTTCACACGTGAAAGGGCCTGTGCGAGTGGGGTATGTGTATTTCGGGGGTGCGCGGGAAGTTTCACACGCGATTGGCCCTGTGCGAGTGGGGTACGTGTATTACCGGGGTTCACAGGAAGTTGCACACGCGATTGGCCCTGTGTGATTGGGGTACGTGTATTACTGGGGTTCGCGTGAAGTCTCACACGCGTTATGAGCAGGGTCCATGGATTTCAGGGGTGCACAGGGAGTCCTACACGTGAATTCGCAGTGTGGGTCCTCCCAGGTGTTCCCTCTACACCCTCCACGGACCCTGCAGGCAGCCCACACCACAGGGGACTACCCTGCACCTCTGCTCATGTCCCGCAGGAAGCCCATCCACCATGGGTATGCCCCCCAGCCAAACCACATGTCAGCTTGCACTACTGATCACCAACTCATGTCCACCTGCACCCCCACCCCCAGAAGTGCGGGGCCCCTGCCAGCAGGCCCCCACTCATGTCCCCCTGCACCCCCACCCCCCAGCAGTGCAGGGCACCTGCCAGCAGGCCCCCACTCATGTCCCACTCATGTCCCCCTGCCCCCCCCCAGCAGTCAGGAGAACCTGCCAGCAGGCCCCCACTCATGTCCCCCTGCACCCCCACCCCCCGGCAGTGCGGGGCACCTGCCAGCAGGCCCCCACTCATGTCCCCCTGAACCCTGACCCCCCAGCAGTGCAGGGCACCTGCCAGCAGGCCCCCACTCATGTCCCACTCATGTCCCCCTGCACCCCCACCCCCCAGCAGTCTGGGGAACCTGCCAGCAGGCCCCCACTCATGTCCCACTCATGTCCCCCTGCACCCCCACCCCCCAGCAGTGCGGGGCACCTGCCAAGCGGCCCCCACTCATGTCCCCCTGTACCCCCACACCCCAGCAGTGCGGGGTACCTGCCAGCAGGCCCCCACTCATGTCACCCTGCACCCCCACCCCCCAGCAGTGTGGGGCACCTGCCAGCAGGCCCCCACTCATGTCCCACTCATGTCCCCCTGCACCCCCACCCCCCAGCAGTGCGGAGCACCTGCCAGCAGGCCCCCACTCATGTCCCACTCATGTCCCCCTGCACACCCACCCCCCAGCAGTTCGGGGCACCAGCCAGCAGGCCCCCACTCATGTTCCACTCATGTCCCCCTGCACCCCCACCCCCAGCAGTCAGGGGAACCTGCCAGCAGGCCCCCACTCATGCCCCACTCATGTCCCCCTGCACCCCCACCCCCCAGCAGTGCAGGGCACCTGCCAGCAGGCCCCCACTCATGTCCCCCTGCACCCCCACCCCCCAGCAGTGTGGGGCACCTCCCAGCAGGCTCCCACTCATGCCCCACTCATGTCCCCCTGCACCCCCCCAGCAGTGCGGGGCACCTGCCAGCAGGCCCCCACTCATGTCCCACTCATGTACCCCTGCACCCCCACCCCCCAGCAGTGCAGGGCACCTGCCAGCAGGCCCCCACTCATGTCCCACTCATGTCCCCCTGCACCTCCACCCCCAGCAGTGCAGGGCACCTGCCAGCAGGCCCCCACTCATGACCCCCTGCACCCCCAACCCCCAGCAGTGCAGGGCACCTGCCAGCAGGCCCCCACTCATGTCCCCCTGCACACCCACCCCCCAGCAGTGCAGGGCACCTGCCAGCAGGGCCCCACTCATGTCCCTCTCATGTCCCTCTCCCCCACGTCATGACGAACCTCAATCATGGTCCTTATGGCCAGCCTCCCCCGCCCAAAGACCCAACCAAGTATTGCATCCACCCACATAGAAAAGGCAATTACATGATACAACCTCAAAGGCAAGTATTTAAATGAACACATGTCCGTCACACACACACAATGGGTGCAAGTGAATTTGAAAACCCATATCATGACATGCATGAAACCAATGAGATAATACCACACATCGAAGTATGAAGAAAAAAATGTATTAAACACAACATGAATGTAATTTTAAAAAAACACACAACAATTGGAATAATTAAAGAAATGCTGCATGTCCGTAAAAGAATAAAAAACAAGAAATCATAATCCAAAGAAATCCAAAAGAAATGGTGTCCAAAGTCACAGTCCAACAAAGCAAATCCAAGGGAAAAAAGAAAGTGAAATCCATTGCTCCATGGTGAAAATAAAAAAAATGTGAATAATCCAATGGTGAACTATGTACAAATGAACAATCCAGGGTCCATGAGCCCAACTGATGAAATGAAACCTACCAAAAATACTACCTAATAAAAAACTATATAGAAAAACGTGGTGCATTGTCCCAGCGCAACCAAAATAAAAAAGAAAGGAAAAGAAACCTAACACTATCTAACTATATACAATGGCGGCGGGAAAGTCCTGCGGCTCACTCTGTGGTGTCCCAGGCCAGGGCATCATCAAACTCCATGTCGATGTCCCAGAGGTGGGACTCTGCCCTGGCCCCGAGGTCTCACAGGGAGGCACTCATGGCATGTTCCAACTCCCTGCGAGTCGCCTCGAGGCATTCTGCCTGCCTCAACGCCCGACGCATGGAGAACTCCACCCTGACCATGGTGAGCCACGCCTCTTCCGCCCACCGCCGCTCTGCATCTATAGCATGGCCTAACTGCTGCCACACGGAAGACACTTCCAGTCCTGGGTCCTGAGTGGAAGCGCCCCCAAGTTAGCACGATCCTCCCCGCAATGGGAGACAATAATGGACACTCCCGTAATGGGAATAAGGCCAAGACAGAGTGCGGGTGAGCGTAAGTGGGAGTTTATCCAAAGAATATGGCATGCAAAGAACTCTGCAACCTCCGAGAGCGCTCTGCCTGACAATCGCAAAGGCAGGCGTATTTCTAATACAAAAAACGTCATCAGAACCTACACACTATAGGGGGCACAAGTTAATTGGGATTGGGTGGCGTCGACTAACTATAGGTGTTGCTGCAGCATGGTTGGTCCGGGTGAGATGTCGTCACTGGTCAGCCTCGTGGGTTGGGTTGGGCCTGGCAGGCCGGCTCGAGGTCATCCGGGCGGTGTTGGTACGCTGGGGCAGCCTGTGACAAAGATGAATGCCTTCCCTGGCTTAGGTGCCCTAGATCATGCACATTGCAGTTACTTAAAACCCCATATCTAACTTCTACAGTAAATCTTTCAATCAATACAACACAGGAGGAATGCACCTTGTGAGGGGTCTGGTGGTCATCTGTTGGATTTACCGGTGTTCTGACGTCTGGTATTTCAGGTCGAGGGGCTGGGCTCTGGGGGGCTTGTGCCGGGTGGTACATGTTTTATTACTACGTTAGAAGCTACTATGAAGGGGGCTCTGTGTCTTGTCCCATTGTCGGGGGTCTCCTTGGGGTGGTCTGGGGGATGGTGGGATTTACGAGAGGGTGCTGGTAGATCAGTGGATTCAAACGTAAGTTTATTATCGTGCTGTAAATAACGCAGGTGGCGGCCGGTGGCCTTGGATGCTGTGTTGGGGCCTCTGACTCTCTGGAGTAGTTCCAGCTTGGCCGGGGGAGGTGGGGGAGCACGGCACAGGCCTTAGCTTTTTTCTACTTGGCAGGCTTCGTAGGGCGGGAGGGAGAATGGCCTTGCATATATTCACAAAAGGTATTTTCCTCGTGTGTTGCCTAATTTTGAATACAAAACTTTTATATCATTTGTCTTCTTTAAACTACTATACCATACATATATACTTCGAGTTCATTAAACATTTTGTTAATATATTCAGTCTGAGTACCTTTTCGTTACCTAACATTATATTCACTACAGTATTTGATTATTTTATGTACATTAGACGTTACATGAGGTAGTTCTAGGTTATGGCCTACAGAGATTGATACTCGCCGCTTGGGGTGATTAAGAAAACATATACGAGTTCAGGTTTCTACATAAAATTGAGAGAACACTTATACAGATAAAGGTTATACGTTTTGTCGACATCTTTCTCTGTAGTTATAGCAGCATTAGTCCAGACCTGGGGTGACATCATATAACGTTACATCTTTATGGTTGATTCACAGTTTACAGAATCTGTTTAAACAGAGGTAGTTCGTTAATACCAATACTTGAATTATTTTCTACTTTCTTCAGATAGTGATGCTTCAGCTTTTTCCCCGTCACCCCGGCCTTGCGGACCAGGTCATGCGGGGTGCAATATTACATTGTGAACGATAAAATGTTACAGTGTTAGCATCTCGGGTTAGCTCATACCCGACTTTCTCATGGGAACGCGCTCGCAGCGGATCTACCAGGGCTACTGCGGCAGGGATACTTGGAAAGCCCTCCAAAGGTGGGGGCCACGCTACAGCGCGCTGAACTCACGCCATCTTTGCTGGGCAAGAAGGCTTCTAGGCCTATCTAAACGTTAGTGTGAGTGTATGATGGATATGTGGGGGCAATGTCATCGGCGTGCAAGCCCTCCTCCACCTGGGCCCGGGTGGCATGGGGGGACGCTCGGCGAGCCATGGTCCTCACCTGGGGAGAATGATGCAGGAGAGGGGGGCCTTTAAGGCCTGTCCTCCCCTACATTTCCCCCCTTTCGTTACTAAAGTAACGAATTCTTCAGGTCTTCCAACCTTCTGCACTCTTGTTCCTCTACTATCGCGTCATCCCATGCAGGTGTTCCCTTGATGGGCATCCATGCCCTACACACCCCCCTTAAGCTCTCTCCTCTTCTAGCATATTCGTCTGGTGTGCACGTTAAATATATACAGTCACCACTTTCCTCCAAATCTACCCAGACCTCTGTGTACCATTCTAATTCCACGTTTCGGGGCTCCTTGATAGTGGTATGCCATAGCTTGTCTACTATGTCCTTGTCACGGTACATAGGCACTAACCGGTACTGGGGGGTGTTATCTATCCCTGTCTGCACATATACTTCTTGTGTTTCCCTCATTGTACCACCAGAGTTGCCCATTGTCACCATCATCATTGCGCCGTTAGGGACCGCATTTGCACAACATCGGAGGCCCAACTGGCACAGGCAGAACGCCACGAGGAGGAACACCACAGCTGGTACCAGAAATTTCATTGTTATTCCAAGCCAAGAGGGAACCCAGGAGAAGATATTGTCGAACCACGTGCTGGCTTCTGCTCCACCTTCCATCTTCATCTTCTCTCCCAGATTATGTACTGCTTCGATCACGTGGGATAAGGAACCATTTTCCGCGTCTTCAGAAGGTACGAAAGTGCAGCAGGCACTTCCTATTTTTCGGCAAACACCTCCGTCAATCGCTGTCAGTAGGTCCAGAACATACCTGTTCTGCATGGTCATCAGGCGTAGAGCTCGCAGTTCTACTTTTATTATGTTAAACCCTTCTTCAGTGTCATTGGCTAACTGAATCAGTTCCCACCGTGTTATCTGGAGCCATTTTGCATTTGCCCTTGCTTGGACACTTGAAATTAGCGAGGCAAAGAATGTTTCTACAGAGCTGAACAGCCGGTACCTGTCTGGGATCTGTGCCAATAAATCAGACGAAGCTTGAGATATGTAATTTGATGCCCGTCTGTTCCGTGATAGCTCTTCTCCCTTCTCTCCGGAGGACAGGACATAGAGGTGTGATTTTGCAGTGGGAGGAACCACACCCTGGTGCATGTTCCCTGGCATCCTTTTATTTTCGTCAACGTGGCTTTCTGGAATCACCATTAGGGCCGAGTGCAGAGTGGCCATCGAGCAGCTGCCGCTCCATGCCTGGGGAAGGTGCAAGTAGGCCTGGTTCCCACATACCCAGTATGTGTCCATCAATGCGGCTGTTCCTTTTCTCATCTCTGGGATGGTGAGGGTTTTGTTGCAGTTTTTATTCGTCCCTATTGCTACTTTTCCTTCTCCCTTAAAACATAGTTCGTTCTTGATCTCACTTTGTAGCTTGAAGGGTTTTTCCATTGCTGTTACCCATGTCAGTTTGGAAATGTGCTCCTTCCATACTGGTGTGCATGTTTCTTCCATCCATCGCAGTTCGGCTGGTTGGACACCTCTCAGTGCTTCCGCTTTGCACAGTACTTCTTCATCTTTCCATTTGTTTTCAGAAAACAGTGTCCCTTGTATCGCAAAAAATGGTTCTTTGAGACATACCACTCCAGCTGCTTTTGGGTAGCACGTTTTTTCAGTCTGTATAATCTTGAAAGTGACGTCGTGTGCCTGGAAGGTGTTTTTTATACGGCATAGCGTGAGATGAAGGAGACACTGGGCATCTACAATGGGCAATTCTCTGGGCAACAACACTTTAGGTGTGCCTGATGCATGGGGAATGAGCGAGCAGACATAACAGCTCTCATTTGTCGTTTGTTTGGCTGTGGCACTCATATCAGCATACCATTTATTTGCTTGGTGGGGGTGCCGAGGATCTTCCATTTTGTCTAAGCCTAACCCATAGTACTCATCATACCCCCTCCTGCTTGTCTCTCTTCTCCACCTACTATCCTTGCTTCTCCTACGTCTGCTGTTTTTGATAGAAGAAAAAATTGGCCCCCCTTCCTCCTTCCCACCCCCCTTGTCAAATTTCTGATATGTTTCCTTATGTTCTTTAATAGTTATAATATTCCCATCTTCCTCAATAAACAACAAGTCACTTTCTTCTGATGGGGTGGGGAGGGTGTTGGGGCTGTTATATAGTTCAGGTATGGACATTGTGTTATTTTCCATTTCTGTTTGTATACCTCTTGAATCTGACAGGGCGACAGTTGGTGGTTCAGTGTAATAACCCCATACAAAGTGTGATCCATCCCACACCAGAAAATCACCTTCTTTAAAATTTACACTTGTGGTTGCATTGCTCCCAGGAGCTCGGGTGACGTTACTCCCCCCTCCCCACTCGGTCATCTCGATAGAGATGAACGCTATAAACCAATATGTTACCAAGCAAAACATTGATAGGAAGAACACAATAACACAAATTGACAATCCACATTCATATGAATATGTAAATCTATCTATTAACATTTCTTTAATTCTAACAAATCTATTAGTTGCAGGCTGCCCATTAGATGCCATGGTAATTCCTGTTTGAGATACAAAAGCGCATTAAGTACAGGCATGTAAACATTTCCAACGTTGGAAGCTCTTTTTTTTTTTTTTTTCATAAAACATGGACGTGGGTGGGGGAAGGGTTTGTTTCCACAGACACGGGTATTTACAATCAATACTTTTAGATCATTGTATATTATATAGAAAAAACTTCTTCAAAAGAAAGAGAAATTTCAAAAAACGAGAGAACAAAAAAAAAAAACATTCAATTAAAAGAGCAAAAATATATTCTTTTTTTTTTTTTTTTTTTTCGTACGAATGCCATGTCATCAGTTGCATTCATTGTCACTCGCTGCACATACAGAAAATCACCTTCACTCATTCTGCACAACTCCACTGTCCGCTGTTGCCTGTGCCTCGTCCTGCGCCTCACCTTCCACGGCGCTATAGGCTCTGCGCACGTCTGTCAAATGCACCCAGTATTTTAGGCCCTTCACCTTTACTGCCGTGGGAGTGCAAAACACTACCTCATAAGGGCCATGGAAACGTGGCGCATTCCACCTTCGCACAAAACTTCTGACATATATAAAGTCACCGGGCATTAGCTGTAATGGTTTGTCAGGCAGTGTTACTACTTCTGTTGTATTCCCCTCCTCTCTTGTAGAGGGGGGGGCTAGTTGCTTCGCTATTATGCGCGCTGCCCGTGTCAGTTTTTTCAAGTACTCTGTGAACTCCTCTCCCAATACCGCTGCGCTTCTGTGTGCATCAGAACGTTCACGGAGAGGTGAATGTGTTGTGTTCATTCTCCTTCCCGTGACGATCTCATGCGGGGACAAATGGTGGTCTTTACTTGGCTGATTGCGCAATTCGAACAGGGCCAGAGGTAGGCAGTACATCCAGGTCTTTTTGAGGGAAAAACATAATTTTGACAATCTGCCTTTTAACAGGCCGTTCATCTTTTCCACTACGCCATTACTTTGAGGATGATAAATCGAACATAATTTGTGCTTTATTCCCAATAACGTAGTCACTTCTTTGAATAGTTCATTGACAAAATGTGTGCCGTTGTCTGAGCGAATGACTTCGCAAATTCCCCAGCGCGGGAATACTTCCCGCACTAGGAACTTTGCGGCGCCCTTCGCATCAGGGCGCGCACAGGGACCTGCCTCCACCCACCTCGAAAATGGACATACAACCACAATCATGTAGCGAGCCCCATTACATCTTTCTCCCATGTCTACATAATCAATGTGGAGCTCTCTGAATGGGCCATTTGGTTTTGGTATCGTACCTCTTATTGTGCGCAATGTCATACCTGAGTTATAAATTTGACATGTTGTGCATTCCAATGCCAACCTTGTTATGTGTTCCTGGAGGCAAGGTGCAAACCAATCTTCTTGTATCTCCGCCATTATGTGTTGTTTTGCGTTATGTGCGGGAAAGTGTAGTTGTTGAAACGCTGTTTCTAACAATGTAACTGGCATCACCGCTTTTCCTGAACTTTCTTGTCGCCACAATAAATCAGTCGGCGATTTGCTGCATCCCCTCTTAGTCCACAGCAATTTTTCTTCTGCACTAGCTCCCTCTTGCAGCTCTATTATTTCCTGTGTGGGCATCATGTTGTATCCTGTGGGGACCTCTTGGCTTGTTGTGTGGTGCAATATGTACTCTCCTACTTCACCTTTCTGCAAATATGAAGCTTCTTTGGCAGCGGCGTCTGCTGCCGCGTTCCCCAAAGATATAAAATCTGTATTTGTGGTGTGGGCTTGGCATTTTACGATGGCTACTGCCGTGGGGTCTTGCAGGGCCTCAATCAGTTCTTTCAATAATTCTGCATGCTGAACCGGTGTTCCATCGGCTCGTCGAAACCCTCTCCGCCCCCACCGTGCCAGCCCGCCGTGTACTGTTGTTGTCATGTATGCTGAGTCTGTATATATTGTCACTGCGCACCCCTTGGCGGCATGCAATGCTTCTATTAGCGCTATTAGTTCTGCTGCTTGGGCTGAATAGTGTGATGGGAGGCGGTGTTGCACTAGTGTCTCGTATTCATCTTCCTCTAATCGTACAACTGCCATACCCACATGTTTCTCTCCTGTCTCCATGTCTATTGATGCTGACCCGTCCACGAAATACACCTCTCCCTCGTTCAGGGCATTCTCAAAAACCACCTGGTCCTGACCTTCGTCACCTGTGTACGTTGCGCAGTTGTGGTTCTGCATGTCTTCTATGGTGCACGCCTCTGTGATGAATGTGGCTGGGTTCACTGTTTTACATCTCACTATATGGATGTTTGCGCTGGACAATATTATTTCATATGCTGTGGCGCGTTGTGTTGTCAATGTGCTCTTTGATCGCTCTAATATTGCAAAGAGTGAGTGTTCCACAAAAAGTGTCACAGAACAGCCCATTACTATCGTGGCACTTTTCTCAATAGCGAACGCAGCTGCAGCTAGGGATTGCTCGCACGCGAAATGGCCTTGCATTACTGCGTCTAGGGTGCCACTATAGTAAGCCAGTGGCTTGTGCCCTAACGATGTTTTTTGTGTCAGCACTGCTGTCATCAGTGTTCCTTTGCAGTGTGAAAATAAGAAGAATTCGCGCCCATAATCTGGATTCGCCAGTACTGGAGCGCTTGATATCAGCTCTTTCAGTGAGTTGAATGATGTGTTCATTTCTTCTGTCCATTCTATGTGTTTGTTTACCTGCTGGGCCTCTTTTAGTGCCTGTAATAAGGGCCTTGTGTATGCTGCATAATCCAATATCCATGCACGGCAGTAGTTGCACATACCCAGAAATTTCTGCATCTCTTTTACTGTTTTGGGCTCCCCAACTGCTCTAATCGCCTGTGCCCTGTCTGGTATGATCCGCTTACCATCCTTTGATATCAGCTGTCCCAAGTATAGGACCTCTGTCAGACAGTATTGTAACTTCCCCTTGTCCACCTTGTACCCTTTATTGGCCAATAATGTCAGGAGTGTTATTGAGTCCTTTCTACACTCCTCCTCAGTTTGTGCACAAACCAATAAATCATCAACGTACTGAATCACCGTGCTTTCTACAGGCAAATTCCCCAGATCTTCATGTAGTATCCTGTTGAATATGCTTGGGCTCTCGCAATATCCTTGCGGTAATCTGCAATGTTCGAACCTCCTCCCCCCTAGTGTGAACGCTGTTAAGTACCTGCTCTCTTCTGCTAAGGGAATCGAGAAAAATGCATTTTTCAAGTCAATGACCGTGAAGTGGGACGCTGTTTTTGGAATATTGCATAGTATTGTCGCCGGGTTCGGCACTAGAGGGAACTCCTTCTGAATCACATCATTGAGTGGGCGTAAATCTTGTATCATCCTCCAGGAACCTCCCTTCTCCTTTTTAATCGGGTAAATGCATGTGTTACATGGGGAGTTTGAGGGCACTATTATTCCTTGCGCTAGCAGTGCATCTATTGTCTCTCTGATCCCTTCTTCTGCTTCGCGTGACAATGGATATTGTTTTACCCGGGGTAGAATTGCTCCCTGTTTCAGTTTTATTACCACAGGCTGAACCCCATGTAATAACCCCACATCATGGGGGCCATTTGTCCATATGTTAGTGGGTACTAACCTCATGTCATCATCAAAAAATGTATGTGGTGCTCCTACTACTGCCATTAATTCAACTTTAGTTTTTCTCGCTGTAACTACAATGTCGCACGGCATTGCTAGTTCCATCACTATTTCGCCATCTGTCTCAGTGTCAGAAAATAGCTCCTCGTCCGATAGCTCCCGCAGTGGGATATTTGCATTTGTACACAGTACTGTCCGCCACTCACATCCTTCCATGTCAACTCCAATCACACATATTCTGTTTGCTGACACGTGTACTGCGTGTAAATCCAATGATAGCACTGACCCGGGAGCAGTGTCGGGGCTCACTATGGGGCGGAAAAGGAATTCGGCTGGGATCCTCCAATCCGTCCTTTTTAGTTCTGGTACTATGAGAGCCAATGTTCTCATGCCCTCAACAAACATCTCCTCGTTTCTTGGTAACCCTCTGATCTCTTGCATGATTGTGTGGCCATGTATTACTGCTAGTACGCGGAGGGGACATATGCCTGGTGTTGAACATACGATACCGCTTCCTGTGAATGATATTGTCATATTTAGTTTGCTTAAGAGATCCCTCCCCAGCAAATTAATGGGAGAGCGTTCATAGTACAGTAAGGGTGCTTTCACTGTTTTACCCCCCACTGTCACATCCAATGCCTCTGTGTAAGGAACTTCAATTACAGCCCCAGAGAACCCCTGCGTCTCTAACGTTCTATTAGATAACGGGAACCGGCCCTCTCTAATACATGATTTCTCCGCTCCCGAATCCACCATGAATATGAATTGCTTGTCTCCTATCTGCGCTCCTATCAATGGTTCCTCTGATGCATTGTGGGTCGTAGATAGTACTGGACACGCAAGTGTTCTCTGTGGGCTGTCCTATGCGGGGTGTCTCATTGCCCCCCCTTGATCAAAAATGTTCCCCGAAACTACCGACACCTCGCTATAAGGTGCGGGGGCAGGCGCTCCATTAGCTACTGTGGCGAAAGTGTTACCTGGCGTGTATTGCATATTGTCATTATTCTGTGGGTGGTTTTGTGTTCTGTACTGATGTCCGTATAGTTGTGCGTTACTTCTTTGCCCTGCATTTTCTGGTTGCTGGTATTGTCCCATGGGGAGGCCGTATGGGCTTCCTGGGTGGGGGTGACCGTACTGCTCTGTCTCCTGGAACCCGTTGTTTTGTCTGCTCCTGCACTCCCTTGAGTAATGCCCCCATCTCCCACAATTCCAGCAGCTCCCCTGTGGACCTCTGGGACCCTGCCACCCATGTCCTCCCATTCCTCCATACCCTTGTCCTCCTCTTCGGCCCCTGTACCCACCTCTTCCCCCTCTTGGGGCCCACTCTTGCCACGCCAGACCTCCGTTCTGCTCTTGTTCGTTCCACTGTCGCTGGCCTTGTCCGGCCCAATTAGCTGCTATTCTCCCTTGTATTGCTATCTGCCCCTCCTCTCCTTCGTCTCCCTCCCTCATGAGTGGGAGTCCGGCTACCGCTGCTGCAACCTTCACTAACTTTGACTGTACCAACTTCGCTTCGTCTGCCAACCTTTTCTGTGCTACTTCCCTCTCTCTTTCTTTTATTCTTTTGCAATGGTGCACTATTATGCTTTGGATCTCCGGCCACCCCTTCGCCTCAACCCCTGCTATTTTGTCGAGTGCCTTCTGCACCTCTTTTGGGAGCCCTCTCTTGATGATAAAGTAAAACAGAGACGTTGACTGATGCCAGGGCGTGCCCGTTTCCGCTCTCCACATCTCCTGCACCCGGAGAATGTAATCCATAGCATCCTCCCCGTCATTCATTGTACATTGCATTACTGACTGTAAATCAGGGGTATCTGGGAACGTCTCCCGCAGTGCGTCCCACACCCTTGCTCGCACTGTATTAAAAGAAGCCCCGTCATGGCGATCACAATTCAACGCCACGCCTGGGAAACCAGCCTTAGCCCATACTCTGTCCGCTTGATCTCCTACTGCGGATACTAGTAGGCTTTTCACATCACCTACTGCCAACGGTATGCCGGCGGTATGTTTCTCAAATGCATATATCCACTTGCTCGCCCCTCCTGACAACGGGGGCAATAATTTCATTAAATTAGCCTTGTCCATCTGGGCCCACGGTATATAGTTTGGTCTCCCCCCCCCTCTGTGTATCAACGGAAGTTGTAACTTCCCTTTTGCAGTTGCACCCTCCCCTACCTTAGTCGCTGCTGACTCCAATGACGCCATCTTCCCCACTCTATTTCTTAATCGTCCCATCCATTCATCATCTATAGTCCCTAGCGAACATGCACCGTCCACCTCCTCGCTTTCCCCTCCTACTGCCATACTCAACCTATCACTCTCATCCAACCCTCCTCTGACATCACATAACAAGTCCTCTCTGATCCCTCTCTCTCGTGATACATCACCAATGCTCCCTTCTACTGCTCCTACCTCTATTATTCGTGTCGGCTCTTCCTCAATTCTGAACAGTATTTCCCCCTTTTTCCATCCTTCCTCAATTTGTCTACTTTCGCTTGACGCTCTAGACGTGCGTCCTGATTGTGTAGGGGCGCACGCTGTGCGCTCACAGATGTCTTTTATTCTCGAGAGTTCATCCCTTGCCACAGAAAGCCTCGACTCTAAGTCACTCGTTAGCTTTTCTATATTCACCCTCTGTGTGCTTCCCTGGGCGCGCTCTCTAGTGCTTTCGTATGGCGGGGGGGCTGTTGGTCTCTGTGGTGTAACAGTTGTGGGGGGAGGCACATAAGTAGGGTCGCTATATCCTGCTGCGGGGGCTGGTTTGTTCAATATTGGGTACAAGCTAATCACCTCCGTAGGTTGTTCTGTATTTAACTGGTCCTTTTCCCCCCTTGGAATCATGAGTGGGTTGTCTGTTGTGGGCGGCAGATCAACATTTGGTGCCGGATCTTTGGGTGGGGGTACTTCCTCAAACAATCTCCAGAGGTCTAATATCTCCTTCCTGTTTTGCCATTGTTTTCCCTTATACTTGAAGCTAATGCATGCTCGTACCATATCAAGAACGCTTTTGTCAAAAGATCCTCCCTCTGGCCAAATCTGGGGCAATCCCTCCCCTTTCAATTCTGTTACCCATTGATCGTGATATTTATTTATTCGTTCAGCGTACCCCGGTAAGCTCTTACAAATATGCGACAAGGGAGTTTCTGCCCCCATATTCTAAATCACTAGCAACGACCGTGTCCACCTCCTTTACTTTTAGTTAGGTGTAGATATATTTATCTATATCTTTATGGCACAGACAAGAGCGGACGTCTCAACGATATCACCCAAAGTTATTCACTGCACAAATCCTTTCTTACTCACCACAACTCATCCCCTTCCCATTCCCATACACTCTCATGTAATTTCACTTACAATCAATCAACTACTAGTTATGGCCAACACTCTCTAGCACCCCCTCGCGGTCAACCGTTCATCTCCACTACTCGCACGGTGCGCGCACCCCTCACAATACTTTCTCACTCACACCTCTTCTTTTTTCCTCCCTTTCCTCCCTGGCCAGCTGTCCCTGTTTTTCTGCTAAGGTTACTGTGTTCACGTCTGTACGTGCCACTACTTAATCCCACTCCTAAAAAAGTGCTCCCTATTTTATAGTTCTTCTACAAGTATGTTTACCTTATACCCTTTTCGCGTTCACCCCTTGCCCCGTGGACTGGAAAAAAGAAATAGAAAGAGTAGCAATCACTAACAGTATCCTAAGTGTCTCCCTTTGCCAGACACCAATAACTTATTTTTTACTTCTTCATATATTCCCGGTACTAGTCTAGATAGTACTATGCGGCGCCGCCTTCCACCCCCTTTCGGAGCTAGGTTTCCGTCACTTCTACCTCTTCACTTACTTCTTACTCCTAATGGCCATATGCAAAGAAAAGATAAAGAAAGTTTTAAGACCTGTCTTTAGTAGACTCCCGTAATTCTCTCCCCTACCTGCCCACGTTCTCCTATTCACAAGTTCCCCTCCCTTCCCCTTTACGATCGCTCGCACTCGGTACTCACGTGCCCGTCTTGAACCGATAGTCTCCGAAACTGGGTCCGTCCAGGCGGTGTTGCCTTTCTGCTCAACAGTCAGCCCCGGCTCCGGCGAGCGGTACTCAAAGGGGATTTTGCAACCGGGATCCCGTACCCCATCTAGTTTGAGTGCGCACTTCTAAGCGTACCGGTCGCCGTTGGCGGGTAGCTTCCCGGAGCCGGCTCACCGTGCGTTTCCCTTTCTGACCGGAGATTCTCGTGCCAAAAGGGGGTCGTTAAAAGGAGTTCAGGAAAAATAAATTTGGGAATATCACGCTATCGGGGTCACCACTGAGTGGAAGCGCCCCCAAGTTAGCACGATCCTCCCCGCAATGGGAGACAATAATGGACACTCCCGTAATGGGAATAAGGCCAAGACAGAGTGCGGGTGAGCGTAAGTGGGAGTTTATCCAAAGAATATGGCATGCAAAGAACTCTGCAACCTCCGAGAGCGCTCTGCCTGACAATCGCAAAGGCAGGCGTATTTCTAATACAAAAAACGTCATCAGAACCTACACACTATAGGGGGCACAAGTTAATTGGGATTGGGTGGCGTCGACTAACTATAGGTGTTGCTGCAGCATGGTTGGTCCGGGTGAGATGTCGTCACTGGTCAGCCTCGTGGGTTGGGTTGGGCCTGGCAGGCCGGCTCGAGGTCATCCGGGCGGTGTTGGTACGCTGGGGCAGCCTGTGACAAAGATGAATGCCTTCCCTGGCTTAGGTGCCCTAGATCATGCACATTGCAGTTACTTAAAACCCCATATCTAACTTCTACAGTAAATCTTTCAATCAATACAACACAGGAGGAATGCACCTTGTGAGGGGTCTGGTGGTCATCTGTTGGATTTACCGGTGTTCTGACGTCTGGTATTTCAGGTCGAGGGGCTGGGCTCTGGGGGGCTTGTGCCGGGTGGTACATGTTTTATTACTACGTTAGAAGCTACTATGAAGGGGGCTCTGTGTCTTGTCCCATTGTCGGGGGTCTCCTTGGGGTGGTCTGGGGGATGGTGGGATTTACGAGAGGGTGCTGGTAGATCAGTGGATTCAAACGTAAGTTTATTATCGTGCTGTAAATAACGCAGGTGGCGGCCGGTGGCCTTGGATGCTGTGTTGGGGCCTCTGACTCTCTGGAGTAGTTCCAGCTTGGCCGGGGGAGGTGGGGGAGCACGGCACAGGCCTTAGCTTTTTTCTACTTGGCAGGCTTCGTAGGGCGGGAGGGAGAATGGCCTTGCATATATTCACAAAAGGTATTTTCCTCGTGTGTTGCCTAATTTTGAATACAAAACTTTTATATCATTTGTCTTCTTTAAACTACTATACCATACATATATACTTCGAGTTCATTAAACATTTCGTTAATATATTCAGTCTGAGTACCTTTTCGTTACCTAACATTATATTCACTACAGTATTTGATTATTTTATGTACATTAGACGTTACATGAGGTAGTTCTAGGTTATGGCCTACAGAGATTGATACTCGCCGCTTGGGGTGATTAAGAAAACATATACGAGTTCAGGTTTCTACATAAAATTGAGAGAACACTTATACAGATAAAGGTTATACGTTTTGTCGACATCTTTCTCTGTAGTTATAGCAGCATTAGTCCAGACCTGGGGTGACATCATATAACGTTACATCTTTATGGTTGATTCACAGTTTACAGAATCTGTTTAAACAGAGGTAGTTCGTTAATACCAATACTTGAATTATTTTCTACTTTCTTCAGATAGTGATGCTTCAGCTTTTTCCCCGTCACCCCGGCCTTGCGGACCAGGTCATGCGGGGTGCAATATTACATTGTGAACGATAAAATGTTACAGTGTTAGCATCTCGGGTTAGCTCATACCCGACTTTCTCATGGGAACGCGCTCGCAGCGGATCTACCAGGGCTACTGCGGCAGGGATACTTGGAAAGCCCTCCAAAGGTGGGGGCCACGCTACAGCGCGCTGAACTCACGCCATCTTTGCTGGGCAAGAAGGCTTCTAGGCCTATCTAAACGTTAGTGTGAGTGTATGATGGATATGTGGGGGCAATGTCATCGGCGGGCAAGCCCTCCTCCACCTGGGCCCGGGTGGCATGGGGGGACGCTCGGCGAGCCATGGTCCTCACCTGGGGAGAATGATGCAGGAGAGGGGGGCCTTTAAGGCCTGTCCTCCCCTACAGTCCTCCTGCCCTCTGGCCGATGCCTGCCCCTCCGATGTTGAAGGCCCTGAGCCATCATGGCTCCCACCCTGTTGCTGCTGCTACTGTGCCTCTGCCTGTGCCCTGGCTCTTGCTGCCTGCACATCCTCCTCTGGCTGGGGTGCAGTTGTTGAGGTGGCCACCCCTGCTGGACGTTCGACTCCCGACTGTGGCAGGGATGTGTCCTCCACCAGCCTGGCTGCAGGGTGAGAGGTAGCTCCACAGGGTACCCAGGTGATACATGGGTGGGAAGATGGCATGGAGGACGACTGGCGCATAGGGGGTTCAGGTGAGGAGGGGGTCGGAACAAGGTCCAGCAAACGGAGGAATCAGGCCCTGGTGACCCGTCCCAGTAGGTCAACGCGGTCAACGAGGCATTCAAGATGACGTGCAGTGTCCTCACGAAAACACTGCAGGTCACCTTGCATGCCCCGTTGACGCAACGCCATCCCACTCAGGACAGGCTCAACCCAGTCCCGGATAGCCACATCCGCAGGGAGAGGAAGGCCAGTTGTTGTAAGCGGATCCCCTCCCTGAAAACGGGTCCGGACGTAGGCATCCCTGCTGGTGCAGGATGATGCAGTCACAGGATCGGGGACAGGATTACACATAGGCACCTCCGCGGTGGTCTGTGCTGTCTCCTGTCCCTTCCCCTGCACTGCACCACTAGCACCAGTGGAATCCCCACCTCCAGACCCCGTGTCTGTCCCTTGCACGGCCTCCTCCTCCACCAAACCCCCCACCAACCTGGATGACTCCATGCCATCTTCCTCTGTTGGACCCTGTGGGGTCTCAGCTGCACCTTCTGCTGCCGAGGAGTCCAACTCCGACCTCTGCCTCTTGGACCTACCCTCGGCAGCTGCGGCCTGGGACGCGGCACCGGTCTCCTCACTCCCTGACGAGATGACAAACTGGGAGGGGAGCCGGGCCTTGCGTCTCTGGCTGGCGGTGCGATCCCTGCGCTGTGCTCCACAGCACCCTCTCCGCCCTCTTCATCAGTTGACGCTGCAGACAGGGAGAGATAGGACACAGGCATCAGGGCACTGTACAATGGACTGATACACACATGACAGTTGCACATGAGTGGCAGTGTCAAACTTCAGACATGGCATCACAATCCCCAACACACATGTCATTTCAACTCACACACATGAGAAATTCCACAGCCATATCACAACAGCCAGCACCATCCATACGCATACAACAGCATGAGCATCCAAAGGTGAGCCAGACATCACATGAAACACAGGGAGTGCAGTAGACATGCACACACGCCACCACACTTACATGCATGTCTACATCTCCTCCAACTGTTGCAGTGATGAGATCGCCATACATGATTCAGCCTTCTGCATATCAGTGTCACATGCATCCATGTTGCATCACAGTTGCACACTTGTCAAGTACACACACATGCACATGTACACAGTGCAGATACATGCATTAGGAACCACCATCCATGCCACAACCATGCCAATGTACATACACAGAAATTCAAACATGTGTGCTCCCACACCTGCATTTGTCCAGCATGCTTACCAACACATACACCATCAATGTGTCTCACACATGAGAGGACACACACGTGGCAGCCTCATGCTCATGTTCATACATATCCCTACATGGCCCTACAAAAACACATGTGCTCCTGCACACTACTGGCACACCATGACACGCACAGCGTCCAATCACTCTGCATGTACACTTACCGCTCTACTCGAGACGGGTCTGCCTCTTAAGGATCTGGACGTAGAGCGCTGGGCAAATGCGTTCCAGGACCCTTATTTGGTGGTCCGACAGCTGGCCCGGCACCCCTCGGCATCCGCTGCCTTTGCGAGGCGCCGGGCCTTGTTGAGGGTCCTGGACCTGAAGACCTCCCAGCGCTTCTTGACATGATGTAAGTCACGGACTGCCACCCCCTCCGCGTTGATGGCAGTGATGATGTCCATCCACATCCTGGTCCGTCCTTCATTGTCGGCAAGCAAACTTCCAAAGAGGGCATCATACTGCCCCAGGACTTGCTCCACCAGGACACGAACTTCCCTGGCACTGAAGCTGGTAGCCCTCTGCCTCTCTGGCTGGGGGTTGCCAGTGCTGCTCGATGGTGTTCTGCTGGACATGGCAACCCCAGAGGCAGGAGTGAGTGGGCAACTGGGTCCTGCGGCTGGGCTGTGGAGCGATGGAATCCCAGTTGGGAGTCTTCAGTTCCAACATGGGTGGTCACAGCAACTGCACCCCTGGCTGACGTGCAGGCAGCAAATGGCAGGGCACGTGGGCAGCAGGCAGTCAGGCAGCAGCAGTTTGCAGGTGGGAGCGTGCTAGGGGCTCTGGGGGGCAGTAATTCGGCCTTCTGGGCAGGAGCGTGGCCTTCCGTGTGTTTTCGCGTGGCCAGCTTGATACGGAGTGATTTGGCACGTGAAGATATTGCACGTCAGCGTGTAATTGGAGGAAAGGCCTTTAGCGCGTAAGCGCGTCAGCACACGTATGCGTTTTCATTGGAGCAAAGGCCCTTAGCATGTAAGCGCGTACGCGCGCGGGCGTTTCCCTCGTGACATGGGCATGCCATAGACCTGGTCCGCAGGGATCCCAAAAAAGCCGGTCCGTGGTGATAAAATGCATGCCCTGGCTATTCTCCTCCTCCTGCGGTGTCCCACGATCGGTGCAGCGACAAATGGGGCATTCATCGTAGCTGTATATACGTGTTTGTTGTTTGTGCGCACTTTTATACTGTGCGCGGGGACACATCCGCCAGCCTTCGTCTGGCGGACGCGTTGATGCCTGTGCACGTCTTTTGCTGTGCACGGGTTTCCCATATTCGAATCCATGAATACGGGTTGTTTGCGTGCGTGTGGGTGTTCCGTGTAGTTCCCTGCAGTACTTGCCCAGTTACGCCTTCTTTTTCACACGTTATTCCCCATTCTGTGTTACGCCCCCTATTCCGCCTACGTTTGTTGTGTGCGCTACTCTGTGTGCGCTTTTGCTGTGTGCTTAGCGCACGCTGTTTGGAGACGTGTGCGCCAGCGTACGCCATGCACGGATTTGGCGCACAACCAGTGGGAAAGTAGCGCAGCGCCTTCCTTGAATCGCACGCATGCGCGTGCGCTTGGTTTCTCACGCTTGCACCTCCTTGCGCCTGCTTGCGCTGGGATTTTCGGCGCACGTTTGTTCCATGAATCGCCCCCCAAATTTTTAGCCCCAAATGGCTCTAATTTACTAAAAGTGGCTAAGTGATGGATGGCTCTGATGAATGAAAGAGATTTGCTGATGACTAATGGATCCATGTCAGATGACAATCCACCTCATCATACTTGGCGAAGAGAAACTCAATCAGCCTTAATTGATTATGTCCATGTAGATCGCAGCCTATTTGCTGTACTGGTTAGCTTCCAGATTATACCTCAAACTTTTAGTGACCATGATCTTTTGGAATTTTCATGGTCTTGGCCAGTCTTAGACAAGATATCTGTATCTAGCTCCTATAGATGCCAGTTAGCCATTTCAAATAGAGGCAATCGCTTTAGATGGACACCTGATATGCTGCATGAACTAATGTTGAGAGTTACATATCCTGTTGACATTGTAAGGGATTTCAATCAGGCACACACCCAAGTCTCGCCTAGCATGTAGTGCGCAAATTAAACCCTTATTTTATTTTTGTCTTTAAGTTCAATATTCTGAATGAAATGCCACTCATATCACACCCTTCTCAAAATACCTCCCAGGTCACACTGAACCAGGAATCAGGCTAGTTTGTAAAGGTAAATATTTGTTTATTTATTTTAAGATTCAAATCACACATATGTTTACTATAAATATATATATATATGAGGCAGCAATCACCCAAAGGGTGACAATACAATTCAGAAATAAGCAAAGCAATTGAATTCACTTATAAGAAGGCAAAATAGAAAACACATGGAAAAAGACAGTTTGCTTTGCTCACAGATAGCATTTAGGTTAATGTTCCCCCTGCAAAATGCTGTTCTTCCTGTTAATACTTACAGAAGAAGTTTATTAAATTTGACAGTCAACTCTGGTCAATGAGTTGGATCTGGTCTACTAGCAGAAGGGCACTTGTAGCGGGATTTGATCAGCAAGGCGGTTCTGGTCAATTTGGACTGCACCTCAGAATGGATTTGGAAGGGCCCCTTCTGGTTACTGGACACGGTAGATAGCAGGATGCAAGTTTTCACTGGGCAAGCCTTAATGGTAGCAAGCCAAGCTGAATCAGAATTAAATCCCTTCAAGTTTGGGATGTTTGCCATTGGGTCAGGCTAGCAATAATTCTCTGACATCTTCTTCTCTACCTGTGGTGTCCCCCAGGGATCTAATCTCTCTCCCTGGCTGTTCAACCAGTATCTGGCACTCCTTGCCCACCGCATCGCCACTCTCTGCCCCAACTTTCAGTGTTATGCGGACGATACCCAGCTCATTTTCAGGCTACCCTCGGCCTCCTCCTCTCCTTCCCTCATCTCCGACTGTCTGTCTGCTATCCAGGAATGGTGTGCCGCCAATGACCTCTGCCTTAATGCCAGTAAGACTGAGATTCTACTCATCGGCACACCCACTTCCTCCTTCCCTGCAGCGCTCTGGCCAGCCTCTCTTGGCCCGCTTCCTGCTCCTACTTGCAAGGCAAAAAACCTCGGGGTCATCTTCGACTCCACACTCTCCTTCTCTCCTCATATAACTGACATCTCTAAGAAGTCTCACTACCAGCTACACCTCCTCAGAGGTATTCTTCCCTTCCTCTCCTTCCCCCAGAAGCTCACGGTCTCCAGAGCCCTGGTTCTCTCGAAGCTGGACTACTGTAACAGCCTCTATCTTAATCTGCCTACCTCTACTCTATGCCCTCTGCAACTCATCCAGAACAGGACTGCGAGACTTGTCCTTGGCCTCAAGCCCAGGGACCGTATCTCTCCAGGACTGAAATCTCTACACTGGCTCCCTGTGGCTGCGAGGATTAAGTTCAAAACCCTCTGCATTGTCCACAAGGCCTTCTGGGGCCTGGGGCCTAAATACCTTCAACTCTCTCTTCCTAAATATCTTCCTTCCCGAGCCCTTCGCTCATCTTTCTCCAACTCCCTCAGGGTCAGGCGCTTCTCGAAGCAATGAGCTGGGGGTAGATCTCTCTCTGCGGCAGGGGCCTCCCTCTGAAACAGCCTTCCTGCCTCCCTGAAACTTGAGGAGAACCATCTTTGGTTCCGGAAGCACCTCAAAACCTTCCTCTTTGCTTCTGCTTTCTCTCTCTCTCTCCCCTGCTAATTCTTCATTGCAACTGCACTGAACCTGCACCTGGGCCACTCTCACCGACCTCGGTCCTTGGCCCAGCCACTCTCCACTTGCACTGCCTCCCTGGCAACCCCTGCACTGCGGGACTGTCTCTGCATCCCTTACAGCCCCCCCTCCCAGCACTTGTCTGCACTTACCTTGCACTTGCCACCAGCTGGCCCTATTTATTATTTATTTTTTATTCTACTTACCCTGTTCAGCACTTCCCCCTCTCCCCTTCCCCTTTTTCCCTTCCCCCTACCCCTGCACTTGCGCGATCTGAATGACACCTGGCCTAGTAGGATCGTTGTCTGTCTTTCCCCCCTGCTCCCCCCTCCCTGCCTCATCGCGCCTTGAAACATTTGTGTATAGGCGCGTTACAAATGCCATATCATATCATATCATATCATATCAATACTAGAGTCTGGATTCTGCAAAGAAATCTGGATCTTTCAAAGAATTCTGGAGTCAGCTACAAGATGAAGAGTTCTGGAATAAGGTGCTGCACGGATATCTGGATGGGTTCTGGAAGCAGTGTGTTCTGGGAGCAGTGTGTCTATGTGTAGTGAAACTCCTATATTTATCCATTACAAAGTTTATGGCATGGGCAGAACTTCAAAACACAACACAATGGTTGTGAGTAGCTACAGGCATGCACTTTGGGTTGGTTGGCAGCCTGAACAGAGCTGTCACCTTATGACAGGATTTAGAAACTCCCACCTGGATTTTTACCCAAAACATACTTTTGCATCTACCATTATGCACCCTCATGAAATTGGACACATATACTTTATATTTGATTGTCTACATTTACATTCACGCCCCATCTTTGTGAGAGCTGTATTGGTCATTCAATGGATTTTTATACATTTTACCCATAACACTTCGGATTAATCATTTCTAGTTTGATACATCGCTGGGCGCTTATCAGTGGATCGTGCACATACAATTGTAAGTTTGCAACATTAATAGTTTTGCCACAATCAGACATTTTTCATAACGTTGGTGCCTTAAATGGTATGAGTTTCCTCAATGTCTTCAAATCACAAGGCTGAAATTAGTTTAATGTCTACCAAGTTTGAAATGTATCCCTTGCTCAGTTAAAGAGTATTAAACTTTAATCAAAAATAAGGATTTCACACCAAAGTGCTACTGTGTAACCTCCCCTTTTCAGGCAGCAGCTGTCCAGTCCTTTGGAGTTCACCGAGAAACCTCCTCCACATCCTGCCCCTCCTTACAGAGGTCAATGCTCCGCCTGTCCTTTGTTCTTTGGTCAGCCACCAGATGAATGTCTAATGTGGCCCCATTGTGTGGCGTGTTAGCATTATGCAGGAACCATTAACAGCCATTAGCTTTCCTGTTCTCAAGGGAGTGTCAAGCGAAGATGTCAGTTTTCTCAGGCCAGGCTGTCAGATCAGGATTAAATAGTGGATTGGCCCAGACTGGGCTCTTTGACATTAAAGTATTTTCATTTCAAATATAAAATATAAGCAGCGTTTATAAAGGATTTAAACATTTAAAAGGAATTCGCCCTTCACGAACATGCTTGAAATGGTGTATTTTGCAAATTCTTCCAGAAAAAGAAAATACATTTGAACTGGGTTTGACATCCAATTTCCTTAGGCAGCTGTCAGGCAGGGAGGCCTGCATTCCTCTGACTGCCTAATGAATCCATGATTTCAGCACACTTTCCTTTCCATAATTCTCTGGAAAAGCGACAGAATTTTTAAGGGCATTTTCAGATTAGGCCCTTCTGTGACCTTGTTTCAGGTGACAGATGACAGATGACAGGTGACAGATGACAGATGACAGCAGTGATTCCTGTTTTTACACCACTTTGCCTGTGTATGGCACAGGGTGTGCAGCTATTTTGGTGGTTTATGAACTTGGCTCAATTTTGCAGATTTAGTGCACACAGGGGTTATTGCCTCCATTTTTTGTAGTTTTCTTTCCCCATTGGCAAAGGGGTGCAGTGTGGCGCAGTGGTGTGGATAAAAAACTCCACAACATACATCATCCGGAAGTTATCTACACAGATGGAATATATGTGGCGGCCCTTCAGATTTTTTAAACAAATAGTTGACACCCTCTGAAGCGAATTGAATTACATCCTCACAGTTTTGATATAGAGCTTCAGATGAAAAAAACTGCGTATAGGGTGGATAGACGTGTGCTTAACAATTCATCAGCTGATGTAAAAACACAGGAACTGATCAAACTTAAAACCAAATAAAAAAATTGGTTGAGAGCAAGAAAAGTAAAGATTAACTTAATTGCTGCACAGAATGTGCTCCAAATCTTATCATCAAAAAGTTCAGCTATGATATGGGGCCTACTAAAGAAAGCCACTAATAAAGAGCAGACACCAATGCAGATAAACGCAGTTCTGGAGCAAGTATCAACCAGGTACTATAGCTATCTTTATGCACTACTCAGTGTTCCGATTATTACATACTGGCAACATCTCAAGGCTGGTGTGACATCTTAGTAAATGAAGATCTAATTTTTCACATCTCCAAATTGATCTCCTCCAGGGCCTCGGGCCCAGATGGCTTGTCCAACAAGATGTTAAAAACACATCCCGAGGCGTGGGTGAAAATGCTTTTGGTAATCTTTTCACAAGTAATTTATACCCGACAAATTCCACCATCGTGGCAGAAATCAGTCATTGTACCGATATACAAAAAGGAAGATTGTCAATGCCCCAAGAATTATAGACCTGTGGTTCTTTTGGATGTGCCTGGCAAGCTTTTTGCACACCTGGTTCTAAAAGTGTTTTCTCAATGGTCTGTCGAAAAAAACAAACAGGACCCTTTTCAAATGGGCTTCATGCCAGGTCTGGGGACTGCAATCAGTTTACACACGCTGCATGCCATCAAACAACATGAATGGGAACTGAAGCAGCTATTTTACTTGCCTTTTCATTGATTTTCAAACAGCTTTTGACTCCGTGTCAAGAGAGCTACTATTTTCTGAGCTGGCTAAAGTGAAAGACCACCTCACCTGCAGCAGTGGATAACACAATTCCATTCCAAAACATCAGTCTCAATACAGCTTTCATTGGGTGGCAAACTTTCAAGCCCCATAGCAACGTTTAGAGGCCCCAAGCAACGATGCATATTGACATCAACACTTTTCAACTTCTTTATCTCAGACATTGACCAGGATTTCATCAACACAATAGCTGATTTCCCAAGATTAGTTGTACATGCAATCCCCTGGCTCTTTTACATAGATGATTTAGTTCTACTAGCAAAACTCCCAGGGGATTTCAGTCACTACTCGATGAACTTCCTACTTATTCACATGCAAATCACTTAACCATTAATTTGTCAAAATCAAAGATCATAATAAGTGCAACTGCTCAGGTAGTGAGAAAGAAAAACGCTTTAAATGGTCACTGCAAAAAAAAAAAACATTGGAACTGGTACATGGGTATAAGTATCTGGGCCTTAAAATGAATGGCCAGATATCTGACATCCCTTATCGTCTTGAAATGCAAAAGAACATTTAAACTGCAGCAGCTGAGGCAACTATTATTCATGCTAAATATGGCAGATTTTCAGTGTTACCTGTAATTATATTTTACAAACAAAAAGCTGTTCCGACAACTATTTATGGTGCAGAAAAGCGATCTTGGCACTGTGAAACCTTTTAGTCTGTGATTGAAGGTTCTTATTGGAAAAGATTGTTGAAATGACCAAAAAGTGTTTCCATGTGCATTTTGAGGTTTGAATTGGGAGATATATCGCTGTATACTATGTATATGTGGAAAATGTGTAGACTCTACAGAAAATGCATCATCAAGTCCAAACCGAATTCTATATTAGATATATTATCTAAATATAAAAAATTAACAACTCACAAAAACATGAGAATTTGGTGGACGAAAGTACAAGGGTTAATGGCTCTGGCGGATGTTCCTGAAGATCTCCTCATGCATAATCCAAATAAAGGAAAGAAAAAAATATAGGAATGGGAATGAATTATTACCAGAACTGAATGCTTAAAGTGCAATCACTTACAGTATTATACTTCTTTAACTAAAAAGCCACAAGTTACGGAATCTTATTTAATTAAAATCCCGGGCTTTAAGTATAGAGATATATTTATGAGATTTAGGCTATACTTATGGTATACAAATGAAGTGCCATTAAAATGGCAAAAAATCCCCCAAAATACTAATATTTGTCAATTTTGCTTAAATTCTGTCCAGCCAGAAACTCTAAAACATTTGATGATTGCTTGTCCTGCTCTATTGGAAGCTAGGAAAAAATATTTTAAACACTTTTTTGATGAATATCGAACTGTAATGACAGAATTCTTATGAAATGCTCTATATAATGCTGAAAGAACTTCAATATGATTAGCGGTGGTGAATTTGTTTATGTCCTTGAATTTGGTTTAGGACCTGAAGATCTTGGTATGCATTGGTGAAAACTAGATCACCAGTAAAACATCAGTAAGGACGTTCTTTTTGAATAACTCACCAAGAGGGTACAAGCTGAAATTAATCTGACGATTGTTACAAATTATGATGATTATAGATTGGTAATGTGTTTAGTACTAGTGTGAAGTTCTAATATGTTAAAAGTATTTATGGATGCTTAAACCACCTCTTCAAGAACCTTTTATACAATTATTCACATAATTGTTTATTGTATAGTATCATTTTATGTGTTGATATTTTGTATTAAATGTATTGAAAGGTTTATTAATTCAACTAAATTAATAAATATATATATATATTCAGTGAAAAAACGTTGTTGAAGGGACGCTATGGTTCAGTTGCACTAAGAAAAACCTATCAAATTTTGTGCAAAAAGTTTTTTAAAGGGACATTGCAGTTACTCTGTAGTGATACCAACCTATCTATATTATGGCTACACGTAAAACTGGAAACCCCCAGAAATTCTCTAGTTATGGTAAGCTAAGCAACCATAACTCGCGCCACCACTGTGCACTGCTAAGACTAACACCCATGACATGAAAGATGACATCACAAATGTCATTGATGACATCACATGTCTGGCTACCTCTTTTTTTGTTCACTGACATATCTAGGCCAGGTGATTTTCTTCACTGACAGTCAGCAAGTAAACAGTGAAAAGGTACTATATTTGTAGAGCTTACCCTTCTCATATGTTGTACACTACTTTCTTTATGGTTTAGTTACATCATTTGATACATAAATATATAGGGGAAGAAGCAAGCCTCAAACACAGCAATTATTTCTGTGCATGAAGATAATCAGTTAGGTTATGACCACTTTCTGGTAATTGTGCTGCTTTTTTGCTTACTTTACTTTCCCTGTGTATGGTCATATTTGTATGCATTGTGGTCTCTTTATGTTTTGTGTGTAGTAGGACAATTATGCAGTAAGTGAGGCATTGTTAGCTACTTACTACATGTTTACAGTACGCAAAACTCTGAAACAAAAGCATTCATCATTTTATCATCCAACATGGCTAGATTTTGAATATTGCACCTCTATGGTGCATGCTGCAGACAATGCCTACGTTTCTACATGAGTAGGTTCATGTAATGGAAAGAACTCTGTAATGCAATGGTCTTTATAGCAATGCATTGCTTAACGAACTATGTATGTCATGATAGTTCTCCCAATGAACTCTGATAGTTTTCTGCCAACATTATAATGACAATCCCTTGTGGAGGCTTTTCATGACAACTAACTGCACATGTGATGTCATCAGTGATGTCATCAATGACATTTGTGATGTCATCTTTCATGCCATGGGTGTTAGTCTTAGCAGTGCACAGTGGTGGCGTGAGTTATGGTTGCTTAGCTTACAATAACTAGCACATTTCTGGGGGGTTTCGGTTTTACCTGTAGCCACAATATGGAAAGGTTGGTATTACTACAAAGTGACTGCAATGTCCCTTTAAAAAACTTTTGCACAAAATTTGATGGGTTTTTCTTAGGGCAGCGGAACCATAGCGTCCCTTTAACAATGTTTTTTACTGAATTTGATAGGTTTTTAGTAGAACAACTTAACCATAATGTCCCTTTAACTACATTATTTCACTGAATTTCATAGGTTTTTACCAGGATACCCTAATTTGTATGGATGTAGCAAACAGCATACCAAACAGATGTCTGCATGCCGATGGGCACACTAACCGCGGACTGTGCATCTCTTCGTGGATAGCGGCTAGCATTCAAATTGCTGAAAAAGGCAGGGGTTCTCTTAGATAGTGATAGCATCCAGCAGAGAGAAGGCACATGCACAAAGAGCACCATGTATGTGCATTGCAAGGACTAAATGGAGTAGGACTGCAAACGCTTTACTTGTGAAGCAAACAGAGCAAAAGCATAGAGTGTACACCATAATGGAATGCACCAATAGGCGAAGTGACGTCTGCATCCAACAATATTACTGCACTCCTGCTTTACATAGAAATGAAGAAGTAAATGGCAGAGTAAGGACTACAATGTATTGAGAGCAGAACATCACTACAACGCGGTAAGTACACTGAAGCTTATCGTATAATTGCACAGCTTGTGCAGGGTAGAACAGTGAAAAAACATGATAGTTTTTTTTGTAGGCCACAATGCAAAGCACCATAAGATGGTTGGATGAGAATTTGCCTCTTCACGAAGTGAGTAACGATAGTAACGCCACTGGTACGTAGCACAGTCTGAAAAGTAAGACAGTTAATATGTATTGGATCATATACACCTAACAGATATTTTAATCTTTAACAGGACATAATGGAAATTCAAGTAATGCATCAAAAGCGGCACCTCTTGTACAACAGCATACGGGCACAGGAAATGAAGGAAGCGCTTTAAAAGGCAACCTACACAGCCTGGACGTCAAACTAGAACAATTGCTAAACAATTTAGGCCCCTTGTTTGTTTGTTTGTTTATTTATAATGTGCACCAGAACCAAGGGTAAAAAATGTTGTATGAGGACATATTATTGGAGAAATGAAATACCACTGTCCTACCTTGACATCTACCCTATCCCCATTTCCCAGCCCACCATCCCCAACAACATCCCTGTGAGCAGAGATGTTACAATGAGACCTTAATCCTTGGCTCCCCTCATGGCGAACTTGTTAAAATCCCAGATTCCCCTGGGTATGTATTCATGTGTGCTACCCCCTCCCTTTCCTAATAGGGTCTATGTATCGTACACATTAAACATGTAAAGTGCTGGTGAGTGTGTAAGTGGCTTTAGCTTTTGTGTTAAAATTGCATGGTGAGTCTGTTGAGCACAATACTGTTCGAGATGGCAGCAGGTAAGCAAAATGGAGGGGGACTGCTGCTGCCCGGCGTATGTGCAATCGCAATGCAAGTATCCGTAGGACTCAAGTACAGGCTGCATGTTCTCATATTCTAATGCACTTTTAATTAGTTGTGGGAGTGCACGTCTGTCCATTCCACAGCTATACGCATATGTATTTGACCCTCTGTGTCCTGGTAACACCCCCCCTGACACCAACCCTACCGATTCATCCGGTAGGCTACGGCATTTAAAGCAGTCGAACCGCCTATGTATTTTGCTGTCCAAACCTACCGATTTATGGCTGCAGCAGACCTTGTTGCCTGAGGTCCAGTGGGAACAAGAAACAGCATCCTCCCGTGTACAGTGGGAGTGTTAATTGGCCCAGTAATTCGATTAATGTGCTGCTTGCCCTCCCATGACCAGTGAAACAGACACAGCGTCTCCGCACTGAGCACCCTGTTGGAAAGTGTCAAGTTCTCGCCTGCTTTTTGTACAGTTAGAGGATGGATTTCACTGCAAGTGTGACAGTCTTTAGTCAGTCTGGAAAAGGGCATCGCTGTTGCTGCTTGGTTACTCCCATACAATTAAATGTAAGGATAACTAAGTAAACTGCAAAACCTTCGGATCTCAATGAATATCAGTGGTGGTGTCAAACGTACTGTGGCCACATGGTGGTGCCTGAATAATTATGTTCTTGCTCCACATAATGAAGCTGCGTTTCTCCCTTTGTTGAAAGCATTCTTATATCTCACAATTTACTCATCTCTGTGAATGCTTGTGCTACGGCTACTGCCGTACCATCAAGTGACCATATTACATGCAACAACACCTCAAATCGAAACACAAGGCAGCAGTGCTCAGGGTACTGCCCTTCCAACAATGTAGTAGGTTACTTTCCTCTACACCATTCTCCGCATCTGCTCCTGCCAACACTGGGGACTCTCCTGTAGGGCAGCAGAACCCTAAAGCACCCTTGCAGACCATATGCTGCGCAGCAGACCATTACCTGTCAAAGGTCATTGTATTGTGCTTGGGAATGTTTGGTCTGGGAGCATGACAATGACTGCCGCCTACTTAAATGAAGGCCAAGCAACATCTTCCTATCTGTGCATCAGCCCTATTTTATCCTTGTGGGTGGTGACCCTTTCCTTCCTTTACTTTTCTGTCATGTGTTATAAGACCAAGAAACATACAAAACAATGGAAAAAGGAAAAAATAGGAGGGAAAAAACTGCTTTCAGAGGTAAAAAATGGAATTTCCAATGAAAGGATGTAGGCCGCCACGCAGTCTATACGCTCCACACATTACACAGCAGATAATGGGAGGCGTGGCTCTGTGAAAACATTGCAGTCAGTTCGGTAGAACGGGCTGGCTGCAAAAAGAGGCTTCCTCTTGTGTTTATTTGCATTTCGAAGGGTTGAAGTATGCAAGACCTACTAGACAAATGCTTGCTGTACTTCTAAAAAGGGCAGCAGTGTATTTTGGATAGGTCGCCGAAAAACGTAATTGCCAGGATCAGTGAGATGAATGCTATTGGTGCGAAACACCTTTGTGCTATTAAACGTAATATTTCCATTGTGGAAGTAGGACATGGTCACATGTCGGTAAAAGGCACAAATATGCTCCTTGACAATGTGCCTCGCTTTCTGAATTTGCAGTGTCTGCGTAATGCTACAAAGAATTATGCAGCAGTTTGTAAACGTATGCATGACCTGGCCAAGTGTGCGTTTTTCACAGCAAAATGTAGAGAAATTCCGGTAACATGTCTTAAACTTTTCCCTCCACAATGAAAAATAGTAATATCTGGGTGATCGTGTGTCACCAAAGTGTCACAAAGAGGAGCAACACTCAGCCACTTTATTGCATGTACTTCATACCAGTGCACATTCACATGATAGAATCCAAAATGAACAGCCACTGCACAGTGTTTTGCATTCACTTTCAATTTATGTATCTAGGACTCCCCCAAAATCCATACAGTCTGACACACAGTCATAACCGTACGCTTCTGCATTCGTCTCTACAAAGACACCTTCTACCCCAGTCTGTGCATATACACGACACCCAGAAACCTTGTTAAGCAATCCCTTTGCCTCCACAGTGGCATTTCCATGCCCACCATCCTCAAAAGGGTCATAAGTGGCACGTATAATCCTGGAACTACTGCAGACTTTTCGTGCGGTGTGTGCGGGGGTGGGTGAATGCATTTCAATCAGGGTAGGGGATTTCGTTTTTAGTGGTGGCTCTGAAAAGAGCTTTTTTTAGGTGCTTGCAAAGAAACACCTTTTTCGATTTTTACAGGGGTTCTTCTTTTCTTCTCCTTCTCACAATTATTTTACAATAACCTCTTCAACACAACCTGTAGATTCAAAAACAAAGCAGCATTGTCACCAGTGGACAAGCAAATCCCATTTGCATTGAAAAGGTGCACATTTCAAGAACCAATGATCTCATCGTAACAGGAGAACATCCCAGCAGCACTCAAAAAATCACACATGCTTCTGTTGATATGACACCTTCCGACATCTGGCTGGCGACAACATGCATTGCAGTAGTCCCCTACATTTCTTGGTGGTATGCATGAGAAAAACACCTTCACAATGGGAAAAACGCGCTTCATTTCTTTCATCAACTTCTTCAGTTGATGGAACACATGAAAACAAGGCATGAGACCCAAAGGCAAGCCTTCATACTGCACCACCACAACATGAGCAGTAGTGAAAGTGGCCACTTCTCTACAATGTGCAAGCACATCGACACCGCGCCTCAAAGACTCCACTCCCTCCGAATCAAAATTGCCATGAAAGCCTCTTTCCACAGTATATATGTGCAGATCTAGCACAAAGGCATCACCCACAATCAACACTGTGTTTCTCTCCATCTCTACCAGTCTCACTAAGCAGAGTATTCAAATAAATGTTACCACCCCTTCCTGTGAAGCACACCCCCTGCATCTGATTGAATAATCCCCACAGTACCATTCCCAGCATGCTGAGAAGGGGCAGGATGCGGCACGTGTGCTTCCCCAACTACCGTGAGGACTGTGCCCCAGTAAAGCAGGAGCAGTCCTTCTTCCCTTTCCACTATTGTCCAGCACTACCTCATTGGGTACTGTTAAACAGTCACACACACATCCACCAATCACATCCAAGATGTCAGCATCTAACACTGTCAGTTCTGCACAACACTTCATATGTACCGTTACACATTCAGACTGCAAGTGTTGTGTGATTCGAAAGAACCTCCAGTAGAAAGTTCAGTAAAACTATCCAACATTTTTGCATCCACATTCATCCACATGGGCATCCATCACCACAAAGTACAGGTATGAATACTTTTTCTGCAGTATGTGTACAACTCTGTTGTAAGTGCCTCTGAGCACAGTGGGGGCGATTCATGGAACAAACATGCGCCGAAAATCTTGGTGCAAGCTGGCGCAAGTGTGAAAATACAGGCGCATGCATGCGATTCATGAAAGTCCCTGCGTGTGTTAGCATCTGGATGTGCGCCAAACCCGTGCGTGGCGCACACGGGCGCACACGTCATTGCAACATCCCAAACGCTGTGCTTGACGCGCACAGGGAAAGCGCACAATGTCGGTGCACACACCAAAAAGGGGGAGGGACACGGGCGTAACACGTGGAATGGGGAACAACGCATTAAAAAGAAGGAGTCACTGTGGAAGTACTGCAGGGAAATACACAGAATGCCCACACGCACGCGAACACCACGTATTCATGGAATTGAATGCGGGAAACCCGCGCACGCCAAAAGACGCGCATAGACATCAACACGTCCGCCACACGAAGGCAGGCGGAAGCGCCCCCGCGCACAGTATAAAAGTGCGCGCAAACAACAAACACGTATATCCAGCTGCGATGAATACCCCATTTGTCGCAACACTGATCGTGGGGCACCGCAGGAGGAGGAGAATAGCCACGGCCTGCATTTTTTTTTTTTTTTTCCTGGACTAGCCTTTTTGGGATGCCTGACGACCAGGTATATGGCAGGTATAGGTTTCCACCCCGTATCATCCTAGACCTGGTCAGGGAGTGGGAAGATGACCTTACATCACCCACCCTGTGCTCCCAAGCATTGAGCCCCTTGGAGAGGTGCTCAATGTCCTGCACTTTTTGGCCACTGGGTCATTTCAGTGGACAACTGCCATAGTGGGGGGGGTCTCACAGGCCACGCAGTCACACTGCCTACACCAGGTGTTGGAAATCATCACTGCGCGCCCCTCAGTCCGCAGGCACATATACATGCCCAGAACACCTGCAGAAAGGCAGGCCGTGGGCCAGGACATTTACAGGGTGACACACTTCCCCAAAGTGCTCGGTGCCATAGATTGCACCCATGTGGCCCTACGTCCATCCAGGGCCACTGAGCACATCTATCAAAACCGCAAGCACTGGCATTGCATCAATGTGCAGGTCGTATGCGATGCAAAGGGAATCATCACCTCTGTCTATGCAAACTACCCTGGCTCTACCCATGACAGTTTCATATACAGAATGTCTGCCCTGAGCCGGGCCTTGGAAGCTGGGCAGCATGGCGACACATGGCTCCTAGGTGAGTACAAATTCCTGTGCACATGCATGCATGTCACACACAGCCAAATACACAAACCCCAATAATCACAACCATTATCACCTCCTCAGGGGACAGTGCCTACCCTCTGAGCAACCACATGATGACGCCAATCCAGACCCCACCACACCACCCCAGGTAAGATACAACGCTGCCCATATTGCAACCAGGGGCATAGTGGAGCGCACATTCGGATTGCTCAAGTCATGCTTCCGCTCCCTTGACCGCTCTGGCAGCCAGCTACTATATGCACCCCCAGTAGTGTGCAGGATCATTGTGGCAGCATGTGTCCTGCACAAGGTTGCAACACGGCGGGATGTACCGGTGGACATGGTGGTGCCCCCACATCCCCAACCACAGGCACAGGCGTTGCCCATGGGAGGGGAAATGGCACGTGGCGAGGCAGCCCGGACCCAGCTTGTGGCCACATTTTTCACCTAAACTCCCACCCCTGCGGAGTGCACAAAGGCTTGGCACATACTAGGTGACAATCGATGATGACAAAGAGACAGTCAACTGTCACAACCTTACCACCCTGAGAATGTTGCCACTGAAGTGCTATATTGTGTGCATCCCTAGCTACTTAAACATAACCAATCCTGTGTGACCAAAAGGAACACATGCAAGGTGTGTATCACCCCCCCCCCCCGCAAAACAGGCCATCACAATCCCTGGTATGTCACCCAAACCCTCCCAACCCACATCAACCTTGTCTGCAACCCCATGACATGGCATGCAAAAGGCCAACACATGACCATAAATGAAAACTGTCACGAGACAATGATGCCTGACATGGAATCAGATGAAATGACTGACCAACAACCTCCCACACATACAAAGTCATACACAAATGCTTTCCACCAGTCATAGCATGAACACAACACTGAATGCCTGTTCACATGCACATTGGGCATGGCAAAATCCCTACTCCCGAACCCGTGTGCTGTGTGTGTCTCCTGCAACACACTGCTCAGCACACAGCACATTGAGCAGCCATTGTGTTGCAGATACACCTTGAGCATCACATGAAAATGACAAATCAAATCAATAACCAAACGACGCATGTACAGGATACCCAAATGGTAATAGATCATGTGCTGCAGGGACACCGGGCCCGAGAATGCAATCTGTGTGCACCTGTGGCCATGGAAGGGTGGTTGTACATGTGGTGGATCATTGTGCAACTGTGTGTGTCATTAGGGACATGCATTCAATATATGCGTTTGAAATAAAGTGACCCTCAGTGTCCTTTACACATCACATGTGAACATTGCCCATGTAAACACCCCAGCATGTCAAACCACACCAATCCCCTGACACCTGAAAAGTAAAGACAACACAGGAACAGGCATTGACCAGCACAACACATCATGTACATAGTACCCCACAATTACAATGTCAGAGTGCCCAAAACACTGTAGCCCAATCCAACAGTCCAACAACAAAGGCCCTCCCTCATTTACACATCACCGTGACCTTCTGAACAACTGTGTCTGGGGTATGTAGCCTTCTTCCTTCAAGTCTACCTGGCTACAGGATCACCCTACCCCTTTGTCTCCATATTCCAGCTTGTGTGTAAATAGGGTCCAGCCCCCTCAGAGGCCACCTTGACTGGTAAAATTACCAAATTGCAGAGAACTCCAAGGAGCCAAAACCACAAACCAGTGAAAAAGCCTGTTGGCACCCAAAAACCCAGGAAGAATCTCCAGTAGATGAATTGAAGTAGCAGGAAATGTCAAAACACATGTACAAGCATAATGATAGAACAACCAAGGTAGCACAGTTAAACAATGGTCCTACAGGATGGGTACCATTTAGGGTACATAACATACAATGAGGATGCAACAACTGATGGGTAGTGTCACAGCTCCGGTGTCCAGGCGCAGGAGTGGCACAAACGAACCACCCCCTCCGTGGTCTGGGCACCTGCAAGGTCAAACTTACACAGGCCTCTGAGACCCCGGCGGGGAAGGAGGGTCAGGGATATGTTGGTTGGACAGGCATTGGTATGCAGGATAAACGGAAAGAGGGGCAGGAGAGGGGAGTCGGATTGGCAAGGGAAAGTAGACAAAATACTAAAAACTACTATTCACAATAACACATACTCAATCTGAGAAAACATGTTCATCATGCACATTGTATCAAATGAGTCAAATGCAAGCCAAAGAAAGACTTATCTCTGGGGTGAGTGCTGGCCTCCTGCCTGCGCACTCTCAGGTCTGGTAACAGGAGCAGTTCAACGCTGCAAAGAGAGCATGAGTTACTAATCTGAATGTGTGTTAACAACACACACACAACACCATCCATGCCCCAAAGTAATTGACTCCTCCACAAACAATCACTCCTGTCTGCTGCTTTGTACCCATACGTTAGCTTGGCGCCCTCATGGTTCATACAGTGTCAATGCAGTAAGGCAGGCGCATGTGGGCACGCGGGAAATGGAAGACCAATGTGTCAAGAATCACACATGATACAATGGTCCCTGGGTGAGCTGCTACACGCGTATAGCGAGGTGCAACTTCAGTACAAGTTGTGTTCTGGCAGCCGCAGATTTCAATAGGTAGTGCAGGTGGCAATTTGCACATGCAAATGATATGCACTGCACACGAGTCTGTGCCTCGCAGGGTGTCCCTGTGCGCTGTATCAGTTTCTGGCTAGGAACGCTACTGCCCTAATAACTCTGCTTCAATGGAGCAGGGGGTACTCGAGGATATGTTTAATGCCCCCTGCGTGTGCCCCTGACAACTTGTAAAGCCACTTTGCATTTGGCCCTCAACGCATGTCAGCTGTACTGTGCGCTTCTCCAACAATGCCTGGCAAAGCTCCCCAGCACTGGTGCTACTTAGCATGCATGTGGAAGTGGCCTGGTGGAAGGTTGGCTGCGGTGTGGGCCCTTGTGCTGCTCACCTTGCCTGGAGCTCCTGGAAACACGTCTGCTTCTGTCAGACGTCTGAGCACAAGCCCCGTGCTTCTGCTTGCACGCCCGTGCACCCGCCTGCACCACCCAACGTGGCCAGTCATCAGGATTACTCGTCCCTGTGTCTGCTGGCAAATGTAGTGTGGAGGTTAATTTCCCTGCAGCAAGGGCATAAAAGATATTAATAAGGCTTGAAAGTTCCCTGTGTGTGTGTCTTCATGCTGGTTGTCACTGGGCCAGGTTACAGACCTACATCCAAACTCATCCCACCGTCAGTGTGACTTTGACAGGCCAAGGGTGCAGGCTACTGTCTACAGCATGAAGGGCATCAAGCACATATACAGGCAAGAAAATAACATACATCACAATCCACATCAATTAAACGAGACATCAATCACGTACTCACCCAAATTGATTACAGATGTTGGGTGGATAAAACACTACAAATCCCCACTAGGGGTGTTAACACAAGTAGTACAGCAGCAGACAAGCCACAGTTATGACGAAGGTCCAAAGCCCTTGTGTAAATGTTTGTTACACCGAACCATCCTAGCAAGCCCATGGATAAGGGAAGCAGGAGTGGCCTATGTGAGTCAGGACCCCAAGCTGAAAACACATACACGAGACAAGCTTGAAGGGCCCAGCTGGAACAGACAGTGGATGCTTTCAAAAGCCACAAAGCACCACACTGTCACATGAATGCACAATAGACAAACAATATTAAACTATATTAACTAATTAAACTAACAATGAACAACCTACATAGCCTAATTAAAATAACTATCAAATAGTCAATATTAACTAACTAAACTAAAATAAAAAATAAAAAATGGCCACATACGAGGGGGAAGGTACAGGGTGCACATGCGATGATGTTGAAACAAAAAAAAACCTCCATGGGCTCAACGCCTGCACAGCCCGACCTGTGTGGGAGATATCTCGTCGTCCGAGTCTGGCTCATCCTGAAAAGGAGGACGTGGCACAGGAGCCTGACCACGCCTAGCCGCAGCTTGCCCCTCGTCGGCAGCAAGTCTGCCGGATGGGTGAGCCTGGTTCTGTGCAGCGATGACACGTAGGTCTGCATGCAGAACCTCCCGTGATATGCGTGCTTCCTCTTGCAAGGTAACACGTTTAACACGGAGTTCATCCTGCAAGGCCTGGCTGGACAACTGATGCACCTCCCAGCAAGCACATAGCTCAGCCGAGATGGTACGCTCAAGCTGCGCAAACCTCTCCTCTGCCCTCTCCCTCTGGGTCATCATGAGCACACCCAGTGTGGATCTGAGGGAAGCATACTCAACCTCCATGGCCTCCATGTGTGCCTCTGCGTGAGCAGCAATTGCTTGATGCAAAGACAACATTTGAGCCTGGCGTGCCCTGTCTGAGGCCGCCATGCCCAGCCTGAGCATGCAGGCCGTGGACCGTGCCGCCTCCTGCTGGAGAAGCACCTGCCTAGGAGGGGGGAGCACGGATTGGGCCACGCGTTCCATGCTCACAGCAATGTTATCAAGTGCTGCCCCCTGCCGTTCTGAATTGGCAGTCATGTCTTGCTCCCACTCAGTATACCTCGGTGGCGTACGGCCACCGCGTTGCTGGGCTTGACCCCTGCGGGACCCAAGGACCGGCCATCCTCATTGGGTTGGCACCGCCCGTGGCTGCACGACTACATGCCCCTGTCGACGTGACTGGGCTGGACTTATTGCCTGCCAAAGACAAGATGGTCTGTAGCACATGTGGGTTCTCGTGGTCTACCACCCCACGACCCCAAGTTATGCCGGGTTGCTGTTGTGATAACAACCCTGTGCCTGGCATGACAACACCATCCTCTGGCTCCATTGCGCCATCATCTGAAAAGTGGAGAGAAAAAAACATTAGTACACATGTTAGAAGCACATAACACACACACACATAGACATCACACAGACAGCCAACACATGAAGCAGACATGTCACACACAAAAGAGAACCTGCCATGCATGCCAGGTCAATTTGACATTGCATCAGTGAGTAGGCATGTAGAAGGGTGTTATACGGCTCATACGTGGGTCGATGCAGCGCAGAACATGTGTACGTTACTCACTATCTACATGTACAAGTACTTCATGATGTGTATCAAAAAACGTGAAGGCAGTGCAAGGGCATGTTCAGGCATCACGTGCAATGTGTATGCAATGGGTTACATGGCTACAAGCAAATCCCCCCCCCCGTAGTGAAAATGCAGAGATGCCTTGCATGGTAGCAAAAGGTTGACCAGAGACCTGTGTATTGGCAGACAGTGTGGACTAGCATCAATTGCATCATCTGGGTGAACTAACAACACAGCAGATGATGATGGGACAGTAAGCAGGACACATGATGAACCCTCAGTAGTACACCCATGTGTGCCGAAGCCACTACACCAGTTGGACAGAGTCAGTGGGCATGAAACAGGGGGAGAACTGTGACCCACACAGACTGTGACACCCTAAACATGTGTGTGATGCAGGACTGAGCCAGAGTGGGCATGGGATGGCTGAAGAAATGCCATGAAATGCCATGAAATGTAGCCCGTCCTGGACAGGTACTACAATGATCATCCAGTCAAGGACACATAGGGGCATGCATGGAATGCACATGGAGCATGAATGGCCACTCATGTCCCTGCAGAGCATCTGCCATCTGCACAGTCCAAGTGAGACACCCTGCATGAAGGGCAGAGGATAAACCCCACTGCATGTGTCTGGCAGGTTGCCTGGTGGAAGTTAGCATGTACACAGGAGGCTTGAACAGGCCATTGCAGTACGCCAAAATGATGCACACCAGTGTAATGGTGAAATTGGAGTGCAGGGGGGTGGAGGGGCAAGGGGGCATGCCTACGTGGAGTACCCGCATGCAGGCAGAGGACACATTCATGTCAGTCTTGCAATGACATAGTTCCAGTGTGGAGAGGAAAGACACCCCTGCTACATGCAGAAGGGCCAGTGAGCTGTAACATGGACCGGAGGGACATCTGGGTGACTAGCATGTGAGTAGGGTGCAAGTGTGGTGATGTGGACAGTCCCCATTTGCTCTACATGTCCACTATCCTGCACAGCATGCACGCATTAGTGAAGCATTGCATGACTAGCACATGAGAACCATGTACACATAGCATGTAGTGGCAATCAAGCACAACACATCACACCGACAGACCACACATGGACTGGACATACACACAACAACACTCATTGGACGGGGCATCAAAGTCCTGCATCTCTCCCACTCCTTCGACCGATTCTGCCAGCATGAACTCCACAACGAGTGACTCGTGCGGAGTGAGGTCATCCTCCTCAGGTGGTGGCCCACTGCCAGTCACCCGAGTCATGCTATAATTAGAGGCAAGCTTGGCCTTTGCGCTGCATTTGAGGTCATCCCAACGCTTCTTGCACTCGGCAGCTGTGCGCACCTCATGGCCGAATGCACTCACATTATCCGCAACATGCTTCCAGTGGGTATTCTGATGGGCAGGCCTAGTTTGACAATTCGGCCCCACTAGCATGTCAGGGCTGTATTCCTGCACGTAGTCCACAAGGGAGTCCAGTTCCTGTGCACACAAAAGGCTTCTTCCTTGACGTGCAGGAGGCCATGGCTGTGTCTGGGCTCCCAGTCTGTGTTGCAGGTGCAACCTTCCTGCTCCTGGGTGGTGGTGCGGACCCTGGCTGGCGAATGCTGCCCTGATCAGTATGGCCAGTGGCACCGGTGGATTGAACCAAGGGAGTTGCAGGAGGAAGGACAACCGAAGGCCTGACTTGTGTCAGTGGCTGCTGGGTGCCCTGGAATGGACCCTGTCCTGGCTGGTAGACGCACAACCGGGGTGTTGCTGGCTGCATCTGCCCCTGCACTTGCCAACACCCGGCTGGTCAGGACAGCAGATGACATTAATGCCCCAGGGACATGTGCCTCGGTCAGGGCAGCCCTGCGTGCACCTACGGTGTTCCTCCTGACCTGCTGGAAATGTTCCATGGACTCTTCAAGTGCCAACGCAGATTGCGCTGGCAGACCCTGAGCCTGGGTGGTGGTGTCCACAGCTGCACCTGCAGCTACCACTACCCTTGGGCCTGTGGCAGTCGATGAAACGGACTACCGGGTCACATGGGCGCCAGTGCCAGATGCAAGAACTGCATCTCCCGGAGCTGGAGGGGGTGGTGGCATGACTGTACCAACACGTGTCACAGCATCGTCCCGAGCTGCCGCACCCCTGCCTCTTTCCCCTCTGCAGCCACCCTGGACACCTTGGAGTCCCCCTACTCACTGGTCACCCCGGCCATGTCCCTGACCACACCCGCCATGAGGAGTACGCCCAGCTGAGGCGGCCCTCACCTTTTAGTGCTGGCACAGATGGAGTAGTGCCAATGGGAGGTGTACACGACAATTGTCCTCGGCAATTGGGGTGAAGGTGGTGGGATACAAGATGTTAAAAGCACCCCTGCATGGCTGTATGTGACCCCGGTGATGAAGTGATGGGTCACGCAACGCTCAGGCACCCCAAAACTGCAGTAAAACCATGCACGCAACCCCCGGTAGCGCACGTGTGTGGAATTAACCTCCCGCAGTACACGGTGGCACCCAGGGACATGAAAAACAGATACGCGTGGGACACGCAGGCTACTATGACCTCGAAAACGGGTACGTGATACACAGGGCCACCCGCAGTGGGAAAAATAGCATGCGCGACTGACCGTCAGACTAGCGTGATAATGAAAAACACGCGTAGCCAATACCCCGCCAAAAGAACAGATACGTCCTTGATCCGCTGTGAAGTTGTGATGATGCGCGAAACAACACGAAGTAGCAACACACACGTCGGTCTCCACGAAAGGCACGTGCAGCGAACTGCTGGCCCCGCTCACCTTTAACCCGTGCGTCACGTCACTTACGTGCTTAGGCCCTTTCCTCAGATTACACGCATTAACACGCAGACGTGCTGTTTTTTCACGTGCTGGATCACTATGCACCCGTCACGAGGGAAATGCTCGCACGCGTAATGTCACAGACACGCTTACGCGTTAAGGGCCTTTCCTCGAATTACACGCTGACGTGCAGTTTTTTCACGTGCCAAATCACTTTGTATCAAGCTGGCCACGTGACAACACACATAAGACCACGCTCCTGCCCCCCAGAGCCCCAAGCATGCTCCCACCTGCCATCTGCTGCTGCCTGCCAGCCTGCTGCCCACGTGCCCTGCTATTTGGTGCCTGTACGTCAGCCATCTGCAGGGGTCCAGTTGCTATGTCCACCCCTGCTGGAACAGAAGACTCCTGACTGCTATACCATCTCTCCACAGCCCAACCCCAGGACCCAGTTGCCCACCCACACGTGCCTCGGGGGTCGCCATGTCGGGGCGAACACCATCAGAGACCACTGGCGACCCCCAGCCAGAGAGGCAGAGGGCTACCAGCTTCAGCGATAAGGAAGTTGGTATCCTGGTGGAGCAAGTTCTGGGGCATTATGATGCCCTCTTCACACCATTGCGCACCGACAAGGAAGGGCGGGAGAGGATCTGGGAGGATGTAGTGGTTGCCATCAATGCGGAGGGGGTAGCAACCCGTGACATCAAACACGTCCGGAAGCGCTGGGAGGACTTCAGGTCCAGGACCCTCACAAGGTCCGGTGCCTCTTGAAGGCAGAGGATGCAGAGGGGTGCCGGGTCAGCCTGACCAACATCCAGACGAGGGTCCTGGAACGCATAAACCCAGTGCTTCACCACCAGATCCTCAGGGTGCAGGCCCATCTGGAGTCGAGCGGTGAGTGGCCATGCATTGCTGTGTGAAACAGGGCATGTTGCAGTGTGCTGGTAGTCAGCTACTTGCCTGTATGTGTGACATAGGCCATGTATGGATGTGTGTGTGCAGGGACATCATGGTGCTGCATGTGAGACCAGTCATGCGTGAACCACGTGGATGGTGCATGTGTTACAATGCAACATGGGGAGCAGCATGCGGAATGCACACATGAATGCATGCCTGTCTCTGTTCTTGGACATGGATGCGGTGTGAGAGATGGGTGCTGCTGCCGTGGACATGTATGGTGTACATGTCTGTGTGTCTGAGTAGCGTGTGTGTGACTTTGAAACGCCATGGATGCATGACACATGTCTGTGACGTTGTGTCGATTCACTGATGCAGTCTAGTCATCCTTGTATCCACTGTGTCTGTGGTGTACAAGGCCAGATGCATGAGCCTCCGGTGATGTGTGTATGTGCATGGGATCAGTATGACCCATGATGCATGTGAGTTTGAAGACAAAATGTATGTCACTAGTGGCCCTTGTACATGGATGCTAATGTTGATTGCATGCATCGTGCCTGTTTCTGCATGTGTGTTGCCTGCATTGACCCATGTGTTGTGGAGGGACAGGATGGAAGTGACGTTTGACAGTGCCACTCATGTGCTATTGCTTCCTGTCTAGGGGACTATTGTACAGTACCCTGATGCCTGTGTTCTATGTCTCCCTCTACATAGTGTCGAGTGAAGAAGAGGGCGGAGACAGCGCTGTGGAGCAAAGCGGCGGGGATGCCTCCACCGGCCGGCGACGCAAGGCCCAGCCACCCTCCCAGGAATTACCATAATCTGGGAGTGAGCGGACTGGTGCCGCGTCTGCCACTATGGCTGCAGCGGAAGGGCCGGGTGAGCACCCACAGGGGCTTGCGATGGCGGAAGACTGTGCAGAGCCATCCAGGTTGGTGGTCTACAAAGAGGAGGAGGATGCTGCTACTGAGCTGCACATGGCGCCTGGTGGGGGTGGTACAAGTCCAGGGGCAGGAGGCAGCACAGGTTGCCACAGAGGGGCCTGTGCATGTCACTGTCCCTGACCATGTAACTGCACCACCATGCACCAGCAGGGATGCCCCGTCCCAGGCCCGTCCGCAGGTAGGATGGATGCCCACATCATCTGGCACTCCACTACCTGCAGAAGAGGAGACCCATGACCGTATGGGGTCCGTCCTGATTGGTGTCGCGTTGCGCACACGTGACATTCGTGATGACGTGCGTGCTTCCTGGGGGGACCACGCACGCCATCATGAAGAGCTGCGTGGCAACGTGGCACAGTTGGGAGGGGTTCTGGTCGGAGGGTTCCTACATGTGTCGAGCACTCTGGCGGCCCTCTCCTCCTCTGTGGAGACTATGCGCCAGTCGTTCTCCCTGCTGTCTACCGCCCCAGATTCCACCAGGGTCCCCTGTGGACCTGGCCTGACCAATGCAGCCAACTTGATGGAGATCACATTCCTGACGCAGTCGGGAGTCGGAGGTCCAGCAGGGGTGGACACCCCACCACTGGAGACCAGCAGATGGAGGATGTGCCAGCATCATCGGGCAGGGCACATGGATAGCAGCAGCAGGCTCAAGGTGGGAGCGATGATAGCTCGGGGCCATCAACATCAGAGGGGCAGGCATCGGCCGGAGGGCAGGTGGACCCTGGAATGGGAGTGTCTTCTGCGTGGCAGCGGTTGGGCCAGCGCATAGATGCGGAGCGGTGGCGGGCGGAAGAGGCATGGCTCACCATTGTCGTGGCGGAGTTCTCCATGCACAGGGCGTTAAAGTGGACATGGAGTTCGATGATGCCCTGGCCCGGGACATCACAGAGTGAGCCGTAGGACTTGCCCTCCGCCATTGTATATAGTTAATTAGTGTTAGGTTTCCTTTCTGTTTATACTTCTTTTGGGGCGCTTGGACAATGTCCCACCTTTTTGTATATAGTTTTTCATTAGGTAGTGTTTTTTTTAGGTTTCCTTTCAATGGTTGGGCTCATGGACCCTGGATTTGTACTTTGTATATAGTTCAACACTGGATTTCACTTCTTTTTCTTTTTGTTCCATGGATCAATGGTTTTGTCTTATTTTTTCATTTTGGATTTGTTTTGATGGAGAGACACTTTGGACCCATGTGCTTTTCGATTGATTTGGATTCTGCTTTCACACATTTTTATTTTATATTTTGGACATGCATATTTTTCTTAATGATTTCCTTTATTGTGTATTTCATTTCATTCCCTTGCTTTCGTGTTTAATACATTTTTATTTCATACTTCAATGTGTGGTATCCTCTCTTTGGTTTCATGCATGTCACAATGTGTGTTTTCTCAATCACGTGCACCCATTGTGTGTGTGTGACGGAAATGTGTTGATGTGCATACTTGCCATTTGGGATGTATTATGTGATGGGGATTTCAATTTGGGGTGGATGTAATACTTGGTTGTGTGTTTGGACTGGGGTGGTGTGGGGTGTGATTTGGGTGGCCATAAGGTCCATGATTGTGGATCGTGATGACGTGTTGGGGGGGACATGAGTCGGGGCCTGCTGGAAGGTGCCTGTCATTGCTGGGTGGGTGGGGGTGGAGGGACATGAGTCGGGGCCTGCTGGCAGGTGCCTGTCACTGCTGGGTGGGTGAGGAGACATGAGTCAGGCCCGCTGGAAGGTGCCTGTCACTGCTGGGTGGGTGAGTGGGTGGGGGGACATGAGTCGGGGCCTGCTGGCAGGTGCCTGTCACTGCTGGGTAGGTGAGTGGGTGGGGGGATATGAGTCGGGGCCTGCTGGCAGGTGCCTGTCACTGCTGGGTGGGTGAGTGGGTGGGGGACATGAGTCGAGGCCTGCTGGAAGGTGCCTGTCACTACTGGGTGGGTGGGGGTGCAGGGACATGAGTCGAGGCCTGCTGGCAGGTGCCTGTCACTGCTGGGTGGGTGGGGGTGCAGGGGGACATGTGTCAGTGCTCACTTGTGCATGGTGACATGTGGGCTGGCTGGGGGGGCATGGCCAGGGTGGATGGGCTGCCTGCGGGGCATGGCCAGGGGTGCAGGGTAGTCCCCTGTGTTGTGGGCTGCCTGCAGGGCCTGGGAGGGAGGAGAGGGCACACCTGGGAGGACACACACTGCCAATTCGCATTGGGGCACCCCAGGAATACACGTACCCCGCTCGCCCAGCGAAACCGCGTGTGGAACTCCCTGCACACCCCTCAGAATACACGTACCCCGCTCGGCCAAGGCCTATGGTGTATAAAACGTCCCGCACACCCCCAGAATACACATAACCCTCCCACGGCAGCGAAAACGCGTGTAAAACTCCCCGCTCCCCCCTCAGAATACACGTACCCCGCTCGGCCAAGGCCTATCGCGTGTAAAACTCCCCATGCACCCCTCTGAATACACATACCCCGCTCCACAAGGCCTATCACGTGTAAAACGTCCCGCGCACCCCCAGAATACACATATCCCTCCCGTGGCAGCAAAAATGCATGTAAAATCCCTGCGCACCCCTCAGAATACACGTACCCCGCTCGGCCAAGGCCTATCGCGTGTAAAACATCCCGCGCACCCCCAGAATACACGTACCCCTCCCGCGGTAGTGAAAATGCATGTAAAACTCCCTGAGCACCCCCGCATCCCTCTGAATACACGTACCCCGCTCGGCCAAGGCCTATCACGTGTAAAATTTCCCACGCACCCCTCTGAATACACGTACCCCGCTCGCACAAGGCCTATCGCGTGTAAAACGTCCTGCGCACCCCCCCAAATACATACAGGCACCCCATCCACCCTGGGCATGCCCCACAGGTAGCCCACGCCACAGGGGGGGTGATTTTTCTATGCTATTTACCTGGCGCGAGCAGGGTACGTGTATACAGAGGGGCGTGCTGGGAGTTTTACACGCGATAGGCCTTGGCTGAGCGGGGTACGAGTATTCAGAGGGGTGCTCAGGGAGTTTTACATGTGTTTTCGCTTCCACGGGAGGGGTACGTGTATTCTGGGGGTGCGTGGGACGTTTTACACGTGATAGGCCTTGGCTGAGCGGGGTACGTGTATTCTGGGGGTGCGCGGGACATTTTATACGCGATAGGCCTTGTGTGAGCGGGGTACATGTATTCAGAGGGGTGCGCGGGGAGTTTTACACACGATAGGCCTTGTGTGAGCGGGGTACGTGTATTCAGAGGGGTGCGCGGGGAGTTTTACATGCGTTTTCGCTGCCGTGGGAGGGGTTTGTGTATTCCGGGGCATGCGTGGGATGTTTTACACGCGTTTTCATGGTTGGGGGGCTGTATGCTGGTCCACTGGCCTTTGTGCCATGTACTGGATTTGTGCGCTGGTCATGGTGCACGGGGCGGGGTTGGGGGGCGTAACTGGCGCTGCTGCAGGGTCGCTGCACCACTCTGTGCCACGGCTGGTTATGGATGTTGAAATCCATGAATACGGTGTGCACTGAAATGGGTTTTGAAGCACGCGGCTGGCGCAGACTGCCGCATGCGCACACTGTGCGCCAGCCGCGTGCGCCACTTGTGTGCCAAATTCTATGAATTACCCTGAGTATCTTCCACTGAACATCCAAAACGTACTTCCAAAACGTACTTAAAAAACATACTGGTTCTTCTCCCATCACCTACCATCAAGTGCCACTTCAATGGTATATGCTTTCAAGGTTTTCATTTACCGATATCAGCCATTGTAATATCCAAACAGGAACTCTCTTCTTTCCTTCCGACAATGCTACAAATGTTTTTCTGCACTAACCCATCGCCTCCATAATTCATAAAAATATTTCACAAAAGCAGCACTGAATGTATTTTAGCAACCTAAACCAAGTATACACATTGCATCCATAAAACAGGATGCTTGCCACTTACCTTGCACACTTCACAGAATTTTTTTCCACACTAACCCATTTCCTACCAAATTCGTAAAAATATCGCACAAAAGCAACAATGAATGTATCTTAGCAATGTAAAAGAAGTACATACAGTGCATGCATCCAAACATGATGCCTGCCACTTACCTTGCACACTTCAACAGTAGGCTTCTGCATTTCTCTGTACAAATACACCTTCTGCCACAGTTTTGCCGTACACACCACAACCAGAAAACTTATTGAGCAATGCCTTAGCCTCCACAGTTCCATATCCATGCCGCCGATCCTGAAAACGCACGGATGTGACATGTGTAATGCAGAAACTACTGCAGAGTCCACAGAGTTATTGTGCTAGGAACGGGATGGGGGAAGAAATGTGCAACACGGCAGGGGATGCCATCTTTAGTGGTGGCTCTGAAAGAGTTTGTGGGGTTTTATTTTGTATTATTTTTTTTGTACGTGCTTGCAAAAACCTTTCTTTGTTTTTTCTCTTGATATGACTTTCTGGTTTCTTCTCCTCCTTACATTTTTACTGAATTCTGGTCAACACTTCTTGCACAGTGTAAAAGAAAATAGAATTGCCAATGGCGGTCAAAGAAATGCCATTTGCATGGAAACCGTGTATATCCTGCGAATTCATGAACTCATAGTGGGTGGAGAATATCCCATTAGTGCACATAAATTCACACATGCTTCTGTTTATAAGACACCTTCCGAGCTCTGGCTGGGGACAAATTACATTGACATGGTCCCATACTCCTCTTGGTGCTATGCATGAGAAAACAACCTTGGCAGTGGGAAAAATCTGCATCACTGCGTTCATCAACTTCTGTGACGGAGCAAACATCCACATGCCATGTAACCCAAATATAGACCTCCATAATGCACCACAACAATTTTAACACTAGCGACAGAGGCCACATATCTGCAAAGGTGAACCAAACCACTGAAACTGCACTCATAGAGACTGCCCCAAAAATCCTCCACTCCTTCCAACCCGAAATTAGCAGCAATGCCTCTTTGCATGGCATACCTGTGCAGATCTTGCACAAAGGTATCACCCACGATCAGCAGTGTGCGTCTCTCCATCTTTGCCAACCTCACTACACAGAGTATTGGGAAAAAATAGTACTGCCCCTTCCTGTGAACCACACCCTGAACACCTGATTGGATAATCCCCACGGTTCCATTTCCATGCCCACCATGCTCAGAAGCGCAGGATGTGGCATGTGCGCTTTTCCTGCTATAGCGAGGGCCATGCCCCAGTAGAGCAGGGACAGTCCTTCTTCCCTTCCCACTGTTCTTTTTGCAACACTCCCTCATTGGGTAATGTGAAATATTCACACACACATGCACCAATCACTTCCAAGACCTCTGCCTCCAACACTATCAATTTTGTACAGCACTCCATATGTACCGTTAAACACTCCGAGTACATGTTGCGTGTGCTTCCAAAGCATCTCCAGTAGAACGTTCTGCAAAATAACCATGATTTCAGCATCCAAAATCATCCAGAGTGGCACCCATCATGACTTTGACCATGCACCCAAGAGTCTAGGCCTTGCCCACACCCAGCACTACATAATGGAGCCATGCATGTGAACATGTGACCAGGTACCACAATCCACAAACGTAACATACCCAGTGGCACTTTTACCCAACCCCTGCACCGTAACACAGCGATGCATGGAAACATGTAACAGTTAGCAGAATCCACAAACATACCATACCGGCAACCCTACCCACTTCCATGCACAAAGTATTGTGTCACTGCCAAACAAACCACAAAATCTTCACAACATTGGCCCTACTCCCAGCAATCTGCACAAAGGAGAGTACCCAAGCACATGGAAGATCCACTTCAACCCTACCCTCTTCTATACTAACAGTATTCCAACACTGCACCCAGTGGGCACACTGCAGGACTTATCACTGCAGCATCTCCAGCCATACACCAAAACCTGTAGGATGTTCTAACAATCACCACACTCATTGAACCAACAATATATGCATGACAGTTCACTTCTGCTGCTCTACCAAGTCTAAAATGTGCTCCACAACCATTCTTTCAAGGCCACCACCCTCTGAGAGATGCAGAGTGAAAACTGCATGGCTGCAGTGGGTGTGATCAAGGCCTAGGCTCTTGGGTGCATGGCCCACTGCCTTTGGCCATGTACCCAAGAGTCTAGGCCTTGGCTACACCCACTGGAATGTAATGCAGCCATGCATGCGAACATGCGACGAAGTACCACAATCCACAAATGTACCACAGCCACTGGCACTCCTACCCAACCTCTGCACCGTAATACAGCTATGCATGGAAACATGCTTCAGTTAGAAGAATCTACAAACATAACACAGCCACCAGCACCCATACCCACTTTCATTCACATACTATGATGTTACTGCCAACCAAACCACAAAATCTTCACAACAGTGGCCCTGCTCCCAGCACTCTATTAAGTGCACAAAACCAATACTTCATAGTGCAGTGCAGTAGTCAGCACTCCTCGCAATGGACACTACACAAGACGATAAAATATGCAGTTGAAAACTATACACTTCTATGCACACAATATTTGAACATTGCACCCAATGGACACACTGCAAGAGTGTTCACTCCATCAGCTCCAACCGTGGACTAAACACTGTAGGATGTGCTAACAATCACCACACCCATGGAACCAACAATATATGCAATGCTGACAAACCACACACACAAGTCAACAATGTCAAACCTACTTGCAACCAGGGCACATAGTTGTCGGTGCAAGGCATCCAGCCATGCATGGAAGGGGCTACGGGCTTACCACACGCAACACACCATAGTACACACTATGTTAAAATGTTCATGCCATGTGCAATGCACTCCCCTTCTGCAATTGACCTGCCACCAGTCACCATGGAAAGAGGTTGCTGCACGAGCTATCGTGCCATAACGAAGGCTCCCTGCATTCATCACACAATGTAGTTGCCTCCTGTAGAGGTACCTGCGAATTGCGCAGTATGCACGGATACTGCAGTCACACCACCCTCTTCTTCCACCTAATGAGATATATCAGATGAACCACTTCTCACTCCCCCACCCTTTCCATCCCTTCTTCCCACCACCACATGGCATAAAGTATGTTTGCCAGGCCCTTTCAGCGCTACACTGATCTAGGATAGAACATGTCAGCCTAACCCAAAATTGTGATGCACAGCACGCTTCCCTCCAGCCAACCACCACCCGCATCCAATGTTCATCTACAACATGCCATTCTCCAAGCCAATGAGACTTTCGACCATAAAGGGAACAGGGAAAGGGGTCCGCGGAGCCCAGCCACATTTCACTAATGTTTTGAGCAGAACATTTCAGTTCTTTGCAACAAAAGTACTGGTCGGATTTCCACCAAACTTACAAAAGCATGCTTTTGGAACCAAGCTCCTGCGGCAAGCTTGGTTAAAATCCATCCAGCCGTTTGGGCTGTAGGCATGCGCAAAGTTTTTGCCCATTCAGTCTATGGAAAAAAAAGAAGTGGGACCCCCCTATAACTTTGCCCCCACTCCACGAAACCTCATCCAACTGTCCATATATAGTCTCAGCGGGCCATATACTTTTTTTGCAAAGTTTTATGGGAATTCGTCCACGGGGAGGGAAGTTATAACCCTACCTAAAAGTAATCTTCCTATGGGTGCAACAACTTAACCGTAACTACACAACACGCTATATTAAAATGTTTATGTCATGTGCAATACACTCCCCTTCTGCAATTGTCCTGCCACCAGTCACCAGCGAAAGAGGTCGCTGCACAAGCTATTGTGCCGTATCGAAGGCTCCCTGCATTCAACACACAATGTAGTCGCCTGTGGAGGTACCCACGAATTGCGCAGTATGCATGGATACTGCGGTCACAATACCGTCTTTTTCCACCTAATGAGATATATCAGATGAACCACTTCTCACTCCCCCACCCTTTCCATCTCTTCATCCCACCACCACATGGCGTAAAGTATGTTTGCCAGGTCCTTTCAGCGCGGCACTGTCCTCAGATAAAACATGGAGGTGTAACCCAAAAATGTGACGCACAGCACGCTTCCCTCCAGCAAACCACCGGCCGCGTCCAATGTTCGCCGACATCAAGGCGTACTCCAAGCCAATGAGACTTTTGCCCGCAGAGCGAACAGGTAAATGGGTCCACGGAGTGGAGCCAGACATCACAGCTTTTTTGATATGTATATTTCAGTTCTTTGCAACAAAAGTACTGGTTGGATTTCCACCAGACATACAAAAGCACGCTTTTGGATCCAAGCCCCTACTCCTGCCGCAATTTGGTTAAAATGCATCCAGCCGTTTGGGCTGTAGGCGTGCGCAAAGTTTTTGCCCATTCAGTCTATGAAAAAAAAAAGAAATGTTGGGACCCCCCTATAACTTTGCCCCCCCTCCACGTAACCTCACCCAACTTTCAAAAGAACTTCACAGTGGGCCATATACTTTTTGAAAAGTTTTATGAGAATTCATCCAGGGAGAGCAAAGTTATAAGCCTGCCAAAAAGTGGTCTTCCTATGGGTTGAGCAACTTAACCATAACTACACGGCCGCTACTGGGGGCTGTGTTTTTATATATATATAAAGGTAAATGTAAAATTCGAAATAGTTGCCATGTCAGGACCGCTGAACATTTTAAATGAGAACTTTGGTGGGTGGATTCATCCTTGGTATCAATTCCACTTTAGAACTCCAAGGGCCTATCAGGGCATAGAGTGGTTGGAACTTGGGGAGGAGAAGAAAATAAATCTCCAATGAACATATAGAACTAATAAGGTAACACCTCCTGATCTCAGGATTTCGGGTGTGTGGCTTACCAAGTAAAAATCCATTGTAGAAGGGAAGGATAGACAGAACTGGGGAGATCCTGCCTAAAACAAAACATCTTGGAAGGAGGATTGCCAAACATCTTGAAGGAGAACTGCCCCTGTGGGTATCCTGAGACAGCTGCATGAAACCATTTTGGGTGGAGGGGCGTTAACATTAAGAGGTCTTAAACTTTGCCTGTAAGAGAGAAACTTGGGAAGCCAACAGCTGACTACAGTGACCAGACCCTGGGGATTCACAGAAAAGTCTGGCTACCCTTCCTGAGCGCACCAAAACAGAGGTGCAATGCAAGTAGGATTGATCCATGTGAAACTAAATGTATGGGGGGTCGGCCTGCCTTAATCTTTTTCCCTTAATAGTGTATGCGGGCAAACTGTGTAGCCCCTTAGCATATTTGACAGAACATTAATTTAATTCATTTCCAAATAGATTGACGCATAGGGGAGCTTGGAAGAGTTTGAAACTTCCAACTTTTTTTCTAGCAGGAATAAAGTGATAGTCACATAAAGTAATTGGGGTTTGCTGGCGGCCACAAAAACAAAATTAATAACTGCCACCGTTCCCAACCCTTGTCGTTAAAACAGAAAGGTGTCCTTGCCACAACAACGAAATTCCCAATAGTCACCACTCTTTCAACATTGTATTTAACAAAGGGGTGCACTTGGCACAAAAAATGACATTTCTAAACTGTTCCACTCTCTAGACCAGGTCTTTAAAAAGAGGGGTGCTGCATGTAATTGATGCCTGGTTTTCTCTGCTGGGGTAGAGGTGCTTTGCAAAGTGAAACTAGTGCAATTTTCATTGAACAATTTTCACTCTCTCCTGAGAGGGAGTAAGTGACCCTGAGAGCAGAACGAGTTTGTACTGCTTTTGTGTGCCAAGGAAACACAGTGCTATTTGCCACAGGTATCTTATCTGTGGTTTCAAAACTTCAAGCATTTGCGAGTGTGCAGAGAAACCGCACATATCAAGCATTGTGCATGTCATGTGTAACTAATTTTCAAAACAAAATAGTGCATGTGTTTTAAAACTAAACTTTTATCAAGAAATGCTAAGGCATATGCTCTAGTAATATGCTGTGTTATTATTATTTCATTTTGATAGCAAACGCGTTTGTGGGACAGGAGTTTTGAACTGTTTATGCAGGCTGCGTTCCATGTACTGAAACAAAAAGGAGAAAGGAATGTATGTGTCGAAGTTTTGTTTGATGCCACATAGAAGGTGGCATGTGTAACCATTTAGTTTAAGATTTATTGAACGTATACTTTTACCTAAATATCCATTCTTTCTGTACACCGGCCTGGTTCTTGGCTCATTGTTGGCACAGGGGAAGGGATCCACCTGGCTCTGTATGGGTCACAGGTAGGGTGTATTTGGATCCTAAACTAAAGGTTCGTATGTATGTATTTAAATCTGTAAAGCGCAACAAAAGCAAGGTCTGGAGCCATAGCAGTGGACCAGAAGACAGCAGAGTCAAGCCCTACACAAAGAAGTCTAAAGAGCCTTTCATGAGCAAAGGTGGTCTGGGACATCCCGCAAGATCTGAGGGAAAGGATTACACAGCATTGGTGCCAGGATGGAAAAGGAGCATTCCTCGGACCATGTCTTGTGAAAGCGTGGTACCACTAGGATGGTTCTATGCCCTTCATCGGCAGTCTTTTTTTCGATGGGTTTTTCCCCAGTGTTTTTTTTAAAAAAAACGAATGGAAAATTATTTATTTATTTTTAGGGTATCCCCAAACACCCTTTCCCCGATTTATTTTAGAGTATTCACTACTCCCCCACCTCTTACATACCCTTACCCATCACCCGTCAGAAAAAAAAACATTAAAAAAAAGGACTGGCAATGAATGATCACTACACCACTAGGAGATTTTAACGTAACCTGCATGTTGGTAAATAAGCATTATGTTTTGGCTGAAGAAAAACAGAATGAACAGAATGGTGAACGATGTATAGGACCTTGAATGTGATCTGACTTCTGACTGGAAGCCAGTGGAGCTCGGCCGGCAGCAGGGCTGAGTGAGCAAGTTTGGACGTGCATGGCGTCAGCCGTGCTGCCAAATTTTGGAGAATCTGGAGTCTCTGGACTAGGAATTTGGGCTGACCCAGATAAAGTCTGTATACTATAGTCCACAGAGCCCATGATCGATGCAGTGACAACCGTGACTCGGTAGGCAGGAGGAAGAAACGGCAGAACTTTCCTCCGTATTTTTAGCCTGAGGAAACCCCTGCTACAGACCAAGGTGATCTGGGCATCACACGAGCTGGAGGGTAGAAGTTTTTCCCCTAAACTTTTCACACAGACAATATGGGCTGGACATGAACCAAAGGAGCCAGGCCAGAAGCCGGAGTTCCAGAAAGACAAAGGATCGGTTTTGCCTAACACGAGGACCCCAATCTTCGCACCATTTAACTTCAGTCAGTTCTCCACCATCTAGTGCCCGATCCCAGAGAGGGTATATTGTGGGCTCTCATAAATTGGGAGAAGGAACTCCCTATGTTGAGTGTGGTCTCCCTATATATAGTTACACCATGCAAGCTTAGGAAGTGTATTTTGAGCTGGATTCTGATGTGAGGGAACACTGTTATACAACTCAAGTCAATAGTATACTGTTGCTATTTTCATCTACAGGAGAATTTAATTGTGTTGCCATTCAGCTGTAGGTATATAAATAAATAAATTATATAAATAAATGTTGTCGTTTTGGGATGTTATTCCAATGGCGGTGTGGGCTGAATATTTATTTATTCATTTCTGGATGTGTAGTTTGTGAAAGGGCATTTGACATCATTGTGGAGGGTATCTTAGACCACATAATTCCCTCATACCTGTACTGCCAGACAAGGTATTTTGATGATGCTGGATCTCAGTAGTCTTGAGGAACTGAGGCTATGGGAGTTTCTGCAGACCCAATATTGGCTGATACCTTGCTCGATAATGTAAAGGGCGTTGGTTATAATGATGCTGCAGTGTAGTGGGGGCAAGACAATGTGAATGGGAGGGAGCGACAAAACAAAGATGATTTTTCTATAATTATTTTAAGATATGTACTGGCACTGGAAAGAAGAATAGCATGGAGGACAGTAGATGATAGTGAAATAAGGTATTTGCTCAAACATTCATTGCCAGTATTGGAAGAATATCAAGAGGAGTGGCCTAAGGATCATTTGTTGGCTTAATTGTGGGTTGGATGTCAGAAAGTCAGAACGGATGGTCACATAGGCTTGCTGGTATAAACACTGTTGACATAACCTTGGCTAATGCACTGGATGAGAGGTACAGAGAACAGAGATCTCAATCCACGTTCTGTTTACTTTTCAGATCCATGCCATTGTGTATGTGGGTCAATGACTAATTTCATTTTATTACATTCAATAGATGATACAAAAGGTATAGTCATTATCTGTTGAGATTCTAAATATTAAGCTGTCTGAAGCTCTAATGTACTGTAATGGGGTGGACAGGTTTCTTTCCAAATGTGTTAATCATGTTATGTTGAATTTGTATTATTTTATAGTTTAGATTTTATCATGACTGACACCAAGCTTATTGCATACAAAATGGTGCTGCAGCATATGGTTCCACTTTCGAAAGCTAGCCCGCCAACTCATGATTGTTTTAGGAAAAGCAAAAACAGTAAAGGTACAAAGTCTTGACATTCCTGGGGAAAATGGGTGCAGATGTGGCTATGATTCAAGAAACTCGCCTAACTGAAGATGAATCACAAAAACTCTCTAGAACATGGGTGGGATAGTTATTTGCCTTCGTATATAATTCTCAATTACGCATTGTGACAATGTTAATTCACAAGCTCATACCGGCTAAAGTGACAGGTGAGAAAAGACACAAACATGTAAGAGTGATAGCTATACACATAAAAGCACAATAAATGCAGAATATACTCAATTTCAATTATGGTGGCACAATTCTTTAATGACTTCAATCAATTCTTACAATCCAATCATATTGGCAATGTATTGTTAGGCTGTGACTTCAATAAAAGTAATTTACCCACTATTGGACAGAATCAGGGTAGATGGTAAAAAAAAACTTTTGGAGAAAGCCTGGGATGAAGACGTATTAAGGGGCTTTTTAGGGAACACAACCTGACAGATATATTGAGGTTAGAACATCTCACATTTCGGGATTACAGTTTTAATTCAGGGGTTCATAACACATATTCACAAATAGATTTAATGATAACTGCAGGTGAGCTTACACAGAACTGTATGAATAATGAGATAGATAACATGCATATCTTTGTCATGCTCCAATTATTGTGGCGATTGCACTTCGATTTACAATGAGGAATACTTGTATTTGGAGAATGAACACAGCTATAATAGTGAATGATGAAATTAGAGAAAGGGATATCAAAGAGGCAGATCTGTTCATGAAAACCAAACAGAAATGATGGGAATGATGCCAGGATGAAATGGGAGGCATTTAATGTGACTATGCTTGGTCTTCTTATTGGTCTAGCAAGAAAGGAAAAAGCAACACAAAATCTTGAAGTAAGTGAACAAGAAAATGACATTAAAAAACTAGAGAGAGTCTACTATATCCAAAATACAGATGAAATACAAAGAGCGTTGGTTGCAAAGAAACAAATGAATGACTGAATAAGTAGAATATGCACGTTTGAGGATCAATTGTGCTTGCTATAAAGATGGGGAGAAGTGTAGTCGCCTATTGGCACATAGACTAAGCATTGAAAGAAGGGAAAGAACTATAGTCACAATTAAGAAAGGTGATGGGAAGATTACTTCTAATTCCATCAATTAAGACATTTGCAATTGAAATGAGAATCTATATATTGCAGATGAAGAAGTGAACAAATCAGATTTAAATAATTTTTTTCAGAGACCAAGCCTGCCCACGCTCACAGACTGCAGAAGTCTTCTTTCCAGACAAGGAGGGCTGAAATGATCGACTGCCAGTGCAGAAATTAATTAAGGCAACAGACAGCCTGAATGTTGGAATATCAACAGGCCAAGATGGATTTCCTGTGGAATTCTATAGAATTATACCTAAAGCTGTGTTTGAGGCTCCATGTTACGCGCTGATCCCGGTCGACTGTGCACACCCACGCTCCTGCTCTTGGGCAGGTGTGTGCCTTACCTGCTCAGGGAGCCTGGAGGCTGTACCCTTGAAGGTGATGGTGGCCCAGGTTCTGTAGGGATGCAGAAGAAAGGTGCCCATGTCCGACCTCCCTGGCCACTTCAGAGCACCACCATATTTCCCCCTGACGCATGCGCAAGTCCATGAAGACAGATTCTGTGCATATGGATTTGGAATCCGTTTGTTGTTGCCTAGCAACAGATACAAATGTGGAGACACCAACACAATGCTGTTTATGCATCATTGAAATTGCGCTCCTCGTGTCTCAACTTCTCTAGTTGTGTTCATGCTTGCTTGTTTTTCTTGCTTACTCTCCGTCTCTGTTCTGGAGCGCTATGTCTTTCTTGTCTACCCTGTCTATTCTTGTCTTCCCGCCTGGTCTAACCTGCTCAGTATTACCTTCTCTTTCTTTACTGCTACTTCCTTACTACTATTGACTGTGCTTACCAACTGTACAACTACTTTTGTTCCCCCAAGTTCACTGCTTCATGATGTCCTTTCAGCACGTCCTGCTGAGGCACTTCTTGTGGTGCAGGGAGACTCCCTTGGCACTCTCTTCGTGTTGTTGGTCTTTCTGAGCTATGTGAGCATCACGGTTCCCACATCCTGTTTGGTCTATGGCATCCTGTTGCAGAAACCTACACGTCATGACTTGGTCACAGGTTCGAAGCGCCAGCGAGCATCAGTGTCTGACACTCCTAAATATATGACTGAAACATCCATAAACAAAAAAACAACTACACATGACATTAAGACACGCTAGCATGAGATTGATTTTGAAAAGGGATTGAGAAGCAACTGAACTGAGCGCATATAGACCAATAGGCCTCTTCAATAAAAACCAAAGCAACGGCGAGGAGATTTGAAGACATATTTCCAAGAATCGTGAATGCCAATCAGTCCGGCTTTGTAAAGGGCAGGCATTCAGTTGTCAACATGAGATGACTAATGTTTTCAGGCCTGCAAAGACCACTAAAAAAAGAATACTCAGAGGATGGAAACAATAAAAACCCCTTTAAGAGGCCGAATGGGTCACAGATTTGTGCAGAATCTCATTGATGGAAAGAGTGCTATGGAAAATACGTAAGAATTTGGAAATATATGAAGAAATGTTTCTCTTGATGTAATTGTGAACAGTATCTAGACCAGTTTGCTATTGGGGTGGTGATAAGTTAGAAAATACTCTGCCTGGACACAATTGTAAATATGTGTTCTGTGGATATTTATTGATGTAAAATGAAAATATGAAAATATCTTTTTTTTATACAATGATCTGTGACTCAATAAATGTCAGGCACTAAAAGGTGGAGCGGGTTATTTTGTAGTGTGTTTGTGTGATAGATGAAGTTTGGATAGCTGTACTTGTGACAGAGAGGACCTGATAAGTTGCTTCTGACACATGTTGTTGCCCACTGTAGGCAAAGCTTGGACACTTTGTATTGCCTCGTGATGATCAAACCATTTGTCCAAAAGTCCTTATGTTCTCAGACAGGGTGCAGCCACTCATATGATTTCTCAGGAGCTCTCACATGGTGCAGCTTTGCAATATGGGTTTTTGATTCTCTCAGAGGATGCAGACACAGTTCTTTAATCTCTGGCCTGCTGATGGGCCTTTGTACCCAGGTCAGAGGAGGAGTAAAATCTACCTCACACCCACACCAGACTGCCTGAAACATGAGTGTTACCCAAGACCTAATGCAACCTGCTCAGAGAGAGGAAACGCGTGATGTGTCCAACAATGGAGAAGCATGCCCCCAACCCAGTTATCCAGTGGTGGCACGACATGTCAGCTATGGGTACCTTGCTAAAGGAAATAGTAACATGAGTGTACCACAACCCTGAGTTGCTACTACATGGATGCTGGTTTGCTTTAATACAAACCTCAAGTGAATAGCTGTAAACTAAAGCACTGCAACAACATAGTCTTTCTCATAACTTCCCATTGTGTGATTCCCTTTTTTTCTTCATACTAACTTTATATAAATTTGCCTTGGTGACGCACTTGATATCATGAAAACAATGCCATTGCACCAAAAGACATGAGTCCACTTAGGTAACCTCCATTCATTCAGTTACATTCCAGTCACAGGGATTTCTATGGGAGCCTAAGACTGCATTTACTGAAATGAACTTTGTCAGAGTTTCTGGTAATAGGGATCCTCACAGCGTAGCATAGGTTGCATGGCTCCTCCTACCAATGAACCTACTGAGACAATACAGATGCTGACAATGAATATTGTTTTGCTCCTAGCTCCAGTAAATTCATTGCAACCACTCTTGAGTACATCTTAGTGACCATCCAATTTAATTTGCCTCATATGTCCGCCATAATTTAGGAAGTGCATATGTATGGGTTTGCATCACACTCAGGGACCAACATCACATAATGGGACTTAAGCAAAGTCTCAAAATGTGGGATGAGTGAGCACTGCAACCCCCAAATGATCTTTCAGTAACATCAGCTAAACCTACTCCACGGACAGCTGCAGTCTGCGATGGATCCTGTACCTTAATAGTAGTAACACATTGGGGCCACACAATCATTTCCGGAATACTACTATGACCTATTCAGAGCAGTAAAGTGCCCGTTCAGATCACAGCTAGTTCGCATATACCCTGCATCATCCAACACTGTAGCTTGTCACATAACGTGAAAATGTTAAGGTGCTGTACTTGGACCCCCGATTAGCTGTGGGTATTTTCTGTGGCTCTTCATCTAACCATGATGTGCGTCCATGATGGAATCCCAGGGCTGGCTTGAACCAAAGGACTGATGCACCGAGTCCCATTTCCATACACCCAACATGCCTTATGTTGCTTTTTCTTCAGATGGGGTCAGGGAGGGCCTTCTGGGAAACAACAATTCCCCACTCTGAGATGAGCACACCAGTTTGCACATTTTGCTCCATTGCATACCCTCCAGGGTGCAAGCATGATTATGGAAGGGCCAAAGTCCTTCCGCACTTTAACTTCCATTGCACGCACATAACATTCTGGGGAAGCATCCTTGGGTCCATACAATGGTTTCCCCTCCACACTCCCTATGTAACAACACCTCTGCTGCTGAATTCCTGGCCCTGGGCTTCTTACCTGTCCACAGATTGAGCTGCTCCTCCGTCAGTGCCATTGCCCAATCACAGCCCCCAATTCTGTCTCGTACGATTGTATTATTTCTGCACTGACCTTGCATCAGTCCCATATCACTTGATTTGACAAGCAGATATGTAGTCTGACCAGGCGGTCAGTGCACCAGGGATTCTAGTATACTAGACTAAATCTGGCAGAACCCCCTGTTGCTGCCAGTCACCAAATTTGTTTGACCATCCCTGGTACTGCCTCAGAGTAGAATGAATGAAACTCTTTGTAAGGCCCTGCTATCAGATGATATTGCGTCTTCTATAGCATGCCTTCAGTCACTTTCACCATCTCTCAAAGCTTAGGGATCTGCAACAGTTAGATTAAGAGGATAATGTAGTAAGAGGGGGTGTGGGGTGAGGTTGCTTTGTTACAATGTTGGTATATGCAAATCTGAAAAGATTGGGCTGTCTGTGCCATGTAAGTTTGAGATTTTTTGCAATCTTTCTGGAGTACTGGTTAATGTGCTCTCTAGGTTGCTGCAGTAATTGTTTGTGTGGTTGTCTGTGAATCTGTCAGAGTTGTCCTTAAGGAGTGTGGAGATTTGTGTAGGTGTATCGGTCTTGTTTTAGTTTGCCATTTAGGCAAGTGTAGTGCAAACACAAGCCTTTGGACATTCCTTTGTGTAAACGGTGCTGTTTCAGTGGACAGGTTCTGTGTCATGATATATTGTCAGTTAGGATGTGAAGTAAATTGTTTTGAAGTAGTTATTTTTACCATATCTTTCGCCAATCAGTGTCAAATGTTATTACATGTGCATACATTGCATACAAGTGTAACAATTTCGGGCTTCAAAGGTGAACTTTATGCAACAACAGAACAAAGGAGGAAAGCATTTTGATTATGTTTGTTTGGTGCTGGTTGCTCAATGGGAATCCGAGGACAAGAGGAGTGATGGGCCAGAAAAGCAAATCAGAAGGTAGCCAAGGACCCAAGAAGAGTAACTCACCAGAGTAGCCAAGGACCAGAGGGCCAACTGACCAGAGAGCTTTACTTTTACCTTAGTGTTTACTATTAGATGGTACTTTAGTGCCATCTACTAGCCCACACATATGCACTGGAGTACAACCAGGAGGATGGTGGCATGTGAGGAGGAACACAGAGATTGAGTGTGTTTGGTTATTTATCCACCCATTGACTGCCCATTGCCTTGCTAATCACTATAGCTATTCCTAAGCATTACCTGCTCATTCTCACCCAAATCACCTTCTCCTGGGATCTCTTTGAGCGAGCTCTCTCAAGAGTTAACTTCAAAACTTGGTCTGCTGGTGTTATTTCTAAGCAGTCTGCTGGATGTTAATGGCTTAAATGCAGCTGCCAGTGTGCAGCTGGTGTAACACAAATATATTAACCAAGAGTGCATTTAACCACTAGATTCATATCTGTTCATTGCATTGAGGTTACCTTTAAACATGCATTGAGAAAATCAACAGTTCTGGCTCGTGTATAATTATAGGACAGCAGGTAAGCAGGTACTGTCATGGCAGTGCCTTGGCAATACCCATCCCATGTCTACACAAAAGCCAAAACTGTTGTCTTTGACAATGATTGCATTCAATTGAAGTGACTGCTGACAGATGAGTCCTGGCAACTACAAAATGCACTGAGTTTAAGATCTGGGTACTGTGTTGCCCAAAGTATTCCATTTTTGTTTTTGTCAATAACTGTTGTTTATAAGTGACATTATTTACTAAGAGGAAAGGATACATTAATAATGTTTTTAAAAAAGCATTACAGTGTCAACTGTCTTAGCTGGAGTCACTACATGTACTATATATTTATGTAGATGACAGCTTAACCTTTTGACACATTTTGGGGCCAAATGGAGTTTTAAGTTAATGCCAATCACAATATGCTTATATTATGTTTGGAATTGTTTGTTTGTTTTAAGGTAAATGAATGATTCACAGATAAGACATATGAACATGTTCTAAAGGGATATGCGAGTGAAACATTGTTTTATTTGCATGCACAGCTGGATCAAAGATTTCTATTAACATCATTTTTGAAATTTCTTTCAGGGGTGAATTTTGCACCAGTTTTTTTTTTTTATTATTCCACGCAATGTCTGATCTAGCCACAGTGCAACGGGGGCCAATGAAATTGCATGCCAAATCCACGCCCTGTCCTGCTCTGCCCCTGCCCTATCTCTCCCCTAACCCATTCTGCTATCCCACTCTCTCTTTTTTGTTAGTAACCAGAGTACCACTATGTAACTCCCTGCAGAGGAAAAGAAAGAGTTAGGATCTGCCGACAAAAGAGCCACTTAGAGGCCCTTTCAAAGAAGAAAGAAAAGAACATTGAAAAAGTGGCACAAGCAGGGCTGTGAATGATATTTATTTTTTACCTTTAAATTATGGATTCACATTACAGTGGCGAGACTAATCTCAAGTCCCTGATATACATTCCCGCCCCACAATAATGGGCAAGAACACAGACAGTGTTTTCTCAAAACTCAAAACTTATTTGAAGACCGAAGTCAAATTCAAACAAAGTTGGTTTCCAGCTTTCTATTGAGAAATTCACTACAATGTTATAGACTCATAAACAATCAGTCAACAAAACACATTTTTCGCTGCATATATTGATGTCACTATTTCAATTCACACAACATTTATATCCATAATGAATTCTAGGAACATAGTACACTCTAAAAGATACCAGGCATTGTATGCACTCATTCTATGATTGCTTCTCTTTGATCAACAGTGTGTGCTTCAATGATAACAGTGCCACTTATCGGCCATTGTGTGTACATATTGATATTTTTAAAATGCACAACCTCCTGAAAAACACTTGATTTTCTCCAGAATCAAAACAATTATGGTTTCAGAGAAAGGTTACTTGAACCAATGACATTTGTAAACATATGTTAATTCTACTTGACTCCTCTGTGTGGGGTTGTGAATGCACTGGCTATTTGCAGGTCATTTAAAAGTAGGTAAGAACAAATAACAGCTAACTACTACAGGGTTATGAGTAGGAACATAATGCTCTCAGGGATTGTGCAATGATTGTGTGTGCAACGTTCAATGGAAATGTATATGCAACTTTATATCTGTATATGTGTGCACCTTTCAATCTACATGTGTGTGTAGTTTTCTCAGAATATGCAGGCGCAGCTTTCTCAGAACATGTGTGAGGTTCTCCATCTATTCCTATTTGTTAGCCTTCTACTCTGAAGGTTTTGAGTTGAAGATGTAATATTCTACATTAAGAAGTGCAATGTTAAAGAACCCTTTCTCGGGGTTGTGAGCCTCTTCCAAAAGGGAGTATGGCGACTGCTTTTAATAGAAAATGTAAATAGATATGGCATCTGGGGGCCCAGCAACAATAATTTTCTCAAGGGGAGTTCAGCAAAAACATTTTTTTCTAAAGGGGGCTCAGCATAACAATGTTCGAATACTACTGCATTGCACATAGGTCAGCCTGCGCATTTCAAGATAAAGGACTTCAGGGTTTTACCACTTTGAGTGATTATATGTCAATAGGATGAATCCTATGTGCTAATTTCCATTGCACAACAGAAAATGCGTGATTAGGCTGCCCTCCGGCTGCAAGTTTGAATTATACAACATTAGACAATAAAGTGCCATGAATACACTAAAGCATGTTCAATGCTATGCCAGTATAATTCAAGGATTCAATTTAAAGGTGAATAATTTTTACAAACATACTTCTGCATTTAAGTTGCCCCAAAATGCTGTCGTTTTTAAGCTGTGCATCTCAATACAAAAATGATTTGTGTTTTAAAGAAATTACATCTCACTTTGTACTCAATATAAATTGGACACACAAGGCATCATATTTAACACCGCACCTGTATCTTCATCACATTAGCATTCCTGTTGGCTCCCAACCCTTGATTCCACAGATTTACCATCAACAATACTATGGGCAGCTTGGAGTTATATTGAGATGTATATGGTTACATTTTAAATATGGCTTGTTATTTTGGAGAAAAAACATGGACCATCAATCTGGAGTAACTGCCCCAGCAAGGCCCTTTTCAGCTGGCTCGATGGAAATCAGTCTCCAGTATCCGGCTTGATCATCTCTCTGTGAACTGGCTCCTCTCGTCAGCTTTCCTGCAACACGATCATCCAGATGGTGCTAGCACCCCAGGCCTCTCGATCATCAGTTGTATTCAGACAACATCTTCAATATTCATCTCCCAATATTACTGATAATAATCCCATCAATTCTGTGTGCAGGCTATTTTATAATCTTCAGATCCACCCCCCCATCTTGGGACTGGGTGTGGCTTCCACCAATCTTATGATCTAAAAGGGAGCAGTAAACTCAGGCCTAAACTTAGGAAGAGGCTTTTTTTAACATTGTAAGTCTTGATGTGGATGTATGCGTTTATTAAAATAGGATAATTATATTCTGTGGATTAGAAGGAATAATTCAAGAAGTTAAATGTTCCTGTACATCGTGTTCTTCCAAAGACAAATATTTTTCCTATTTATCTTCACTTTTTCCATTACGCCGCAGGCACATTTTTATATAGCTTGAAAGATATAATTTTTAGCTGTGAATTGCAATTTTATTTTCAAGTTGATTGGAGCTATCACTTTAAAGACATGATTGTTTTAATAAATATGTTTTTGATTTGTAAAGCAAACATTTAACTTTCCTATTCAGTTTTAAGTAAAGAAAATGTTGGTTTCAGCCGCCAAAAGAGGTCACTTGCCTTTTAATATGAATATAGGTTGTTGTTATCCCTTTTTCAACTTTAAAGGATATATGTTGGGGAGATCAAATAAGCTATTGCATGACTTCAGCTAAATTGATTTAATGAGGGTCCTTCACTTGATGGATGTGACAGGTCTCTTTGAAGTTATGCATGAGCCTTGCATGGCAATGGTTTATTTGCCTAACTAGTTTGAAGACAATGAATGAAATAGTTCTGTGCAGCCTCTATCTTGTGACGTGAGTGGGGCCTCTGGAGGTGAGGTTAATTCCAAGTCAACTCCTGCTGCATGTACCATGGAATAGATAAATGAATACTGTGAAAAATCCTGGGGGTATTCTCACTCCTACTCACCAAGGATCCTCTTCTCATGTGACCTGGGAAAGACCATTGCTTTTCGATCCTGAACCTGGGGGTGGAGAAGTGAGGGAGGATCACCTGGGTAGAGGGTCATTGGGGATGGGAGTGGGGTGCCCACCAGAGGGACATGGTATCTGTCTTTCACTATTGAAGACCAACCTAACCCTCCCCAGCCTGTATAGGCTACTGTAAGCCAGGTCCCCTCATTTTCCCATAATTCACCTCTGACAGTACTGGGACAAGGAAGAGGCGACTGAGAGTAATGAACACGAAAATTTAATTCTACCACTCTAACAGTGGGACATGGAAAAGATTCCTGCAGAGTGCTTCGAGGGTCAGGCATGTCACTTTAATCATGGTCAGGCAAGCTCAATTAAGAATCCACACCTGCAACCTGTCAAGTGGTTGCAGGTGTATACACGGAGAGGCAGAGAGCAGCATGAAGTCAAGCAACAGGGGGGCCTGTGTGGGAGAGACCAGCAGGGGACCCTTTTTATGAGTAGGCAGCCATGGTGGCACCTGAGAAGGAAAAACAAAGAGGTGATGGCTGGAAGGTTTAGAATTAATCTTAACCACTGGCAATGCGCTGGGCAACCCTCCAGACCACCGTTCTTCGCCTGCCAAGCCATTACAGAAGGGAAAGACCATATGCAAATCAGGCTTGGCCCCACCCCAAAAGGGGCGGTCCAGCCCGAACTGCTAAGCCACATCCCTTCTGCACGAGACCACAAGCATCCCCATACATGTTTCGCCCTTGTTGGGGCTCATCAGTGAGGAGTAGCTTGGGTCTCTAGGCCCAGCAGGCACGGGACCCACGTCTGGGCATACCCGTCCCACTCGGGGTGACATAGCAAAAACAAAGAGGTGATGGCTGGAAGGTTTAGAATTAATCTTAACCACTGGCAATGCTCTGGGCAACCCTCCAGACCACCGTTCTTCGCCTGCCAAGCCATTACAGAAGGGAAAGACCATATGCAAATCAGGCTTGGTCCTGATGGCATATGGTTTTCCCCTTCTGTAATGGCTTGGCAGGCTGAAAAACGATGGTCTGGAGGGTTGCCCAGAGCTTTGCCCGTGGTTATGATTAATTCAAAACCTTCCACCCATCACCCTTCTGTTTTGCTAAAGTCACCCCGAGTGGGACGGGTATGCCCAGACGTGGGTCCCGAGTCTGCCGGGCCTAGAGACCCAAGCTACTCCTCACTGTTGACGCCCAACAAGGCTGAAACATGTCTGGGGATGCTTGTGGTCTCGTGCAGAAGGGATGTGACCTAGCAGTTCGGGCTGGACTGCCCCTTTTGGGGTAGGACAAAGCCTGATTTGCATATGGTTTTCCCCTTCTGTAATGGCTTGGCAGGCTGAAAAACGATGGTCTGGAGGGTTGCCCAGAGCTTTGCCCGTGGTTATGATTAATTCAAAACCTTCCACCCATCACCCTTCTGTTTTGCTAAAGTCACCCCGAGTGGGACGGGTATGCCCAGACGTGGGTCCCGAGTCTGCCGGGCCTAGAGACCCAAGCTACTCCTCACTGATGACGCCCAACAAGGCTGAAACATGTCTGGGGATGCTTGTGGTCTCGTGCAGAAGGGATGTGACCTAGCAGTTCGGGCTGGACTGCTCCTTTTGGGGTAGGACCAAGCCTGATTTGCATATGGTTTTCCCCTTCTGTAATGGCTTGGCAGGCTGAAAAACGATGGTCTGGAGGGTTGCCCAGAGCTTTGCCCGTGGTTATGATTAATTCAAAACCTTCCACCCATCACCCTTCTGTTTTGCTAAAGTCACCCCGAGTGGGACGGGTATGCCCAGACGTGGGTCCCGAGTCTGCCGGGCCTAGAGACCCAAGCTACTCCTCACTGATGACGCCCAACAAGGCTGAAACATGTCTGGGGATGCTTGTGGTCTCGTGCAGAAGGGATGTGACCTAGCAGTTCGGGCTGGACTGCCCCTTTTGGGGTAGGACCAAGCCTGATTTGCATATGGTTTTCCCCTTCTGTAATGGCTTGGCAGGCTGAAAAACGATGGTCTGGAGGGTTGCCCAGAGCTTTGCCCGTGGTTATGATTAATTCAAAACCTTCTACCCATCACCCTTCTGTTTTTCTAAAGTCACCCCGAGTGGGACGGGTATGCCCAGAAGTGGGTCCCGAGTCTGCCGGGCCTAGAGACCCAAGCTACTCCTCACTGATGACGCCCAACAAGGCTGAAACATGTCTGGGGATGCTTGTGGTCTCGTGCAGAAGGGATGTGACCTAGCAGTTCGGGCTGGACTGCCCCTTTTGGGGTAGGACCAAGCCTGATTTGCATATAGTTTTCCCCTTCTGTAATGGCTTGGCAGGCTGAAAAACGATGGTCTGGAGGGTTGCCCAGAGCTTTGCCCGTGGTTATGATTAATTCAAAACCTTCCACCCATCACCCTTCTGTTTTGCTAAAGGCACCTGAGAAGGAGCCAGGACATTGGCCGATGTCCCAGTGGACCTGTGGAGTCACAGGCCATTCGGCCGTTAGGCTGCCACAGGTGTGGGAGCCTCAGTATTGGAAAGCGAGCAGCTGGAGCTGCGAGCAAGCATTAAGAAGGGAGGATGTTGTCCGCGTCTGTGCCGACGCAGCAGGGTTGCCGGCATGTGGAAGACAGCACCCAGGGTGCGAGTGGGGCTCGCTGAGACCAGCCTGCCGACCTGAGATGCAGAAAGGAAGCCGCAGAAGCTGCCAGGTAGGAACTCTGAGGACCAGTGAGTGTCGAGGAAGCCACTCGAAAGCCAGGGTGCTCCTAGAAGGTTGCTCATAGGTAATCAAGTACCGAACTGAATGAACTTTAAATTAAGCTTATCGAATGCATCTTGAATACCAAACTGAATGAAAACTTGAAATTAAGCATATGGAACACATCTTGAATACCGAATGGAATGAAAACTTGAAACTAAACATATCAAATGCATTTTGAATACCGACTTGAATGGAAACATGAAATAATGCCAATAGGAATGCATAGTGAATACAAACGGAATGAATCCTTGAAGTTACGCATAGTGAATACTGAATTGGATAAAACCTTATAGGCAATGCAAATAGCAGATGACAGTTAAAGGGGAAGGACCTCATGTGAAAGCAACTTATGGAAAAGAGTGCAAGTGTGCAAAAAAGTGACATAGAAAGGTAGTGCATGAACAAGACCACCACAAAGTGAACTTTTATGAATGGATGCAGTACGGAAATGCCAAAGACTGGCAAGCGGTGTATGATACATTATGGCAGAGCCAAGAGGATAACCAGGAGAAACCAAAAGAGAGTAAAACTGCACATGAACCCAAGAGGTTGACAAAGAGGAACAAAGTGAATGTAACTCTTTACACGGGAGCCAGTACAGAAGAACCTGTGTGAGCTGAAGAGCGTAGGGATCCTGGTTGCATGACCTGTGATGGGTGGACCGTGTAGTCTGATAACTGTGCCTAGACCAGTGAGTCCTAAACTGTGAAAACCAAAGACATTGTGAAACAAGGCAAGGAGAAGCACTCTAAGCAAACTAGGAATGCAATCTAGGAGGAAGGTCGGGATCTATCTATCTATCTATCTATCTATCTATCTATCTATCTATCTATCTATCCATATATCTATCTATCTATCTATCTATCTATCTATCTATCTATCTATCTATCTATCTAGCTATCTATCTATCCATATATCTATATATCTATCTATGTTCTTGTATTGCGCCACTAACCCGAGGGCCTCAGGGTGCACACAGGAGAAGAAAGAATACAGACAACAGATAACAAGAACAAACAAAGAAACAAAGAGCACAAAAGAACCACAGGAATCCAGTACTCACAAAAGCCAAAAACATTGTAAAATATGGCGAGATACGAGATTCAGTGCAAAAGCACTGTGCCAGAAGAATAAATGTGTCATAACATTTGACACAACCTATCCAGGTTGACCTGCAGTTGTGTTCAAACTTTTGAAAAGACTGAAACAAGTACTAGTGGCTAGTTAAAGTCTTGTGGAAGGGAACCTTGAGATTTGAGGAACTGCATGTTTAGTGTTTAGAACGCAGCATCAAGACCCTTTTCTTTTGAACTGTGTAGCTTGGAACTTGGGGAAGGGAGGCCTGTGTGGAACTGTATTGCCTTGAACTGGAGAAAGGTAATTTTGAGACTTTTGTGGAACTTTCTTGAACTTGGGAAGGGGAGCTGAAAAGGAGGCTAAGAACTGGACGAAAGTCAGAACTTTGTGTTAACCACCATTTCTTTTATTATTGACATCCCTACACATTGGGTAGCTTTAGTTGTGAAGGGCAAGGATAGGTTTTGGACACAAAGATAGTTTTCAGTTGAACTCTTTGACTCAGACTTTCCTTAGTTTCATTCAGGTAGGGAAATACCACGTTAGCAAAGAGCAAGTTATGCCTTCTACCATCCCGACATTTGATTGAATAAAGCATTTTATTTTGATATTTCAATCTGTTGTCTGTTTCTTGCTTCATGATGCCTTCACAATGCACAGCTTCCGATCTTGCAAAAGTGTGAAACAATTCAAGTTAAATAAAATTCATTATTATTCAAAGTGAGATGTACAATATGGCAAAATACAATGGAACGGAATCATGCTTCATGTCTACAATGCACTCCATATCATTTTTTGTTATTATAATTCACAAGTGCACTGTCTAACAATATTAGGAACATGACACAGTGATGAAATCCTGGACTTTTTCATGTACAACTCCAACAAACATTCTGAGTCCTGCTGAATTCGTTTGGATGTAAATACATTCTTTTTACATGTGGTGCAGTTCCACTTTCATGTGCATTTTTCTTCATGTCTTTACATATTCATCGGGCAGGAGCTAAATAGTTACACCCATTTACATTTGTGCAATTGAAAGAGAAATAAGGCTTGTTGAATTTTTACATGCAGAATGTTCTTGTTTAAATGTATGGAGTTCTCAACATGCCTTCAGCATTGAAAAGCCACTCTCTGGAAATACTTTTAAAGGCCTAGAAAATGGTTGCTGTTTATCGCTCAGGTGGGCATGCAATAATTTGACACGCGCATTTTACAGGGGTGCTATTTACATCATGGCAGCGAGCAAGATGCTCAATCCAATAGAATGCATACATTTCTTAATGGCACCTCTCTCACTATTTCAGCAATTATGCTTAAGATCAAAAGAAATGAGAGTGCGGCTGGAAGCAATTAAAAAAAAAAATAGCCAAACCTGAAACCACAGGGTCGAGCCAGGCTCGCCTCAGGGCCTAAGAAATACCTGCTAAATGGTCAGAGCATCCCTGCTAGGAGGGACACGGCACTGTTGTTAACCACTGCAGCATGGGTTTTATTCATCTGTGCCACTGCATTGTCAGGAGGGCATCTCACCTCTCCCACAGCTGTGGCATGGATCGCTGTCTGGCACAGTCTGTTGGGACGGGGAGCAATGTTCCTTCGCAGGCTGCCAACTGGACTGCTCCTCAGTACACGACACCCCCCAGCCAGGAAGGGGAGCGCTGCATGATTTGTTCCGAGCCAGCCCCCTGCCAAGTTGTGCCCGGGAACATTCCATGGGTGACTGCTGGCAGACACAGACCAGAAAGACTGAGAAAGACAGAGAGAAAGGACTGGACTCCTGCTGCAGCTTTCAATGACGAGCAATTCCTGACATATGCAAACCGGGTAGGAATCCCCAACAGGGATCCCCACACTGCTGAGATAGTGCCAGGCTGCCCGGCACACATGAAGCCCAAATTAAGAGAACTTTGGCAGTCCTCTACATTCTACTGCTTCCCTGCCTTCCTTGCTAGATCACCTAAGAGCACCAGCGGTGAAGATCTTCAGCACAAACGGCCATGAGACAGCCCTGGCCAGGCTCTCTCCGAAGTAAGGATTTTTGTATTTAGTTTTAATGATATGAAGTGCACTTTATAAGGACTTTGTATGTTTTTGAAGGACACTTTTCAGTTTTAAAGAACTCTTTTTAATTTTGACACAGCTGCTTAGGCACATGTGTAATGTTTTATAGCTCCTAGTGTGATCCTTCCTTTTCATATAAGAAAAATACAAAACTGCTATTGTACTTGGGTGGAAGAGAAGTTAGGATCTACATATTACAATTAACAAGTAAAATAACCTTACACCAACATTCGATTGTCTGCCTTTCCTTTTGAGGTATATCTTCTGCTAGCCTCGTGTTTCTTCCTAGGGAGTTTTGAGAAAACTGTTATCTATCGCCTTTGCTGACTAAGTCCTTTCCTACAGTGTCACGCCTAGGGTGATTAAGACACTCAGGCAAGCAGAGGTTACCAGAGACAGATTAGAGCGGGGTAAGTACAAATAAGTAAAGAAAAGTGCTTTGTTGTGCCCACCTACACCTGTCTCGCAACAAGTATGTTAGATCCACCCCCCCCCCCACTACAACTGGCTCCTTTTCTCCACTTGTAACACTGCATACAATAACATTGTATTTATATAAAAGAGAACTTATAATAAATCAAAGAGATGTGCAGGTGTTTACTCGGAAAATAGTAATTAGTAATCCCCAGACATGTAGGGCACAATTTAGCACCGGACAACATACTCAGTATCGTTCTTTGGGTTGCCCACAGGGTGCCGAAACCCAGAAAAATATCCACACAGGCTGTAAGTATCCACATTTTCTTTTTTTTATATATATATATATATACAAGGTCCTGGGAGGATAGCTCAGTGGCAACGTGCTCATCTTGGAAACAAGACAACACAAAGCAACACAGGTTCGATCTCCGGGTCTGCGCTTTGAAACCTTTGGGTATTAGGCACGTTATAAATGTGAAACTAAGACATATGCCTGTAACAGCGCCTCGATCCCCCGGGCTGTATGAGCGCTTTAAAAATGCAAAATAAATAAAATAAAATAAAAATAAATAAGGTGCAGCTGCCCACAAAAGTTCTCGAGCTCTCTCATGGAGAATTTGCTAAGTTCTCCATTTCTCCTGCAGAGCATGGCCACTCCCATTGGTGTGTAGTGTCCTTGTGGGGCTGGTCTCTCCCCCTAACTGCCTAATTCCTCCCCCTGCAGAATGCCCTACAGGAGGGAAGGGTAGTTGAAGCTCCATGTGCATTCTCAGATTGGCCACCACCACTTTGTGGACTAGACCTCCCTAGTAACACACTGACCAACAAAACAGCAATAAGTGCCTCCATCCCTCTAGATGTAGTTGAGGGAGTCCTGCCAAATGGTGGATGCTGCCAGTGGCACACTACCTGATCTGCTGGTTGGAGTGGTGACAGAAATAGGGGCCTGCCACTGGCAACAACTGCTGCTGCTAGTGGCACTGATTGGGCAGGCGGGGCTTGCATGGATAGGTATGACAGACCATGTCATATGTCACCACTTTGCTGCACCTTGTTAGGGGGTTTTGATACAGCATGCCTGATGTCAGCACCTCGCTGCACTCGGGACCTGTGAAGTATTAAGACCCTCTCCTTCCTCATGACCTGTGAATTAGGTATTGGTGGCAGCCAGGTTCCTAGTGGGAGTGAAGATGCACAGCACTCTTTTGCCAGCTATACTTTCTTGTGTCACTGGTGAATATAGTTTTACTTGCTCATCATCCCTAGAGTGCATCCCTTGCCATTTCCCTCCTGCCCCTGATTCACCCTCTTCCCACAACCATACATTCATCAAACAGAAGGCACCAGTTTCCTTCTTGGCAGACAATTTTCTCTGGTGGCAGGGAAAATAGTCTCACACCCAGGCAGGGCCATCTGAGCTGCATAGGGGGGTTAGTACTCTGCTTCCTGCGGCTCCTCCAGTGCTTGGCTTGACCAGTCTGCCATGGCGGACGCAGTGAGAGTCTCTGCCGCCACCTCGTGAACCCCATCATCTAACTGTTTGTGCTACCGTCAGGAAGCTCCACCACCAGCTGATGAACCTCCAAGACTGGTCATCCTCCTGAGCCTCCTCCTCATCAAACTCGTCCTCATCTTCATGAGAAACCTTGTCCTTGGTTGAGACCACTTCCTCCTCAACACACCCTACTGAGATATGAATTCCACCATCCCATACTCTCGCCTTTCATGGTGCTTTCTGTTTACTCCCACATGAGGAACATGGCCACTTGCCCTGCCTCCACGGTGACATTCAATACAGTTCTTACCTCCCTGAATTTGTGGGGACATCTACTAGAAGCCCTGCCACCCCTCCCTCCAAGAGGGTGTCCACAGAATGCACTGCAGCCCCTTCCTCTGTTCTACTAGTTTGGGGGCTCCTCAGTGGTCTTTTATCCTACCTCACTCCTTCTCAATTAGGGGTCCTAAAATAAAGTGTGGGGACTCATTGACATACGTGATGGGATGTGACATCTCTAGAAATTAGCATATCAAGGTGAAATATGCAAACTTCATTCAATTGGCTTTGCATAACCATACAAATTGCACAGGATAAATGGGCATTCACCTTTCATAAAATTAACATACAACAAAACCAAGAGAGGATATGTTCTTCTAATAGGAATTAAAAATGTTAAATGTGTCCACTTTTTGAACCCTAAGAATCAATGCCAAAGTTTCTGCTCGAGAGTGCAGTCCCGAAATGTGACATTTCACCTTTAGCTGTTCATTATTTTTCCTCAGATTATATGGTGTAGTGGTGAATTGCTCGACCTGCAAACCTGCCGACCAAGGTTGCGCTTAAAATCATAATATCGAAAAAGACAGTCAAAGTTTCTTGTTATACACATAGCCTTTAAAATATAATGGGGGACGGCGTCCGCACTCTGAAAAAAGTAGGAGAATGCACCTTCCACCCGTGCGACCCTCGACTTGAGCCCTGTCAGAATCTCATTAAAACTGTGTCTTAAAATATATGATATGATATATGATATTTTATTTGTATCTCGCTCGTACACAAGTGTTTCAGAGCACGACAAGGCAAGGGAGGGGAACAGCGGAGAACAAAACAACAATCTTACTAGGCCCAGTGACATTGAGATTGTGCAAGTGCATGGGAAAGGGAAAGGGGAAAAGTGCATGGAAGGGGGAGAGTGGAAAGTGCGGAGCAGAGGATAAACAGATAAATAATAATAAATACAAATAAAATAGATAATGGAGCAGTAAAGAGGGGTAATGCAGTCAGCAAGTGGCAAGTGCTGTGTTTACGGCAGCATAACTGGGTAAGTCTGATAAGTGCATAAAAAGAAGAAATTCAGGGATTGGGGGACTGTATGGGTACAGATACAGTCCCTAGTGGAGGGGTGGCCGGGAGGCAGTGCAGAAGGGTGGCAGGGTGAGCAGGTACCTGGGCCAAAGGGACAGAGGGTGGCCAGGTACCCAGTGCCAAGAGAGAGCAGATCAGCAAGGGAGAGGGGGAGCAAAGGCAGATGCAAAGAGGAAGGTTCTTGAGGTGATTCTGGAACCAGAGATGGTTCTCCTCAAGTTTTAGAGTGGCAGGGAGGCTGTTCCAGAGGGAGGCCCCTGCCGAAGACAGAGATCTACCCCCCGCTCATTTCTTTGAGAAACGACTGACACTGAGGGAGCTAGAGGTAGAGGAGCGAAGAGCTCGAGACGGGCAGTATTTGTGGCGGGATAGCTGAAGGTTTTTTGGACCAAGGCCCCAGAAAGCCTTGTGGACAATGCAGAGGGTTTTAAATTTAATCCTTGCATCCACTGGGAGCCAATGGAGTGATTTCAGAGCTGGAGAGATACGATCTCAGGGCTTGAGGCTCAGGACAAGTCTTGCAGTCCTGTTCTGGATTAGTTGCAGAGGGCGAAGAGTAGAGGCAGGTAGATTTAGAAAGAGGCTGTTACAATAGTCCAATCTAGAGAGAACCAGAGCTTGGGAGACAGTGAGCTTCTGGGCGAAGGAGAGGAAAGGAAGAGTACCTCTCAGGAGGTGCAGTAGGAAGTTTGACTTTTCAGAGACCTCAGAGATGTGGGCAGAGAAGGAAAGTGTGGAATCAAAGATGACCCTGATGTACTTAGCCTCGCATGTGGGGATAGGAGGAGCGCCAAGCGAGGCCGGCCAGAGTGAGAGGGGAAAGGATGGAGAAGGGTTGCTGATGAGGAGGATCTCTGTGTTGCTGGTATTCAGACAAAGATCATGGTGGCACACCAATCTTCAATGGTAGTTAGGCAATCAGCGATGAGGGAGGGAGAGGAGGTGGCCGAGGGCAGCCTGAAAATGAGTTGAGTGTCGTGTAGCACTGGAAATTTGAGCATAGAGTGGCAATGCAGTGGGCGAGAGATGCCAGGTATTGGTTGAAAAGCCAGGGCAAGAGGTTAGACCCCTGAGGAACACCACAGGTAGAGAGGAAGACAGAGGATAGGAATGTTCAAGACATATACACCCCATAAGAACCTTTGTGATAACCCCATATGCGGACGCATTTAAGTGTTTTCCCTGAGTGCCATATTCCTTACCTGCCCTGGCCGCTATCTCTATTTTTACATTACCCCAACAAGTGGAAAATATGCCTACCCATAGGACAACCGGATACATAGAACATGATTTATAAGGACTAAGATACATTACCCACTAACCCTATGCTCAAATCTCTGCATACCTAAACTCACACGAAAATCCACGCAACCATCTTCTCGCACAGCAAACCGCACCCACTTCACCACACCGCAACAGCAAACAAAAAAAACATAAACCGCACAAACAGCACACGAGGTCTCGCATCGGTCCGATATTCACACCAAAGCTCAGCGCACAGTGAAAACCGAACTGAAGTTGCCAACAGCACACTACTTCGCTCACTTTCCTACTCCCTCTTCGCCCACTAACCCACCCCTCCTTCTTGTTTGCAGATCGGTCTGCGTGCCTGGGGACCAATTTCTTTGGTGATGGTGCACGGTACAAATACCTTTAACATTAATATTAACACGTGAGCAGCGATACGTGTTTTCAAAATACAAAATAACGAAATCCATATAGATACAGAGCATTTTGCAGACACCGCTCATACATCATGTATGATTGTTCAGTTGCAAACATATTTCTATTGTTTATCAGTGATCGAGGAAGACACTTAAATGTGATATGAGTTGTACATTTAAAGGGTGTATTTTGCTGTGAACCCGTAAGCACACCAATGATATATGTCTTCATACTGCCATTAACATCTAGGAAATCCCTCCATGCGCTGCTTTTCTTAAAGCAACGTTTTGTGTCTAATCAATTATTTGCACAGACCGTCCTTAAAATGACCAGCGTGTTTCCCGGTGTGTGAAATGGCCGACCTCGCAGACAATTGCTATCACAGGGGGGACACGGATCTGCATGCGGCAGCATTATGCTGGGGGAACTGCAGACATCGAGGAGCGCTGCTACCGCGTGAATGATGGTTCTCCTCCGAAACAACCCCTGCCACAAGCCCTTTTGGAGGACACAGCGGGAATTAGAATCCTGGGGACGAATCCTTAGTGAAGGGCTTCAAAAGGGGCTCTGTTTATGTTGGAGAACAAACAGCCGTCTCTCCCTGTCTGGGTAGAATGGTTTTGCCCCAGACGGAAAGGTCCCCACAGGCCACGCTATTCATACAGCACCACCCATTCGAGTGCTCCCATTCTGTGACAGGAATAGCGAGCAAACGAGGGAAGCCGCTGCCGTGTCTGCACAACAAGCCATCCTGGCAGAATCGGCTTTGTTGGCAGTTCTTGCAGAATGTGAAATGGCTGGAGACAAGATGGCAACTAAATAACTTTACTCCCCGCCGTGACTAAAACGCGTAACACAGAACGGAAAAATAAATCAACACAGCACATCGTTATTTCCGTAAAGTTCCTCTTTGAGCATACACTGTTGAATAGGACAGTAAAAAAAGGACGTTTGCATACAAGGTAATTTCAGTTGCAGGACACCCCCCAGCGCAGCCCACAGTTTACAAGCGTGATTAAACGGAAGTTGACTCGATCTTCAATGTTGGGGTCCAGAAAGGGAAGACACGTTGCTTTTGAAATGGTGGTTAGGGGCTGTAAACTCCGTTTATTTATTTATTTAGTTGCATTTATAAAGCGCTCGCACAGCCTAGGGGCATCGAGGCGCTGTTACACGAATATCTTAACACATAAGTGGGCGGTTAGGTTACATTAGCCCGCAACATGGCCTGGTGATTGCTATTATTTGTTTAAAACATAATAATAATAAACCATAAATGACACCTAAATAATCTCAAATGCATCACAGGACACACAACAACGAAAACACTGATTACCCCACTGTTTATTGCGGCCCACATTCTTTTTCTGTCGCATGGAACACCATCAAAATAACACCTACGTATGCCGAGGGAAATGTTTCTGCTCTTTAATAGCCTTTTCTTGTGAATATACATCTTAAATGTCAGATTGGAAAACACAGTGAACGACGGATCAACTAGTTTGTAATTTATAGGAAACTGGAGAATTAAACACAGTTGCAGGACTGTATTCGCATTTTGCTATATGTTTCCTCACGTCATTTTTGTGCACAATGCACGCTGTATTTCATGGCAAATCTTATGATTTAAAAAGCAATTCATCCTTCCAACTCCAACCACTAACATATGGAACGATTCAAAGACGCGTGTTTTCTATTTTTCATTTAGATGCCTTTTGAAAAAAACTAAAATACTTCGTCTTACGTTACACGGAGAACACAATGTATAAAGCTAAATAGTTTAACATCGTGGGCAAACGAGCATTTACAAAAAGAACACTGCTGTGCGTTATTTACAAAACAAAATCCTCTATTCCCGCGTGAAACCGAATTGCTCACTGTACGATGCTCCCCCTGTAGTATTCTGCCTGATACGCACAACACATCCCACATGGGGAATAGCGGAACAAATATGAAAACAAGTGTTCGCCCCTGCCGAAAAACACCCTGTTTGTCACTCCTTCGAAAAGAAAGCGATGATGCAAACGTTACAAAAGCCCTCCCCTGAGATCCGAAGTGGAGGGCGCAGAAAAAAAGGAGATCACACTACGGGAGCTGTGATAGGTCACAATGGGTGGCTAATCACAGCTTCGTCCACTTCCGCGATACACAAAAGAACATTCGCCCGGCCCTCCGAGAGGAATGCAAGTGATCTCATTAAAATATGGAAATCTTGCTTTGGTCTGCCTTGAAAGAGGAACCGGATTCTTTAAACTCAGAAAAGGGGCCAGCATAGGCGCATATCGGCGTCGTTGCCAGTACCCCTGGATAAATCTGGCTAGCTTAAAACCATTTTTTAAAAACACGTGTTTTGTTGTTTTTGTTGTATTGAATCTAAACAACGAATGTGCTTAAATTGCAAGTGTCAATGAGAAATGTGTCCTGTTTGGTAACAGTACACTCTTTTCTAATCTGAAGAAGTACATTGTGCAACATTTGCTTTAGATATACTGCACGCCTGTCATATGTAACCCTAGTATTATTTGGGCTGTTGCCACCACGCCAGGGTGGGTCCATTCTGCATCTCCCACCTCCATAGTCCAGCTGCAAAGAGAAGGGAGCTGGACAACCTGCAACCCAAAGTTGTTAAACAACTGTTACACAGGAGATGTGACAGCACCTGAATTCCTATATTCAACACGGTTAACTATACTTTCCTTGATGTTACCTGAACATACAACACCAGACACCGGGGTAGTTTTTGGGGATGCCTGTATGTCTATAAAACATTTTCCTAATTTACCCTCCTGCAGGGTCTTGCCCGACCTACAAGACCCACCCTCTAAGGGTCGAAAGGAAGACCTCCTCACCCTCGCAGGCATCAGAGGAAGAACCCCCTCTAGCGAGCAGACACTGTAGCTCCCTGTGCCCCAATTTACCACTCCCAAATCGCTGAGAGGTGACAGAGAACGTAAATGTTAAATAAATAAATAAGCAACTAAAGTTAAAGCAAATTAAATTGCACAGGGGACAACAGCCACAAACTATATAAAGCTGGCCGCTGTCATGCATGCTGGACGTGGTCCTACCTCCTACGCTCGTAGAACAGCTAGACCGTTCTATTCCAAATGGCGGTTGTTCGATACGTTGCCGGGAAAACGACGTTTGCACTTTTCACGTCGCTAACTTCACGTGTATTCTGCTTCGTCACGTGAACTACGGCATTACGTATTTAAGCAGCGTGGAAACTTCACTCGCTGCTTCTGATCTAATCATTTGGCGTTGTGTAGCTGAACCTCCGGTCTGCATCCTTGCAGGTTACTACAGCTACTTTTGGGTCTTCTATAGCGTGTTTTCCGCCACACGCTGATTCCTGGAGCTGTTTGTTCGCGTGTAAATCCACACGCGCACGTTGTCTTCAAACGCTTCTGGTCTGGGCTGCGTGAATCCTGCTCGCGTGTAAATCCACACGCGCACGCTATCTTCAAGCGCTGCTGGCCTGGACTGCGTGAATCCTGCTCGCGTGTAAAGCCACACGCGCACGCTATCTTCAAGCGCTGCTGGCCTGGACTGCGTGAATCCTTCTCGCGTGTAAATCCACACGCACACGCTCTTTTCTTCGCGGCTGTACAGAACCGCGTGTACTTGGGATTGATTTCATTTCTATACTTTATTCTACGTGGGAAGGAAGCTTTTCAAGGATAACGGGAAGGTGACAGTGAACAGTACTTTGGACGCTATCCTGTGGTGCATCAACCCGGTATCTAGCGTGAGCCTCGTTCCGTTCGGGATAAGTCTCCCTTACTAATCTCCCTTCCTTGTCGTTTGTTCTATCTTGGATTCCTCAAGAGACTCTGCTGGATTCATCTGCCCTAGACTCAAGGTCAGTGTGTGCATTCATGACATTCTCTATTCCATCATACCCAGGTTGGGGCAGTTATCCATGATACTTTATTTTGTTCTAGGTTAACTCCCTATACCTTACCCACGCCCTTTCCAGTGATCCATCACTCTGCCTGTTTTACCAGTCAGAGAGTTGTATCATTTGGAAGGTCTTAACTTGACTTCACAACTATCAAAACGCGTGAACAGGGATCCGGAAGACCCTACCACCTGTATCCTTTTAAGTACCGTAACCTTTTCAGTTAATACTTTGGTGCTTTCTGACAGCCGCCCACACCCCTATCATGCAATTGCCTATTTTCCTTAGGGTTTTCTCTTTTGTTCCCAGATTCAACTTGGCTTTGCCACCTCTTGTACCCCTATGGGCTTGCTTGGGTATGGGATCTATGAACTGAATTGGAAAACGTTGACCAGCAGTGTTAGTTCGCAAAAAAAGGCACCCATATGGTGGATATAACCAGCTTAAGCTGGAATGGACAATGTGACTGCTCACGAGCAACCAGAAGTCATCATTGGGTTGAAGGTCCAGCGCCTCTCAGCAAGGATTAGCAGACAAAAAGCCATCACATGACATCATAACCAGAAAAGGACACTAACAGCGGACAATCAGAGAATGGGATGATAAAAAATAGATAGTGTTTTGTTTGGGCGGGGGAACATAAGTGTGCCTTGGGGCCTAGCAGTGAATTCTCGAACGTTCTTAAGCTTTGATTCTATCAGGTGAGTAATGATCTATGAAGGTGAGGTGTCTGGAGGCAGCTTGAATAGTGTGGTCACTTCCCATTGGGTGGAGGTTGCTGTTTTTCCTTGTCTTGCAAGACAACGAATAAAAATGCCTCCTTTTGTCATCACCCTAAATTGATGCATGACCCTGGTTTCCACAATGGTTTCGTGCTGCGACTCAGACCTGTTGCACAACGGTGAGCACCACCTGCACTTGCTCACTGTCACCTCTCAAACATCCCAGTGCAAAGAAAACTAAAATGTGAGGGGTCCTTTTCAAGAATATCCTGGGGTGGTCGGGATGTGTATTAAGGGGTTTGATGATGATTAAATAAGCTGCAGATTCGATGTAGGGTTATGCCAATATGTTTTGGAGATTCCGGGTAGGTCATTTCGTTTTGTTGTTCATCTTCACCTGGTGTATAATTATGATATTTGCAGTAATATATTTGTCGTGTCCTGATATTGATCTGGCAAAGTATTGGCAGTCTTGATTTCGTGTTATTCTTGCCTGGTAAGAGTGTGTTGACTCTGGCAAATCTGGTTTGGTGAGGGTCTGTTGACTTTCTGTTAATTCTGGTCTGGTAATGGCTAAATGTCCTTCGGGTGATCTGGTTTTGTGTTTAGGGAATGGGGGAAATAAAACCAATTTGGGAGTAATAATATTAGGAATGACAGCCACTTAAATAGGGCCAGTTGTGGAGTGTTCAGAGTATGTCAGGATATATTTTTACCTTTCAATTACAGACTTACCATTAGTGAGATATTGCTGTTCTCACACTCTAATTCATACATTCCCATGCCACAATTCCGGGCAATAAACAGGCAATTTTTTGAAAGAACACATAACCCTGTGAGATGTATATTTACAGAGATAAGAAGGTTTCATATTTTGTTACACTTTTTATCATTACAACCTAGACAGATTTTGCATCTGCTAAACATGTTTTTTTTTTTTTTAAATCTACAAATCACAATTTGTCTCACATTCCAGGATGCAGATTGTGCAGATTGTGTCAACAAGATATACCTGGTGGAACACTGAAAATACATTACTTTCTATAATACTGATTGATATCAACTCAAACATCTTGTGACTGCCAGTTGAAGTAAACATCTCATGACCAGGGCCTGGAAAACTAGTTTCAACAAGATTAAACAGATGCATCTTTCTGTGGAGAAGCACCCAGTTTAGGTTCTGAGGTCGGATGACATATTACTGAGGTGGGGGGCTTACTTCTTCAAGCCCAACCCAGTTTACATAGATTCAAAATCCTTTTCAATCTGACAACATGCAGTGTTTTTCAGAGTAATCTAACTTAGATTGGGGCTTCTTCGCTTCATTTAAACGTTGCATTATTTTAGCTAGATGTAATGCCTTGCAAGATAAAATGTTGAAAATGGATAAAAGAATATTTTATAATTCGCAAGTGCACTTTTCTCTTTATTGCAACTCAGAAATATGGCACTGTGGTGAAATCCTGGACTTGTTCATTTGTCTAAAGCTCCAAAATAAATGTACTGGGGCCTGCTGGGTTCTTTTGCTCATACTCACACTCCAAATTTCTGGGCCTTATCTTTACACGTGGCAGAGTTACAATTTCAATATGTATAGTCCTCTGTATGTCCTTGGCATCGACACTCCAGTCAATTGACTCAATGTACTTGAAGGACTTAGAAATGGTGATAGTTTGTCTCTCAGGTGCACAAATAATGTCCTTCGTCTAACAGATACACTCTTTTTATTATGGTAGCGAGCAAGAGGCAAATCATTTTGCATTAACCATCTCTTTTGAGCAATGTGTCTTCTGCTCTATTGAAACACTTTCGGTTCTCAGTTTACTTTAGGAAAATGAACTTTCACTCAATATTTTCTGACAAGTGAGTGCCCCGAACTCTGTCAGGACCACTCAGCAATGGCTCTTGAAAACTCACTCCTTTTCATGATCATATAGAAAGTGAAGTCACAGTATGTATGGAACAGGAGTGAATGAGATTGAAGGAGTGGTGCTAAAACAAGGGGCAGAAGTGGGAAAAGGGCAATTAAAGCAGATGCTTTTGTTCCCTAAGAGTACACCTGCTCATTGCATGTTTACTAACTGCAAAAGTGACACATGCGAGTTTCTCTAAGTCTGGCAGAATTTTACATGGGAAAAAGCACACTCAGATTCCACCTGAAGGGACTTTCCATTTGGGAAGATTTGTGGTTTTGAAGTGTGCAATAGAAGTGAGTAAAGAGAAAATAGGCCCGGGACATATGGTACATGGATTGAGGAGGCTACTGACCAACATAATGTATCAAAACATTTATGGGTTGAAGGACCTCACTGAGTGATTAAAAGCCAAATTATGTACTTGAGAAGTAGGAGAACGACTGAGACGGCAAAGACCTCCCCAGAGATCTGTCCTTAGATTGTAGATGATATGATGGCAGATGATTTGATAGACTTTTTCACTATGCACACACCCAATCTCAAGTGGTTATTCTGACTGGGCTCCATCAAAAGCCTCCGATGCCTCAGCTGGCTTCGGTACCAGTGACATCACAAGCTACAGGGAATGCTCATGAGCCTTTATCCCATACAGCGTCAAGGACTGAAAGGCCTAGATTCATGCAGATACCTATGTAGCCTGCCTCATATACTGTAGCTGTAAAAAGGGGTGGGCCCAAATATAAACAAGATAGTTCATTCTTTCAGACACCCATTAGGCAGTCTCGGGGGTGCCCAGTGGTGAGGGAGAGGACAATCTACTGGTCATTATCCATGTTCAGAGGCGTTGCTAGGGGAGGGGCTGAGGGGGCTATAGCCCCGGGTCTTTTAGTTGTAGCCCCGGATAGAAGTTCAGGGACTACAACCAAAAGGCTATAGCTAGCCCCAAATCCTGCCAGTCCCGACATTAGCTTAGCCCCAGATCTTTTCCAGACCTAGCAACACCCCTGTCCATGTTCCATGTCCTCCTAGGGATCTAAGAAATGTGGCTAAAAAATTTACAAACAAACATTCATATTTGGCTTTCTGTAATCACCTGAAACCCTGGCTTTTTACCTCAGACCTGCAGCCAGAGGCTGCACATCAATCTCTGAGCCCATCCACCACTACGTTCTATCACCCAACCAACCGCATCGCCAAAATGTCACCATATATACCTATATAACAAGTTTATTTATCCACATTAAGTGCTTTCGACTACCTAAGCAAATGTAAGTACCTTGCTCCAGCACCTTGATGCCCATGGGTGTAGCGCGCTATACAAATGAATAAATAAATAAATAAATAAATAAATGAATAAAAGTTCCCCCAGCATTTCATCAAGGAGCTCTAGACCGGTATCCAATGCTATAACCCTGCCTCAGCTGACATGAACAGCTCATGACAGTCGTTATACCTCCGGAGGTTAGACAAAGGTTGCTACAGCATGCCAATTGGCAGGCCACAGATCGATGGATTGCATCAAGCTCAGAATAGATTTATGGTGGCTATTCCAGATGTGTGCCCCAGAAAGACACATTGGGGCAAGATAGGCAGTTACAAGACGAATAAGAGAGAATCCTCAGCAGACTGTTTGGACTGTTTGAAACTAGAGTTTACCTAACATTCAGGCATTACTAAACCTGATGAGACTGCACAAAAGGCAATCATTAACGTTTAAACACTTTTAGTCTCTGCCTCCAACCAAAAATACAAACATAGCTAAAGATCATGAGCCAGACTCTCAAAAATGTTTGGGGCGCAAGTGATGAGATGCGCTAGCACATCTCATCAATTGTGCGAACAAAAAGGAGAATGTCCATTTTCAAAGGGCACCCAAATGCACACATTTTATATGTGCTCACTTGGAGGACCTTGTCACCCCTTTGTGCATTTTCACGTGGCAGGAGGCATTTCTCGTAATTTGAAAACGCATCCCTAACTAACAAACAGGATGTGCTTTTAATTGTGCAGAAAGTAGAATCATTCCTCTGCGCCTGTTGACATAAGCACAGGGGAGTAGCAAATCATGACAGGGCCATCTCTGACCCTGTCTTGATTCTTTCTTTATTTGTGAGGGCCACAGTTTAACCACACTGTCACACTTGAATTTCCATCCTCCAAAGAGGGATAGAAAATGATTTTTTTCAAGCAATTGCCCACGTGGTTGCTGGGAGCCTTTCATAAATTAGTGTGAAGAGCATGCTCCTGACATTAATGTTTGCCAAAGGCTGGACAGCACATCTTTGTTCTCCTGTCCAGCCCCTCCTAAAAATTGCAGGTCACCTTTGAGAATAAAGTGATATGCGCATTTCTGAAAGTAGAGCAAATGAAAGGAACACATTCTCTACACGCCTTTTATTTGCTCGACTTTTTGAGAATCTTGCCTATTTTTGTAGGGTGGCAGAATTAAGTGTTGTCTGAACTAGTTACAATGGAGAATCATTGTGTCGCATGTCAGGTAAAGAAAAATAAGAATATTGACAAAAAGCTGATGACATTGCAATTATAGAACTTGCAGAGGCCCCCATCAGTAAGGGTGGGTTCAGAGGTGGGTTTTGAGATAGGGGAAGAGGAACACAGAATAAAAACCTGCAAGGGCACCCTGGGGAGCATATAGAGCCCATGGCATGTGTGACATGTCCCAGGGTATTGTCACTGCTTCCATAGAGGAAGCACCTTCACATAGAGCCAGGGAGGTGAGGCCGCTACCCTCCCTGAGGGTGGTACTGAGCGGGTGAATCTCATGGGGAGGGATATTCTTCATGGGATCAGTGACGATGGCTCTGGGAGAATGCAATATCCATGAAACCCCTTTGATATCTCCACTCACCTCATCCCCCATTCAGGTTCCTCGGGTTCCCCATACCAGTATATGTTATAGTAAAGCAAAGTGTATCCTTGATAAGATTGGGACGAGGAAGAGGGAGAATTACCCAAGCTTGATGCAAAAGAATACTGCGACAAAGAAGATTGAAAAAAGAGATGCAGGCCCACTGAGGAACCAACACACGCAGTACAGCTGTCAAGAGGCAGCCTGGTTGGCAAAAGCAGAAGAAGGACTCAATTGTCAGTTAAACCAGCCATGGAGGAAGATGAAACAAGAGTCTCATACCGTGCCAGGGAACCCGAACGCTAAGAGCAGAGATGTGGAGAGTCATGGCAAATAGGGAGGTACAAGTGAGGTGGACCAGGCCGGCGGCAGGAAGGAAAACAGCCAGATCAGCAGAAGCAGTGCAAGAAGGAAGGTGTGGGCAGCTGGAGACGTGAGGGAGAATCCAGAGCTGCAGACCCACGAGGAGAAGGAGAACACTGAGTGCAGCAAAAGTAAAGAAGCTCTGCTCCACCACCCAAAGAGAAAGGGGACCGCCTTAGGATTCTGAAATGTAAGGGAAGGGTCAGACAGGGGGCTAGAGAATTGAGAGAGCTGGAGAAGATAAAAACCCACACAGAAATATCCTGAAGAGCACAAGGGGATACAATGTTCATTATATTTGATACAAACTTTGTGAACCAGGCAAACACATCCCGAAGAGCACAAAGGGATATAAGTGGCATTAAATTTGATATGAACTTTGTGAACCACGCAAACAGATTCTCAAGAGCACAAGACAACACAAGAGACATTCTATCCGATACATCCCAGGGAGCATAAGGGGATGAAAGCAGCATTTCACAAAGTGACAAGAACTTTGTAAAGCAAATACACCCATCTTAAACATCACAAAGGGACAACAAAGAGAGTACGGAATCTGATACCAACATTAGGAAGATACCTATGTGGGATAGGGCCTGGCAGGAGAGTATACTAGGTCTGTCCAAGTGAACACTAATTAAAGGAGGGAAAGAAATCCTGCAGAAGCAGAGCAACAGCGTCTGGGACCGACATGGAGGCGGGGTAGTCCTGCCAGTGTGCAGCAGGGTCTGGGACACAAATGAAATCGAACAAGACCCATCATTAACATATATAATGGTTGAAGGCCCTCAACAGTGCAGATATAACTACAGCCAGCGTGCTGGATCCCAGAAGCAGCCAGGGAGACCCCGACTAGAAAAGGAGAATTAAAAAAGGAAACCAGTGACAAATCATACCTTTTTTTGGTCTGAAAATTGTGTAGTCAAGTCTGTCAGGTTAGTGAACCAGATTTGACCTAACGTTTAGAAAGTCTACATTCAGTTCTGGAGAGGTTAGTGAACCAGACCTGATAAAAGACTGTAGAGGTACATTTGGTTTAAACAAACAAAGAAAAAGGATTCATTCACATTTGAGCAACAATGCTTTTTTTGTTGGTTGGAACAGACAAGCAGTAAACATTTAACCATATATTCTTTGCACAAAAACGGTGCCTTGGAGTCTACATAAAGAGGTTGAGGGGCCTCCTTCTGGGTGAAAAAGACATCCAGTTTTTGTTAGTTAGTTGAAAGTGTAAAGGACGGAAATATGTTTAGACACAGGATGGTGGACATTTGATTTATGGACATCCTGACTGGGTCCTTAGTATTGTTGTTGAGGTAGGGCATCCCCTCATAGTAAATAGGGTGAGATAAGCTTATCTTTTCCTTTTGGTGTTCCAAATAAAAGTTCATATCAATCAATATGCCACCTCTGTGTCAGACTCGTACCTCTGCACCCTTAGACATGTCACTAATGCAAGCAGGAAAGACATTGGAAGAATAAATGATATCAGAGAAACAATTCACCCCCACCCCCTCTTCCTGGATAGGTGACCTTCCCAAACACCAGGGGCCAAAATGAAAAAAGAACAGTACTGAGACGGGGTGGGAGGTAACCTCCCTACATACCCTTTGATTTCCTCAAATCAGGAAAGACCTTAGGTTCAATTTGAAAATAAGGTACAGTAAATTCTGTGCTTAGTAGACGGTGGAGTTAGTAGATTTGCCATTCAATCAGATTATTTTCCATATTTTCCATTGTATTCTGAAACTGTGAAAGCAATAGGCAATATACAATGTTCCAGTGCTGCGGCAAGCCACTGAACCTGTACAGTTACCTTGGGTACAATCACAGACACACATACATTTCTTCTCAGTCCATCAACTACCTTTAACCTGCTTGGAAGAGACCTGTTATGTAAATTGAATTGCACTACCTACTGTATGATGGAGTGTTCCTAAGAGTCCCTAATAAAAATACTAAAACATTTCTAGTTACTTTGCATGTTCTGCAGGAAAAACCTGTTTTGCCTGTAGCAGATGATTGGTCAGCTGATTTGCAAGAGTTGCTTATTACCATACATGAATCCTATGGCCCATACATCATAATGAAGTAGGCTGTGCTAGAGATGTGGAACCACATAGAATTAAAAATTCATCCATATTCAACAGAGCCTATTCAAGGCAGAAACAGAAAAAGGTATTGCACCAGTTAAAGGCTCACATTTGAAGCAAGGGATCATAGTCCATACCAACAGTCGCTGTAGTACCCTGATTTTGCTTGTCAAGAAGGCAAGAAGGAATCTGTATAGATTTATGATGCAAATTCAGTAATTATCCCAGCTTTTCCAGTGGTGCCTAATGCTGTGATTATTATGTCTTGCATGCTGCCTACTACAAAACAATTCACTGTAGTCGATCTATGTTCTGCATACCTTTCCATACTGATACAACCTGAAAGCCAATTTCTTTTAACATTTTACTAATGTGAAATTCAGTTCACATGCTAGGCTCACTCTGGGGTATACAGAGTCACCTAAACATTTCTCACAGTTGTTAAGAATAATTTAAACAATATCAAACTCCCCAGGATGTCAGTGCTGATCTATTATATAGACTATGTGTTAGCCTCCCCGCCTTATGAGGCATGTGAAGAGGACACTGCAGTACTGCTAACTGCCTTAGTTAAAAAAAAGAACCTAACGCATCCAAACAAACATTGCAGCTGCGCAAGGAAAGGGTACACTACTTGGGACATGCTAGTATAATGGGGCATGAGCTATTGAACCTTCTATGGAGTAATCCGTATACACGTTTCCTACACCCAAAGTATCACACAGATAAGGGATTGTGTAGGTATATTAGGCTATTGTAATCATTAGGCTATTGTAAGAATGGGCATTGGGCTACGTAGATATAGTACAACCATTAAAACACTATTTGAAGGCCAACACTGTAGAGCCTCTTCACTGGGCAACAGAGGCAGAGGAGGCATTTGCTACAGCACAGTGAAAATTGACGAAAGCAACAACCCTAAGGCTTCCTGATTATAAGAACAAATGTACACTGTTCTTTCATGAAAGAAATGGGTTTACATTAGATGTAATGGCACGTGAACATTGTCATTACAAGGGACCTATTACTTATTATAGTAAAGTACTTGATGCAGTACCTACAGGAATGCCCCCTTGTCTTCATTCTGTGGCATGTGCAGCCATAGCAGTGCAGCAGTGTTCAAATATGATCTTGGGTTCGTCCCTGAAAGTTGCAGTTCCCATTTAGTAGTCACCCTTTTACTTAAGACATAACAGTTGTCTGTTTTCAGTGCTGACAAATATGAGCTCCTGTTGCTGAATGCCTCAAAAATCACACAAACTCAATGTCCTGTTCTGAATCTAGCATCCTTACTCTCACTCCTGAATGATGATGAATCGCATGACACTGAACCCTCTTGTTTGTGTGGCCAGTACAGATTTCCTCTTAACACTCAGAAGTGATCTGTCAGATACCCCTATGCACATGACTACTGTACAAGGTGTGTTACTGTCCTGCAAAATAATGCTGGAAAGACAGTACCCACTAAGGAGGGGGCATACCACCACCATTTGGACCATTTATTAATATCCACGTGGGTTTTATTTAACTGTCCCAGTGCAATAACCTACAATATGTTATTGTGATTTTACACACATTATCTGGATTAGTTGAATACTACCCATGACAGAGACTGCAGACACTATTTCTGTTAGAAAGGTTTTGATCAGGGATTTCATATCATGGTTTGAAATGCCACTCACTCTAAACAGTAACAGGTGTGCTCAGCTTGTTAATCAGACCATGAAATAACTATGTATTGCCCTCAATGTTCAACACAACCTGCTCTGCCCCTACCATCTTCAGTCAGCTGGTGTACTGGAGATAAAAGAGAGGGGGTGAGGCGCACACTCTAGTTCCCAGTTTTGTATACCTGATGCAAGTAGTAACAGGGTTGAATCCCATCAGTGATCAAGTAATAACAGGGTTAAATCTCATCTGCTGCCCTTCAGTTGCTCTTCTCCTCCAAGCGCTTTCATGTCTCTTACAATCTTCAAGGAGGAAGTCTTTTCAGCTGTTACTAATTAGTCTCAATTTAGGTCTCAGGGAATTCTGATAGCTGCAGTCACTTCTGGTGAACCAGGAACCAACTCCCCTCCAACAGCTATAGTACACCTATACCATCGATTCGTATAGGTGTACTGGGGATGCAGAATAACAAAGTTACTCACCGTAGTGACTACCTTACTCCTAGTCCATAGTCTCCTTTCCTCCATACTTTTGGAACATTCCGTCCATTGGGATTGGACCAGAACACTTTTGAAGCATCAAAATTAGCTTGTTGTCCTTCTTTTATTTTTACGGGGGGCCACCGCACATGACTGTAGCCCCACCTTCCTAAGCTCCAGCCCTTGCATTGCCCTTCAGTCCTTTTCTATCACCAGTGAAAGGACAGGACCATTAGCAAAATAGAGGAAACATTTTAGGAAAAGGGACTATGAACTAGGAGTAAGGTAGTCACTATGGTGAGTAACTTTGTTATACTCCTACGTCCCATCCCCTTTCCTCCATACTCCATTGAGATTCCCAAGCACTGACCAAGAAACGGGAGGATGGAAATTTCCCTTACTGGAACAGGTACTTAGGAACTGCCTGACTAAACTGGGCATCAGCCCTGGAGCTCAGGTCAAGACAATTATGTCTACAAAAAGCAGAGGGAGAAGCCCACGTAGCAGCCCTGGCTATGGACTCCCAAGGGACATATTTCTGGAAGGCAACAGCAGCCGTTTTACCTCAGATCAAATGTGCATGAAAGCCCCTTGGGGGCTGAAGGCCTTGAATTGTATAAGCTTCTAAAATACATGAAACGACCCAGCGAGAGATGAACGCTTTTGAAGCCGGTTTACGTTTTGAGTCCCCGAAAGTAAGAAAGAGTGCTTGTTCTGTCAAGGTAAAACTTCAAAGCTCGTCAGACATCCGAGACCGGTTTCGGAAAGAAAACCTGCAAGGATATTGATTTATGTGGAACTCTGAGACCATTTTTGGAAGGAAAGAAGGATGAGTGCGAAGCACAACCTTATCCTTGTGGAAGGTCAAGAATGGTCTCCTTGAAGCTCACTTATTCTTCTCGCAGATGTTACCGCAATCAAGAAGGCCATTTTCCAAGAGAGAAACTTGAACTCAGTAGTGGCTATTGGTTCAAATGGCTTGTGACCCAAAACGGTAAGGAGCACGTTCAGATGCCATTTCGGGTGAGGGGGCCTGACCTGCGGAATGATGAGAAGAAGACATGCAAATGTCTCTTGATTACTGGGTTTGCCAGAGAAAGTGAGAAACTATCTGTGGAAAGATAAGCTGCAATGGCTGACAAATATATTCTGCACGATAAGACATGGATGCCAGAGGCTGCACGATCTGATATAAAAATTACTTTTGTTCTGGCCCTCGTAGAACACAGGTCCACATAGCAAGGCAGGCCACACACACACACACTAAGACACAATGGGCCTCATTACAAGTCTGGCGGTAGCCGTGCCTGAAATACCGGCAGGCTGCCGCCAGACCGGTAATTCCATTCCACCTCCATGATTGCCAGAATCACCGGGGCATAACAACTCCAGTGACCCAGTAATTCTGGAGGTGGAATTCTGTTAAGCCCCATTCCGATGGAGTCGCATAGGACTCCATGGGGATGGGGACCATGGAAACACCGGTTCCATCTATGACAGAGCCGGTGTTTGCATGTCCGCCTGCAGGCGGGTGGTGTTAATTCCGCCAGATCAGACCTGGCGGGAGTGACACCTCTCACCCTCAGGACTCGGAATCAGCCTGTCCGGAAACAACCGTGGTGGCGGATTTACCGCCACGTTGTTTCCGTACCGGCAGGGTCTGCTATTCAAACAGAGGATAAATGGTGGGCAATTTTCAGTGTGGCAGAGAACAAGTAACTATACAGATCAAAATGTGTAAAAGTGCAAAATGCAATGAGCAGGCAGTGTAGCAACCAAGTACAGTGAAGTGTCAATGCAATAACCAAATACAGGACAAAATACAAAAACAAAATACCAGGAAAGCACTTAGAAGAAATAAACCAAAATCACAGGAAATTATGTTACGGCGTGTCATAAACAGCACAGAAACTGTAGTTAGTGGTGAGTGGGTAGATTCATAAGCAGGGAAAAGAAATATACAGACACATACAGTGCAAGATAGAAAATGCGGAGTGTGGCAGGAGTGGACCCAGCTCTCCTACAGTGTTTTTTCTAGCTCCATTGCTGAGGGAGGAACAGAATTGCTAAAACCCCTGGTCAGACGCAGAGCGCCGCAGAGTGTGGCAGGAGTGTGTTGCCTGTGTTCCCTGTGAGCCGTGGAGCCACAAGTAGATATGCCAGGGAGAACGGGTATCCCGCTGATCCGTGCTCAACTGAGGCGAGTGGAGCGTGGTGAAATCACTGCAGGAAGAAGGAACCATCATGTCCATGGAAACACAGTGAGTTCTCTTTTACCTTGCTCACCCTCATCACCCCCGTCTGTGTCCCTCCCTGCACCCCTACCTGGAGAAGTGATTGGCGAAATTAAACAATGCCACATCCAATTACACGAGAGAGAGAGAAGGTGGATGATCCGTGGGTGGAGGGTGTGGAGGGTGGTGGACCCCTGCCACCTAAAGGCTCTCATGAGAAGGCAGGCCCCCTCAGTGTACCCCCTGAGCCCATTAGTGACAGGTAAGCACTCAAAGCACTGGAAGCCTCAGAGCAGTCGCCCCGCCTATCTTGTCCCTTGGACCAGCGTGATCCTCGAAATAAGTTGAGTCAGACAGCATAAACAAACATCCTCAGTGAAGCGATCAGTAAAACAAACGAAAAAAAGGCTGCTAAACTTACCGCGAGCGGGTTCCCAAAGCCGGAATCTGACATGGGCTTGAGGACGTCCGCGGTCAGCGGTCGAGGAGGAGGAAGAAGTGGGTGGAGCCACGAGGGTGGTGGTGGAGGAGGCGGGGACGGGGCGAGCAGCTGACATTGAGCATCATTGTGGCCGATCCAGCCCGGCTGTGGATCATCGGAGAGGGCCTGCAAATATGAGAGACATCGCCGCTCAGCCAGGGTCATGCAAATCAAGTGACGCAGAGGAGGAAGCTAATTCGAGCGTCCAAAAAGGAAATGAAACCTCAGAGCCCCTCGTCCAGTTAACGACAAATAAGCAAAACATTTGCACACTGAAAATGCTGGCGTGGAAGAAGGTTGAGGAAATAAATAAAAGTGAAATGGAGAAAGAAAGTTTCAGGAGAGCAAATGACAAAAAGAATGAAAGCAGAAACCTGCTACTTATTGACTCTGAGAATCTCAGAGGATGGGTTTGCCACAACCTACATCCATAAGCAACCAAATAAGTATGGGTAGAGCCGAAGACTGCGCGGAGATGATTCCAATGCGCTCAAAGTGTGGAATAACACCCCTAAGCAGTGCTCAAAGATCCCTGAGAAAACAAAATAAGTGGGTGTGGAGGCCCACAGAAGGGCAATCATCTTCAGACGAACCCGAGTGGAGTAACCCCTTTGAAGGGGGGGACTCAGCACTCCAAAAAAAGACCAGCCTAGCACCTACTTACAAACAAATAGAGGCTGAAAAATGGTCGCCAGCCTCTACATCTAGTTTACAATATGAGAACTCCGTAAACCTTCATTTGTAGCCGCGCCAAAATTCTATTGCAATAGCGGATCAAGTGATCAGAGATCTAGCAACCCTAAATGCAAAGATGGCAATACCGATCCCGGTATCACCAAGCAGCAGCATGCAAGGGGTGGAAGAAGCGAATAAAATCAATCACGTACATAGAGGCATATCCCCTCCAACCATGGCGGCCCTAAGCCATCTAACTGCGAACGTGATCGAGATAAGAAAAGAAGGTCAGCCAAAAAGGATCCGTAATGAAGCCAAATCTGAGAGTGAATTCCATCATTCGCAGAAAAACCTAAGACAGGAGAACAAAATAACAAAAATGGACAACAAAAAACAGCAGAACCGGACAAGTGGCCCATTCAAGAGAGTCGAATCATCAGCATCATCAACTACGGAGATTCAGAAAGACCAATGGAAGTCCATCAGAAGGACACAATCTTAAAATTGCTCACCAGGAAAGAACGGGATGGGATGGTGGCTTCTAAGGCAGTAATTGAAAAATAGTGAATGAACTACGCCCGATCCTGATGTCTGCTACAACAATTGCAGTAGCTCCCCTGACAAAATTATATGAGCAGTTAAATGACACCTGTAAGGACCAAAACACCTTGATTGCCCTATTGAATACTAAATTGATAAAACTGGAAAGTGACCTGTTCGAAATGGCTTTGCAAAATAAAATGACACAGCGTGGAAATGAGCAATCGACATCTGTGTTGAAAGAGGCACTAAAAAGTAATGCTGAGGATAAACGCCTGTTAGCAGAGGTCACAAAACAAGCGTTAACAATACTAAATAAAAAGCAGGACAGAAAAATAGCCCCCATCAGTACCCAAGAACTCAGGGACAAAGCTCAAGATTATGAACAGCTTAAAGTAAGTCCTTATGAGCATGAGAATAAAAACCGGCTGGAACAATTTAATGATCTAGTTCCCATTAATGCTACTCCAGGTGATAAACAAGATAGGAGTGCGGATTCCAATAAAGGTGGGTTAAAGCCTGCACCAAATACCGAAAGCCTCGTCAAAGAGAGAGAGGAGTGCGAATCAAAAAGGACTAGTCTTCCGGCAACGGAAGCCCAATGGGGTAATGATGGTAATAGTCCCTGCAGAGATGAAGTGAGCGAGCAGTCGGAGCCCCCTGGTTGCTCCAGTGAGGAGGAGAGGTCTGAGATTCCAACAAAGGGGCCTAACCCCACAACAAGTGTAACACCCAAGGCTACTAACATAATTCCAGCGAATGGGGAGAGTGCCCCAATGCGAATCCCGCCAAGGCAGTCGCTGCAAAAAGATAAATCCGTCTAACATGAGTGATACGAGATATTCGAAAAACCGCACACTTCAAACCAAGTGAAGGAAATCAAAAAAGTAAAAGGAGGGGAAATCAAGCAAGGCAAATGTAAAAAGAAAACAAAACATATGGTTATGCAGAAGAACAAAAATGCAAAAAGCACATCGAATTTTTTCAGAAACATTAAGGCCTTGAACGTGACAATCAATAATACTGATTTGAACAAGGACGCAATCAACAGGAAGGGCGCCGATGATCGAAAGAAAAGCGACTCACTGGATTTGAGTGCCCCAATAGAGAAGTGTGATCAGAACAAAAGGACGGTTGTGGGCAGTGATCAAGAGAGTGACGGGGAGGAACTGATGAATATGTCAGTATATAGCATCCACGACGACCAAGACGAAGAGATGACAAACGATGAGGAGCAGATATCATTGAAAAATGTCGAGTCTGTCGTACCTTCAAAGACAAAAACACTCGAGATTGATAATCGGAAGGATGAACTACCGACTAAAAGAGTGATTTGTCTAATAGCCTCACCGGAAAAAAGGAAAGAGCCGCAACCTAGTGGGAGTGAAGCAGCCTCTCAGAATGCAAAATCCTTCTACATGATAGAAGAAAAATTGAAACGAAGCTTGATGAAAAATAAATCAGATTCCGAAAAGCTCACGAAAAAGGCGGTCATTGGTGAAAATACAATGCCGGCGCAATCTATGAAGGAACTACGTCCGCAAGTGTGTAAAAAAAATCCTGCAGTAGCTGTAACAAACAGAGATGAGGCCCAGCAGGCCGGAAAGAGATCGACTAAGACAGACAATCAAGATCATGAAAGATCTAAGATGACTAATTTGCCCTTCAGATTGCTGATCGAAAGAATTGAGCCAAAAAAGGATGACCAACCGTTAAACAGAAATCTGGTTTTACAGCTTTTTCACTTCATCCCGGCTTTACGGGCAATTAAGAGTGCAGAAATAAATCGTGTTGAATTGATAAATGAATTTGGCCGTGCAAGCGCACTGTTACACATTGAGTCACTAAAGATAACTCACAAGTGATGATGTGCGAAAGACTATTAATAGAAGCTGGATTTCAGATCTACGAAGTTGACAATGCCTTATCGCCCAGGAGTATACCTCCCAGGAACAACCCTATCGCTAATACTCAAAACCCTGAAAGGGGTGCGAGACAGAGAAAGGAATCTGTGAAAGAGCAAACCAGGGAGGATGAGCCTGCTATGGATGAGGAGCTAAAAGTAAAACAAATGGAAATCACAGTGCCTAAAACACTAGCGGCTAATGGAGCCAACAGCCTAGCAACAAACAATGAGTGCAGTAGGGAAGAGGAAAGAAAATGGGCTTGGTTAGCGAAGGCCCTAAATGAACCCCAGAGAAGCTAATGCCAAGACGAACAAAATCAGGTTACATGGGCAACCTGGAACACCAGGGGTTTTGTGCACCTAGCAGTCCGTTCAGCAGATGTACTTCGAACATGTGACATCTTATGTTTACAAGAAACATGGTTGTCCAAATGCCCATGTATTGAAGGCTTTGAGGTCACAATGAACCCTACCGTTGTCCAGAAGAAGGGACGCCCTATGTCAGGTCAGCTCATATTAGTCAATCGCAACTGTGGATTTGGTATACAATCTACGAGAAATTTGTCATAACATTCAATATGCAAAATTGGAGTTGAACCCCTTGATAGGTATACAGAAAAAACAGTCCACATTTTCAATATCTATTGGAACCATCAGGATCCACAACAAGCAAATCTAATGGATAAGCTTTTCGATGCTGTGGATAGTGAAATGTCAAACAACCGTGAGCTGAACATGGTGATATGCGGCGATCTCAACTTAAAACTAATTGAAACAGAGGCAAAGAAATTGGTGAAATTGAAAGTTGCAATAAAAGAGTTGAAAATGAAAAAAACATGGCTAGAAGAAATGGACGATCGGTCCCTGAATATGATGAATGGGAATACAAAAGGAGACATCCCACCAGTTGAAACGTGGGAGAGAGGAACTCAAAAGTCAATCTTTGATTACTTCTTTCTAACCGAAGTAATGGCAGCCGAAACTACAATGTTGAAAGTGATAAGGACCTCTCAAAGCGATCACAATTTGGTAACCCTTACTTGGAATCAAACAATCCCCTTGAAAAAATCACAGCTAACCCAAGAGTTTGAACTTGAGCCGGGACGGAATCGTGTGAGAATGGTAGCCAAAGACATAAAATTGCTGGCGGAAGTGATAAAACCTCAATCTTGCTCTCAAAATAAACACTTGACTGAGTACCGTGAATTCATGGAAATCTACAGACTGGTATCTAAAGGCCGGGGGAGGCCTCTATACAAGAAACATACATTTGATGAACAAATTGCTGAAAGAAAAAGAGATCTAAGGAAAAACTGCCGCAAAATCAGAAGTGGAAACCGAGAAGATCAGTTTAAAAAAATAAGATCGCTAAAGAACAAATATAGGAATTGGGCGAAAATCCACTGAGCAACGCTGGAGCAAATCGATGCTGAAACAATGTTGAAGACCCTTGCGCAAAGAAACTCCAGGGGTTTCTGGTCGCTGATGAATTAAGCGGATAACCCGCAAAAAGCGGTGATCAAAAACATGGTAACAGAAAGCCAGTGGGAAGTCCATTATAGGTGTTTGCTTGAAAAAAAATGTCGACCGAATTTCCAGAACTCCCAAAGATAAAACCATGGGACCTGACATTCGAACACGATGACATAAAGGAGTGCTTCCAAAAATGTAGCACTTCATGCGCAGCGGGTCCAGACGGCCTATCAAATCAAATGTTAAAAGAAAACACCGAAGAATGGACAGTGTTCTGTGACACGCTATTCAAAAACATTACACAGGAAGCACGAATACCACTCACATGGAAAGAGGGCATAATCGTACCCATTTTTAAAAATGGATGCCGAATGGAGCCTACAAATTATCGGCCGATAGCCCTGCTGGATGTGGTGGGGAAAATCTTCGCTACATTGTTATTACAGAAGCTGACCGTGTTGCTGAAAGTAAGCAAAGCGACTGACATAAGACAAACGGGTTTCATGAAGGGAGTTGGGTGCAGCCTTAATCTCCTTTTGCTGAAACTATTAAAAATGGAGGCGATCCGGTCAGGTCAGAAAGTATACTTAGCACTAATTGATCTTGCACACGCTTTGATGGAATGGATCGCGAAACCCTCTGGCTAAATCTAAAAAAGAGGGGATGTCCCACTAGTCTTATATTGGCGATAAAAGAGCTATATTCACAAACCACGGTGAATATCCGGTTAGACAACCAAGGCCACCACTCAAAGGCAATTCCAACTGCCCGAGGAATAAAACAAGGATGCCCCTTGGGTGCAACACTGTTTAATTTTTACATTTCTGAAGTGGGAAAAGTGTTTGATGACATAAGAAGTACACCACCCACACTGAACGGGACGCAAATTAGCTGGCTCCTGTATGCAGACGATATTGTGTTACTGGATCTTACACCGATAGGTCTGCAACGGAAACCCCCTACACTGAGAAGATGGGCCTAGAAGTGAATACAGCTAAATCAGAGATCCTGATCCTGGAAAATCTAAAAGGTGCATCCCGGAAAAAACGAAAATTTTGCTGGACGCTGGGAAGGGAACAACTAAAAAGAGTGAAGTGCTGCGGATACTTAGGAGTTTACATCAATTCAGGTTTATGTGATGAACCAACGACATTTAAAACACTAAGTAAATGTAAAGAACTAACAGCCCAAGCATTGGTGGTACATAACAAATATGGGAAATTCTCATACAAGCCCGTGATTAACTTTTAAAAAGCAAAGTTGTTCCAGCACTAATCTTCGGAGCGGAAAGTATGTTCGGCTGTTCATATGAGATCTGGTCTCGATGTGAGGGCATGTTCTGGAAAAAGATTCTGCGAATACCAGCAAGCTATCCAACGGCCTGTGCCCTATATGAAGTAGCGGTGGTAACCCTGAATGCCAGAATCACGTGGAATATGTTAGCATTAAATGCCAAGACAATTGAAATCTCAGTACCCCAATTTGTGTTACTGGCAGAGCAAGAATCATCGCAGAGCCATCCCATACTTCAACAATGGAGATCAAATTGCAGAAAGATCCTGCATGGTTTAGGGGCTGATGCTAAAATGCTGATAACTATCCCGAACGCAGTAAAAAACAAACTCCTTGAACACGACTGGATCAGGACATTACAGAAAAGAAGCTCCCACAAATGCATGGTAAACTGCCCAGTTGAAGCAAAGGGTGTTAATCAGATATTCCAATATATGGATATGTTTCCATGCAAAACTCTAAGAAGATACTACTTGAGATTCAGATTGGATTTGTATGAAACGAAAGAAGTTAACAGCCACAGAAGGGAATTGACGGATAAAGAAGTTAAATGTCGTTTCCGCCAAGATGATAATGAAACACTGAAGCACATGGTACTGTTTTGTACGGGGTTCAAAGATTTAGGATCTAAATATTTGGCCCAAGAAAGAAACTTGGTTGCAACATACAGTGCAGAAGACTGGTGGGTACGCTTGCATTGCAGTTCCCACAAAAAATTGTCACTGGCACTTGCCTTGTTTCTGCAATAGGTGGAAAGTATGATGGTCAAAAAAGACCAAGAAATTCAGGAGCAGTCGTCAGGATGCAACAAGAAAAAGATATGAATCCTGCGAAATGATAGCGAAAGACTTGAAGCTTGATCTGGAGTAACCTCAGAGATATGAATGAAAAACAAAGAAACTGTGAGAATTTTAAGAAGCAATGTATTATTATGTATGTAGTAAAGTATCAAGTTGTAAAGTTATTTTTTCAAATGTTTGTACAAACTAAATAAAAAAAATAAATAAAAAAAAAAAGGAAAATACATCCGGGAAAAATAAAATCACACAATGCTCTGGTCAAATGAAAACCCACGGTAAACTCAAGTGACATATGTGTGAAACACAGATAAAGGCTGTCAGGGGTCCACACGTGGAGACTGGATTTTCCATACTGTGCTAAATTTGGTTACCTGAACTATCAGCTATTCAGTTTTAAAAAAGATGTGCTTCATCATAGCTGCCAAACAGCCCTCAGAAATTTTCATGGATTCACTGAAGGCCTCTGGCCTTCGAGCAACCTATGGAAGTACAGCAGATGGCGATGCAGAAGAAGGGAGTGCACCTTTCAAGCCAAAGGTCCATTCAATGACAAATGTGCTCCAACACAGTTACATTTGCCAATTCCTTGGAAAGGCAGCAGCTTGGACTTGGTCTGTCATCGAGCTATGCAGGAGGTGTGACCTCCCGAAGGTTCTACCCACTGTTTGACTTCTGCCTAGGAATAACCCCTGATCTGTGGATAGGTATAGGCATGAATTGGTATTCGTAGTCTCTGCAATCTCCACAGCTGCAATGTCTTAGTGAGCTATTAAGAGGACAGGTGCTGTTCGTTGTGGAAACAGGATATGTTGGAAAGTCATTAAACAGGGTTTACATTGTAAGGTTTTATACTCTTGCAAGAAAATTACAGTTCTGCTGAGTTGAAAGCACTGCCTTGTGTAGATATTTATTTTGTTTCAAAGATGAAAACAAAAAGACATTTTATTTACTGGGCTGCAAAAAAGAAGCAGATGATTAAGTTGCATGTTGAGTTTGAGGAAGAATGGTCAGAAACTATTTTCTAAATGTTTGAAAGACTATTGGAATTATTGGAACCTTTTGAAAACATAACTGATATTCAAAGAGAGTTACATATTTTAAGTTGTGTTTAATTGTGGGAAGCAGACCTTCCAGATTGTTCACCGAACTGTTGACTCATTCTGATGTGATATGCTTTGTTGTTGAATATGTAAAAAAATACCTTTTCTTACTGCCACTTTGTGCCTAATACTGTTCTTGCCTCGCTTAGCAGGAATAATATTGCGTTGCTGTAGATACCAAAGTAGTGGAGACCGCATAATTGGTAATACCTCACCCTTCACACCTGGAAAAGATTCAATGATGAATCCTATTATGCAGCAGTAGTGCTCCAAGATCTTTGCAGTGAATCAAATTAATTATAATTGAAGGTGACTTCCCTGATGCGTAATCTAGTTTGTGATGTAGTGGAGAATTGAAGGCCTTTCTGCATTGGCCTAGTGCCCATGGAACCTATGTCATGGTGAGTGATATGAAAATGTTTGAAATAAAATATTGTTTTAAAATTATTTTTTCATTGCAATTTAGTGCAAAAGGGAGGACTGGTGGAGAAAACAAACAAAAAAGAAATACAGAAGTGAATAATAATAAAGCAAACAAAATATCAGGTGAAAAATATCTATTAACTAAATAAAGTAGGCCACACACCTATTACACCACCGCCCAATTCGGTTAGGGTTTCCTCCTTTAGCAGACTATTTAGATATTCTACCTTATGTAAGAAGTACATGGCGAATGGTGATCACTCTGTAGAAAACCAAGATTTATTCTGTGCAGGGTCTCTGATCTACACATAAGACCATCTTCAAGAAGTATAGTCAAGAAAGGATTACAAGTATTTACCTCAAGGTTTCAATGCCTAGCAGCACAGGGAGCCAGCTTCCTGCAGGAACGGGAGCCTGTGTCAATGTGGCAGCTGCCTGATATACTTTGCGGAAAAGCATGTGACATCATTGTGTATTGAGGCAATGACATCATATGTAAACAGCGCAAATGTTGAGACGGCTGAATATGAAGCACATCGTGGTCCCCATATGTGTTGGCATAAAGGTTTGCTGTTGGGTACCAGGCAACTTATTTTTGGCCTGGTTATGTTTGAACCAGAGTGTAGAAAAGAATAATGAAAAAATAGAAAAGAAAAATAATACTATTTTTGAAAGGCGGCAGAAGGTCCCACTCGACGGAATAATAAAAAATAATATTATGATGTGTTAGCAAGAATAGACCACCTGATGGGTATACAGTAAAATTCAATGTTGTTAATGACCGTTTGTCCAGACATGGAGTGCAGCTTAGAAAGAACCAATGTGTACAATATTCAGTATAGACGTCATGGTTACCTTGCAAGGAAAGAAGTTTTTGGACCCTTGTTCGTGAAAGGATCTCACACGTTTCCATTTTGTTTGTTATATGAGAGTTTTTATTTGAATCACAATATGGTTTAGACACCTTGTAATAAGGGTGAAGGTCAGCCGACACGTGTTTCAACCCCTACGAGTCTTTCTCAAGGCAAAATGGGCAATGTTCTGAGGGTATAGTTCCCTAAGGTTCAGGTAGCCGTTGGCTAAGATGGGGTCCAATTTATCATGGAATTATGTGGGCCGGTGTCTACTTGCTGCTTGCTCCGTTCGTCGTGGACACAATGAACGGAGCAAAAAGCAAGTAAGTACCGGCCTACAACACGTGCCGGCTGACCTTCGCCCTTAAGACAAGGTGTCTAAACTATATTGCGATGTAAATAAAAACTCTCAACAAACAAAACGGAAACGTGTAAGATCCTTTCATGAACAAGGGTCCAAATACTTCTCTCCTTGCAAGGTAACAAGGATTTCTATACTGAAACTTCTGCTCCAAGAGGTATTGGGTTTACCTCTTAAACCTGTGACCTTGCAGAAGCATTTTGATTCAAAGTGAACTATACACAGAGCTCAGCACAGGAGTGTTCATGGAACCCAGCATCTTTCTTTTAAATGTGTACAATAGTTTGATCTGAAGTTCTAAGTGAGAAGACGTAGAGCTTCCCGGTAAGAGGCTTAAATCCAGTTGAATGAAAAAATAGATTTTTTGGTATTAATTAATTTTTGTGTTACACTTTTGTCATTTAATGATTAAATACTATATGTGGTGTAAGTTGCACAAAATAAATTGACAATTGTAACAATGGTATACAACACATAGAAAGGAACAAGGGGTGGTTTACCAAAGCAAGCAAAGCACCAACTTGATTCTAAAGACAATATTACATTTGTGGGTCTGGCCAAAGCCACATTGCCACAAAGAGGAGGCAATCTGACACTCAAACTTTGTCAATTAGAGGCCAGACTCATCTGTAAATACTGAACTGTATTTAATGGCCTTAATTCTGACCACGAATTTGCGGTTTTCTTGTAGAATCAAAATGTGCACGTGGTTGTCTTTGCAATTTTTAACCAGTGGCATCTCATTATATGTATGTGAGCCTGTTTTGAATATGCAACATAAAATTGTATATCTGGAAATGTCCTCTTATCTGTACTTAGGTAACACAACCACATGGACACGTCTTCCAAGCAGACTTGGACTATTGGTTATGTCACGTTCATATAATTGTCCTGCCTCTGTTTTGCAGTGGCTCAGCCAAAATTTCCCTAATTACTCAATTTGACATCTTCCGAGGATTCCCTTTCTCTCTGAGCCACATTATACAATTTACAATTCTTGAATTTTGATATTAAGATACATTACCTTATAAATCTTAGTACGATTCATCAATTCATATTTGATTTATTATTTTTTAATTGCTTCCCTTGAATTGATCGCCTATCATTGTGGTTTTTGAGTTATTAACTCACGCATACTTGCCTTAGTCCATACCTCAGTTGCCTTTTTTTTAATTTGCCTCACCTAAAATGGCGGCCCACTTAGAGCCATTCTGTGCTCAGGCCCAAACCGGCTGAGCTTTTCAGAAGCTCTACCTTAAATCTTTACGGTTTCAAGCTCGCTCGAGCTCCCATCTTTCTATCGTGTTCATTCAAAATCTACGCCAGGTAAGACCCTTTTCTTACGGTCCCTAGGCATTTTTCAGAGGGCCGCATGTTAACCCTAATACGGTGGCTCCCTGCCGGACTTTTAAGCATTGCAATGTGCAACGTATATATTCTCTACATTAGTTGAAGTGTAACAGCCTTTATTTAGCTTATGCATTGATAACATGAAGCAAACTTAGTAATCTGCCTTTCATACAAATATCCATCACTCTGGAATAGATCATAACACATCACCTGTTTTTTTCAATTGTCCACCTTTTTTAGAAATTTTCCACATTAGCGAAGCATTAGAGGTATGTGGCTTTTCCTAACATGATGCTAATGAATTTTTGCATTATATATTGCTGTCACTAGCCCTTTATCTAATTCAATACTCTCAGTTGGTTACAGAATCGGCTAATGGTGTGCCTCTAAAAATTTGGCCTTATGAATATCTACGTTTGTTATTACTTTCTTACCCGAAACCTGTAATACTGGCAAGATTTGTTGCTTTTAGTCGCGTTGCCTAATTACATTAAAACTAATGGCTTTGTTCTGTTTTGCTTATTCTCCTTTTTCGCCCCCACCCTGTATTTTCACTTTCCTTTGGTTGCTTCCACACAAATTGGTTGACATTCCATTGTGTATGTTCTCTCCATGATATATCTAATATTTACAAAATATTATCGTATTAGTGTCTTGTTTCATTGGCCCTTTGTCTGGTGAGCCACCCCTTGTTCCTTTCTATGTGTTGTATACCACTGTTACAATTGTCAATTTATTTTGTGCAATTTACACTTCATTTTGTATAATTAATTTAATTATGCCAACATTATTTGTAATATCAGCCCCAGCTGAAGAGCTAGAAAAGCTTGAAACACCTGTCAGGCTGACCTCAGATATATAATAAATACCAACTGTCAACCAACCTTAGCATCTAAGTGGTGCAGTGTTTCTGGGAACTTTCTTTGTCTATTGTTACCCTTCAGTGGTAGTATAATGGCAGTATACCCACATCTCCCACAGACCTCCAGCTTCTCATGCAACATCTCTATTAAGCGCTGAAGATAAATATTGACTTACTCTGCCACCGTTCTTCTTTTGTGTATTTAAGTCACACCTTCCCCAGCAGCTACACTATGGCAGAATCAGTGGAATATCTGCTTACAAGAGAAGACAATATTAAAGCCCTCTTTGCACCACAGGGCTCCACCCGCAACCCTTTCAAGATGTTGAGCAATGTAAAAGCTGACTTAAGGTCACTATTCTTGGAATTAGAAAGACTTAGTATAAAAGAAATAAATACATTTTCAGAAAAAATGACTCTGAGTCATTACCTTCAAGAACAAAAAATTCCCTGTGGTCTTAGAATCCTTATTTTACCTCACTTCGATGATCCTTTAGACACAGACCTTATCTCTGAATGGGAAATGAATTTAACAACCAGTTCCAATAATATGCTAAGATTATTGCTGGAACATGCCACACAGGAACACGAACACACAGTCATAGAAATAGACAACCTTAAAGAAGAAATTCATTTATTTGATGCCCCAAGTGCAACCATAGATAAGAATTTTAAGACCCTATATGATATATTACGCAAACATCAGGACGAAGTAAAACTTAGGAAATCACACATGTTTTCGAGAGATGACAGAGATTACAGGGACAATCGTATCTACACCTATCAGGTGAAATATGATGAGGTCTCTAGATCTAGATCCAGTAGCGTTGCCTCATCTCCTGTGAGCTCAGATGTTGATAGTGACACAGAGAAACAGATACCAGGTCTGTCAAATTTAGAAACTGGAGATACTCCAATATCTGAGAATCTTGAACCAGTTCACTCTGACGATGTACAATTGAATCAAGCAGTACCACTAGGCCTATCTCCTTTTTAAAGCAGCTAAGGAGATACAAAAAAGGCAACCATATTGCAGCAAAAAAAGTCAGTTTTCAGAGCACAGTAGCTGCAAATATCTCAACCCCAGGCATACAGCCAGGGGTGCAAGGTGTAAAGACTGGAGAGGGGTGTCTGTACTTTAGCTCTCTATATGGTAGAGGAGAGGCACAGAGGACCCCAGCCAAGATTCTCTATTATTGGTACATGGTCGAGCAATCAAGGCCTAGCTTCTCAGGAGGTGATGCAGGCTGGTTCTTAAGTACAGTGTAGTCCCCAAGCACCCACAAAGGAATGTCCGCACACTGTATCGGTTAAAACACAGTCTTTATATAATTAATATTCAAGGTTATGTACACTATCACAATAACTCACTTTGTGCTCAGAAAATCAACAATGGTAAATATATACAGTTCTACAGTGGTACCACAAATATTATCAGATCTCATTAAAGTGCATCAACTATACTGTCAAAATGTCACAAATAAAGAGGAAACCAGCAGTAGAGAGAGGAAGAAAAGCAAGTCAGCTGAACAATTGGCAGAATACTTGTCGCTACTGTTAAACGCAGCTTTGTGTGGAGATCCCCCCCACCTGCGCAACCTGTAGAATTAAGATACAAACCCAGTCCATATATTGTTCACAATAGACTTCCCAATAGTTCTGCAACCCCAAAGTACCTGGCGTTGTAGCGTTCCTCGGCGGGGAATCGACGGCCCTTCTTGAATGCCCTCCCTTTAAGGCAGGAATAACGGGTCGTCGAACGTCCCACGGAGAACAGGGTGAGCTACGACGGTGAAGTGGCAGCTTTGTTCCTAGCGGTGCTCGTTGATGGGGAAGTGTAAACGTCCTGCAAGGAAGAGGTGTGCGGGACACCTCAGTGTCGATAGTTCTGGACCACAAATAGTATGAAGAACTGTGGCCCGGCAAGGGCGTCGAATCATCAGTGTCTCTGGGGTCTTTGGGTGGCAGGAAACCCACCGACGGATACTCCTTGGCGTGTTGACGGTCTGGCCTTATCCGGCGGGATCAAGCGGGCGACGAAGCTGACGAGAGCGTCCTTGAATCAAGAGTTCTCAGGCAAACAGGAGCGCTGCGGCTCCAGTAGGCGACGGCGGTCGTCGACGGTGGAGGACAACAGTCCGGGCGCTTCTCCTTGTGATTCCGCTACGGTCCCCGTCTCGGGTTGGCAGCATTTCGAAGGTCTGTCTGCCAGGGAGCTTCGGCAAAGATCAGCTGTGCACGATGGTCCCTCGTAGCTCGGGAAGAGGGCTTCCTACCAGGTCCTCTCTGGGTCAGTCCTTGGAGACACAGCAGCTTTCAGATTGTGAAGGAGAGCAACAGCAATTCTTCTCATCCAGCAGGGCTTCAAGGTCAAGCTTCAGTTACTCCAGTTACTCGTCGTAGTGGACTTTAGCTTCTGAACACGATTCCTAGCAGTGAGAGGTCCCCAGATATACTGTTGATCTCCCATTCATTCTGCTGGGTCATACTCAAGCATCCTATCACGGCGAAGGGCATTCATGCAGGCAGGCAGCAAATCAGGCACACAGTGCATTCAAGCCATTCACTTCTCTCCAGACACTCACAACAAGTTATGTGTATTGGTACAAGTACCCAGCCATTCAACACTCCACACTGCATTCATACCGATTTTGGGCAGGGCTGTCTCAGCAGTAGAGAGAGGAAGAAAAGCAAGACAGCTGAACAATTGGCAGAATACGTGTCGCTACTGTTAAACGCAGCTTTGTGTGGAGATCCCCCCACCTGCGCAACCTGTAGAAATAAGATAAAAACCCAGTCCATATATTTTTCACAATAGACTTCCCAATAATTCTGCAACCCCAAAGTACCTGGCGTTGTAGCGTTCCTCGGCGGGGAATCGACGGCCCTTCTTGAATGCCCTCCCTTTAAGGCAGGAATAACGGGTCATCGAACATCCGACGGAGAACAGGGTGAGCTACGACGGTGAAGTGGCAGCTTTGTTCCTAGCGGTGCTCGTTGATGGGGAAGTGTAAACGTCCTGCAAGGAAGAGGTGTGCGGGACACCTCAGTGTCGATAGTTCTGGACCACAAATAGTATGAAGAACTGTGGCCCGGCAAGGGCGTCGAATCATCGGTGTCTCTGGGGTCTTTGGGTGGCAGGAAACCCACCGACGTATACTCCTTGGCGTGTTGACGGTCTGGCCTTATCCAGCGGGATCAAGCGGGCGACGAAGCTGACGAGAGCGTCCTTGAATCAAGAGTTCTCAGGCAAACGGGAGCGCTGCGGCTCCAGTAGGCGACGGCGGTCGTCGACGGTGGAGGACAACAGTCCGGGCGCTTCTCCTTGTGATTCCGCTACGGTCCCCGTCTCGGGTTGGCAGCCTTTCGAAGGTCTGTCTACCAGGGAGCTTCGGCAAAGATCAGCTGTTGCACGATGGTCCCTCGTAGCTCGGGAAGAGGGCTTCTTACCAGGTCCTCTCTGGGTCAGTCCTTGGAGACACAGCAGCTTTCAGATTGTGAAGGAGAGCAACAGCAATTCTTCTCGTCCAGCAGGGCTTCAAGGTCAAGCTTCAGTTACTCCAGTTACTCGTCGTAGTGGACTTTAGCTTCTGAACACGATTCCTAGCAGTGAGAGGTCCCCAGATATACTGTTGATCTCCCATTCATTCTGCTGGGTCATACTCAAGCATCCTATCACGGCGAAGGGCATTCATGCAGGCAGGCAGCAAATCAGGCACACAGTGCATTCAAGCCATTCACTTCTCTCCAGACACTCACAACAAGTTATGTGTATTGGTACAAGTACCCAGCCATTCAACACTCCACACTGCATTCATACCGATTTTGGGCAGGGCTGTCTCAGTCATTGTGTCAAACACCAGATACTAGACACCCACAACATAGAATGTGTATTCGTCACACACTCCATTCACCCAGGTCCCACCCACAGGGTGAACCCACAAAATACAGTCACTGGGAAGGCTCCAGCCAGTCTGGCCTGGACTTCACAACAACACCATATATGGAACTTCCACCCAACAGCCAGTCAGGGGGAAGGGGCAGAGTCAGGGATTCCCAGGGAAAACAAGGTAATAGGCAATAGAAAGCAAGAGGCCACAGGGGCCATCTTGTTTCCTAATGGGAATCAACTGATTCCAATGGCAGGGCCTGGGTACCCCAAGATGGAGGATACTCAGGGCACCTGACAAATTCAGCATGGAGCTGCCTCCAGCCCATACCCTGCTCTGTGGGCCACACACAGGTGCCCAAAAACATACACTAGGGGCAAATGGTTGTACCCCCACCCATGGGTGCCATAAGGGTATCCCATGGGTCTGTACACCAAACTAAAAGAGAGAGCTGCACAGCCAGGAGTCCCACATGAACTCCTGTGCAGAAAACACGACAGAACACATGATAAAAAGCAGTAAAGGACAAGGATACAGAGGCCCTGTCCCTGTGATGCATTTCCAGCATCACAGTCGCCCCCCCTACCACTGAGGTTAGGGTGCCTAATCTCCCACGAGATAGACACCCTCTCCAGACGGTCCACATACTTTCTGGAAAGGCCATCTGCATTATCGTGACTCTTTCCTGGTCTGTACTCTATGGTGAAGTCTAGCCCTTGCAGGCTAATGGACCACCTGAGCAGTTTCGGGTTTTCACCCTTCATCTGCAAGAGCCACTTCAGGGGCTTATGATCTGTTTGGACCTTGAAGGTAGACCCTGTAAGGTAGGGATTACAGAGATTACAGGGACAATCGTATCTACACCTATCAGGTGAAATATGATGAGGTCTCTAGATCTAGATCCAGTAGCGTTGCCTCATCTCCTGTGAGCTCAGATGTTGATAGTGACACAGAGAAACAGATACCAGGTCTGTCAAATTTAGAAACTGGAGATACTCCAATATCTGAGAATCTTGAACCAGTTCACTCTGACGATGTACAATTGAATCAAGCAGTACCACTAGGCCTATCTCCTTTTTAAAGCAGCTAAGGAGATACAAAAAAGGCAACCGTATTGCAGCAAAAAAAGTCAGTTTTCAGAGCACAGTAGCTGCAAATATCTCAACCCCAGGCATACAGCCAGGGGTGCAAGGTGTAAAGACTGGAGGGGGTGTCTGTACTTTAGCTCTCTATATGGTAGAGGAGAGGCACAGAGGACCCCAGCCAAGATTCTCTATTATTGGTACATGGTCGAGCAATCAAGGCCTAGCTTCTCAGGAGGTGATGCAGGATGGTTCTTAAGTACAGTGTAGTCCCCAAGCACCCACAAAGGAATGTCCGCACACTGTATCGGTTAAAACACAGTCTTTATATAATTAATATTCAAGGTTATGTACACTATCACAATAACTCACGTTGTGCTCAGAAAATCAACAATGGTAAATATATACAGTTCTACAGTGGTACAACAAATATTATCAGATCTCATTAAAGTGCATCAACTATACTGTCAAAATGTCACACATAAAGAGGAAACCAGCAGTAGTGAGAGGAAGAAAAGCAAGACAGCTGAACAATTGGCAGAATACTTGTCGCTACTGTTAAACGCAGCTTTGTGTGGAGACCCCCCCACCTGCGCAACCTGTAGAATTAAGATACAAACCCAGTCCATATATTGTTCACAATAGACTTCCCAATAGTTCTGCAACCCCAAAGTACCTGGCGTTGTAGCGTTCCTCGGCGGGGAATCGACGGCCCTTCTTGAATGCCCTCCCTTTAAGGCAGGAATAACGGGTCGTCGAACGTCCGACGGAGAACAGGGTGAGCTACGACGGTGAAGTGGCAGCTTTATTCCTAGCGGTGCTCGTTGATGGGGAAGTGTAAACGTCCTGCAAGGAAGAGGTGTGCGGGACACCTCAGTGTCGATAGTTCTGGACCACAAATAGCATGAAGAACTGTGGCCCGGCAAGGGCGTCAAATCATCGGTGTCTCTGGGGTCTTTGGGTGGCAGGAAACCCACCTACGGATACTCCTTGGCGTGTTGACGGTCTGGCCTTATCCAGCGGGATCAAGCGGGCGACGAAGTTGACGAGAGCGTCCTTGAATCAAGAGTTCTCAGGCAAACGGGAGCGCTGCGGCTCCAGTAGGCGACGGCGGTCGTCGACGGTGGAGGACAACAGTCCAGGCGCTTCTCCTTGTGATTCCGCTACGGTCCCCGTCTCGGGTTGGCAGCCTTTCGAAGGTCTGTCTACCAGGGAGCTTCGGCAAAGATCAGCTGTTGCACGATGGTCCCTCGTAGCTCGGGAAGAGGGCTTCTTACCAGGTCCTCTCTGGGTCAGTCCTTGGAGACACAGCAGCTTTCAGATTGTGAAGGAGAGCAACAGCAATTCTTCTCGTCCAGCAGGGCTTCAAGGTCAAGCTTCAGTTACTCCAGTTACTCGTCGTAGTGGACTTTAGCTTCTGAACACGATTCCTAGCAGTGAGAGGTCCCCAGATATACTGTTGATCTCCCATTAATTCTGCTGGGTCATACTCAAGCATCCTATCACGGCGAAGGGCATTCATGCAGGCAGGCAGCAAATCAGGCACACAGTGCATTCAAGCCATTCACTTCTCTCCAGACACTCACAACAAGTTATGTGTATTGGTACAAGTACCCAGCCATTCAACACTCCACACTGCATTCATACCGATTTTGGGCAGGGCTGTCTCAGTCATTGTGTCAAACACCAGATACTAGACACCCACAACATAGAATGTGTATTCGTCACACACTCCTATCACCCAGGTCCCACCCACAGGGTGAACCCACAAAATACAGTCACTGGGAAGGCTCCAGCCAGTCTGGCCTGGACTTCACAACAACACCATATATGGAACTTCCACCCAACAGCCGGTCAGGGGGAAGGGGCAGAGCCAGGGATTCCCAGGGGAAACAAGGTAATAGGCAATAGAAAGCAAGAGGCCACAGGGGCCATCTTGTTTACTAATGGGAATCAACTGATTCCAATGGCAGGGCCTGGGTACCCCAAAATGGAGGATACTCAGGGCACCTGTCAAATTCAGCATGGAGCTGCCACCAGCCCATACCCTGCTCTGTGGGCCACACACAGGTGCCCAGAAACAAACACTAGGGGCAAATGGTTGTACCCCCACCCATGGGTGCCATAAGGGTATCCCATGGGTCTGTACACCAAACTAAAAGAGAGAGCTGCACAGCCAGGAGTCCCACATGAACTCCTGTGCAGAAAACACGACAGAACACATGATAAAAAGCAGTAAAGGACAAGGATACAGAGGCCCTGTCCCTCTGATGCATTTCCAGCATCACAGTCGCCCCCCCACGACTGAGGTTAGGGTGCCTAATCTCCCACGAGATAGACACCCTCTCCAGACGGTCCACATACCTTCTGGAAAGGCCATCTGCATTATCGTGACTCTTTCCTGGTCTGTACTCTATGGTGAAGTCTAGCCCTTGCAGGCTAATGGACCACCTGAGCAGTTTCAGGTTTTCACCCGTCATCTGCAAGAGCCACTTCAGGGGCTTATGATCTGTTTGGACCTTGAAGGTAGACCCTGTAAGGTAGGGCCTAAAACGCCTAAAGCTCCAAACTATGTTAAAACATTCCTTTTCAACAGTAGCCCACCTAAGTTCTCTACCCTTGAGTTGTCTACTGATGAATATGATAGGATGTTCCCTTCCTTTGTCATTTAAATGGGACAAGGCAGCTCCTATTCCGGTGTTGCAGGCGTCAGTTTGAACGATAAAGGGCTTGCTGTAAACAGGCACACACAACACAGGTGCCCTACACAGACTTTCTTTCAAGCCATCAAAGGCCGTCTGACAGTCTTCCGTCCAATTAACCTTCCTAGGTTGTTTGGGGGACGTCAGAGCTGTCAGGGGTGCAGCTATGGTTCCATAGTCTGCCATGAAATTGCGATAATACCCAGTGAGGCCCAAAAAGGCTCTCACCTGGGTTTGAGTAGTGGGAGTCTCCCAGTCATGTACATCCTGTACTTTATTGGGGAGAGGTTGGATTTGACCCCCTCCTACCTCATGACCAAGATACGTGTTTTTCCCCTGAGCTATCTGGCACTTGGTGGCCTTGATACTGAGGTTAGCCCTTTTTAAGGCCTGCAACACCTTATCCAGATGTGTCAAATACTCTTCCCAGGTGGAACTGTAGACGGCAATGTCATCTAAGTAAGCCACAGAAAAGGCTTCCAGCCCACTGAGCCCATGGTTGACAAATCTCTGGAAGGTGGCAGGGGCATTCTTCAACCCAAAAAGGCATGACCCTAAACTGGTAGAGTTCCTCCGGTGTTGAGAATGCCGTCTTTTCCTTGGCATGGTCCGTCAGAGCTATTTGCCAATTGCCTGAGGTAAGGTCAAAGGTGCTCACAAATTTGGCAGCACCTATGGTGTCCACAAGCTCATCAGCCCTGGCAATGAGTGCGCATCAGTTTTCGTGACGGCATTGACTCCTCGGTACTCCACACAGAACGTCCAATCATTGGTACCCGCCTGGGAACTTGCCTTGGGGACAAGGACCAGTGGACTGGACCAGGGACTGGTTGAGGGTTCAATAACACCCAGATCCAACATCTTGGTGACCTCAGCCTGGATGTGGTTCTTAACTGTATCTGACAAACGGTAGCACCTGCTTTTGACAGGCATACTGTCACCAGTGTCAATTTTGTGCCTACACCACGGTGTAAGGCCTGGTGTCAGTGAGAACCGAGAGGCATACTGCCGGAGCAAAGTCCTGCAGGCCTTCTGCTGCTCTGTCATCAGATTGGGAGAGAGATATACTCCCTCCACCGAGCCATCCTGAGGGTTGCTATGCAGCAAATCAGGAAGGGGCTCACTCTCATCCTCTTGTTGCTCTTTAGCTAGCAAGAGACATGAAACTTTGGCTTGCCCATGGAAAGGCTTGAGCCTGTTAACATCGAATACCTGAGGGGCTATCCCCGAGGCTCCCATATAAACCAGATAATTGACCTCGCCCATCTTGGAGATTATCCTGAAGGGTCCAGTCAATTTTCTGCCAAAGCGCAAGGCTTGGTAGGCTCCATCACAAGGACCTCCTGTCCCAGAGTCCAATCCACTTGCGATGCTTTAAGGTCATGCCAGTACTTGTTCAATTCCTGGCTGGCCTTGAGATTCGCTGTTGCCTGGCCCATCAGCTGTGTCATCCTCCATCTGAGGCCTAACACATAGTCCCCCACTTGCTTGGTGGAACCTGGAGGGGTGGCCTCCAAACCTTCTCTGATCAAGGCAAGCGGCCCCCTCACGGGATGCCCAAAGAGTAACTCAAAGGGGCTGAAACCAACATCCTCTTGAGGTACCTCTCTGTAAGCGAACAGCAGGCATGGCAGGAGGAGATCCCATTTCCTCCTCACGGGCTCTTCCAAAGCGCCTAGTATGCCTTTGAGAGTTTTATTAAATCTCTCAATCAGACCATTGGTCTGGGGATGGAAAGAGGTGGAAAGCTCATAGGTCACCCCACACTCTTTCCACATGGTTTTCATGTAACTAGACATGAAGTTGGATCCTCTGTCAGAGACAATCTCCTTAGGGAATCCAACATGGGTGAAAATGCCCAGGAGAGCCCTTGCAACTACTTTGGCAGTTGCCTTCCGAAGGGGAATAGCCTCAGGGTACCTCGTGGCATGATCTACCAAGACCAGGATGAACCGATGTCCACCTGAAGTGGGAGGGTCAAGGGGACCGTCAATGTCGATGCCCACCCTCTCAAACGGTGTACCAACCACTGTCAATGGCTGCAGTGGGGGAATGACACTGCCTCCAGTCTTGCCAGACAACTGACAAGTTGGGCAGGTCCTGCAGTGGGACTCCACTTCTACTCCCATCCAAGGCCAGTAGAAATGGGCAGAGAGCCTCTGCTTAGTCTTCTTGGTACCTAGATGACCAGCTAAGGACACCTCATGCGCCAACTGCAGCAGGAAGGGCCTGTAAACCTGGGGTACCACCAACCTTTTGAGGGCACCAGGTTCAGCCTTAGTGGGCTCACTAACAAGGAGCTCACCCGGCCTGTTTCCTCAGATCCTCGAGAGAGTGGCACTCTCTTTGTCCCTTACAGAAGTCAGCCCGGGAGGGTCCCCCTTCATCTAACAGGCATGGAAGGTCGGGATGATCCTCCGAGTTGAGAACCTCTCCCACAGGAAATTCTTCTAGTTCTTCTCCCACATGAGGTGAGACGGGGTTCACCACTGGATCCAGCCCGTCCGGAGCATGGATCCCAAAGGGTGCTGTCAGAACAGCAGGAAGAGCACGGGCTCCCTCCACAGAGGTGGCCTTTTTACTCTTCCGTTTCCTTCGTGCCTTGGGTTTCCCCATCGGCGAGGGTGCTGGGCTCGCAGCCGGACCCTGTGTGACCTGCGATCGGGTGACCGCCACAGCAGCCATGGGTAGACCATCGGTGATCATCCCCAACTCGACCAAATTGTTTCCTAACAAAATGTTCGCAGGCACGTTGTCCTGATCCAGGACCGGAAGCTTTGCTGTCTTGTCTCCAATCGTAATATTGACTTAGGCTACAGGCAATAATTTGGGAGGCCCACCAGCTAACCTGGTGGTTCTCAGAGGAGCACCTACATAGTCCTCTGGCTTGAGCAGGGTCCTGTCCACCACGGTCATGCTTGCCCCAGTGTCTCTCAAGCCAGTAGAAGGCTGGCCATTCAAGAGGACACTTCTCAAAAACCTGTGTTCTGTGGGATAGTCACCAGTACTTCTGCGTACTGGTTCCAGGCCCCAAGGGACACTAAGGGAATCTCTACGAGAGCACCGAAGGTGATCCCAGTAGAGGAGGGGAGGACAGTGGCCTCCACCTCAGGTACGGAGTAGGGATAGGTCAGGCTGACAGCCTGGAGCCCAAGTGCCTTACCCTTACACTTGGGTTCACCCCTTCAGTGGTCCAGAGCCCGACAATCCCAACAAGTGACGGGAGTGCGGGGTATGGTACTGGAAACACTGGGACCCTGCTTTGCAGCAGGCGGACCACTACTCTTACTCCCACCCACAACAGACTTATCCCCACTAGGTTTTTGGGTCTTAGGAGAGGAAGGTTTTTGTTTACCCGACTGTGATTGCTTTTGGGACTACTCAGCTTTCTGAGAGGCCCCATTTTCTTTATCCTTGTCCTTCCGACTGGAGTCCTTAGGGGACACCCGGTGGGAGACCCGCTTGTCAGCCAACCTAGCCAGCTTAAAGGGGTCCAAAATGTTTTGTTCAGCAACATACTGACGCAGCTCTGGTGAACAGGCCTCCGAAAAATGCTCAAAAATCTAAAGGTGGGACAATTCAAAAAACGTTTTCACTTTGTAACCATCAATCCACCCCATCATGTTCATGTGCGCAGCACTCACTCAGTCAATCCAAGACACATTGGCCCTCATTATGACCCAGGTGGTAAGTTACCGCCTGCGTCGTACCCTTACCACCATGGCGTAAACTACGTTTACGCCATGGTGGTTGGCGGATTTACCGCCCCATTCCAAGGTGAGTGGGGCGGTAAATCCCCATTTCCCATTTTACCCTTCCCCATTCCCATTTTCGCCCCATAGGGCATAATGGGAATGGGGAAAGGCGATAATTACGGCACCGTAAATTACGGTGCCGTAATTATCGCCAAGGTCCGTTTACGGCATGGATTTTAACGGCTGCAAAAAAGCAGCCGTTAAAAGCCATCCCGCAAAGGGAACCTTGTAATCAGGCGTTAAGGGTCGGCGCCGTTTACGGCGCCGTAAACCCCTTAACGCCTGAGTCAGAATGAGGGCCATTCTCTCATTTCTTAAAGTCCCTGAACCTCTTAAGGTATTGGGTAGGTGTCTTGCCAAACTTGGCAATTAAAGCAGACTTCATGCACTCATACTGACCCCTTTCTTCCACACTCAGCTTCAGATTACAGTCATATCCAATTTGAGGCACTCTGCTTAACAAACACTTATCCCACTCTCTCTTATCAACATCATGAATTACACAAGCCATTTCAAACGTTTCAATCCATTGGAGGATATCAGAACCCTCGGCATAGACACCAACCAAATCTTTCAAAAACTTGGTTGCTGGGGACCTGACACTCTCAACTGGTTTAGCTGAAGTCTCCACTCGAGCTTTCTCTAACTGGATTCGCTGACATTCAGTGTCCTTGTCTGTCAGGTCCGGGTTTAAACTCCCCCTTCTCCTCACCTGAGACTTCCGAAGAGCTCTCCTTAAGTGTAGCTTCCGACTTCTTTGGGTTCTTCTTCTTCTTGGAATTGTCTTCCTTAAGCTTCCCACCTCTTCTGTCGTGTAAGTAAGGTCTGGCCCCTCCAGAGGCCACCGTGACAGAGTTGAGAACCTTGCCTCCGGGAGCCCCCCGGGGGGCCAGCCTCGTCCCAGGGAAAAAGCCGGAAGGCAGAAAAAACCCTGGATATGGTGATATTCAGATGGATGGATGATTCCAAAGACCAATAGTCCAATGAGTGTAACAATAGATTCAGTGAGAAGGCTGATAATTTACCATCCGGGAATGGCAGAAAGAAAAGATAACCTAATAAACAAATGTTAAGTAGCCAAACAATTAAAAGACCGGAGACTGAAACGGGAGACTGGAGACGGCAAGCGCCGTGAAAGTATATAAAAAAAAGGAAGTGACAAACGGGGAAGAACGGCAAATGCCGCGAAAGAGTTTACAAAAGAGTAGGCAAGAAAAACGGTAGATAAGAAATACGGCGAACGCCGTATGAAAGGGAAGATTAGCAACAAAAGAATAAGTAGGACTGAAAATGCACAGACACAAGGGAAAAAGCGTAGAAAAGAATTCTAGCTAAGTCACAAGAGTACGAGCGAAGTAACGGGAGGGTAAACAGATACAACGCACTGGAGGAAGGGGCGGAGTCGGCAGTTATAGGGCTAGCCGCCATGTTGGATGAGGACTAGAGCGTGACTCTGAGCAGGTTAATGCCGCCAGTAGTCCCAAAGCCTCCACCCGCCGATCCTGACAGTATACCCCCTTCTCCTTAGGGGTCCCCCAGGTTTACCCGGGTGGAAGTGGTGGAATCTTCTGATCAACCGGGATGCATGAATGTGGCTCACGGGTTCCCAGGATCTTTCCTCCACTGGGTATCCTTTCCAATGAACCAGGTATTGCAACCTACCCCTGCGATACCGGGAGTCCACCAGGTAGGCCACCTCATATTCTTCTGGAGCTGGAGTCTCCTGGGCACGTACTCTGAGGACAGGTCTTTGGAATGGGTCATCTTTGTATTCCTTAAGCAAGGAGACGTGAAAAACTGGATGCACTCTCTTAAGGTAGTTCGGGAGTTTGATCTTGAAGGCCACCGGGTTTATCTGTTGCACAATGGGGAAAGGCCCCAGGAATCGTGAGGAGAACTTGCCAGAATGGACCCATCGGGGTAAGAATCGGGTGGACAACCAGACCAATTGACCTATCTGCCATGTCGGGTTGGGGCTTCTGCCCTTGTCCGCCCACTTCTTTTGTGCTTGTTGACTGGCCTGATGTGCTTTCTGAGCTATTTCATGTACTTCATGCAAGTCCTTAAGCACACCATCTACAGCTGGTATCTTGGAGTATGGAGTACTAAGCCAGGGTAGATGTTGAGGATCGTACCCATAAGTACAAAAAAAAGGACTCATCTGGATAGATGTATGAAATGCATTGTTGTAGGCAAACTCTGCCTGCGGAAGGAAACAATACCAGTGCTCTTGTTGTGGGCTACAAAAACACCTCAGATATTGTTCCAGACTGGCGTTCAACCTTTCGGTCTGTCCATTGCTCTGAGGGTGGTAGCCCGAAGAGAGAGCCCTGTGAATTCCTAGTGTGAGGCAAAGAGAAGCCCAGAATCTCGAAGTGAATTGTGGTCCCCGATCGGAAACCACGGTCCGAGGCAACCCATGAAGTCTGACAATATCTCGAAGAAATACTGTAGCTGTCTCTGAGGCTGAAGGGACTTGCTTAAAGGCGGAGAAGTGGGCTAACTTGCTGAAAGAATCTACTGTCATCATGATCACTGTCATGCCATCAGATGGTGGGAGATCCACAATGAAATCAGTGGAAATATGTTCCCAGGGGCGCTCTGGTAAGGGTTGTTGTTGTAGTAGTCCTACCGGTCTTCCAGTTCGATGTTTGTTGGAGGCACAAACCAAACAGGTAGATACATACCGACCTACATCATTCCGAAGTGTAGGCCACCAGAATCCCCTACGTAGCAGGTTATAAGTCTTCCTAATTCCGGGATGTCCTGTTAAAGGGGTGTTGTGGCACCATGATAGGACTAGAGTTTGTAGCTTCTTGGTGGGAATGAACAGCGCCTTTCCATGATAGTACAGCCCATCTTCACCATGGATGATGGAGGAAGGAAGGTCTAATCCTGTTTGATACTGTGGTATCAGATCTTGAAGGAAAGAGAGAGTGGATGCAACAATCTTGAGACCTGGGAAAATTAGTTTGTGATCCTTGTAAATACCAGTACCTTCCCCTTGGCTTCGAGACAAGGCGTCTGCCTTCATGTTTTCAGTACCGGGAATGTAAGTGATGCTAAAATCGAATTGCAGAAAGAAGAAGGCCCACCTGGCGTGACGTGCATTTGTGCATTCCATCTGCTGTAATACCCGCAGATTACGATGGTCTGTGCGGATAGTAAAGCTGTGAGCTGCCCCTTGCAAAAGATGACGCCACTCTTCACAAGCCAACTTAATGGCCAACAGTTCCCTTTCGAGTACCGAGTAGTTACGCTCACTGGAAGTCAGGGTCTTGGAGTAATAGGCTACAGGGTGTTCAAAATCGTCCTCCGATTTCTGTAGTAGAATGGCCCCGACTGCTCCTAAGGAAGCGTCTGTTTCCAAGATATAAGGTTTGGTCTGATCCGGCTGGACTAGAATGGGTGCCGTAGAGAAGCGATCCTTGAGGATAGAAAATGCCCTTCTGGGTTCCTCCCCAAAGATAAATCTTATCCCCTTCTTCAGCAGAGAAGTGAGCGGAAGCACAGTGTTAGAGAAATTGGGAATGAATCTTCGATAAAAGTTTGCCAACCCCAAAAAACTTTGTAGTTCCTTAACATTGGTAGGTTCCTTCCACTCTCCAATTGCCCTTATCTTGATAGGATCCATCGCAATGCCCTCTTTGGACAGTATGAATCCCAAGTAGGAAACTGATGTAGTTTCAAATTGGCACTTTTCTGGTTTGATCAGTAGTTGATGAGACTTAAGGCGCTGCAAAACCTGTAAGACCAGTCTTCTGTGCTCTGCCAGTGTCTTGGAAAATATCAATATGTCATCGAGGTATACCACCACTGTTATGAACAGCAGGTCAGCAAACACCTTATCCATATATCTTTGAAATACCGCCGGGGCATTTACAAGGCCAAACGGCATTACCCTGTATTCATATAGGCCAAATGGGGTGCGGAAGGCCGTTTTCCATTCGTCACCCTGCCTTATACGCAATAGGTGATAGGCACCTCTTAAGTCCAGCTTAGTGAAGTAGACCGCTCCTTGTACTGCTTCTATTATGTCTCGTATCAAGGGCATGGGATACCTGTCACGGATGGTGACTTTGTTTAGACCACGATAATCTATACAGGGGCGTAACTCCACCGTATCTTTCTTGGGGATGAAGAACAGAGAAGCACCACAGGAAGACTTAGATTCTCGGATAAGTCCATTCTGTAGGTTAGCATCCAAATAGTTCCTAAGGGCATTCCGCTCTGGAAGAGATAGAGGATACATGCGGCCAAAGGGAATCACCGCCTCAGGCATTAAGTCGATACCGCAGTCCTCAACCCTATGTGGAGGCAGCATTTTGGGTAGGGTATCCATGAACACTTCAGCATAGGCCTGATACTGGAGAGGGATTGAAGATATGATCACGGGTTTGTGGACAGACTTTCCTTCTACTGATCTGACATTAGAAAGGGATGCCATTGACTGATTCATGCAGTTGGTCTTACAAAATAGAGAATCAAAATTCACCTTATTATCTGTCCAGTTAATGTGCGGGTTATGTTTTCGTAACCACGGAATGCCTATAACCAAAGGAAAATGGGCCGCCCTGATCAGGTCAAACTCCAAAGTCTCTTCATGATGGCCCATCTTCAACTTGAGAGGGAATGTTTCTGTGGTGATTGGTCCAGAGGATAAAGGTCTACCGTCTACCCCTTCTACTGGTATGGGGGCTGACTTGAGTCTGGTAGCCACCTGATGCTCAGTTGCCCATCTTAAATCCATGAAATTGCCTGCGGCTCCGCAGTCCAACATCGCCAGTACCTCGAGGGGAGCGGATCCTGACCGCCAGAGTTCAACCTTAAACACCATCAGACTGTTCTCTTCTGTATTTTCTAAGGTCTTTGAGCTGTTGCAAGGGTACTTGTCAAATCCCCCGAAACTTCCCTTGCAGCAGAACGGGGGCTGAAGTTTTCCTTCCGTCGAGGTGGAACCTCCGGACAGTCTCTTAGTAGATGTTTAGAAGAACCGCAATACATACACAATCCGGTATCACGTCGTCTCCTTCGCTCTTCTGGAGTTAGGGGACCTCGAGCGGCTCCGACTTGCATGGGTTCTTCCGCCATATGTGAAGCTCTTAATTGAGGTGAAGGAGGAGGAAGATTTAACGCCTGAGGAGTTCCTCTGGGTCGTCTTCTTTCTTGTCATCGTTCTTGTAGCCGAAATTCGATCTGGAGTGACAAGGTAATCAGATCTCGGAAAGAAGCTGGTCTGGCAACTCTAGCTAGTTCATCCTTAATATCATCGTGAAGGCCTCGTCTGAAAATAGTCTGTTGAGCCGAATCTGGCCAGTCAGCCTTGGCCGCTAATCTCTGGAAGCGAGAGATGTAGGTTTGGAGATCAGAGCTTCCTTGACAAACGTCTAGAATAGCCTCCAAAGATGAATACAGCTCTTCGGGTCTATCGAACCTTTCCTTAAATACCTCCAAAAAACGGTCATAATCGTTCAGAGACGGATCATTGTTAGTTACCAACGGAGTGACCCAAGATAGGGCATTTCCTGAGAGGTTAGCGATGATGAAGCCAACCCTTGATCTGGCTGAGTCATAAGCATGGGGTCTGAAGGCAAAGTACACCCTACATGCATCAATAAAGTCTTTAAAGCCTCCGGGGTAACCATTATATTTTCCGAAGGAAAGTGGCATAGTAGGTAAGTCGCCGTATTCATTCCGGCGTAACACTACCTGTTGTCGGAGCGCTATATTCTCAGTTCTCAAGGCTTGAACCTCGACGGTTAGATTCTGCATAGCCGCCACCAATTCCTGGTATTGTTCCAAAGAAGCCATGGTGTGAGTCGGGCGTTGTATTCTGTCAGGTCCGGGTTTAAACTCCCCCTTCTCCTCACCTGAGACTTCCGAAGAGCTCTCCTTAAGTGTAGCTTCCGACTTCTTTGGGTTCTTCTTCTTCTTGGAATTGTCTTCCTTAAGCTTCCCACCTCTTCTGTCATGTAAGTAAGGTCTGGCCCCTCCAGAGGCCACCGTGACAGAGTTGAGAACCTTGCCTCCGGGAGCCCCCCGGGGGGCCAGCCTCGTCCCAGGGAAACAGCCGGAAGGCAGAAAAAACCCTGGAAATGGTGATATTCAGATGGATGGATGATTCCAAAGACCAATAGTCCAATGAGTGTAACAATAGATTCAGTGAGAAGGCTGATAATTTACCATCCGGGAATGGCAGAAAGAAAAGATAACCCAATAAACAAACAAATGTTAAGTAGCCAAACAATTAAAAGACCGGAGACTGAAACGGGAGACTGGAGACGGCAAGCGCCGTGAAAGTATATAAAAAAAAAGGAAGTGACAAACGGGGAAGAACGGCAAATGCCGCGAAAGAGTTTACAAAAGAGTAGGCAAGAAAAACGGTAGATAAGAAATACGGCGAACACCGTATGAAAGGGAAGATTAGCAACAAAAGAATAAGTAGGACTGAAAATGCACAGACACAAGGGAAAAAGCGTAGAAAAGAATTCTAGCTAAGTCACAAGAGTACGAGCGAAGTAACGGGAGGGTAAACAGATACAACGCACTGGAGGAAGGGGCGGAGTCGGCAGTTATAGGGCTAGCCGCCATGTTGGATGAGGACTAGAGCGTGACTCTGAGCAGGTTAATGCCGCCAGTAGTCCCAAAGCCTCCACCCGCCGATCCTGACATTGTCTCTTTGAGTTCAAGATCCCTATTTTTGAGTTCCACTTGCTGTGCCAACTCCTCTTTCTTAAACACAGCACCTATTTCCAACCTGCGATATTCAAAGGCCAATTTCATCCTTAATAACTCAAGTTCTAAGGAATTGCTGGGGTTTGGAACAGAGGCAGTAGGAATGGTGGAATTCCCAGAATCAGATTTGGCGACCAACCTCGGGGTAGAGTCCTCATTGGTTGCATCCCCCCCTTCAAGAGTTTCACAATCAGTCTGGTAGTCCACCGGGGTAGCTATCAGCTCAGCCCTAGACTTATCCACAAAGTCTAACTCCTTGGCTTCACAAGCACTCTGGAGAGCCTCTAAGCTCATTATCTTGTACACAACTAAATCTCAATTTAACAAAGTGCAGATATCCTTCGTAAGTGCACGGTGATACACTGATTCTTAAAACCATAAGCATCCCACCGCTGCCACCAATGTAAAGACTGGAGTGGGGTGTCTGTACTTCTGCTCTCTATATGATAGAGGAGAGGCACAGAGGATCCCAGCCAAGATTCTCTATTTTTGGTATGTGGTAAAGCAATCAAGGCTAGCTTCTCAGGAGGTGATGCAGGCTGGTTTGTAAGTACAGTATAGTCACCCACAAAGGAATGTCCGCACACTGTATCGGTTAAAACACAGTCTTTATATAATTAATATTCAAGGTTATGTACACTATCACAATAACTCACTTTGTGCTCAGAAAATCAACAATGGTAAATATATACAGTTCTACAGTGGTACCACAAATATTATCATATCTCAATAAAGTGCATCAACTATACTGTCAAGATGTCACACAGATCAATAAAGAGGAAACCAGCAGTAGAGAGAGGAAGGAAAGCAAGACGGTTGAACAATTGGCAGAATATTGGTTGCTACCGTTAAACACAGCTCTTTTTGGAGATACCCCCACCTGGGCAACCTGTAGAATAAAGATACAAGCCCAGTCCATATATTGTTCACAATAGACTTCCCAATAGTTCTGCAACCCCAAAGTACCTGGCGTTGTAGCGTTCCCCAGTGGGAAATCGATGGCCCTTCTTGAGTACCCTCCCTTTAAGAAAGGAGTCATGGGTCGTCGAACGTCCGACGGAGAACAGGGTGAGCTACGATTGTGAAGTGGCAGCCTCCTTCCTAGCGGTGCTCGTTGATGGGGAAGCGTAAACGTCCTGCAAGGAAGAGGCATGCAGGGCACCTCAGTGTTGATAGTTCTGGACCGCAAAGAGTATGAAGAACTGTGGCCCAGCAAGGATGTCGAGTCGTCGTCGTCTCTGGGGTCTTTGGGTGGCAGGAAACCCACCGGCGGATAATCCTTGACGCGTCAACGGTCTGGCCTTCTCCAGCGGGATCAAGTGGGCGACGATGCGGACGAGAGCGTCCTTGAATCAAGAGTTCTTAGGCAAACCGGAGTGCTGCGGCTCTGGTCGGCGATGGCGGTCGTCGACAGTGGCCAACAACAGTCCGGGTGCTTCTCCTTGTGATTGCGCAGCGGTCCCTGTCTCAGGTCAGCAGCCTTTCGAAAGTCTGTCTACCAGGGAGCTTCGGCAAAGATCAGCTGGTGCACAATGGTCCCTTGTAGCTCGGGAGAGGGTGCCTTACCAGGTCCTCTCTGGGTCAGTCCTTGGAGACACAGCAGCTTTCAGATTGTGAAGGAGAGCAACAGCAATTCTTCTCATCCAGCAGGGCTTCAAGGTCAAGCTTCAGTTACTCCAGATACTCGTCATAGTGGACTTCAGCTTCTGAACACGATTCCTAGCAGTGAGAGGTCCCCAGATATACTGTTGATCTCCCATTCATTCCGCTGGGTCATACTTAAGCATCCAATCACGGCGAAGGGCATTCATGCAGGCAGGCAGCCAATCAGGCACACAGAGCAATCAGACCATTCACTTCTAGCCAAACACTCACAACAAGTTACGTTGTCGGGGGGAAATTCTGCCGGGGTCGGCCGGGCCGTCCGCAGACCTCCGGGCAGGGAGGCCCCAACTCCTCCCGTATATCCCAGATGAGACAGAGTATGAGACACACGCAAGAAGCAAGGTGACTCTGCTGTTTATTAGACAAAAACGGCAGGGATGGGTCAAGGAGCGTACGCGTCCGTCCTGACACACACACAATCGTAGGGCTCGCAGGCCCTTTTTACCTTGATATGACGCGCTACTTGCGTCACATTGAAAAGTTAGTAAAAAACCTATCGCCACTCTTAATTGGTTACTCGAGTGGTAGGGTTAGTATAGCACACGTATAGAGAACAATGTTAGTGGTCGAGGGTTAGTCAGGTGATATATCTGGGTTGTCCCTACAATTAGATACATGAGAATTGTTACATGGAGACCCCTGATGATTGGTTAAAGCTAATGGCGTCAGTGATAGGAGCCCCATGTTCTGATTGGTGCGCCCGTGAGCTTCCCAGCCTGGGACCATCGCTGTTCCCAGCTCTCGGTGTACCTGTCATTTGCAACAATGTTTCACTATGGGTACGTGCAGACAATGTGAGGATTTATTCATAGCTGGAGGGCTGACTGCTCCCACTGTCGCAGATGTCCATTGAGCCTTTTTAGTTGTATCTGCTTATGTCTTGTAACGAGAGATCCAGACGCTTTCTTTCTCCTGGGCTTGGCATCATGTCAGGTTCGGCTTGGTCACGTGAGGTGAGACCGTGTTTGAGGCATAATTCTGCACAACTAATATTGTTTTTTCCCCTGTGTGTCTGGTTTAATTTGCAGGTGTGACTTTAACGTTGGTGCGCGGCGTGCGAGGCTGCAACATCGTGCCCTTGATGATTGGCTTTTGGAATGTGGGTTTGCAACATTGCGACCTTGGCTGGTTGCTTCGCCGGGCTCATTCTGCAGGATCAGCAATCTGGCTCTTGTTCTTTTAACGTCCATGGAAGCTCTTGCTTGCGGCCTACTTAGGCCTGGTGTATAAGTGGGTCCGTCTGGTGCATAGGTGCTTTTTAGGTTACAGTACCATATATTTTCATGACCAGTATCGTGTCTTCATTATATCTCTCATTGTGGCAACTGGTGTTAGGAGAAGCGTGAGCAAGCTTTTATATGGGTTCATGACGCGTCTTGCGTTGCTGCATTTTGAAAGCCTATATAGAAAATAATAAAGATGCACGTCCGTGAGTATGTCTGTCGCCTGCGTCATAGCACTGGGTATATTCTTCGTGTAGATTGGTGCGTGAGTGTCCAGTGTGTATATTTGTACAGGTGTGCTAACCGTTGGCTAGGTCGTCATGGCATCTCTAACGACGTGTAGGTTTTAGTCTAGTTACTCCGTGCCGCAGGTGTCGGCATGGCTAGTGCGGGCTGCTGGGCAGGCAGATGGACACATCCGTATGTTCCTGTACCAGGGTATCTGGTCGTCTGGTAAATGGACAAACTCTTCTCGTGGCGGGTGTCTGGGTCGTGACCCTTTAGGCCAAGCGCGAGAGGTAAAGGACGGGAGCCTGGTCTTCCATTCTCCCACTTCATTCCCCCCTCTGGTCGACTTGTCGACCACAAACATATCCTTTTCGTTGTCTCCTCTTACTCTCCATATCTTAGTTATTCCTCCTAAATGTCCATAGTGGTTCACATGATCTTCAAATGACCAATACATATACTCACAGGTTCCTCCAGGAGTACAGTATACCCATTTCCCTATGTAGCTCCTGGGGTTTCTTGGGTTCTCGATCTTCACCGATGGTGGGTCTAGATGGTTGGTGATGATCTGGTTGCGCAACTTCTCCCTCTCCTGTATTATTACGCTTGTGTGTTGGCCGTCATCTGCTGGCATCAAGGGGTGCATACCCACCATTTCAAGCAACTCGTCAGTGGTACGTGCCTTCAGGGCCTTCCAAAATCTTATTATGATCAGTGTAGCTCCAGCCAAAATAGTACAACCAACTATAATTTTCAGTCCATCTGACAGCCATGATGGCATCCATGACCATAATAGTGAAAACCAGCTCTTATCCTTGTTTACACCGTTACTTTCATCCATCATTTTGGAGTGCATCTGGGCCAATTGTGAAACTGCTTCTGTCAGTGTACCATTGTCAGCATCGTTGGCAGGAATGAACGTGCAGCATGATTGTCCTATCTTTGCACAAACTCCTCCTTCCATGGCTGTGAGAAGGTCCAATACATATCTTTTCTGGAGTGCTACCATCCTTATAGCTCGCAGCTCCTCTTTTATTGCGTTGAATCCATTTACTGTAGAATTGATGGTCATCATTAGTTCCCATCTAGTTATCTGGAGCCATTTTGCGTTTGCGTAAGCCTGCAGTCCCGGATGTATTATTGAGGAGAAGAACATTGCTGCTCTGCTGAATAGTCTGTGTTCTGGCGGTATTGAAGTGAGTGCCGTTTCCGACCTTCCCCACAGGTAATTTCCTGTCAGAGGTTCTCCTTGTCTTTTCCTTCTATTTAGGACAGTATCATTGCTGTTGGTCCTGTTCCTTTGCTCCTCCTGAAGTGGTGCAGATCTCTTTTTTCTCTTGTCCCCTTCATCCATTTTGGGAAAGTTCGCCACATTGACGTGCTTCTTGGGTACCACTAGTGATGGTACATTGACGTGCACCATTGTGCACACACCATTCCACAGGGGAGGCAGTGTATGATATGCCTTTTCTCCACAGGCCCAATAATGGTCCATTATTACTGCTGTTCCTGCTCCCCCCTCAGGTAACTCCATCACGCTTGCACAGTTGGTGTTATATCCTACGTCCACCTCTCCTTTATGCTGGTAGCACACCTTGGGCGCAGTCAGCGGCAGTATTGTTATTGGGTCTTCATCCGTCTCCACCCACGTGAGCATTGGTACGTACTTTATCCACGTCGTCCAACATCGGTGGTTGTGTGCCTCGATAGTTGAGATAGTTTCTTTTGTTACCATGTTACTGCCAATCACTCCTATCTCCCAGTTGTTGTCCAGGTACACCTTCCCGGTTATCGTCACCAGTGGCCTCTCCCAACATCCTTGTTTACCCGGAACTTCAGTGGCGTACCAATCACATGGTAGGTACTGCAGTGTTACTTTCTTTGTTTCTCCTTTTGCAGGACCACTTGTTATGTATCTGAATGCTTCAGCATGTAAACTGCTCTTGTGGTAACTCAAATAGGTCTTGAGGAAGTTGTTTTCATATGGGTATGAGTCTCGTGTTTTCCATGTCATATGCACCACTGTCCCTTGAAATCTTCCTTTCGTTTGGAACAGTGCCAAGTATATTATGCACCGTGCTGTCTTTTCATCTATTTCTGTGGCAACAAATGTTCGAGAAGCACTCATGGCGTATGGTATTAATGAGCAAACGTAGCAGCTGTCCTCTGTTGTCTGCTTACCAATGCGGGTCATGTGTTGGTACCATATGTTGTTTGAGACGTGTGCTGAATCTTGTATATAATTATCAATACCTTTATTATCTGAGTATGTGCTGCGTTTAACTCTATTTTGCTTGGGTGCAATTTTACTACTATCACCTGACGTAACACCTGTTGCAGCAGGGGACGGGGGTGTATTAGGTTTGGGTGCAGCAATAAAATGAATAGCATAGCTGTACTGCCATACAGAGGCAGCCAAGAACCCGGTGATCATCAAAATCCCTATTAGTTTTATTACATATGCTAATTTCACCGGCATTTTGCTCTTACCTTGCTGCAGTCCTGGCAGCGTATTCTTGCGACGTTAAAGTTGCCCGCCTGAAAATTCTCAAAATGCTGGTTATTAAATGTTAGTTGTTGTTTTTCTTTAAGCTCTCCCTATCAAATAGTCATTCAGTGCCCAGGCGAAGAGCTGTTCCCACGCTACTCTAAGTGATCTATCTCTTAGGACCGGCAAGTATGGGTGGAGGTGGGGCATTGAATATTCTATGGCCAAGAGGAATGCTGTGTAGTACACACGTACCCTTCTCCTTTTCAGGTACGTTGGCCTTTTTATTTCGTATACAAATTGGTGTGACAATTCTTCCGGGTAGTTATCGTCTGGGAGTACCATCTACTCCTGGGCAGTGAATTTGTTATTTAACTATTTTCTTAACAATACAATAATACGCAGTTCCTGTATGTGCGAGAGAAGAGAAAAGAGAACATTCACGTGTTTACATGTGTACTTGTGCAGACAATGTCCTTCAGTTCGGGTATTACTATATTTGGGGGTCAATGGGCAGGGGGTTTGGGCTCAGCTGGCGGAAGTATTTTTACTCTTTGAGCGTGTGACCATGGGGTGGGCAGTATGGGGATCACCCCTTTCTTCGTCAATTATTGTCTCCGGGGAAGCTGGGGAGTGACAGGGTATGGGAACAATTGGGTCGTTGGCTGTGGTAGAACTCTCTTCCGCCGTTGGTGATGTTGTTGTTGTTCTCCCAATGGACCTGTCGGTGGCGCTGGGGCGGGTCTGTAGTTTGTAGATCTTTACATCATGTAGGTGGTTCCAGGCACGCTTGTCCTTTAGCTTTACTGCTCTTGTTGATACCTCCTCTACCAGATGGGGGCCAGTAAATCGTTCATTATTCCATTTCCTGTTGAAATTGCGAAGTAGCACATGGTCACCTTTAGCAAGTTTACACAGGTTTTCCTTTTCCACTTCTGTATTCGAGCCTTCTTGTTGATTGCTGTTAGACCCGCCCCGTGTGCGCTCGAGCTGTTGAGACACAAACACAACACAAGTAATCAAAGAAGACACATATTGGTACATTTCATCACCTAGAACACTCGCTGTGCTTTCATGGTCAGTGAATGCTCTTGACGTTGGCGTTAGGGGAAGGCGCATTTGACGTCCGGTAACCACCTCGTGTGGGGTGAGGTGGTGGTCGGACCCTGGCCTATTCCTCAGTTCAAATAGGGCTAATGGAAGGCAATATAACCAACTTTTCTTTGTTGTTTGTTGTATCTTTGCGATTGCCTCCTTTAATAGGCCATTCAGGCGTTCACATATACCGTTGGCCTGTGGGTGGTATGCACATGCGAATTTGTGTTTTATGTTCAGCAAGGATGTGATATGCTGGAACATTTCGTTTGCGAAATGTGGGCCATTGTCTGACCTTAACACCTCGCACACTCCCCACCTGGGGAAGACCTCCCTCACTAGGAATTTGGCTGCTCTAAATGCATCTGGGTGTGAACAGGGCCCTGCTTCAATCCACCTAGAGAATGGGCATACTACTACAATCATATACCTATTACCTTGACATATGTTGATCATATCAACATAGTCAATATGAAGATGCCGAAAAGGTCCCTCTGGCCGGGGTATAGTACCTCTTATTACTTTTAGGGTATGACCGGCCGTAAACTGTTGACATGTGAGACAATTGCTGATAAAATTCGACACATGAGAATTTAACTCGGGGCACAACCAGTCTTCTCTAATTCGTGCTGCAATTACTTCCTTGCCTGTGTGGGCTGGGTGATGTAATTGGCTCAGGGCGGTGTTCAAAAGTGCCAATGGTATTACAACCTTTCCAGTGCCACCCTGGCGCCATAGTGCGTTGGTTGGTGACATTGTACATCCTCTTTTTACCCATATTTCTTTTTCGGCCATTGGTGCAGCCGCTTGTAGCTCCATAATCTGCGTGGCTGGGAGATGGGTGTACCCTTCTCTTATCAACATCTCCTTAGCCATTCCCCTCCCTCTCCCTCTCTGTGATTCTGGGGGGTTCCATATCTCACCAAAGTATGCAGCATATTTCGCATGTGCGTCTGCTGCTGCATTCCCTTTTGAGACGTGGTCTTCACCATTGGTGTGTGCGGTGCATTTTACTAGGGCTAATTCTTGGGGGATATTTATTACTTCAATTAGTTCAGCCAATAAGAGGGCATGTTGCACTGGAGTGCCATCAGCTCTCCTAAACCCTCTTCTTCTCCATTTCGACAGCCCTGAGTGGACAGTGGATGTAACATATGCACTGTCGGAGTATATGGTTACTCGTTTGTCAAAGCTTTCCTTCAATGCCAATATTAGTGCAACCAGTTCCGCGGCTTGAGCGGAGTAATGCTGTGGTAATTGTACACATTTCATAGCCACACACACCGGTGCCTCCATCATTTTTACCACTGCTGCCCCAGTTCTCCGTATCCCATCTCCTTGATCAATAGTTGATGACCCATCAATAAACAAAAGCTCACCTCCCTCTAGTGCGTTTTCTTCAACTTTTCTAGTACATGAGTATATTTCAGTTATTTGTGTACAGTCATGGGCATAGTCTCCCTCCTCAATTACTTCTGCTAAGAACCTTGCAGGGTTAACCGTGCTACATCTAACAATTGCTAGTTCAGCTCTAGACAGGATGATCTCATAACCTGATGCCCTCTGCGTGGTTAGGGTGGACTTAGGTTTATTCAATATTGCAAATAGTGCATGTTCCACAAACAGTGTAGTTGGACACCCCATGGTTATTGCTGATGCTTTTTCCACTGCAAAAGCAGCTGCAGCGAGACCTTGTTCGCAAGGGAAGTGACCTAACATCACAGGGTCCAAGTGACCGCTGTAAAATGCTACTGGTTTGTAGCCCATGCTTGTTTTTTGGGCCAATACTGCTTTCATTACTGCTGAGTCGCAATGTGAAAATATAAAAAATCGTCGCTCATAGTCTGGGGATGCCAGTACTGGAGCAGTTGATATCGCATCTTTCAATTCATCAAAGGCCTCTTTCATTTCCATAGTCCACCCCAACTTTTTCTCCCCTTTATTAGCTTCCCTTAAAGCCTCAAGCAGGGGTCCTATGTATGAACTGTAATCAAATACCCATGCTCTACAGTAGTTACACAGCCCCAGGAATTGCTGCAGTTCCCTCACAGTTTGTGGCATTGGAGTGCTTGAAATGGCCTGTGCTCTTTGTGGTGCAATCTTTCTTCCATGTTGTGATATGAGTTGGCCAATGTAAAGTACCTGTTCTTGACAGTATTGTATCTTTTCCATGTCTACCTTGTACCCTTTTTCAGCCAATATTGTCAACATCTTTAAGGAGTCCTCTCTGCATTTACTTTCATTTGTACTGCAAATTATTATGTCATCCACATACTGCAACACTGTGCTTTCCACTTCAATGTTACCCAAATCCATCTGTATTACTCTATTGAAAATTGAGGGTGATTCGCAATACCCCTGTGGCAATCTGGTATGTTTCCACTTTGTATTTCGGTAAGTGAAGCTTGTCAGATCTTGTGAGTCTGGGTGTAATGGTATTGAGAAAAAAGCATTTTTAAGGTCGATCACTGTAAATCGTGATGCTTCCGCTGGAATGCCACACAATATTGTAGCCGGGTTTGCTGTAACGGGATATTCTGCTTCTACTATGTTGTTCAAGGGCCTGAGATCCTGTATGAAGCGCCAAGACCCCCCTTTAGCCTTGCGCACTGGGTACACAGCCGTGTTGCATGGTGATTCTGAGGGGACCAATATGCCATTGTTTATAAGGGCCGTTATGGTTTCATATATGCCCTCATCTGCCTCTTTTGACCGTGGGTACTGTTTCACTCTGGGTAGTATGGCACCTTTTTTCAATTTTATCCTTACTCCCCCTATGCTTTTTATGCACCCCACGTCATAAGGGCTAATAGTCCACAATGATTTGGGTACTTTTGACATATCCTCCTTAAAGAAGGGGACTGGGGTGCATGCGGGTGCCTCAAGTGCCATCGCAATTTTCTGTGCTACTTGTTTGTGAGCCACTCTTAACCACATTTCTACACTCATCATGAACACCATTTCACCTTCCTCCTTTTCTTCTGAGAACAGCTCCTCATCTGACACCTGGGTTAACCTACATCCTTCTGCTAGTGCTATCACTGCCCTCCATGCTCTTCCTTCTTTATCTTGGGCGTGCACAGCAATATAATCAGCTGTTGCAATAATGCTCTCAATGTCCATTAAAACCACCTTTCCTTCTGGTTCATTAACAGGTGTTTCTGGTCGGAACAGATAGGCTGCTGGCCTCCTCCATATTTTCCCTTCTATCCCTGGCATCCATGCAAATGCCATATCTGTTCCATACTGAAATAGCTCGCCATCTACTGGCTCCGCCCTAATCGCTGTCTGTCCGCAGTATGCTTGCATAATCTGTCGTGCTGCGAGCATGTTAATCCCTGGAGTAGAGCAAATTATGCCGTCCTCTGTAAAGGAGATCGTCATATTCAACCTGTTCATTATATCTCTCCCCAATATATTTACTGGTGAGGCACTATAATATAAAAGTGGAACTGACAGATCATAATCTCCAATAGATAAGGGAATGTTATCAGTAAAGGGAACCAACCCTTTAGCCCCAGAGAATCCTTGGGTGTTCATGGCTTCGCCTGACATCTTAAATTTACCTTCCCTTATGCAAGACCGGGTTGCCCCGGTGTCAACAAGGAATGATAATTTTTTGTCACCTATCGTTACTTCTATGCGTGGCTCCTCCGCACTATTAGGTGTTACTGACAGGATGGGACACACCAAGGCCATCTGTGGGCTGTCCTATTGAGGGTACAATGATTGGCCATTTCCTGTGTAAGGGTTGTGTCCCAACACCGTCACCCTACCCAATTGTGTTTGTTGTGTTTGGGGTTGTTGTGTTATCGCTACCTGTTGTTGTGGCAGTGAATATGTCTGTGGCTGTTGTTGTGTTATTTGTTGTTGTTGTTCACTTCCCTGTTGCAACGTCTGCTGTTGTTGTATGCCCTGCTGTTCTTGTGAGGTCCTAGGTTGTCCCTGTTCATTCCATGCTGGTGTTCCTGGCCTAACCCTACACGTGCGTGACATGTGTCCTAATAATCCACAACTCCAACACACGGGTGGTTCCCTGCTCTGCCATGGGAAGCTCCCTGTGTTGTCCTGGTATACTGGTTGCCCTGTGGGGTAGGAATTTCTAAGTCCTCCCACCTGCTGTTGGGTGTTATATCCGTATCCTCTCCCTCTCATAAATCCTCCTCTCCCCCTATTATAATTATAATACCCAGCTCCTTGCATTGGGTACCCTCCTCCCATGTTGGGTGTGTGTAATTGCAGTGGCGGCGCTTGTTGTGTTATAGTCTGTGAAGGTGGTATTTGGGCGGGATCCTGTGCAGCCACTACTTGTGTGGGGCTTTGGGCCATTGTTGTGGGCGTAGTTATAAGTGCCCCTTCCATTGTATATTTAGTAAGTTTTTTCTGTACTAGTTTAGCCTCTTCTGTTTTCCTGTCCTCTTCCTTTTGTTTCATTTTTCCTTGCCATGTCCTACAGTGATGTACTATAGTCAGTTGTATTTCTGGCCATGGTTTTGCTTCCATTCCCACTACTTTCTTTAGTTGTTTCTGAACTCCTTCTGGGAGCCCTTGTACTAGTATATGATAGAATATTGCTGGTGTTTTATCCCATTGCTCTCTAGTTTCCATGCGCCACTTCTCTTGGATCTCCTGGATATAATCAACAGGATCCTCATTCTCACGCATCTTACGGGAAGTAATTGCTCCTATGTCTGAGGTGTCTGGGTACTGTACCCTCAGTGCCTGCCATAGTGCATGTCTGCAGTTTGCGAATGGTGCCCCATCATGCGATGTGTTTGTTATTGTTACCCCATGAAATCCCGCTCTCTTCCAAATGTCATCCGCTCTATCCCCCAATATTGATATTAACAGGCCCTTCACATCTCCTACTGCTAGTTTCTGTCCTGCGGTGTGTTTTTCCATTTCATATATCCACTTACCCGCACCTCCACTTAATGATGGAAGCCTACATTTTATATTTTCTTTATGTGTATGCTTCCAAGGGACATACTGCGGTCTAACCCCTCCTCTCTCCAAAAGTGGCATTAAGTTGTGTCTCGTTTCACCCTTTATGTTCCATACTATCGAGTCCTCACACCTGTCCTCCTCTTCCGTTTCTTTTACATCTTCAATTTCGTCCTTATTACCCCTGCTCTTAACTCCTTCTTCTCCATCCTTTCCCCTCCTTTCATCATTTCCTGTGTTTAATGTGGGCATGTGTATTCGTCTGTCCTGCCTGCGACTAGGGAGGTCTCTAAGCCGACATGCATAGGGTGTCAGTTCATCTATGAAGGGCGCGAGTTTTATTTTGCGCAGCGAGCGTGAGGTGGTTGAGCATGTAGGGTGCGATGGGGGAGGGTGTGATGGGGATGGGGATGGTGTGGTTTCATGTGTTTGTCTTCCCGCTAGTCCTTGCTCTCCCTCCTCACTTCTCTCCAGCTCCTCCTTTCTCCTACTGATCCATGGCGAGTCTATGTTGGTTCGGGTGAGGTATAGCTTATCTAAGCTTTCCCTTTCACTTTTTCTTCCTTCCCTCTCCACTCCTTCTTCCTCCTCACTACAAAAATCATTCATAAACGGCATCCCCCACTCTGTCTTTTTCCCTTTTATTGTTACTGTTTGTAAGTCTATTAGGTCTAACTCTCCTTTTTCTCCGTTACCAACTGCTCCCCCTAGTGCTGATGTTGTCGCTACTTCTCTGCTTCTATATACATCCCCCCATCTTTCACTCTCCCTACTCCTATCTTCTCTTCCTCCTTCACTTCTCTCCTCCATCTCCCTACTATTTTCCTCCCTTTTCCTTTTCAATTCCTCCATCACTTCATTGCTCATCTGTTCCAATATTCTTTCATCCTCTTTCTTCCTTTACCATTTCACCCTTTCTCTTTCTACTATACTCTCTATTACCTTCCCTTCTTCATATTTCTTAGCTGACTCTGATAGTAACCTCCTCTTCCATATTGCCATTTCTTTTTCTTTTTCTTCTTCTTCCCTCTTCTTCTCTCGCAGCACTACTCTTGATACCCTATCTGCTGCTGCTTTTACCCTTTCAGCTTCTCTCCTTTGCTCCTCATTCCGTTCCCTTAATTTTTCCACTTCGTTCTTACCTTCTTTCCTTTTCCTTGCTCTCTCTCTTTCCTCCCTCTCGAGCTGTTTGATCAATTCATTCTGCTCATCCCTTAGCTTTGCTAATCGTTCCTCCAAAATCTCTTCCTTTTGCCGTAATAGCTCTTCCCCCCTCATTTCACTCTCTCTGGCACTATCCTCGTCTGTTTTCTTTACTACCTCCCTCTCTTCCCCAGTTAGTGAACCTCGTAATTTTAATAATATCTGTGCAGCTACCCACTCATCATTTCCTATCTCTACAGTCTGTTCTTCTCCAATCCTCCCCTCCCCCACTGGCATCTTCCTATGAGCCACATATGGTGGAGGGCTGTATGCCGGGTTCGAGTATCCTTCAGCCGCCCTTAACTGCCCTCTTTCTATTTTGCCTAATTCTCTTAAAGGGTACAACCCCCCTCCCTCTGTTTTCACTCCCTGTGTTATGGGTATCTCGTTGCTTGGTTCCTTTTTTATGTCATCTGATTTATTATTCTTTTCTCCTCCCTCTCCTCCGTTCCCCGTGTTCTTTGTGCTTTCACTCCCCTTTTTCCCATCCTCTCCTTCCTCCTTAATCTCTTTTTCTTCCGGTGTTTCCCCCATAGTGAACATTCCATTTGGTCCTGGTCGGGACCCCTGGAACATCCTCCATAAGTTAAACACCTCCACATGGTTTGCCAACTTCTTCCCCTTGTATGTATTGTGCAGATGGTTTAGCAGTGAATGTTGGGCATATGGATCGAAGCTACCATTAGGCGGCCATGGTGTTAGCATTTTGTTATCCGTCCCCTGGGTCCATTCTATGCTGTACTTAATTAGTTTCTCCCTATGGGGTGGCAGTGTGGTGCATATGTGTTGTAGTGGGGTAGTGAGGGTATTCCCCCACCCTCCCGACCCTGTCCCGTATGACATAGTAGCGCCCTACTTGCTACCCTTCCCCTATCTGGTAGCAGTGTATCTCACTAGCCGTTTACAATATACAACCTTATATTCTTTACCTGGCCCCGTAAGTTTGGGGACTTACGACAATCCTTTGACAAAATTATGCAATAATAAAAAAAAATATATATATATATGGGGTTTTACATTTGTATATTCCCTTCTGTCTTTCTTTCTTTATCAACACCCTTACGGCCCCCTGCGGCCGAAGCGCACGCAGCCCCCTGCGGCTGCATACCCCTTACGACGTTCTTATACAGTCGTCCTGTTTCCACGTTCTCCTCCCCCTTTTACACTTGCCGTGGCCGGCGTTCTCCGTGCGCAGCCACGCCCCTCTCCCCTTCTCCTTTCCCCGATCCACTCTTTTACCGTTTATCTACGTGTCCGCTCCCTTATCATATTTCTCTTCCCCACCACTCTCAAAACCAATGTGCCTTGTGCTCGCGATATCCTATTAAAGCCCTACTGGTGACGTCACCGATCTCTTCGAGCTACTGGTAAGTTCTTCATATATTCTTTAAGTTCAAAATACACTTGCAATCTACCCCCGTTAACCCTACAGCTGTCTTCCTGTCACTCCTGGAACAAGGTAATCAAATCAATAATATAATCGGACTGCGCACACTGCGTCGCCTCGCGTGTGATACGCCCCTCAACAGGAGGGCTTAACCAGCCAATTATCTTCCGTATTGGGCAACTAGCTAGCCACCGCCTACAGGGAAACGTCATCTACCTATCGAGTTTCTTGCTCGAACAATAGGGATCCTCATCTACTCATTGATCAATAAATGCCAAATCGTAGGAAACCACACACACCCATCCTTACACGTAGTCGCAACCTAGGCCAATCAGTGTCTACGAGCGGCCGCACGTGATGTTTTCGTGCTCCGCCCCCTCTTTCGCGTGACGTAGCCGACTGCTCTCGCACTCGTTTCACTACCATTCATTCCATTGCCAACACTAAGTTGTTAAACCTTCGCCGCGCACCTGTGCAACACCTCCCTCCTCCCTTATTTACTTCCTCCCCCCTCCCTCACAATTTCGCATTGCTTGTTGTGCGTGTCATGCTCAGCAAGTTCTCTCGATGCAGGGCCGCTCGACTGCGTGCACCCCTCCAAGCGGCTCGCAACCTCCCCTCGTCTGGACCACGTCTGGACACTCGCCAACCGCGGGCGGGATACTTCTCAACCGGCTCCCGAGGGCCAATATCCGGATTGCGCTGTCCGGTCTTCTCGCAGCTCCGCGATGGTCCTGTAGTCCTCAGAAGGGGGCAACGGCAGAGGGGGCCGCGCCGCCGGGCCTCCTCGCAACGGGAGTGCCTGGAAAAAGTAAAAATAAAAAGTCGATCTTAAACAGATCTCAGCAGTGCCTCCAACTTGTCGGGGGGAAATTCTGCCGGGGTCGGCCGGGCCGTCCGCAGACCTCCGGGCAGGGAGGCCCTAACTCCTCCCGTATATCCCAGATGAGACAGAGTATGAGACACACGCAAGAAGCAAGGTGACTCTGCTGTTTATTAGACAAAAACGGCAGGGATGGGTCAAGGAGCGTACGCGTCCGTCCTGACACACACACAATCGTAGGGCTCGCAGGCCCTTTTTACCTTGATATGACGCGCTACTTGCGTCACATTGAAAAGTTAGTAAAAAACCTAGCGCCACTCTTAATTGGTTACTCGAGTGGTAGGGTTAGTATAGCACACGTATAGAGAACAATGTTAGTGGTCGAGGGTTAGTCAGGTGATATATCTGGGTTGTCCCTACAATTAGATACATGAGAATTGTTACATGGAGACCCCTGATGATTGGTTAAAGCTAATGGCGTCAGTGATAGGAGCCCCATGTTCTGATTGGTGCGCCCGCGAGCTTCCCAGCCTGGGACCATCGCTGTTCCCAGCTCTAGGTGTACCTGTCATTTGCAACAATGTTTCACTATGGGTACGTGCAGACAATGTGAGGATTTATTCATAGCTGGAGGGCTGACTGCTCCCACTGTCGCAGATGTCCATTGAGCCTTTTTAGTTGTATCTGCTTATGTCTTGTAACGAGAGATCCAGACGCTTTCTTTCTCCTGGGCTTGGCATCATGTCAGGTTCGGCTTGGTCACGTGAGGTGAGACCGTGTTTGAGGCATAATTCTGCACAATTAATATTGTTTTTTCCCCTGTGTGTCTGGTTTAATTTGCAGGTGTGACTTTAACGTTGGTGCGCGGCGTGCGAGGTTGCAACATCGTGCCCTTGATGATTGGCTTTTGGAATGTGGGTTTGCAACATTGCGACCTTGGCTGGTTGCTTCGCCGGGCTCATTCTGCAGGATCAGCAATCTGGCTCTTGTTCTTTTAACGTCCATGGAAGCTCTTGCTTGCGGCCTACTTAGGCCTGGTGTATAAGTGGGTCCGTCTGGTGCATAGGTGCTTTTTAGGTTACAGTACCATATATTTTCATGACCAGTATCGTGTCTTCATTATATCTCTCATTGTGGCAACTGGTGTTAGGAGAAGCGTGAGCAAGCTTTTATATGAGTTCATGACGCGTCTTGCGTTGCTGCATTTTGAAAGCCTATATAGAAAATAATAAAGATGCACGTCCGTGAGTATGTCTGTCGCCTGCGTCATAGCACTGGGTATATTCTTCGTGTAGATTGGTGCGGGAGTGTCCAGTGTGTATATTTGTACAGGTGTGCTAACCGTTGGCTAGGTCGTCATGGCATCTCTAAAGACGTGTAGGTTTTAGTCTAGTTGGTCCGTGCCGCAGGTGTCGGCATGGCTAGTGCGGGCTGCTGGGCAGGCAGATGGACACATCCGTATGTTCCTGTACCAGGGTATCTGGTCGTCTGGTAAATGGACAAACTCTTCTCGTGGCGGGTGTCTGGGTCGTGACCCTTTAGGCCAAGCGTGAGAGGTAAAGGACGGGAGCCTGGTCTTCCATTCTCCCACTTCAACGTGTATTGGGACAAGTACCCAGCCATTCAACACTCCATACTGCATTCATACCGGTTTCGGGCAGGGCTGTCTCAGTCATTGTGTCAAACACGAGATACTAGACACCCACAACATAGAATGCGCATTCATCACACACTCCCATTCACCCAGGTCCCACCCACAGGGAGTACCCACAACATACAGTCACTGGGAAGGCACCAGCCAGTCTGGCCTGGACTTCACAACAACCCCATATATGGAACTTCCACCCAACAGCTGGTCAGGGGAAAGGGGCAGAGTCAGGGCTTCCCAGGACTTTGGGAAAACTAGGTAATAGGCAATAGAAAGCAAGAAGCCACAGGGGCCATCTTGTTTCCTAATGGGAATCAACTGATTCCAATGGCAGTGCCTGGGTACCCCAAAATGGAGGATACTCAGGGCACCTGTCAAATTCAGCATGGAGCTGCCACCAGCCCATACCCTGCTCTGTGGGCAACACACAGGTGCCCAAAAACATACACTAGGGGCACAGGGTTGTACCCCCATCCATGGGTGCCATAGGGTATCCCATGGGTCTGTACACCAAACCAAAAGAGAGAGCTGCACTGCCAGGAGTCCCACATGAACTCTGTGCGGAAAACATGACAGAAACATGATAAAAAGCAGTAAAGGGCAAGGATACGGAGGCCCTGTCCCTCCGATGCATTTCCAGCATCACACAAGGGGTGGCAAGCCCAGGCAGCGGAAACGCACCTCCCGCACGCAGACTCACCAGAGCAGCATATCAGCAACAACTGACAAACCAAAATCATTGAATTTGATAACCAATCTTTGCACCCATTCGCTCTCCTCAGCTGAAACATCAGTCCTTAACAGGGGTCTTTCATTCGTACCCTCAGCCTCCAATAATTACGTGGACATTCCTATTGACCTTTTCAAATTCATCCGCAAACTCAAGCTTAAAAAATTCTTTGCAACTCAAGTAAAAAATTACAAATCACTACCTCCCATACCCGCCCCATCTCAAATCTTATTACAGACTCTCCTTAGTACCCATGTACTAATGACTTTGGAGGATGTAGTCCTTGTACATGTCAATAGACCATTTGAAAGCAATCAACAGTGTGAATTTTTTATTTCGCCAATCATCTGCATCCTATTATGATCATGTGGAAATGTTGAAGGAATTTCTGCTATTTACTCTGCAAATCAATGTTTTTCTATTTAACAATATCTACTTTAAGCAACTGATTGGTATCGCGATGGGAGCTAGCTTTGCCCCGGCACTTGCAAATGCCTTTATGCACCACTTTGAGCAGACGTATACCCTCACAAACCAGGCTTTCTTACTATATACACGGTATCCAGGCATTGTTTCGAAAACATAGTTGTGAGTGCCAAAGTTTTGAATAAAATGCATCGAAAAAATGCATTTTTTTGTAGGGAACATTTTTTTTTTTTTACTAAAATGTGTGATAAGGGGTAAAAAAAACAGTGGCTGGCGGGACCCCCTCATTAAATTTTGTTTTTTTAAAAAATGCATTTTTTCAATGCATTTTTAAAAAAAACTTTGGCATTCGAAACTTTGACATTCAAAACAATCACTAGGAACCATATATATCTGTGGAAACGATACATCGGTGATGTTATTTTGATATGGACAGGAACGGAACATATTCTCCACCAATTTGTTCTATTCCTCAACAACAATGATTGGGTTATTCAATTTACCTACGTATGTAGCCAAACTAAAATAGACTTCCTTGATCTAACCATCACGCCTATTTACGAAAACATTTCGCAAAAGCTCTTCAGTTAATGCAACATCCCCAAGGGGGAATTTATCCGTGCTAGAAGAAATTGCTCAGATTTGCAAGATTTCATTAAAGAAAGTGAACTAATCAAATCTAGATTTATATCAAGAGGTTATGCCGCAACCCACTGTTCAACAACAGTTGAAGAGAGCAGAATTGTTAGTATCTAAATCACATATTTCCACAACAGCTTAGCAGAAAATCAGGCTCATTACTATATATAATGCAGACAGTCACAAATTTTACAACATAATGAGGAAACACTGGCACTTGCCACACTTAGACACAGATATTTCTAACTGGTTTGATCCCAAACCCATTGTTACATAGAGTAAAGGTAAGATGGGGGTAATTCATAGAATTTAGCGCACAAGTGGCGCACGCGGCTGGTGCACAGTGTGCGCGTGCGAATCCCTGCGCCAGCCGCGTGTGCCAAAACCCATTTCCGCACACAGCGTATTCATGGATTCCAGCTACCAAAACCAGCCGTGGCGCACAGTAGCGCAGCGACCCTGCAGCAGCGCCAGTTATGCCCCCAAGAACGCCTCTCGCGCAGGGAAAAGCCATCAAAATCCCCAATCCAGCACAAAGGGCTGCGCTAACCCTGTACCAGCACGTCAAGCGGGCTACGTGTATCACTGGGGTGCGCGGGAAGTACCTCACTTCATTTCAGCTGGGTACGTGTATTTCAGGGGTGCGCTTGAAGTTCCACACACGAATGTCCTGGCTACGTGTATTTCGGGGTACGCGGGACATTCCACACGCGGTATCAGCAGGGTACGTGTATTCCAGGGGTGCGCTGGAAGTTCCACTCGCGAATGTCCTGGCTACGTGTATCTTGGGGTGCGCGGGAAGTTTCACACGCGATATCAGCAGGGTACATGTATATGAGGGGTGCGCGGGAAGTTACACACGCGAATGTCCTGGCTACGTGTATTTCGGGGTGCGTGGGAAGTTTCACTCGCGAATGTCCTGGGTATGTGTATCTTGGGGTGCGCGGGAAGTTTCACACGCGAAATCAGCAGGGTACATGTATATCAGGGGTGTGCGGGAAGTTCCACACGTGATTCCATCAGGGTACGTGTACATCAGGGGTGCGCGGGAATTTCCACACGTGAATTCAGCAGGGTACGTGTATATCAGGGGTGCGCAGGAAGTTCCACACGCGAATTTCCTGGCTACGTGTATCTTGGGGTGCACGGGAAGTTTCACACGCGAAATCAGCAGGGTACATGTATATCAGGGGTGCGCGGGAAGTTCCACACGCGATTCCATCAGGGTACGTATACATCAGGGGTGCGCAGGAATTTCCACACATGAATTCAGCAGGGTACGTGTATATCAGGGGTGCGCGGGAAGTTCCACACGCGAATGTCCTGGCTACGTGTATCTTGGGGTGCGCGGGAAGTTTCACACGCGATATCAGCAGGGTACATGTATATCAGGGGTGCGCGGGAAGTTCCACACGCGATTCCATCAGGGTACGTGTACATCAGGGGTGCGTGGGAATTTCCACACGTGAATTCAGCGGGTACGTGTATATCAGGGGTGCGCGGGAAGTTCCACACGCGAATGTCCTGGCTACGTGTATCTTGGGGTGCGCAGGGAAGTTTCACACGCGATATCAGCAGGGTACATGTATATCAGGGGTGTGCGGGAAGTTCCACATGCAAATGTCCTGGCTACGTGTATTTCGGGGTGCGTGGGAAGTTCCACACGCGAATGTCCTGGCTACGTGTATCTTGGGGTGCACGGGAAGTTTCACACGCGAAATCAGCAGGGTACATGTATATCAGGGGTGCGCGGGAAGTTCCACACGCAATTCCATCAGGGTACGTGTACATCAGGGGTGCGCAGGAATTTCCACACATGAATTCAGCAGGGTACGTGTATATCAGGGGTGCGCGGGAAATTCCACACGCGAATGTCCTGGCTACGTGTATCTTGGGGTGCGCGGGAAGTTTCACACGCGATATCAGCAGGGTACATGTATATCAGGGGTGCGCGGGAAGTTCCACACGCGATTCCATCAGGGTACGTGTACATCAGGGGTGCGCAGGAATTTCCACACATGAATTCAGCAGGGTACGTGTATATCAGGGGTGCGCGGGAAGTTCCACACGCGAATGTCCTGGCTACGTGTATCTTGGGGTGCGCGGGAAGTTTCACACGCGAATTTCCTGGGTACGTGTATCTTGGGGTGCGCGGGAAGTTTCACACGCGAAATCAGCAGGGTACATGTATATCAGGGGTGCGCGGGAAGTTCCACACGCGATTCCATCACGGTACGTGTACATCAGGGGTGCGCGGGAAGTTAAACACGCGAATGTCCTGGCTATGTGTATTTCGGGGTGCGTGGGAAGATTCACACGCGAATTTCCTGGGTACGTGTATCTTGGGGTGCGCGGGAAGTTTCACACGCGAAATCAGCAGGGTACATGTATATCAGGGGTGCGCGGGAAGTTCCACACGCGATTCCATCAGGTTACGTGTACATCAGGGGTGCGTGGGAATTTCCACACGTGAATTCAGCAGGGTACGTGTATATCAGGGGTGCGCGGGAAGTTCCACACGCGAATGTCCTGGCTAAGTGTATCTTGGGGTGCGCGGGAAGTTTCATACGCGATATCAGCAGGGTACATGTATATCAGGGGTGTGCGGGAAGTTCCACACGCGAATGTCCTGGCTACGTGTATTTCGGGGTGCGTGGGAAGTTTCCCACGCGAATGTCCTGGGTACGTGTATCTTGGGGTGAGTGAGAAGTTTCACACGCGAAATCAGCAGGGTACATGTATATCAGGGGTGCGCGGGAAGTTCCACACGCGATTCCTTCAGGGTACGTGTACATCAGGGGTGCGTGGCAATTTTCACACGTGAATTCAGCAGGGTACGTGTATATCAGGGGTCCGTGGGAAGTTCCACACGCGAATGTCCTGGCTACGTGTATTTCGGGGTGCGCTGGAAGTTCCACACGCGATATCAGCAGGGTACGTGTATTACAGTGGTGCGCGGGGAGCACCACATGTGAATTGCACGTGTGGGTCCTCCCAGGTGTTCCCTCTACACCCTCCATGGCCCCTGCAGGTGGCCCACACCACAGGGGCCTACCCTGCACATGTCCTGCAGGCACCCCTTCCACCATGGCCATGCCCCCCAGCCAACCCACATGTCAACTTGCACTACTGCCCACCAACGCATGTCCCCCTGCACCCCCAGCCACCAGGGGCAGCCTCCACCAGGCCCCCACCCATGTCCAACTCATGTTCCCCTGCACCCCCACCCCCCAGCACTGTGGGGCACCTGCCAGCAGGCCCCCACCCCCCCATCCCCCAGCAGTGCAGGGGCAGCCTCCACCAGGCCCCCACTCCTGTCCCCTATCACCCCCACCCCCCAGCACTGTGGTGCACCTGCCAGCAGGCCCCCACCCATGTCCAACTCATGTTCCCCTGCACCCCCACCCCCCAGCAGTGCAGGGGCAGCCTCCACCAGACCCCCACTCCTGTCCCCTATCACCCACACCCCCCAGCACTGTGGGGCACCTGCCAGCAGGCCCCCACTCCTGTCCCCTATCACCCCCACCCCCCAGCACTGTGGGGCACCTGCCAGCAGGCCCCCACCCATGTCCAACTCATGTTCCCCTGCACCCCCACCCCCCAGCACTGTGGTGCACCTGCCAGCAGGCCCCCACCCATGTCCAACTCATGTTCCCCTGCACCCCCACCCCGCAGCAGTGCAGGGGCAGCCTCCACCAGGCCCCCACTCCTGTCCCCTATCACCCCCACCCCCCAGCACTGTGGGGCACCTGCCAGCAGGCCCCCACTCCTGTCCCCTATCACCCCCACCCCCCAGCACTGTGGGGCACCTGCCAGCAGGCCCCCACCCATGTCCAACTCATGTTCCCCTGCACCCCCACCCCCCAGCACTGTGGTGCACCTGCCAGCAGGCCCCCACCCATGTCCAACTCATGTTCCCCTGCACCCCCACCCCCCAGCACTGTGGGGCACCTGCCAGCAGGCCCCCACCCATGTCCAACTCATGTTCCCCTGCACCCCCACCCCCCAGCACTGTGGGGCACCTGCCAGCAGGCCCCCACCCATGTCCAACTCATGTTCCCCTGCACCCCCACCCCCCAGCACTGTGGTGCACCTGCCAGCAGGCCCCCACCCATGTCCAACTCATGTTCCCCTGCATACCCACCCCCCAGCAGTGCAGGGGCAGCCTCCACCAGGCCCCCACTCCTGTCCCCTATCACCCCCACCCCCCAGCACTGTGGGGCACCTGCCAGCAGGCCCCCACTCCTGTCCCCTATCACCCCCACCCCCCAGCACTGTGGGGCACCTGCCAGCAGGCCCCCACCCATGTCCAACTCATGTTCCCCTGCACCCCCACCCCCCAGCACTGTGGTGCACCTGCCAGCAGGCCCCCACCCATGTCCAACTCATGTTCCCCTGCACCCCCACCCCGCAGCAGTGCAGGGGCAACCTCCACCAGGCCCCCACTCCTGTCCCCTATCACCCCCACCCCCCAGCACTGTGGGGCACCTGCCAGCAGGCCCCCACTCCTGTCCCCTATCACCCCCACCCCCCAGCACTGTGGGGCACCTGCCAGCAGGCCCCCACCCATGTCCAACTCATGTTCCCCTGCACCCCCACCCCCCAGCACTGTGGTGCACCTGCCAGCAGGCCCCCACCCATGTCCAACTCATGTTCCCCTGCACCCCCACCCCCCAGCACTGTGGGGCACCTGCCAGCAGGCCCCCACCCATGTCCAACTCATGTTCCCCTGCACCCCCACCCCCCAGCACTGTGGGGCACCTGCCAGCAGGCCCCCACCCATGTCCAACTCATGTTCCCCTGCACCCCCACCCCCCAGCACTGTGGTGCACCTGCCAGCAGGCCCCCACCCATGTCCAACTCATGTTCCCCTGCATACCCACCCCCCAGCAGTGCAGGGGCAGCCTCCACCAGGCCCCCACTCCTGTCCCCTATCACCCCCACCCCCCAGCACTGTGGGGCACCTGCCAGCAGGCCCCCACTCCTGTCCCCTATCACCCCCACCCCCCAGCACTGTGGTGGACCTGCCAGCAGGCCCCCACCCATGTCCAACTCATGTTCCCCTGCACCCCCACCCCCCAGCACTGTGGTGCCCCTGCCAGCAGGCCCCCACCGATGTCCAACTCATGTTCCCCTGCACCCCCACCCCCCAGCAGTGCAGGGGCAGCCTCCACCAGGCCCCCACTCCTGTCCCCTATCACCCCCACCCCCAGCACTGTGGGGCACCTGCCAGCAGGCCCCCACTCCTGTCCCCTATCACCCCCACCCCCCAGAACTGTGGGGCACCTGCCAGCAGTCCCCCACCCATGTCCAACTCATTTTCCCCTGCACCCCCACCCCCCAGCACTGTGGTGCACCTGCCAGCAGGCCCCCACTCCTGTCCCCTATCACCCCCACCCCCCAGCACTGTGGGGCACCTGCCAGCAGGCCCCCACTCCTGTCCCCTATCACCCCCACGCCCCAGCACTGTGGGGCACCTGCTAGCAGGCCCCCACCCATGTCCAACTCATGTTCCCCTGCACCCCAACCCCCCAGCACTGTGGTGCACCTGCCAGCAGGCCCCCACCCATGTCCAACTCATGTTCCCCTGCACCCCCACCCCCCAGCACTGTGGTGCACCTGCCAGCAGGCCCCCCCCATGTCCAACTCATGTTCCCCTGCACCCCCAGCAGTGCAGGGGCAGCCTCCACCAGGCCCCCACTCCTGTCCCCTATCACCCCCACCCCCCAGCACTGTGGGGCACCTGCCAGCAGGCCCCCACTCCTGTCCCCTATCACCCCCACGCCCCAGCACTGTGGGGCACCTGCCAGCAGGCCCCCACCCATGTCCAAAACATGTTCCCCTGCACGTCCACCCCCCAGCACTGTGGTGCACCTGCCAGCAGGCCCCCACCGATGTCCAACTCATTTTCCCCTGCACCCCCACCCCCAGCAGTGCAGGGGCAGCCTCCACCAGGCCCCCACTCCTGTCCCCTATCACCCCCACCCCCAGAACTGTGGGGCACCTGCCAGCAGGCCCCCACTCCTGTCCCCTATCACCCCCACCCCCCAGAACTGTGGGGCACCTGCCAGCAGGCCCCCACCCATGTCCAACTCATGTTCCCCTGCACCCCCACCCCCAGCACTGTGGTGCACCTGCCAGCAGGCCCCCACTCCTGTCCCCTATAACCCCCACCCCCCAGCACTGTGGGGCACCTGCCAGCAGGCCCCCACTCCTGTCCCCTATCACCCCCACGCCCCAGCACTGTGGGGCACCTGCCAGCAGGCCCCCACCCATGTCCAACTCATGTTCCCCTGCACCCCAACCCCCCAGCACTGTGGTGCACCTGCCAGCAGGCCCCCACCTATGTCCATCTCATGTTCCCCTGCACTCCCACCCCACAGCAGTGCAGAGGCAGCCTCCACCAGGCCCCACTCCTGTCCCCTATCACCCCCACCCCCCCAGCAATGTGGGGCACCTGCCAGCAGGCCCCCACTCAAGTCCCCTATCACCCCCACCCCCCAGCACTCTGGGGCACCGGCCAGCAGGCCCCCACCCATGTCCAACTCATGTTCCCCTGCACCCCACCCCCCAGCACTGTGATGCACCTGCCAGCAGGCCCCCACCATGTCCAGCTCATGTTCCCCTGCACCCCCACGCCCCAGCACTGTGGTGCACCTGCCAGCAGGCCCCCACCCATGTCCAACACATGTTCCCCTGTACCCCCACCCCCCAGCAGTGCAGGGGCAGCCTCCACCAGGCCCCCACTCCTGTCCCCTATCACCCCCACCCCCCAGCACTGTGGGGCACCTGCCAGCAGGCCCCACTCCTGTCCCCTATCATCCCCACCCCCCGGCACTGTGGTGCACCTGCCAGCAGGCCCCCACCCATGACCAACTCATGTTCCCCTGCACCCCCCTCCCCCAGCACTGTGGTGCACCTGCCAGCAGGCCCCCACCCATGTCCAACTCATGTTCCCTTGCACCCCCACCCCCCAGCAGTGCAGGGGCAGCCTCCACCAGGCCCCACTCCTGTCCCCTATCACCCCCACCCCCCAGCACTGTGGGGCACCTGCCAGCAGGCCCCCACTCCTGTCCCCTATCACCCCCACCCCCCAGCACTGTGGTGCACCTGCCAGCAGGCCCCCACCCATGTCCAACTCATGTTCCCCTGCACCCCCACCCCCCAGCACTGTGGTGCACCTGCCAGCAGGTCCCCACCCATGTTCAACTCATGTTCCCCTGCACCCCCCAGCACTGTGGTGCACCTGCCAGCAGGCCCCCACCCATGTCCAACTCATGTTCCCCTGCACCCCCACTCCCCAGCAGTGCAGGGGCAGCCTCCACCAGGCCCCCACTCCTGTCCCCTATCACCCCCACCCCCCAGCACTGTGGGGCACCTGCCAGCAGGCCCCCACTCCTGTCCCCTATCACCCCCACCCCCAGCACTGTGGTGCACCTGCCAGCAGGCCCCCACCCATGTCCAACTCATGTTCCCCTGCACCCCCACCCCCCAGCACTGTGGGGCACCTGCCAGCAGGCCCCCACCCATGTCGAACTCATGTTCCCCTGCACCCCCACCCCCCAGCACTGTGGGGCACCTGCCAGCAGGCCCCCACCCATGTCCAACTCATGTTCCCCTGCACCCCCACCCCCCAGCAGTGCAGGGGCAGCCTCCACCAGGCCCCCACTCCTGTCCCCTATCACCCCCACCCCCCAGCACTGTGGGGCACCTGCCAGCTGGCCCCCACTCCTGTCCCCTATCACCCCCACCCCCCAGCACTGTGGGCACCTGCCAGCAGACCCCCACCCATGTCCGACTCATGTTCCCCAGCTAACATGTCGTCACAATCTAGATCCCTGGTCCCTATGGTCAGCCTCCAAATGCAAAACACCCACCCAAGTATTGCATCCACCCACTCAGAAATGGCAAAACCATGACAGAACACCAATTGCAGGTTTGGAAAAAAACACATGTCCCTCACATACACCCAATGGTTGTCAGTGAATCTCAAAACCCATATCATGATATGCATTAAACCAATGAGATGATACTACACATTGAAGTTCGATCCAAAAATATGTATTAAAGGAAACATAAATTGAATCAAAAATAAAGAAACAGAAATGGGAATGTACAAAAATGAAAAGAAGCATGTCCGTGAAAAAAAGCAAAACCAAAAATCATAATCCAAAGGAATGGTGTCCAAAGTCAGAATCCACAAAAGAAAATCCAATGGAAAATTATAATTGAAAGCCATTGCTCCATGGGTAAATTGAGAAAGAAAAAGAAAATCCAACAGTGAACTATGTACAGACGAACAAGCCAGGGTCCATTATCCCAACAAAAGAAATGAAACCTATCTAACAACACTAACTAATAAAAGAAAACTATATACAAAAATGTGGCCCATTGTCCAAAAGGTCCAAAATAAATTCAAAAACAAAGGAAACCTAACACTAACTACATAACTATGTACAAGGGCAGCGGGCTAGTCTGACGGCTCACTTTTGAATGTCCCGGGCCAGGGCATCATCAAACTCCTGCTCAATGTCCCGGAGGCGGTCCTCCTCCATGGCCCCGAGGGTCCGCAGGGCCGTCGACATATCCACCTCCAACCCCCTGCAGATTGCCTCGAGGCACTCGGCCCGCCTCAGGGCCCTCCGCATGGAGTTCTCCACCCTGACCATTGTGAGCTGTGCCTCTTCCGCCCGCTGCCACTCCGAATCTATGGCGTGGCCCAACCGCTGCCACACGGAAGACACTCCCTGTCCTGGGTCCTCCTGCCCTCCGGCCGATGCCTGCCCCTCCGATGTTGAAGGCCCCGAGCCTTCATGGCTCCCACCACGTTGCTGCTGCTGCTGTGCCTCTGCCCGTGCACTGCCTCCTGCTGCCTGCACATCCTCCGCCGGCTGGGGTGCAGTCGTTGATGTGGCCACCCCTGCTGGACGTCCAACTCCCGACTGTGGCAGGGATGCCTCCTCCACCAGCCTGGCCGCACCGTCAGAGGCAGCTCCACAGGGCACCCAGGTGACTGATGGGTGGGAAGATAGCACGGAGGACGACTGGGGCGTAGGGGGTTCAGTTGAGGAGGGGGTCGTAGCAAGCCCCATCAAAAGGAGGAATCCGGCCTGGGTGACCTGTCCCAGTAGGCTGACATGGTCACAAGCCATTCGAAAAGACTGCAGGTCACCTCGCATGGCCCGTTGACGCAATGCCACACCAGTCAGGACAAGCTCAACCCGGACCCGGATAGCCACGTCCGCAGGCAGAGGAAGGCCAGTTGTCGTTCGCTCATCCCCTGCTTGAAAACGGGTCTGGACGTAGGCATCCCTGCTGGTGCAAGATGATGCAGGGACAGGATCAGGGACAGTATTGCACACAGGCACCTCCGCGGCGGCCTGTGCTGCCTCCTGTCCCTGGTCCTGCACTGCACCACTAGCACCAGTGGGATCCCCACCTCCAGACCCCGTCTCTGTTGCTTGCACGGCCTCCTCCTCCACCAAACCCCCCACCAACCTGGATGACTCCGTGCCATCTTCCCCCGTTGGGCCCTGTGGGGTCCCAGCTGCCCCTTCTGCTGCCGAAGAGTCCAACTCCAACCTCCGCCTCTTGGACCTCCCCCCGGCAGCTGCGGCCTGGGACGCGGCACCAGACTCCTCACTCCCCGACGAGATGACAACATGGGAGGGGAGCCGGGCCTTGCATCTCCGGCTGGCGGTGCGATCCCTGCCGCTGTGCTCCACAGCACCTTCTCCGCCCTCTTCATCAGTTGACGCTGCAGACAGGGAGAAATAAAACACAGGCATCAGGGCACTGTACAATGGACACATACACACATGACAGTTGTACATGAGTGGCATTGGCAAACCTCAGACATGCCATCACAATCCCCAACACACATGTCATTTCAACTCGCACACATGAGCCATACCACAGCCATATCGCAACTGCCAGCACCATCCATACACATACAACAGCATGAGCAGGCAAAGCTGAGCCAGACATCACATGCAACACAGGAAGTGCACTACACATGTACACACACCACCACACTTGCATGCATGTGTACACCTCTGCCAAGTGTCGCAGTGTTGAGATGGGCATCAATGTCACACCTGCCAATCAGGCTTCCACATCCCGCTGTCACATGCATCCATGTTGCATCACTGTTGCACCCTTGTCAAATACACACAAATGCACATGTACACAGTGCTGATACATGCAGCTGAAAACAACATACATGCGTGACATCACGAACATGTCTACTTACATACACATTCATCCAAACATGTGTGCCCACACAACTGCATTTGGCATGCAAGCCTACACACACAAGCACCATCCATGTCTCACACATTACAGACCTCGCATGTGTTAACCTCACGGCCCTGTACACCCCCACCCATACTCGACCCCATACAAACAGATGTGCAACCTGCACACTACTGAAACATCACCACACGCACAGCTCACAATCATGATGCATGTACACTTACCGCTCGACTCCAGACGGGTCTGCCTCTCAAGGACCTGGACGTGGAGCGCTGGGGAGATGCGTTCCAGGACCCTCATCTGATCTTCCGACAAGTGGCCCTGGCGCCCCTTAGCATCCGCTGCCTTCAAGAGGCGCCGGGCCTTGTTCAGGGTCCTGGACCTGAAGTCCTCCCAGCGCTTCTTGACATATTGGAAGTCACGGACTGCCACCCCCTCCGCGTTGATGGCAGTCACAATGTCAGCCCAGATCCGAGTCCGTCCTTCCTTGTCGGCGCGGGAACTTCCAAAGAGGGCATCATACTGCCCCAGGACTTGCTCCACCAGGACACCAACTTCCCTGGCACTGAAGCTGGTGCCCCTCTGCCTCTCTGGCCGGGGGTTGTCAGTGGTGCCAGATGTTGCAGTGGCCGACATGACAACCCCAGAGGCAGGAGTGGGTGGGCAACTGGGTCCTGGGGCTGGGCTGTGGAGCGATGGAATCCCAGTCGGGAGTCTTCGGTTCCAGCAGGGGTGGTCACAGCAACAGCACTCCTGGCTGATGTGCAGGCAGCAAATGGCAGGGCACGTGGGCAGCAGGCAGTCAGGCAGCAGCAGATGGCAGGTGGGAGTGTGCTCGGGGCTCTGGGGGGCAGTAATTCGGCCTGCTGGGCAGGAGCGTGGTCTTCCGTGTGCTTACGCGTGGCCAGCTTGATACGGAGTGATTTGGCACGTGAAAATTCTGCACGTCAGCGTGTAATTCGAGGAAAGGCCCTTAGCGCGTAAGCGTGTCTGCACGCATATGCAATTTCATTGGACAGAAGGCCCCTCAAGCGCAAGCGCCCCAGTGACGTGACGCGCACAGGCCTGCATGGGCATTTCAGCACATGTGAAAAACTGCACGTCCGCCTGTAATACGAGGAAAGGGCCCATGCGCGTAAGTGACGTGACGCGCGCGTGTGTTTCCCTCAGCACGGGTTAAAGGTGAGCGGGCCCAGCAGTTCGCTGTATGTGCCTTTCGTGGAGACCGACGTGTGTTGCTGCTTCCTGTTGTTTTGCGCGCCATCACAACTTCACAGCTATCAAGGACGTATCTCTTCTTTTGGCGGGGGTATTGGCTACGCGTGTTTTTCTGCATCGCGCTAGTCAGACGGTGAGTCGCATACGCTCTTTTTCCCACTGCGGGTGCCCCTGTGTATCGCACCCATTTTCAATGTCATAGTAGCCTTCGTGTCCCACGCGTAATTCGTGTTACTGGGTGCCACCGCGTACTGCAGGAGGTTGAATCCACGCACGTAGGCTGCAGGGTTGCGTGCAGGTTTTACTGCAGTTTTGGGGTGCCTGAGCGTTGCGTGACCTGTCACTACATCACCGGGGTCACATACAGCCTTGAAGGTGCAGGGGGGCTGTTACCATCTTGCTTCCCACCCCCTTCACCCCAATTGCCCAGGTCAATTGTGGTGTACACCTCCCATTGGCACCTCTCCATCTGTGCCGGCATTACTACATCTGTGCCATGGTTGGGAGGCCACCAAAGGTGAGGGGCGCCTCAGCTGGGCGTCCTCCTCGTGGCGGGCGTGGTCGGGGACGTGGCCGTGGTGACCAGGGAGTAGGGGGACTCCAGGGTGTCCAGGGCGGCCACAGAGGGAGAAGAGGCAGGGGTGCGCCACTTGAGCACAATGTTTTGCCATGTGTCGGTGCAGTCATGCCACCACCCCCTGTGGTTCCGTGGGATGCAGCTTCTGCATCTGGCACTGGGGCCCGTGTGACCCGGCAGTCCGTTCCATCGACTGCCACGGGCCCAAGGGTAGTAGTAGCTGCAGGGACTCACAACCGGGGTGCTGTTGGGTGCATCTGCCCCTGCACTTGCCAACACCCGCCTGTTCGGGGCAGCAGATGACATGACTGCCCCAGGGACACGTGTCTTGGCCTGAGCAGCCCGGCCTGCCCCTATGGTTTCCCTCCTGGGTTGTTGGAGATCTACCAAGGGCTCCTCAAGTGCCAACGCAGCCTGCGCTGGCAGACCCCGAGCCTGGGTGGCGGTGTCCACAGCTGCACCTGCAGCTACCACTACCCTTGGGCCCGTGGCAGTCGATGGAACGGACTGCCGGGTCACACGGGCGCCAGTGCCAGATGCAGAAGCTGCATCCCCCTGCAGGTGTATGGTCAGCCTTTTGATACCATGCTAGGCATCCCTGCTTTGGTACTGGGGTGGAGGGGTGCTTGGCTTCTAGATATGGTACACATTGAATGCACAATGCACGTGATGTCTGAATTTGACATTGCACTGCCTTCACATTTCCTGGCACACACCATGGAGTCCTTGTACATGTAGGTAGTGAGTGGCATACACATTTTCTGCACTGCATAGACCCACTTCCATGTAAACTGCCACCTTTCAACAGGTCTGATCATAGAAGCAATATAAAGTTGACCCAGCATGCATGCCAGGTTATATGTTGTGTGTCACATGTCTGCCTGATGCGTTTGCTGTCGGTGTGTGTGTGTGTTGTGTGCTTCTGACATGTGTAGTGACCTTTTTTCTCTCTATTTTTCAGGTGATGATGCAATGGAGGCGGAGGATGGTGTTGTCATGCCAGACACAGGGTTGTTACCACTACATCAACCCGGCACTAGTGGGGGTCGTGGGGTGGTAGGCCATGAAAACCCCCAAGTGCTACAGTCCATCTTGTCTCTGGCTGCCTATGAGTCCAGCCTTGATGACGACTCTGACGTCCATGTTGAGTTGGATGAGCATCAAGTCCATGTGTCAGGGGTGAGTGATTCTGATGTGGACACTCCTCTGTCTGCGACCCCTGCACTGAGGGATCAGACAGTCTTGGTTCCTCTGCCCGTGGTGGATCGGGACGCAGGGTCACCCTCCAGACCAGTCTCTGATGTGCCTGGGACATCACGTCGACGGGGGCATGCAGTCGTGCAGCCGCGGGCGGTGCCAACACAGCGAGGACCCCCGGTCCTTGGGTCCCACAGGGGTCAAGCCCGGCAACGCGGTCGCCGCACGCAACCGCAGTATACTGAGTGGGAGCAAGACATGACTGCCAATTCAGAACGGCAGGGGGCAGCAATGGAGAACATCGCTGAGAGCATGGAGCGTGTGGCCCGATCTGTGCTCCCCCCTGCTAGGCAGGTGCTTCTCCAGCAGCAGGCGGCACGGTCCACGGCCCGCTCGCTCAGGCTGGGCATGGCGGCCTCAGACAGGGCACGCCAGGCTGAAATGTCGTCTCTGCGTCAAGCAATTGCTGCTCAAGCAGAGGCGCACATGGATGCCCTGAGGGAGGAGTATGCTTCCCTCAGATCCACTCTGGGTGTCCTTATGATGTCCCACAGGCAGCAGGCAGAGGAGAGGTTTGCACAGCTTGAGCGTACCATCTCGGCTGAGCTACAGGCTTGCCGGGAGGTGCAGCGGTTGTCCAGCCAGGCCTTGCAGGAGGAACTCCGTGTTACACGTGCTACCTTGCAAGAGGAAGCACGTGTATCATGTGAGGTTCTGCATGCAGACCTACGTCACATCGCCACACAGAACCAGGCTCACCCGTCCGGCAGACTTGCTGCCGACGAAGGGCAAGCTGCGGCTAGGCGTGGCCAGGCTACTGTGCTACGTCCTCCTTTACAGGATGAGCCAGACTCGGATGACCATCTATCTCCCACATAGGTTGGGCTGTGCAGGCGTTGAGCCCATGGAGGGTTTTTTTTGGCTCAGCATCATCGCATGTGGATGTTGAGCAGCACCCTGTACCTCCCCCCTCCTGGGTGCCTCCCCCCCCGGGTCGTATGTGGCCATTTTTGATTTTTCTTTTAGTTTAGTTAGTTAAGTTTCTGTTTGATAGTTAGTTTAATTAGGTAATGTAGGTTTTCCATAGTTAGTGTAATTAGTTAATATAGTTTAAAATTGCTTGTCTATTGTGCTTTCATGTGACAGTGCAGTGCTTTGTGGCTTTTGAAGGCATCCACTGTCTGTTCCAGCTGGGCCCTTCAGGCTTGTCTTGTGTATGTGTTTGCTGCTTGGGGTCCTTGACTTACATATGCCACTCCTGCCTCCCTTATCCATGGGCTCGCAAGGATGGTTCGGTGTCACAAACTTTTACACAAGGGCTTTGGACTGTCATATCTGTGGCATGTCTGGTGCTGTGTGACTTGTGTTTACACCCCTAGTGGGGATGATTTTGGTGTTATTGTCCACTGTTCAGCTTTTGCTAGATGGGGTGTTTCATGATTAATGTGTACATTAATTGCTATGCATTGTGTAGTATGTTTCTTATCTTTACTGTACACGTGCTTGTTGCAATTCATGCTGTAGATAGTGTTCCGCACTTTGGATGTGAAAGACGGACTGATGGTGTGATTTATGATGTGACTCTCTGACATGGTCAAGTAATGAGATGCCTGAAGAGACACAGACAGATGACTTTGACGCATTAATCATGTGTTTCATGCCCTTTCTGCAGGGGGATGAGCCTCCAGAGCACCTTTGCCAGCAGAGATGGCCCATTGTACGACGGAATTCTGGGCACGTTTGTTGGTGCCCACATGCACATGTGTGCACAAGCAGAGGCACAGGGATTGCAGACCTACATCCTAGAACTGCTGACGTGTTACAAGGAACTCCAGGCAAGGTGAGCAGCACAGGGGGGCCACAACACAGCAAAGCTTGCACCAGGCGAGTTGCACATGCAGGCTTAGTCACAGCACTGAGGGTGAGCTTGAACGAATATTGGTGTTGAAGCACACAATGCAGCTCAGATGTGTTGGTGGACTGATGGCTGTTGATTGTGAGGTTGTCTGGGACACCTGCAGGGGCAGTGGCACATACCCTCCGGTACACCAAGGTCCATCGAGGCACTTGTATCAACCATGTAGCCTTCAGACATGGTTGGACGGAAAGGGGCAGCTCACAGGGACATACAGCAAGGGACATACTCGGGTGCAGTGCATTTCATTTCCATGTTTTGTTTGTTTGTTTGTTTATTTATTTGGTAATGCGCTCCAAGCCCGTCGGCATCTGGGCGCAGCAATACAAGAGGACTCGAAGCTTAGTTACAATGCCTGACACAGTCTATTACAGAAAAACAATGGTTACTTACAATGGGTGATACAGTACATATAGAATAACAAAGGTTAAGCGCGTAAGAATAACATCTTAACAGGTTGTAGCATTACCGCTAGGATGAGGATCGTTGCATGTCGTTGTTGTGCAGCCATTTGAGGGCGTGGGATCTGAATCTTGTGTAGGGTAGAGGGCGTCTAAGGTCGGATGGGAGTGTGTTCCATGATTGTGCAGCTCTAACTGGGAAGCTCACACCGCCCGCTGTGGTAAGTTTGAATCTAGGGACTTCCAGTAGGAGGGTGTTGGCAGATCTCGTCAGTCGGTTGGAGGGTCTCCAGTTGATTCTTTCCGCTAGGTAGGGGGGTGCTTGATTGTTGAGGCATTTAGAGGTGAGGGAAATAGTTTTAAGGAGGATTCTGTCTTTTATCTTTAGCCAGTGGGTTTCTGTCCGGTGTTTGGAGATATGCTCACTGCGTGGGATGTTCAGAGCTGCTCTGAGAGCGTTATTTTGTAATCTCTGGAGTTTGTCAGTGACTGACTTGTTTGCGCCTGAGTATAAGGCGTTGCAATAGTCCAGTCTGGACATGACAAGGGCATTGGCCAAGGTGAGGCAGCTGGCACTGGACAGGAAGGGTCTGGCGGCACGGATAAGTTTACACGTGTAGGTGGTTGAGGAGGCGAGGGAGTTCACTTGCTTTTTGAGGGTAAGAGCTGAGTCAAGGTAAAAACCTAAAGTTTTGACCACGCGCATAACCTTAATAGTGTTGTTATCGATGTTAAATGAGGCATAGTCCGGGGTGAGTTTGGATAAGTTGTGGTCTGAACCGAGGAGCAGGATTTCAGTTTTATCGTCGTTCAGGCAGAGGCCATGAGTGGCCATCCATGCTTGAATGAGGATGTAAATTTTATTCACCAGAGCCAAGTCCGCTTCATAGTTGCCCGAAAGGGGTATGAGGATCTGGGTGTCATCTGCGTAATTAGTGTAGGTGACGCCCAGTCTGTCCAACTTGTCGAACAATGGCTTGGTGAAGATGTTGTACATAGTTGGTGAGACACAGGAGCCCTGTGGAACTCCACATGTGATTTGGATGGGGTCGGCACAAGTGGAAGGGGAGAACACTCTCATGGTCCGGTTGGCTAGAAAGGATTGGACCCAAGCTATAGCATCTCTTGTGAAGTTGGCAGCCAGCTTGAGGTGGTTGCATAAGACTGCATGATCCACCAGATCAAAAGCTGCTGACAAGTCCAGTAAAAGTAGCAGCGCTATTTTCCCATTATCCTTAAATTCCTCCATTTTAGTTTTAAGATCTATCAGGGCTGTTTCAGTGCCATGGAGTGCGCGGAAGCCCGATTGGCGCGAGCCTAGTAGATGATTAGCTTCTAGGTATTCTTGAATTTGGAGATAGGCTACTCTATCGATAATTTTTAGTAGGAAGGGTACTGTGGTGATTGGCCTATAGCTGGTCGGGATAGATGGATCGAGGGTTTGTTTTTTGAGAAGGGGGAGGACCCAGGATTCTTTTAAGTTGGCTGGCACTGTGTTGGATTTGAAGGATGAGTTGATAAGCTTCGAGATGAAGGGGGCTAAATCTCTGGCAGCGTCCTTTATTATTTGCACTGGGCAGCTGTCGCCCTTACAGTTGGCTTAAGTGAGAGGATAGCCTTTTCAGTGTCGATGATGGAGATGGGTTTAAAGCTAAAAGGGGGGATGGTGATAGGTTCAGTTGCTAGAGACACTTGTTGATCAGTAGGGGAGAGGGTGTCTTTTTTATTCATTATTTTAAGTTGGAGGGTGGAGATTTTGTTTGATAGGGCATTCTGTATATTAGTGCACCATATCTTGTCCTTTGGGACCGTATCAGTTGGTTGGATAGGGGATTCCATTTCCCGGAGGATGGCAAAAAGTTCCTTGGTATTCGATTTGGCATTGGTAATTCTGTCATTGAATACGTTTTTTTTGGTGTTGATAATTTCTGACTTGTAGTGTTTTGTAGCTTGGGTTAGCTTAGTTTTGTTATCATTGGTGGGCGAATTACGCCAGATAGTTTGGAGTTTTCGTTTCTGCTTTCTAAGGTCCTTAAGCTGGGGGGTGAACCAGGCATTGAGGTGGGCTTCTTGCTTGGCTTTGCGTAGTTTTGCAGGTGCAATGGTGTCAAGTGCGTGAGACATAGCTTTATTGAAGGTGTCTACTAGTATGTCTGGGTCAGTGTTGTCCTTCAGACCGTTAATAGTGGGCAGGAGGAGGGGGATGAGTTTTTCTGTAGTAATGTCTTTTTTACTTCTGGTAGGGAGTGGTGGTATCATTTTGATAGTTTTAGGGCTGGGGAGGTCAAGTGTGGCAGTGAAATTTATTAGAGAGTGGTTAGTCCATAGTTGAGGGGTAATGGCAGTGATGACTATGTTGCAGTTGAGTTCTGATACCCAGTCAAGGGTTCTGCCTTTAGCATGTGTGGGGGAGAGAACGTTTTGGGTGAGGCCTTGGTCATTTAGGATAGCTGTTATAGAGAGGGCGTTTTTGTTGTCTGGCTCATTGAAGCCGATGTTAAAGTCGCCCAGCAGCAGCGTTTGCGAGTGACTTTGGGTATTGTTCGCTATGAGGGTGGTAACGTCATCTTCAAAGTTTCCCAGGGGACCTGGGGGCCTGTAGATCAAGTGAATGGTTAGCGTGCGGTTATTGGAAAGTTGCATTTTTGCTGAGAGTACTTCGCAGGAAGCACAGGGGGGTGAGGTGGTGAGTCTGATAGGCAAAGTGGTTTTTGCGATGATTGCTAGGCCACCGCCTTTAGCATTGGGCCTGTCTACTCTATGGATCTGGTAGTTGTCAGGTATGGCTAACATCAGTGAAGGTCCAGCTGCCTCATGGAGCCAGGTTTCTGTTACGGCAAGGAAGTCAATGCTACTGTTGTTTAGTATGTCAGCAATTTCAATTGCATGGGCTACCATGGATCTGGCATTGATAAGGGCTCCAGTAAGTGATAGGGTGTTCTTGGGAATAGGGTGACCTACAAGTATATCTGTATGTTTATTTTGACTCCGGCGTTTCTTTTGGTGGAGGTGAGTAGGAGTTAGGGTTAGAGTTAAAGGTGACGTAGTTAGTGTTTGCTTATCCATGTGTGTCTTTATAGATGGGAATCTAGCAGTATTGTTAGTACTGTTTCTTTTAGGTTCGTATATGCAAAGTAACCTTGCCCTGAGTCTCAGGTTTCTGTCTGTGGGGGGACGAGTACTAAAGGTAGCAAAGGTCATGATTGTAACTAGGAGGGTCAGGGAGGTCAAGTTTCTGCACATGGTAGTTGGTGTGATTCCCTTGTTTCGCTAAGATGTCTGGCTAGGGTGACGCAATGTGTAGTGCAGGTGGCTAGTTGAAGCCAGGGCTGCGCCTAGTGTTAAAGGGCATGATATTCACAAAACACAGTATAAACTAGAGTGCATGGTCTGTTAATGATGAAGGGCCACAGCACAATCAAGGTGGTCCGTTAGCGACTATGAGGCACAACACAGTTAAAGTGGTCCGTTAGCGACCATAAGGCACAACACAGTTAAGGTGGTCCGTTAGCGACCATAAGGCACAACACAGTTAAAGTGGTCCGTTAACGACCATAAGGCACAACACAGTTAAAGTGGTACGTTAGCGACCATAAGGCACAACACAATAAGGTGAACCATGAACACCTGGGTATAAGTAGCACCAAGAAAACTAGGGTCTAAGTATGTGGACACAGCTATGGCAGTTATCGTGGGTACGGGTCTAGATCAAATCATGCAAACATGAATCGGTGCATTAACAATGCAATGAGACACAATTTGAAAGCATAAATCAGGGGTACCTAGATTCGAATTTAGCAGGAGGAGTCAAAAAGGCACTGGCTAATAATGCAATGGGACACAATTTGAATGCATAAATCAGGGGTACCTGGATTCGAATTTAGCAGGATGAGCTTAAAGTTCAGTGGGCCACAAGATCAAAAAGTATGAGCAAAGAAAGAAAGAAAAAAAAAAAAAGAGCACAACAATGTAAAATGCCAGAGGGTGAATGGGCATAATAAGCGTAGTAATGATACCCATCAGGGTATGGTGAACGTGGGTCAAGCTATAGTGGCGAAATGTTATGGCAGTTTAGGCAACCTGAACGTCCCGTGCGGTGACTGCAGCGCATGACATGTGCTAGAAAGGCAGTGCGGAGAGCCGTTTGGGAGGATAGAGCAGGTAATATAGCTTAAGGCAAATATAAGTTACTCACAGCCTCAAATGGGCAGGGGGTATGGCCCTGGCTTACGCCTCCCGGCGTTGGATAGGTGAAGAAGTAGGCTGTAGAAGCCAATCAGCCGGCGCCTCTCGTCGGATGAAGAAGCAGAGTGAAAGGGAGAATTCAAATGGCACGGGCAGCCATCTTGGAGTGCTTACCAGCACGTGTGTTGCAATGGCGATCAGGTGGCAATGCCTCAATTAAATGGGTGGCCACAGTTTGCATTAGCTTGCACATGTGAAGAAAACACGTGCGTTTCAATTACAAATATTGTAATGAAAAAAAATAAAAATAAATAAAAAAAAATGCTAATGGTTACCGCGCCTAACGCGCTAAGAATAACCAAGAAACAGGGCTGAAATCATTAGCTTCGAGGTGACATACCTTAGTGCAATTCTACACTAGGGGTGGCAGCTGTGGACCACTGCTCCAGCAGTGGCCAGGAGCTCCGGCTCCAGCTCGGACGAATTTCGAGTGTCCTGATCCCTGGGCACTGTTGGTTTGCCTCACGGAGCCTTTCCAGGGGCTTGGCTCAGATCAGCGTCGGATTGGTGGAGAGGCAGGCTGCAGAAGCCAATCAGCCGGCGCCTCTCGTCGGATGAAGAAGCAGAGTGAAAGGGAGAATTCAAATGGCACGGGCAGCCATCTTGGAGTGCTTACCAGCAAGTGTGTTGCAATGGCGATCAGGTGGCAATGCCTCAATTAAATGGATGGCCACAGCTTGCATTAGCTTGCACATGTGAAGAAAACACGTGCGTTTCAATTACAAATATTGTAATGAGAAAAAAAAAAAAAAAAATGCTAATGGTTACCGCGCCTAACGCGCTAAGAATAACCAAGAAACAGGGCTGAAATCATTAGTTTCGAGGTGACATACCTTAGTGCAATTCTACACTAGGGGTGGCAGCTGTGGACCACTGCTCCTGCAGTGGCCAGGAGCTCCGGCTCCAGCTCGGACGAATTTCGAGTGTCCTGATCCCTGGGCACTGTTAGTTTGCCTCACGGAGCCTTTCCAGGGGCTTGGCTGTACTTTATGATGAATGCACTGCCAACTTTGTTTCGGTCATGGTGGTACGCAACTTGCTCTGAAGTCATGGCTTGCTATATGGGTCTGTCTGCTTACCCAGAGAACATTGCATGCTGTGTGAATTGTGACACATTGGTGTTCCATTTGCCATGCACCCACCGGCGGCTGACTTACTGCATTTACTGTGTATGACCCGTCACAGGGGTAATGTTATATATGGGTACGAAGCATCTACAGCAGATTGTCTGTTTGTAGAGTAGTTTGTTGCTATGGGGCATGTTTGGTGGTGTGTTTTTGTGTAATTGGCACGTACAGGTTGTTGACTGTGGCTCTCTTTGCAGCATTGCAGTGCTCCTGTAACCGGAGCTGAGAGAGCGCCGGCAGGAGGCCAGCACTCAAAACCAGAGCTAAGTGTCTTGTTGTTTTTCTTTCAAACTGCTCTGCATAGGCATGCTGGGGGGTGCACTATTGCATGGATGTATGCGTGATTCAATTTGGTATGTTTTTTCCCCCTAATCACCCGGAATCCTATGCAATTTTGTACCCTGTACCCTCTACCCGGTTTTCCTGCTTCCCGTACCTATCCAAGCAACGTTCCCTAACCCTCTTTCCCCGCTGGGGTTGCGGATGCCTGTGTAAGCCCCGAACTTGCAGGCGCCAAAACCCTAGAGGGGGTGGTTGGTTCGTACCACTCCTAAGCCTGGACTACAGAAGGCCATGACAATGATGTCCAAGTTTGTTTGGATTGTGTATGTGTTCATGCAGGTAGTACATTTTTGTGCATTCCCTACTTTCATGTGTCATTCCTCCTCCCCTCTCCTGCCACTCATTCCAGTTATCCAGTGTGCCAACACCTGTCCCGACTGCATATCCCTGAACCTCCTTCCCCACCAGGGTCTCAGGGGCCTGTGTGAGTTTGACCTTGCAGGCACCCGGGACACAGTGGGGGTGGTTGTTTCGTGACACTCCCGCGCCTGTACACAGGACCTGTGACAGTACACATCCGTTCATGGTGCATCATCCTATATTATGTACCACACATGGTTCACATCCTGTTGTGACATTGTTTTACTGTGCTACCTTGGTTGTTGCATCATTGTGGTAGTACTTGGCCTTTGTGAGGTACTGCTACGTCAAGTCTTCTACTGGAGGGTGTTCTGGTTCGTTTTTATGGCTTGGATTTTGTGATTTGGGAAATGAGTGTGGATTCTGAGGGTGTAGGCACCTGTTTACACACAAGGTGGGAGATGGTGACGAAGGGTAAAGGTGATCCTGTGGCCAGGTGGAATTGAGGGTTGAAGGCTCCATGACCCAGGTGCAGTTGTTCAGTGGGTCATGGTCATTTGTGAGGGAGGGGGGGGGTTGTTGTTGATAGTTGCCTTGCCCTGCAGTGTGATGGGAACCCTGACATTGTAATGGTGGTATCCTATGTACATGTTGTGTTCTGCTGATCAATGCCTGTTCATGTGTTGTGTTTACCTTTCAGGTGTGAGGGGATAATTATGGTTTGACATGCTGGGGTGTACACATGGTGAATGTTCACATGTGATGTGTAGAGAACACTGATGGTCACTTGATTGCACATGCATATGTTGAGTGCATGTACTTGCTGACCCACACACTTGCACTCTGATGCACTACATGTACTCCCACCCTTGCATATCCACGTGTACACTGTTTGCCTTCTGGTGCCCACTGTGTCCCTGCAGCACATGTTCTGTGACCAATTATGTATCCTGTACATGCCTAATTTGCTTTTTGATGTGGTCTGTCGCTTAGATGTGATGCTCAGGGTGTGCATCACACACAATGGCTGTTCACTGTGCTGTGCGCTGAGCAGTGTGTTGCAGGAGTAGGGCACAGCACACAGAAGCTGCAGTGTTGATTTTGCAATGCACAATGTGCATGTAGACAGGCATTCATTGTTATGTTACGTCTACAACTCTTGTAATGCATTTGGAAATTACTTATTTTGGGTGAGAGGTTGTTGGTCTGTCATTTCATCTGATTCCAGGTCAGGCATCATTGTCTGATGCCACTGTACATTTTGGACATGGCAATGTGTACCTTATTGTTACTGTGTTGGTGTATGGGTATTGCTTGCCATGTCATGTTGTGGTTTGGGAGGGTTTGAGTGACATAACAGTGATGGCCATGGCCTGTTTTGCAGGTGTGTGTGATGCACACCTTGCATGTCAGGGTCATCCGCTTCTCAAAGCAACTAGCTGGGGGTAGATCTCTCTCCGCGGCAGGGCCCTCCCTCTGGAACAGCCTTCCTGCCTCACTGACTGGAACTTGAGGGGAACCATCTCCGGTTCGGGAAGCACCTCAAGACCTTCCTCTTTGCTTCTGCTTTCTCTCTGCCTCTCCCTTGCAAAATTCTTCACGGGAACTGCACTGGATCTGCAACTGGGCCACTCTCACCGACCTCGGTCCCTGGCCCAGCCACTCTCCACTTGCACTGCCTCCCTGGCAACCCCTGCACTGCGCTACTGTCTCTCTATCCCTACAGCCCCCCCTTCCCAGCACTTGTCTGCACTTACCTTTGCAGTTGCCACCAGCTGGCCTATGTATTTGTTTTTTGGTCTACTTCCCCTGTACTGCACTCCTCCCCCCTCCCCTTCCCCTTGCACTTTTCCCTTCCCCCTACCCCTGCACTTGCACAATCTCAATGACACCTGGTCTAGTAGTACCGTTGTCTGTCTTCCCTTGTTCCCCCCTCCCGGCCTCATCGCACCTTGAAATACTTGTGTATAGGCCATATCATGTCATGTCATATGTGTGCCTTTTGGTCACACAGGAGAGCTTGTGTTTAAGTAGCTAGGGATGCAGACGATGTGGCACTTCCATGGCAACTATCTCAGGGTGGTAGGGTTGTGACAGTTGACTGTCTCTTTGTCATCATCGATTGTCACCTGGTATGGGCCAGGCCTGTGTGCACTCCGCAGGGGTGGGAGTTTAGGTGAAAAATGTGGCCACAAGCTGGGTCCGGGCTTCCTCGCCACGTGCCCTTTCCCCTCCCATGGGCAGCTCCTGTGCCTGTGGTTGGGGATGTGGGGGCACCACCATGTCCACCGGGACGCCCTGCCGTGTTGCAACATTGTGCGGGACACATGCTGCCACAATGATCCTGCACACTACTGGTAGTGCATAGAGTAGCTGCCCGCCAGAGCGGTCAAGGGAGTGAAAACGTGACTTGAGCACTCCGAATGTGCACTCCACTATGGCCCTGGTTGCAATATGGGCGGCGTTGTATCTTACCTGGGGTGGTGTGGTGGGGTTCCGGATTGGCGTCATCATGTGGTTGCTCAGAGGGTAGGCACTGTCCCCTGGGGAGGTGTAAATGGTTGTGATTATTGTGGTTTGTTTATGTGTGTGTGTGTGTGTGACATGCATATTTGTACTCACCTAGGAGCCATGTGTCGCCATGCTGCCCAGCTTCCAGGGCCCGGCTCAGGGCGGACATTCTGTATATGAAACTGTTATGGGTGGAGCCAGGTTAGTTTGCATAGACAGAGGTGATGATTCCCTTTGCATCGCATACCACCTGTACATTGATGGAATGCCAGTGCTTGCGGTTTCGGTAGATGTGCTCAGTGGCCCTAGGTGGACGTAGGGCCACATGGGTGCAATCTATGGCACCGAGCACTTTGGGCAAGTGTGCCACCCTGAAAAAATCCAGGACAACGGCCTGCCTTTCTGCGGGTGTTCTGGGCATGTATATGTGCCTGCGGACTGAGGGGCGCGCTGTCATGATTGCCAGTACCTGGTGTAGGCAGCGTGACTGCGTGGCCTGTAAGACCCCCCCACTATTGCAGTAGTCCGCTGAAATGACCCAGTGGCCAGAAAATGCAGGACTTTGAGCAGCTTCTCCAAGGGGCTCAATGCTTGGGAGCAAAGGGTGGGGGATGTAAGGTCATCTTCCCACTCCCTGACCAGGTCTAGGATGATGTGGGGTGGAAACCTATACCTGCCATAGACCTGGTCGTCAGGCATCCCAAAAAGGCTTGTCCGTGGTGCGAAAATGCGTGCCCTGGCTATTCTCCTCCTCCTGCGGTGTCCCACGATCAGTGCTGCGACAAATGGGGCATTCATCGTAGCTGTTGTGTTTGTTGTTTGCGCGCACTTTTATACTGTGCGCGGGGACGCTTCCGCCTGCCTTCGTGTGGCGGACGCGTTGACGCCTGTGTGCGTCTTTTGCCGTGCGCGGGTTTCCCGTATTCGGATCCATGAATACGGGTTGTTCGCGTGCGTGTGGGCGTTCCGTGTAGTTCCCTGCAGTACTTCTCCAGTTACGCCTTCTTTTTCACGCGTTATTCCCCATTCCGCGTGTTACGCCCACTGTTCCGCCCACTTTGGTTGTGTGCGCCGCGCTATGTGCGCTTTTGCTGTGTGCGTAGCGCACGCCGTGTATGCCTGCGTGCGCCATGGCTGGATTGGGCACACTGACAGCGGGAAACACGCGCAGCGTCTTCCTTGAATCGCACACGTGCGCGTGCGCTGCGTTTCTCGCGCTTGCGCTACCTTGCGCCTGCTTGCGCATGGATTTTCGGCGCACGTTTGTTCCATGAATCGGCCCCTAAAAACAAGTTATGCCCTTCTTTCATGATCATGTTAAGCCACACAACTACATGGTTACACTCTGCTCGAATCAAAGGGTTCCACAAATGCGGGAACTGTGCAATTTGCAAATATGCATTAGTAACATCAACTGTCCATTTTGGACCACAGGGTGATCAACGTGTGGAATCCTTTATAAACTGCAACTCAAAATTTGTGGTGTATTATATCATCTGTACCTGTGGGCTGAAATATATCGGCAGCACAATTAGACCTTTGCAAATACGGATCAGAGAACATTTGTCGACTATTGGCATCCAGGGCGCCAAATATCCGTTAGCCAGCCATCGGAAAGCAAAGCACCTACTTGATTGTAAAGACACTGTAAAATGTGGGGGTCTGGCCAAAGTCACATTGCCACAAAGAGGATGCAATCTGACCTCAAACTTTGTCAATAAGAGGCCAGACTCATCTGTAAATACCGAACTGTATTTAATGGCCTTAATTCTGACCACAAATTTGCGGTTTTCTTGTTGAATCAAAATGTGCACAGGTTGTCTTTGTAATTCTTAACCAGTGGCATCTCATTATATGTATGGGAGCCTGTTTTGAATATGTTACATAAAATTGTATATCTGGAAATGTCCTCTTATCTGTACTTAGGTAACGCGACCACATGGACACATCTTCCAAGCAGACGTGGACTATTGGTTATGTCCCGTTCATATACTTGTCCCCCCTCTGTTTTGCAGTGGCTCTGCAAAGATTTCCCTAATTACTCAATTTGACATCTTCCGAATATATTCTTTTTCTCTGAGCGACACTATACAATTTACAATTCTTGAATTTTGATATTAAGATACATCACCTTATACATCTTAGTTCGATTCACCAATTCATATTTGATTTATTATTTTTTAATTGCTTCCCCAAATTGATCGCCTATCATTGTGGTTTTCGAGTTACTGACTCACGCATACATGCCTTGGTCCATAACTCAGTTGCCTTTTAACTTATTTTGATTTGCCTCACCTAAGATGGTGGCCCACTGAGAGCCATTCTATGCTCAGGCCCGAACCGGCTGAGCTTTTCAGAAGCTCCACCTTAAATCTTTACGGGTTCGTGCACGCTCGCGCTTCTGTCTTTCTATCGTGTTCATTCAAAATCTACGCCAGGTAAGACCCTTTTCTTACGGCCCCTATGCATTTTTCAGAGAGCAGCATGTTAACCCTAATACGGTGGCTCCCTACCGGACTTTTAAGCATTGCAATGTGCAACGTATATATTCTCTACATTAGTTAAGTGTAGCAGCCTTTATTTACCTTATGCATTGATAACATGCAGCAAACTTAGCGATCTGCCTTTCATACAAATATCCATCGCTCTGGAATAGGTCATAACACATCACCTGTTTTTTTTCAATTGTCGCCCTTTTTTAGAAATGTTCCACATTAGCGAAGCATTAGAGGTATGTAGCTTTTCCTTACATGATGCTAATGAATTCTTGCATTATATATTGCTGTCACTAGCCCTTTATCTAATTCAGTTCTCTCAGTTAGTTACAGAATCGGCTAATAGTGCGCCTCTAAAAATTTGGACTTATGAATATCTACATAAGGTATTACTTTCTTACCCGAAACCTGTAATACTGGCAAGATTTGTTGCTTTTGGTCACGTTGCCTATTTACATTGTAACTAATGGCTTTGTTCTTTTTTGCGTATTCCCCTTTTTTGCCCCCACCTGTCTTTTCACTTTCCTTTGGTTGCTTCCACACAAATTGGTTGGCATTCCATTGTGTTTGTTCTCTTCATGATATATCTAATGTTTACAAAATATTATCGTATTATTGTCTTGTTTCATTGGCCCTTTGTCTGGTGAGCCACCCCTTGTTCCTTTCTATGTGTTGTATACCATTGTTACAATTGTCAATTTATTTTGTGCAACTTACACCTTATTTTGTATAATCAATTTACTTTTGCCAAAATTATTTGTAATATCAGCCTCAGATGAAGAGCTAGAAAAGCTCGGAACACGTATCAGGCGGACCTCAGATTTATAATAAATACCAATTGCCAACCAACCTTAGCATCTAAGTGGCGCAGTGTTACTGGGAACTTTCTTTGTCTATTGTTACCCTTCAGTGGTAGTATACTGGCAGTATACCCACACCTCCCACAGACCTGCAACCTCTCATGCAACATCTCTATTTCTGGTGCAAGCGCTGTGGATAAATATTGACTTTCTCTGCCACCCTTTTTCTTTTAAATACTATGGCCCTCATTACGACCTTGGCGGAGATCCATGGTGCTATTTGCACCATGGTCCATGGCGCTAAGCTGCCAACTCCGCCATGGTGGTTGGCGGACTTACCGCCCCATTCCGACCTTGGCGGGGCGGTAAGTCCCCAATCCCCATTTACCCTTCCCCATTCCCATTTCTGCCCCATAGGGTATAATGGGAGTGGGGAAGGCGTTAATTACGCCACCGTAAATTACGGTGGTGTAATTAACAACAAGGTCCCTTAGCGCCATGGATTTTAACGCCTGCTAAAAGCAGGCGTTAAAATCACCATGGCGCTAAAGGAACTCGTACTCAGGCGGAAAGGGGCGCCATGGTTTACGCCGGCATAAACCCCTTTCCGCCAGGGTCGTAATGAGGGCCTATATGATGTTGCAAAAGCTAATTGTTTACTATTGAATTCCTTGTGAACTTTCTAGCTAATATGTAAGACTTACATCTCTAAACTATTGGCCGTTATCAGTAGAATGGTGTGCAAGGGGAGCAAGGGTCTTTACCATGTGGACTCCCTTTTTCGTTTTATAGATTGGTCAGCCTTGTGCCAGGGCTACATTTTATTCCCCCCTGCGCCCTGAACTTAATTATTTTCATTCACTTTGATGTCTCCCTTTCCCATAACTCTCATAATCAGGTGTGCACACAGAGATATCTTCAGTTGATGTTCAACCTTACACCATCCTATCTACACCATCTTACCTACAGAAACCTCATATCCACAGGTTCCTCACAAAGCAAGACCGCATCATGCCTAGTACACAGAAAGATAGAGGTATAAGAGTAGAAGCAAGAAACAGGGAAGCTGTGGAGTCTGCTTTCATAATGTCCACAAATCAATCAATGAGAGACACATGATACACCCAATCGGCCTCCCTCAAAGATCCCTAATGGCCTTTATATACAGATAACTCCACAAACGACTCCCTGCATCAATATCAAATGACAAACTCTCACCTCTTGCCAGCACTCATTGAACAGAAAACTAACAGAAAACAATAGATGCCCCTCAGCTACCCCACGTGATAGCTCTGCCATGCTTAGAGTGGGGCTGAGCCTCCTTCTGGTGTCAGATGTTCTTCATCCCTGTATGGGACAGGTTCTCACACATCCTTCAGATCTCTGTCATTTCTATGCATTAGCGGTTCTGCCAATTTATAGAGAATGATTCATGGCTGTGGAGCATTCCTGCTCAGGACAAGAAGCACCCTTTATTTCTATTAAAATCTGAACATTTTCATTTGGTTTTCACAGTCCCTTCTTTTTTAGATTCTGAACACAACTCACATTTTCATTGTTTTTTATTTACATAGAATAAAGGAAATGTCCTTAAGCGGACTCTTAATCAGCTGGAGCAATTATTAGTCTGACTGTGCATGAAAAGGTCATAGTACATCAAAAGAAACATAACACATTTATTATGGATAGTTAATCTCCATCATAGCAGGGACTTCAATAGTTATGTTGTCTTTTTATACTTTGGAATACCTAAGGGATGTCTGGGGATAAATCGCTGCACTCGCCTCAGAGCAAGAACATTCCCCTCCTCATCTGACTCACTCCCCACCTCAGTCCCCGCCTTAGGATTGCACAGACTAACCAGATTAAGCACACACTCTTTCCCAATGCCTGCAGACCTAACACCAATCCACTGTCCGTTAATCCCCCAGCGTTGCAGTTCTCTCCACCGATGTTCGCCTTCATTTGGCGGCCAAAGGCCGATGATCTGCAGCTGCGTTGAAACGTAGATAACTGAGCACTTCCCGAGCATCTTCCCAGCCTTCTGCACAAGTGTTCATCCGACTCAGCGCCACACTTGGGGGTGACTCAGCGCCACACTTGGGGGTAAGCCGCTAACGCCGGTTGTGTCATTTACAGGTGCTTACTTATGGCTCTGATTTCGGAGCTGAGCGGCTCATTGGCTTTTTGCCACCTCCCTTGAGTCATGCCTGTTACCAGGCTGCAGTCTGGGGCAGGCATGGACATGGACATGGGACAATATTTGACTATTGGAGGGGATACCGGCTCGATCCAAGGACTGGGTCTTTCTTAGTCCCTCTTCCTTCGCCTTGGGCAGGGAGGTACCCCTGATACAAACTCCACTACTGACACCTCTCAGGAATAATAATCATTTATCTGACGTTCTAGCTATGAGTGCCAAGAGCAGATTGAAGCTGCAACAAGAACAGCTTGCCTGCTCTGAAATGTTGAACATTAGCAAAGAGTTTCAGAAGAGCTCAATTTCGAAGAATATGTTGCTGACCCTCTGATATTAACGTCCAGGGCTGCACAGCCTATGACAACTAACCCTGTAGTCATTAAAGAAAGGATAAATGGGTCTGACATTAAGAATAAGGAGGTGGAAGACTCAGGGGACACTTGGTAGCCCATTCTCGGCAGATGCAGCCCAAATCAATGGGGGATCAATTAGGACAAGATGCAGTGCTAAACATGGAGGGGGACGGCGGACTACAAGATTCTAGAGCCTTGGCGACTTCATCAAGAACAGTTGTTGCAGGATCTTGGGGCTTGTTCGAATATTGGGGATTTTCTGAGATGGGTGGCATTCGTAGGTTCCAACACTGCCTAACCCTGAGAAGCTCAATATTTTGGAAACTGTAAGAATGGAAAACTCCACACAAAACCCCCACTTCTTCTAAGAATGGCCATCAAAGGGGCTGCCAAACAGACCCTTCAGAGTCTTGCAACGCAGGTGTGTCCCTTCAGGTGAAAATCGTTACCCCTGCATCTGGTCGGGGGTACAATACACCATGAGTAGTCACTAATGTTGCCATGCCAAATCAATTCGAATCTAGGGAGTCCCTGAAAAACAAAATCTTGGCCTGGCTCAATTCCAAATTGGGGACTAACTGTGTGTGAACGCAAGAACTAAAAGTGCTCCGTAGAATTCAAATTAATTACTAAATGGTGTCCTACCAACAACACTGACTGTATCATTGTAGGATGTGGGTCCAGCAGCTTACTTATGTATCTGAATAGAATTTCACTCTCAGAGCACATATTCTCCTCCACTACCCTGAGAATTGTTTTGAATTAATTAGCCAATTGTTATAGTTTCGTTTTCCCCCTTAGTCACATTGTTCTGTCATCTGTTTTTTTTTAACACCAGTTCCGTTTCAACCATGCTATTGTTTGAATTGATAAGTTGTGTTTTGGTCCTGTTCAGTTGCTTGTGTTTTGTTTCAGGTCTGGTCTGTCATCTGTATGATTTATGTTATGCGCCATGATGTCTGCAGGCTTTCGGTGCTTTATAAGCATACAAATAAATAAATGCATCCTTCCACCTCCCTTGTGCTACTCTCTACCCAAATCACTGTGACACCTCTATGCTCACTCCATCCTCTAAAGCACTAAAATACTCATACTCAGCCCGCAATGCACCACCGCCACATCCTGTGAGCAAAATACCTCTATCTCCCCAACCTGCCCCCACCTCACCTCGACCCGATCGATATAATAGCCTTAAATGCATCCTGATCAATACTCACTCTCTAGGAACACATGCAATTGATACCAGCGACCTGATAATAGAACATCAGTTCAAACCTACTAGCTGTTACAGAATCTTGGTTACACCCAGCTTCAGGCCCTACCCTTGCGCTCGCTGTCCCACCACACCATCCACCATCTATACCATCCTTAGGTTGGACCGCCTCAACGCTATAAGCAGTGAAGTCACACTCATAATGAAAACTTCTCTACAAATCAGATCTTACCCTAACCCCACCATTCCAGGATATGAAATGCTAGTCATGAAGCTCTCTTCCAACCCTTAAAACCACCTACAACATCCTGATAATTTATCCACAACCCAATAAAGTAAATCGACCAGACCTTGACAGTCCTCTGCTCATCACACTGTTAATGAAACCATCAACTGAATTTATTATCCTAGGTGATATCAACATTGGATTCAACGATACAGGGTACTCTAAAGCTGCTGCACTAGCATCAGCCCTTCTCCCAAACCATTGATTAACACACACACAACAAAGGCAGAATTCTGGATTGGATCCTTACAGCTAATTGCACCATTAACATTGCATCCATCTCTGAAGTACCCTGGTCAGATCACTTTGTGATTATTTTCGATCTCCATATCACCAACCTACAGCCCATTCCTACACACACACCAATACCCATAATGGTCAGAAATTACTCAAACCTTCACCCGATATTATCTGCCCCTCACTCACAGCCTTGCTTATGAACCACAGCCCTACCAATACCAACCCTAATGACATTGCCAACTTCTATCATGCCTGCCTACAAACTACTCTCGACACTCATACTCCTTTTGTTGCAAATATTCCTAAAAGGCACAAACCTGCCAACCCATGGTACAACGAGCAGCTCACTAACTTATGTCGTAAGAAACTAGCCCTATAACACCTCCACAACAAGAACCCCTCCACTACTAATAGAATTGCACTAGCCTTAGCCACAAAAACCTACAAATCAGTAGTAGTGGCACACAAGTTCAATTCTTAAAACATGCGCATCTCCAATGCCGGGTCTAATACCAAAGAGCTGTTTTCCATACTCGGAGAATTGGAATCACCCATCCCTACACCCCTCGCCCCCCAGTGCAAGCAGATAAAGCATGGTGCAAAATCATTCAAAATGCTTTGTCACACAAAATGCTATCCCCCCAGGATAAAATTAAATCCAAAAAAGAGTCCCTTGCTACCAAACCTACTACACCACATACGGCTGATCACGCCAACCTAAACTCTCCACATAGTTTTCCCCCATTTTACATTCAACAATATTACTCAAGAACAGACACTGGACACTATCCTTGTCCCAAAATCATCACACTGCAAGGGATACACCTGCCCTGCCCACCTTGTGAAACTATGTGCACCCACGCTAGCCCCTATTATCACTGACTTTATCAACGCATTGTTGACCTTGAATTCAGTCCCTACCAACATCAAAGACTTTGGATGGCCCCCTTACTCAAAAAACCCACCCTTGACCCTACCATTACAGCCAACTACCACCCTATCACCACCATCCCTTTCCTACTCAAGATAATAGATTGTGTGGCCTAATCCCAAATCCAACACTTTTTGGAGAGCAACCATCTCCTCAGCTCTAGACAATCAGGCTTTCGCCTGAAGCATAGCACAGAAACTGCCTTACTGGACCTTAAAATCCAGATGGACACTATTTGTGATGGTGGAAATTTAAGCATCCTCCTCCTTCTGGACTTATCAGCCACCTTCTATTTAGTCGACCATGAAAAACCTTGCCAATTCCTTAGCCAAAACTTCCACTTCTCCCCTGAACAGACACTCTGAGTCAAATCGTTCCTATAGGAACACACTACAAGAGTCTTCTTCAGTGATGTGGCAGCGGGTCCCATCCTTGCCCCACTCAGTGTTCCCCAAGGATCCTGCCTCTTTCTGATACTCTACAATACGTATACAAAACCTCTCTTTGCAGTCCTGTATTCCCTGGGCATCACATATACAAAGGTTGCCAATGACACCCAAATTCTCATCCTTATCATTGGAGACTACAAGCATGACATTATCACAATCAACACAGTCTATACCACAAGCCCAACATTGGATGGCCATGCACAGCCCATGCCTTGATGATAAAACTGAGCTCCTCATTGTGGGCTCCCCGTACCGACTGAAATCTTTTGACTGCAACTACTTTTCCATACTCATTGATGGCCCTTCCATTCACGTACCGAAACATGTTAAAATACTAAGAGTTTACCTTGAAGCGGATCTCTCGATGGCTAGGCGCATCAATGTCCTATCATCTTCCATGGCTGCACCTCTAAATTCATCTCACTAAGCAGACAATTCTTTTAACCACACAACCGCATGACCCTAGCCCGAGCACTGATCCTTTCCAAATTGGACTATTGTAATGTGGTCCTCCTGGGTACTTCAGCGACAAACCTTTACAAACTATAACTACTTCAAAATAAAGCCCTAAATGCTGTGCTGGGTTTAAAATGCGGTGATAACATTTCCTCAATCAGACGTGAAGCACATTGGTTGCCCATAAAAGCAAGGATTCTCTTCAAGACCATTACCCTGGTCCACAAGAGCATATGCAAGGTTGCACCTGCTTATCTCAATGAAAGCATCACACTAAAAGCCACCTAATGAACCTTAAGATCCAGTGCCAACATCTAGCTGGACATTCCTCGGTGTAAGAGCAAAAGAGCGGGACGCGCAAGCTTCGCCGTGGCAGCACCCTCTTTCTGGAACACATTGACGGCACCTTTTAGAAACGAATAATCCTACCATATATTCAAAAAACGGATGAAAATTTGGCTGTTTCACAAATTTGATTGATGCCACCTGAATACGGACACCTGTTTCTTATACTTATAACTGAAAATATTCTGTAACCAACGCTGTGATACCCTTGGGATTGAGCGCTTAATAAGTGTCAGAAATAAATAAATAAATGACAACAGATAGGGGTCACTGTATCCCCTCGATGACCCACGTTAAACAGTGTTTGATAGCCCTAGGATTGAGACACTATTGGGATGACCCACAAGCAATCACAAGGGAGGCTAAAATAAGAGTAAAACTAGCCATTAACCATCAACATTTCATTGATTTGCAAAATGTGTGTCTGTCTCTATCTCTGGGCCCCGAATACTTAGTAAACAAGGCGGTCTCTGGATATGAGGGCTACATTGATTTCCTGACACCCCACATGCGCAGGCTCCGCATATAGAGTTCTGACTGGGTTGCCTAAAAGTTTAGAAATGTACACAGTATGATCGTTAATGATAGTTAATGCATAGTCTGTATGGTTGAGGAAGAATCAGTGATGCCCTTTATGTTTCTATGTGATGGCTTAAAGCACCTAGGATTATCTATCTCAAGCTGTTGTTCAATTTGCATGGCATTCACACATTAAATGAGGCCATGGCCTTCTGTAAATCAACCTGTAACTAGGATGGTTTGAATTTTGTTTCTTAATACATTCATAGTGCTTGGCTATGGAAGACTTACCTGCCCAAACCCTAAGTTTATACCTGTTTAAATGTGTAATTCCTGTTGTTGCTAGCAAGAACATCAATGTGGTATTTGTTTTGGAAACTGCCATTTTATTCTGGCATTATATAATATGAACAAACAATATGAGTAGATCAATCGACACACCTGATTTTTGTGTGTATATAGTAAGTGGATTGTATACAAGGAAATAATGCATTTTAAGGTACGGAGGAGAAAGATGCCAGCCCTGGCATATGCGCTGCAAAGACAAAAAACAAAAGTCGAGTTCCCAAATCTGGGAACTCACGTCCTCTGCACTCTATGGGTGGCTCAATGATGAGTCCTATTATTAAATTTTTCTATTATATAGAAGAGTGGGTGATATATTAGATTGAGATTAACAGTAGAATGATCAATAATAATTGTTCAATTGCATATGTACAAATATACACAATGACAAAACGTATATTAGTTTAGATCCAATGATTTATTTAGGAGCCCAACGCGTTTTGTGAATTGGTTCACTTCTTCAGGGGCAATTTTCATTATTTTGAAACATTTTCAAACTTTTCAAACAATCTCTGAAAAACATAACATTCAAATAAATCCACATTAGAACAAATCATCTCAATGCAGAGTTTCTTATATATTATTACAAAGGTAATCAAATCAGTCATGTCATAACGCCTAATTTTGTGGATAAAGATCCAAAAAGAAACCCATATCATGCTCATTCATTTGTTCCTTACTAATAGTCATAGACACAGTGTCCTAGCTGTACGAAAAAGTTCATCACAAAGTGAATCACATATAATATCTATTTAGTATGTTGTGTTAAACCCAATAGTCAATAAAGTAATTGTTGTCAACAATAGGGCGTGTCAATATTAATAATAGGACTCATCATTGAGCCACCCATAGAGTGCAGAGGACGTGAGTTCCCAGATTTGGGAACTCGACTTTTGTTTTATTATATGATATGAAATCACATGATGATTGATGGAGGATAACTGTCATTTTATGTGTAATCCGGGTGTGTTTTTATTAGTTTGATTGTATAATAACAGGATAGGCCCTAAAATGTATCCTTGGAAATACAATGTTTATTGTTTAAGATCTGTTTATTTTATCTGTATGAATTTTAGGATGCAATTTTATTTGTGTGTATATTGTATGTTACCTAAAGATTTTAAGTTGAACAAAGCTTTATACAACAACAACAGTAATAAAACAACAATTGGGCAATACCAATAAAGCATTTCCTGTTTTGCACGATTTGTCGGTATATAACACAATACTTGCTGTATGCCAAGCATTCTGTACAGAGTTAGAGGCATCCTGAACCCTAGCAAGTACACCAATAGTAACGTAAAGAGGTGGGAGTGCTTAATTTTGGGGAAACATATTCACAGCCTTAGCATGAGAGCAGCTTACCTGGCTACAGTTTAGTAACAGCATTCCCTTGTAACATCATCTTTAAGGGATTGATGGTCAGTACACTTCATAGCTGTCAGTCAAGTCACATAATTAGGGTATTCAACAGTACAATCACATAAAAAATAAACTTGATGGGGGTACCTGCGGTGGTCAGAAATCCCTCATCCACTAGAGGTGGACATAATGATTGACAACTCCAAATGCCTTGTGCAAAACTGTGTGTCTTTGTGTATATTAACACATTTGTGAAAGGGTACAGCCTCTTGTTAGTGCAATGAGCTCCATAACCTGAGCCGAGTAAACCTCAGTAATATGAGTACTCTCAGTTACCTTATCTTGCCTGTCTCTCAACCATGATGCGTCTACAAAATAGTTGAGGTCAGAATTTTGAAGCGGTACAACATGATAGTGTTGGCAAACTTTAAGTTCTGAGGTCACAATAACATTATTATGTACTTCACCATCTGCTGGACTAGGGAGGGAAGCCGGATTGAGAAATGGACATCCAATTCATTTATCATATGCACAATTTAGCATGTTAACATCACACTTAGTGGGATGTGAAGCAGGTAAATGCTGAGTCTTAAAAAGGGGGTATCTGGATGGATAAAGGAGGGCGTGGAGTTATGCAGATGAAATGTTAGGTGTATTAAGGTTAAAATAGGTTTTGTGTATTAGGTTTGTGATTGCAGGTTGACAGTCTAACAGTATTTGGATAATATGTTGAAGGTGTTGAATTTGGGTTCTAGTGAGATGTAGCGTTGTAGTTTGTTAAAAAGGTTGGGGGCAATGGAAGAGAAGAATTTGCCTCTGTGTTTTTTCATCAAAATGTGAGATGAGTTGGTTTAGTCTTATCATATCTGCATGGGATGGCAAGCTTAAGCAATGTTTGGAGGCATGAGGGGCTAGGAGAGGGTAAAGTCTTGTGAGCAATATTTAGGATTTTGAGTTCTATTTTAGTTATTATGGGAAACCAGTTGTGTGTAATTATAGGTGGAGTGATATCATCTTAAGGTTAGACGTTTAGTATGGAATTTTCAGTTTTATTTTGGATAATTGTGAGCGATTTTGGGCTTTTTGAGAACATACGCATATAGAATTGCAGTGTTCTACTTTGCAGTGTATTATGTTATTGGTGATGATGATCTATTGGTAAAGTTTGAAATAGGGGAGCATCTTTCTGCTGATGTTGATGAGGTTGTTTAATTTTTCATGTGGACTTTTATATGTTGTTTAATGGACAGGTCCAGTGCTTCTGAATTAGATGAATGGGGGTTCCTACATCACTGTGCCATATAAAAGGAAAGTGGTTAATGTGTTGGGAGTCAAAGACCACAACCTATGTTTTTCTGGGGTTAAGGCATAAGTTGTTTTGGGACATCTGTTTTTGTATGACTGTAAGGCATTGGCCGATGGTGATGTTTGATTCAATATTTGGTGAAATGGGGAAGGCAATTTCTGTGTTGTTTATTTATCCTTTAGATGTAGGTGTGAATTGTTCTATAATATGTGTGAGGGGCTTGATATTGGCATTGAAGAGCTATGGGGATAAGGTGGATCCCCAAGACATTCCTTCAGTAACTTCCTTGACGATTGATAGGACATTTCTGACTTCAACTATGGTGTTGAGGTTTCAGAGAAAAGGCTCAACGCATTTTAGGGCAGAGACGTCTATGTTTATGTGGAAATGCAGATGTTTAAGAAGGGTGGCTTGATTGATGGTGCCAAACGTTGAATAGAGGTCTAGATGGATCAGGCAGGTAAGTATGATTTGACCTACTGTTAGCAGGATGTGTTCTCTCATGCATAGAAATACAATTGCGGTGCTTCTGTGGGATCTGAAACCAGATTGGGTGTTGTGGATTTGTGTTTCCGAGAATAGAGTGAGTTGGTTTCATGTCAGTTTCTCCATGACGTTTGCTATGAATAGTAGACTAGAGATGGTCTATATTTTTATTTTATTTTTTATTAGCATTTTGTAATATAAACAAGCAATTAACAAAGCTTCTCCTCCAAGTGAAAGCAGCATAGTACAATTTGTTCTTTATCCTACCACAAGTATATCTATCTCCCACATCTTCATAATATCCAATATACACAAGTTGTGCAGACACTATTGTTTCTTAGTCACTTTGGAGGTAGGCTAGACCATCCCCCAGTCTTGCTTAAATCGGGCTCGCTCCCGTTGAATCCTATACGTGACCCATTCCATTGCTACAATGTTCCATTGTTTCTGAAGCCAGTCAACCTCTGTCAGCTAATACCAGCCAGATTGATATAAACATCATCATAAATGCTTTCTTCTGGGACTTGGTGGGCAAACTGATTTCAGGATCGAACAATCCACACATCCACTCTTGTGCACTAAGGGCCCTGTAAAATGTGATCATTGCCTGTATCTGGGATGTGATATCCCTGAAAAATGGTACTATTACTGGACATTTCCACCATATGTGGACACAATCCACTCTCCCCTGGCAGCCCCTCCAGCACTCCTTCGAAACTGTCAAGTACATGTTATGCAATGTTGCCTGGGTGTAGGGCCAGCGCCAGTGGCATATTTAGGCTTTATGCCGCCCTAGGCCCAAATAAGTGCATGCACCCCTCCCCCAACTCAACTCCATGTCAGCCAGAAGCTGCAGATTCACCAGATTCCGCCCCTTCAACAAACTCTGTCTGAATTGACCAAACTACGCCTTTTCACCCTCATTTTGGCTCCATATCGTCATAAGGACGTTTCTAAGGTTGCAGGGATTGAAAGGTTATTTCTTCCTCTCTATTAATTCAAGCCTGTTATCTTCTATGTTATGTTAGTTGAAAGAGTGCTTTCAGATCCCTTCAGATATGGAGAGGCAGTGTGTTATACAGTTGAGTGCACTAGAGATAATTGTTACGCCTAATTGTCTACTTTCGGGTGGGTCCAAAAACAATCTTTTAGAGGCAGTGATAAGAAAATAAGTTGTCTGCCAACTGGACACAAGTGAGAGAAGGTTGGAATTAGGAATTTTGGTTTCATTGCTAAAATCCGTTTTCTCTCACAAATTGCCTGCAGTCACTCTGAGAAGGACCTAGACTGCTCTGTAAGATGAATGCAACATAACTCAATTTCTGCACCCAGTCTTGTCAAATTGTAAAGTTTACATATGATATATATTCAAGTGGTGCATGCACGTCTTTTAAGAATGTTGAATAAAAATAACTCGCGCGCCTTCTCATGGATACAGCTTTGGTGTTAGCAGGAGGCAAAATGGAAATAGGGCACGTTATCTGCTGCAGCCGATATACCTCCCATGCTTTGGGCTGGATCTCCAGTATGGCAAAATCACACGTGAAATGGGTAAACTCTGCCTGGACATAAACACCTCAGTAGAGTAAAGACAGTTAGAGAATAATCTTTGGTTCTGTATTCTCACAGTGGAGTATGGATAAGGGCCACCCTGAACATTCATGTTTGGGAAGCAACAGCGTTCCTCGTATCTGCACAATGCAGGCACCTTTTATAACAAATGAAGTGGTACTTACAGTTTACATCATTGCTGTTTGTGCAATTGTTCAAAATACCCAAGACTCCACAAGTAAAATTGAACAATGGTGAAATGTTGTTAACTCTGTAGTGTTGGTTGGACTGCATAATACATAGGAACATATTTAGATGTGTGGGTATAGATATAGATGTGCTGCTGTCGTTTGAAGTACTGTTTCACAGTAAATGTCCTACCTCGTATTTAAAATATGAATGTAAATATTACTTATAAGCATAACAGTTATGCATTGTGTTACATACTTTGCAGTTAGTTCTCCTGGTAGTACTGAGCGTGCAGCAGAATATCATCAAAGACACATGATAAACCTAGCAGGGATGCCATTTGCCGGCTTAGCACTGAGCAGCTTCTGTAAAGATGGCTGAATGGATATCACAGCTGTAAACCAGTGTGTACCTTTGGCACACAGTTTCTGTTCTCATCCTACTATGGCTTTGGGTATCCTTTCACAGGTTCCTTAGACATTTTAACTTCTCTATGATCTTTTTCATGCTTGCACCTTTTGGGCGACGAATGACCTCTGAAATGTGGGGTCGTGGAGGGAAATTGATGCTTGCTGCTGAACATCATTTTAGTGCTCCCTGTCGGAACTGTGCCTGACTTAAGCATTGGCATGCGTTTAATGTTGTAAAATGATGCATCATTTTTAAGCTTTACTTTTCTGGAGGGAAGATCCTCATGGTTTAAAAAATGCATATCATGTATTTGAATATAAATGTGATTTCTTAACACAGTGTACATGCGTATTTATTAGAAAGAACTCCAAAGATAATGTGAAGTGGTACCAATAAAACCAATGATGTTTTGGCTGTTTTACATATTAAAGAGCATTTTGGGAAGATACAAATGACCAAAGAGTTTTATATCTGTCATTTGTGTCTGAGAGAGTTGTATGACTGAATCACTAAATACCTAAAGCACTCTGGGTTTGGTTCACATTTCCTTTTATTTATTTGTGTGTGTGCAATGTATTGTTTTAAACAAAAGTCCCCCTAACAATAAAGCTTTTGCAAATATCATGCATATATACACGTTTGGCCATCAAATACTTTAGTTGTCAGAGTGGAATGACTGCTAACAGCTCAAAATTACTTGCAGTGCTAGGGATTAGCCAGACGTGGCTTTATATTTAAAAAATGACAACAAATAAACTGCAATACACTACTGCTCCTCTGGCAATATGTCAGCATTGTTGTAAATACATCTTTGGCAACTTCATCTCAATCTTGTACTAGATCTCCCTCAGTTGAATTGACTGTATCAACTTTGGGATGTTCCTCCATATATTTTTCCAATGTTCTACGGGGATGTCAGTGCCTAATGTGTTTTCACATTTTTTTCATATAAGGCCACTGTTGGTTTGTCGTGGAGTCCAGCAGGATCTTGTACATCATGGACACCATGTACCTGGATTCTGTGTGTGTGGTGATGAACTTCTCAAACATTGTCAGTTCTCCACATGCATCTTGTTTAATGGTGGTTTCTGCCACCCAGTTTCTCATTGGCTAGTATCCCATTCTATCCCTCTCTCTGAATCCTATGTGATGTTTACATGCCTCAAAAGGTAGTATTTCAGTTCCCTGCATCATGTCCCCAGTTTTCACACAACCCACCTTCGGCACCATCCCCGGTGAACACTCCAGATTTCCAAATAGTGGTGTGAAGGGGAGGGATTAGCAGAGAGAGCATGCTGCTCGAGAAATCAAACCCAGATGCTGCACACTGACGTTATGATTTAACTTATTTGAGTGTTCGAGTGTCTGTCCTGCCTATGTATCCATAGGATTCCCTTCAATGGCTCCCCGCCACTGCCCTATCCATGTTTGCCCAATGCTTAGATATATCCCCGGAAAACCATTCCCTCAATACCCTCAATTGTGCCTCCTCATAATAGTTGAGGAAGTTTGGAAGCTCTTGGCCTCCCCTGTCTCATGTGGCCATTAGTATCTGCAACGGAATCTGGGGATGCTTATTCTGTCATATGAACACTGACAATATAGCGAGATGAAGAAGGATTTCAGGACTTGGACAGAAAAGGCCTGAAAATAATATAGTAATCTTAGGAGCGTAACCATTTTTATCTTCATGATCCGTCCCAGCCACGATTTTGACAGTGGGTTCCACCTCTCCAGGTCCACCTTAATCTGCCACAGGACTCCCGGATAGTTCCGATCATATATCTGTGATATAGTTTAAGCAATATTTACCCCCAGATACCTTATACCCCCATCTGCCAAACTAAAGGGGGAGAACAGTGTCAAATTGTTGTTCTGTTCCGGGGTGCGAGATAAATCCAGAAACTCAGATTTCTGCACATTAAGTTTAAGCTCTGCTACATGTTCAATGTGCCGAAGCTCTGTCATCAGGACTGGTGTTGACATTCCTGGTTCCGTTAAGGCTACTAACATGTCATGTGCAAACGCAACAACCTTGTATTCCCCCCCAAATGGCTCCAAGTATAGGGCGTAAAGTAGCAGGGACAAGGGCCATCCCCACATGTTCCGCAGAGAATAGGGATGATTCTGCATAATTAGGTATTGATTGACAACCGTATCATGGGGTTCCTATATTTGACTTTCATCATCTGTAGGGATTTAGAACCGACGCCCATATGTTCTACACTGTAGAAAAGGAATGGATATTCAACTCGGTCAAATGTTTTTTTGGCATCTAACGATATCAGAACAGATGGTGTCCGTCTTATTGAAGCTTTTTCAATCAAGTGGCATATACGCCTTATGTCATCAAAGGTTTATCTTCCAGTAATAAACCTGTATTGATCGGGATCGATCAGCATTGGGAGCAATGGCAACAGTCACTTAGCAGGGATACTCGTGTACATTTCCGCATCAATATTCATTAGCGCTGTGGGTCTGTAAAACCCACAGCACATCAGGTCTTTAATGGGTTTCCTGAATTTCACCACTTTAGCTTCTGACATTGACTGCGTAATCATGCCCTTAGATGCTATGGACTTAAATAATTTTGTGAGCTTTAGGACTAACTTCCCTTTGAATGTCTTATAAATTAGAGCTGGGAAGCCATCTGGGCCTAGCACCTTGTTCAATGGGAGGGACTTATTTTCTGCCTCAACTTCTTCTTCCCTTATAGCCGCTTCTCATTTTTCACTTCGCATGAGGGTCAATTTCAGTAGGGGAATCAAATCGAAGTAGGCCCTTAGCGTACTGTGTTCAGGGCTGGAAGGAGTGTATAGGGATTCATAGAAATCTGCAAATGTATCCATAATGGAAGCAGTGTCTGTCGCTATCAACCCATCTATCATGGTGATTTGAAAAATTGTTTGAGTGGCATTAGATGTTTTTAACTGTCATGCCAATAGACTGTCAACCTTGTTGGCGCTAGCATAATACTTCTTCACTGCACAAAGTAGGGCTAGGTCAGCTCTTTGCGTATGTAGTAGGTCCAGTTGACCTTGGATATGCTTAAGTGTCTTTTGCAGAGCCCTCATCTGCTTGTCAGCCAAGGCCTGCATTGCCTCACCTAATTGAGTCTCCAGATCCTTTTCCATTTCCCCCAATATTTCTCCCTCTGAGCCCTTAATGCAATCAATTTGCCTCGCAAAAATGCTTTAAACATGTCCCATATCCCTTCTGGGCTAACTGCTTGGGTATAACTGGTGTCGTAATACTGATCTATTTTTTCGCCTATTGCCTCAGTTATCACACTATCCTTCAGCAGCTCTGCTGGGAACATCCATCCCATAATCCCCCTCGCTCTCCACAGGTGTGAAAATTGACCGATATAGGGGCATGATCTGAGAGTGAGATCGATACCACTGCCACCTCTCACACCTATACCATCAGCATGCCTGAAACCCACACATAGTCCTGGACAGTGATTGGTGTACATGGGAGAAGAACGAATATCCTCTATCCTCCCCCATCTTGATCCGCCACACATCACGCAGAGCCACGCTTTCAAAGCTATTCAGTAGGGGGCGCAAAGGGATTGGTATTCCCAGTTGTGCCACAGAACTCCTATCCATTTGAGGAACTCATGCTAGATTAACATTCCCCAGTTAAGATGATTTCACACTGCAAATTCTTCTATAATAGCTGCCACATTACGCAGGAATCCCCCTACACGCCCCTTCTGATCCACCCAGCTACCCACCTGCATGCCCCACCTCTATCCATGTTCGGACCAGAGATACTATGATACCCTTAGGGACTATCCCTGTGGCTCTGGTTCAAGTAATCTCACAAGGAAAAACAGTGGGAGGAGTCCTGTTGTATTCCAAGACAGACCCTTAGCTTTCCCCATACATCTTGTGCCTTTTCAGACCCTTTCTATTCAAACACTCTGGAACCATATCCAACCGACTATCGGTGCTGCTTTATAGTCCCCATCATACAGCGATATATACTTTCAATCGTCTGTCCCCTCTTCTGACCTCCCAAAACGTTCACATTCCAGCAAACAATCCCCTGTTCTACCTCATCATGGTGCATCCTTGGTCATAGTCAACCACCCTTTCAGGCGTGTTCCCTTGCCACCCAGCCTTGCCACCCAGCCTCCCGGCACCCTAGACCATTCACACTGTCTGTTTCCTTGCGGGGGGAACGTCTGGACGTTCTCACCATATTATCCTCTTCTTTCACCAAGTGTGGCAGGCCATGGCCATATTCACAAGTCATTATTCGATGCTGCTTCCCATCCATTGTGAAGAACAAGCCAAAGGGAAAAGTAAATTTATATTTAATCTGCTTCACATTTAAAGCCCTTACCACTGGACCCATGGGTCTACATTTTTGAAGCGTCATCAGCGCTTAGTCTTGGAACAGCTGAATCTTCTATCCATTTATAGAGATTTTGTCCTGTGTATGCACCGCCCTCACCATACTCACATTCTGGTCATACCAGGACATAGCGATCAGGGCATCTCTAGGCCTTGAGCCCGTTCCTGTCCTCTTAGGGCCCACCCCGTGGACTTTGTCAATCCCCACAGCCGTTGGGGTCATTTCCAGTATTAGATGTCCAAAGCACTGTTGGATCATACCTCGCAGGCCTTTATCTTGAATAGTCTTGCTTAATCCTTTAACACAGATAGTAGATCATCTCAATCTATTTTCCAGGTCCTCTACCTGGAGTTCCAGGTTCTGCATCATCCTTGCCACGTGCTGCAGCAGTTCGCTAGTCTGGTTAACCTCTTCTGCCATCACAGTTGGAGCATCCTCGTTGGTGTCCACTCTCTCCCTCTTAATCTCCTCAAGTCATCCTTAACCTCATTCAGGGAGTTCTTGGGGTCTTTGTTCAAGGATGTATACTGGTCCTGAAAGGTAGCAGTGATCCTTCCCTTGGGGTCTTTGAGGCACTTCTTCAAATCATCCTTGCTGAGTGCCTTCTCTCCCCTCACTGTATCCCAGGATCCTCCTCCCCCATGACCTTCAGGGGGGATTGCTGTGTTGGCTGTCCTCTGCTTCCAGCAGCACTGCAACTGTCCTTAAAGAGGCGGTGGATGTGGCTTCGGAAGGGCAGGTGTGTCCTTCCCTTTGCGTTGGGTATTTGGGAGTCGCAAGCTCACACACCCTGGTCCAGTTGCAGGGGTAGGCTTTCATAGTCTGTACCCAGCCTCTTTGGTTCTTCTTTGCCCCACTGTCTACTGCTTTATCCTGCCCTCACAGCGCCTGTATGTTTATGGGTCCATGGGGTTTGGCTGTCCACTTCTGTATTTTATAACCCTGACTCTGTTCTTTTCGTTCCACGCGGGGCCTGAGGGGTCTCCTTGAACTCACTGCCATGGCTCCCTGTCTGCGCTATCTCCAAGGACACCCAATCATGTGATGTCTATGCCTCTCTGTGAATTCTCTCTTTCTGCTGCTGTTATACCATGTGGGCGGGAGCGCAGCCGGACCTCTTTCAGCTGCTTACTGCAGCAGCTGCACAGAGATTCTCCTTCTCCTCCCAACTTTAGCAGGGCAGCGTGGGAGCCAGGTGCTCACCTTGTACTCTCTGCCATGTGTCCCCGCCAGCGCTGTATCTCTGCCGCCCGATCGGGTGCCCAAGTCATCCATGGCTTCACTGTCTCATCCTTCGCTGTGCCACATGGGGGAGGGGCGCAGCCGGGCCATCTTCTGCGGTGCTACTGTGTGGATTCGGCCCATGCCACACCAGCCACCATTACGGTCGGTGGCCCCGCTCAGTGGTGCCTCTTTGGTGGTTTTGCTGTTTCTGTGAAGGGGGAGACAGTACTATGAACTGGTAGTTGTTGGGATTGCATGCTAATTGGTCACAGGTGTGTTGTAGGTAGCGGGCCTAGGACGGAGCACAACGCTGCCTGTCCTACTCAGTCGGTGGCCCTCTTGGAATCCGAGAGTGGCCTTTATTTGTCTGGGTCATTTTCATCAAAATTAGTCTTTTTCAGGAGTGGTCTAACTATTTTTTTTTTTTAGCTAAATTGAGAATGAGGCATTGCAGAGTTCATTATCATCTTTTCTATTTTCCATGCTTAAGTAGGCATGAAGGCTTTTAATGTAGGTAAACTGATGTTGAGGGTGAGCGTTTGTGTTGGTAAAGGGCTGTTATGGTGGAAATTGTCTATACTGTTCTGGATTTTATTCATCTTTGTTAGGAAATCTAGTGCTATATTGTCAGCCCAGTCTTGGGCAGGAGGGGGGAGGTTTTTCAAGGTTCTGGGGTTGGTGATTTGGTGCTGTATTTTGAAGAGTTCAGCTGTTTGGGATTGGGCTTTGGGGATAGTGGAGTGCTAGAAGCATTCATTTATTTCTCTGGAGCATAAAGCTATTTCCTCTGGAGAGGAATTTGAAATTAAGTGTACCCTTTTCCTATTTGTTTTGTCTCCCTTTTCAATCCGTTTTTCTAAGTGCACGTTCATGGTGGTAGGTATTAATTTTTGCATGATGATGTCAATATTAAACAAGTTGTCGTAACTTTCCTTTCATGCTGCTTGCAGCTGAAAAACCTGTGTGTTTCCATTTAGTAAAGTAGGTGCAACAGGAGGAAAGGTTAATCGTGGTATCTTCATGCAAATTCATTTCTAATGCCCTTCCTGTTTACAGTGATGGGTGGCAGTATTGCCTGTCATACGATTCTTTTGAGAAATTGGTGTATTTTCAAAATCATTGGTACCACCAAGCCCTTGTCGCCAGCCACTTAAAGAATCAGTTCCCCACGTTGCGTTTGCACTTCCTCTACCTTGGAATGTCAGTCATTGACACATACTTAGCTCAGTTTAATTTATTTTACTTGGACGTCCTGTTCTGTGGGCTAATAGATGTATTATTCACTTTGGGTAAAATGCACCCGAAATAGCACACACAAATTCATTACCATAACAAGTTCTGATAATGGCTTTGCTTGTCATCCAACGCTTATCATGTTTTATCATTGTTGCAAATTCAGATGGAGCCTTTGAACACATGTTGTTGTGGTTGAATTACGGAGTGTACCAAGGTGCAGACGCTTCCGGCTTGAGGGTGTATTGTTTCACTGGGGCATGGCAGTTTATGTTGGTTAGGAGGGTGGTCTTGAGTTACTGGAGCAGCGAGTCACAGTCCTGTTTTTCTGCAGTGGAATAGCCCATGTAAGGTGGAAGTTGGTGAGTTCTTCTTTGAACGGTTTCACTGGGAAGTACTTGAATGATCTGAAGGCTTCTTTGCTGGGTATTCTGATGGGTGAGCTTGACTCGGGTGGTAGGACTTATGTCATAGGGGATTGGCAGATGGTCTGACTAGTGGAGCAGAATTGTATAGCAGTGGTGGAGGATGGGCAGGTTTGTGATGATTAGGTTGAACATATTGCTTTTAGTGTGCCTTGGGTCTTTTGTGTGTTGTGTGAGGTTCAGTGGGTCCAGAGTGGAGATCTTCCTTAATGAACTTAGTTAATGGAAGAACTCTCAAATTCTTCACCCTGTGTCACTGTTGCTAGCTGTATTATGGGAGCTTTTACTCAGGCACCCAGGCATTATTTTCTGGAACGGCACCACTGGCCAATATGACCCCTGGTTATCTGTTCAAGTTGTTTCCCCCAATTTCTTTTTTACTCAACCCTATATTTCAGATTGTCTAGCCCCCAAATCTTCTGTACGATAGCTATATCTAGGTACTGCATTTTTGTGCATCACCACTGTAAATAAGAGTTTCTCTGCATACACGCTATGGTGCCTTTCTTGTAAATACAACACATGTTTACCACCGCCTCCAAGGAAATGTTAAAATACACCTTATTTTTTCGATTCACAGTTCATAGTGTGCATTGTCTTTTATGGATTACCACGTTGAGGAAAGTTTGCTTGGGATATTGTAGTGCATGGTGGAGTAAAACCATCTGTGCCTGTGTTCATTACCTAGAATTCCATGTATTTTCTGAGTGGTGGGTTCTAGGTGCTGGAAGTTATGTTAAATTAAATGGCCATTCAACCCACCAGCTGAGTAAATGGTTGTGGTTGGCAATGGCACCAGAGGCGAGTGATGTGATGCTGTTTGCTTCTTCTGGGTTCTACTTTCATTTGGTTACCCCTCTGCTGTCCTCCATCAGCCACGATAAGCTGAGCTCAGCAAACCTCCAGTCGACCCCTTAAAAAAACTAGAGACTTGGCTTTTGGCTCTGTGTCAAAGCCCACTTTCAGAGTGTTGGTGTTATACATAGGGATGCCGGCCAGCGGTGAAGCCAGGGCAAAGGCACTCATGTGCTGCCTGTCTGTACCTGTCCGCACATGACAAGCTGCATGCTGCCATTTTTGGCCGACTCACCAGACACCTTGGTGATGACCCTCCTCTTGCTTCTAGTCCTTCGACTTGTCTTTCCCCTTCACCTCTGCTCTATGATGCCATATGACTACTGCATTAATTAGCTAAGCCCCACTGCATCCCTATTCCTCATATCTGGACTCATCACCTTGCCACCGCCCCTTCCTCTTTTCATTTCGCCCATTATGTTACCCTCCAGAGTCATCATTGAGACCTGCCTTCTGCTCCCCCCCTTCCCACCTGGGGGAGTACTCACCGTTCTGTGGCACCTCTACCTCTTCTCCTTGCCTTCCACCCGTGGTTGTCCTCCTGCCCCCGGCATACAGTATTCTGATGGCTCCTCACTGTCAGCACTCTGTTCCTTTTCAACAGACTGTGAGCAGTCTATGCACCACGTCAACCTTCCTCTTCAGTTCTGGTGGGTCCTGCATTCCTAACTCAGACACTGACTATTATTTGGCCAAGTTGTGCTGCATCGCCTTTTTGCGCTTTCAATTGCCTTACTGTATTCCTCACCTAGCCATATACACCCTCTGTATTTTCTGTCTAATCCTCACCTCTTGTTAGATTGCCAGCTGCTTGTCTGATGTAGCCCATCAATCCCTGAAGCGAGGCTTTTCCAGTCTGAAGTCTTTCATACCTGCCTGTTACAACTGCTTGTCTGTATGCCTGCCTGATATAGCCCCTCATTTCATGAGGCAAGTCTTTTCAATTCGGAAGTCATTGTTACGTGCCTGTTTCATCTGCTCTGTATGCCTGATATAGAACCGCACTCCACGAGGCAAGGCTTTTCCAGTCTGCATTCACTCATTCCTGCTTGTCATAACTGCAACTCTGGGCTTTCCTTAATGCAGTTTACCTACTTGATCCTGCGTTTATTTACTTGTTTTTCTATGTATTGTACCTCTTCCCCTTCTGCACTTCCTTCCTCCCCCTGTCCCCACTTTTTTCATGTTGTGTTTGTTTTATACCTTTTCCTCATCCCTCTGCCCCCCCCTTGTCTTGATGTGCCTTGAAACACAATTCTGCGGTATAGTGCGCCTTACAAATAACCAATACATAAAATAAATAGAATATGGGGTCCTCATAGTTTTAGGCTTCTAGCCTGCCTATTAAATGCACATGGGATATGTGGTTCACAGTGCTTTGTGCGTTTCCTAACCATAATAAATGCATGTGACTTCTCAGTGCTTTACCTTTCTCCGCCACCTACTAAAGACATGTAGCATTCTCAGTTCTTTCACCTTCTCCTTAAAATACAAAATGCACAAGCAGTTCTCAGTGCTTTGGCCTTCTCCATTGCTTAAAACATTCATGTGGGATTCTCAGTCCTTTGACCTTCTCATGGGTTTAATGTGCTTTCGTCTTCTCCTCCGGCTAACCAATGCCAGTGAGGTTCTCAGTGATTTGATCTTCTCCAGAGCACTAACTGCCCGTGTCATGTACAGTGCTTTAACATTCTCAGGCAATTACCGATTGCATGTCAGTTTCTTATCTCTATCCCCTTTTCCCAAAACTACAAAATGCATTTGGGTCCTCTGTGCTTTGTTTTTGGCCTAAACAATTCATGTGGCTTTCTCAGTCATTTGACCTTCTCCTCCACCTACTAAATGCACGTGGTATTCTCAGTTATTTGGCTTTCTCTTCCAACTAAATTAACATGGGATTCTCCTGGCTTTGACCTTCTCCTTCCCTTAATAGATGAACCTGAGTTTTCTCAATACTTTGGCCATCACTTTCACCTACTAAATCTATCCAGGGTTTCAGTGCTTTGACATTCTCCTAAGCTTAATGCCTAATCAGTGCATGTGGGGGTCTCAAAGTCTCTGCCTTCTGCTACAACTACAAAATAGATGTGGCATGCTCAGTCATTTGAACTTCTCTTTTGCCTACAAAAGACATTTGGGGTTCTCAGTTATTCACCATGCCCCTATGCCAGCTTAATGCACACCAGGTTCTCATGGTTTTGACCTTCTCCTTTTCCCTATAATATGAACATAAATATTCTCAGTGTTTTGACCTTCTCTTCCACCTACTAAATGCAAAAGGGATTCCCAATGTGTTGGTCTACTCAAAGACATTCTAAATACATGTGTTCCTCAGTGCTTTGGACTTCTCCTGTGCCTACAAAATGCATGTGGCTTTCTCAGTGCTTTGGGTTTCTCCTACACTTACTAAATGCATATGGGGTTCACATGGATTGGGTCTCCTCCACCAAGGAAATGCACATGTAGTTTTAAGTGCTTTGGCCTTCTCCTGCACCTACAAAATCCATGTTCTCAGTTGATTGTCCTTTTCTGGTTTGAGTGCTAATCTTCTGAATACATGTATAATGCAACACAGTGAAAATGAACTTCCTCAAGGTACAAGCATATAAGGTATGATTATGAATACTGGCTAGCCACTAAATATAAACAATGTCATCAGAAAACATATCCCTTAAGTGTGACATGAAAAATAGGTAATTTTTAAAAAAATGTCTATACTGTTATAGCAGTGCAATCCATAAGTGAGGCGCTGTCCCAACAAATCTTCGATTGCCTCTTGTTTTAAACATAGATTTGGGAATATAAAGTAGATTTATATGCACAAATGCCAAAGCCTGAATGTGGATATAAGACTGTGTTTTATATTACAAGCCTTGACAATGGCCTTGCCCCTGGCAGGTAAACAATGCAGAGATTGGTGCTGGGATGCCATGGAGTCAGATCTTGAAAGATTAAAGATGAGACACATTGCAGCATTGTGTATATTCTGCAAGCATGGAAGTTGGAATTTTGGAATTCTAAGGAATTTTGATTTGGAGCAGCTCATTAGTGAGTTAATGACACGGACTGTAAAAGGATCATAGCTATAATATGCATACAAAGCAACACATTTCAGTAGTCCGAAATTGAAAAATTACGTGTTTATAGTTATTTCTTTGAGTGTGAAAATTAAGATTGCCAGTAGAAACTCAGATTTTCCTTTTCATTTTGGATGCATAGCAGGGAGATAAACCAAACAAGAAACATTGTAATGTTGGGGTTAAAAATAAAGTTTGCTTTGCTGCCTCTGGACACGCCCCACCTTTCTTGTTTGGTTTATTTCCCTGCTATTCATCCAAAATGAAAAGCAAAACCGTTATTGGTGTTAAAGTGCAACCGATTCTCCACTATCCAAAGCTCTTCCTCATTTAAGCAACTCACCAGGCTTGTTAGATCGTAATTAATACCTTTAACAGTGATATAGACTTGTATATCATCCACTTAGGCATGAAACATACGTCCAAACGTGATACAAAATGTAAAAATAGTGTTTGAATGTAAATAATAAACAACAATGAGGCCCATGGAAACCACTGTGGTAAACTGCAATTTACTGCCATTTTCAGAGAAATAAATAGGTCCTAACGTATTGCATTCCAACCGATAGAAAGGACCAACACTATCTGAGGGTGTGCTTTGAAAAAACATTTGACTGGTTACATTTGATGATACATGACCAACGTCCATTGTGTCAAATGCCACAGATTGCTCTAACATTACAAGGATGGTCAGGTGACCATTGTCGGAATTAGTCAAGATGTTGTCCCAAACTGCTGCTTCTGTCCCATGCTTGGAGAGCACACCGTACTGCTACTCTAGAAGCATTGTATTGATTTCCACAAACTGGTAAAATTGTGATGTTACTACTTACTCTAAAGTTTTTGAGAGCCACGAGAGACCAGCTACCTGATGATAGTTGCTCAAAATCGATGGATCTAGGGAATGTTTTTTTGTAAACAGAGCGGAGATGCATGACAGCTTCAGTGAATCTGATACCACGCCTCTAATTAAAGATGTGTAAAGAAATGCAATTATGTGATTCAGAATTCATATCACAAAGTTGTTTGCTTCAAATGCTGGAAGGTCATTCTCTGGGAGACTTGAGAAGCGTAATTTGTTTAGGTGGCGCAATATATCTTCTGGCAATATTGGTAAGAGCTCATACAAAGCAGTAGAAGAGACTAGAGAAAACTCTCCAGGTAGAGGACTCTGTTGATACTTTGTGGTACGAATTACCAATTTTCTCACTGATATGTTAGATTGAATATCCACAATTTAGGAAACAAAAAAAAATATTTAATTCAGTACGGTGTTCATGAGATATGAATTGGTAGGCAATGGAAGCTGATGGTTTAATAAAGTTCAGAATTACCTGGTGGACAAATGTTCTGGGGGCATTATCTGCCTTTATAAGCTACTTTTTCATATGCCAAGTGAATGCATGAGAGGATAAAAGTGTTTTGGCCTTTATGATGCCCAATGAATGCACATGGGCTTGTAACTGATTTGGCCTTCCAATTTGCCTACTAAATTCGTACAAGTTTCCCAGTGCTTTGGCCTTCCTTACTCCCACTGACTATGGGCCTCATTACACGGATGGCGGAGAACCATGGCGCTACTAGCGCCATGGTTCATGCCGGTAAAATACCGGCACCGCCTTGGCGGAAAGGGGAATTACCGCCCCATTCCAAGGTTGGCGGGGCGGTAATTGCCCCTTCCACCATTGCCCTTCCCCATTCCCATTTTTGCCCTATAGGGCATAATGGGAATGGGGAAGGCGCTAATTATGGTACCGCAAATTGCGGTACCGTAATTAGCTCCCTGGGTCCCTTTGCGGGTTTGTTTTTAACGCCTGCAAAAAGCAGGCGTAAAAATCCCCCAACCCGCAAAGGGACCTCATAGTAAGGCGGTAAGGATTTACCGGTATTTTACCGGTACCAGTAAATCCTTACCGCCATCCGTGTAATGAGGCCCTGTATGTGTGGTTCGCATGGTTTGACCTACTAAGACATGTGATTTCTCTATGCTTCTCCCTTCACTAGTGAAGGCCCTATAAATGCATGTGCGGTTCTCAGCACGTTTGTCTTCTCCACCTACTAAGTGCACATAGAGTACACACTTCTCCTCCACTTACAACATGCATGTTGGATTCAGTTCACTTTTGCCCTCTCCTAAAGCTACAAAATGAACATGTGGCAATCGGTGCTTAGGCCATTTCCTCTACCTAAAATATTCATATAGCTGTCTGTCCTTTGACCTTCTCCTCCAACTACCACTAATATAGGTTTCTCAGCTGTTAGGCCTTCTATGTCAGCTACTTGTACATGGCGTTCTCATGGCTTAGACCTTCCCAATCATATAGCAAAGAAACATGTGTTTTCTCTATTTTTAGTCCTTCCCCTCCACTTACTATATGCAGTTTGGCTTCTCAGTTCTTTAGTTTTCTCTTATGCCTACTTAATACATGTGCGATTCTCAGTGCTTTGGCCTTTACCTACACCTACACCTACAACATGCATTTGGGATTGCCAGTCCTTTGTCCTTCTCCTTTGCCTACTAGAGGCATGTGGGGTTCTCAGTTTGTTGTCCTTTTCCTAGGCAACGAAATGCATGTTTGGTCAACAGGGTGTCGACCTTCTCGTCCACTTAATAAATCCACATGGATTTCTCAGTGTTTGGCCTTATTATCTTCCCACTTAATTCACCCAAATTTCTCTGTGCTTTGTCCTTCCTTTATTCCTACTGAACGCACATGTGCTTCTCAGTGGTATGGCCTTCATATACATGAATGTAGAGCACACAGTGCATTGGCCTTCTTCTCTGCTTACTATATTCATGTCTGGTTCACATTGCTTTTGCCTTCTCCTAAAGCTACAAAATGCACCTGGGATTCTCAATGCTTAGGCTGTTTCCTTATCCTAGAAATCATGGTGGGTTCTCTGTCCTTTTCACTTCTCCTATAACTACTAAAGTCACATGTGGTTCTCATGTATGTGGCTTTCAATGCAAACTAATTGCACATGGAGTTCCCATGACTTTGAACTTCTCATTCCAATAATACATGGACATGAATTTTCTAATTTCTTTGGTATTTGTATTTATTTATTTATAATGCGCACCAAACCCAGGGGTAGCCAGGCGCAAAGGCAGCAAGAGGGTTGCAAAACTTAGTTACATACAGTAGGGTGAGGTCCAGCTGCGGTTACAGTGCCGGACGTATCACACCAAATAGGAAGGGTAGGACATAAACATTGTAGGCTGTACTATATACATATTTACATTCAATGAGGTAAGGAGCCACATGGTAGTGGCGCATCTGGGCATCGGAAGTCATTATGAGTCGAGAGATTTGAGCCAGTGGACAGTCCTGGCTCTGAACTGGTGGTAGGGTAGGTCCTCCCTGCAGGTAGGAGGAAGGGAGTTCCAGAATTGCGCTGCTTTTACTGGGAAGCTATTACCTCCAGACATTGTACGTTTGAACCTGAGCACCAGAAGAAGGTTGGAATTGGCCGTTCTCGAGGGGCGAGAGAGGGTGGGTCTAGTAAATCTGGCGATTAGGTATTGAGGGGCTGCTTGGTGGAGGCATTTATGAATCAGAGATACCGATTTAAGGAATATCTTGTCCTTGGTGGATAGCCAGTTGACAGATCTTCTGAAAACTGAGATATGGGCTTTCTTCGGGATACTGAGGGCCGCTCTAAAGGCATTATTTTGGAGGATTTGGATTTTATTTGAGATATATTTGTTACAACCTTCATATAGAGCGTTACAGTAGTCCAACTTTGACAGGATCAACGCCCTGGCCAGGGTGGTACAGTTGGTGGGGGAGAGAAAGGGTTTGGCTGCCCTAATGAGTTTGCAAGTGTAGGAGGTGGCGGAGGCCATTGCATTCACTTGTTTGTTGAAGGTGAGGGTGGAGTCTAGATAGAAGCCGAGGGTTTTAACCTCCTTAGCTACTTTGATCTTGTTGTCGTCAATTATGAACGATGAGTATTTGTGGCCCAGTTTGTTGAGGTAGTGTGTAGATCCTAGAATAAGGAGTTCCGTCTTGTCATCATTCAGGCATAGACCGTGTGAGGCCATCCATGCCTGGATGATGAGGTACACTTTATTAACGAAGGCCAAATCCTTGTCGTAATCCCCCGACAACGGGATGAGGATCTGGGTATCATCGGCGTAATTAGTGTAGGTGATACCCAGATCATCTAGATCATCGAAAAGGGGCTTCGTGAAAATGTTAAGTGTAGGGGAGACGCAAGATCCTTGAGGCACGCCGCAAGTGATAGGTGTAGGGTCGGCTGCTGCTGACAATGAGAAGACTCTCATCGTGCGGTTATTGAGGAAGGATTGGATCCAGTTGGTTGCTTCTTGAGAGAAGTGGGCAGCTTTTTGTAGGTGGTTGCACTAGATCTCATGGTCGACCAGATCGAAGGCCGCAGAGAGATCGAGGAGTAACAATAGTGCTGTCTTGCCCTGGTCTCTCAGCTCGTCTATCTGTGCCTTGAGATCTATAAGTGCAGTTTCGGTTCCATGCTGTGGCCTGAAACCCGATTGTCGGACGCCTAGGAGATGGAAGTGCTCAAGGTAATGTTGGATCTGGTGGTATGCTAATTTGTCGATGATTTTAAGAAGGAACGGTACTGTGGTGATGGGGCGGTAGTTAGTTGGAGTGGATGGGTCTAAGTTTGTTTTTTTAAGCAGAGGGAGGATCCAGGACTGTTCTAAGTTATTAGGTACGGTGCCTGATGTGAAAGACGCATTTATTAGTTTGGTAATAAATGGTGCGAGATCATGGGCTGCATCCTTAATCAGTTGAACGGGGCATAGGTCTCCGTGGCAATTTGAAGGTTTGAGGGTGAGAATAGTATTTTCTACCTCTTTGGTGGATACTTTATGGAAGTTAAAGGTGGGGTTGTGCGCTGGGGGGGGATGATTGAGTCGGGTGAGCCTTTTTATGGGAGGCGGTACTCGGCTTAGTAGAGGAGAGCAGAGTTTCTTTTTTAATGCTTATTTTAGTCTTAAGGGAGGAGATTTTGTTCGCTAGGGCATTTTGTATGCCCGTGCACCAGTTTTTATCTTTGATACATGAGTCGGGCACTTGGATCGGGGATTCAACCTCTTTAAGTATTGTGAAAAGCTCTCTAGTGTTAGATTTAGCTTGTGAGATTCGCGTACTATAAGACGTTTGTTTGGCCAATATAATTTCTTTTTTATATTGGGAAGCTAGACTGCTCAAGTTTTTTTTATTATTTTCTGAGGGGTAAGCTCGCCAGATTTTTTCACAGCGTCGCTTTTCCTGCCTGAGTGCTTTAAGATGAGGCGAAAACCAGGAGTTGATGTGTTTCCGGGGCTTGCTCTTTTTTAGCTTTAAAGGCGCTATGGCATCAAGGGATGAGAGCATGATTTTATTATAGATGTCCACCATCGTGAATGGATCTGTATGAGCCGGGATGGCATTCAAGGTTGGTGTGATTAGCGGGATCAGGTTTTCGGGGGTGATGTTTTTTTTATTTCGGGATTGGACAGCTGGAGCTATGCTGTTAGCTTGTGATGGGGTTGCCTCTAGGGTGAACGAGATCAAGTAACCGTCTGTCCAAGGCTGCGGGAGTATGGCAGAGACTAGGACTGGGCAGTTGTGCACAGCTAGCCAGTCCAGAGTTCTCCCTTTGATATGGTCTCAGGGCTCAGTGATCTTCTGGGTGAAGCCCAGATCCTCTAGGGTGTTATTGATTGTACTGGCATTGGCGTCTGCGGGGTCGCTAAATCCTAGGTTAAAGTCTCCTAGTAAGATGCGTTGTGAGGAATTTTTAAGATTGTTTGATAAGATGTCTGTGAGGTCTTCTTCAAATGACCCGAAGGGGCCCGGCGGTCGGTAGATAAGGTGAATGGAGATGGATTGGGTATTAGATAGTGTTAACTTGGCGGTTAGAGATTCACAGGAAGTAACATTAGTGGGTGATTCAATTGTAATAGGGAATTTAGTTTTGGCTATGATGGCAAGACCTCCGCCTCTAGAGGTGGTACGATCAAGTCTTAATAGCGTGTAGTCATCTGGTACCGCTAGCATAATTGCAGGGCCTGCCGTCGGGTGGAGCCAAGATTCGGTGACTGCTAAGAAGTCCAAGTCTTCGTTGTGTAGCAGGTTGGCAATGTCTGAAGCATGGGCTACCATGGAGCGGGCATTTATTAGTGCACCCTTAGTCCCGCGATCTACTGGGTATAGGGGTGGTGGCACAGATTCGTGCGTACTTTTCTGGTCACGGATGGGCTCACGGTGGAGTCTACTGTTCAGTTGAAGAGGGTGTAGGGATGGAGTCCTAGTCACCTTATTGTGGGCTAGTTTAGATAGAGGGTCATGGAGCCTTGAGAGCCTGGCACGTAATCTAAAGTTCCTCATGAGAACAGGGCAAGGTGTGGAGGTCATTTCAGTTGATGTGTATGGGTTATATGCGGGCTCAAGTGCTGGTAAATTGGGAGCATGGTTAGGTATTGGCTGTTCAAGATGTGCAGTATTGATCTCAGTAACACTGTGTAAAGCGCATGGAGATACATTGTGATATTGGGCAAGATAAGGCTAGTACAGTGTAGTTGTTATCCAGTAGCGTAAGGTCTAGTCTAATGGGTCACTTAAATTCGATTTTTTTCAATCGAGGCACAAAGGCATAGGTCACTAGCAGGGTGCATAGGCAAAGGGTCACCTAAATTCGATTTTAGCAATCGAGGCACAAAAGCATAGATCACTAGCAGGGTGCATAGGCAAAAGGGTCACCTAGGTTCGATTTTAGCAATCAAGGCACAAAAGCATAGGTCACTAGCAGTCAAGGCACAAAAGCATAGATCACTAGCAGGGTGCTTGGGCAAAGGGTCACCTAGATTCGATTTTAGCAATCAAGGCACAAAAGCATAGGTCAATAGCAGGGTGCATAGGCAAAAGGGCCACCTAGATTCGATTTTAGCAATCAAGGCACAAAAGCATAGGTCACTAGCAGTCAAGGCACAAAAGCATAGATCACTAGCAGGGTGCATGGGCAAAGGGTCACCTAGGTTCGATTTTAGCAATCGAGGCACAAAAGCATAGGTCACTAGCAGGGTGCATAGGCAAAAGGGTCATCAGAAACAAAATTAGGCAATACCTATGTGCTAAGGCTAGTAGCAATTGGGGGCGATCAGACTCAAGTTCAAGTTGTGAGGCGCAACAGAGTTCGGCTATACAGTTATCCTAATGTTAGCGTCAGATGTGGGCCTAATAGGTAATGGACAGTGCAACATATACAGGCATAGTCCAAGTGTCATTGCATGGTGATCATTAGTGGGCAGAGCAGTAGTTAGTTAGCGGGACTGGAATGCATTCAGTAGGACAAGCATTTCAGGTTATCAATGAGAGCTGGTTTTAGACATAGCGCCAACAGCAACTGACTTTGAATGGCAGATGCAATATTACAAGAGTTGCGGGTCAGGTACAGTATAGTGATATGAGTCCTGCAGTAAATGCCCCTAGGGCCTTACTGTGAGAGTCTCAGTGGAGCCGGAGAGGTAGATAAGGTGCAGCGCCTGTGCGCTACCATTGCGCTAACAGGCGCAAACAGGGCCTTTGTACGGCCTTCGTGCAGGCCGGCGTATCCGCCTACCGGCGGAGGCAAGGGGCTTTGATGTGCCCGGAACGAGGCTCAGCCTCACTGTGGTGCCGCGTCGCGCCCGGCATGGAGGAGTCAGGCAGGCGGGAGGGACACGGTCAGGCAGGCCGCCGTGTGCTCTGCAGCGGGTCTGCAGTTGCTGCGTGGGTGGTCTGCTGGAAGAGGGGGGGGGGCTCCTACCCTCGTCGGAGGTCGTCTGGAAGGGTGTTTGGTGTTCTCCTACAACTACTAAATGTTGATTTCGCATTGCTTTGACTTTCTCCTGTACCTAAAAAAACACCTTGGGTTCTCAGTTCTTTGCCCTTTTGCTATGTCAAACATGTGTTGTCATAACATCAGTGTTTTGACCGTCTTCTCCAGCTAATCAGGGCCAGTGAGGTTGTCATTGCTTTTCCTTCTCCTGCACCTACAAGATCTAAGTACTTTGGCCTTTCACACTCTGGCAAAATGCACACAGAGTTTTCAGTTCTTTCGCTTCTCCTATAACAATCAAATGTATGTAGGACTCTCAGTGCTTTCTCCTCCTCCTCCTAAATGCACATGAATTATTTAGTTATATGGCCTTCTACTCCACCCAATAAATGCATATGAGATCTCAATGTGTTGACCTTAACCTGTGCCCAATAAATGCACATTGGTTTCTCAGTGCTTTCACCTTCACATTTGCCTTCTAAATTCACGTTGGTTTCTCAGTGCTTTCACCTTCACATTTGCCTTCTAAATGCACGTTGGTTTCTCAGTGCTTTCACCTTCACATTTGCCTTCTAAATGCACGTTGGTTTCTCAGTGCTTTCACCTTCACCTTCACATTTGCCTTCTAAATGCATGTTGGTTTCTCAGCATTTTAGCATTCCCCTAAGGAAATTAAACAATGAAAGCAACAAAACACTTTCTTATATGTACTGTGATATGGATCTATGAATCTGGATACTTTGTCCCTTCTTCCCTAGGGGGAGCCATCCCCTTTGCCCGCTCATCAAAAACCTCCCGAGGGGTTCGGGGTAGAGGGAACTCACTGGGAGTGACTCCCCTTTGGGGCACAAAGACTGCCTTTCCCCTGGGGAACTCTATACTTAAGTTATTATCTGCCAACATCGGAGTAAGAAATACAGGCATTACCTCTATGTGTTTGGCTCAAGGTAATGCTGAACTTCCAACATGCTTGACAACCTATGATGAGATATACACCCCTTTTGAATATTGAGGGAAAGAATAAAGAGCCAACAAACTTTGAAGGGAGGAAGAAAAAGCCAACCTCGAGTAGAGACTCAGACATGAGAACATCAGCAATGGGCGGAACTGCGCAGAGCAGGCGGACGTCTGAGAGAGACACCGTTCGGCAAACCAGGAAGCAGGCAGGGACTGACAGGCTGAGACCTCGCAAATCTAACCGATCCTGGAGGTGCGGCCACATACAGATCGTGGTGGGCTCTGAGCACACAAACATGCGCCAAGTCCAGGGACTAAGAGAGGACTGGGTCCTTTGTGTTTAGACTGAGAACCAACAATAGAGAGAGCCGAGATGAGTGGAATGCAAAGACTGCTAGAATCCAGTATGGAAAAGCGGCAAGTCATGAAGAACGTTGTCATTGCTTATGAGACAGAACCTCATAGGAGCAAGCACCGCAGCACAGAGGTACACGGGTTGCCCAGGTTGGAGGGAGGAGAAAAGAAGAGAGAATCTGTGGGGACGAGCAAAAGACTACCCTAGCCCCATTCAAGGGTCACAGGGACCTAAGAGAAGAGTGAGCACGAAACAAAGAGAAAGGTTACAGCAATCCAGGAAAGCGGATCAGCATAAGCCTCGAGAAGCATCGGAGGGACCAGAGAAAACTAAGAGAGCCAGAAGGAGAGGGGGTTGATAGGAACCCTAATTAATTAACTGAGATATTGGGCCAGGGGTACCCAAAAGAGCCAAAGTGCACAATAACCAGAGTGAAAAGCATATATCACGTGAGCACAGAGGCACCCGACAGTTGGTCGAAGTGGGGAGAGATTGACCAAGTTGGTAGAGAGGAATCAGGGAAATACCCCTTTCTTTCCAATTATCGAATGCGTGGGCGGACCCACGCAGGCGCTTCCCCATCCAAAAGGATGATGTGCACCTACCCCCAATCTTACACACAGCCCTCACCTTCTCATAACTCCTCCCACCGCACTGTCTGCTCCACAAAATCTAGCATCATACTGTTCCTCTCCCTGCCTCTCACCCCGACTCCTCCCAGCAAAGCCTTCCCACTCTCCAACTAAAGAAACTCTTCCATGAACTTGAGCCTTTTGTTCAAACTTTGGGGAGTTTTGAGGAACCTTTGATAGACTGACAAGAACTGTTTTTTTTTTAGTAGAGCTATTACTTCCTTCTATCCATTGGATACAGACCCAAAATGAATTCCTGGGACAACAAGAGATACATTTGTGAAGAACCAAGCGCGCAGGGCACTCCACCTGGTTTCTTTTATGGTTTTCCTAAGTGGTATGTCCAGTTTACTGGATAGGTTTGGACTGAGGACTATTTTATTTTTGGACTAGATGAGTACCTTAGTTAAGTTTGATTACAAAGGGAAATCCATTTATGTAGTATGGTCGGGGAGGAACTTTCTTTTAATTTAAATAAAACTACGTATAACCATGTCCTCTGGTTCAAGTCCTTCTTCTGGCTTGAGACAATTCCTAAATCATGAGCATTTGCAAATTGATTCTTTTGTCTTTGCAGAGATATAAAAAATGTATTCCTTACACCAAGATGTCACCATGGGCACAAATGGTGGATACTCCAAATTGCCCACCACTAAGCCCTCCACTATCATTCCCAAACTTTAAGCTCAAACACACTTTACAGCTACCAACTAAGACCCGCACACTGTAACTGACTAGTCCTCCCAAAAGATAGCAAACAAGAGAAGACTCTGGATTCAGCTTACATGGGCCTCATTACGAGTCCGGCGGTAACCGAGGCGGTAAAACCACCTGGTTACCGCCGGACTCGTATTACCATTCTGCCTCTGTGATTCCCGGAATAACCGGGGCATTACAACCCCGGTTTCCTGGGAATCACGGAGGCGGAATGGTGTTAATCCCCATTCCCATGGGACTCAATGGGAATGGGGATCATGGAAACACCGGCAGCATCTCGTAATGCTGCCGGTGTTTCCTCGTCCGCCTGCAGGCGGGCGGTGTTAAACCCGCCAGTTCGGACCTGGCGGGAACATCACCTCCCGCCTGCAGGAGTCGGGATCAGGCGGTCCGGAAACAACGGTGGCGGCGGGTTTACCGCCACCGTTATTTCCGGACCGCCTGATTTGTAATGAGGCCCATATCACCATCCCAGCCAATGCATCCGAACACAATGGTAATGTAAGGGGCCACTCTGGACACAAATACCTCAATGCTCTTGACACAGGTCACATAGAAACAAACCTGAACACGGAGTTCAAGGTATTTCCAGTTTGCACGCACACATGCAGCAGAAAAGCTATCTTGCATTTTCCCTCTCTCTCCCATTAACTAAACCATGCCATACTCTTTCATATTCACCAGACTGTCTGGAGACCATGCAAATGGCAGTGTTGCATGATATGAATTGCAATAACATAACATAATGTAACATGACATACAATAGAATAACATGTCTACAAAATGCAAGTGGGATTTTCAGTGATTTAGCTGTTTCCTACACCTACTAAATGCACATCAGTTCTCAATGATTTGGCCTCTACCTATGTCTATAATGAATGGGAAGCTCTTGTTGCTTATGCTTTCTCATTTGACAAACAACTGCATGAGGGGTTATCAGTACCTTGGCCTTCTTCCCCACCTACTGAAAACATTAAGGGTTCTCAGTGATTTGATGTTTCATGCCAACTAAAAGCATGTGGTGTCCACGATGCTTTTGACTTTTTCATCCCCTGATTCATCTTGTTGGCCATTTCTGGGCTGGCAGTTACCTGGCTGGCCAATGGAATGTGAAGATGCAGATGCCCTACTGTCCTGGCCCCTGGAGCTGATGTTCAGTAACTGGCAGAAGTAATGTTAGCTACACAACACGAAAACAAATCTGCTTGGAGCAGAGAGCCCAACTCCACCAAGCCTGACCCTTTCCATCTCGGTGTCCATGTCTGGAGTAGGCAGCACCACGATTGATCACAGCAGCTTCCTGAGGGGAACCAGATAACATATTCACAAAGTCCCTGAACTAGATATCGATTTCCAGTAAGCTATACTCCAGGACCTGCAATCACAAAGCAAAGGTCATGCTTGGATCTGAGGGCCCAAGACATAAGGCCTCAAAGTTTCCATCTCAGCCACTATATATGGGATAGGCAATGCTATCACTGGCACAGCAGTCACCTGCCAAACCTCATACATGATGGGAGTCCATCTGCATCTCACCTTATGAGCTTTCACTGCAAACGGTAGCAAGGGGGGTGGACAACTCATAGTCACACTTAACTCTTGCTCTTGCTGTGCGCCTTTACCACCTGATGGTTTAAGAATCACACCCTGTGCATATTTAGATATACTCCCCTTCTTAAAACCTCACCTCCCAAATGCCTGATCACCTAACTTCTCATCATACTTCTTCTATCCTTCTTCTCCTGACTGTCCTTTTTCTTGTTCTCTCTGGCCCCCTGAATACCTCCTTAAAATGCCTGACCACTCCTTCCTCCATTCACCCAAAACCTTTGAATTCAGCCCTATCCTCCCTATGCATCCTAAATAGCAACCTTGTCAGGGCAAGTAAGGACTATCCTACTTATTCAAAGCTCATAAACCACACTCATCTGCCCAACCTCTTGCTTTCAGACTTATCTCACTCTGGGCTTCTGGAATGCCCAATACTTCAAAAATAAATATCCGTTCTTACTGACCACTTTGAATCCCTTTGCCCCAAACTCTTTGTGATTCCTGCCACTAAAATATGGATACACGGCTAGCAGCATACCTACTTTGGCAGCAATCCAAACAGATTTTGCAATATTTTCCCACTCCCCTAAACTAACAAATAAAGTGGTGGTGCTGTTCAAAGGATTTATATGAACAAACCATCGGCCCGCTTCCTACTCTGGACACAACCCCATCTTCTTTAAAAACATCACATGCCAGCTCTTTGTGCGGATCCCTGTCACTGTCCTAGTCATTTACTGCCCACCCGGCACCATCAATCTTTTCTTCACAGACCTTGACCTATGACCCTAGTCTCTCCTAGACAATGTCCCTGGTGTCATCATAGGCATCCTCAACCTGCATAACTTGACTGAAGTCTTTCAATTACAGCTGGACTCTGAAACTCTCTGGCCAACTTATACAACCGTCCTACCCACACTCACAGGTACTCGCTGGACCTCATCTTCCTATCCTAGTCGCTTGAATCTTTTGCTGGACCTCATCTTCCTGACTCTTCTGCTCTCTCATTGTCAATGTGTCACCCTCAGACTACTCACACATCTATCTCACCAATTCTGTTCCACCTCGAATCTCAATCCCCCATCCATCCTCTAGATTAAAAGAACATTGTAACCCTATTCCATGGTCAATTATCAATCAAACTTTGTTTCAAAATGTTCATTTGATAAAAGTACATGATAAACACAAAAATAACAAATATATAAAACATCTAATAAAAAACAAAATTATTAACACATTTGATTTTCTCAAATATAAAGCATGTTCAATAAAACCATAAATGTCTCCCCCATTCTTGCAAGAGAGGGAGAACATCAGCGTCTTGGCCTCGCCTAATGTATGAATGCTGTACAATATAAAAATTCATAGGAGAAACTTTCATCTAGGCGATTAAAATAGGACAGAAGAATTAAAAACATGTCCAGTCTTCCACTGTGATGCCATTCCAATTCGCCACTACCGAAGCTAGTGGTAAGCGATTTACTCTAAAATTAAATAATATACCCCTGTTCCATGGGTTGTCAAACCAGCTTGTTTATTTATTCAAACTCAGCTTTTATCTGTGTTCCAGAAAATAACAGACTGTAGGCTTTTTAAGCTCACAACTTCACCGGGTTAATTCTTTTTCCTGCAAAAAGGCAGAATACATTTGGAAATAGCATTTTTCCTTTCCTGGAATGTCCTAATTTGTGAATTGTTGTATCCCAACAAGGACAAAACTTGCCTTATGAATTGCAGCCACGGGCTGCAGTCACCCACCTCTGATGCCAATAGATCCTTTATGAGCCAATGAGAGATATGATACTCATTTGCCCTAGTACTCCACGATCTTGCCCACAATGACATTGTCTTCCAGTTTAAGAGGTCAGAGATATAGCCCCAACCAGCTTCCAAGTGCAACAGATATGTCAGAGCAACGTACAATAATCAGAACAAACAACGCAATACATAGTTCTTTTTTCGTTGGATTGGGGTTAAACAAGAGTGGCCCCACACTAAAGCAACATAGCTTGCAGTTGGTACAGCTTTGGTATTGTACATGGAGTGAGTAGACTCCAGGGGGCACCCACCCAGGTTCCTACTAAATTCAAAAGGGCCTCATTCACTTGAGCAAATTTTGACGTACATATAGCCACCTGAGAACCACAATCCACGTTGTTCTTAATAATAATCCCGGGGTAAGAGAATTATCTCACCCATTGCAGATTTCCAGTAGCTGTAGAAATCATAGGTAATTTGCCCGTGTGACGACCCACATACATCACCTTCGATTTGGCAGTATTAGGGCTTAGATCTCGGGCTGTCATAAAATCAACAAAATCAAAACCAACAATTGCAGTGCTTTAGGTGTTTGGGTGACTAATAAGATATTGTCCGTGTAGCCTAAGGCAGGGATAAACCTGCCTGCACATCTTGGTGTTTCTGATGCTATGGCACTAAATAAGGAGTTATTATATAAGTTAAACAACAGAGGTGCCAGGACACACCCGTGGTTGACCCTGCGTGTAGATTTAAATGCTGGCCACAGCTCACTGATACAAGACATGCAGACCTTAGCAGTCTGATTTTCATGATGGACACCAAGATGGGAAGAAGGAGTTTGGGAAGGCCTATACTCCACAGAAATTCCCATAGCTTCCCCTGATTGACATTATCGAAAGCTGAGCTGTGGTCCATAAAAGCCAAATATAACAGTATACCATATTCAAACCATATTATCTACAATCAAACATGGATTTCGTACTTGTTCTATGGTCCAAACTCCCCTGCGAAAGCCATACAACTCCACAGCCCAGATTCCAGTGGACTTAACCCACTCTGTTAATCAGTTTTGAATTAATCTCCCATAGCATTTTGCTGAAGAGTCAATCGGAGAGACAGGACGATAGCAACAAGGGTTTTTCGTCTCCCTTCCTAAAACATGATACAACTGTAGCCTCCTTCCAACTTGGTGGGAAAAGATAGTTTCTACTAAATGCATTAAACAACATTGTATATACTGGGACCCAGATTGTTAAATTAACTTTAAAATATCCAGCTGTGTCACTCCCAGGTGCTTTCCCAATAACCACGGCTAATAGAGCTTGTTGTACTTCTAGTATGATCTGTACAGGCCATCCTAGATAGAGGTATTAAATAGTTTGCAGACAATATATTTGTTGCAGACAGGGGGGGTTGTATAGTGCGGAAAAAGCATTCACACACTCACTAGTCAGGGTTGGACTCTCATTCTTATTTTGTTTGGTACCTAGTCCATTTGCTACTATCATCCAAAACATGGCAGTATTCTTACTATGGACGGCGTTCTGTAGATCACTCCATACTTTGGTTACAGCAAGATATTGCATCCTTCAACCCGGCTTATATTTTAATCTAGCAGTTCTGATTGCAGACACTTGTCTAGGGCACATTTCTACTTCACTAATGAGGCTGCCCTTCAGTATCCTACATTCTTTTGTATACCACCCGCTGTATGCTATAATGAGAACTCCTCGTTAAGACAGTTCTCGCCATTGCCGTTATGTTGACAAATAAAACTAAGGCATCATCACATGTAATTACGCACATAAGACAATCTTCAAATTTAAATAAGGCACGAGCAGTCAGCCTATCAGACAGAATCCCTCCTGTAGTAGTATCACATTTGATCAGCCTTATTATAGGGCACTGGCGTGTACCTGCCTGCCTCTTTGTGTAATTGGTTCTACCTGACCTAGCCCATATAGTCAAAATTAGGGAATCATGATCACTTTCTGGCTGGTGCTCTAGTTGGAAATCAGATATACAATGGCAACCATGCACCAGAAGCATGAAATAATGTATTATAATGAAAAGGCGAAGCTCCCCGGATGGTCAGATTTACATTCTCCTGTTTACAGTCCGGAGGCCTAATTCAGGCAGCATAGTTAGGAATAGCTTACCAGATCTGGACATCAACAACTGGCTGTAATATATGATAGGCTAGATCTTCTTCCTATGAGGCCGAACCCAACCCTAAGCGACCCCCAATCTACAGCCTTCTGAATCTACTTCCTGCGTGTTCCTCCACACGGACCACTGCCCTTAGCTGGCTACGTTTGTTTATATAATATATCTATCGCAGATTCAAACTCGTGGAGTGACCCTCTGCCGATGCGTGTGCTAGCTGTACCTATATTCAGCACCACTAACTGCAAGACCCGTCTATTGATGAAGGTGGTAAGCTACATTTATTTGAGCCTTGCCAAGTCACTTGGGCGTCTTTCTATTTGGTACTCACGTCGGTGGCTATACTCCAATTTCCTTTTCCTATGGCCGTCATATCTAACTAGCAGGGCAATGATGATTCACTGGTATTTACCTAGATCGTAGATCTGAAAATAGATGGGCACTCTAATTACACCTGGACCTATTTTTCTGACTAAGCTGGCCTTCCTTCTGTCTCACAACACGGGACTATTATTTTCGGGCTGACACTATATCTCCTTGATACAAGTAGATCGAGTATTTGCATAGCAGTGTGCAATATAAATTCTGAGTGTTTATACGATTCGATCCTATCCCTAGAGGTACCCATTTCGAACGTATTATGTGTGTTTAAGTTTAGCGGACTGCACTCATCGGCTCTTCCCTATCTTTCTTTACCCAGTGACCCTCTGCCTGGAGATGTACTATTACTAATACTGGCCCCCTGCTAGAAGTACTGCCACATCAAGGGACCTATCCTCTCCTGTGTCTAATCTTTAACAGAAGACACACTCAGGTGAGACTGGGTGTGCACTACTACTAAAGTCTAGATGTATCTATTTGCCTACTAGTCTTTCCTGACATATATATTGAACTTTTTGAACAGCGTTTTCTTGCTCATTTGAAAAACACTCATAGAGGTTTTTGATGTATTAGTTACAGGTTAAGAGCTACTCGACCTACACCTACACGTTGTGAGCCCCCACGAGCACCACGCAAGGTAATGGCAACCTAATGTGTGGTTCTCTTATTCACCTCTTAGGGAATATAACAGATTTACCTAGCTATAAAATTTGCTCCTTATCTGTACCCTTCTATTTTAACCCACAGGTTGCACGTGTACACTATACCTTCCTTTTTACGAAGCTATTGATCTTTTTATTGGGATTCTCGTGCTTATGACAACCCTCCTGATGAATGTTCTTTGAATAATCCCTTAAGAACAGAAACATGTCGAGACAATTTCCTGGACTCATACAGGGAACCAACAACTTGTGTTATCTAGTAGTGATCAGAAACTGATACATTATCAGCTTTATGCTGAATGTATTGTTCACTTTATGTTTATCGACTATTTGATTGTTATTGACGAAATCCTATGTTTTTTATCTGATGATCTTGAATGATCTTTTTGTTATGTATTCAATAGTTTTGTGATGATTGTTATTAATTGTGTGTTTTATTAACTCTTAATGTGTATCAAATTAAAGTTTATATACAGTGTTTTTAGGAACTTATCCAGGTGTGAAACCTGTTTTTGAGCTCTGTCTCATATATAGTTTGCTCGCCAATGCCTTTCCCATGTGTATTCAAAAGCCCTAACTGTTGGCTTTGCCGATGATTGTTGGTTTCAGTTTATCTCCCTAAGTGAAAGTGCATATGTCCTGATGTGGGAGCCTTATTTGCAATGCCTAGGGACTCAAACTACACCTCAGTGAGTTGGTCCAACAAGAACCTACCTGAACATATCAAGGCTAGGATGGCAAGTATGGACCAACTTCAGATCATCTTCTCATGCATACCTACCAGTGGGTTTCTGACCTAAATAGTATGCATCTTTGTGTGGAAGCCTAGCCTGCCTGGCCAGAACCTTTTATGAAATGGGCAGATGAGTAGTGCCTTAATAACATCATACTATTGGAGTAGCAATGAACAATGTATGCAAACTAAATACTTCATGTGCATTGTGGGTCTTGTTTGAAAAGTATGATATGACTGAAATCCGAGGTGGATTTAATAGTCGGACAATGGACAAATTCACATGGGGCACCCTTGCTCTGTCTTTCTCCCCTCAACATCAGTCAGGGCTGCACAGGTGCTCCCAGTGAGGCCTTATCTTTTTAACATGTCTTAGATGCAGATTATTTAAAATAGGAAATGATTAGTGATAGGAAAAGGTACTTTAAAAAAAACTATACAAGCTTTTAATAAGCTATTTAAGTGTGATTGTTGGGTGATTAGAAATGATGGGGGAACAGAACAAGATGTGTGAAACAATTACTTTGTTATGCATTTCATTTCACTTTGTGTATGTATAGAATTAAGTTCTCATTAATTAGCATTCTGGAGCTTGTAGGTTTCCAATCAGGGCGGGGAAAATAAAGCTTCAATCAATTTACCGCCACTTTTTTCACACCACAGGACTTGGAACATTGCCACCTATGATTGTAGCTTCATTGGTAAAAGCAAACAGATTCCAAATCGTTAATTGTGGGAGAGATTTACACTTTTCCAGACACATAGTTTAAAAGTGAAGGGAAAAGGCGTTTTTGCCTATGGTTTACTATTTACTTTTCCAGTACTTTGTGGAAACAATTCAAATTGCCTGTAGGGACCCTTTTGCAAAGAAGTGCAAACAAGAGCATTCCCCTCTATGCAATTTAAGATTCAAAACAACATTTCCCCAATACTCTTTTTCATCAACCCGATTCTACAATGATTAACACACTGTCTGGTTGCTTTATAAGGTGACTTGTGCATTTTTAAAGTAATCTGTATCCAAATTAGTATTATTATGTTTTATTTTTTATGATTTATTACAAACCTTTACAAAAGAAGTTAGCAAAGTATGAGAAAGAAACTAAATAAATGGAGAAAAGAAAGTAAAGAGAAAAATCGAACACAGAAACTTACAATAATAAACAACATTTAATTTTCATGGCTTTCAATCATTGGTATAAAAGTATGCAATTCATAACAATAGACAATGGCCCTCATAACAAGTTAGCCGGTCAGGATATAACTGTGCCGGTAAAACCGTACCAGCACCGTTTTCCGGACTGGCTAACTACAAGTTCTTCGGCCGTGTGGTGTTACACCTGCCAGGTCTGAGCTGGCGGATGTAACGCCACTGGCCGCAGACGGACATAGAAACACCAGCACCATTACCACATGGTGCCGGTGTTTCCACTTCCGTCCTGTGGGACTCCACGGGAATGGGGATTTAGAGAATGCTGGCTCCAGGATTACCGGCTCACCAGGGTTGTAATGCCCCGGTAATTCCGGCAAGTCTGTAGAAGTAAATCCTCACAAGCCCGGCAGCAGCCTGGCGGTTTTACCGCCACAGCTACTGCCGGACTCATAATGAGGCCCAATGTTGTTCTATAAATCATCCCTATCACTTAAAGTTTCTTTTATATACAGAGTAGCAGCTATGGTAAGCAAGGTATAAGTACCATGCATGAAGCTTTCCCAGACTCAAAGCGTCCACAGTCGTGGGAAAGAAATGATTTCAAGGCAACAATAGATTATATGTTTGTAACTGAACCAATCTTGGCTGTGACAAAATCTTTCGAAATAACTAGAGTAGGTGCCAGTGACCACAACCCTCTTTCTACCACCTGGGAGTCAATAGGACCTCCAATTGACCGCATGGAAGCCAACATAGTCATCAAAACGCAGGGAAATCAACTAAAATTATCAAAGGAGTCAATCTCAGACATAGAAAACAGATTCAGTTCTATGATGGAGACAAATGGTGTAAATAATACAGATTACATTCCTCTACTAACTAAGTACAAAAAAACTACATCCTCAAAAAAGATCAGCGGAAATCCCCCAAGACATGTGTTCGACAAAATCCTGGTCGATAAACGCTGTGTGCTCAGACAAATTCAACGCAGAGCAAAACTTATTGCTACACCAGTGGCACAGAAAGAAGCGGAAGCCCCAGCTAAACATTACAAATCATGCGTTAAAGGTCACAGGTTAAATCTCTATCAACAGGATTCAGAAAACATCTTAAAAATCATAAATTGCAGAAACACAAGGGAATTTTGGAGCACCCTGAGAGCTCCTCTCGACTTTCAAGAAAAATCTTTAACAAGTGAGATTGGTGAACTCATGTGGTTAAAACATTTTGAAGGCATGTACTTGGCTCCAACAACACCAATAACCACACATACAAGGCACAAACTCAGCCCATGGGTTAGAGTGGACGACCCGGAGGAGATCCGTTTACAGATCTTAGCCTTCAGGAACTCAAGAGCCCCAGGGCACGACGGGATCACAAATGTGGATTTAAAAACAAACCCAAAGGAGTGGGCCAGCCTCCTGAGTTAAATCTTTGGAAGATGTACAAACTTAAAAACTATACCGCCCTCATGGAAATCAGCCACAGTGGTACCTATATTCAAGAAAGGTGACAAAAAGGACCCAGCAAACTATCGCCCAATTGCGTTGTTGTACGTAATGGGGAAAGTGTTTGGCTACTAGACAGCTTTAAGAACTGGGCATCAAACGCTCCCTGTGACGATCCTTTCCAAACAGGATTTAAGAAAAACATGGGCACTACAGCCAACATATTGCTACTGAATGTGCTGAAGAATAAAGTCTTGGAAGGAGGCCCGAGAATCTTCATGGCCTTCATCGATCTCACTCAGGCCTTTGACCTAATAGATAGGTCGAGGTTCTGGTCAAAATTGGAAGCGTGGGAATGTCTCCCGGACCTGTTGAACCCAATAAAGGCCGTGTACACTGACAACAGTATGCGCATCTGCTTAGATCAAAGCGGATTATTGTCAATTCCGATCTCAACAGCACGAGGCGTGAAACAGGGGTGCCCTCTGGCCCCGGCCCTCTTTCTGGCATTCATCGGTGACATTAAGAGTTCAGATACAGAAATCCGATCATTTCCACCGAAACTCTGTAAAACTTCAATAACAAGGCTTCTCTATGCGGACGATCTAGTCCTACTGGACCAAACACCAATAGGACTACAACGGCAATTGACCAACCTACAAAGCTACATCCAAGATAACAAACTGGAAATTAATGAAAAAAAAACACAGCTGTTGACGTTCGAGGCATCTTTAAGAAAAAGGGAAAAAATACGATTAAACCTCGAAGGTACGCCAATTGAAAAAGTCTCAGACTTCAAATACTTGGGAGTCATTCTAGATTCTACAAAACAAGATAAAGCAATGCAAGTATCATTAACATCGAAAGCCAACAGAATGGCAGCACAAGCTAGGGCCATAGACAAAAAATTTGGTAGATATTCATTGATCCCAGTACGAGAATTTTATAGGAAAAGGTGATTCCAACATTAACCTATGGAGGAGATGCGATGATAAATCTACCAATGAACATCTGGCCAAAAATGGAGGCAAAACTTTGGAGAAAAGTGCTTATGTTACCTAACTCGACGCCAGGTGCATCTATCCGTCAAGAGCTGAGTTTGTCTTCTCTCAAAAGCACAGTGGAACAGTCAACATTAATGTGATACAGGAAATATCGGATGGCGGAGCCTCCGTCAATCTACAATTTAATCTACAATTTAATAAATCAAGAAATAGAACGAAACAGCAGCAAAAGGCTTTCACAATGGAAGGAAGAGAACATCAGAGTGTTAGAACTAATACAGGCCGCCGAAGAAACATTAATCAACAACCCAAGGAAAATTCTAACAAAACTAAGAGAGCTCGATTGGATATTGACTTTGGGAGCTGCAGGGAAGAACAAACTAACTACACATCTGCCTCCTAACATCAAAAAAGTAAACGAGCTCCAAGAATTTATCAACAAATGTCCATATAGGAAGGGGAGAGGCATGTTGCTACGTGCTCGCCTCAATCTGTTGCCGACAAATGAGATCTTGGCGATCAGAGGCAAATCCGCATCTAATCTTTGCCGCTTCTGTAACACACAAGAAAAATAATCTATCCGTCACTTACTTCTAAAATGTGCCAGCAACCAACACATAAGAGACCGATATTTAAGACCTATTTTCTCGGACTTCACTATTTCAGATGAACGAATGTGTTGTGCTTGCTTGATTGGAGGAGATAAGGCACAATGGCAAATAGCAACCTATAAGATATTGGAAGCTGTAAATCTGCCGAGGCCATAGCCGACAACGAGGGCATATTTCTGTACAAAAAGTGACGTGTCTGCAAAGACTCAGAATTGTAATATTTTAGGTATTAAAAAAGCAAACTTCAATACATATTTGTACTAACTTCGGCAGGGAAGATGTGTGGTCAAGCCCCTAAATTTCTGGCTATGCTCAAATTCTGGCTTTACCACGTAACCAAAGTGTGTAATCCTGGGCAAATCATTTAATGTCAATGTGTGGGTTTTCCTACCAAAATCAGGAGCCCCTATAAGTGATTCAGTTTGCAGTATGGTTTAATAGATGGGCTGCGCAGGGGTCAGGGCCTGCCAAGGAGACATGCACACAACTTTCTTGGGAAAATATAAGGCCACATTTATTGATCAAGATTGTGACATTCAATAGCAAATGAAACATGTCAAAAAGGAAGTCATCATGGGGGACGATTCCATATTATAAACAGTATGCACCAGACAATGATGTATAGGGCATGGCAGGGGCCCCTCTTTCCTGCCACATCCAACCAGGAATGATAACAAGAGGCCGTAAACCCCTCACCTGCACTGTCTACCTCCTAATCCCACTCTCACCTGCATGCTAGCACTCCCATACACCTTCAAATAAAATTAGCTGCAAAATTGCAACAGAAAATACAATGTTGTGCTTCAAAATGTCATTTGTAAGAAACAAAATATCCTATTCCTTGCTTCAATATTTATTGAGGAGAAGGGGGGCTGTCTTTCACAACAAAAAAGCTGGACCACAAGCACCTCCTACGTGGCCTCCTGGGAGTAGCCACAGTATTCAGGGAGGTATTGTTGAGCGCACACTGTCTTAGATGGAGTAAGGACTGGGGGCCTTGTTGCTGAGGCCCTGCAGAGAAAGAGGTGGCATCATCCTCGATTCACTGCAGCCAGGCCAAGAAGACATGGTGCGGGAAGGGTGGGGTAGGTGGTAGTGATTGTAAATGGGTATGGTAGTCAGGGTTGAGCTGACTGAAGATGACAAGGGTGATATTGCCACACTCTATTTTCTTGTTCTCTTTTGCTCTGTACTGTTTTTTTGTATCTCAATTATAGCATTATGTTGAAAAATTGTACAAAGCATGTGTCTTATGGCATGATTCAGTGGGATTCATCTCTCAGACTCTTGTCAAGGGTTCTGCGGTATACAGCTTTCATTTGTCATGCTTTGGCAATAGATTTCCTTATGAGATGGGGGAGCATATGGAAGATGGAAGATGGAAGATGGAAGATGAAATGAGTAGCCAATGGAAGGTCAAAGTAGTGAGGGAGCTTATGGAAGGAAACAAAGGAGCAAATGGAAGAAGAGAGCAGAAGACTGTGCAAGGGGTACTGGAGATCCTGTGATTTTGTAAGTATGAGCCGGTGGAAGGCGAGAGCAGATTTCCCATTGAACAAATTGAGTGAACCTGGATAAATCACCTCATGTCAGCAAACCTTGGTGAGGTGAACAGGTTGTTTCCAGCCAGAGTCATAACCCTAAGCATACAGTTCCAATAGTAGAAAAAGACAACTTAAAAAACAGGTAACATTTGTTGCGCTCATGACAGTGATTAACCACTCTGACCATAAGCTCGACACTCATGCTCCACCTACCCGGGACCATCTGTCAGCCTTGCACAAGAATTAATTTGCCTTAAATCTGCCAGAGAGTGCAATCCTAACAAGCATCTTTATCAGACATTCAAGTAGTCTTGCGGGTAAATGTGTGAACCCTGGTCCAAAAACCTGGTTTTGAATCCATGCTTCTGCACCTTATAAAGCAGCCTAACAGACTAAACCAAATTAAGGGCAAATGGACATTTTTAGCTGGATCACAGATCTGAGAAAAGCTGGGCCCCCCTGATCACAAACCCGGCCCACTCAGATAAAAATTCCTGGAGCCTGTCTGAGAGTGGCTAAAAGACGTTAACGAGAAACAGCAGATCTGCATCAAACATGACTCTGTGCTCTGCAATCACGCGATTCCAATCGCCTTGCATTCCGGTACAACCCCGCTGATGATTATAGTTTGAGCTGACATCTTCTCATCGGCACTATGAGTGAAGTGTGTCCTTATTGCAAGGCTCTGAAATTAAATGGAGAAACGAAAGGAATGTGTTGCGCTGCCGGGAAAATTAATCTGCCTCAACTTGGAGAACCGCCAGAGCCATTAAAAACTTTGCTTGCCGGATATACTGCTGTATCAAAGCATTTCCTATCTAACATCAGGAAATACAACTCATGCTTCCAAATGACGTCATTCGGCGCAGGAATCGTAACAGCTCAATTCATGCCAACTTGCGTTTGCAATCACCATCAACAAAACTCAAGGCCAATCTTTACAATTGTGCAGTTTAGATCTAGACACGGATTGCTTCTCACATGGACATTTATATGTTGTATGTTCTACAGTCGGCAAACCAGATATCTGCACAGACAATGGAACAACAAAAAATATTGTATACCCACAAGCAATGTGAAATTAAACAGTTTAGAAACGTGTGCTTTCTCTTTTTTTTCTATTCATTTAACCAGACTGAGCCACAGCAACGCGTGGCCGGGGACTGCTAGTCTCAAATAAAAATCATCCTGGGCAATCAAAACTGGGGGATTACACCAAATTGTCTGAGCATGATGCAAGTATTTGCAGGCCACGTTTTAACATTCCTCTATATCCTCCCCTAAACCTGGGCCATGAAATACATTATAGAAATTAATAATATGAAAAGTGTCAGCATTAGGTGTTTTTGAAGGCAAATACAGGATAGCAGTAGTTCATAAGACCAAGAACGGTGCCAGAGATTCTGACACCAAAATCAAAAATCCTCCACTGTTTGTTCCTCTCCGACTTTACTATTTTTCAGTAGAGACATAAAGTCACAAACCCATCTACTGCCACAGAGCTAGTTGGCCATGTTTCTTGTAATAACATGACATCGAATCTGGACAAAAACAGCACAGAAACTGGGTGCGTAGTTGTCTTTCCACTCCAGCGATGTTCCAGAATACCCTTAGAACACCAGACCCAAGTGCGCTCACTTCACGTCAACCATCTTTTAAAAATGACTAATATATTTATAAATTGGATCTTTGGCCTGCGCTGATAATTCCAGCTTGCTAGGATTCAGTAGAAAACTGTCCATGATGCCTGGATTTAAGTCCCTGACGGTTGAAGTGACCAATGCAACAGGTACATTGCTCAGGGTTGGGTTTTCTCCACTTCCAGGGATGCGGCCATTCTTCAGATGATTGATCATTGTAGGAAGATACCAGTGCTCATGCAGATGACAATCCAGGGCCCCACTATCCAGGTAGATCTCCATGCCCACATCTGAGAACAGTTCTCGCTTGCACCAGAATATATTTTCGAATGGTTGAATCAGCAAAAGCAACTCGAATGCTACAACCCCCACACTACATACTGTGTGAGAGGATGCGCATTAGCGGAAACATTTTGTTTGCGTTACCCGCAATTCCTAATTTATCTGCCACAACACGTAACAAGGCCCTACGGTATGCGCTCTTATTACCATGAAAACAGACCTTAAAAGTACAAATTAAATGGTTCAGTCTCCAGCCGGCCATAGGGTTTCAGTTAACAGGTTTCTCTAGGTTTTGATTTTGTTGATAAATAGACACACTGGGTTTTAAAGTAACAACCTCATTATCTGTTATAATTATCAAAGTCTGTTATCTTGATAAGGCCCTACCTCCAAACTCCCTTCTCCCACATGCTCACTTTATATAACTCACCTTTATTGAATTCAATGCAACATGGACATGTGATAGCTGAAAGGTTTAGAATTAATCAAAATAACATTGGTAAGGCTCCGGGGCAACCCTCCAGACAATTATATTTTGCTGGCCGTACCATTACTGAAGTGGAACGACCATATGCAAATTTGGATTGGCCCAACCCTAAAAGAGGCAGCGTAGCCCAAGCTGAGAGGCTGCATTCTTTTTTAATGAGACCCCATGCAACCAAGAAACATATTTGACAGACCCTCCAGGATTTTACGGCATGAAAATGCAAATTTTGCAGCATGAAAATGCAAATTTTGCGGGACACACTTTAACTTATGGCAGCATTTTTGCAGCAAAATGTTTGACTGGAGGGTGCAAGATTGGTACATTGCAGGAAAGTGGCCGCGTGGAAGGCTACAAGAGAGCCAGGGTGTCAGCAGCCATTTTCCATTTGCTTTGTGGAGAGCCATGTGTAAGGATGTGGCAGGGACACCAGTCTGGAATCAACCTTAGGTGCTGGTTGATTGTGAGTGAGTAGTTTCACAATGATTGCAATCCGTTTTTGGCCTGCTTTATGCACTCTTTTGGAGTGGTGTGAGTGTTTTTTTCAAATTATAATAATATATATGTTTTTCTCTCTTCCCATTTTATTATTTATTAATTTACTTAACCTTTTATGTATTTATATTTTTTGTTGAGCACTGTGTGCTAATCTGGTGTCTGTCTAGTGTTTGTTTTGGCTTCTGAGGGTGTTTTTGTGGTCTGGGCTGCACCCAAAGGGTGCAGTCCAGTCTGTGCGGTGTAGTCCTTTGTTTGTGTCTGGCCTTTCCCAGTCCCACCCTCCCCCCTCCAACCCACCCTGATTGGTACATTCACCTGGTCATAACTGACCTTCCCAGGGCAGCCCTCTGTCCGGCAGCCCTCTGTCCGGCAGCCCTCTGCCCGGCAGCCCTCTGCAGCTAAGGACCCCAAGGCAAAGGGCAGTTCCTGCAATGGCAGCTCCAGAAAGTGTCTGCAGGTGTCAGCAGGGGAAGCAAGTGAAGCCAGCAGTGAACAGACACCAACAAAAGTGTAGGTGTGGCATGGGTAGGGTGTAGAGCAATCACTCTACTTCAGAAAGCCCCCACCACTCTACCTTATCTTTCCTTAATGTAAACTGCCATAGACTCACACCATGCATACCTAGAGAGATTTGACCACCAAGCTAAATCCATTCAAGGCTGGACTGTAAATGTCCTGCATAACATACTAACATACTTAGTAATGTTAACTTGTGCCACTCCCAGGGACAATGATGAAGATTAACCAGCCTCACACTAAGACATGTGCAACAATGTTAACAAGAGCCACAGTTAGATGGAATCATGAATGATATCATGTCCCACACTTAGATGGAAATGTAAATGATAGAATGTACCTCATCTAGACAGAATTATGACTGGTAGCACATAGCTCACTTAGTTGATAGTGTAAATGATAGATAGAATTGCCAACGTTAGCATGTGCCACACCTGAAAGGATTTGTGAATGATAGCATATCCCGCACCAAGATAGACTTGTGAATGATATCTAGAGAGTGTGCTTTACCCTAATAGTGTCTCTGTGTTACAGCTGAACTTGGAAGGTGTGCCCTAATAGCGTCACTGTGTTAAGGTTAAATCTAGAGGGTGTGCGCTAATAGCGTCACTATTTTAGAATTAAACTTAGAAATCGTGCTCTAGTGGCATCTCTGTGTTAAAGTTGAACTTAGAAAGTGTGCCCTAATATCGTCTCTGTGTTAAAGTTGAACTTAGAAAGTGTGCCCTTATGGAGTCGCTGTGTTAAAGTTGAAACTTAGAAAGCATGCCCAAATAGCATCGCTGTGTTAAACTTGAACTTAGAAAGCGTACCCTAATTAGTGTCACTGTGTCAATGTTAAATATAGAAGATATTTCCAACATCAATGTGTGTGCCCTAATAGCATAATTATCTTGAAGTTGAATCTAGAAAATGTGTCCTAATAGTGTCACTGTGTTAAAGTCGAACTTAGAAAGTGTGCCCTATTAGCGTCACTGTGTTAAAGCTGAACTTAGAAAACGCGCCCTTATAGCATTATTAAACTCGTAGCAGATTGTGATTTCTTGTGATTGTTAGCATATCCCACTCTTGCAGAATGCTGAATGATAGCATATCCCACTCTTAGTTGAATTGTGATTGTTAGCATATCCCACGCCTGGTTGGAATTGTGAATAATAGCGCGTCCCACTCTTGGCTGAACGGTGAATGATGGCATATCCCACTCTTAGTTGGATTGTGATTGATGGCATGCCCCACTCTTAGTTTAATTGTGAATGATGGCATGTGCCCCACTAAGACACAATTGTGATAAATAGCATGTGCCCTAATAGCGTCAATGTGTTCAAATTAAATCTAGAAAGTGTGCCCTAATAGCGTCACTGTGCTAATATCGAAGCTACACGGTATTCCCAACATCCTGGAGTGTGCTCAATGACATCAGTGTGTTAAAGTTGAATCAAGAAAGTGTCTCCATGTGTAAACTGAATCTAAAAGTGTGCCCTAATTGCGTCTCTCTGTTAATGTTGAACCTAGAGTGTGTCTGCCCTAATAGCGTCACTATGTTAGAGCTGAACTTGGAAGGTCTGCCCTAATGGCGTCCTTGTGTTAAGGTTGAATCCAGAGAGTGTGCCCTAATAGGGTCACTGTGTTAGAGCTGAACTTAGAAAGTGTGCCCTAATAGTGTCACTGTGTTAAAATTGAACTTAGAAAGTGTGCCCTAATAGCGTCACTGTGTTAAAGTTGAACTTAGAAAGTGCGCCCTAGTAGAGTCGCTGTGTTAAAGTTGAACTTAGAAAGTGTGCCCTTATGGAGTCGCTGTGTTAAAGTTGAAACTTAGAAAGCATGCCCAAATAGCATCGCTGTGTTAAACTTGAACTTAGAAAGCGTACCCTAATTAGTGTCACTGTGTCAATGTTAAATATAGAAGATATTTCCAACATCAATGTGTGTGCCCTAATAGCATAATTATCTTGAAGTTGAATCTAGAAAATGTGTCCTAATAGTGTCACTGTGTTAAAGTCGAACTTAGAAAGTGTGCCCTATTAGCGTCACTGTGTTAAAGCTGAACTTAGAAAACGCGCCCTTATAGCATTATTAAACTCGTAGCAGATTGTGATTTCTTGTGATTGTTAGCATATCCCACTCTTGCAGAATGCTGAATGATAGCATATCCCACTCTTAGTTGAATTGTGATTGTTAGCATATCCCACGCCTGGTTGGAATTGTGAATAATAGCGCGTCCCACTCTTGGCTGAACGGTGAATGATGGCATATCCCACTCTTAGTTGGATTGTGATTGATGGCATGCCCCACTCTTAGTTTAATTGTGAATGATGGCATGTGCCCCACTAAGACACAATTGTGATAAATAGCATGTGCCCTAATAGCGTCAATGTGTTCAAATTAAATCTAGAAAGTGTGCCCTAATAGCGTCACTGTGCTAATATCGAAGCTACACGGTATTCCCAACATCCTGGAGTGTGCTCAATGACATCAGTGTGTTAAAGTTGAATCAAGAAAGTGTCTCCATGTGTAAACTGAATCTAAAAGTGTGCCCTAATTGCGTCTCTCTGTTAATGTTGAACCTAGAGTGTGTCTGCCCTAATAGCGTCACTATGTTAGAGCTGAACTTGGAAGGTCTGCCCTAATGGCGTCCTTGTGTTAAGGTTGAATCCAGAGAGTGTGCCCTAATAGGGTCACTGTGTTAGAGCTGAACTTAGAAAGTGTGCCCTAATAGTGTCACTGTGTTAAAATTGAACTTAGAAAGTGTGCCCTAATAGCGTCACTGTGTTAAAGTTGAACTTAGAAAGTGCGCCCTAGTAGAGTCGCTGTGTTAAAGTTGAACTTAGAAAGTGTGCCTTAAAAGAGTTGCTGTGTTAAAATTGAACTTAGAAAGCCTGCCCGAATAGCATTGCTGTGTTAAAGTTGAACTTAGAAAGCGTACCCTAATTAGCGGCACTGTCTCAATGTTAAATCTACAAGATATTCCCAACATCAATGGTCTGTGCCCTAATAGTGTCATTATCTTAAAGTTGAATCTAGAAAGTGTACGTAATAGCGTAACTGTGTTAAAGTTGAACTTAGAAGTGTGCCCTAAAAACGTCACTGTGTTAAAGTTGAACTTAGAAAGTGTGCCCTATTAGCGTCACTGTGTTAAAGCTGAACTTAGAAAGCGCACCCTCGTAGCATCTCTGTGTTAATGTTGAACCTAGACAGTATTCCCAATATCATTGATTGTGCGCCAATAGCGTCACTGTGTTAAAGTTCAACCTAGATGCATCCTCTATTAGAGTCACTGTATTAGAGTTGAATTAAGATAGTATCACCAACAACATTGAATGTACCCCAATAGCGTCACTGTGTTAAAAGTTACATTTAGGAGGTAGATTGTGCCTGATTGCATACGCCTCACTGATTACCACAATATCACACTACTACGCTTACTCTCTCCTATACACCACTATTCAAATAGAACACAGCAGTACTATGACACATTCGGTAAAGCTGTTCTCATACTAACATGACCCATCAAACCACCCACCATGCTAATAAAACACAGCTAGCTAGCACACTCCGGCTAGCTTAGGCGTCTCCTCAGGACTAACACAGCCATAACTCAGTCTGGTTGTCAACCCTCCAGACTGAACACATTCAACTGATCTCCTCAGCACCACACCTACCGCTAAGAAGCAGCTACCATGCAACAACCACACCGGCTGCACACATACGTGGTGTGCCCACGCACTATACAACTCTCTCTTTCTCAACTGACTTGAACTGCAGTTCCCGAGGACGTTCAACCTACCAGCGCCTTTAGGTCATACCAATGGTTCATAAGGCACTATAAAAATGCAAAATAACTTAACATATCATAACATAACATGTATCTTTTATATCAAATAGGAAGAGTCCTAGATGTCTCTGGCTTGGCAGAACAGTGTTTGTTTTGGCTAAATGTTTTGGTTTAATGTGCATGCCTATTTAATATTATTAACATTATTAATCATTATCAGTTATAATGCTGAAAATATTTCCCTTCTATGTTCCCCAATTCCGCAAACACCCACACACCTCTCTCACCCAACCCACCTCACACGTCTCACCAATTCCCCATCACAACTTGCATTTTTGATCCTCGAGCTCAGGCATACACATACTCGCATGCTCTGTCACACTGCCAAGTCACAATTTGCACTCTCTAGTCCCTACCAAACTCCAAATCATACTCCCAACTCACACTGTACGCTCCCCAATTCCACCTGAGTATACAGTCCTTCATTCTTGCATGCTACTTCTACATCTTTCATCCTTTCTCCCATTCTATCACACTCTTCCCTCATCCTTTGTCCCAATCTGCAGCTTACTGCCCCTTTCCGGTCAACCCCTCTCTGCTTTTGGCCCACTACTACTCTTGAGCCCACGTTCCTTCCACTTTCTGTACCTCCGCTCTCTCTATGATTTCTGGCCCACCGCCCCACTGCATCCACTCTGCTCTCTTGCCCACTGCTTCCCCCTCTGACCCACTGCTCTCCCTCTGATCTCCCTTTGCTTCCTTGCCTACCAGGCTGCAGCTCACCCATCACTCACCCTCTCACTCCTTTCTCTCACATATTGTGACAATTTTTCAGTTTTTGAAGAAAACAGTAGATTGTGACCTAAAAAAATCCAGCATCTAAAAATAGAGCAGAGTATGTACTGTTTAAAGATAACCCATTTTTGGGAATAAGCAGGTCCCCTTAATCTCAAAGTTGACCTGTGCATTTCCACGGGGATGAGCTGTAGCACAAATGATGCACTGGCCAGCCACCTTGAATACTTTTGTGTTGGCAGTGCTCTCCCGACAAGGGTCTTCAGGCTCTCCGTGCATTTCACCGTTACTGGCCCTTAAGGGTCCTGCCACTGTAAAATGCAACCCAATAAAACACATTTCTATCCAATCTGGGGAAAAGAAATGCAAGTAAGACAGCAGCTGTCACACTTAAAAATATTTTTAAAAAAAAGTTTTGCATGAGTCAGTAGGTTAATTAAAGACCCTATAAAGCAGTGGCACCCCTCGTGCACGTATTTAAAGTGGGCGCATAGGGTGGCCTACAATTTCTGTACATTTAAAAGCACATCTTGATTATCAATTTGAGATTTTAAATGCCCGGAAACGCCCCCTGATTTGCGCAAAGGGGTGAAAAAGGACATCTGAATGGGTGCATATAAGAAGCGCCCATTCAGATGTCCTTTGTGGATTGGACAAAAAAAAAAATTGTCTCCACAGGATAAGGTCTAGAGGTAATGCGGTATATTAATTGCCTGCACCCCCATTTAGTCCAAACAGAAAAAGCAAAAAAATTGGCAATAAAGTATCACTCCTATCCGGATGTTCTAGTCTCTGTTCCCAGATAGTATCCTAATGTTCTCTATGTGTCCAAAATACCATCACATAGAAGAAATCCCAAACTTTATACATTTATCTGAGCCATTTTTCTCAATCTATCAACTTCATTGAGCATGGAATCTAACAATAAACTCAGAAGTACTTTTCACAATTTATTGCAAAACATATATCAAAGATTTTTTTCTATACACACTCTCACAGTTTATTACAAAACATGTGTCAATTTTGTTTAAAACAAACTCAGATTTAAACATATTTCAAAAAGAGAGAAGAAAAAAGAAACACATCATACTTCAGCAAAATCATCAATGATAATTAACGTCAACAAGCAAAGCAGAAAAAAGAAAAGAAACTTAACGATAAACATGAAATTTCACTAAAAATCAGAAAAATTGGATTAGTGTCCTAAAAAAGTGCTATAAAATCACTGTAACAAATTCATTTCTTTCCAAAAACGTCATCCAATTCCATCACGTTGTTAGCTAATGGATTTGAGAGCAAAGTCTCCGTAGTATTCCATCTCTACTTCAATTTAAGAGTCAAAATTGTCCCACAGTATCAAAAATAGTTCAATTATGTTTGTAGAACTTAGGGTTGTATCTAATGGAAATTGTCTCATATGCGAACAATGTCCCACTGTTTCCTACAGCTCTACTAAAGGTCTGTGGATTGGACGGCTCTTTTTTTTTTGCCCAAGTGATGAGATGTGCTTGCGCATTTCATTTTCTGAGTCCAAACAAAAAGTTGAGAAACTGGCCCCTCGAGTATTTTTCTTTTGTTGCAAAAACTGCAATTTTTGCGCTTTTTTGCAAAAACTGCAGTTTTTCGCTGCATTATGCAGGGGTCGCAAAATCACTATAAACTGGAGGGTTTGATTTGAGGTGTGAGTTAGGTCTCTAGGCACAGTAAACTCAGGAATCACATTTTGACATACATGCCCCACTCCGGGTTAATAATGCAACAGTGAAGAGTGATGGCTGGTGATTTAGTAACCAGTGTCAAGCTCTGGGCAACCATTCAGACCATCATGTTGCAGCATCCCACAGCATTACAGAAGTGAAAAGACCATATGCAAATCAAGGTTTATCTCACCCCAAAAGGGTAAGTGCATCCTGAACTGCTTGGCCTCATTCCTTCTTCACAAGACCCCACACAAACCCAGGCAAATTTCAGCCGGTTTGGGCCACCTCCATGAGGTGTTGCTTGGGTCTCTGTGCATAGCAAACTTGGGACCTTTATTTGGGCAGATCCGTCCCACTTGGTGTTAGTAATGCAACACTGAAAAGCGATGACTGGAAAACTTTGAGTAAATAATAACTCACTGGCAAAGCTTTGAGAAAGCATCCAGGCTAGGGCTTTATGCGAGCAGGCGTTGTCCCTCCCTAAAAGTTGTAGCCCAGCCCAAACTGCTAGATTACATACCTTCTGCACAAGACCTCAAGCAACCCTAGATTCAGTGCATTGCAGCCTGTGTCAAACTCAATACCAAAATCTGGGCATCCATGCGCCACACAGGGTGACCAATGCAACGTTGAAATGTGTTGGCTGGAAGGTTAATCAAAAACCACTGGCAAAGATCTGGTCAACCTCACGTGACCATGTTTTCTCTGCCTTCCATGACATTACAGAGGGGAACAACCACATGCAAAACAGACTTCAGTCTATCCCAAAAGTGGAGTCCAAGCCAAAAAGCTATCTTATATCCCTTCTGAAAAAGGGAAAAAGCAACCCTTGTTCAGACTCATTGGGCTTTGTATTGAATTCAGCACTGCAAAATCCCATTGAATAATATTATCCTTCTCACTTCTTCATCCCTTCCTACTCGCCTTCAATCATGGATCTCCCCAGACCTCCAACAGCTGAAAACCTCACCCCTTGCTCTCTTAATTACATATTTAAGATCTCTCCTTACCCTCAATATTGCTTTTTAGACTGCCAAATGTTCCTTTTAAATTGATCTTATAACCCTCCTCTACTTACACAATTGTCAGGTGTCCCTCAGACTATGCTAGCACCGTAAACCTTTCTAAATGTCCTCTTCCCTCACCAGCAATGGCTTTGATTCCTACTTCACATCCAAAACCACCAAAATAGGTGACGCTGTATCCACTCTTCCTCCCCCTCTCCATTCTCCTTCTCTCCTCGCCCCTTCATCCCACCCTCTCTTCCACATCATACATTTCGAACAACTCCCCAACCAAGCTCAAACCTGTTGTCTACCCAGCTAACCACTGTGCACTCGTATTGATACCTTTGCACCACAAACTATCAAAGATTGTGCTTCTGTCACCTGTTCTCCAACTTCTCCCTCTTACATTTCTATCCTTTTACATTGTCTGGTCTTGCTGGAAGGTAACCACAGTCATGCACCATTTAAAAAATAAAACAGACCTTCCAAATCCCTCTTTCAACAAACCAGTCTCTTCTCTTCCTATACACTGTAAAATCCCCAAGACAGTCGACTTTAACTGAATCATTAATTTCCTTGAGATAAAATGGACATGCATTCGCCCACAATCTTGCTTTACAGGAAAAACTCCACAGAAATGTGTCCCCAACATACCTACCACTGCTGAACATTCATCATCTCCCTCCTGATCCTTCTACTTGATCTCTCTGTCACCTCTGATATTGTAGAACATCACTCTTGCCTTCCAACTCTCTCCTCCCTAAGGCTCAAGCACACTATGCTTGACTGTGTGGCCTCTCATCCTCAGATTTCACTTTTTCTATTTTCTGGTTCTCCAATACATCCTCTGTGAAGGCTTGCCATTTTGCAAGGATGCAGAAGCCCTGGCTCTTTTGATTTTTATTAATATTTTAATAATACCATGATGCTGGTAAATCTCAGAAAGGGTTGCCTGCCATCTAGAAGCCCTTTCAGCAAACTCCATGTCCAAATCATAGTGTGCTCCTGTGTCCTGTTGCATCACTACCTGATCTGAATCCAATGCTCTGCATCGGCACAGAGCAGGTTCAGAAGTCATAGGTGTCCTCTTAATCGATGCTTGCTTTGACAGCCAAGTCACTTTAGAACATGAGCTGTATTTACACCTTTGTTCCCAAATACAATAATTATAACAAATCACCATCCTGGTGGCAGTTATACTCTGTATATGTAATCCATACCTGGATTTGGGTATGGTGGCTGGTATATCATATAATTATTAAAATCACACCTGAAACTGTATCGTGTGTTGGTCAACTCTAGCCCAGATATGGACAAATTGTGTGTATTCACCGTACACTGACTGACGCTGCTGCATCCAACAGGACCAGAGTTTGTGGGGCGTGCCTTCTTTTGATCCTTTGTAAGATTGAGTAACACCTCTCTCCAGCAAGAAAGCCCCTCAACAGGAGCTATCCTGGGAAACAGGAATCAAAGGACACACCCTACACACATGGACTATCCTCACACCAGAGCTTTGCATAACAGAGGGCTTTTGCTGTTATGGGTCTGGTGAGGAGAAACAGTTAGTTTAGCCAGACGGACCTAAGCACAAGTGGGGAAGGATTCCACCATCTTGTTTCTGCTCTGTACCTCTCGCCCCTTTCTGTCTCATTTACATCCTTTAGCACAAATCACTTTGGGTATGATGCAAGCAGGTGAAGCCCACGTATCACAAGAACAGAGATTAGGCCCCTTAAAGTAGGCTTGCTTTTGCCCAGTCACTTGTGGACTTTCTTGGATTCAAATTTGGACCCTCCAGGACATAGAAAAGAATTCTTTGAAATTATTTTGTGAGAGTTGACTTTTCAAAGCCCTCAGTCATTGAGATGAAAAAGGAGTTCTCCAAGGTAGAAACAAGCTCTGCTCCTTACCCACTTGCAAGTCACAATAGAGCTGACTCTTGCTGAGGACCAGGACCTACCATTCTGCCTGAACAACATGCGAGACTGTTAGAGTAGACAGCGAAAGGACCAACTCTCTATTAGAGCCTCTTTAGTGGGTTCCACAGCATCCTGAGAGCCAAAAATGCAAAGATCCATTTTTTCTCCTTCAAACCGCTTTTAGTTACCATTGACCCATGCTTGACCCACTGGTTCTGCACTCACTCAACTTTGAACCAACATACTGACATAATTGAAGTGGCTCTATGCCAAATCCCTCCAGCAGAGCCTTGTCACATTCTCGTCTCGAGCTCCAGCATGCCGTACACTTGACTAGGACATGCCACTTGAACCGCTGGATCACTGTGTCACTCATAGACCCAATCCAGCTGTGCTCATCATCTCGAAACACGCTCAATTGTTGAACCACTATTGGTAAACCATTCAACCCGCATTGCCTCGAAGCCGCATGGAGTACTGGCTCGACCCAATTTGATGCTGACCCACTGCCTGGATCAATATGACTCAATGCCTTCGACTCTGATTTGACTCACAATCCCAACCACTTGACGCCAGGCTTGACGCAGTCAGGCTGCCTAAGATTGGAATAAGGTACTTTGAGATTACGCTGTCGCACTGTACCACCTTTTGGGGCTCTAAGTCTGGCTATGTCCCTTTTGCACTTGTATCCTACAATATCCATTTTGAATTCCTTGTAGTACTTTGTTGCCTTTTTTCCCCTTTTTTCCCCTTGCTAAATATTCAGAGTGCTTCCGGTCCATGGACTCATTACCTGATTTGATGTCCGCAGGCAACTCTGGATGAATCAGAGAGCCGCCTGATGTTCGCGGACATGAAATGCGCATGTTCATTGATCAATTAAAAATGTGAGGTGTGTCAAAACCTTTGGAAAGCACGACATGTTGAATTTGCGGTCTGCGCCGGTAGTCCACAAACGTCACGGTAAAAACATATTAAAAAACACAACATTACACTAAACTAATTAAACAATCTTTGGGGAGGTGAGGGGTGATGAGGATGGGATGGGATATGGCAAGCTAATAATTGGTTGTTTTTTATTCTCCAAAGTCCTCAAACATCTCAGATGTTCAGGGACATTGCTTGGATGCTCACAAACTTGACAAAAGTTCAAAGACACACATGCATATTTCTACATTTAGGGGTAGGTGAAAAAGTGTTTTTGGATGGCTTATAACTTTGGTGCAACTCGTGAAAGTGCATATCATTTTAGCCACAACCCTGAGTAGTTCTGCAAAGTTTGGTGCTGTTTTGTCCAGAGGGGGCAAGGTTAGGCGGGGTCCCAAAATATTTGAAAGGCTTATGCATTTTGTGCTATTTGACGAATCTGTACAAAGGTTTGCAAAAAGATTTTAGACCCAAACGTGAATGTCTTTCCATAATTTGGTGAAATTTTGTCAAGAGGGGACCGAATTAGAGGGGGGTCTCAACATTTTTAGATAGTTAGTGTTAGCTGTGCATGGCGGTGGCACGAGTCATGGTTGCATAGCTTACCATAATTGCCAAATTTCTTGATTGGCACAATACTGATGTGATCTGTGATGTCATCAGTGTGGTCATAGACTGAGCAACAGGGGGCGACAAGTTAAGGTGGCTTTATCCACATTTTTAGGATTTTGTTGCATTAAGTTCTCACCTTAATGTGGCTGCAACTAATGTTTTTAATTACAATTCAAGTTGTTTTTTTAGAATATACTACTCACCTTAACGTCCCTGCAACTTACGTTTTTTCTTTGAACTTCAGGGTTTTATTTACAATGAAATACTCACCTTAAGGTCCCTGCAACTAAAGTTTTTTCCTTGAATTTCAAGGGTTTTGTTATTCCATACATAATTGACATTAATAATACAGACAACTGGGCTAATAAAAATGATGTACCATGCGTAGAATGTAAAATACAAAGAAACTTTGCAACTACATAACCCCCAAATAAACCTTTTCTTAATAAACTTTGTTTGTAAGTGTTTACATTTATATGTACTTTTGATTAATAGAAAGGTATTCAAGTGTTACAGTAACTGTGTACAAACACTACACTCAATATATCCAAAAATAAATCGTTACTAGACTACTGCCCACATATATAGGTAGATATGTTTGTTTTTTAAACTTTTTTATAGCCGTGGCTAATAAGGATCTATGCATGGCTAAATGCATCAACGACTAGGAGGGTTTTACCCACAGCTTCCAAATGGTGTAACCACAGCTACAATGAAATACATAGGGATATGTAGTTTTATTTAACACACAGTGTATTGAAAGGATCAATTAAAGGTATTTGATCCATTTATACAGTATGTGTTTTCATTGTCTATTTTTATAACTGAATCGTTGGCCCTAAAAAGGACAGTTTTGGGGAAAAGGAACAAATAGGTAGGAACTGGGAAGGGAAAAACACTAGGATTCATACATATAACAAAGAGTTAAAAAAGAACATTTATTTAATTCTATACTGGTGCTTGTTTCCATAACCGCCACACACTCAGAATACTATACTGTGGGAGTTCTACAATCAAAATGAGAATACTACACAACATGCTGGCTTTTATACTACCCAAAAGCAATAACACAAAAAGAAGACTATCTATTAAACAAACTACTAAAGTGGCTGACACATTTTCAACATGACTTATCACAAACAGCTACCCAAATAGAACAATAACAACAACCAATAATAAACAATCATAGTCACACAGATCTTTTTTGCCCAGCATCTCTCGTAGCTGTGTCTTTTCAATGCGGCTAGACATCTTGCCTTGTTGCAGCAGATGCACGTACATTTTCTGCAAACACAAAATCAAACTAAGCAAACCTTCAGAACTTCAAATAAGACAAGGGAACAACTAAGCACACAAAATAAACACAGATAAAATTCAGAGCTGTATCATCCACATGACAATATGATTATTGACAGAAAATGTATTGTCCAATAGACGTGGCTATAATAATAGCTGTGACAACCAGAACAACTAAGGAAATGGCAAAAATCGTTGACGCACCCACGCACGTGCTTCTTATAGCCGCAGTTATAAGAGCCGTTGTCTGTTTTTCTGTTAATAGCCGTGGCTACCATCGTCCGCAAACACTTGACGTGCCATTTGCTAGTATGTAGCAGTGACTGCAGACAGTGCGGCTTTTACCCGTGGGTAGCAATGTTGCGCACCAGGTGGCCGCTGGTTAGCCGCAGGTAAAGGCTAGGTGCAATCCTCAGTACACCAATCACACCCTTTTTTGTATAGCTGTGGTTAAAAGATTAAAAAACATCTAAGTATGAAATCGGAATGACAAAAGAGTCAGTAGTGATACAATGGTAGTTAAAAGGTGTCACTACAGTATATGACTGCTCATGGAGTTATGTAAAGTGGATGATGATAAGGCAAGCACAGTATACATAGTAGCGAGGATACAGAAGATGGGGTTAACGTGGCTGAATGCAAAAAAAAATAAAAAACACCAATATATAAACTGTGTAGGAATAAACAGGGAAGATTATACTAGATAGTTGCAATAGAATGGATAAGGTAGGCTAAGTAAACTTGGAGAGCAAGAGAATATAGGGTGGGATAAGTAAACTGGGAGAACATGGGATAGAAAACAAAACCACAGGTAGAAAAACTAGTATTTTGAAAAAAATATTTTTAACATTTTTTGTAACATTGCCTTTTTTATCTTATCTCTATGGTTTTATATGTTCCTCCTCTGTTATACATTTAAACTTGTCTGACAATTATAGCAGAATGAAGACCACCACAGACAGTTGACACTACATCAAAGTGAAATAAGACTGAGCTCCTGTAAGTGGCTTTAGCTTTACATACATAAAAAACAATGTGCACAGAAAACAATTGCTGACAGTTGGCAATATTACTAGGTGAAGTACCAACACTGCAAAAAGGAGATCAAAAATTGATGTGCAAATTGTGTGGAAAGGTTTTACAGAGGGATCCTTCCTACAAACCGTTGCAAAGTTTGGGAACCTCAAAGTTCATTCAACATCTTGACTGCATACATTGGAATGAAGTGAAAGAATCATTTATGAAGGCTCATATGAGACGTAAAGTCAAAGCGCATGCAACAATTTTGGTTACTGGCTTTTTGCAAGAATCTAAATATTAACATGGACCTAGGTTTGAGTGATTTTACAATAAATGATTTGGAATGTGAGGAATGCATTGGCACCAAGTATTTCCAAAACTGTTCAGACTGAGAAGTACAGGGCAGACAGGCATCATACTAATTCACTGTGACGGCAATGATTTGGGTAATGTACAAGGTGTGCCCCTTGCTTGATGATGAAACAAGACTTGGAAAAACTAATGGAACATTTTCCTGACACCATCTTTATCTTTTCCAATCTGAATCAGAGGCAAAAATGGAGATGGGACACCAGATCACAGAGAAACGCTAATAAAGTAGTGTCAGCATTCATGACAACTAATTATGGATTTCAAACAATAACATACAGTTCGACATAATCAATTTGTATAGACATGATGGAGTACAGCTAACCAATGAAGGTAATGCTCTATTCTTTCATCAAACCAGTACTCCAAAAGTGCTAACATACTACACTCAGTGTCACCCAGAACAGTCCTTTTATCACATATAAATACGCAAAAACAATGAAAAAACATCCAAAAACATTCTTCAGTATAACCACGGCTAGAGTTCATCTACTTTTTTTAGCGGCGGTTACAAGTTGATACTTAGGGGAGTGAGTTACATGGATATACATACTTATACAATAGGCAGTCCTTAAAAGGACTGTCTTGGGGTACACTGAGTGTAGTATTTCAGCACATTCAGAGTACCGCTTTCATTGTATCCTTTTTTTATTCTGACAATATGTCAAATTCTGCAATTCCCTTATGAGGTTGATTTTGAAATTTCAAAAGCAAATTCAATGTATCTCTGTGCACTTTCCTCAGATGCTGTATTAAATGTCTTTTACCAAAAACAAAATATGTTCTACTACCTACCAAAAAGTACTCTCCTCAAATCATACCTCCTGCCCATCTTCCCACATCGCCATCCTAAAAACCAATAAAATTAACTTAGCCAATGCTTCTTAAAATATTTCTCAATTTCTTCCACATCGCTATTTGATGTTGAGTCAGAATCACGTATTCCTCTGCAATCCTCTGAAATAAATTCAGGACCTGAGAAATCAGTGGAAGAGTTTTCAGCATCTTCATAGGTATTTCTAACAATTTTACAACCTATAATAATGTTCCATAAATATCCACTCAAATATCAAATGTCCACTATTTAACCTCAGTACTGCTAAAGAGATAAGTCACTCTCAGTACAATGCAAAGCAAACACCACCCTCCAATACAAAAACAGGTTTCATAATATATCCTCATTCAACCAATCACACATTGTTTTACAACAAATTTAGAGCCGCAGATACAGACAAGGGCATTATAACCTCAGCGACATACAAGATAGCCGCGAGTGACAACAGCTTTGTAGTTATAACCACAATCCTTCTAAACATTACTTTGTAGAACATATAAAAAGACAATTTGCAAAGGTTTCAGAATTGAATCACACATGCCTTGAGATGACAACATCCAAACAGAAAGACATGTAAACAACTGTGGTGAAACATCCATAAAATAATTTGATCACTGCACCAAAATGCGAACAGTGGTAACCACGGGTTTGACTGGTAGGTTTACACCCAAAGCTACAATAGCCCACCATAATGCACAACGTCCAATTGGAGAGTTGATAGCTGCGGGTCTGTGCACCCGCCGATAGCTGCGACTACCCATACATTTTTTTCAGATTCAAAAACATATATTAACTAGGTGTATTAATTCAAACAACACAATGGTACACATGAGGGCATAGAATCATAAACACATGTAAAGTTAAAGAGTGTAAAATCCATGAAATATCATGATCAATGCACAGAAATTGATATCTCTATACCCACGACTAAGGCAATAGTTGTAGCTGCATCTGCACCCACCAAAAATAGACAACATTCCATTGACTTGTTGGTACCTGCAGCTATTATCACCTCTAACAGAGCACAACGTTTCATTGGCAGCTGTCGTAGACACAGCTATTGATATGAAAAGGCATCAAAGGTATTACCTTTTCCATAATATTTCCAAAATTGTTCTCTCTGGAAAGTACAGGGCAGCCAGACATCATACTTATTCATTGAGGAGGCAATGATTTGAGTAATGTATGAGGTGTGTCCCTTGCTTTGATAATGAAACAAGACTTGGAAAAACTAATGGAACTTTTTGCTCACACCGCCTTATCTTTTCCAATTTAACTCACAGTCATAAATGGAGATGTACTACCAGATTTAATGGTAAACTTGAAAAAACACACAATCATGTTAATAAAGACTTTCAGCATTCATGACACACCACAACCAATTATGGATTTCAAACAACATACAGTTCTACATAACCGATTTCTATACACGTGATGGAGTACACCTAACCGATGAAGGTAATGCAAAGTTTCTTCATAACATAAAATTAGTACTTCAAATGTTAGAAAATACTGCACTCAGTGTACCCCAACACAGTCCTTTTAAGGACTACTTATCACATATAAATACACAAATACAAAGAAAAAACACATCCAAAAACATTTTTCTGTATAAACGCAGCTAGAGTTCATTGACCTTTTTGCATAGTCACGGTTACAAGATGATACTTAGACGGGGTCACATAGGTTTATATACATATATACATATTTATGTAATAGATAGTTCTTAAAAAGTACTCCTTCAAATACATAAAGAATACTTTTCAGCATGAAACCTGTGACTACGACCTCCCGACGTTGCTGCAGTTCACTGCGCCTCCGAATTTCAACACCCTATTGGGCTATACAGTAGCCACGGTTATACATATGTTTTTAAAAATATATTGACATCCCTATATATATGTGTGTAAATTGAATAAGAATAAGAGGTGGGTGTATGGTTAATGTCTTGGGTATAGAGGCTGCGAATATGTTTACTGGATGTAGAAAAGGAAAGATACAGTAATATCATTCTATCTGTAAAAAAAAGAATACTAAATTAGGTAGAAAACACACACACTTTATGAAACACATTTAAATAGTCAAATTTTTTGAGCTCATATCCTGTATGTAGTGCATGGCATGCACTATATAAGATACAACATTTGTGCATACAACACTGTTGTTATATTAACAAATAGTAATTATTGGGGTAAAGAAATCCAAGATGGATTTAAAAAAAACATGAATTAATAAATTATTAAGGTATTAAGGTAAAGAGGATACATTTAATGGTTGCAATTACCCAAGTAACATGAGTTAGAATACACAAAATACAATACATTGGGCAGCATTAGAGGTTTGGTGGTAGCCTTGCTGGTAAAATCGGCAAGCTGCCGCCAAACTTCTGAAAATTTCTGAGGCCCGCGAATGGGCAAGTACCGGGTCATTATGGCCCTGCCGGACCTGATAATTGCCTTTTCGCGCGCGCCGGAACGGAATGCTCCCCATTCCCATTTGAGCCCCAGAAGGCTCAAATGAGAATGGGGAGGTTGGATGCACCGGTACCATTGTAAACGGTTCTGATGCATCTGACATGCACTGCTCACGGGTGCCGATATGGCTGCCAGGCCAGTTCTGCCAGCTGCAATGGCACCCGCGAGCAGAACTCGTAGTTTGCCGGTCTGGGAACAGCGGTGCTGGCATGCTTACCGGTACTGTAGTTCCCAGACCGGCAAACTTATAATGAGGCCCGTTGTATAGGGCAGCTAAAACTAGAGAAGGGTGGCTGAAGCAGCAATCTATTCATTTAAGGAAATTATAACATTTATTTCATATATGCATATATATGTAAATAAACAGTACCCCTTTTACTTCATTATATTTTTCTTGCAAGAATTTCCATTTTAAGAATCACACTCCTTTTTGTATTGAGGTCTTTTTTTTAAAGTTTTCTTCCTTTTTTTCTCCAGTCTCACATGTAAGAAAGTCTGGAAACACACGGCCAACATAAATAAGACTGCCAAATACCTAGCGGGTCAATGACCAGGCCCTTTGGCTATGGGCAATGATTTTTCACCCTGACATCACTATACCTATAAAAATAACTTTTAAAATGAAATGAAACACAAACACCACAAAATCTATAGCCGCGGGCACAGAACTACTGATACCATTGGCTATCTGTAGTCTGTTATAGCCACGAAAATTGGATACAAATTGGAAAAAAATATGCTTTCCTCCCCTCCAGGCCCTCACCAAGTGCCCTGCTCATCAGTGACAGCTCCCCCACTTCCCAGATGGCCTACTCACCTCCCCTGCCATCTCTGATTCCCCCCATAACACACGCTGTTTCTGTGATGCAGTTCGCTTTGAGGCTTCTACCCTTGTGTTTAAATGTATACATGGCCTACCCTGCCCTTGACAAGCAGGTTGCATTTCCCTCTACTCTACAAGTCAGAATCTCGACTCTTCAACACTCAACAACAGCTTTGCCTCTCGAACCCTGCCCTATCTCTCGCTTTTGAATCTTCTCTCTACTTGCCCCTCACCACGGGAATGCTCTCCTCTTTAGCATCAAAGTTATTCAATCATTGGAGCTATTTGCTTCCAAGTGCAACATCCACCTTCTCACCGGTGAAGGTACATCGTCCCTCCTGCCCCCATTATCCCTTTCCACCACCTTGCATGGGCTACCCCCATGTTTGTGCACTGTGTACTGTATATTATTAAAATGTATTAATGTAAATATTAGTCTGTGATAAAACTGTATGCTATATTTATATAGGTCTCACTGTCACCAAACGTCCGCATACTTATGTGCCAAGCTATTTCACCTCCATCTCACCACCCCGCCTGCACCCGAAACATCTTAAAGGTACCCTCACAAGGGACTGCCTCTGGTGTTGGTATTTTTGCTCACTGTTTGGCAGTTCTGGTAGAAGAGGCAGACCAACCACATTCATAAATATACAGACACAATCTAATATTATTTTAATTCGATGAAAGAGTTAGAAAAATAACTGAGAGGTAAATGCATTTCACAGTGACCATAAATGGCTCAACAATATGGCAGAGCGGCCCATAATGCAGAAAAATAACTTTTAAAAAGATGATTTCAATATATAGGTACTACCTTGTTTCAGTTTCTTATTACACGTTTACTTTCTTTCAAATAAACACCCTGAATTCATCTGGCAGAAGGCAGCAATATCCAGGAGGCTGGGAAGTTGTTCACTGTTACCACTGTGCACATCTTAACCAAATAGCTTGTCTTCACCAGAGCAATTAATACATGGATGTATATATGCACATGTGCATCGGTTTTCCAGATGGCAAATTTTGATGGGAAGCAATGGAGTGCTACAAAAAATAGGAAAGAGCACACACGTGTTGTGTGTGATTAGAGGCGGGTATTCCTGAGAGATTCTGAATAACCACGAGGACCAAGGATTTACATAGAATGGTGGTCATCATCTGTACTTCATACAGGTGAGAGTGAAAGTATTGCCACATGCATGATCAGTCTGGCACATAGGGCAACAGGACCAAGTTTGAATGGTTGGCCCAGAAGCTGGACAGTTTTGTTGGGTGAGTGTGGGCCATTTTGAAGAGTTGTTGCACTTTGTAGTGAGTACTTTTTAACATTGTTTCGGACCCCATACCCAATAAGATGCACTATTTGTCAAAAATATTACAAACAAATGAGTCAAAAAGGTCCTACTCAAACAAATGATGGTGGACAATAAATGGTGTTTCTCCATGATTGTCTTCTGCACTTATTAGATATACCCGATCTGACTAATCATGCACTTGCCACTTGCTCGCTGCACTACCACTCTTCACTGCCTTTATTTATTTATTTATGTATTGTACTTATTATTTTTTCTGCTCTCTCCTCTGCACTTTCCACTTCTCCCCCTTCCATGGAGGTTCCCCCTTTTCCCTTTTCCATGCACGTGCGTGTTCTTAATGTCACCGGGCCTAGTAAGATTGTTTTTGTTTCTCCCTTGTTCCCCTCCCTTTGCTTGGTCGCGCTCTGAAACACTTGTGTATGAGCACAATATAAATAAAATATCATATCATATCATTGTGGCACACTTTCTTATCGTGGCACGCACTTCATCTGTGCCTCACCCATGAGCTCAGACTCCCCAACACTTACACCTTGCCCCAACCTTACACCTGGCTGCACTTGCACGTTCTGAATACTCACACGGTATTGTAGGTTTGTCCTCTTTTCCGTTTCCCCCCACTGCTCTTAAGTTTTGTGTTTTATGTATTTCCCACTTCTACTCTCTCCCTTGCTCTGTGGGCGCTTTGAAACTCTATTTCTTATTGTATAAGTGCCTAACAAGCAAGCAATAAATAAACAAATATTGGTGCCAGGCCTATTTATTTGCCTGAGCCTGACCCAGATCGCACGCAATAAAACACACTCAGTTTTCAGAGGATCCCATTTAATTCACTCTATTAAACTCTTCACAATTCACCTGTGCTCCAGCAAATAGAGCATGTGTACCCTGATGGAATGGATTCATTTATGGTAGGGATGTGTTCAACTGAGACATGTAATGAACCTTCTAAAAGATTGGACCGGTTCAAACCAAACGAATAACGTATTATTTTGAAAATAAAGCACATTTTGCACAAATGCAATCTTGAAAAAATAATTCTCATTCTTCACGAATGGAGGTTTTTGATCTGTTTGATAGACCCCTTCTTATAAATAAAGATATATCTAAATGGAATAGCCAGCTCTTGGACTGAAACAAGAAACCAAATGTGGTGGTTGTGAAAATGAGTTAGGGGGCTTGGAAATTATACTGAATTGTTTAAAATTCTACACAGTGCTGTAATTACAGGAAAGGTTACACACATAATGAACATCATGCATAGGATAGAAACATGAGGCCAAGGAAAGTAACTAGGTGACCAAGATTTAAACCTAGGGTTACATTAGAGCCCCACACTCCAAATATGCACTCCACTGATAACGTGTTGGTATTCCCGCTCAATCCGATTAACAAACCCTGCCACCCCTCTGGCATTGAAGATCCGCCACAGCACCAAGAGACCACACAGGTGGCAACAGTATTCGGTCTAATGACCTTTAACATAACATGTTGTGTACAATAAAAGGTGAGAGTCCAAACTTAATAATTCTTAGTTGGATTGCAGAAACCTCCGAAAATCCCTCGCTGCCAGAGATTAACTTAATTTTCAATGGCCCGTCAACATGAAATGTGCGGAAAAAATGCATTTCTATCCTTGTTTGAGGGATAGAAATGATGTTCCTCTTTGAAAAGAATGCATGACAGGGTCAGGAATAGGAACAAGATGACATGTGAATGTGAGCATCCATGATGTATACATTTAAAAGCACATTGTGCATAAGGCACATCTATTTTACATCTCATCAATTGCACCACACATTATTTTGAAATGCTGCCCAAGTTTTGTTCTGGAGCAAGTAAGGAATTGCCCTAAGCACCTCCGTGCCTATAGTAGGTGCAAGAGTAGCGCCATACTGTTCTGATTTTTTGTAGTCCTTTTTGTTTCTCCATTTTGCACGATGTTTTATATGTGAAAGAACCACACAATTAGGTTCTGCTTATAATCAACATAATTGTCTTCTTCAGATTTCTATGAATGTTTGTATTGTTTGTACCCCTGACTGGATTCTTAATATTCATGTAACAAGTTAAAATGGAGGCCGTTGAATCTTGAAACCTTTTCAGACACGTAGAAACTATTATAGAATAAAACAGGGCGTTTATGTGTGCCAGGGCAAGCCAGGGCTCAGGCTTGGCAGACACCAAATGTTGCCCTTGAGCCAGGCTCTGCCAAACTGACCTCCCTTACCAAATGTCTTTAAACAAATGACAGGCAATACTGCTCTCTGCTGGTAGATGTCGAATTCAGTAATGTTTGGAATCAGAGCATCAGTTAAAGACATTTGAAATTAGGTACTTTACACACAATGGAAATTGTACAAATACAAGAATATTTTGTTTGACTTTTGCCACACATTGCATTAAATTATTATCATTAGAATGTCTAATAAGAAAATACGAATACCGAATACTGGATTTCTTTCAGAAGAACTGTGACATCATATGGTGTACTGACCCCCTTTGATGTTCTGTTTCATATATAAATATATTTATTTTGGTCAAAACTTGTACACACATTAAGCATATTAAAAAACATCTTTTAAACCACAATATTTTCCCTTTCATTGCACATATGTAAACTGAAGTGGCTCTGTTCGGACTCTCCTTTAATTACACAGGCCACTCCCCTTTTAGCGCTTTATGAGCTGCTTGGGATTTGAGGCTATGCGAAAGTCTTCGTAGGCCTCACCACCGAAAATTGCATCAGTACGCAATAGGGCTCCCCCTCATCGATTTCTTATTAGACTTAAAGCACCGGGAAAGAACCTTGATTTCGCCTAAGCAGTTCTCCTGGTGTTTCCATAAGGAGTAAGCCATTGTCATGTTTGCAACGTCGAGATTAAAATAAAAAAGAGACACTGCTTCATTCCATAGAATAGCAATGGGTAGAAGCTCGTACCATGAAAAGGGTTCAGCAGAGACATAACCCGGATTAATGTGGGCCCATTCTCCCCGGATGTGTTCACTGAGTGGAAAGCGTAGGACAGACTGTGTTTACCTGTGTCACACCGCAGATCCGCTTTTGGGCACATTTAACGATGGCCACAGAGACAGCATCTATTAGACACTGTCTTGTGTTGTGCAGTGTGAAAATCAATAATGGTATGAGCTGAAAGGGGTAGACTATACATCTTCAAGACCTCCATTATATAAGGCACGACCTTGACCCGTGAGCAGATACGCTGCATTTTTCTGCAATTAATCACAGCTCGTATATCCGCTCCCTTCCCACTGCAGTCAACACAGATACGCGAGTCTGGCAGTAGCATATTTTCTTTCGAATTAGGGGAGACTGCAGATAATAAAAAGATAAACGACTGATTGAATACTTTCTGAGAACTAAGATTAATTTCACACGTGTATGGTGTTCAAACGTAGTACAGTCGCAAAACACCTATGCATAAGCACAACGAACACTGGGCCATCGGTTTTCTCTCTTATTGTTGAATAAAAATACTTTCAAATGACCAACACCGGTCGGCGTATAAATATACATTGTAATGGGACAACACTGGCAATACACACGCAATATGCACACACCTCGATCTCAATTAACACACAATTAACTGGTAAGCGTGAACACATTGTGCATGCCACGTGCCTAGCATTATTCTGCTCTGCGTGTGCCATGTTTATCCTGCAGAAGCATACTCAAAGCACCACAATTAGATGATGACACGGGCTATCTTGCCTGACACCTGTTAATGTTGCATAGCACAAATATCTACCTTGTACCAAGGTACCACCAGTAGAAACCATTCAGCTCGATTGAGACAGTGAACCTCTATCAAGTAATGGAACTAGGTATATATCATAGCTTCTGCCGTTAAGCACAATCTGGGCACTGCGTCAGTTTAGTGAGAGGTAAGGGTGGTCACTAGTAGGGGGAGTGGAACATGCAAGAACCACACATCTGAGGTGTTAATCAATGAATATAGGAAGCACCCATTTTCTCTGTGCTGGTAGGAAAGATTGAAGGGGAGTCGGGTTAGGTCTTGTGGAGTGTGCATTGACAGCGGAGAGGCCCAAGTGTAGTGATTGGTTGCTTGCTGACGAGTTCCTCCTTGTGATCGTTGGAAACTGTGTGGAGTAGGCTTCTCTGTGGTGAATTGGTCAGTCAGTTGAAGACATTCCTAGGTGTGGTTTCAGGGGTGGATGAAATAGCTGGCATGTTATTATAACATGTGGTTTTCTGGTGGTCTTGGCAATGTAAAGTGGAGATGTGAAGGACGGCGGATATGGGTTGTTTTACCGAAGTAGAAACAATTGCAGTGGAATTGACCGCAAATCAGCTATCTACTTTGTCAAAACAACTCAGATTTGGCTGTAGAACACCTCCCTACCCCTCACTTACCTTTTCACTGCTTGCCACCGCTTCTACTGTACCCCCCCTGCAGCGTCAGTTCAGTCCCTTTAACACGGGTCGGATCTGACGCCTCAGGGTCACTTTTTCTTTTTTATTCTATATTTCTTAGTTTTTTTTTTGGGTCCCCTGCTTCCATTGTCAAGGAAGCGGGGGACACCCCTGAAACCCCAGCTCCTCATGTGTATTTTTGGGCTTCGTTTTTTTAGTACAGGCCAAATTCGGCCAAATGGTCCATACAACCATTTCTTTACAAACAATTTGGGGGTTTCCAAGGACGAGTGGGCTAGTAAGGCATAATTGGCTATGGGACTCAATGCCCATGCTTAGTTGCCCACTGCTATTTGTTTTGAATAAGTAGTATGGGAAAGGCATTCTGTTGCTGATTGAGTGGTAATTTGGGATCAGTTGTACTGAAAATGATCAATAATGTGGTAGGTTTTAATAATGCAACAAAAAACATTCTGCTCTAAACTCTTAGATCAATGGAGTCTCTCTCCCGGTCATCCGAAGTCAAGGGCAGATGAAGAAAAGGGCAATTATTGTTTGTCCCCGGAGGACCGGGAGAAACCAGGGTCCCAACCCCTGCTCAGACAACTGGTATGGTTTGTGAGTTCTCAAAACTGGCAACTCCCATCCCCTGCACACTATCATAGGCTAGACAACAAATATTCCATATATCTATTCGTATATACATTCCTCAATTAGTACATGAATTTAAAAAAAGAAATAGTAGTCCTTCCTGATGTACATACAATAACTAGAGTCAGGAAAGTATACTGAAGGGGACATTGATATATAGGAGTAGTAAAACCTGGGTTGATGTACTTCTACAAGAGAATAGCCATAGTATTGAAGAACCTACTAAGAAGCTACATACTTGATTACCAGTTGTAACAGTTGTTAGAGAGCCAAATCACAATGAGGTGAGTCTAAAGTATGATTGGTTACAAAGTTGGATTTTAGATTTCAATTGTAGAACAGATCACTCAAAAAGGAATTATTTTCATAGGAGACGCCTGTTGACACTATTGCGAAGGCAAGAACTCATCATGCAGAGGAGGCAGGTGAGATAGACTCTCATATGCATCTTTTACTACTCATATGCAAGAAAATTACCTATATAAAATTATGTGAATAATATGCTACTGCAATATTGTTGAATTAATCATTAAGTGTGTTTACTTAAAATACTTAAAAAGCCCTGTTTTTGTATAAGAATTACTATTTCTATGTTTCTTTTTTTAAATTCATGTACTAAATGAGTGAATAGATATATGGATTTGTTTGGCGTCTAGCCTAAGATGGTGTTCAGGCGAAGAGAGTTCCACTTTTTGGCGACTCACAAAACGACATGTATATTTACTGCCCATGTGCCAGAGTAGTTTTTTCACGCCCACACCTGGATCAGTTATAAATTGGTAATGTATAAGGTCTATTCACATTTACATAATTTGACTTAGGGTGTGAAATTTTTCTAGCAGACAACAGGTAAGCACATGCCCCATGTGTTTTCACCCTCTGTCCCCGCAGGTCATCGCCACCATCAACAAGCAACGCCAACAACATCGCTCCTCTTCTAAGGCATTGATTCTGCAATTGATTGATTTATCTATTTATATAGCGCTTCATACCAAGGCGCTGTACAGTGGAACAACATAATAAAAAATAACATTTAATAATGAGAGCAAAATGTACATCATGAATCATTCAACAAAACAGTGCAAAGAGCAATTAACTTGGGTGGGGGAGTGGAAAGGGGAGAGGGAAGAGGGGGGGGAGTAGGAGATGGACAGGGCGAGGGAGAATGGAAGGGAAAGAGAGAGGAGTAGGAGAGGGGAGAGAGGAATCAGATGAGGGTAAGAAGAGGGGGCTGGGGGGAAGTGAAGAGGGCAGAGGAGACCTCACCCACAACAGACTCAAGCCCATCAGCACCTCCTCACCATACACAACACAGAATGTGTTGCTCGCCAACGTCCCCTCAGCTATCACCTATGCAGCAGAAATTGCAGACCTCATCCCTACAAACGACCTTGGCACCATCTTCATCACCGAGACCTAGCTGACACCCACCCCCAGCGACATCCTAGTTGCCCTTGTCCCTGGCGGCTGCAGCATCCAACACAGAGACTGGCCAAACAAGAAAGACAGAGGCCTTGCAGTCATCCACATGACTTTGGTATCCTGAACCAGACTTGACAGCGACAGCATTGGCTCTTTCAAAGTCCTGTCTTGCCTCTTCCCGCTCTCCGCGATGGACACAGTCATCTTCCATCTCATCTACAGCCCACCCAAACCCAACTCTGCCTTCATCTGGGACTTCACTGACCTGGTCACCACCATGTCCCTCACGTATACCAACAGCAACTTCCTAGGCGACTTCAAACTTCCAGGCAACAGGTCACAAGCCAATCCGATGAAGGAAGCTCTCCTCAGCCTTCTCAAAACCCTCAGCCTAACACAGCACACAAAATACCGAAAACACGAGAAATGTAACATCCTCAACCTAATTACCACTGCACTGCCTTCCCTTCACTAGATCTCACCTCTCCTGCTTGCCATGTCATGCCTTTCAACATCCTGCACGCCACCTCAGTCAGGCACTCCCAGCAGAAACCCATCTTACAAATCTTCAGGTCATTCAAGAACTTCCTGTGGGATCCCTCATGGAAGACCTCGCCAACCTCCACCTCACATGGACTGAACACCCCAACCAAACTGCGACTCTCTACAGGAAGCACTCAATGCCACCCTCTCAGTCTCCATCGACCAACATGCACCTCTAAAACAGCGCACCTGCAAACCAAAACCATCAGCACCCTGGTACACGCAAGAACTCAACCTCAGCAAAAGAGTAATCCGGAGACAAGAGAAAATCTGGCGCTGCTCCAGGGCTGCATCCAAACTGGCACTCCTCAAGGAACTCTGAGCAACCCTCCGACAACTAATTAACACAGCTTAGGCATCCTACTATCAGAACACCATAGCAGAAGTCGACAACAAAATCAGAGCCCTCTTCAAAGTGGTTAAGCACTGCATCAACCCACTACCTGACCCTGCCACACCATACTCCATCGAAACAAAATCCACCGCCATCAAGCACCTTCTTCATTGACAAAATCAGAAGGAATCGCTGGAACACAGACACCAGCTCTGCATGTACAGTTCCACCTTAAGTCCCTGCTCACGAAATCTCTACACTCTGGACAACATTCAAGACACTCTCTACAGAGGACTGGCCGCCCTCAAAGCCACATCATATACAGATCACATCCTCCCAGCATCCATCCTCAAGACCCTCTACGCAGAAGCTCTCCTTCCCTACCTGGACATCATCAACAGCTCCCTAACTCAAGGGGCCTTCCCATCGACCCTAAAGACAAGTCATATCCTCCCTCTGCTAAAGAAACCCACTCTGGATCCCGACAAAGTAGGTAATTATCGCTCCATCACTAATCTTCAATTCCTAGGTAAGTACATTGAGAAAGCGGTAGTCAAGCAGCAACACATCAACACAAACAATCTCCTCCAAACCCACCAATCCGGATTCACACCAAGATGCAGCACAGAGACAGCTACCATACAGGTGTTCAACAACATCCTTGACGACGGCCACCCATGCATCCTGGTTCTACTCAACTTCTCAGCTGCTGTCTACAAAATAAACAACCATGTGCTCACAGACACCCTACATTGGTGCATTGGGATAAGCAAACATGTCCTACACTGGTTCAAGTTCTACCTCGCCAACCACCAGCAGTTTGTTCAGTTGGACTCCTTCAGATTGCCATTACTACTTATATTCTCTGGAGTCCCACAGGGTGCCATACTCTCCCCAGTGACCTTCAATCTACACATGGAGCTACATCCACATGCACCAATACGCTTACGTCACACCTATACATCAAGATTTACTCCATCAAAGAAATCCACAGGCTTAAAGCCTACCTCTCGCTGATCCAGTCTTGGATGTCCTGTGCATGCTTGATGCTCAGCCCCTCCAAGACAGAATTCCTACTCCTCACCAACAACACTGAAAACCCAGACATCCAGACCAGGCAATCAACCATGAACCCTGAGGGCTTCACACACAAGCTCACCTCCTGCGCCAGGTCCCTCGCGTTCCACATCTACAAACACCTCTCCTTCAAGACATACTTAGCTAAGAAACCTCAGACAGCTTGTTATCAGCTTTCCCTCCTGTGTAAAGTCAAGCCCTTCCTCCCTCCAGCTTTACATCCACCATTCAATGCCCTCTTGAAGGCCTTCCGTCTTCCACCCTTCTGCCACTGAGAAGTGTCCTACACGCGGCCACAAGCCTCATCAACTGTCTATGCAGATACAACATCACCCTGGCCTTCATTGACCTTCACTGGTTCCCACTGCACGCACAAATCACCTTCATGTCTTGCTGCATCATCTTTAAGGCAGTCAGCCTCAAAACACTCAGCATCTCTGGCAGACAGTGCACCACCAGAAGCCAGGACACGTGCAGACTTGAAATCCACCATTGCAAAAAGGAAAGGACCAGAAAACAATCCATCATCTCCAAGACTATGAAACCTCCTCTCTGTCAGCATCAGACTCACCCCCACGCTCCTACAATTCAGAAAAGAACTCAAGACCCAGCCCTTCAAGGACTCTCTCCTAGGCCATCATGTTGGAACCCCGCGCTACTGGACTTGCTAGACGCTAACCGCCCCTCTCCTCCCTGCCACCCTCTACAGCTGTACCCTTCCTACGGCCCACTCTGTATGCTACTCCCCGCTCTATATCTGTTCTGTTCTTACCTATGAAAACCAATCCGTTATGCATCTGTACTGTTGCATTCCTCTGTAAAAGTACTCTGTTTTGTAACTGTATAGCGGATACAACGGATAACAGGAAGGTGATACAGTTGAGGGACGGAAAGGCAGAGCCGGTTTTAATTATTTTGTTGGTTGGTGCTCAGCTGTGCTCCAGTTGAAGCTACACTCCTGTTTGTTTCACATGAAATGGCCTTCTTAATGGTCCAATGTCATTTCATCGATGGTTGTAATTTCGTTGGGTTTTTACGAGTATTTATTACCGAAAAAAATCATTGAAATTGATTTGTTTTTATTTTTGGGGAGTTCCCCACAAAACCCCCACCTCCTGTTGTTTTTGTACTATTCCCAACCCCCCACCACTTATATACACTTTCCCAACCCCACCCTATATAATTTGATTTGTTTTTTCGGTAATAAATACTCGTTAAAAAAGCGTTGAAATTACAACTGTCGATTAAAGAACGCTATGCACTTCTTAAGTGCACTGTTGAGTCCCTGGCTCTGCTTCAGGGGTTCCTGCCTTTACTTCTGCTATGATTGAGGATTCAGATTCATTCCCTCACAAAGGTGGCAAGTACAGCTTCCAGCACATTTTTGGGTCCTTTTTCTTTGCAAAACCCGGGGAAGTGTCCAAAGATGGTAAGTTATTAAGCACCACCGACTACACAGGCACACATTACATTCAAAAACAGGAATGCTGCACTGCGGGGTTGTGTGTCTGGCTGTCCCAGACACACAGCACCACACATGGACCCACTGCTGCCATGCATCTTTCCAGCCACGCTCAATGTTGCAAAACCAAATGATGCTCCTGCCTGATCGAGCCGACTGTCTGGATCTGGAGGGGGGGGGGGGGCTATTGGTCATGAGCGATTGGTTAGCCAAATCAGAAACAACTGACACAACCAGTGCAATGTCCCTTCTCCCCTTCCTCTCTTTGACCCGTTCATGCTGATAAGTGTTTCTGCGTTATACAACTCTTTAGAGATATGTCTCACAGTCTAGCTCAGGATTCCAAACTGTTCTCAAGTGACTTTCATTTGGTGTATCAATCAAAAGTGTAACTTGTTTCTCTTTTGACCCTCCAAAATATATTTTCAGACCTATGGCCATACCTTAGAACACGTGGCATTTCCTTGTCAAAACATTGGTTGGTAAGTGAATCACTGTAAATAAATTAATGGACGGTGTATGGATTAAGTCAGTGGAGACATCAAAACACCCCCAAAATAATGACAACCAACAGGGCGATCAGTTGAAAATACAGCCTTTTCCATTGAAAGTTCCCACATTTGCAAGCGCACACATAGACATTGATGGATGAATGACCCAGGTCAAAGAAAGGGGAGGGAGGGAGGGAGGCAGAGAGGGAGAGAGGGAGAGAGGGAGAGAGAGATATGCATGGACGACGCGGGATGCTGAAAGATCGCAGAGGGTTTCACTGGAAGGATGATGAAGGTGGAGGCAAACACACACAGAGGTGATGCTGGATGCATGACTCTGGCAGAAAGATGCAATGGCGACACTGAGGCGAGTGTTCTTAGAAACAGCTCTGAGATGTGGCTGAAGGCCAGCGGAGAGACAGACAGTAGGAAGAACACAGTGTGCTAGATCAGCTCGCATTATGTCACAGTAAGATAGTATGATATATGCACAAATTAGATTTATGTAAATCATTCTCTACCAGTTTTACAAAGCAACGGAACCTAACCAGAAAAAACACATGTGAGGCCATACCAGTGGGGAGAGGCGCTATACAAATGACAATTGACAAATGACATGACATTACATATATCTGAAAATGAGGACGGATGTATTCCGTTCCCGAGTGCGCTCACTCAAAATTCCCCTTCCGGAGTTATCTTCTATCTAATTTGAATCAGTTAAATTCCTTTACTTCAATCACAAATTCAAATCTCTATATGTGGTTTTTCAAATATATGATTTTCTTTATTTTCCTGACTCCTCAGTACCCCATTATTATTCGCCAATGCATTTTGGACTTCCGTCCATCGTTAGGGCTATAGGCACTGTCATTCATTCATCATAACTGTTTTCACAATTCCACATAATCACAAAATTATATAATTGAATAATTGAATCCCCATAGATCATCATGTTCATGAATCACAATAATAAGTAATACATTAATTAATTTCCTCATAACACGTACCCAAGTGTAGTTGTAGTCCGAAGGTGAGTTTACACAAATGATAGTAAGAAAAAAGACAAAAAGAGGAAAATTCATTCTAATACATTGCCATATTATAATAGTAACTAAAATTATCTACCTGTTGGACTTCAATAACCCAGAGTATTTCAATCTCCTGTGTAAATCAATCATATAGTTTTGTTATAACACAATCTGTAAATAGCTCAAAGAGACATGTTGCTCACATATAAAAACGAGTCTGATCTCTGCTTACTGGTTAAACACCTTCGTGCAGCCTATTCAATCTGTGAAGTCAAAGCGCAGTCTATTAGTCACTGTTTCTACACTGCTACCCGTGCTGATTTTAATAGGCTCTCCCGTGACCACTTACCTCACGTCTTCTCTTCTACTGGTTCGTGCGAGATGCTCAAAGGAGCTGCCGCCTGTGTTGCGTGTGTTTATGTGCCACTGATTACTTTGTGCATGTGTATTGGGCTCCCGCATCGCTTTCCTAATTGTAATCCACATTATGAGGCCGATTCATGGAATAATTAGCGCGGCGCAAGTGGGCAAAAACGTGCGAATCGCAGTGGAATAGCGAAAATCGCAGTGAACGTGCGAAAATCGCACGAAAAGCAGCGCACGTCGATTCATGGAAGGCCGTGCGCGAGAAAACCAGCGGATGTGCGATAAAAAGTGCGCGGCGCACGTTAGCGCACAGGCCATCTAACAGCGTGCGCCAGGTCACAGCGAAAATCGCACAGGCCACAGCGAAAATCGCACATAGCGCGGCGCACGCAATAAAAGTAGGCGGAACACGGGCGTAACACTCGGAATGGGGAACAACTTGCCAAAACGTGGGCGTCACGGGGGAAGTACAGGGCACAAGTGCGCGGAACGCCCACACGCTCGCCTACAACACGTATTCATGGAATAGAATAGGGGAAAAAAGCGCACGCTCAAACCAGCGCACAGGCACAAACACGACCGCCACAAGAAAGGAGGCGGTAGCGTCTCTGCGGCTGTAAGAAATGTGCGCCAAAAGGTGCGCCAACAAATAGCACCTATATACTGCCATGATGAATGTCCCATACTGTGGCCCTCCAGGAAAAATGACGTGCAAAGGGGTACCCACAAACACGGACACCCGCTGACAAAAAATACGTGTGCATGTATACCGGGGTGCGCGGGAAGTGTCACACGCGATTTGCAGGGTACGTGCATCACAGGGGTTCGCGTGAAGTTATTCACGCGATCGGGCCTGGGGGAGCGGGCTACGTGTATTACAGGGGTTCGCGTGAAGTTCCACACGCGATCGGGCCTGGGGGAGCGGGCTTCGTGTATTACAGGGGTTCGCGTGAAGTTCCTCACGCGATCGGGCCTGGGGGAGCGGGCTACGTGTATTACAGGGGTTCGCGTGAAGTTCCTCACGCGATCGTGCCTGGGGGAGCGGGCTACGTGTATTACAGGGGTTCGCGTGAAGTTCCTCACGCGATCGGGCCTGGGGGAGCGGGCTACGTGTATTACAGGGGTTCGCGTGAAGTTCCTCACGCGATCGGGCCTGGGGGAGCGGGCTTCGTGTATTACAGGGGTTCGCGTGAAGTCCCACACGCGATCGGGCCTGGGGGAGCGTGCTACGTATATTTCAGGGGTTCGCGTGAAGTTTCACACGCGAATAGCCTGGGCGCGTGAATTTGAAGGGTGCGCGGGAAGTTCCTCACGCGATCGGGCCTGGGGGAGCGGGCTACGTGTATTACAGGGGTTCGCGTGAAGTTCCTCACGCGATCGGGCCTGGGGGAGCGGGCTACGTGTATTACAGGGGTTCGCGTGAAGTTCCTCACGCGATCGGGCCTGGGGGAGCGGGCTTCGTGTATTACAGGGGTTCGTGTGAAGTCCCACACGCGATCGGGCCTGGGGGAGCGTGCTACGTATATTTCAGGGTTCGCGTGAAGTTTCACACGCGAATAGCCTGGGCGCATGAATTTGAGGGGTGCGCGGGAAGTTCCTCACGCGATCGGGCCTGGGGGAGCGGGCTACGTGTATTACAGGGGTTCGCGTGAAGTTCCTCACGCGATCGGGCCTGGGGGAGCGGGCTTCGTGTATTACAGGGGTTCGTGTGAAGTCCCACACGCGATCGGGCCTGGGGGAGCGTGCTACGTATATTTCAGGGGTTCGCGTGAAGTTTCACACGCGAATAGCCTGGGCGCGTGAATTTGAGGGGTGCGCGGGAAGTTCCTCACGCGATCGGGCCTGGGGGAGCGGGCTACGTGTATTACAGGGGTTCGCGTGAAGTTCCTCACGCGATCGGGCCTGGGGGAGCGGGCTACGTGTATTACAGGGGTTCGCGTGAAGTTCCACACGCGATCGGGCCTGGGGGAGCGGGCTTCGTGTATTACAGGGGTTCGCGTGAAGTTCCACACGCGATCGGGCCTGGGGGAGCGTGCTACGTATATTTCAGGGGTGCGCGGGAAGTTCCACACGCGAATAGCCTGGGCGCGTGTATTTCAGGGGTGCGCGGGAAGTTCCACACGCGAATAGCCTGGGCGCGTGTATTTCAGGGGTTCGCGGGAAGTACCACACGCGAATAGCCTGGGCGCGTGTATTTCAGGGGTGCGCGGGAAGTTCCACACGCGAATAGCCTGGGCGCGTGTATTCCAGGGGTGCGCGGGAAGTTCCACACGCGAATAGCCTGGGCGCGTGTATTTCAGGGGTGCGCGGGAAGTTCCACACGCGAATAGCCTGGGCGCGTGTATTTCAGGGGTTCGCGGGAAGTACCACACGCGAATAGCCTGGGCGCGTGTATTTCAGGGGTGCGCGGGAAGTTCCACACGCGAATAGCCTGGGCGCGTGTATTCCTCGGGTGCGCGGGAAGTTCCACACGCGAATAGCCTGGTCGCGTGTATTTCAGGGGTGCGCGGGAAGTTCCACACGCGAATAGCCTGGGCGCGTGAATTTCAGGGGTGCGCGGGAAGTTCCACACGCGAATAGCCTGGGCGCGTGAATTTGAGGGCTGTGCGGGAAGTTCCTCACGCGATCGGGCCTGGGGGAGCGGGCTACGTGTATTTCAGGGGTGCGCGGGAAGTTCCACACGCGAATAGCCTGGGCGCGTGTATTTCAGGGGTTCGCGGGAAGTTCCACACGCGAATAGCCTGGGCGCGTGTATTTCAGGGGTGCGCGGGAAGTTCCACACGCGAATAGCCTGGGCGCGTGTATTCCAGGGGTGCGCGGGAAGTTCCACACGCGAATAGCCTGGGCGCGTGTATTCCAGGGGTGCGCGGGAAGTTCCACACGCGAATAGCCTGGGCGCGTGTATTCCAGGGGTGCGCGGGAAGTTCCACACGCGAATAGCCTGGGCGCGTGTATTTCAGGGGTGCGCGGGAAGTTCCACATGTGATTTGACAGTGTGGCTCCTCCCAGGTGTACCCTGTACACCCTCCACGGCCCCTGCAGGCAGCCCACACCACAGGGGACTACCCTGCATCCCTGGTCATGTCCCGCAGGCAGCCCACCCAACATGGGCATGCCCCCCAGCAAAGGCACATGTCTCCTTGAACTAATGAACACCAACACATGTCCCCTTGCACCCCCACCCCCCAGCACTGTGGGGCACCTGCCAGCAGGCCCCCACCCATGTCCAACTCATGTCTCCCACCACCCCCAAACCCCAGCCACCAGGGTCACCCTCCACCAGGGCCCCACTCATGTCTCCCACCACCCCCACCCCCCAGCACTGTGGGGCACCTGCCAGCAGGCCCCCACCCATGTCCAACTCATGTCTCCCACCACCCCCAAACCCCAGCCACCAGGGTCACCCTCCACCAGGGCCCCACTCATGTCTCCCACCACCCCCACCCCCCAGCACTGTGGGGCACCTGCCAGCAGGCCCCCACCCATGTCCAACTCATGTCTCCCACCACCCCCAAACCCCAGCCACCAGGGTCACCCTCCACCAGGGCCCCACTCATGTCTCCCACCACCCCCACCCCCCAGCACTGTGGGGCACCTGCCAGCAGGCCCCCACCCATGTCCAACTCATGTCTCCCACCACCCCCAAACCCCAGCCACCAGGGTCACCCTCCACCAGGGCCCCACTCATGTCTCCCACCACCCCCACCCCCCAGCACTGTGGGGCACCTGCCAGCAGGCCCCCACCCATGTCCAACTCATGTCTCCCACCACCCCCAAACCCCAGCCACCAGGGTCACCCTCCACCAGGGCCCCACTCATGTCTCCCACCACCCCCACCCCCCAGCACTGTGGGGCACCTGCCAGCAGGCCCCCACCCATGTCCAACTCATGTCACCCACCACCCCCAAACCCCAGCCACCAGGGTCACCCTCCACCAGGGCCCCACTCATGTCTCCCACCACCCCCACCCCCCAGCACTGTGGGGCACCTGCCAGCAGGCCCCCACCCATGTCCAACTCATGTCTCCCACCACCCCCAAACCCCAGCCACCAGGGTCACCCTCCACCAGGGCCCCACTCATGTCTCCCACCACCCCCACCCCCCAGCACTGTGGGGCACCTGCCAGCAGGCCCCCACCCATGTCCAACTCATGTCTCTCACCACCCCCACCCCCCAGCACTGTGGGGCACCTGCCAGCAGGCCCCCACCCATGTCCAACTCATGTCTCTCACCACCCCCACCCCCCAGCACTGTGGGGCACCTGCCAGCAGGCCCCCACCCATGTCCAATCCATGCCCCCCTGCACCTGGGTCCCAACATTCCCCAATCATGTCCGTAATGGCCATCCTCCCCTGCCAAAAGGCCCAACCAACTATCACACCCACCCACATATCAAAGGCAATTACATGTTACACCCCCAATGTAAATAATGCAATTTAACACATGTCTGTCACACACAATGGCTGCAAGTGAATGACAAAACACCCAACATGACATGCCTGAAAGCAATGAGATGATACGACACATTGAAGATTAAAAAAAAAAATATGTATTGAACAGCAAATAAGAAAAAACACAAAGCAAATCAAACAAAACAAGATGAATGTCCATGAAAAAATTATGAAAAAATAAAATAAGCCAATCAAGAAGATAATCCTGGGTCCATGAGCCCTACCAAATTAAACCTAACTGACTACTAACTAAAAAGGGAACTATATACAAAAAAGTGGTGCATTGTCCAATCGCAACCCAAAAAAAATTCAAAAAAACAAAGGAAACCTAACCCTAACTATACAACTATATACAAAGGCAGCGGGCTATTCGGACGGCTCACTGGTTGTTGTCATGGGCCAGGGCATCCTCGAACTCCTGCTCAATGGCTTGGAGGCGGGCATGTTCCCTGGCCCCGAGGTCCCGCAGGGATAACGCAGTGTCAAGCTCAAACTCCCTGCGAAGACCCTCGAGGCACTCAGCCCGCCTCAGCGCCCTCCGCATGGAGTCCTCCGCCCTGACCATCGTGAGCCGTTCCTCCTCTGCCCGCTGCCGCTCCGCACCTATCCGCTGGCACAACCTCTCCCACACGGAAGCCACTCCCATTCCAGGGTTCTCCTGCCCTCCGGCCGATGCCTGCACCCCTGATGTTGATGGCCCCGAGCCATGATGCCTCCCACGTTGAGCCTGCTGCTGCCTCCGACGCAACTGCCTGTGCCAGCACGACGGCATCCAGGCTGATGGAAACCACCGACGCCGTCGTGCATGTGCCCTGCCCGATGATGCCGTCACATCCTCCATCTGCTGGGGTCCAGTTGCTCTGGTGTCCACCCCTGCTGGATCTCTGACTCCCGACTGTGGCAGGGATGGGATCCCCACCGAGCTGGCTGCATTGGTCGGGGCAGGTCCACAGGGGGCCCTGGTGGCATCTGGGCTGGAAGACGGCAAGGAGAACGACTGGTGGATAGCCTGCACAGAGGAGGAGAGGGCCGCCACATTGGCCAACACATGCAGGAAACCCCCGAACATGGCCGATCCCAATTGGGCCACGTCGGCACGGTGCACTTCGTGATGACGTGCGTGCTCCTCCCGGGAAGCACGCACGGCATCACGAATCGCAGCCGTGCGCAACGCGACCCCAATCAGGACCTTCTCCGCACGGCCAGGGGTTCCCACGTCCGCAGGTGGAGGGGAGTCAGGTGACATGGACATCCCCTCTACCTGCGGACAGGCCTGGGACGGGGCATCCCTGCTGGTGCATGGTGGTGCACTCACAGGGTCAGGGACAGCGACATGCACAGGCCCCTCCACGGTGACCTGTGCTGCCTCCTGCCCCTGGCCCTGGACTGCACCACTTGCACCAGCAGGGATGCCCCCACCAGGCCCCATGTGTGCCCCAGTGGCGGCCTCCTCCTCCTCTGTGCAAACCACCAACCTGGATGGCTCCTCACCGTCTCCCACCGTAGCAGGCCCCTGTGGGGGCTCACCCACCCCTTCCGCTGCAGCCGTGGGGGCATCCCCGCCGCCTTGCTCCACAGCGCCGTCTCCGCCCTCTTCTTCACTAGCCGCTGCGTAGAGGGAGACAAAGAACACAAGCATCAGGGCACTGTACAATGGTCCCCTAGACAGGAAGCAATAGCAGATGAGCACCACTGTCAAAGTACACTTCCATCATGTCCCTCCACAACACATGGGCCAGTCCAGGCAAAACACACACAGTAACAGGCATGGTGCATGCCATGGACATTTCCATGCATGTCCAATGGACTCTTGAAACATTCAATGATATGTAACTCACATGCATCATGGCTCATGCCCATCACATGCACACACATCACCTCAGTCACATCCATCTGGCCCCAAACACACCAAACACAGCGGATACAAGGGTAATTTTGCTGCTTTACTGAATCTCTGCATTGTCACACACATGTGTCATGCATCCATGGCATGCACAAGTCACAGACACGCAGGTCAGGCACACAGACATGGCTACCATATATGTACCTGGCATCAGCACCCATCCCTCACCCCCACCCATGTTCAGGTACAGAGACTGGCATGCTCTCATGTTCATAATCTGATTAGGGCTCCCCATGCGGCATTTCAACACATGCAACAACCATGTGCATCACACATCACTGGTCGCACATGCATTACCATGATGTCCCTGCACACATACATGCATACATGGGCTATGGCACACATACAGGCAAGTATCATAGAACCAGCACACCGCAACATGCCCTGTCTCACACAGTAATGCATGGACACTTACCGCTCAACTCCAGACGGGCCTCCCTCTCAAGGATCTGGGCGTGGAGCGCTGGGCGTACGCGTTCCAGGACCCTCATCTGGATGGTACTCATGCGGCCCCGGGCCCCCTCCACGAGGCGCCGGGCCTTCACAAGGGTCCTGGACCTCAAGTCCTCCCAGCGCTTCTTGATCTTCAGGACGTCGCGGGTTGCCACCCCCTCCGCGTTGATGGCAACCACACAGTCGGCCCAGATCCTCTGCCGTCCTTCCTTGCTGGCGCGGGACGATCCAAAGAGGGCATCATACTGCCCCAGGACATGCTCCACCAGGACACCAACTTCGGTGACAGTGAAGCTGGTGCCCCTCTGCCCCTCTGGCCTGGGGTTGCCACTGGTGCCAGATGTGGAAGTGCCCGACATGGCAACCCCAGAGGCAGGTGTGGGTGGGCAACTGGGTCCTGGGGCTGGGCTGTGGAGCGATGTAATACCAGTCGGGAGTCTTCAGTTCCAGCAGGGGTGGACACAGCAACTGGACCCCTGCAGATGGCTGATGTGCAGGCACCAAATGGCAGGGCACGGTGGCAGCAGGCAGGCAGGCAGGCAGGCAGCAGCAGATGGCACGTGGGAGGCTGCTCGGGGCACTGGGGGGCAGTAACTCGGCCTTCTGGGCAGGAGCGTGGGCTTCCGTGTGTTTTCGCGTGGCCAGCTTGATACGGAGTGATTTGGCACGTGAAAATCCTGCACGTCAGCGTGAAATCCGAGGAAAGGCCCTTAGCGCGTAAGCGCGTCAGCACGCATACGCGATTCGATTGGACCAGAGTCCCTCAGCGCGTAAGCGCGTCTGTGACGTGACCCGCACGGGTGTTCCCCACTCAGGACGTGATGACGGGGCACACGTGGAGATACTGCACGTCAGAGTGTCATCGCGTGTAATTGGACAAAAGTGCGCGTACACGCGATTGGCCTATGTACGTGTATTTAATGGGTGCGCGGCCACTTACACACGCAAGTACGTCAGCGAACCTGTATCCCGTGGTGCGTGTGAATTTCCACACGCTATTGGTCTGGGAACAGGATTCCAGGGCTGCGCGGGTCACACGCTGTATCCCGTGGTGCGTGTGAATTTCCACACGCTATTGGACTGGCAACAGGATTCCAGGGCTGCGCGGGTCACACGCTGTATCCCGTGGTGCGTGTGAATTTCCACACGCTATTGGACTGGCAACAGGATTCCAGGGCTGCGCGGGTCACACGCTGTATCCCGTGGTGCATGTGAATTTCCACACGCTATTGGACTGGCAACAGGATTCCAGGGCTGCGCGGGTCACACGCTGTATCCCGTGGTGCGTGTGAATTTCCACACGCTATTGGACTGGCAACAGGATTCCAGGGCTGCGCGGGTCACACGCTCGCCTAGAACACGCGCTAAGCATAAATCGCGGACTTTAACAATAACAAGCTCAGACGCCAGGATGAACATACCGTTCCTAGCAGCAGTGGCAGTGGGCTACCAAAGGAGGAGGAGGAGGATAGTCAGGGCCAGAATATTCACACCCAGAACCAGCCTTTTCGGGATGCCTGATGACCAGGTGTATGGGAGGTACAGGTTTCCACCACACATCATACTGGACCTGGTGACTGAGTGGGAGGATGACCTCACATCACCCACCCTGTGCTCCCAAGCACTCAGCCCCCTGGAGAAGGTCCTCAATGTACTGCACTTCTTAGCCACTGGATCATTTCAGCGGACAAGTGCCATAGTGGGTGGGGTGTCACAGGCCACCCAGTCACGCTGCCTACACCAGGTCTTGAACATCATGACTGCACGCCCATCAGTCCGCAGGCACATATACCTGCCCAGAACACCTGCAGAAAGGCATGCTGCCGCCCTGGATTTTTACGCAGTGGCACGATTCCCCAAAGTGCTAGGTGCCATCGACTGCACCCATGTGGCTCTACGTCCCCCCAGGGCATCTGAGCACATCTATAGGAACCGCAAGCACTGGCATTCCATCAACGTGCAGGTAGCATGTAATGCCAAGGGAATCATCACCTCAGTATATGCCAACTATCCCGGCTCCACCCACGACAGCTTCATTTACCGAATGTCCACCCTAAGCCGGGACCTAGAAGCTGGGCGGCATGGCGATACATGGCTGCTTGGTGAGTATGTATGCCACTGCACATGCATGCATGTTGGATACTGAGCAAGGTCACAACCTCACCAATGATACCAATCCCCACCTCCACAGGGGACAGTGCCTACCCTCTCAGCCCCCACATGATGACGCCAATTCGGAACCCCACCACGCCACCCCAGGTAAGATTTAACACAGCCCACATTACAACCAGGGGCATAGTGGAGCGCACATTCGGAGTGCTGAAGTCACGCTTTCGCTCCCTTGACCGTTCTGGCGGGCAGCTGTTATACGCTCCCCCAGTAGTGTGCAGGATCATAGTGGCAGCATGTGTCCTGCACAACGTTGCAACACGCCGGGGCCTGGCCGTGGACATGGTGGTGGCCCCACATCCCCAACCACATGCACAGCCGCTGCGCATGGGAGGGGAAAGGGCACGGGGGGAGGCAGCCCGTACACAGCTAGTGGCTAATTACTTCACATAGAAATCACACCCCTGTGGAGTGCACACTGCCCTGGCACATTCCATCTGACAATCAATGATGACTCAACCTGACACTGATCCTGAATGTGTGGAGAATGAACCGGGAATTCCATGTCAGCCTGAGATTGTTCACCTGGAAGTGTCACAATGTGTGCATCCCTACCCACACAGACACCACCAATGCAGTTTTGTGAAGTTACACATTGAAGCAGCTAAAATGAATACCCACTTGCAAAATGCAACAAGAGGACAGTGCCATGTCAGCCAACCCAACCCCAGCACTGCCACACGACACACCGTGCCATGTCATGCTAATTGCAGGTAAACAAAGTAATCCCCACAACATGACATCACTCTCACTATGTACAGTGGCACTATTAGAAACCTGCAACACCTGAAATGCTCACAGCAATGCCGGACCAACAACATACTTGAGCACGTAGTACCATTAACATGACATCAAAAATGTAACATATTAGTAGTCTCACCACCTGGAAATGCCTGCACTCCCACCACTACCAACTGTGCAGTGTTGGCGCCATGTAGAGTTGTAGGTGCACTGCTGCCAACATGGTCCCCATCGCCAGACTAGAGGTCCTTGTGTGGACTTGAGGAAGGGACCTGCAAATTGGGAGGTAGACACAGAAGAAGAGTTACACATCAATGCAACATGCAGTGTACAACACAACAGCAATATGCACTAGGAATGTATACACAGTATTGACTACAGACTGGCCACACAGTTCATGGGAGTCCAACGTCACTGTGTAATTCACTGTCACTTGGGCACACCCTTTGCAAGCCCATGGAAACGGGAAGCAGGAGGGGTGTGTGTGACTCAAACCCAAGCATCTGAACCAAATACATTACAAGCCTGCATGTGCCCAGCCACAATGCAGCGTATGCCCACAGGAACCACGGAAGCCAACAGATCGGAGCCAACAGATCGGAGCCAACAGATCGGAGCCAACAGATCGGAGCCAACAGATCGGAGCCAACAGATCGGAGCCAACAGATCCTCCCAAAAAAATTGGGAATAAAAGAAATCAAAATAAAAATGAAAATAAGAAAAAATCAAAAATGGCCATTGATGGGCCCGGGGGGGTTGGGGAGGCCACCCAGGAGGTCCGAGGACAGGATGCACACCAGAACCCACCTGCGTGGATCCTGGGAAAATAAAACACCTCCATGGGCTCATGGCCCACACGGCTACCCTATTGTGGGAGTGTCACTGCTGTCGCTATTATCACCCTGTGCAGCTGCATCCGGAGGTGGTTGCACTATGGGAGGCAGCCCACGCAAGGCCCTAGTCTGCTCCTCCATGGCTGCAAGCATGCGGGTGTGGTAGGTCTGGTTCTGGAGGATGAGTGTGCGGAGGTCCCCATGCAACAACTCACGGGATGCCCGGACCTCCGCCCTCGTTGCCTGCATCTCAGCTGAGAGCGTACGGGTGAGACGCTCCAGCTGCTGTTCTGTCCTTTGGTGTGTGGAAGCCTCAAGCTCAACAAGAGTCGTCCTGAGGTGTAGGAGCTCCTGCCTCAGGGCTTCCCTGTGGCCCTGGGACTCAATGGAGATGGCCTCCTGCAGAGTCGCCAGTGCCGCCCGCCTGTCCCTGTTGGACCCCAACATGTCCTCCCTGTGTGACTGGCAGATGGAGTCAGTTGCCTGCTCTAGTCGCTCCATCAGCCTTTCTGGGGGGACAATGGAAGTGGCCACCCTATCCATGGCCTGAGCCATCATCTCGGATGATGCAGCCTGTTGGGTAGCCATACCGTAAATGGATTGCTCCCATGCGGTATTGCCAGGTGGCGTACGGCCACCACGTCGGCGGGCACCACACCTGTCTGGGGCAAGGCGAACTGCGCCTTGCTGTGCCGGCACTGCCTGAGGCTGCAGGACTGCATTCCCCCTCTGATCTGCTGGCCCAGGAACAGGATCAGATGTCGCGGAGTGTGACCCTGCATCCGTAACCACCAAAGGCGTAGCTGCCAACACTGACATCCCCATGGAGGGTACTGACCCTGGTGCAGGTGGGTGAGACAGAACAGAATCCCTCCCTGGAACACTCACCAGCGACGGCACGTAGGTCTCATCCGAATCAACACCTGAGTACAGCTCGGGGGAGGTGCAGCCAGAGACACCCCTTGAGAGCACGACCTGCAGCACTTGTGGGTTCTCCCCCACCACCACACCACGTCCCTCACTGGTGGTTGGTCGGCCCTGGGACACCTCCTGGGTCTGCACCATCTCCACAACCCCAGCAGTATCAGG